>NC_059513.1:2507500-5007500 GCF_905147795.1 Pieris rapae
GTACATAGGTTATAGTGTGTAGTCTTCCATGCCTTTTTTGCGGTGAGGGTCGAACTCTCATCACGATTTTAGCGACGCTTTTAGTGATAGCAATAGATTAAGCATTACTATCAAACTATTATACATTTACCGTAAAATCGACAATGTACGAATAACATATGAACGATATGTTTTCATTGATAAGATGAAATATTTTCGAAAATCTACGTGATCCATCAATTCCGTAATCGATTAGCATTTTACGTCCCTAAATTTACCAAAACCTTATTAGCTGAGATTGATTAAAAGAGAATAATTTTCAAAAAAAATCAAAATTTCTCTTAATTTCTCTCACAATCCGAAAAACCTTAACAAAACTGAAACTTATTCCATATATATTTTTTTAACTTAAACATGATCATTTAACATGCAGACTTATTATTTCTCAATAGAACTATAGGAAAATCCGTTTAATTATAAGATTTATTCCAATTTCAGGCATAAAATCTAAATAAAACATTAGAAAAGTTTAACTAAAGTACCTCGTCTCTTTCTCTCAAAACGTTAAAAACGCTACAATATAAAGAGACAATATTATAATATATTCAGTCAGAACCGCCCCATTTAGCCGATTTATTAAGAATATGCTAAACATGTATGAGAGGACACAAGCCGAACCCGTCATCTAAATGATATTATAAACAACCTTAAAATACACTAGGTACTGGGAGAGAATTGTATAAACATATCAACAAATCTTTAATCACGGCGTCCTAGTCAAGGGGAAACGTGCCTAGAATAATTCATTTATTCTTATCTCAGTCTGTTAAATAATTTAAATTACTTTAACCAAGTATTGTGTAGCAATGCTACGTGCAAAACCACAAATCTACAGTATATATAGTGCGAACATTCCCATGAATCACAAGAAATTACGTCTTAGGAGGAAAATAACGCGTTTAGCGGGTAGGGCTATACATTTACATCTCCAAAGACCGCACGGCACGGCGCGCTAAAACAGACTAAAATTTTATTGCTCTACAATTTGCAAAAGACAATTTCTTACTTTAAAACAATTGCCCAGATTAGGGTATATAGATAAATTCGTTTAACAAAACAGGTAGGATTATGCAGTAGCAAGTATGATTTAATGTCACTTAACAGTTGTTCAGTTTCCGTAAATCAAATAAAGGACCAACATTTAGGGCATTTTGATGGTTATTATTTGTTATTTATTACTAAGCACATTAAATCCGAGCTGTGTTCGACTCTTAAAGTATGTGCAATTCGTTTCGAATATAATTTTACTTTGTATGTAATATTTAATTGTATTGAACGTTGGCATGTCATTCAAATAAAATTAATTAATACATGTGAATAATATATATATATATTCAATTACATTTGGATAAAGTCAGGCGGACTTTCCGGATGATAAAAAACATCAATAAATCAAAAATCATTTGCTCAATCAATAAACTATCATATAGGTAACATAATGTACACTTATGAACATCAAAAAAAAAGAAATATGCATTAATTGATTCTATTTTCACATTTACTGCCAGTTCTCAAATCAAGGGCGTAGAAGTCGTAGAACGGAAGAGAAGAACTGGCAATAAACTTTCCGCCACTCTTTTTAATCGCCAAGTTTTTTTTACACAATGTTTGTAAGGAGCTGCAACCATTACACCATGTTCCACAAGACATCGACCGCCAAATTTCAGTTCGAGTGCGTTGAGATCTCGAAGAACCTCTTCAACGAGTGCGACATATAAAACATTATAAAAGATACTCAAATACCTAACCTGTAGTAAGAATGTAATAATCGCTTATGTCTAAAGTGATTGAATGCTTAGCTTGGCTCAACTTTGAGACAAACCATGACTGACGTGAACGAAAAGATTGTTTGAAACCTACTTACTATAACAACTAACTACATACATTTCAATCGATAATTTTATCAGTTCAAATATTGCACAATTAATTTACGACTTAGATAAGGGACGGGCCTTTCATTTATCTATGGTAACGTCGTCATCAGCGCATATAAACAAGCCATATATATAACAGAATCTTCATTAACTGCATATATAGAAATTTTCCAACACATTGTGATAGGATAATACATTTTTGTAATCCATCCTTTTAGATATATCTAAAATCTTAAATTACCTGTATCTAAAATTAGTGTGAAAATAATTTCAAATTTTTGTTTTCTATATTTGTAAAAGCAATATACTTGGCGAGTGGCGATTAATTTGCTCGGCCAAGCTATTCAGGTATATGATACAGTCACAACACGGACATAGAGTTTCTATACATTTATTAGTGTATATAAAAATCGTATTTCCGTTTATTTATAACTCAATACGCCCACAGAAGGCCGCCGTTTTTTACTAGTCTATTGCAAGAGGTTTTGCTTTATATTCATATTAAAATTGGGACCAATTCAGATTTTTTTATCAATTATCGATTATTTGTATCCAAATATTAATGTGTACAGAAGCATGGAGAAATACAAATGTTTTATGACCATTGTTTACTTGCGTACGATGAAATGTAAATAAATAATCCTGGCAAAACATGCTAAAACAATGACAACGTTTGTAACATTACTGTTACGAAAGGAAATTGGACGCTATCCAGAATTACAAAGCATCGTAATTAATTTTACGAAGAATTGAGTATTCATTTGAGTTCCCGACAGTTTTATATGATAGACAATTAGTTTTCTGCTGTCCGTATCAGTAAGCTTATCTTTTTTGATAACCGAGATACCAGGAGCTTCCTGGTATAGACTATTGGAAGTAACACTGCTTGTTAATTGGTTGGTCTGTAAGCACAGCAGGATTTTGGAAAATAACATATGCTGCGATAAAAACATCGTAAGTCTTCAATTAAAAATTTACGTAACTTTGAAAAATCAGAAGGCTCATTACCCACTTGACACCTACAGCATTGAAGCGTATTATTAGGAAACTATTGATAATATATAATATATATATTTTTTATACAACAGGGGGCAAACGGGCAGGAGGCTCACCTGATGTTAAATGATATGGACATTCTCAATGCCAAAGGGCTCGCGACTGCGTTGCCGGCCATTTAAGAACCGGTACGCTATTTTCTTGAAGGACCATAAGTCGAATTGGTTCGGAAATACTTCAGTGGGCAGCTGGTTCCACAAAGTGGTGGTGCGCGGCAAAAACTGCCCTGAGAAACGCGCTGTTGTGGAACGGTGGACGGTTTAACGAACTACCCGGATCTTCTTTAATTAAAAGCTTAGAGGATAATTTTCAGTCTTAACTTAGCGATAGGTATCAACTCCTGTCCGTCAGTAACGTTTTGATTATACGAAACGTCGAAATATCATAAATCGCCATCAGACCCGATCTGCAGCCCTAGAATATTTTTTATATCCCAGGTGAAAATCCATTTTGCCGATCCCGCGCCTTGGACAAGACCCACTCTTCCCTCTTCATGTCCTATAACCCCTAGGTGGGGCAGAGGGCGTCCACAGCGAGTCTCCATCGCCAAATCGACAAGACCCACACCAGAGTATATATACACGACAGAAATTTATCAGCACCTAAATTTCAAACCTCAAAGCATCAGTCTTAAATGGGTTTTAGCTGGGTTTAATTCTTAACGCCCTGCCAACATTAGTTAAGTACTCCGAACATTTAAAACGGCTAGACATAGTATTTTTAGCTGGCAATTAATAGAATATGTAGGCCACGAGTGATTGATCTGTGTGTGACACTGTGTAAATATTATTTTTGTATATTGGGAGGATATTTTGGATATTAGAAGCATAGATAATGCACAAAACATGTCAATATGATTATTTATAAATATCCCGCGAACTTCGTTTCTCTTACATGTGTTTCTAATTTTAATCAAACTTTCGATTTCAGACCCAGATTACTAGTTACGATACTATTGATTTGTTGATTGACATACTCCTAGTTCGTTTTCTTGTTTATTAGTTAACCAGGTTTGACACGCGCAGAAATCATCATCAGGATCTCTTTAAAAAACTTTTGGTTAAGATGTATCTTTTACAATATAGTACATACCAACATGACACATCTTGCTATGCTACCCCAGAGTTCGGTTTTCCGGAATGAAAACTTTTTAGGTTGTTCTGTGAATGCTTCTCTATATCGACCTCAGAGTTCATGTCATAAGCTTTTAATTAACTAATAAAAAATAGGGGTTAATTGTAGAAGGGTGAAAATTTCGAGTTGTATGTATTTTTGTATGCCGTATCATAAAAAATAAAAACGAAAAAAAAGTCTATAAAATAAATTATACCCCTTATCGCTGAGGGGCCCGAAAGATAGATAGTACCCGATTCTCAGACCTACTGAATATACATAATAAATTTCATAAGAATCGGTCGAGCCGTTTTGGAGTATGGGAACTAATTGTGACACAAGAATTTTATACATAATATATTATAGAGGTAATACTATAGTTATCTGAATTACGTTGGCGTTACAATCATATCTTTAAAGTCTCTTTATTAATAGACTTGGTCAAATAAATACTCTAAAAATTATCCAATTTTTTATATTATTTACGCAAAGGGCGGAACAGAATAACGCGGAAGTATGTAAATTTGTTTGCGAACTGATACCTTAAAAACTTATCAAGGTTGAGCGATAATATTTAACAAAAAATAATTGATTACAAAGAAGTGAGATGACAGAGTCCAATTGTTTTGTTTGACCTTATTATTATTTGTGTAACAATCATAGTCGATACTTAGTAGTTCGTATTATCTAATAAGGCAAGATTATTTGACTTTGAATTCTTTTAAGGGGAGTGTGATTAAATTTTGAAAGGCAAGCTGCTTTTATAGCGTGGGCGAGTATCTAGATTAGAAGTTTGACACCAATTCTAAATTACCTATTATTATGACATTTGCATCCCTTTTTATATATGGCGGATTGTGTGGTTTTTATAATAAAGGTATCTAATTGTATATCTAATTGTAAAAAAACAAGTTGTATCACAACACGAGGGTGCCTAAGATTTTTGTATCTGTTTCAGAATCATTTTTTGAAAGAGGCAAGTAGGCGATAATCCTACTGTAAGGGATACACCGACATTTTGGTCTAAGGCATGCCGGTTTAGATTTTGACATAAAACACCTGATAACAATTTCGACAACCTCTTAGAAGAAATAACAAGAACAATTTTTTTTAATGAGATGAAAAGCCACTTACGCAGTCCCGCATCAAGAATGTCGAACTTGACTCGGGACGGGACTACACTCAAATCCCTCTGCTATTCAGAGGGGTAGCGAGACCCCACCCACTAAAAACATCTCAGCCCATCACATACCCTTAAGATGGGCTCTCGGGGTTCCCTAGGCATTCTACCCAAGGAACAACAACAAAATAACCCAACCCATTTACCCAGCCTATTTTACCACAGTTAATTAAATAGTAATATTTATTACGATTGTAATAAATATTTGGATACAGGCAAATTTTTTAACAATGATAAACTGTCAATGATATACATAATATGCCTATAAACATAATAAAACTAATTAATTTATTAAAGCTATCCATATTTGTTATGATCATTGAGAAAGTAATGCTACCTAATCAGATTTTCTGATGACATTTCAAAGAACTATACACTATGGTCTATTATAGAAACTGGTTTTTATATTTCTCCTAAACTATGGCGACGTAACAAAATCTGAATTACAAAATTGTACATTACAACCGTTATTCGACCGGAATTAGAATTTCAGCTCGAATACGATGCGTTTGATATCGATTCAATTAAGAGATTGAATTATATGCTTTGAATTACGCAATAGTATTAATTAACAAAATAAATGATTAAGTATAGTTCTTGACATTTTCCACCTTACCATGTTATATGATGAAATATTTTAAGAATCGGGAAAACTTTGACTTTATTCAGCAGTAGTGACAATTTAGATTTTCTTTAAAATTTTAAGTTGTCTTTTGTTTAATGTTTAATTTTAGTGTTCTTTTTTTACAGTGTACATATGTTTTCTGCTTCACATATTTATATGTTTTTAATGTAATCTGTTTTGGCTTTGTATATTTCCTAACTGTTTTCTTCTATGGTTGGCTAAGTTTTATTTTGTCTTTCCTGAGCTAATCGCTAATTCCCCATTTTATTTATTTATTTACGAAAACAATCCTAGTCCTAACAGGTCACCTTAAATCAACAAGAATGCCTAATCAATAAAACACACGAAAAAAAAAACAAACGAAAGAAATTAAATAGGAAAAAGCAAACTACTATAACCACTAACAAATAGTATAACTTACGTCCTTTTACTCAACGGACAAAAAAAGGGCCCGGTAACCATTATAATTCGGTAATAGACCGATATATCATATATGTTCTTGTCACAAGCTTAGTCCTAGCTATGGGCACATGAAGAAACGGCGAACGATATCGTTTTCCGACGTACCCATCAGGCACATTGAAGTTAAGGTAGAACTGTCCATGCCACGTATTTTTTTATTAAATACAATCACAAGCGCGAATTCCGGGCGTACTCTAAGCCCTTCATAGCCCACAGAACCAAGAAAAATCTATATCTTTCGACTATTTAGTATCGTTGCTATATCATAGAGACTTGTCGGTTTAACTTACTGAACACGCAAATTTAATAAAAAACTTGTAGTGGTGTTGAAGTGCTTGTTAAAAAATATAATACGCGGCTAAAACCTACCGCATTACGTCTACAATTTATAAATAGCTGTACTACTAAGAAACTATGAATTTGGCAAGTCATTGCATTTTTTACCATTTCTTCTCGTCAATATCTACTATGACTTCTAAATTTTATGAGGTTTTAAAATCTAAGGTCAATACTACCGAGGCGCCGTTTGTTACTGATCACCATACGAACAGTTTAATTATTATTATTATCAATTAAAGATAATTAATTCATACGCTAACATCATGATTATGTAGCTTTTAAAAGCACGCAAACATATTCTTACGATACTTATAAAAAATTAAATCCAAAGATATCCAACAATTTGCTATCCACATTTATTATAAAAAATAGAAAATAAATAGAAAACTTATACAGATCTGATCCCGATCAGACTCATTCAGGCATCATTCAGGCTTCTGAATCACCGTGATAAGTCGCCTCGTGTCTTTCGGTGTCAAACCAAGAGTTATCATTGCAACCATGCGTGGTATGATAAGATATGGGTGTGGTTTCAGTCTACGTAATTCCTATAATTATCAAAACAAGACTTATATTATTTGTAAGGGATTCTTAGACAAACATTATCCTTTTTAACATAGTGAATAGCAACTTCTATATTTCTTTCGCGAGTACGCTGTCGACTTTTTGAGCGTAAGGCATACATTATTATCACAATGTATTCCTTCACCATACGAGTGTTAAAAGCGCGTATATAAATTCAAGTGTTCGTGCATAGCCGGTTTGATTCTCGGGGATAAAAACGCACGTTTAACTTAACACAAGCCATTATTCCATAATATTAAACATAATTTTCACCCGTGCAATACCGTGACTGGACGCTAGTTTTAATATATGTACTCTTTTTATTGTAGGTTAAAATATCGCATAAGGGGCCGCGGATGCGATGCCCATCCTAAAATCAACAATAATTACTTGAAATTTCTGTTCAATATAAAAATCAAATATATTTCTTGATAAATGATTTCATATGTACCTAAATGGCAAAAATTTGTTTTTATATGTTCCCTTTTATTTTTTAAACACAAAACTGAAATAACAAAATTTAATACAGCTATCGATGTAGTACTGTAACAAGCCGGGCAAACAATAGTACATATTATTTTACCACGGCCAGAGCAATGGATTTTTATATCCATATGCGCAAATACTACTCGCGCAGTGAATGCACACATCGTAAGGAAAAATGCATGTATTACATCCAAAAATAGACGACAATTGTCACTTAATTGTCTATGAAAAAAATTATCAAAGAAACAGATGTAAGAGCAAGTCTAGCCACTGCATTGATTGTATACCAATAATCCACATAGTAACAAGGCTGGGACACAGATAACGGTAAATGACCGCTAAGTGGTATACAAAAAAATACACATCTTTATAATTATCGGTCACTTCCTATTCTAAATTTAAAAATCAATGTAGAGACTAGTCGAATCCCTAGAATATATAGGTTTACACGTTGTAATTCATTCTAGAAACCACGATGCATTAATTAAAGTTTTGAAATTTTATAGAATGAATTTATTTCCTGTTGTTGAAACGCGAAAGTGGACATTCAAATATTTTTCAATAGAGATTGAGAGAACCTTGAAGACCGCAATTTTTTTAAAGTCACATAGTAATAATTAATAGAGAAAATGCATTGTGAAATTAAAATGGTAGCATTGTGAAAATGCTACCATTTTAATTCAATAATGTCTTATTGGTTTTAAAACACTATTGATTAGTTATTTAAATCAGCTTTGAATGAATATAAAACATTTAGAATTAACATACGATATGTTAGCATGCACTCAATAAATGACTAGCCCCAGGCTTAATTTAAATTACTATGGATACCAGAAATCCGTAATTATTAAACATTGACAGTCATTAGTCACCATAAACATACCTGTCACTAGCACTATATGTTTATACGAAGCACGAATATAAAGAGAGCACGTGCGCTCACGACCACGGGCGCGATCAGACTGAAATGTTTATAATTCATGAATTACTTATGACAGATATTTGAATTAAGAACTCGCGTGTTCCGTATAGATGTTATACCTACATTTACCGGAATAATGCAATGCAATGCACTTGTAGGGTATACAAGTCATTATGAGTCTAATATATGAAATATTTAGTAATCTTGCTTATGCGATGACGAATCTAACAATAATATCGGTTAGTTCAAAGAAAAACTTCTATGAATAGTAAATTTACAGCAAATATAATTTTTTTTTCACTGAGAAAATATAGGACCAGACTTTAGCATGTGCCTTGTAGTATGTACTTATGAAACGCGCGTAGCCCGGTTGGGTTAATAGTTGGGACACAAAACGACTTTTAAAGGATTTAAAAGCTTTTCAATGCGAATCCTTACTAAAATAACCAATGCTTTTAATTATTATATTGTAATTGTAAAATAAATATCTACCATTAGAGAACACAAAAGATCAATAACTAGATAGCGCTTTCAACAAATCAGAGGTAAGATATCAAAGGAATTAATTTATTATTATTAATTGATAATTGATTAAATGATAAATGTGTTACTCCGCCTCTATTAATCTAAGCGTGATGTATTTATATATACTATTGAAAATAATCTTAAAACCGGTTTTAGTATAAGTGAAGCATGGCCAAGGTGTCGGCAGAAGATGTGGGTACACGTGAAAATTATGACTTGTATAGAACAAGTTCACAACTTCATCGTGGTAGTACAGTAAATAAAACATAGTAACAAATGAGATATCAATCAATAAGTTTTTTTAACAAACATATGGGGGTGCAGCCCCCACCCGAACCCCGCCCCTGGCGACGCCCTTGCACAGCGGTATTTCTATATATTAAAAACGATTCTATAATCGAAATACAATCGATGTATGCCGGCGTCCTTCAAATACCGCCGAGTCATATAATTATTGATTTAAGACGCATAAAAAGTGAAGTACTACCAATTTTTTATTCCGACACAGACTTCATTTAATTTTGATGAACGATCACTTTTTATTCTGTAGATAGCGTCATCAGATTTGCGTGTTGTTTGTGACTTGACTTGCTTGGAGAGTCTGTCCAAATTACATTTCAGGCAAAGTCTTTATGCTACACATGTTATCGTTATGCCGCATTTACATTCAGCCGTGGTGAGCAGGGAAGTGGGCAGGACGAAGTACCGCGGTTACACACTAGTCCTGCCCACTTCCCTGCTCACCACGGCTGAATGTAAATGCGGTGTAACATGCTATATCTCAGAAAAGCTCAATAACCTCCTACTTTAAACACACAGTTCTAACAAAAATCTCCAAATTAACACGAATAACTTAAGAATTTCACTAAAATGAGAAAATATACTGTACTGTAGTTTTCTTGAAAATTTTACATTAAAATTTCACTGACCACTGACCACTCTTTATAGGAACATATCTCTTCGTGAAGACACAAAAAAAAACCGGAGATATATCAAAACCGGAACACAGGTGCATTAATTCCTCACGCTTCGATACCAGTTTATGATGACAGGAATTTTGGGGTTTTCATTCAAATTTTATAACTTTTATTAACTTGACAATTCAAGTGACTTTTATGGTTATATTTCACTACGAAATCACGTTATACATATTTGTATTGAATGTAAAACAATAATACAGTAATTAAAAATGTTCCGCGAAGTTTATTGCGAATGCCGTATATTATAATTTTATTCTTGACAAGTAATGCATAATTGTACATAATCATAGATCTATATCATCTTAGATATGACAATAATATTATAAATATCTATATAGGAATGTCGTTATCATCGAGGTAGACAGATCATCAATATTAGCGCAAGTAATATTACGTCTTACAGTAAACTTATTAGTTAATACGTTACAATTTTGAATAATGCTACTGGATTATTTATTTATTAACACTTCGTTACCATAATATACATAATTAAACATTTAAAAAATAAGTATTTTACATAAGTAATTAGACAACGGGCGGCCTTATCGCTAACAAGCGATTTCTTCCAGGCAACCCTAATATGGAACAATAAAAAAATTAAACATACAGAGGGTAAATTACAAATAGTGATTGTGTCTCCTTATCACGTTTTTAAGACATTTAGATTAAGACGTTAGCTTTAAGATTTCAAACAATTGGGCGTTTGTCTGCTTAATGGAAGGTAAGATACGGGTGAAGGTTGTACCTGCCTTAAACATGGTCACAACAGCGCCACGTTGTAATAAGACGAAAAAAACTGACAGTAAGTCTTAGTATTGCCATCAAGAAAGGGTATTTGGACATCAACCGGCTGAGCTCCAGAGTTTGACTTTAATGCTCAATGGTCATAGAGCTATTTTACTTTCAACACAAAATTAATTACTTCACTCGTGTACTGACAAAAAAAAGATTTATATAATTTTCAGGGTTTTCCTCATTTTCACGTGGCACGTGTCATGTTTGACCTTTGGCTTTTGTAGGAATAAAACCGCCTACACGAGGAAACACGCACAAGGGATGGTTGAAACTCAAATTGCTATAAATATTTTATTCCGGACTTCATATAATAATTTCTTATACAAGTACTATATATTATGTTGTACATACTTTTAAAGTGTGACGCTATCTATAACCATTGGTGTCATTTGCTTTTTCTAATAGATCAGTAAGTGATCAGTATCCTCGCAATATTTTTCTTCACCGAAAGAGACAGTGTTAAATACACACTTAGAAAGGGTCCGTCGGTGCACAGCCGGGGTTCGAATATACGGCCGCCTTCTCAAACCACTAGATTAGCACTAAATGAAATATTATACATAGACATCATATTACCTTCCAATATTCATTTAACGATTTAATTCCTTTGAGCGATCTTCAGACGCATACTTTTTTTCATATTGACTCATACAATAATATTGTACTTGTATAAATGTTGTAGTAGTTATAACAGTTTGCCTTGTTTGTAATGTTTTTCATGTTCGCTAGTCTAGATGCAACCAGTGTACTTATCGCTTGTTATAAATAAAATATATTCACTGAATTTTTATTAAAGTAAAACAAAGGTCATCACTAATATTGACATCATCCGTCCTACAAGTTATTACCTACATAATAACACGTATCAAAAATTGTGATAGTATTTTTGCAAATCAGAATTCGAAATAGTTTGACCTTGAAAACATTCCATATATACATAATAGTAACAACTATTGCAAAATATTGTGCAATGTGCTGATAAGCCCTATTATTGGAGGTGGCAGACCGATGGTAATTTTCACATAAGACACCCGACTACGTTCTACCGTCTACAGGTCAATTGTATGTATGGGATTTGAACGCATGGAAGTCAAGCTTCGCGCTGTGTTTCTAAAACCATCCTATCTAACGATTCCACCCTTTAGATGCCCTTCGAGGCGAAACGAAAACTTTGCCAACTTTTTTATTGTTCGTTTATTGAAGGTAATTTAAGGGGTTATAGCAAAACACAATTAGGTGCAAGACTTTATTGCTCAAAAAAAATTGTCACTTGCATGAAAACCACACTAGTTTAACCTGACTTTATAGTCGTTCTTACAATCACAATAAAAAGATAGATAGTAAATGCAATAAACTTAAAAACAAAAGTAACCAAAGAAATATGTAAAAATAATAAGAAATTAATTAAAAAGTAATTTTGTCTAACATGTTTGAAAAGTTATTCAACACAATGTCATATTATTTAACACAATACGTTTAATAATTAGTCTAGCTAATAATGGTATAGAAAGATAGATTTTCGAATCGGAAATCAGATAACTTAGAAAATAATCCTGATCACTTAATAAAAAAATTTGTTTGGTTTATAACGACCTGGATTACCAAGATTTGTTTGTAGTCTTTAACACGAACCCCTGATTAGATATTATTAATATATACAAATTTGTTTACATATGTCAGTAAATTTAAAGCTGCCTCATTGCTTAAAGTGAAGTCTTCGGACAGTGCGTCCTACCAGTGATGAGTTACGACTGACATCTCACTACAACCCTGGTACACAAGCTCCGCGTCGCTCAACGAGCTAGAGAAAGGGTTATGCTTGGTGTTTCTCGATGGAAATGACGAGATCCGAAGAGTAACTAACGTAACTGACAAAAAGGCGCTTATAATTCTAAATAGCAATGAGGGAGACACATTGCCCGAAGAATAAATGACAGATAGGGTGAAAAAGTCCTGGAACTGAGGCCGAGGACTAGTCGGCGAAGCGTTGGACGGCGTTCCACTAGGTGGATATATTACCTGGTGAAGGCGGATGGAAGGCGGTCGTATTGTAAATTAGGGAAGACACTTATGTTCAGTAGTGCACGTCTACAGGCTACAACGACGACTTTACAGAAAGCTAAAATTTCATGTCAACAATTGAAAATTTATCAATCGAGATCATTACAAACGGCATTATTTATCCCACCAGGACAATTAAATACCATTTTGTTTCTGCTTCAATCCCATCTGGAAGCCTTGAATCTATTTTTTATCTCGGACGACCTAGAAGGGCCCGAACCTTGAAGGACTTGGAATTCTCCCAACATAGTTAAAATGTATATGCAATAACATTTGCGCCTTAATATTTATAATCATATATATAAATCATAATTATGTAAGCTGTCTAGTTTATTATTATCAATCTTATGAAATAAATTTCAATAAGTTTTATTACAAAAGGATCTGCTTTAGGGCAGTAATGGCGGTAAATCGCGTACACCTTTCTGACACTGTATTATAAAAAAAAGACTTGATAAAGTAATCTTTAATCCACTAGATTTAAGTCTATACAAGGTTTCCTAGAAATTACCTATAAAATCTTTTAAATTTAGTCCATCTGTAATAGCATATATGATGGTTTCAGTCACATCTAATTGCACTTAATAAAAGCAATCAATCTTAATACTTTATTTACAGACATGAGTCATGTATTATTTTTAAATGTTACAATTTTCTAAATGTATTTTTACACCAACATCGGTTCTTGGTACTTAAAACATGCGTATATAAGTTTTAACAAATTCTTATTATATTTCTTTAAAATAACAAGAAAACTTTCCAATTTGACTTGAAATAATGCTATCTCTGATTAAAAAAGTTTGGCAATTTCAAGCTTATTCTTTCCCCCTGTCTTGTGTACCTAAAATTTAAAATTGCATTAAATGAAATATTATGTCATACCTAAATAAACGCAGACTTTAAGATGTTAAATTAGAATATAATAGCCTAGAGACATAGTTAGAATGGTTTGATTATACTATGGTATGGTATGGTTGATGGAGTCATTTTCCGCACTTAGACTCATATTTGGTCTGTTTTCCATTAAGTCCTGGCTAATTTAGCCAGCCTAGCCCCTTTCAGAAACACAGAAGCCTCCTGAGGACTTCACATTTGGTTATACTATTAAAGTATTATATAGTAACCATGCTATTGTATACCGCTACCAAGAATTGGTTCTATTAATACATACAAGGAAGTCCCGTATGTTTAGTAAATATGTATTTCTGTTTATGTGGCATAATATGCCATGACACTTGTTACAAGGTATTTATTTTTATGTGAAAAAGCAAATTTAAGTCCCCTAGTAGGCAATTAGATATACATGATCAAAACCAATACATATACAGCTTCATAGAACAGAGAGATATTATCTTATTATTATTGAGGATTTAAACAGCCTTATGTTATGATTATGAATGATGGGGTATAAGTTTAGACATATGAAAATTATTTTTAAATCTGGAAGATAGAAGTGACATAATTCTTTTATTAGCTTTTATCAGATACTTTAACACACATAGTTAATGAAAATGTAAACTGTTAATGATCCACTGTAAATAACTTTTCTATCAATATAACATTTCATAATAAAAAATATTTAATATTCCCAAGTCAAAACAATTATATTTGTTTAAACCATTGTTTAAAGATATTGTATGTGATGTTTTCAAAATACATCATATAATAATTATATGATGTATCTGTAACATATTGGATAATTATAGAATACATAGTTCAAAGATTATTTATTAAGTTCATTATACAACAGTCAATGTAAAATACCAGAGACCATGGAAATACACATTATATTGTGTTAAAGTTACAAATATATTAGGAGGAAGATCTTCAAAACCAACAATTACAAATTAATGTAATTTATCATATTCATATGATATCTCAATATGAACGACACATTTCATTCGTATTTAAGAATAGTAGTTCAGTTTATTTACCTTAAACCCCTAAAATACAATTAAAATGCCACTAAAATATTTACGTGTACTCCATAAAAGTGTCTGTGTATGAGATATTAGACTGTTTATTAACGAAAAAGATAAATTGAATATTTTACAGCATAGCGTATACATTGAAAGTTATTTTTACTGCAACATCGAAATATACTCATGATACTAAGTGATCAAAACCGCATGTTGCATATACTTATAGATAATGCAAGACATCATCAGTAAATGAATTGATACTATTTGAAAATTTAGTTGTAAGAGAGTATGTAGATTCTTAATAGTACGAAATTATTCGACGAGAAGCAATTTTTACATTGGACGAAGTGATCGGCACAACCGGCATTCGACCTTTCAGAATAGGTATCGCTCGATAACTAGGTCGTACATTCTTACATAAAAACGATCTAGATGACTTATAAAGACTACACAGAAATAAAATCGATGAAACTAATCCTCATATCCATTTAATACTGAGTGACATCATTTAAGTTTCTATTGGCTTTACAAGTCGTTATTGATTTCATAGAAACTCTATAATATTTATACCGCATTTAGATTTAAAAAAAATCAATGCTTAATGTTTGCATATTTAGGTAAAAACATTTGTAATTTAGGTGAAAAATGTATTTATTATACTTACAGAATCGAAGGCTTGTTACCTGAACAGGCGGATCTTGTTGAGTTGTCTTGTTAATTGTTGTTGTTAATAATTTCACAACTTGAATAAAATGAAATAATAAAATGTCAACGTGAGCTTTATAGTTTTTAATTTCTCTTAGAAGTTATTCGAAATATATTTAATTAAATTCCCGCAAGCGTTTATTAGAAATTAAATATCGTGGTACACCGCCGCTTAAATTTCCTACACTAAAAATGTCAAAATCTACTCTTCAAAACTCAATGGAATTATTGAGTGTTGACAGTTGTATACAATTAAACTTAATTTAACTGTCAACGTTATTTTCGTTTATTGTGTAATGAAGAATCAACTATTATATATTTTTAATATTTATATATTATATATTTTTAACGATATTAACATTTTTAGAAACCTGTAAGTACTCTAAACAACCTGTCATCGGTGCCTTAGTATCTCTACTTGGTTATATGTATCTATATCATATAAATAAATAAATCATGTAACCTGTGGTGACGTATTATATTCTGCTGTATGCAATAGGCCAAAATGCTATGCCTAAAGGTCTAGATACCAGGCCACTGCAAAAAAAATTGTCTACATATTAAGTTGAATCTATCAATCAACAAAGTTGAAATTATATTACTTAATTAATATTTTGATAAATTGCAACTTTCGGTACTCTGTATTGCATATACGAATTAATAATTAACTCAACAAATAACCTTACCGGAATTGAACATAAACAAACATTTCCTACAATGTCAAGTGCCAAATCTGTGCGTTTAACCCGCGAAATGAAAAGTTTTTGGAATAAACCCCCATGGGGAATTACATGTCGTCCAGAGAAAGAAGATGTTCTCGATGTCTTGATGATAAATATGTGTGGGCCTAGAGGCTCTCCTTATGAATCTGGACAGTTTAAATTAGTGATAAATGTTCCAGACCGATATCCTTTTGAACCACCTCAAGTAAAGTTTGTGACACCAGTTTATCATCCAAATATTGATGCAGGTAAATAATGTTTAACACTCCTTTAAAAGTTATATACTTTTGTGCTGCATATTATTGTAATAATTATTCAGATTTTTAGTATAAAATAATAAAAACATACTTTTATTTTATTTAAAATATAATTCTATGAAATATATCACAAATTAGAAATGTTAAAATTTCAGTTGGAAGGATATGTATGAACATGCTAAAAATGCCGCCTAAAGGATCTTGGTTACCTACAATTACCATAGAAACACTATTAATATCAATCCAAACACTACTTGCTAACCCAAATCCTGATGACCCGCTGGTAACAGAAATAGCTATGGAGTATAAATATAATATTGATTTATTTTATGAAAATGCTAAAAAACATACTAAAGCATATGCTGTGTAAATATCTTTTGATATCAGGTTCATAGTGTAACTTATCTAGTTAATTAAAGATACAATTAAATATGTAATAATTACTTTACAATATTATCTTACTCAGTTCATGTGGTTCACAGACAACATAAGTGGACAGTACACTCGTTGAAAAACTATTGTGAGCCTAAATATAATTAAACTTGTACTTTGCCTGATGAAATGTCCATAATTAAGATTTTTATTTGGTAATCTGATTAAAATGTAAAGACTGAAGTTTAGTGTTACAAATCTAGTCTTTTAGGGACAATTGTAATTTATAATTACAAAACCCTCAGTTTTCTTTGTATAAAAAAAACATTAACGGTGCTGGTATTGGATTTTTATCTCTCTTAAATGTTATTTGGTTTAAGCTAAATAAAACTATTTTTGGTAAAACTTTTTACTTAATCCCTCAAAATAGTTAGAAATGTTGAATGTTTTAAGAATATAAAGTAACAGTAATGGTAACAATTATTATTATTATACTTGTTAGTAACCTTTCTAGACTAGAAGGCTTACACTTACATACTAAGGGGGAGACTCAGTGCAAACTATAACTTCTTTATTTCAAAATCCAACACATTCTTAAAATTTGGGAGATAGACTTGAGAAAAGTCTAGCTCTTTAAATCTTTTGGTCTCACAATACTAATCTATACAGGCATAATATATTTGACACAACTAATAACTTGCAAGTTTCAGATTATTTAAGTTGAGTGAAAATTCTTTTGCAAAAAATTAGGTACCTAAGGGTATTTTAAATTTCATTCTAAGGTTGAATTTAGTTAAAGAAATTTAACTGACAAAATGTGTTTACTTAAAGTCACATAATTAAAATCTGTGAACAGAATCCTGGCAAGTTTAAAAAAAATGATGAATTTACTGAGCCACAGCCAAATAAAAAAAAGTAGTAATAATTATTTTTCTACAGATACTACTCATTTCATCTAGACATGCAACGAATATTCGGTTATGATTTGGCATTCGCCCTATTCGGCTGCTTTTATTATATTCGGCCAAATACTGTATTATATTTGTTCATAGAGAAATAATTGGTAAAATGAAAAATTCAAATCCATTGATTAAGTATGTATGTATTCATATTTTCATTTCTATTATTATCAATTAAGTAGTCATACGTACATAACACAGGAACATAATCATCTTCTGAATTGGAAAAATGGAGGATTATATTCGAGCCTAATATTTGGCTATTTGGTCTGGGGCCTCGCGGAATATTCGGTATTTGGTATACGGCAGAATATACTATTTGTTGCAAGTCTACAAATTACATTCTAACCCCAGACATATAGGTACAAGCAGCAAGCTTAGTTTACTATTTAACATAGTTAATAATTTAAACACAGTTAACAGTACATTCAACCAGTGTCAGTACTACTATCATCTCCAGAGCTTGCACTTTCTGTTTCAGAGGAACTACTGCTTTTCTTTTTTACATTGACAGTTTTATCTACATTTTCCCTTTTGTCTGTAGGTTTTAAAGTTTCTGTTGAAACTGTGGCCACCATTTTAGATAATATTTTTGATTCTGAAGGTTTAATTTCTTCTTCTTCATCAAGAGGCTTTATATTACCAACGGCTGATGCAACAGCTACTTTGTAGGCTTCAGGATACTGAGTGCTGAAACAGAGAGGGTATGGTGAATTCATTTGTTGAAATAATTTGAAGTTGTTGGTTACATATTTTGGATTAGTCTTGCATTCTAGACTAAGAACAATAAAACACATCATAAATAATTTTATCCTTTAAAATACAAAGTTAATGTATGCAAATAATACTGAATGCTAGTTGAGAAGCATGCGATACTATTTGCATAGTGTGAGAACACTAATGGGCCACTCTAAAATCTCTAACTAGTCCTACTCAATGAGTGTCATTGAAATATTTCAATTACATCTTATTAAATTGAATCTACTAAATTACTAAGATTATAAGCTGAAGCAATTAATTTTTATCATGACTAACTCCGTTACCAAGAAATTTTTTTTACCTTAATTTGGTTTTAAAAGCCCTTATCTTTTTAAATATATAATTTAAATCCTTTTTCATATCCAACAGTAGTTGTGTATGCTTCTTAAACTCTACAGATGCAGCACGAAGGCGACTTGCTGAGAGTTGGTTGCAATTTGTTAACATTTCTGTTGTTTTTTCAAATCTCTGTAACCTAAAATTGTTTGTTTTACAAAATTTCTACAGCTGCAGTAGCAGTGCACTAAATACATGGTTGATTTGAATTTATGCACTCAATTCAACCCTGCATGACCTTTTAAACTATTACATGAACATCCATAGATTAGAGTACATGGTTTGAACTATCCAGTTATATACCAGTGGAAATAAGTTATATACCCTAACTTACATAGTTTTCTGTGCTCGTATTATCATTTCGACATCAGATTGATCAACCATACCCGCTAATCCCTGAACAAATACTTCTGGTGCTGAATAGTTTTGAAAACATTCGATAGAGAAGTCACTTTCAGGAGTGTCGTTGGCCATTTTTCACTATAATTTTAAACAAGCTTTTGAATATTCAAAAGTCAAATTACACTATACGAAAACTATACAAATATAAACAAATTTCGTATTTTTTTAAACTATGGCCTAGACAGAAGTTTTTTGAAAGAGCTGGTTGATGACACTTGACACATGACTCCCGAGAATAATTGACTTCTTAATTCATAATTGATTCTGTCATCTATCACTGTCAAATGTTGCTTGTATGGAATTGGTAACGCGGTGATGTTTATTTTCAAAAGACAGAAACACGTTTGTCGAAAGGTAGAGTATGAGAAGAGAACTATTGATTTAATTTCCGACTAGATATACTCTATTCAAGATGTTTGCGTTTCTTATTTGAAACGAAATTGGATGGGGCTTATGTGGACCTGACGGCTGATCATATCTTGATGGACTGTCTAGACTTCAAGTGCTTTTGCTGTAGTTGGAGTGTTGTAAATAAAAAAACATTTTATACATTCTAACATTTTTTGCAAGATATTCATAAAAGCTTACATATTATTATTATTTAATATGCCTATTACTTTAGACTTAAGATTCAAGTATTCGTACAACGAGAATACCTACGAGCAAATGTTATTAGCGGATGTAATGGACTATCAAAATTATGTAGATTGATGACTTAATGACCATTGAAAATGGGAATCGGTTGTTCAGAAGACCCCTGCTGATAAAGGTAGTTTTCCAATTACAGCACTAGAGCGCGTTGTGCGGAATAATGCTCAACGTTGAATGTTCCAACTACCAGCAACGCTTCGCACAATTGAGCACTCTCAAAAATAATGATCTCGCGTGATACTCGCAATCAATACCAACTCAGTGACAGAATATTATTTATTGTTGAATAATTTGTAAGGCTTTCGTTTCGTCGTAGATTTCAGAAATAATCAAAGATATTTCAAACAGCTAAAAATATAAATATAATTATAATGGCTCAAATAACTCATCTGTTTCATTAACATATATATTTCCAATAAATATATCACTTGATAATAAACTAATTGATTTATTTAAACTCGGAGCACTCGATAAATCATCGTCATCATATCAGCTTCAGCAAAATTCGGCATTGTGCGCTACTGAGTCGCATTATGCTCTGTAATTGGAAAACTACCTAAAGAACTGATACTTGTTTACAATATTCACAGTAGCACAGTATTTTAAATATTATTTCATGTTACCTACTTGCTTATTTTTTTTTAATGTAAAAATACGTCTAACTTAACAAGCCAAGACCTTTGCTAAAAGTTTTTAATTATTAAAATTTAACTACAATTTTTTTTATTCCAAACCATGCTTTTGATATTTTCTCATTTTATAAAACGCTAAATAAACCCATTTCGGTACAACAATTTCGTATGTTTTTCTATTTTTATGAGGATAAATCTTCATATTACTATTATCACCTAGTAACATGTCAAGTATGACCCGTTTTAATTCGGAATCTTTCATTTTTTTTTGTTTATACATTTCTTTTAACCTTTTGAACTCCCACCTTGGTTTGAGAGTTAGATAAGGCAACGGTTTTTTAGGTGGAATATTTTTTACGTATTTAAATATCCTCGCTACTACCTCATCTTTAAACTCATTGTAATATTTCGTTATTTCTTTTGGCGAAAACGGTATTCGCGACCGTTTAAGTTTCAAAAGTTCATTACTACCAACATTAGCGAAATCTAAAATTTCATAAATTATAGATTCTAAAAGATTTTTAGAACGTTTTGTCTTAAATCTTTGAGATTGAAGTAATCCTTTTGCTTTCGTAGGGTTCATCACCACAACAAGAACTTCTTTACTTCTTATGTTATTATTTATATATTTTTCTTCTTTGGTTTTCACTTCTCCATATTTAGGACTGGATTTCTGTAGATCTTTTAAAATTTGCTTATTTACATCATCTATAACGTTATCAATACCTTTATTATTACCACAGTTCTCTGAACTACGACATCCACATTTACCAAATCGTTTGCACATTTCATCATCTCCTCTACTCTCCATTTCATCGTCATATGCATTATTATTTATAACTGTAAGATATTCCAATACATTATCGAATTTATCATAACTTCCGTGTTGAGGATTCTGTATTTGTCGGCCAATATTCTCTTTCTCGGACGATAGTTCGTTTATAATTTTCCCGATTCTAGGTTTAAAGTTAATTAAAGAAGAGCTTTTACTTGAAGGAAGATTTAATAAATAATAAACGAAAAGTATGATTCTTTTCATTTTTTACATAAAAAGCAAAATTGATTGGAAAAATATTATAACTGACACATGAACTTTCAATTATTTTTTTATTACTCTAATTGTAATTAGTTTTGCAATTATGTCAGAGCAAATAAAAGAACGCACACAAATAACGAACGGCAACTCTATGCAATATTCTTAGCATAATTTTTATCTCAAGGAGTAAAAAATCTTATATTTAAAACAGAAACTTTGATAAAATGTTGGGCTTTAGGACTGATAACAACTTTAAATAATTTATAGTTAATAGTATTATTAAAAAAAAATAGTTTTTATTTGTAAAGTAAACCGTAATAGGGTAACAAACTCGGGTAAGATATCTTAGCGGACGTGTTATTATAAAAATAAGAAATAAGTTTCTATAAATATAGATTTTTAATAGATATTTTATTATTTACAAGACTACTGTTTATTCTTTAATTTGAATGCTAATTTAACTGGGCTAGGCCTTGTATATCTAACACAAATGGAACTCCATATTGCCTTATGTTGGAACCTGAACTTCTCCTCCAAACGAATTTTTTTAATTTCTTAGGTCCTTGTTTGTTCATCAACCGTATTTTTTGTTGTGATGTTAACGGTATGATTCTTTTCATCACTGAGCGCTTTCTAGACCGTAGTCGCTTTCCCTTTTTCTTCTTTACCATCTCCAAATACATCCAATCTGGCATAAAAACGTCATAGGAAACTTCAGCATCTTTGTTTGGGACTATTTTTATTTTTAGAATATCATCTAATAAAACTTGGAAAATTTGCTTTTTTAAAGATTTATCTGACATTTTGAAATGTCTATATCTATCTCGAATAGCTTGAATTCCTTTTCTTACCTTCCTAGGTAAGTATCTTACTATCGAAAAACCCGTTCTATATTTTATAAAACCCATGAGTGTTTCTCTAACACTATCCATGGCTGATCTGTAGTATTCATATATGTCTTCTGGCGTAAGAGCATCTCGTGTTGATAGTTTATGGTTTTCTTCATTCTCAGATTTAGATATTTCATTAAGTTCGGAAAGAACAGCTTGTAGAAGATTTTTATCACCAGCATCGCTTTCTACACTATCCATGTTAAAATCTTCTGTGAACGAATCACTCACCTTTTTCTGATCTTTCTGATGTTTGTACACTTTCTTGCAACCGTGACTACAGCGCAGTAAATCATTAGCTTCATTACTGTGGTCACGTATATCTATCTGCCTATCAATGCTACGGATAACGTCTTGTACATCGTTTGCCACGTCAAAAACATCTTGTACATCACATTGAAAGCTGGATCGTCCGCACGAGCAGCCAGTTTTCTTACATATTCGATCAATAATTGGGTCATTTGCATCACGTAAATAATTGCTTTGTGTTAAAAAATTTCGTGATACTGGAACTTCAATCTTCCTTCTTTCTATAATAGGTTTATTTAAATCATTTATTACTTCAGAAATCTCAAATATTAATTTAGATTTCATGTTTTTTTGTAAGCTAGTTCCTAATAATATACTTAACATAATAAGTACAAGCAACATATTATGTTTCTTTATGTACATTTTTGGAACTAAAGCCTACATAACGCGGGATGTAACACAAGAACAAAGTTTCTACTTTCCCTGAGTGGCTACGTATATAATTGATTTTTAATCAAATATGTAATTTAGCGTGAAATAGAAACAAATGTAATTAATTCACGATTATTTCGGGTTGTGAAGGATTTTAATACGATGCTAAATATTGTCAAAATAATTATTACTGTGTTCAGGCTGATCCTATGTTGCTACTTTATTTATTACAGTACCAAAAAATTATATCTTTATTAATAATCATTGACATTTACAGATATTGATTAAGTCAGTTTGGTTACGTCAGTTTCAGCAGCAAAAAACTAAACATACATTTCAAAGCTTTATTCTAATGGAGTTTTTAAATAACCTTCAACTCTTAGATTAACTGGGAATGCGTAATGCATAAGTATTTTTTCATCTTCAACGGGTAAATTGCGCCTGGTATTAATTATATCCTTATTAACTTTTGTATTTGTCAACCTTTCTAAATTCGTATTGAAATCATCTATGTTTTCGCCATCGCTTCCCATGTCATCATGGTATGCAAAGTCATCAAATCGTCTCACTTGATGTAGTTGAAATAAAACTTGGTTTATTATGCGGTTTAATCGATCTTTTCTGTAAATTAAATACAATGTTATATATTGATTAATTAAGCTTATTTTTTTTTCGTTTAGCTGGAATTTTTTGCAAACTTAAACATCCTTTTAGACGTTAGTTTGCCAATACAAAGGTAATTTGTCAAAGATAAACAAAGGACAGTTAAATTAAAATTAATTTAAACAGGAACCAATATATTCTTTTTATCATTATTAATATGGCAACAATAGTGTGGGGGAAGCTATAGACGATCATATCCGTCATTTCAATTAAGCCCATTTTGATTGGCGTTAATTTGCGTTCAAATTGACGTTTGACGACAATTGTACTGGTATCAAGTACCATTTTAATAATTTGGTTTTTAACTTTTTAGTTTATAATTACTGTACTGTGGCTCTTCAGGCACCAAGGTAAAACACCTAAGTGTTTTCTGTACTTTTAGTACGTGTTACTACTGTGTACGTGTAATACCTTTCTTTCTGAATTTGCTGTAAAAGCTTATCTCTCGATCTAGCAATGACTTTGCTTATTGGAATTTTTCTTTCTTTTCTTCTGAAGTTGTGGCCCATTCGTCTATATTCTTCAGAAGATTGAGGATCAAAAGCATTAGTCCTGACGGCATTTTGTTGGCGAATGAGATTAGTAAGATCAAACCTATAAGAGATTTTAATAACATGTGTATTTATGGGAAACATATATATTATCACCATCACAATGTGAAGTTTGTAAATTATTTTATTTGGGACATTACTTTGTCTTTGCCACTGATTATTTTATGTGCAAGCTTTTTGGCAGTATTCTGAGCCTGAAATAAGTATTATTTCGCGTCTCCCATGTTAACGAGCAACGAAAATATGGAGGTCATAAATAGTGTTCTAACACTACTAAATCATAGGTTAGACATGATTCTTGATTCATAAAAAATATAATTATTTTTATGAATCAACTATTGAACTTGAAAATGAGTGAACAAAACGGTGAATAAGAGTAATCTCTTCATTCACCGTTTTGTTCACTCATCTGTCTTATTCCTATGAAAAAAAGAGGCGAAAGTGACATATATAATGAAGAATATTTTATTTAATAAAAATACTGATTCAAACCTTTCATTGTCATCATCAAATGTTACATCTGCCCGCATACCCGTATTCATCGCATATTGACAAAGACCATGAGACGTAAAGAGTAATATATGTATCTGAAATATATGTACGAAACCTCTTTATAGTGAATTTTATATACGTAAGAGACTCCTTTATTTATTCCTATTCAACACATATAACACGGACTTAAAGAATTCCCGTCGTAGTGACATTAATCCATGCCTACTGTGTATATTTTACACATGTAATATTCAAAATTAAAAAAAAAATATAACATAAAAAAAGGATTGGGATTTTAAGCGCAAAATAAATAAAGCCAGTGACCGCTAATAGGGAGTAAATTGAATGATTATAATAAACAAATGTGTGCCTATTTTTCACAGAAAAAATCTTACTATAAGATATAAAAAAGTACCAGTTTATACATATTTATCACTGATCACTGTAACCTTCCTGCTAACTACAAAACTAATCAAAGTAAACATTTTAATTTCCAATTAACTTTAAATTAAAGTTCTATATTATTAACGTTTCATGACGTGCAGCGGACTTATACGAATCAAATGCGCCTTATATAATTCTAATATCAAAAAATTCTAATATTACGACTTCCTTGCTTTGTTCTTTATTACGATTTTTTTTTAATTTTTTTTATTAACCGGATACAAAGTACATTGGCAAGTAAACAATGAAATAATAATAATAATCTTTATTTCTTCTCTCACATATACATACAAGGTTACAATGATTAAAGCTAAGATGATAACATTTGAAAGTGTATGTGAGAGACTGGTCTCTGTAACAGGAGACCTGAGTGACAGATAGCCAGCCTCTCCACCACCGGACCGGAACACGTACAATAGGTCATGGTATATACATTGTATATATACAATAGAAGAAAAAAGTAAACGCTAAAAGAAAAACACTGCAAACATAAATAAAAATGATGTTGCCATGATAATATATTTACATTACGTCGCCGTTATAAAATTTAAAATGTATTAATGTATGTAAAAAAAATGTGTATTAATTAAACTTTAAATGTAAATAAGTTTATGTTAAAAATTAAACTTTCTGTTAGATGAGGGAAATGGCAACACTCAAATTATCTACCCTACGTAGGTGTTTAGTAGTGTGATATGAACGCGGGCGGAACTGGTAACAGCAGAAAATTTATATATTTTCACGTGTCGTTAAAACTTAAATGTTAAAAACATCATGTATCATGAGAATGTATTTCTTTGGAGTCCGTTATTTAAGTGACTATTGCCCTATTATTATTTAAATTCATCAACTTGTCACTTAGAGTAGTAGTAGTTTAATAACCGAAGAGAATGTAAAAATTCAGACCTTCATAAAATGGGTAGTTAATGGTAATTATGGTGCATTTCTTTGTCACATTAGGGTTTAAAACTTGATATTATTTAGAATTTATTATACGCAGATGTAGCATTTCATTCAATACTATTTTATAAGTGCACTTAAAATTTTAAAAGTTTCATACGCACTCAACAAAAGTGCGGTTGCCGCATTTGGCGGGAAAAAATGCAAATGGCGCCGCGTGACGTCACGTCCTGCGCCAGATGCGACGCGTGTGTTCCGATGTTGTTTTAATTACACGACCGAGTTTTATGTTTTATTTCGTTACGGAGTTTTCATAAAAATCTGGTTTTTCATACTATTTTTATCGGCCACCAGAGGCGTTTTTAATCGATTGTATTTTCTATACATATTTTACTGGGCTATCCAAAATATTTTACCTACCTATCTCACTTAGTTATAATCTATTATATGGTATTAAAAATCATTAATTAATATTTGTTTTCATTTTTCAACCTAATTTACACAAAAAATTTATACAGAAACAAACAGACCTATATGTATGTCGGAATAGGGCCAGACATCAGAAGTAAAACATGAGATACAGTAATGTATCATATATTAATAATTTAAGCAATTTTAATAATTAACGTGGGTAGATCATTTTATAACTCAGGTAAGAAATATCTTCTTTAAACTTATATCATTGTTATACTAAATTAAACCATGAATACAGTGGACACTGACTAGCAGTGAGGGAGAGAGGTGACAGTCGGACTAGAGTGCGATCTTTGCACCTCGACGCGTTCAGAAACAATGCGTGCCGATACTTTTTTTTTTAAGGAATCTCGCTGTTGGCCCTTAAGTCCTTAAGCCTTTACAGCTCAGCACGGGTGGTTCTAGCGAGCTTAGCTCGACCTAAAAGGGCGGTTTCCCGCGACTCGCGCAAGGGCGTGTGAGACTCGAACCTCGGCTTGGGCCGTCGCGGGGTGGTCAATCTCCTGAACGGCAGGAAGAAAGCTCGCTGGAGTGACCGAAGTACACAGTAAAGGACCTCGCCTTGCCCGGTGAAGGCGGTTTTTTACCCTAATTCGTTTTTTATGGCTACTGTGTTGAATTACCGCCGATATATTATATTATTTATAATTTAAAAAACAAATAGTCTTTAAGGAATTTCTGTTTAAGAATGTAAGCATGATTATTCGTAAACTTTTTTAGTACGAATGAGGATTAAATGTAAACCTAAGTAGAATATTATATGTGTCTCGTAAGAAATTTTAATAGGAAATTTGCTATTTCTATTACGGTTAAAGAAAAATTACTTATGGAATTTTCAATTTTTTCAAAAAAAATTATGGAATACCTCATAGGAAATTTATATTAAATAAATGGTACATATTTTTATAAGATGTAACAAAGGTTGATTGTGAATTTTAAACTATAACTATCAAAAAAGAATTAGGAATCCCATTTTTAACTGAAAAGTGTGTAATTGTAATTAAAAGTCAAATATATACAAAATTGTAAAATTATTATCTTCATGATGCCTATTACTTAATTAACTAACGATTATAAAAACACTTTTGTGTTCGCCTGTACGTGTAACATTGGTTCGATAAATTTAATGTACCCCGCACCTGGGTCTGTAACATATTGTGAACCTGAAAAATTACCCTATTATGTTTATATCTAGGTACTGACGGGTAGACCTAACGTTTATAAGACTTTTCATATCGTATAATTTTGATAATATAATCTATGCAGGGATATTCTAAATATCGTTTTATTTAAAATGTGCCAGAAATGCTAGAGCATGACTTTACATTATGCTGACTTCTTAGTATATTATATAGTAAATAATATACATGATACACGGAGATCCTGGTTTCCAGTTCTTTATAACTAAACACGTTTTTTTAAAAGCCGTATTGCTCTGTTTAAAAACTTATAAAAAACAAATAAAATCTAAGGTTTTAATTTATCGAAGTTTTACATTAATCATTAGGTAAACTGGGAACTATGCAATCATTAGATGAGACATCATTTATCATTTTTGACATGTGTAACCTATTGAAGGGTTATAGAGCTTTAAGAAAAAAATATAAATAAGTCAATGAAAGAAAAGTCAAAAAAGTCTTTCTCTATATACACAAAACGTAGGACATGAGAATTATTATGTATTCTGTAAAAATTTGGTACTAAGTGACATCAAATTTAAATATAAATTCACGGAATATAACTTTCTACTTAGCATGTAGTAGGAGTAAAGTTAAATAAGGTAACGTAAAAGTCCGAATGAAATCAAAATTAAAAACTTTCTTTCCAACAAAAACAAAAAGGTCTCATTTTATATAAACTCTTTGCAGTTAACAGGGATTGCAAGAGCTTTTCGCTCCGAACACGCTTCCAGTGAAAAAACAAACGCCCTCAAAAGAGTTTTCATTAAAAAATTCACCGCGGGCAAATTCCCGCCCTCTCTCTGGATTTTACAGACTACAGAGACCACAGTCGGCTTTCAGCTGTTTTATCGGGCGGCCGTGTTTCCCGCTCCTTCTGAAGTCAAACGTCAAACGTGACGCTGTGTTTGTGGACTGTTTTTATGTTTCCTATCAGTGTTATTTAAAGTGATTACTGGATATAAATTAAGGTAAGTCTAATAAGTGCACAATGCCTGTGTTGCTCGTTTACTAAAGCCGAAAATATTAACCCTTGGTGTACGCTTAGCTGTTTCCCCTTCTATTTATTATATTTTTGTTCTATTTTTGACGCAGTTTAAATGGTATATAAGAAAATTATAATAGCAAATTTTGATTTTAATTAGTAACTATATAATAAATATTGATTTTAATTAATAACTATAATAATTGTACATAAGAACTTGAACTTAACTCCTATACATTTTTTTTTATTTATATTCCATAAATAACTTTATTTTACGAATACGAAATAGCATTATATAGTAAATAGAAAAATTTAAGGCGGTTCGAAGTCTATTTTATAGCATGTTTAAACATTTTATTGTCGTTAGAATAAACTCAATGCCTATAAATGTCTCGTTACCAGGTCTTAAAATTATTTAAAAAAACATGCCTATAAATTTACAAAATCAAAAAATAAATATAATAATTAAATGATTTCAAATTTTTTATGTTCAAAGATCTATTGCGATATTTATTTATAGTACCTACTTATCTGGTCTTCTCCTATCTTTTAACTAAATTAAATTGATGCAGTATAAGCATTTCACAAGTGCAGAAAAATATTAAAATATATTAGTTATTAAAAGAACATATTTACCCAACAAATTGGATGAATCACTTATCTTCTACACAAATCACAAGTATATAGGAGAAGATAGTATCACCTCGCTGTAAGTATTTTATAAAATACTAGCTGACCTGGCAAACGTCGTTTTGCCAAACTACTACCTTTAACTCAGCGCCATCTGTTAGAATTGTATCAAATAATAAACAAATGTTAATGTTATCGTAATTTTAGTAAGGATGCCTATTTTTTTGAAAATGAAATATAGCCTATGTCACTCAGGAATGATGTAGCTTTCCAACAGTGAAAGAATTTTTCAAATCTGCCAAGTAGTTTCGGAGCCTATTCAATTCATACAAACAAACAAACAAAAAATCAAACCTTTCCTCTTTATAATATTAGTATAGAAATATTACTAAAAACTAATTTTAATTTAAACAAAAAGCTCTCGATAGAATAGGAAGAACTAAGCCACTGAATGGTTAGTTAAACCTATATTGGCAAGTTCTTACGTCTTAATTATTTTATATAAAATATTTCCCGACTTCATATCATACAATAATATGATGAAGAAAAGTTAAGTGAAATACTTTATCCGAACACTTAAGCCGGTCAATTAACCATGTATGTGTGAGTAAAGTATATGTATAGTGAAATCACGCTACTGGAATATATATAGAACAAAATTAGAAAATAATATAAAATATAGTATTAAGCAATTAGGTAATACGCTTAATCTCAACCCAAATACATAACTCACGAACCCGCGTCCACCAGTTCAATCTAAAGCATAAAACATATTCGAGTGCACCCTTTGGCTAGAAATTAAAAAAATAAATCTGTCAGATGTTTAATATCACGTGGCGGTATAGTATTGGCGGGAATAAATAAAAATGTTATTAGATTTCATGTGATATAGGCGGCACCTGACGACGTCAGCTGTGCCCGACCGTCATTAAAGCCACGCTTTGCCATATTTATATTTTTTTATACAATTTCATATGAAGATTTGTTCCAAATATTGTAACGAGCGAATAGTTCCAGATCTTCTACGGTATTGGTAGACATAACCACGCTCTTAGGACTAGGATATTTTGTTGTCTACGTTATATTTATCTCAGAAATGTCAGACTTAAATGACAAACTACTAAATGTTATGCATTTGTTGAGTATGTTCTGAGTTACATGCAGTCACATCAAAATTCGTTCTGACAAACACAGCTCGTGGCTAAATTCCTTTTAATTTTACCTTTTAAATATATTTTACGACCCATTCACAGTATATATTAAATTTATCTCTATAGGTATCGTTCTAGTTAGACAGAAATCAGAAAATGTTATTTCCAACTATGCACCACTAGAATAAATATCCATTTACCATTTATTATTCAAATTCAAAAATCATTTATTCATGTATAGACCAGTGCCGAAGCCTTCAAAAATAGTAAAAAACGAAAAAAAATTACAGTAGGATGAAACCCATTAGAAATGCAGGGGAATATGATCAAAATGAAAGGAAAAATAAATTACGGTCGATCCGAGTTCGGGAAGTGGGAGGGGGGTGACTTTTAAGGGGGAAAAATTGTTTATCTTGATTTCCGGCGAAACTACCAGTCCTATGGAAAAAAGTTAAATGGCAAAGTTGTAGGTCATAAAAAGATCTACAACTTTGGTATTTACAATTTTTTCACATAACCTCAAAATTTAGGTGAAAAATTCAAAAAACCAAGTTTTTAGTTTTTTATTTATATCTTTTTTAAAAAGTTTTTTTTTTCTACGAAATTTGGTGAAAACTTACCTTATTATGTCCCAAATATACTGTAATTTATTTGATTAAAAATATTTATTTTTTCGTCTCATTTTAACTTAATATCAAAAAAGCAGCCTAATTTTCAATCGAAAATTCTGACGTCAAAATTTCAGCTTTTTTCAAAAAGTTTGGGGGCTTTTTGTTCGTTGAAATATCTACTTTCTGATGGTGTAAAAAAAATATACATTACTATAGGAAATATTATTAGAAAATGCAAAAAATTTAAAAAACCTCAAATTCGAAAATTTTCTTTTAATTATGTACAATTTTGAGGTATTTATTAAAATTTACACTTTAATTACTCAAAAAACGTAAGATTTCATGCTTCATTGATAAACGAAAAAATTGCAAATTAAAATATACTTCTATAATTAACAAACAAATAAGTTAATAAAGTTAATATTTAATAAGACATCTACAATATTTTGAAAAAGTTGTAGAATCTTCTGTAAATAATATTTGTAGATGCCTATTTATTGCTGTTTTAAGATAATTTATATACCTGAGTGACCTTCGGTGAATTTTGAATTTTTCTTTGAATAAAGTAAATTTCTCACAAATCACTTAGAGTAACTCAGCCTGCAGGTGTATTTTTAAAAACGATGTTGTACACTACTCTGTATCTCGAATACTGGCTAACGGTTTTTACAGCTGCTACGAAATAGCAGGTATGTAGTAAGGCCCAGACCCTCCTAGGTCCATCCCCACTTCTCAATGAAATAACTTACACTGGGCTAAAATTCACCGAAGGTCACTCAGGTATATAAATTATCTTAAAACAGCAATAAATAGGCATCTACAAATATTATTTACAGAAGATTCTACAACTTTTTCAAAATATTGTAGATGTCTTATGAAATATTAACTTTATTAACTTATTTGTTTGTTAATTATAGAAGTATATTTTAATTTGCAATTTTTTCGTTTATCAATGAAGCATGAAATCTTACGTTTTTTGAGTAATTAAAGTGTAAATTTTAATAAATACCTCAAAATTGTACATAATTAAAAGAAAATTTTCGAATTTGAGGTTTTTTCAATTTTTTGCATTTTCTAATAATATTTCCTATAGTAATGTATTTTTTTTTTACACCATCAGAAAGTAGATATTTCAACGAACAAAAAGCCCCCAAACTTTTTGAAAAAAGCTGAAATTTTGACGTCAGAATTTTCGATTGAAAATTAGGCTGCTTTTTTGATATTAAGTTAAAATGAGACGAAAAAATAAATATTTTTAATCAAATAAATTACAGTATATTTGGGACATAATAAGGTAAGTTTTCACCAAATTTCGTAGAAAAAAAAAACTTTTTAAAAAATATATAAATAAAAAACTAAAAACTTGGTTTTTTGAATTTTTCACCTAAATTTTGAGGTTATGTGAAAAAATTGTAAATACCAAAGTTGTAGATCTTTTTATGACCTACAACTTTGCCATTTAACTTTTTTCCATAGGACTGGTAGTTTCGCCGGAAATCAAGATAAACAATTTTTCCCCCTTAAAAGTCACCCCCCTCCCACTTCCCGAACTCGGATCGACCGTAATTTATTTTTCCTTTCATTTTGATCATATTCCCCTGCATTTCTAATGGGTTTCATCCTACTGTAATTTTTTTTGGTTTCAAAAATTATCGACACTGGTCTAGTAGGTGACATAAGACACTTATGAACGTTATAAAAAGAAATATACATTGAATGCTTTTAGTTTTACATTTACTGCCAGTTCTCAAATCAAGGGCGTAGAACGGAAGAGAAGAACTGGCAATAAACTCTCCGCCACTCTTTTTAATCGCCAAGTTTTTTCTTTTACACAACGACAGATTAGTAAATAAAATTTATAAATTTCTTTGTTGATAAAGAGTAGTGAGGAAGTATGATAGAGAAAGAGCGAGTGAGACTACGCCTGCTGCTACTACTACCTGGGCGCAAAGCCTGTTATGTGTATGTGTTCATAGTAGACATAATTTTTTCGTAAGTTGCATAAGTCGTGCGGGAAACTGTGAGTTAACATCGATGTTCGATTTTTTTTATAGAACAGGGGCAAACGGGCAGAAGTCTCACCTGGTGTTAAGTGATGTTGGTATAGCAACATCGATGATCATCGAGCATTGCTAGTCTAGTACCTATACCTTGCCTTGTTGATCACACGGACTATCACAGATTCGCCCGTATCTTTAACCACCGACCCGCAGTCTAAGCCCATATGGTAAGATTATGCGGGCAGTATACGGTTAATTAAATTATTTTTAAATACCTATCGATTTCTATTAAATTTCTTAAAGAGAGAAATTGATTTCTGAAGTTCGTTCCCAAAAGTTTCTTCGGTAAATTTGTGTAATCACTGCACCTCAAAACGGCTTTAAATTTGTTCTATCTTTTATTCTTGTACGAGTATGAAGTACCCCAAGTAATATTATGCAGGCTCATGACTTTGGACGCCTTTTAAAAAATTAAAAAAACTTACTCATAATATTACATACATGATTAAAATGACTTTCACTGGGAACTGAGACTATATTATATAACATTAGGTAAGGTTGGTTTTATTTATTCTAAGCGGCGTTTGTGATCACGTTAGGTTAGGTTAAAGCCAAAAAATTATCGTCTTTCATTCAGTTTACTAATCAGGATGTTTTGATTAATTTCCATGAAGTTGAAGAGCATGGTATGGTATCACTGTCATGTGATGAAAATATGTAGATTTTTTTTGAGCTGTTTTGAGGTGACGTCATAATTTGATTTCGATGAAGAATTGTCCATTATTGCTGTAGAAGCAATAGGAAAAACAAATTATTGTATGCACAAATGGCATATTATAGGCAAAGTGGTACATTATTTTATTTTCTGTAAGGAAAAGTAACCGTAAATTACATCCAATACACAAAATTTCATGTAATTTCTTCTTAAAATACAGTTCTTATTGCTTAAAGATCTACAGCCTCTAGAGAGAGAAAGAGATCCATCATCTTGACATTTTGTTTGAAAATTAATATTTCATATAACATATATATGAAATATTTCTCAGGCGTATTTTTGTACATCCGGTTATAGCAAATAAGGGTTTTTTATGCCTATCAGCCCGAAAATTCTCTACCAGAGTTTACTCAATGTGTGTTAACCATTAACGCCCCCCGGTCTTCAAACAGATACAAACATAAACAAAACTGTTACGAATGTAAGAATTAATCACAACCAAAAAGAAATAGAAGGAAACATTAAATTCTATTAACATAATAAAATAGAGGAAGCTAAAACCGCGAATGGTATTCTTTAGAATTTTTATAGGCACCTGGCTTGTGGCTTAGCTGCGATCTGATACGTCATATTACAAGCGAGAGCAACACTAAACATTCTATTGAGTATCAAACCTAAAATTACTCTCTAGGGGCGTTATATGTAAATGATACCTTACAATATTTCATATAAAACACATAATAAGTATTCGAAATCCAAGAAGTTATTTTTGAACTGATTATAATGTATGCATATATTTCCGGAAGGGGTAGAGGTACAATACGGCTACACTTGCACTGGTCCTGACATACCTTTTCAATATGTTCACCATGCATGCTCGTCGATTATTTTTGGCCTGTCCATTCTCTAGTTAGTCCTTGGTCCGAGTATGTTGTAGTCCTACTACCCGACCAGATCTCACGTTTGCCTTGTATTTTCTACTCGTAAGCCGCTTCTCATTTATCCTTTCTACTTGGCCAAACTACTTAAGCATTCGTATCTTTGACACAACCAGCTATTTGTACCACTCATATCTCGCTTTGCTCATCATTTCACCGACAATAATGTATGATTACAAAATGGGCTATTTAACATTTAAACGTAAGTATGTGTGAAAAATCTCACATAGATTGGAAGCTCTAGAAACGATATCCTTTATGTGGGAACACCTGTGCTGCGTAACAGGGCTACTACTGATTCTAGAGATAGGGTTTCTTCTTAGTGATACCTCGAGTAATTCCTAATATGAGTAATGATTATTGTAATATATAATTGAACTAGCGAACTATGGATTCCCGGTGGGGGTCTTCCCTGAGAGAACGACTTCCATCCTCTAAGGCTGGCAACATCCACCCACTAAAAATGGGTGTCCATGGACGTTGTCTGCCTTTTTTGGGCTTTTTTGGCCCTCTATTAATTAAAAAAAATGTTGATTGATTTTATCTGCCTAAAGATTAACAAGCATTATACATGATATTATATAAGTTTCATTATCATTTTGTATGACCTATTGTACAGAGTGTAGGAAACTAGATAGTTTGAATTTTTATGAAATGTATATATTACAATTATGTTAAATACGATATTGTCAAAATTTCCAGGTGTATAAAATATATATGTAGCGCCATAGCGTCGCCCCCGCAGCTGAACAAACATCGACGCGTGCGCACAGTTTGACAAACAATAACACAAGCTTTGTCTTAGAACAGACATGTCTTATTTATTGTGTCTGTTTTTATCACTTGTTTGGCAGTCGTATATATTTTTCGAATTAGGGCCTGTTACGCTGCCGATTTTAATTAATATAAATAAATCAACGAAATCATCGAAAAACAAATTAAAATTGTAAATTAAATATTTAAGATAATTGTTCGATTCTTAAGAAATAAGAACAACCTACCCATATTAAATGTAAAAGTAAGGTTGTAGTCCATTACACTTTTGAATAGGTCTAAGCAAGTAGAAGCAAGTGGAAAATAATCGTGAAATCGCATATTGGTCAGCTGATAGGGGAATCGTGTACAAACTGAGATAAAATTGTACCAAACACCGACCCTAGCCTATATCTCCGATGCGGGTGCGTAACGACTGCAAAATCAATGACAATTTATTCATCTTTCATAAATAGTATTCAGTAAATCTGTGTATGTAATATTCCTATCATTGAACAACAATTTATTCAAATATTTAATTCAACTTCCGTGTAACTCAGTTTTTGAAGTGAAACTTCTTTAGAATCGTTGTGATTTCAAACCGGATGCAACGAAAAAGTGACAGTAAAAAGAGACAGAAACATTAATTCATATGATTTAACGTGGGAGAAAATGAGATAGATAAACTTCTTTCGAATCGTCGTGATTTCAAACCGGATGCAGCGGTAAAGAGAGACAGAAACATCAATTCATCATATGATTTAACGTGGGAGAAAATGAGATAGCAGGCATTATACAGCCTCTCTTTACTGCCGCTTTTTCATTTGATCGAATTTCAAACTTTCGATGTTTTAGTTTTTCCCAAATTAAAAATTTACATTAAACTTATAAATTAAAATTTATCATTAAAATATACTGTTTTAAAAGAACACACACATTTAGATAATGGAAAATGATTAATTTATATATGATTAATAATAAAAAAAATGTTTTTGAAGGTTTCACTTCTACCATGTGTGAATTGCACATATGTTTTTTTTTCTATTAAAATTATAATTAATTTTTTTGTTATACAACTATTTTAAAACCTATTTATTTAAATTTCTGTTTTTTTTTTCAAATTAGTTACAGATGTTATAGTGAATCTAGTACAGTGTTTAATTTTTAAGCAAGTTCTTATAAATATAATCAAATGTCTGTATTGTACCATTCTATACGTTACAATAATTAAAGTAGTTTTTTTTAAAAAACATTGTATGACAAAACACTCCGCTCCTAACAAACAGTAATGATTAAAAAATGTTACCTAATTATGACAACGAAACAAATTTAAAATGCGTTTTAACACTAGTATGACTTCAAATAAGGAAGAGATGGGTTAAAAAAAAGCAACGCGATCACATTCTTCAAAATTCAATAAAGGTAAAATATAATTTAATTCAAGATTTAATGAGTCTGCGTTCAGTACAATGTTCCCGTATGCGGGCAAGCGTTTGCCCGCAGCAGATAAATTGTGTACCGAATTGTTGAACGTAATTAATGCACCGACTGCGGGCCTCGAGATAATGCCCATCGGCACCCACTTGATGTGTCTCATGGACACATTTCTGTGACCAAAGCAGAAAACTAGTGTTCAAAAATATTCGCTTTAAAATTTTTCATTTGTTAGTCATTTAGATGTAAGCCCTAATCCTGAGAATAAAATCAAATAACACTATTTAGCACATTCTACAATTTATCAAAATAAAATTATTTATGTAATACATATAAGATATGACAGTATTCAATGATTAAAAGAAACATGATTGAGATGGCAACTTGGTGCCTGAAGAACTACAGCACAATACACATTTATTTAAACTAAAGATTATAAAATAAAATCAATACAAAATAAAATAAAAATAAATTCAACGAACAGAGAGGAAAATAAACGTATACCATATTTATATATACACGATGTATATTTTTATTAGCATAACAAAATCCAATGTATAGCTTAAACTAATAACAAACAGTACTAAACATTTGTACCTTATAACACTAGATATATAACAAATTCCCTTAACAAGAAAACAGCTAGATTTATTAAAGTATTACTTATTTGTGGATTGTTTTTGACTCCGCGCCCAAGTATAATCGATCTGTCATACGCAACAGCCGCAAACTGAGTAAAACCAATCACGCTAATGAATACAGGTGTAACTGATTGTGGAGATATTGATAGGACTGCATTGAGTCAAGTTGAATTAGTTTTCTTTGTACAATTAATAGAAAAACAAACAAGATGGTTATGGTAACATGTACATGGGTACGTGGTAAAAAACATCCATCATCATCATTAAAAATATAAATCATACTCGTTAATACTCAAGTAAGGCCTAACCAATAGAAAAACAGAGTAACGGTAAACTCAATAACCTATCTCAATCCATTTCTTACCATCTGAGATAGACATTTTTATCCAAATGTTGTAAAAAGTGTGACAATAATAATCAATCGACTGATTGTAATAGCCATCTTTCGATAGAAACTATCCATGGTTGGTCAGATCGGTGTCTGTGGATAGACCTTTGTATGAAAATGACAACTGTGACAATATCCTATCTTAATTTTTTTTAATTTCGCCAAAAATGGATTGTATTCGTAGGGTTTGGTTATTGGGATGCAGATAGGAGATCGATCGACGGTCACGGTCTAACAATCCACAATTTCGGATAGTTATCTATTTGAGATTGCGGATACATTATTGGGTTTCGGCGATAGCAAGCTATCATATCATACTAAAACTTAAAAAAAAGTAAATATTTAACTTGACTTTTTAAAAGTTTCTTTACAATTTAATATATCTTTAAATGTTAAAATGCAGGTGTATGTTTTAAAACTATGTAATTAAATGCTGTACACATTTTTAAATATTAAATTGCACACAAATTAAAACTCCTTAATTTATAATTAAAAAGCAAAATCGTTGTTTTCGATCTATGCGTGGTATAATGGGCCTGTCAAACACACGCTCTCACAAACTTTGATTAAATGCCAGATGATAATTTGCCGTGGGAACCGGCAGGTGTGTTTTTAGAAATATGTATACGGGTTCGCTACAAATATTTCTAGCTTTTGATATTAACTAAAATATTAGCTTAGGGCTTTTAGAACCTAAATGGTAGTAAGGGTTGTGTGTTTATGGCTTAACGTCAAAATATTGGCGTATATCACTCACTCTTAAACGACAAATGTCGTTTGTTTGCAACATTAAAACGAAAGACATTTTTATAACTAGCGGTAGCTAACCCGCGAACTTCGTTTCTCCTTGATGAGATATTACTGAGCCTACCTATTTAGTACATACAAACATGGAACATTTTGCTTTGCTATCCCAGACACTGTTCGGTTTTCCGGAATTTATTCTTTTTAGGCTGTTCTGTGAATTTTTCTGTGTATAAACACCTCAGAGTTCACAACATTTGTAATAATGAAATAAAAAATAGGGATTGATTGTAAAAGGTTGAAAGTTCAGGGTTATATGTATTTACTAATGCTGTATGATAAATTTTTTTTTTTAAACTTAAATCTAAAATTGAAAAAAAAAATTAGGGGTGGATTACCCTTAACATTTAGGGGGATGAAAAATAGATGTTGTCCGATTCTCAGACCTACCCAATATAAACACAAAATTTCATGAGAATCGAGAAAGCCGTTTCGGAGGAGTGTAACCACAAACACCGCGACACGAGAATTTTATATATAAGAAGTAAGCGACCTGTTAATATCTATTTAGACTGAAATGGAAAACTCAAAATATAGCTTCTACGATAAGTTGGTTACGTTTTCTCACAGACGTTTTTTAATAACTGTAATCCTTTTGAGGGGGCGACTCTTACGCGGCTGTCAACCACAGAATCGGTAAATAAACTGCTTAAATATGGTGCACAATCACTGCTTCCTGTAAATATTTTTTCCGAATAAAATATTTGTTTGGATTGCCTAATACAAATTGAATTGTTATGAGTTGAATGAAAAAGTATGTAAAACATAAACACATTATAAAATATCAATTCACTAATAAATAATACATTATTTAGATTTAAGCGTAATATTAACAGAATTAATCTGCTGACATGAAGCATAACATCGTGGGGAAATCGGCTTGCGTTGCCACAAGAGGCCTATGAGACAAATTCTCATGAAACAGGCAACATAGAAATCTGAAGCCCAGACCTAAAATGGTTGTAAGCGCTCCTGATTTATTTATTTTTAATTTGCAGACATACAAGATTCTATAAAGATTTTTTAGTATAAGCATTAACCAAATATCATTATATATACAATAAATTTTACATTAACGTTTTAATTGTTCTTACGATTTCTAAACGCCAGTTACTTTAAAATAAATTATATTCCTCGAAGTGAATCTATCCAAAAAGACAATATTTGACAAAAGATAGCAGTTGAATATTTCGTAATCACCACGCTGAAAGAGACTTAAACAAATAATTATCATATTTCCGAAATGTCTATCGGGAAGTAGACCTCATTTTATAAATTTTTAATTAGTTCATATTAGCAAGGAATAAAATAAACAGACATGAGGTAACCCTGATACATTCCAGGCCCTGAGGCAATCCTGTCAACAACACTTATATGAAAGCGAATTGATTCGTTTGATTTCTTTACTTTGGATAATTTGAATTCGGTTTTGGTTAGAAGCATGTATATGAAATGGTAGGGTATATAATAATAATAATAATAATAATAAAGCCTTTATTGTTGTAACAAGTTTTACATAGAATAATTTCGTGTGCCTAAAATAATTTACTTATGACTACTATCTAAAAAAAACACATTTTGACTATGAACCAAGTTTAACTAATATACTAACGGTTCTAATATCTATTGATAATAGGCAAACGGTAGTTCAGTTACAACTTGTCTCCCGACAAAGGCCTCCTCTAAAGCTCTCCAGTCTTTCCTCATTTTTGCAGTGCGAGTCCATGTTGAACCCACTATTTTCTGAACGTCATCCTCCCATCTCTTAGCCTGACTTCCTCTATGTCTCTTTCCGTCCAAAGGGTACCATTCTGTGATAAGTTTTGTCCATTTTTCTTGCTTTTCTCTCATCATATGCCCTGTCCACCTCCACTTCAGCTGTTTGTATGTTGTGTATGCATTCTTAAAGGGTATACATGGATTGCAAATATAATGCTTAAAATATTTATCGTCTAGAACCAAATACCGAACAAATAATCTCTCTACTTTTATATTCTGTAACCGCAATGATTTTAAAGGCTTTTGAATTACGAATTTTAACAAGTTAACTGTAACATACCAACAATAGAGCGTACCAATTTTTAAAAGGTCGATAACGCACTTGCGAGCCTTCTGGCAATGTTAGTGGCCATGCCTATTTAACATTTCGATTTTATCAAGGTTTTTTATGATTATTTATTAATTAAAATTTATTACAATGTCGTGTTTTGTTTGTTAAAAATTATTATATAAATAGACTGGCTCTGAAAAAGCGTATACATGTGTTACAATTTACTGTTGGCCCATCATTATAACCCTTTTGTATATATTAGGTAATAAATTTAAAGAAATTCGATAAATGGGAAGATGGGATCTGAAATCTCAGGGTCTATTGAATTTGGATGGCCCTTACGGTTATTTGTACCTTTTATATCTTGTTTTTGGCATTGTTCGTTTAGTGGCTTCAGTTTTCCTGAGGTCGTAGCTTTGAGCCCGGCTGTTTAACAACTGACTTTCTATGTGCAAATTTAACACACACTCGTATGGCGAAGAAAAACATCGTGATGAAACCGGCATGTCTTAGAAGGCAAGAAGTCGTGTATCTCATGAACGTCTACTTGCCTATTAAAAGAACAAACGACTGCGATCTGACACCGAAATTAACCGACCTTAAACGTAGTAGTGCCATTGGTTTCATATTATCTTATTTCTGTTTCGGTTGTTTACTATGTATTGTAACTTAGGTCATAGTGGTTGGATGTGAGATTCTGGCGCTTGTCATACTTTGTATATATAAATGAATTATAGATTTGTCAAGGCGCGAAATGTTATTAAATGGTTCTATGTAAGCCACATTTAAAACTTATATGCAAAATTTTACAGTTATTCAAATATTTATTTTATGCAATAGCAGCGCGTTGCCGGCCTTTTAATACTTAGTACTCTTTTTTCATGAAGGATTTCCTAAGTCGAATTGGTTTGGAAATACTCCAGTGGGCCGCTCTTTTCGCATAGTTGTAGTGCGGGGCAAAAACTCATAATAATCAAATAAACTATCTAATATTAAGAATACCGATTTCTGAATTTGGTTACTATAACATATTTTTCATGAACTTTTCAAGGACCCAACTAGGTTCTTGGTAGACCATAGTTTTTATAAAATTCTAAACTGGTATCATTGTATACGTAGAAAACAATACTCCTTATCTTAGATTTAATAATATAAAAAATCGGTGCCATCTGCCGCCCTGTTTTATAATAGACAGGACTGTTTCAGTATTGGCTTTGGGGCAGCCAACTGTCGCCGCACTTATAGGACCATATATTAAGAATATTCGGGATAATCTGACATTTAAACCTTTATAGAAGAAATGTATTTTATGATATAAATAATATTTCTGGTACATTAAGTTGGACGCGTCAAAAACAATTTGACGTTCGTAATCCTATAATATTTATTCCAATAATATCTAATAAAATTTGTAAACAATCCTATCATAAATAAATAAAAACAATTGCTAAAACTTTTAAAAGTTTTAGCAATTGTTTTTATTTATTTATACACAATTCGTTGCAAAGAAACACAATTGTTATAATTATTATTAAAAATAAATAAATCAGTGGCGCAGCAACCTGTTTTAGGTCTTAGCCTCAGAGTTCTGAATCTGTTTCATGATCATATTTAAATCTAATTGGCAAGTAGGTGATCAGCCTCCAGTACCTGACAAACGTCGTCGACTTTTTGGGTCTAAGACATGTCGGTTTCCTCACGATGTTTTATTTCACCGTTCGAGTAAATGTTAAATGCGCACATAAAAAGAAAGTCCATTGGTGCACAGCCGGAGATCGAACCTACGACCTCAGGTATGAGAGTCGCACGCTGAACCCACTAGGCCTATTATTCATTATTATATTCTTGGTTATATTTTTAAAAATATATTCTTGACTGTGGTTTCTACCAGACTGATAAATAACAATCTCGAATATTCCTACCAAAGTTGAGTTGATTGAAGTTCGTACTACTAAGTCGATATCCTCTAAACTTAAATTATGTATTCGTCCTATTCGCATTAATATAGAAAAGATTTGAGGCTCCAGCTGCTACTATAGACTGCCTTTAAGCATAATCGATAAGTACACTCACTCAAAATTTGCTAATATACGAAGATAAATGCTAAATTAATTATGTATAAGGTGTATTTTTATGCATATAATGGAGGCTATAGGCTATAAAAACTTCAAGATGTATAAACTATGTTTTTATTTATTATAAATTACATTTACATTCTTAAATGTTTATGCCTAAAAAATACAAGGAAATATGACATCACAAATTTAACACACTTACACATACACATCAATTACATTAGAACTTAAGCTATATCAAAAGAAAAACTAAAGAAAGACTTCTCTTCTGGCAGTTTGAGTGTCCATGGGCGCTGGTATCACTTAATACCTAGGTAACACTGAAAATTTTAATAAAATGAAAAATGGCTTTATGTAGAAAGTTGCCAATACTTTTCGTTATTTTCGAAGTAATTTCTGTACACATCGTTGCATTCGATGGAACCACTAAGAAAAGCAGTGGACCCATTCTTCCTTAGGGGTCTCTATGGCATTTTCGTACGCTTTCACCGCATCATTAGGGTCGTGAAGCAAATACCTCCAGTTTAGTTAATAAAGAATAGTGCGAAGTGCAAAATGTCATGATTATTTTAGAAATAGTTCGTACTATGCTTGCATACGTTTCTCTAATTCTAAAGACCAATTTTAAGAGTAATTAAAAATCGCGCAAATGTATGTAATTACAGTAAAAATGTATACAAACACATAAATCTGGTAGCAGGTGGGTCGCGGGCGGTACGGGCGTTCAACAAACACAAACGGACAGAACAAACATTGGTATATCAGGATTGTTCCGGCTTAGGATTTAAAACAATTAGCGAATTTCCTAATTAAATATGATTTAATATTTTAATATAAGTACTTCTCGCTTTTTTGCCGAAACCTCGTTTAAGGCAAACTTTGTGATTCATTTTGAAGCCACTATACAATGAATAACTATAAAATTTATTACTTAGTCAAGATTTTTTATTCCAAACTAGCAGACTCGGCCAAGCGTTGATGTGGCTAAGGTTTTTGTTATATTACATAGTAGTAAACTATTCAAGGGAAACAGTAAGAGAACTTATGTGAAAGGTAGATTTGTAAAACGTTGGTACGTTTAACACAGCGTCATTTAGCGTCATTTAACACAGGTTAGAATTGTATCAAATAATAAACAAATATTTGCAATAAAATGAAATTGCGACTATAATTAAAGATCTAAGCTATCCTATCTCTTAAGTTGGACCAGACTGCTCACGGTGTGCCAATTAAATTTAAAATCGGTTCAGTAGTTTAGGAGTCCATCGCGGACAAACATCATGACAGGAGATTTATATTAAGATTACGCCCTATGTTTTTATAACGAGATAGATAATTACACACATAATACAATACTAGGAACAGAACAACCAGAGACAACCTATAATTCAAAATCGTTTCACAGCCCAAAACTATATACATATATATATATATATATTTTTTCAGGGCAAGAGCCTTACAATAAACATATTCTTTCATAAAACTATTTCATATAAAAACACACCTGTTGCGGCAAGATAACATCTCGAGGAGACCAGATGCTGTTTCCCAGGGGCTATGCAAATATAGGACCCTCATAGGGGCTGACAGGCACAGAGAAATATAACGTTTACTGAAACGAGATAAAGGGAAAAATTGTTTGAAGCATTTCAGCCTTTGAGGTTTCGTTATTTTTAATTGAAAATACGTAGACGATGTAATAATGTGAGAATTTCAGCAAACGTCATGGTGTTAGTACTTTGTGTTTTCAAAGAGGGTATTTCACAAAAACATAATTTTCTTTTTTGGATCACATGAGTTTTATTTGAATTTTCAATTCTGGTTTTAGTTTTTTTTCCAAATAAAATGTGACCTTAAGATTATTTCGACATTTCTAAAAATTCTGTGGTCGTTAACATGTGAAGAAAATTGTTTACATTTGTATCGAGTTGTGAAGAATGCTTTACAAAAGTATTTCGTATAACTCATTTTTAATAAATAAATAACGATATTTGTAGTAAACCGAATATGAATAAGTATATATGTGTATATATATATATATATAATATAAAACTTTGGCAGAAGACTCGCTACGGCGTAGGACAATACTACGTTGCTACGCGACCTCAACTGAGTCGTAGAACTGACTTGCAATTAATATGTTGTTTGTATAATAACTACACTGTTTATACTATAAGTAACTGTATATACTAGAGATATAATGAATACTTATTATTTTTGCGTTCATATTATAATCAATAAAAGTATATTTCTCAGGGTTACATTCTTAAAACCAGAAATAGAATTAATCAAACTACATAAAAAGTTAATTAAATATTCCACTCGATCTTAGAAACAAGAATAAAGCAAAGAACTTTCAATTTACTAAAGAAACGGGCGTTAACTTAAATTAGTCATACATCGCGTAAGTCGCGCTAAAGTTTTTCAATCAGCGCAGTGAGGCAGTAATGTAAGCGGTGACAAACAATTGTAACGTTATGCCGCCTGCGGGCGTCAGGTGTGGACGACGGCGCTGGGTTTGGCAAATTTTAATGAATGTTTGCTCTGATATAGCTGCTCTGGATGTGACACGATCTGATTACGACAGCGGGTTAACGTAGCTTGTTACTTTGTCTTCAATGAGGCGAGGCGTGAACAAATATATTTGCTAATACCTTCATATCTGTTCCGTGAATAAAAGGGTTCTAAACTTTTGTTTTTATTTAGGTATCGTAATAATCTTGGCTTGGATTGTAAATGATTAATTCCAAACTAATTTACGATCAAAATATTTTGACTTTCTTGTTGCATTACTCCTCCAATAAAGGCCGGCAACGCACACACTAACATAAGAGTCCATGCACTGTAGCGACTGGGTTTCTAGCCTCTCCTTAGGCTGGTTTGTCCATTTACCATATTAAAAAAAAACTATTAAAATTATGATTAAAAAATACTAACCAATAATTTATTTAAAATCGTTATCGTTAATTAACATTGTTAACGCTAAGAAACGTATATTTTTAGCCAAATTAGCAATTTTATGTATCCGATATGCCGCCTCCAGTTTCTATAACTCACTGTGTGCCACCATGTGCTACCGACTGGCGTGTTATATGGATTTTCATTTAGGAAATCGTATAATATTATAGCGTTTAGCTGCCGCTAATGTGAATTTTTATGCTTAATTTTTTAAATTGCCGTCCGATGAAACATGAGGATTCGACTTGTGTTTTTATTAAAATCTTGCTTTTAGGTTAAATTCAATAGTTTTAGGAATAGAACAAAATTTGCGGATTAAAGGTTATTTATTTATCAAAAATGCGGTAGACTCGATCACACAATTCTTAAACTAATATATTCATACCATGGGGTTTAAGGGCACGGGTAGTTTTAGTTTGGCGCCTGGTAGATAGTAACGGTGACCCCAGAGTTTGTGCTATCGCTCAACGAATAAGTATGCGGTACTTAATCTACTTACAGCGTAAAAACGCTTCAACTAAAAGTAATCTGCCATAGGGACCAAACTATTTTTATTTATAATTACATAATCTCGTACAAACAAGATTTTCACTCATTAAGGGTCCGGATAAGTTCCAAATAACCTATTTATTACTTATTGGTAGGATAAACACTACTGTCAGATAGCGCGAAATTTCTTCGAGACTTTTATCTTCCGAATAATTTTTATGTGTTGCATAGCTATTTGTTACTTTATCCATACCTTGTGAAAAAGACCCTTAGTATAAATATTTTTATAATAGGAGTTAATATTTAATAATGAATACATAATTGTGATGAACTCTTAATACAAACATTAATTTGGTCACCCGTTGTCCTAGTATTAAAAAAAATGAAAATCGGAATTTTCTGTTTCACAGTCGGTGAAATCTGTATCTTGGCTACAGGCGCACAGTTTGGTCCAGATAGCACGTGCGGGCCATATGGCGTTCCCTATTTATACATCATTACATTGCTACGTTTCAATCATATTACTGTTTTGATTTGAACTGGGTGACCACGTACTTGACCTATACTGGAGGTAGACACCTCTCTACAGCTTTGTTTATGGATAGAAAACCTATTTGGTAAAAGACCTGATTATTGAAACAATAACTGGGCAGTGGAGACAGGAATGGCAGGATTTGGAGGCCTTTGCCAAAAAAAGCGCACACCGATACCTAGGAATGGCTGAAATTATAGAAATACAATAATTTATTCAAATGTAAATGTAAATAAATAAATGTATCTGTAATAAAATAGTTTATTTCATATTCAAATAAACTATCGGGGCTAAGATGGTGTTCGACTGTACGATCTCTTAGTTGTGAATAGTCACGCCACTTAACCAAATCTCCTCTTGGAATAGAAACTAGAATTACTGTACAAAAAATATGCTCTTCCTTCCTTCTTCGTGACATGTATAACAATTTATTAAAAAGTTGCAATTAGTTGCAAAACCTTTACTACCGTCATAAATTTCACAATACTCTTGTTTTTTTAATAAGTCCGTAAATCGTGTAATAAAAGGTAAAGTTTATCTTTATATGTAAATCTTCTGTGTTTGTAATTAAAATCGTTATGTGAAGATCGATTTGCTTTGATTAAATTTTTGTGTGCTATAGCACAATGGCTTAGATTTATAATTCGATATTTTTCGATTAAAGACGTGTGAACACAATAGCGTGTCATCTAAAGGGTCCGATAGTATTTTATATGATAATTCATTTAAATTGTAACTGTAAAGTTGTATTAATCATATAAAACGATGCTTTAAAAGTAATTCTATATCTGTCTATATGATTGATTTGTGCATTAAATAAATGGAAAGTATTTCCGCTGACGTATCAAATAGAACGATGGAAAACGCAAACAATATTAGTGTGTCTGTGCAATATCACGTCAAAACAGCCTGCTTCTTGTCACTCCGGATTCTTTCAGTGTGGGTGCAACTGTATAAATTATAATAGTTTACCATTTCGAATAGGGTTAACACACAATATAAATAGTAATTTGACCACGGAGGATATTAGTAAAATATTATTTTTAAATAGCGTTAAGTACATTTTGATAAAATTTTATTATTTATTTTATTCATGAATGCTTAAAATAATGGCGAAGATAAATAAAAGATAAATTTATTTATTGACATATGTACGGATACATTTTTAACCTACATAATAGTTAAATAATTTTATTTCATATTAAAAGATTTTTTAAATGATAAATCTAATATATACAAACGAGATACACGTCGCCATCACATATTAGGCATGAGCCTACATGTATCTTTAATTCCATTTAAATTAGTTAATCACGCTAATATATACGAGTAAAGATTTTTAAAAGTAAAAAGAACAGTTATATAAATTTTACGATAATTCTGCTGTTTGAAGCATGTTGTACTTTTATAAATAAGAACGATATAATATTTAAAATACAGCACATAATTCAAACTATTAAATATTCATTTGATTTTTTTTGTTATACACATGGTTAAATGAAAACGCTTACATGACAGCCCCTTTTTCACTGACGATATGCATTAGGCGAATTGGTGAATTTATTTTATATTGAAAGAGGTAGTGTTTACAAATGTAACATTTAAAAAGCTTAAATATATTTTAGAATTGTAAATTTTACACGTTTCCTGTTTAGAAAGTAGTAGTAAGATTTATTTTAGGGCGCTGTAATACGGCAAGTTGTTAGTAAGATTTTTTCAATCATGATTTTAAAAAATCTTTTATTATTAAAATCATTATATAATCTATAGCAAAAGATCAACTAAAAACTGTCATAATGTTTTATAGTCTGAGAAAAAAATTGTATTCTAAAAAGGCATTCATTAATTACAAAGAAACAAATGAACCTTTTTAAACATTCTTGTACACGTCAATCTCCTAAAAGCTGTGTACAGATTTATTGAATCTCATTTTCTATAACCCCAGGGCGGTGGGGTTCAGGGGGTATGGGGGGTACAAATTTCCTCGTTAGCGCAGGTGTTGGCGCCAGGTGGCTAGAGTTTTTACTTTTGCACGTAATTGAACTATTTGCAAGTTTTCTATTGATTCTCCAGCTTTTCATACAAAAATGTTATGAATTCAGAGAAAATACAGAGCTTTATTAGCAGTTTTACTATGAATTAAATCACCATCGTTATTACTATCATTCTGATGGCCGTGTATGGTAAAATACATGACTACAAACCCATAAATAAATCAATTACAAAAATATGCATATGCATAACACGTCTTTGACGTCCAATAATTATGATAATTTAATTACCTTACATAATATATTGTTAGGTATATATGTATATATTAAGCATGTGTGATATATCAGTAGACTCTTGCGGGCAAATGGTTGGCGTCACTTTAGACGCAACGCAGCTGCTCGATGAGAAAGAACATTACTCCATACTGAAATAACTCATGTGATTCTTGTCGTAGATATTATTCTAGAAATGAATGAATACCTTAGAAATATCCCCTAATATATTCTTGGCAACAAACAAATTATATGTAAATTAAATTCTGTTAATTTTTCTCGGTAAATCTCGAGAATTGCTGGACCGATTCGGATAATTATGATATTGAAAAATGTGTACTGAAAATATAAACGGTGGAAAACATAAATAGCACGTTAAGGAAAAAAATAAAATCAGCAATAGAATTTATTATTAATTATATCTTTGTCTGTTTACAAAATAAATTGTCATTTATTTATAGATGCTTTTAGAAATTTGTGTTTCATAGCCATATAAGGTCCGATCTGTTTGATCTGTTTTAAGAATATTGTAATAATATTTAACACAAATACATGTAGGTGATACCTACGTAAGTCACCGGGTCTAGATGAAGAATAATTAAGAAACTCCATACTTATGACTTCATATTAACATTCGATGTGCTTCTTGTTACAAAAAATAAAATTATAATTTTAATTATTTAAAGGTTATATTGGGTAAGTAAATTTTATCATCTTTATATACACTCAAATTAAATATATACAACATTATATATTGTGAATATTAGGACTATACAGCTTTTAAGTGATTCTGTCTCAAACACTAATGGTATCAATCTGATTCTTTTTCTATTTAATAATTAAATGGGATTACACAATAGAAATCATTACTGTGGCTTGGACAGTAATATTCATATACTTATAATTTTTTTTTCCTAATTAAAAATTATGCCTACTACGGATGGTTTCTTACAATTAAATATATAGGCATACGGCACGCATAAAGTAGATTTATTCTATATTTATGTTATTGACAAATACAACTACAGTAAATGTTTGTACGTGCATCGTACAATCGTTCTAATTAAATACATTTAAATTAAACCCAACAACTTGGCTACAAAATAAATTCGTAAACTATTTTCATATATTATACAGGTTTGCAATTCAGGAATATTTGAATGAAAAAGTATATAATTGAAAGCGTATTAAACAGCTGTGTTTACGCGAGTTATAAATGTACGCCACGTGCGCACCTGCGACGCGCATCTGTGTACACTAACCGACACCGCATAAAGAGGTTATGTGTGGTAGAACAAATTACATAAATTTCTTGAAATTCGCAAAGACACGTGAAACTTTAACTATAGATAAGATGTTACAAGACAATATTAGTTTTATAACGACACTCAATATAGCAAAACAGTGTGTTTGAAGTACAGTAGAACTCCAATTATCCGAATTAATGGGGACCGGGACCTATTCGGATAATCGGATTTAAAAAAAAATTGCCATTGGAAAGAATAAAAGCTACGTTTTGATAGTGCACTATTTTTTTTATTGAATTAAATGAAAGAAACATGAAATTTTCACATGTTTTAAATATAAATAAAATGTACTTATGTACAAGATTCGGATAATCGGCGATTCGGATAGTCGCCGATTATCCGAATCACAAAAAAGACCGCAAAACAGCTTACATTGAACTTGTACATAAGTACATTTTATTAATATTTAAAACATGTGAAAATTTCATGTTTCTTTCATTTAATTCAATAAAAAAATAGTGCAATATCATCCGCACCAACAAACCAAAGAAGTACCTAGATGTTTTTGAAAACTACATAGTAATATAAATGGTTGCTAGTAGACATCTTCCGAAGGACTTTCAAGTATTAAAAGAAAGAGCTTACTCCTCAAAGACCGGCAACGAAACCATCTTCAATAATTAAATTAAGATTCTTTTGCTATTGAATATAACATATGTGTATGTAAAAAGAAATATTTAATTATATTAATATACAATTACAAACTAAAAATATATCTAATAACTAACCTTAAAATTTAATTATTAAAAAATATTATTAAAAGGAGTCCCTTTAGGCAAGGTTCCAAAGATACTAGCAGCGTTCCCCCTTAAGAAATATTCTCTTGCTTACTTAGGTATTTTTTTACATATATTCAAAGAAGATTTTATTTTTCTTTCAGATGGAAGCCAAAGTAAAAGAAGAGGTACCAGATAAGGACTACCAGCCTACAACTACTGAGAGGCGAAAATGTAAGTAAAATATTTATATTTATTTTTACAAAGATACGGTTACCTTTGTAAGCAAGTTTATTCAAAACTCGGGTTGGGAGTACAAAGTCGCCTAGTATTCATTGGATACTCAATATTGAGAAAATTAATATTGTAGATCCCGTGTTTGCATGTGGTATTCGTTATAGAAAATATTGTTTTTACGTACATAATAAATTTTATACTAACAACTGAAATTATCGTGATCGATGACTACATATAGTCCATTGAAATGTGACACGGCCTGAATATTCTTAATAGAGGACGCAATTTTAAGTATGGGACGTGTGAGGGGGTCTAATACAAGCTTAAGCCATCAGCCAAGGCGGCCATCTTGGAAAAAGGGGTGAAAACACGTTTTTGATTATATCTCCTTAACTATTAATCGTAAAAAAAAAATGTAAAAACATATTTTGTTGCCATTCGCCGTTTTTCTTTTTATTATATACATAATATTGTGTTGTATCTTTTAATTTTATAGAAACATAGACTAAAGAATTAGAGTTGAGTACGTCCATGACGGATCCACTTATTCTATTTTAGTAGGTAAGTTTGGTGTGAGGAAATAAAAGCTCAATGATAATTTCCAATGCTGATCTAGATTTCTAGATATATCCTAAATAGAATAATGTATTAGCTGTTGGGTGGGTAGCTAGGCTCTGTGGGAACAGACACAACTGCGCCCGATAATAATCTAACTGCGATGGTGCGAGGCACGGACTGGAAATACAATGAGATACAAATCTAGAAAAGTCGCGATCTTATAAATTATGAACATATTTTTAATGAATCATTTGTTTTTTAATAACTCATATTATTTTTTTCTAAATATTTTTTTTTTGTTTAGCGTTGTTTGAGGAGTTGGTTGAGGTTTTGTTGTTGTGATAGTTTTTACTACTTAGTTTTGTATTATTTTCATTAATTCATCATCATTATGTGGACAGACGCATTATACAATTGTGGAATACCTTAATATACTTACTGTTAATGTATTTATTCGAATAAATTTTTGTTTTACTATGAAATAAAATTTAAATGAAATTAATTAATGAAATATTTGAAATATTACATTATTGCTTTAACTACTAACAACCAAATCAACGATCATATTTTTTAAAACATTATTTTCATATCTAGGCACTTAAGTAAAGTTTCCGTGTAAATAAACCATTTATACAAAGAGCAGGGTTTGATAAAATGTTCAAATTGTGAGCATTTCATTTATTCGATGTTGTTCGATCAATAATTCATGCTTTTAGAACGATTTCTTCCTTTAAATTTAGAAATTCGAGTTATATTTTATTTGTTTGCAAATAAATCTGTTTCTTTTTAAACGAAGATATATACGTTGTATAATATAAGTAAAATATAAAATATAGGGCATAGAGTTCGTAGTGACAGTAACTTAGAACAGAGTTGGGCCCATTTTCGGTTTAAGTATTTTTTTTTGTATTTCTTTGTATTATAAAGAAGGACTATTTTTCTAAATCCTATATTACACCGTATATTAACACTGTTTTAAAATATTTTCACAAACGTCTCTTAAGCACTAGCGAGCTGATTTCTGAATCTAGTAAATAACAGGTTAGATGCTGCGCCGGATTGGGCAACTCGGTTGCGGTATCAGTAGCTTAATGGAAACCGTAACCATACCGTCCATAGCCAGTAGAGGAGGCTGTTGGTCCATTGCACCGAACAGAGCGGCCCCCACACTCCCCACGTTACTTTTACAACTTGCCCCAGGGGTCTGTAAATTGATCACCCAACAATAAAAATTAAAAAAAAAGTTTTATTAGGGGCTGTTAAAGTACGATTACGTAAGCATCATAGGGGGGAGGGGGGCGTTGATTTTCTTATTTGATGATTACGTAAACAGTTATTATTTACTTTTTTACACATATTACCCACACATTATCTATGCTTGAAAATGAAATGCATTTCGAGGATTCCGACAAAGAATTAATACGTTTATGTACTATTATTTTTGAGAGCTTTCCATACTTTTGCTGACAAGGGAAGGGTGCAAGGGGATAAATTGCTGTAAATCTTCTTACGTAATGGAAATGGAGTGGAAACTTGAATGGTATCTTAGATGTTTAAAATAACTAAATTAATAATCAGTTCTCTTCAATCTGTTAGTTCTACCTGTATACGTCGACTATATGTTTTACGCAGGCGTGAACTATTTATCTTCCATCAAGTATTATACGTACGTACAAGTATACTCGAAAACACCTGAAATTAATTTCAAGAATCCTTTTCTAAAATCTAATATTTTTATAGTTGTTAAGGTCAGACTATATATACTTCCATTTAAATAAACATTTGGTTATGACAAAGTAAATGATTTTGTACTGTACACATCTGAAACAGACGCGCAAAAATGTACCGTAAATAAATTATTGTACCCGCCTGTCACACACAGATTATAATTTATTAAATGTTGCTCTTTGACCGCGCACTTAAGATACAATGTAGTTTACTTAAACGAGTAAATACTGAGAATTATTTCTAGTTTATGTAACATTTAGGATAAATATTTCTGATATTATATTATTCGTAAATCGAGAGTATTGAGTATATTCTTATATTCGTAATAATTATAAATAAAAATAAATATTAATAAATATATATAAATACAAAAATTAAAATAAATAAAGAAATTGTGCCTGTGAGAGTGTACTTTTGATCGGGTGAGCGATAAAATCAGCTCAGGTCATAGGTACTATATAAGAGGCACTAATCCAAGTATTCTACGGTTGCAAATATGCTTAAATAACATAAAATGTGAACTTAAGATGTAGAAGTACCCGTCCAATATGTATTATAATAAACTACACAAAATACCAATATGTGGAACCAGCTGCTAGAATAATTTCTTATCCTTCAAGAAAATTGTACCAATTATTAAAAGTTCGACTCTCTCTATCCGGAGATTCTCAAAGGGCCATATGGGCCATATGATTTAAAAAATCTAAGTCATACAACATATACAATTATGTAGTAGTAACAAACTAATGCACAAACATAAATATTTTGTGCTTTAGTTTGTTATATTAAAGTTAAAATAGGTAAAAGTAATACCCTTCTTCTGGCCTTGCCTTTATATTGTAATGTAACGTATTAATAAATTAAATAAATTCCTTTTCTAGCACAGCATAGGACTATCTTTCTAACTGAACTATTAGTATTGTCTTTTATTAATATAACTTTTACACATTTAAAGAAAACAATTTTTTAACGGATTGAAGTTATGTGTTATTGTAAACTTATAATTATTTAAACATAAGTAACATAAGAAAATTTATAAGTTTACAATAATACATAACTTTAATCCGTTAAAAAAGTGTTTTCTTGAAATGTATAATCTGTGTAAATAAACTATTCCGATAATTACAATTCTTATAATGACACATGACAAGTGAAAGGTACAATCATAGCTCGTTGATAATCGATGAGGGGTTTCGAAGAGCAAACACCATGAATTATCCAGCGTGGGAAAGCGCGCCTGTTCTAAAGGCCTTCGCACACGGCCGTGCCGGGAACACTGTCTGGGGGATTTATTTGAGCCTACTGACTTAGGTTATAAAAGATTCACCAGCCTGGAATGATTGATTCCTTATAAACAACATATTACTGAACTTATTTTTGACGTCATGTATCAGTTATATGGTATATATTAAATGGTAATACTTCTCGTAATTACTAATAATAATAATTGTTATAATAAGGGCCTGTTTCACAATGTATGGATAAAGTACCAAATGGCTATGCAACACATAAATTATTCGAACGATATAAGTTCCGAATAAGATACTTCGCGTTTCGTGACAAATAGCGCTATCTGACAGTCGCGAAACGCAAATATACTGTTTATCCTACCAATAAGTAATAAATTGCTTATTTGGAACTTTACCGGACATTGTGAAATAGAACCTAAATGTGCAAATTTCTTAACCAATACTAACTATACTTAAATTACTAAATAGCTTAAGTAATTTAATTAAAGTCTACCAATACACAGCTGATTATATTTATTATTAATATATATGCTACAGAATTTAACGTTTATTTGCTACGCTGATGAAGTTCTACGGGCCGCTACGTTATTACGTAGCGCTGTGACGTTCTCATTCTACGTATTTACAACCACGATCTACAGCTACAGTTCACATACAAAGGGTCTACGCTATCATTAATATTGTTATAATATGTCACAATATTGAATATATTTCATATTAATTAATGTTTGGAAACCAAAAGGTATTAATGACTTATAAACGAACAATGGACCCCAAACATATATTTAATGTTTTAGTTCACAATGAAAGACTTTAGAATATTTTACTTGATTCCAGAGACACTCCAGATATTATTAAAAAATAAAAGTAAATCTATGTGGTATATTTAATGACCGCTTTGGCATAAATATTAAACGAAGTCCTAGCGATATTTTTCATAAACCGTAATCGACAGTTCGTATAAGTAGTGAGCATTTAGTATGAATAGTTAAACACGTCGGCGATACAAATTATTGTACTTATGCCTCGTGTCCTACAATTTAACTTTGCATATTTTATTGTTTACCCTTCAATTTCCTGTTATTTTTTATGAAGACAACGATATCGATAGTGTAAATGTATATGAGCATTAAAAACACATTCTTTACAAGGAAAAGTACTTTTGGTAACATACATTATGTAATATGGGATAGCAGGTTGAAACAATTTTAATTGCTTTTGGTTTAGAATGAAAGAAATGAGCAGTGTTGGCCTAGTGGCTTCAGCGTGCAATTCTCATACCTGAGGTCGTAAATTCGATCCTCGGCTGAGCACCAATGGGATTTTCTTTGTATGTACGCATTTAACATTTGCTCGAACGGTGAAAGAAAACATCGTGAGAAAACCGACATGTATTAGACCTAAAAAGTCGACCACGTGTGTCAGCCACTGGAGGCTGATCACCTAATTGCCTATTAGATTTAAAAATGATCATGAAACAGATTCAGAAATCTGAGGCCAAGTCCTAAAAGAGGTTGTAGCGCCACTGATTTATTTATTTTATTTGGTTTAGAATGCTTTCATAACTATATATCTAGCTTTAAGACACTTTACACAGATTAAAACGCTGATAATAAGTCCCACGTGCGAGGGTGACGAAATAACCCAAATATTCTCAAATTCTCAAATAATCCCAAAAAAAAAAGAAAAAAGTGGTTCATTAGTTATTGACTGTGCTCCTTTTGAAAGAGCCAGGTGCGATGTGAAGCTCGAGACTGGTGTGAGGGTATCCCGGTATGTGACATGTTTCTCGACAACAGATCGCAACTGGAAAAATTCTGCCACAGAATTTTAAAATATACCTTACCATTTGTAAAAAATGTATATCTAAAAGACTTGTATTCTTGATTATATAAATTAACTAGCAGACTCGGCCAAGCGTTGATGTGGCTAAGGTTTTTGTTATATTACATAGTAGTAAACTATTCAAGGGAAACGGTAGGAGAACTTATGCGAAACGTTGGTACTTTTAACACAGCGCCCTCTGTTAGAATTGTATCAAATATTTGCAATAAAATAAAATTGCGACTATAATTAAAGATCTAAGCTATCCTATCTCTTAAGGACCAGATTGCTCACGGTGTGCTAATTTAATTTAAAATCGGTTCAGTAGTTTAGGAGTCAATCCCTGACAAACATCACGTGACAGGAGATTTATAAGGTATATAAGTAATACCTTTAAAATACTATATTTCGATTGAATATTAATATAATTTTACTTTATTTCAATAAAAATATATCGCTTTTATATTTTTATGCGACATACGATGCAAAATCAAAATGTCGTCAACAGTTAAGCATTGTTTTGACAGAATGATGAGTGAGCTCTCAATGTAGAGTGCCCTCTTACATGACTTATAGCGGCCGAATAACCCATAGATTATACCGGCCCATAGTTTATGATATAGACAAGTTCGTTTAGTATCTTGGGGTACCTCATTGTACGAATGTCATAGTAGTGTGAAAGGTCATATTTCGTCCAAAAAAGCACTTTTCATATCTTTTTTCAGTAGGCTAGACTAGGTTCATACAAATTTATACAAAAAAATATTTAGTGTAGTATTAATTGTACTGTACGAGTCAATGCTGTACATTCTGCTCACTCAGGCTGTCTTAGTTTTATAAGTAAGATGATTCCCTATGTACGTACCCTGGCTGTACACTTGGATCACTTATAAGCATGACGATTTCCTAAGTCATGGGAGTTACACCTCGAGAGAATTATTACAGAGATGTAGGTACTTTCTACGACTGTTAAATTGTATAGCAATTAACATTCTATTATTTCGCTAATATTCTATTGTTATAGGCGAGTGGCGAATATAAAGTAAGGCAAAAATCTTCTATTATTTAAATCACCCGATGACCCAGAAATCGTAAAGACTCAAATTGAAAGTTAGTCTTGGCATTTAGATGTATGGTTTACTTACTTATTACGTTATATATTATATTATAAAAAAGACAAGATGATACGGTTATATACCGTCAAAGGTATGCCATAACATATGATTTAGGAGAATATAACCAGAGTTCCTGTTATCATTACAAAATATTTTCGTAGTAATTGCGGGATGAAAGCTGCCCGAGGTGTCTGCCACGCGCAGCCAACTCGATAACGAGTAGTGATGTGCTTTGATCTTATCGACTTTTAATCCGACCTTTAATTATCAGTATTCCAGCTATCTGTACTGAATTTAACGGATAAATATTTTAAATTAATCTCCTTTTTACAAGAGCAAACTTAGTACAAGAAAAAAATATAAATATTAAAAATATATTTATAATTTTAGGAATCACAATGCCAGAGATATTCTTGCTTCTTTTAACGTTGCATTCTATAGAAGCAAAGATTTATGTAAAAATATAAAGCTTTAATAATAGAATATAATTACTAATTAATTTATTATCTATTTCTTCATTCTTAGTTGCGCACCTCTAAAGCAAACAAACTCGGACGCTGTGACTCTTAAGACAATATAGTTCACTTTAATGATAAAAAAAAAATTGGGAGAAACCGGTTGAATAATGTTAAGCAATTTTACATTTTTCGTTATATGTAAACAGTCATTTAAAACCACCATCTTGCTCGAGCACCTTAAAGTTCATATCGATATTTTACCCTATCCCACACCCCTAGTGGCAGAGGGCATGTCGGCCGCACGCGCGCCGCACTTGGCACACCACTAGCTCTACTAAACTTTTATTTATTCTGTCATCAGCAGGCTACTCGGCTTTTTCCATCAGAAACTGAAATTTGGTTCAGTTATAACTTGTTTGTGATTGATCCTAAATTGCTTTCAGACATTCAAAGGGATTATTAATGGTATTAACTGGCTTAGGTGAAATTTGAATGTTACCTTTTTTACTGGATTTCATTAAATGTTTAAATGAATGGATATTTGTTGTGTGTATCTAACTGTGGACTTTATTATAAATTGGTCGGAAGATAAAAATAATTAAATAATCGAATGCATAATATTAACTGCATTGTATGTAATTCATGTTAAGTAATCATTACATTAATTTCATCTGAAAATGTAATTTTGTTGGTACAAAAAAGCTCTTTGAATACTATTCTATTTAATTAGACAACTATAGTTAAAACCACCTATATTAAATAAGTGGCAACCAAGAAATGACCGAGTCACTACTATAGATAACCTATTTCGCTTAAAATACGCGTAATCTGTAAACCATTAAGATTCCAAAAAACAAAAGATTTCGAAAAATGATAAGCTTTTTTTTGTACTTATTTAAAAAGAGAACCGATAATAGAACAGTTTATAAATATTTAGATTGTATTGTTAATGAAATCTTAAAGCATTAGTATCAATCTAGGCTTCGACCTTAAATAATGTTTGGTTATGCGTCGGCATGCCGCGTCACATTGTGTGTTCTAAGCTTATACGCCTGCTCAATGCTAACAAGGATGCTTACTACTTAAGGAATATATACGATTTATTAAATCATATACAGACAGGGTTTATTGTAATAGTCTAGAGAAAATGCATTTACAATTTTTATTCATAATTAAAAAAAGTTTGAGATACGTCACAAAAATCCTAAGCCTAACATAAAAGTAGGATTTTACAATTGTTCTCGTCTTTTTTGTCAATTAATTATGAACTTTCCTTTCAGCTACAGCGTCCGGCAAGGATCGATCTCCAGACCAGGAGGAGACCAGATCGTCTCCCACTCCTGGACCTCCTAGTCCACAGGTCAACGGCACAGCTGGTTAGTTATACCTTCAAATATACCTACTTTCACTAAAAGGTATTCTATATAAAGAAAAAAACTATAGCAATTTCAGTGTGGAATTTAAAAAAAAAGCTTAAATTAGAGTTTTCTTGACAGATCTTTAAAAATTTAAGTGTATCGCTTAATTTCGCCACAATTCAAGGCATTGAAATCCAAATTTAATGTTATATTATGTATGGTTTTTCTAGCTGCACTCTCATCCACCGAGTCGCTTTCACCACCACTCCCTGAAGGATCAAAATCCGCCCCGGCGCTGCAACGCCTACGCAAATTTCTATCTGCCCTACACCAATTTGCCAATGACGTCAGCGCCGATACCGGAGAGAGAGTGCGGCAGTTGATATTTAATCTCGTTGTAAGTACTTATATAGTAAATATTCACACAAGATTTAAAGTGCCTATTCAGCAATAAATTACTACCTTTCTTTCTTTTCGATAGGATAGTCAAATTCTGAGTCTGAAATGATAAACTTTTTTGAGCTTAAATCCAAATTCTACTTAGAAAGTAAGTAGAAGAAAAGAAGAAATGTAGGGTTCCGGATAGTAATTCGAAACTTTACAGGGAGTTAAGAAAACTCTAAGGTCAAAGTGATATAGAAAATTATATTAACAATTGGTAATGCGGGTCTTTTTTGTAAATATAACAAAATCAAAGATTGCGAATACCAACTAGCAAATTTCTTAAATTTCTTTTTTTGACGTTCATAAGTGTACATTATGTTACCAACATGAATAAATGATTTCGAATTTTGAGCACAACTGGTTAAACCTGGCTACTTCAAAATTAATAATTCCAATTGTCACTGTGACATTTTTGTGCTTCCGCCCCGTTTCGCTCAACAAATGTTTAATTTAAATGTAAAAAAGACCCATAAACTAACCTTAAAATATATTATTAAAAGTTGTCCCTTTAGGCAAGGTTCCGAAGAGATCTTCTCTTCCGTTCTACGTCCTTGATTTGAGAACTGGCAGTAAATGAAAACTAGAAGCATTCAATGTATAGTTCTTTATTGACGTTCATAAGTGTACATTACGCTACCTACATGAATAAATGATTTTTGAATTTGAATTGAATACTTAAATTTTCAATAACTACCACAAACATTCCATCTTTTTGTTTTCCTAACATGTAATATTTGTTATATAGGCTGGAGTGATGAACATTGAAGAGTTTCAAGCAGGTGTGCAAGAGTGCACCAATTATCCTCTTCGAGCTTCTGTACCCGGTTTTCTGAGGGCTTTATTGCCATTAGCGCAAAGAGATTTACACGCGAAAGCTAGAAGAATGAAGCAGGTACATTTAATATAATAACATTAGTACTGTTTTAGTACGTAGGCCAATTTACTTAAAGTTTTATAGAAGGCTGTCTGATATACAAGTGGTATCAAGAGTGTGAGAGCAGTGTTGCCCTGGTGGCTTTAGCGGGCGTGGGTCGTAGTTTCGATTTACATTAACATTTTTCCTATGGCTTTTAGCCGATGAATTTATAATGGTGTGTGGTATAAAAATTTTACGTAATACCAAATTTGAAAAAAAAATCGACATGAACCATTAATTGTATGTTAAACTTTAAATTTAAATTCAACAAACCTCGTCGATAATTATTGGGGAACAATTTCCTTTTTCGTTCGTAAGATTTAAAAATAATAATTTTTTAGACACCACTGCAATATATAAGATCACATGAGCATCTAATTCTGGAGGCGGCTGGTGAAGGGGACATCTTCGCGCAACAGGGCTCCGCTGAACCGGGGGCGAAGCGGCGCGCTAGTGACCCGTAAGTACTCAAATAATTATAATATTTTTGAAGTGAAACTTCTTTAGATTCGTTGTGATTTCAAACCGGATGCAACGAAAAAGCGACAGTAAAAAGAGACAGAAACATTAATTCATATGATTTAACGTGGGAGAAAATGAGATAGATAAACTTCTTTCGAATCGTCGTGATTTCAAACCGGATGCAGCGGTAAAGAGAGACAGAAACATCAATTCATCATATGATTTAACGTGGGAGAAAATGAGATAGCAGGCATTATACAGCCTCTCTTTACTGCCGCTTTTTCATTTGATCGAATTTCAAACTTTCGATGTTTTAGTTTTTCCCAAATTAAAAATTTATATTAAACTTATAAATTAAAATTTATCATTAAAATATACTGTTTTAAAAGAACACACACATTTAGATAATGGAAAATGATTAATTTATATATGATTAATAATAAAAAAAATGTTTTTGAAGGTTTCACTTCTACCATGTGTGAATTGCACATATTTCTTTTTTTTTTTAAATCAGAATAAAGATTACCTTTCACAATGTATAAATATATTGCAAACACAGAAATTTGTGTGTAATAAGGATATGTTAATAACATGCATGTTGTACGTGAGTGAATTTGTATCAAAAATAGGGTGTTACAATTTGGCATAATTATTGTTTTAACTCAGTATAACCGGCTAAAGCGTTGGGTGTACAAACAATAAATATCTTAATTCTAAATGAAGGTTTACCAATATGGGCCCCACGCCCCACTTGTAATTGTTGCACGCACATCATCACGAGATTAAGATTTTTGTCTTGTTACGCCACTTTTAACGCCTACTGTACATACACGTTTTTTCATAATTTTTTTAATTACGGTTTTTTAATTATGTTTTCAAAATTTTCTTACTGTGTTTCGTTAACAATTTCCTCTTCATTTCATCCTAAAACCTATAATTTAATATTCAAAATTATACACGTGATATAGAAGGGGGGCAAAAGAATTTTAGAATGGCCGAGGTGTTCCACGGCACGAAAAAGGTAGGGAAACACTGTTCTAAACCATAAATATTTCCTATACCATAACTCCAATCATAATCGGATTAATGAGTTCCATCGTCAACGATTAATCGATGGGTAGACCGCTGTGGTGAGAATCGATTAAAAGTCGAATCGAGCGTGTATCGAGTGCGCATCGGTCGGCAGGTGAGTGTTAGCGACAGGTCATTTGTGCCCCACACCACTCGACACTTGGGATTATGCTTACAAGCCACTTAAAGCTATATTTTATTTTAGAACATAAGTTCTATGCCTAAGTATACCTTTCTAGTATAACTATCCAGTATAAAGAATAAGTCTATGAATAAAATTTTATTCCAAGTCCTTGCATTTCGACAGGAGTTATTTTCCATTCAATTTTTAAAACTGAAATACGCATTTTATTTGTCAGTGAATGTATCCAATTTATCAAGTACACAGTAAAGGTGGTTTTACGGCGAGTGATAAGTACGAGCCTTTTTATAACAAACAGTCATAAGCGCACATGTAAATATAACATTTTATTTAAAAGAAAATGATTTATTATTTTACTAAAACTGTAACTATGTAGTAGAGATGCCAGATACATAATAAAATAAATTAATTAAAGTTAATTAAGCATTAGGCCACTTAAGTAAATAAATATTTAGATTAACTTTTTTGTTGGTAAAACATAACACCTGTACGCCTTTTATTTTTAATTGCACCCAGTTTGTCCCTTTATCGATGGAGTACATTTTTAGTGGCAACACTTGTGAAATGTCAAAATTGTAGGGAATGAGATATTAGAGTTTAGTACAAGACAAAATCGCTTCTCATTCGATGGGTAAACGCTTTACGTAAGCTGTCATTCGCACTGTGGCGCGGGTTTTTGCGGTGTGCCGGCATGACATCGCCCATTGTACGCAATTGTCGGATCTGATTGAACTGTTTAAAGCCTTAATAACATGCCAATAGCATGAAGGTGTGCTCTTTCTTAGAGTATTTTATGCAGATTAACAGGTTATTTTTAGGAATTATATTTTAATTTTTGTATGGACTTGAGTGATGGTGTATCTATTACGTTAAAATACGTAAATGAGATTCTGAAACTTACCTTAGTATACCAAAATCCAATATATTTTTGACATTATAATGCTAGGTTTATATTTTAATGTTTAAATTTTAGACTAATGTATATTATATAAATAATTATGTCAGAGAAATATGACTTTAGCGTGCGACTCTCATCCCTGAGGTCGTAAGTTCGATCCCCGGCTGTGCACTAATAGATTTTCTGTCTATGTGCGCATTTAACACTCGCTCGTAAGGTGTAGGAAAACATGTCATGCCGTGCCTTATAACTAAAAATACGACGGCGTGTGTCAGGAGGTTGTTCATCTACTAGCACACCTACTATAAGATTGACAAATAACCAAGAAACAGATACAAAAGTCGGCTCAGACCTAATAAGGACAATAGTAATAATAATAAATCATTTATTTGCAAGAAAGTGGTACATTTAGATCGATCAATTGTGATAATCCGCACAATCAACCTATATAAAAATAGGCACGCAAATGTCATATTAATTTTGTTTAATTCATGTAATAACAACATGAACACTTAACTCAAGTTAAAATGAAAACTATAATTAATTGTTGTCAAACTTATCTATATATATATTTATAAATAAAACTTTAATATAATTAATTATTTATCAGCCTATTTATTTGCATTTAATTAATACATTGCAAATTTCGTACCTAAAATCATTTATTTTAGCTGCACTATCCAGTAATAGTCGATAGTTATGCGCCAGTTTGGCAAACAACAGTATTCGTTAGGTGCACCCGTACTAAATAATGGCCTCTTAAATTGTTAGAACAGCTTGCTAAAACTCCACTACACTTACCCTCTAATGATTAACGCCTGCCAAAATGTACTTAGCTATCCGCATATTAATGCGGCGTGAAATATTCTAGGGTGTTGCTATATTTATTTATTGGATGTTATGAGTGCAGCAGGTCTAATTCTCTGTGGTTGATGGTTTCTTAGTATACTCAACCTCAAATTTATTCATATAGGTAAACCAGTACACTTATGAACGTCTACATAAAAGATGTTAAATTGCTTCTAAATTTACATTTACCAGTTCGCAAATCAAGAGCGGGGAGCGGGCAAGAAGAACTGGCAAGAGATTATTCGACTCTCTTTTCTATTGTTTTGCTTTTTATGTTATCTACGTAAAATAATCTATATATTTACCAACCTTCTGTGCCCGATACACAAAGTCGACCCTTTAGGTCTATGGCATGCCTGTTTCCTCACAATGGTTTCCTACACCGTACGCGCGAGTGTTATGCACACACAGACAGTAAGTCCATTGTTACAAAATGGACACACACTGTCGGGAATCGAACCTACCACTCCAGAGATGAGAGTCGCACGTTGGAGGCCAACAATGCGATAAAATAATCATAAGCCCAAAAAGTCCCATACTTGACGCTGGCTAATGCACAAACAGTGTTAGAGCCAAAAGGGGAAAAAAAAGCCCAAAAAAGTCTACCCACCGCGCATACGCACCTACAATCTGTATGGATGGCCATTGGGCATTGGCGGCACTAAATTAACTGTGATTATAGCAACACTAAGTATACATATATATATATATACACATGCAAATTGGCATGACATTTGACACATTATTCAGAGTCTATTCATTAACACTTTGTTTATTGATAAATTTAATGTAATTAATTTTTCTTATCTGGTGGTTATTAGTGTTTGGCATTACAAGACAGTACCTGGATGACCGAGCCTTGCTCGGGATTTTTTCTTATAAGTTGTGTTTTTTGGAAATTATATTTACATACTAATAAAATGATGAAATATGAATATAATTATCGAATAACGATAATAATATTCATATTTAAGTTTTTATTTGACTGACATCTTTAAACAAGCAATTCTATGTTTAAGTTGATAAAACACGAATAAAATGACATTTTCTAGAAATGATTCCTAGCTAGATCGATTTATCGCCACAGAAACCCCCGTATAATAAATTTCATGAAAATCGTTGGAGCCGATTCCGAAATTCCAATTTGATATATATGCCTGCCAAAATGTTATATAGTATAAAAGAATTGCTCGTATAAAGATATAAGATAACTCACAATAACCAAGAATCCACACAAACGGCTCTACGCCACACTTAAACACGTGACGACAATGACACTCAATAATGACATCTAATATCTCAAAGATGTTGCCATTGAAGAAATTCCTTCTGCAATATGGCACGGTTTTTATTTTAAGAACGGCTTTACATAATAAAACCTCACAAATCAAACTTATTGTGCATACTTTCCAATAGAGTTCGTAAAATAGATTTTATTGAGCGGGACAGAACGCATACTGCGTCTCACATCGGTCTAGCGTGATTGGTGACCTAGCGCAGGTGCGTTAGAGTGGGACAGAACGCATACTGCGATTCACATCTCTCTGACGAGTTCGGTGAGATAGCGTAAGCGCGGCCGGTACAGCCGGTACGCGTAGAGTGAGACAGACTATATAGGCGTCTTAGTCTGAGACTGATAGAGTGGTATAGGTAATTGAATTAGATGCAAAGAAAAAAATACTGCATCAATAAAAAATTAATTAATTAATTAAGCGTACATTCAAAATATTAATTATCATGTCGTATACGTATTAAAGCAACGTGTAAAGCTAACGTAAAGTTCGTAATCGTCAAACCATTAGGGACCCAGGCGGCACATTAGAGTTTTGATTTGTCAGCAAACTGTACTAGTTATAAAACTTTGTTTTTAATGATTCGCTTAACGTTACTAGTTTTATTATATTTTAACTATTGCTAATTTAAATAATATATCTTTAAGTAGATATGGAGAAAATTAATACATCATTCCTTGTGATGTTTGTTCACAAATGTACATAGATTCACAGTATTTACTTAGAATATGCTATATATAATAAGCTAGACTTTAAAAATTACAGGGCTAAGAGTTTTGAAATATGTATAGTATGTATATAGCTAAATCTATTTCAAACAAAATTCACTTCTTCAAACCATTATACCTCGCTCAATCATTTCATATACATTAAATGTTACTAAATGGTACACTTATGAACGTCAAGAAAAGCTTTACTGCCAGTTCTCAAATCAAGGGCGTAGAACGGAAAAGAAGAACTGAAATTTAATCGCCATGTTTTTTTTCGTTTATACAACGTTTGTAATAGTTAGGGAGGCGAGGTAGCTGAATAGCGTAATTCAACGGCGCCGTCGAGACCTATCAAAATCGAAAGATAAAATAATTTCGAAAAGAAAAGTTCGTATGGTAAAAACCATTTTAGCGGTGGGTTTGGCGTGTACGGTTTTTCAAAAATTTAAAAAAGTTACTTGGGCATTCTCGAGCGCGTCAGATATTCATACTACGTATGCCCCAAGTGCCTCTGAAAACATACACGAATTCAAGTACGACCAGTCACCTCAAGTAGCACCCGTTCACGAGTATGACGCATGGCCATACTATATTATTAAACCAAGTTATTTTCTATGAAGGCGTAGTAACAAAAGCAATTACCAATATAATTACAATAACAACTGTCGATCATAAGTCAGCTACACAATTTTAGCTTTATAGAGCAATTAAGCAAACTTTGATTATAGGTGATTGCTATTCGTTTAAATAATGACTATTTTATTAATGTCTGTAATGATAAAAAGGTAATATACATTCGATTGAAGATTGTCATGAATCTTGTCACGAAATAAACCTATAAATTTGTTTATTTTGCGTATATATTTTTGACGGTGACCTTTTTATTGGGGAGTACAACAACAGTTTTGATTTATTATTACAGCTCATATTCCAAAAAAAAATTAAATGCGAGAACAGTTTCTGATGATTTTGTAGCTGTAGAAATAACGTAACAAAATCCTTGAATAATATTCTCCATAAGAAAAGGTCAAAGCAACACATTTTTCATTAATTAAATGTCGTTAGTAATGCAATTTAAAACCCCGTTCATGTTTTCCATTTAAAAAAGGTAATTATAATTTAAGTACTTATTTCACTATTTACACAGCGTCGTATTTTATCCAAATGAAGCAACATAGCAATATGGCTCCTGTATTTTTGCCAAACCGCTAATTACGAGATTAAAATATTAGTAAACAAAATCAGAGCCAAAACCGCCATTAGTCGAATAATTAATTGAGCCAAAAACCGCGCTCGTACATTATGTGTTCTCGATTGCATCGCGACAACGCGCCTATTGGGTATCGGCCAGCCGTTAGTGTCCACTACAAAACGTAGATGGAAGCGGCGAATTTTCTTTAGTAGTAACAATAATATAACACAATGTATATATAATTATTAAAAGGAGTCCCTTTAGGCAAGGTTTCTAAGTTACTGGCAGCTTTGAATATATTAAGGAGGCAACGGCTATATAGCTGCCTCCTTAATTGTAGTAATAGTAATATAACTAATAAGCGATCTCTTCCAGACAACCCTAGAAATTATAAACAATAAATACTAAGGGTATTATGCCACTACTACCACAACTTTATGGCGGAGTTCTTCTTGCCGACTATCTATCAGAGGAGCCTGATTTTACTATGTATTTTATAATATCGAGTGTTACATGTAATAATTTTATCAAAATTCCGTTGTAATGATTATTTGTATTGCAGAGCACAATGGACTCAAATACAAATGCAAACTATAATAGGATTAAAAATAAAATGTGTTATTTTTTTAGTTCACAAAATCTATCACAGATACTAACGATGATTTTTAAGAGTATATTAATTTATGTTACTTACGTAAATGCTAAATGAGCAACGTCATAAATCATAGGTAAAGATTACGAGCACTCAAGCTAATTCCATATCGCATCCACTCGTTACTTGGCACAAAGAGCAATATCTATGGCCAAACTATTTGCGAAAGGCAATAGGCAATAAATAATTATCGAAACAACGGTGCGCCTGCATACGACTACTTAATTGTGTTATTATATGCACCCAGTTATGTATGTCCCTTGTGATATATATAACACATTTCAGTACTTTTTGCGACTCATGTGCATTTACTAAGGATTTAGGCTTTACTAATACAACCTGGAACATTACGATCTAGTCTAACGTACGACTAAAAAGTAATTTAAGTCTGATCTCTTTTACTAATAAGGATATTTAATATAAAAGTATCCAATACACTACTTACATCTCTCTCAGTCTCTATTAATTGGAAGACACTGTTCTTGCGTTATATTTTTACACTTACTGTTCAGCACTTAACAATAAATTTCACTAACACTAATTCACTAGTTTGAATAGTTGTGCCTGTTTCATTCTTCTCACAAGGTCTGTGTCAAGGTTGAATTTTGGAGTAGAAACTCTTAGCAGATCATAGTGAATAGTGATAGTATGAGCTGCAGCTTTATAATAAAAATTTGTTCTTTCATAGAAACATAATTGAATCAAATACAGTTCTGTTTAGCATCTATACTATAGAACTCCCGTTTTATTCTAAAAGGTTAAGATTTTTGTTTTAATGTTTATTCGAACCGAGGACAAATCTTGAATCAAAAAAAGGCGTAGTAGAAATTCACACCAACATCAAGACTCCCCAGCGATGTCAGTTAAATTATTATTTTAGAAAGTTTACGATTTTCATTTTAATGTTAATACTAACTGAGGACGAATTCTCTAAATGTTTTTGGTAAAATATTATTTATAATATATTACCATAAAGATTGTCTTTCTAATGGTTGAGCCTTGTATTATAAAATGAAAGAATTGAATATTTCTAAACAACTTTTAGTTTAGAAGCCTATTAATTATCTATTGCAAAGCGCCTTTGTTCTCGTAAAATCTCACAATGGAGAAGTTTCGGCAGATGTTTGGAAATTCAACTCATTTAAAAGTTTATCTATAAATTTTCTATTGATTCGGTTAAGGGTTGAGTTTATAAAGCGTCTTTATTTTATAAGAAAACATTGTGATAACAAGGTTGGAACCATTAATTAATTTATACATGAATAACTTTGAATGGTTGAGAACCCGATGTATACTTAGACGTAGCTTCACAAGTTGAAGTAATTCTCACATCAACCACTATCAAATTTGGTGATCATTTCACACATGGGTGACTTAGTTTGAACTTATCTCAAATCTTACTAGGTAGGTCAGTTATTTATTTATTTAAAGAATCATCGAAATCAATTTATTTCCAAAACACAAGTATTATACAATATTCTTACTCGTATATAGTAACTATACTTCTTTGGCGTAAAAAGGTCTTTCGAAAAACTGTAAAACTATAAAAGAATTTACTCTCAGCACTTTTTACTCGCATCAAAAGAATTATAACTTTAATTTCTTTTGTGATATTCAAATAAACTTTATTTAACTAGATAATGCGTTATAATAAAACTTTCAATGTAATAAATACCTTTTTTCTATTGTTAGAGTCGTTTTTTCTACAAACGTAGAAATAATTTATTACGCTAAAGAAGTGTAACTTCTAACTTGTGTACATAAGTACACACGTTTTTTACTTATATTCTCATTTATCATTCTAGGTTTTACGAAGCTCAAACAAACGGTTCCCATGAAGAATATCCCCCACACGCAAAGCGGCCAAGCCTCTTCAACCCCTCACCGTTCTACCACCTTCCGAGTAATGCTAGTCTCTTTGACTATCCTTACCATGGTTATCATCCGCAGGAGCAGCCTTTTGAGCGAAGAGATGGTGAGTATTTTTTACCGATACCATGTTTGAAAGCAGAGAGTACATTTACTTACAGTAAATTTTCTTAATGAAACTAAACAAAACGTAATTCCTAAATACATCAAGTTCCTTGAAACTCAACATTATTTAATAGTTACTTATAAAGGCTTGCCATTTATAGTTAGTTAGACTCGAGTTATACCAATAAAAACAGGTAAATAAATATTTTACCCAGTTCTTATTTCTAAGAGTTTCTTCTCCTAGACCAGTGTTTCTCAAACTTTTTCGTGCCTTACCGTTTTCAAATTCTTAAGTAACATACATAATTATGAATATAAAAAGTAATTGGTAACTTAACTTAAATGATAGGTTTTAGAAAAAAAATACTAGGAAATTGCAAATAAAACACGGTAATATTCAAAAGATATATGGACAATGAAAATCTTTTTTTCTTAAATTTTTCATAGTCTTTTAACAACCAAATTGCCTCCTTGTGGGCCCTACGTTAGGAAACACTGGCTGATGGATTTTACAAATAACATCTAGTCTAGGGATCCGGAATACCGGTATATAATTCTAAAATGTTTGTACTAAAACTTGAAAATTAAATGTAAAGGTAAAAACATGAATTGCTAACAATGCCCTTCTGTTGAAGGTGGTATATCAGTTCGTGATGTATCGACAATGAACGCATCATTCACGGAGCCCCGACCTGCAGGCTTAGCGAAGACCGATGACGAATGGAAGAATATCAATACGATGCTCAACTGCATCCTGAGTATGGTGGAGAAGACTAAGCGGGCATTGGCTATACTCCAGCAGAGAGGGACAGGTAATGGTACCAGTTTGTTTTATGCCCTTTAATTATTTTGTATGAAATAATAAATTCAAGGTTAAAGTCAACATATTCACACACATCATTCGCACAATAGACATATTTTTTATCATATAAGTTACAAAAGCGCTGGGCTCGCGTGGCGCAAGGTATTTGTATATACATAATAGGTGGCCAAACATTGTATATAATTGTAGTTTATATATAGAATAAATTTAAAAAAAATGATTTTTTAGGCAAATTTATAACTACCAGCCCTTCTCTAATTTATATGGTAATAAATACTGTATTATACGTTTGTGTGTGTGTGTGTGTATAAATGAGATATGTTACATACCCGATAGGAACAAAACACTTTTATAACTCACTAGTTATACCTACTCACTCCAAGTTAGAAGCGAGTACAAAAATTATATGTATAAAAACAGTATTGTTTTGTATGTAGGAGTTGAACCAACTGAAAATACTGATATAAAGCGAGCTGCAAGCGAAATAATGGCCGCTGCAGTTCGACAGACAGAAGAGCGAGTTGCGGAGGTTAGGAGACGAGCTGAAGATGCTGTTAATCAGGTAAGAAGACCTCCACAAAACTTGAGATTCAAAAAATTTCCAGGTTCTTGATTCAGTGTTTTTCTTTTGTCATGTTTTCTCAATTTTGATATATCTCTCTAATCGTAGTATCTCTTTTTTGATTAAAATCTAACTTTTGAAACATTATTTTTTTTCATTATTATAATAATAATTAACCTAATCGAAAATAGTACAATTTTCGAAAAAGCTTTACAAATTCAAACTTTGAAGAGGCTAGTAAAAAAATCTCTTCGTATCTCGCGAACGATCTAAGAAGAATCTAACTGATGACTATTACATTATATTTCAATTAAAATTATAGTAATTTTCTTCTTTTTATCTTAATTTTTTTTATCTGTTATAGAAAACAAATATTTGTTTCCATACTTCAGGTAAAACGGCAAGCCCTGCTTGAGTTACAGCGGGCGGTGGGTGCAGCCGAATCCAAGGCATTGGAGCTGGTGGCTGCAGAACGTAAGGAGAGGAGACATTCACCCCCTCCTGGAAGGGATCTCAGTCCCAGCTCAGCTGGACAGCAGGTTAGCCTTCTAGATGTAATTTTAATATTTTGTTACAGGTCAACTTGCATATCCGTGAGGCATGGGTCCAAAAACACAGTTTCATTGACATTTTTCAGTACATTATTTCTTTATTTATCCGACCCAAGAAGATTCCCGGGAAAATGTGTGTGTGTGTGATATGTGTTATATTAGTTTAATATACTTTATTACATATAATGAGATATCGATGCATTACAAATTAAAGGTATATAATTAATATTATACGTGTTAATAAATTTATATCATTGATCAGAACATGATAAAAACAAAAATAATCTGAATCCCAACAGGACCTCATCAATCTTTATTCTAATGCCTGAATGTTGAAAATTTCCTAAACTTGAACATCTATATATTCATCAGTAGCTATAACTTTGGGACGCCCTTTATATATATACAAACGTCGAAAATAATATATTTTTAAAAAGTATAAAAATAATATATTTTTATATGTAACTGACTAAACGACGTAGTATATTGATCTTAATATTTTTGTTAAGTGCTGTTGGAACTGCGGTCGCAAAGCGCAAGAGACATGTTCCGGTTGCAATTCAGCCCGGTACTGTGGGGCGTTCTGCCAGCACAAGGACTGGGAGAACCATCACCAGGTCTCTTTCCTATAACTATTACCTTTTTGTTTATATTTTACAGAAATTAGGTGATTTTGACAGCCTTTAAAGATTGACGGAGATATTTTACTGTTCGTTTTTTTATTGGAAAACGGGCTAAAGGCTCACTTGATGTAAAATGATACCACCGCTCAATGTTAGAGGGCGCGAGTGCGTTACCGGCTTTTTTTTAATAAATTAAATTCTTTATAATAATGATATTTGGTAATTCAATACTCACAAGTTAATATATTATCTAAATATTGAATGTTATCATATTCCGAATGAGCTTAAAAACCAGCACTAAAGGACCAATATGTTTTGTTTTCTATTTTAGCGTGATATTTTTTCCTAAAGACAGCCATAATTTCAAATAAATATATGTCTTTACAGGTTTGCAGCGGACGTGACCAAAAACCTGCCGCAATGCTCCGTTCATCCCCTCCTATACCCACTACGTTGACCAAAACTCTCCCACGATCAACCACACCCATCTCCCAACCTGCAACAACGCCCATTGACAATCGTCTCTCCATAACCACACTCAACCCTGACAGATTACTCAACCAAAACACTTTGACAGCTGCCAGTGACAGAATAGCGCTGTCAAACCTCTCGACGCAAGGCCTCATTGGTGGGATTGGCGGGAAAAAATGACGCACCAGAGAATATTTCGGAAACGTCAGATTTCCTAGAAAAATTCGGAGATAATTTCCCAAAGTAAATGTGTACATAGATATTTAATAATGTAATAATTAAATAAACATTATATTAATCTACCATTAATATTTACTATGCTAGATTTTTAAATAATGCGTTTGAAATTTTAGCTTTTTCCCACCAGGTAGGAAACCTGTTTGAAGAACGACTATTAGACCATTTTGCAAGTCTGGATATCTCAAATAATCATCAAAAATAAACAAAACGTCTGTTTTACTACCATTCGTTATTGTTACGACTCGTATTCCATAGAAAGCATAGAAATGTTCTATTAAAACGCCAGCAAATTTGGCTGTTTTTAAGTAGAGGATTCGGACAATTAATATTTTAATTTTCGGAAAATTTAACATTTACTATATATGTATAATGTAAATAAATTTTTAGAGTACTTTAGCAGAAATAAATATAGTAAAAGCATTTTAAATAAGTATGTGATTTGATATACGCCGAAAAATATAAAATTTCCTTTTCATATAGTACTCATTCTAAAAAATTTTTATAATCTCTTAGTTTATTAGGTTTGAGTAATTAATTTTTTTTTAATAATTTACATAATTCGGATTAACCTTTTTGCCTACAATTTGTCTTCAAACTTAAACAGTGGAATAAATAGTTTCTTACTTTGGACACGCTTGACGCAATATTAAAAAATAAACGTACCTATTATAAAGTTAGAAATAAGCAAAACACACTGGCATTCAATAATAGCACGCATTTTTTTCATAGATAATAAATTACAGTAGTTTTATTTTTAACTGTGAACGTAGTCATTTTTTTTTTCTTTTGTAATTTTTAATAATAAATTTATAATATTTAAATATACTTAGGATGCATTCTTCATAGTGCCATAAGTTTAGGATTTTGTGATTATGTAAATACATATGTCGTACTAATTGCTTGTTAAATAATAATAATAGGAATAATTCTAACAATTGTCTTATTTAATTGTATGTGCAATATTAGTGTTTAGTAAAATTTATTTATGTGTATAAAATTTCATTCCGAGTCATTTCGACGATTAATTTATTGAAATAAAGATGTTTAAAATAAAATTTGTTTGTTTTATCCTAGTTCATTTTTTTGCTCTGTGTAATGGTTAACTCTGCTACGGATTTAGGTCTTGGCCTAAAAATGTTGGGATTCGAACAAATTAGTTGCGCTTAGATACTTACTTTTAACGAGATGGCAGGCCTCATTGGTGGAATTGGCGGGAAAAAATGACGCACCACAGAATATTTCGGAGCGTCAGATTTCCTACAAAAAATTGGATATAATTTCCTAAAATACAATGTGTACTTAGATAATTTTTTTTATAATAATCTGTTAAAAATACAGCTGGGATTTGAACAAATTAGTTACTCTTAGATACCTATTTTAAACGAGATGGCAGGATATCGCTATTGATGTGTGATGGGTCTACAGTCAGAAACCTCTGCTAGCCAAGACTGCGAGGCCCTAAAGAACCACCCCAAAACCACGTCAAAGTATTCAAAGGCAAGCAAAGGCGCTAACAAGGGTAATGAAATGTAAGAAAGTAGATATAACCTGAGAAAGAAACGAATGTAGCATATAGAATATGGTTTTTCTTTCTTAAAACTATGCATTGGTTGTAGGTTGATATTTAATATATTTACTCTACACTTAAAGCAAAAGATTTGCATAATTACATGTAGTTTCATAGATGTGGTGATGCAATCTAAGTATATGTTTTAATATTATATACCTTTAAAGGAAATAAATTTTCCTAGAATGACTGGTGTTCGAAATATATCATTTTAGTTTAATTAAATTTGATGAAATTCAAAATATTTTTACTAGGCCGATCGTCACATTTTTTTTAGTCATTGTTGAGATTTCCCTGGGTTATGTTACACGCATTTTTATTTTTAATTATATTTTTTTCATAATATTATTTGTTAATAGTTACGTCCTCAACGTATAGTTTTATAGTGAGTTTTTGTGGTAAGGCAAGGTATCAGTATCAGTCTAACCTCTTTTGTTCCCAAACTAATACAATTTCTCAAAATCTGTACGGTTGATAATATTGTGTAGCATTCTTTTTGGTAGTGGCATTGTAACGAGGTTTTTACTCAGGACTTATTATTCTAGTATAAGATTGTGTATCTGTCGCAGCCAACTAGCTTAATAAGCCGTTCAAATAACAGTCTGGCATTTTAACTAAACGGCATACTTGTTAAGTATGGTAGATATTCCCAATGAGGAGGTTACTAAGTTATTTGTGTTAATACATTTTCTTTTTTATCTAAAGGGTGCTGCTAATATCACCAATCCGCACATTACTATATTACATTGTAAAACTGTATTATTCCGTATGTAAAACAGCGAAGATATCACAATTATTTTGTATCTGTCATCTGTTTTGATATAGAAACATAACAGTTCATAAAATCATTTAGCCTCCAGGTACACTTTGCCGTCACTTAACCTGATAGTCCTTTGTTACGTCTCTTCAGCTGTCCTAAATATTTTCATAACTTAAAAGGTATATTCTTTGAAGTCACGACCCACAAGTCACGAAGAAACGTCAGGTTGAGTTACGATAACATTAAAGCTTTTGGTCTTCTGGCTTCCCTTTTTTATATGAAACGATGACACAGCCATAAAATTACCCATGTTAGTAGGTACGTCGCCGGTCTTTCAGAGCGAAGTATAACTTTTTTAAGGGATTTTTTAAACTCCTCTATGGAAATATCTCGCTAGCCAGTTTGTAAAAGGAAACACCCAGAGATGCAGACTGTGTAAGACTTCCAACCTTCCTTCCATAGAGGTGCGAATGAGACCTGGAATTATCTCGCCTCTATGGGTAGACGTAGGTAACAGTTTATTTTATCTATAACTGTTTTTTTCGTAGGTCAATTGATCTTCATCTTGGTATTTTTTTTAATCAGCAATTTTCCATATATTAAAAAGTAAATCGATTGAATTGTACTGGTTGAACTAAGATACTAAACAGTCTTGCAATTTGCTACTTAGAGAAGCAGACTTATAACAAGGTTAATTCTTAAGACTTCTAGAATCATCTAGACTTACTTTTCTGTAAATTTCTATCTGTTTGCTAAAGTTAAACTTAGTGTAAATCCCAACTGTACTTGCATTATTTAAACCTTTAAAGTAAAAATTCATATATCGCATTTACGAAACTGCCACGTCGGCCACACTACACCTTTGAATATCAAAGTGAGTGATCACAAAGGACTGCTTGCGGTTACAACCAGTTTGCCCATGGGCTGTCAACTGACAGATAACTTGACAGGTTTTGGCTGTAAGATAAATGTCGCTGTTTGATCAAAGGACGAAAAAATAGCACTCGTGGTTAATGAGGTGTGATTGTATTGCACTCGAAACGAGTATATTAATTCGTTGTTATGTAATGTAAGTTTTATGTGATATTCATGTAATTTTTCAAAGAAAATGCATTATTTCTTTATTATCTTGTTTTTTTTTTTTTTTGAAATGTAAAGTGGGAACAAAACGTGATTCATGTGGTATCATATTGTTTCAGTATAATTAGTATTATTACTATTTTCCTGTGTAGCCAAGTTCACATTTCAAGGATCGTCATGCTCACCTAAATGTCATTGATTGTGGCGGCGTCCATGCTTCGGGTTGTCTCTCTCCCTAAAATATGGCGAGGGGGCCGATGGCTGGCTATGCGTCATACTCGTGAACGGGTGCTACTTGTGGTGACTGGTCGTACTTGAATTCGTGTATGCGGTGATATTAGTTGTTCATACTACGTATTTGCGTGTTGTTCTCACGAGTATGTAAGTGCGTGCTCATATTTCACGATGCCTCCTGCTGATATACGACAAATCTGTGTTTTTAATTTATTTTATTATTCTTTATTTCTCAAGATGTCATATGGAACATGGTGTAATGGTTGCAGCTCCTTACAAACATTGTGTAAAAAAAACTTGGCGATTAAAAAGAGTGGCGGAGAGTATTATTGCCAGTTCTTCTCTTCCGTTCTACGCCTTTGATTTGAGAACTGGCAGTTAATGTAACATTAGAATCATTTTATATTTCTTTTTTTGACGTTCATAAGTGTCCATTATGTTACCTATATGAATAAATTATTTTTGACTTTAACTTTGACTTTATTATCATTAAAATTAAATTCAAACTAAGAGTTGTTATATCGCACGTCTTTTGGGTTAATAGATATAGGCAAAAAACCGGAAACGGAAAACAATAGACGGCAAAAGTTCACTCGGAAAATTAATCAGGCAATGATACCATGGTTACCTGTAGGTATGATTTGTAATTTGATTCGTATTTCTACTTCTATCGTCATCACGTCAAGCGCATGAGTCAATTAGCCGGTAGTGCACAGACTGACGTCAACTCTCCACCATACAACCAAATTACATTTTGTGTTGACTCTATGATTTCTGTATTTGTGGGATTCTGTGGCAGTAGTAAAACGGTCGATACACTTTACGGAATAATTATTTTAAACATTATCAATATTCTACAGATTTTACGCGATTACATTTTTTTGCATGTTACAAAAAAAATATTTGTATTATTTTCCAATTTGTAAAAAAATGCGTGTGTACAAAGTCAGAATTGAAACTTCTTTATAAATTAATTATTACTAAGGTAAATTCCCTTATAGAGATTATGTATCATATATCACTCCATGTATTTGTTTATCTATATTCACACTCTTTACACACTGTATACGTTCTAATGATAATATAAATAAATAAAAAGTCTGCGTTTACGCAAAACAAAAACGAATACATCAACCAATAGCGTGTATTTTTTCTCGTTCTCCCTTACTCACTCTCTCTCAATCGGTCACAATCGCTCTCTCCCTTTTCTTCGACAAAAACGCTGCACATCTTCGTGACCCTTATATTATTATTATTGCGTTTCAACTGTAAAAAAGTACCCCAATGCGCCTATAGAAGTTTCACTAAGTTCAATATAACGCGTAAAGGCATACTATTAACGAAGGTGCGATAATTGCAATATTTTTTAACTCATACCATGCATATGGTCACAATAGTGTCCACGTCGCGGGCAGCCACACAAAAGTCCTCGAAGCAGCACTGAGGTTTAATCATAACCCGTCACCGCTCGCGAAGGATTGCATTTGAAGGGTTGCAATTGAAAACTTGACCACGATCTTTGAGAATGAGGCCGGCGAGTTTCTACGGCAATTGGACTTGGCGAAATTTGAATATATGCTCACTTGAATTAGCTATAAAATATATGAAGAAAACCGGAAAAAGAATTTTCAATGTTAAAATGATCAATAGTTATAAATTAATCTGTTATGTTGTAAAGGTGAAAATAGATATTTCACATTATTCCTATAAATAAAATCCTAATCTAAAATTATATTTTTCTCAGAAAATATTATTTGCTCAAGCTTTTAAGTTCCTATGGATCTAATTAAAAAGTAAATACATTTATAATAATAATATTATATTATATTATGATAGATATGTAACAACGTTTTCCTTGAATCATGACACATGTTGCGTGGTAAAATAAATGTATAAAATATCATCTTGTTTTAATATAACGATTTCCTATTTCCTGTTGAACTTTAAGTTATTTAATCGTTAAGGTCGTGCATTTTGGTATGGTTAAGAATGACTTTGGTGCAATATATATCGTAGATCTTCTACTCTTAATTAGTTTTAAGAATTTAGATTCTATTCTATCACTCCTTTACGGTGCAAAGTATCCTGCTTTGGAACTCTCCTTGAGTTCGTCTGAAACCGTCTTTAAATTCATTTCAGAATCTCCTATAATCCAGAATATATATAATCCAGTAATCTTAAGATTATATTTTGCTTTTTGAGATTTCGATTTAGTTTTTGTACAATTTTAGTGTAGTAACTTTATTTTTCGTTGAACTAGGTAATAGTTATGCAATTCTTGCACCAGAATACACGAAAAATTAATACTTTCTTAGGTTTACACTATTTATTTTTTTTCCCCTGGAATAAATCACCTGTTAGCGACAAGGCCGTCTGTAGCCTAACAATTTGTGTTATCTGTTTTATATGTATAACAAAGTGGAAATAAATAAATATATACTTATCCAAAAACGACTGATTTTTATTAAAAAATAATTGGCTAATGATGAAGTGGTAAATTACATTTTCGTAGCGATAAGGGATTATTATTATAAAAATATTTTACTTTTTTGTCAAAATTTATTGAAAAACGAAACTCGGAACTAACGAAAACCACAACATTCAACAAATTAGTCTTACGCTGAGTAACAACAGTGAATGAATGCGGTTGTGTTAAGGTAATTAAAACGTTTAGCATAAAATAACAAAAGTTATATCCACTTTGTACCTGCGATAAGCATTCTCAATTTGCAAGTGATACCTAATAATAATTAAATGTACCAAGAAAATTCGACATTGCGTCCCTAATCAAGCTTCAGGTCTATTTACTGTTTTCTTTATTTAACATTGAAGAGCTTTTTGGACATTAAGACCCTTGCTTGGGCTTCTCTGTGGATGTTTTGTAGACTTAATAAGAGCAAAGTGGAGGCAATCTGACAAACAGGTCACCCAACTTGTTTGAATCACGGCCACACTCATGATTCAGTCCTAAGTAATCACCAGTCATGAACACTACAGTAAGTTGTTTTCCCGATTATTTTGCATATTTATTATTAATATTTTTTTATAAATGTAATAGTAATGTTACTCTTTATGTGACCAATGTTATTGATTTACAACTTATTTATTTATTATAAAAATTCACTTCATCATAGATATTATACCTCCAGTATATGTTACAACAAATAAAAAAGTAAAAATCACAAATATATTCCACTTCCAATTTTAGGTTTTACTACTATTAGCTTTTTGTAAAGCAAAATATTCCAAGTAGGTACTAAAAACAATAAATCCCACCCAAAAAAAGTTAAGGGGTGTTTGGACAGCACAGTGCCATAAATGAGTGTGTATATAATATATTTATTCTGCTCTCCTAATACGATGGTCGTGTCAGATATCGTAGTAAGAGAGTTAGAATAGAGTAGAGTAGAGAGAGAGAATAGGAAGTGCAAATTACACAGGTATTTAAGCTAAATATAACCAGTCTCAAAAGAGACAATGGTCGTATGAGCATGGAGAACACAGCAATTCTAAACAAAGAACGCAGGGAATCGCAAATTGGACATAAAATAATGTTTGCGTTTGCGGGAGTTCACTCTAATCTGTTCTGGAGCGTCCAATAAACGTCAAAGTATTGGTCACGCAAATCATGAAATACGATCATGTCATAAATACAAATCCGCGGAACTAGAAGACTCTGAAAGACTAGTGTTTCCTTGTCTACTCTTACGTTTAATTGACTATATTTAAATCTCTATTGTTTACTTGACTTGGCTTAGTAAATATTTATACGCTATAATAGGTATTTCACTATACTTAGTAGTTGTTTAACATTATTAATTGCAGATTGTATTCCTAGTGCTCGGCCTTGTTGTTCTGGCGTCGTGTGCGCCCAGAACAAAGGAATCGGACAGCTTACACCTAGCCAGACGATCCCCACAATATATCAAGGAAAATGTTCCTGGTATAAAAGGTAGACATTTTCCTTATATAACAACTAAATGATATTAAATTCCTTGAATTCAACCATTGTATTGTCAATATTGTGGTGGAGAACAACTTTTTAATATCTTATGTCCAAACGGATTTGACGAGTTTTGGATACTTTTACGGTCAGGAAGAGATGTAGTAGTAAATATTTCAGGAACTATAAACCATAGACTCAAATAACCTTCTAACCTTACGTCTTCAACATAATAATTTTTTTAAAAAGTAATGTTTTTCAATTCAGGAAATTCCCGTCCACCACCAAATATATCACTCCGAAAAGGTGAATACATGTGTGGAAATAAAGTGTGTAAGCTTCGACCCGGAGAGATTCCCAAAGGATGTAATGGAATTTGTCAATATAGAGTTTAAAAATAGTAATGTTTTAGTCTTAAATTATAGTTATTATAAGGTCAGATAAACAAATTGAAGTCTTTCAATTATATTTAAAAAATTGTACATGTACATGCACGCTATATACTGTGTTGCCGTGTGGCAAGTATATAGCGTGCTGAACGATTAAACAGTATTACATGAATGATTTTTCATCTCAGAAATGAATGTAAGGCAAAACAGAGCAATCTACCAATATATGTACAATGTTATGCAACATATATGTACAATATTTGAACAAATTGTAATTAAAACAAACAAAAAACATGTCACGTATAGAGCCGAATAAACCTCAAAATAATAAAATGTTATAAAAAAATTACCTACATGTTATGTACAAAATTACAGTAAATTTATGAATGTAAAAAAAAAATAAACGGTTTTGATTGGTATTATTATTTTTATTAAATATATAAATAAAACAATGTATAAATTTAATCAGCTTTATTATCACATTTCTTTAAATGACTTTGTTCCCATTTAGTCTGTGACAATTTGAAACCAGCGACATCTAGTTTCGTTGAAATCAAACGTCCAAAGTTTGTGCTATTCAGAAGATTGCTCTTTTCCGACAATTCTGCCATTATTTTAACCTTTTGCTCGTTAGAGGCCGACTCGTAGATCTTTTCGAAGGCCCTTGAACCATGCTGGGACATTGCTAATGTTTGGTAGCAACCCTGGAATATAAGTGAAATGTTAATGACTTTATCTACCATTGAAAGTAATTTGTCGTGTTTAATAAATTAATTTTACACATATCAAATCATTTTTCATTTTTAAGATTAATTACAATAAATACTTCAAAATATGATATATATTGTCGTTTACTTCAAAAAAAATTTAAGTTATTATTATTTTTTATTTACACAAATATGTCAATGAAAAGTAAATATAAGTTTATATTTATTTATCTAAACTTCAATGAATAACCTCAAAATGGTATCAATGTGTGTTTCATACAAATTTTTCTCCTTTTTTGCTTCAATTACCTTAAGTTTCCAGATAAGCTTATCCCGTGCCTTTACTCCAACGAACTGTCCTTTACAGAAGGCATCAGCTATGTGACTTCCCTTGGCCTCACTAAATATATAGAGAAGACTTTCCGATTGAAGCTCCAATATGCTTTGAACTGCTTTTGTTGGTCGCTGGAAGAATATTATTTATTATTCCAATTAGCTGTCTTGGGGTAAAAATATACATATGAGAATCTCTTGGTCAAGAAAAGGAATTTTTTTTCAAATCAATTTTTTTATTTAGACGCTCATGATGTTGTTCAGGTCAAGGTCTGTCGGCTCAACTAGTGGTATAAATAAAACTGCTTTACTGGATTTAAAGGCTAATTTATTATACACTAAAGGCTTGATTTATTTAGAAAATAAATAATTTCCACTTTTGAACTAGATAACAAATACACACATCGGGCTCAGTTACTTAATAATGGGGTTTTTTTTTTCAAAATAATGATTAAAAACAGACATTTGAATTTAAAACTAAATAGCATTTAAGTTAAAACTTTAAAAATGTTATTAAATTACTTTTAATGAATTAAAGCTAAATAATAGCAATACATGAAAAACAAATCTAAGCAAATCTCTAACTAATAACTTACAATATTGTGTTGTCAAAAAATTATTTATTTAAATATTATAATGTTATGAGTGTGGAGAGAATAAACAAAATTGACAATTGCAGAATATAATTAACAACAGACTTAGCATTTAATCAACCATCAAACAAATATTTTTGATAACCAATTGTGTGCAACAAAAAATGCTTGAAACTTATTTATACTAAGAGCCTTGTAAAGTTTTGCAGCCATAAACCATTGTATATAGCAAATATATATTAATATAATAATGTAAAGTAAATGAATTAAATACCTGGAAATCAAGTATGGTCTGCAGTATTACAGAGCCATGTATGTTAATGAAGAAACCCTGAGTAGAAACTTCCACATTACCCCCAAGTGGAACCAGGCGTAAACATTGTAGTGCAAAATGCTTTTGATTGTCTTCTAAACAGTTTAGTGCTTTTTCTAAAGTCTGAAAAATGAACATTTATTACTATTTTGCAACAGGTTAATTAGATAAAAAATTGCCAATTTTAAAAATTAATATAATTTTACAAATTAATTTTTTTTTTGCTTTACATTACATACAGTACTGTTGTACATTCTATTAGCAATCTTTTATACTATATTTCAAAACATGACATAGAAATGTCTGATTTTGTAGATTATCATTTATAAATAGATTTAATATCATATTTGAATATGTATGTTAAGATATGTATGTGTAAGAAGACATACTATCCCCCCCTTATCCCCCCCCTCCTCTTTTCAGAAAAAAACAAAGCTCTCAAAAATAATAGTACATAGACACAATAATTATTCGTAATCCTCAAAGTATAGACAATGTGTGGATAATATACCTATGTGAAAAAAGTAAATGAAAGAAAATTACTGTTGACGTAATGACCAAATAAGAAAATCAAAGACCCCTTATAACTAGGTTTAAAAAATTATGTAAATTAGTACTTAAAGTTACCTGTATAAACTGTGTTTGTCTGGCTTTTATTCTTAAGCAAGCTTTGGCCAGTGCAACAAGAACACCGGTGTTTCCACAAGCAAGTAGGGTGTCAAACTTGCTTGAGAGCTCGTCAAACATTGGTTCAAACTGAAAGATTTGGGTTTTTATATGAAATTATGCATTCTTTTATGAATTTTTTAATATGAATAATAACACAAAATTATTTTTTTGCTCAAAATTTGTCTGATAATTTCTTATTATCAAATAAAGGCAATGCAAAAAATATAAATGTGAATATTGTTATTAATAATTTGGACATATACAAAATGTAAATTCTGTACTTGCACTGAGTGATGGGCTTATAAAATTATAATGTTCCAAGTAAGATATGTAATAGTCCAAAAAAAACATTATGATTAGTAAAACTATTCAAACAACACATTATATGGAATATAATATGGAAAAACTTTAATTATTTTTATTACATATCAAAAATAAGTTGAAAAAACAAGTTATTTAATTGTTTATTACCTCCTCTTTAATCTGACAGTTGTCTATAAGTCGTTGTACTGTAAAATTAAGCATGGGCATAGCAGCTAGCTGTCCTAGGCGATTGATGAAACACTTTGCATATATTTGTGTATATGTCTTTTTCTTAACTACAAATAGTGCTGCTTCTAAAAGCCTGGAAAAAATTATGGAATGTTAATGTTAGTCTCTAACATTGACTGCTGTATAGAACTCAAAACATAAAGTTACATAGATACATTTGATATAGATATATTAATGCAATTGTACTACTTCTATATTACTAACATAGTCATCATCCAAAGGATGTAACTTTAACAATTAACTATTTAGAATATATTTTTGTAAAATTAGTCATTTTTTAGTATGTGAAAATATGCTATTATTAAAATTGAATTTATTTTAATTTTAAAATATTAAACTACAATAAAAAAATTATAAGCTACTTAGTACAAACATCTCAATTAAAGAAATAGAAGTGCATACTACTAGAAATAAACTAAAGAAGTTGAAGTTAAGAGAATTTACAAAATAATGGATAAGGATTTATTGTAAGAGAAATTAACTTATTTGTAAGTACATGTCTCCTTCCTATGTAGTTCTATATCATTCTTATTCTTAAAAACATTTACAAACATATTATAAAGACTTACCTTACAGCTGGTTCAGATTCAAAGACAGGTGGTAAATTACTTCCTTGTAAAGGTTGGTCTTCACCATCTTTCTCCTCTTTTTTTTCTTCATCAGCGTTGCCCACCCAACCCTCTGGTACAAAACTTTCATCCATCAATTTATCAACCAAGTTCTTTGTCAACTTTTTATCTACATTTTTAACAGCATACAGCAATACTTGTAAAAGTCCAGATGTCAAATTTTCATAAGCCATGTCTTTAAATTGTGGCCAAGATGATAATCTATTTGCAAAGTCCATAACTATTTCCTTAAACTCTTCCGGGACTACTTTGTAAGTCATGTGTGTTAAATGAGGTGGTATTCCTTTTTTGTCTTGCACTGTTTCCTTGAATAGATTTACTTTAGGTTTTTCACCTGGGAGTAAAGTGATACCACTTAAACATTTCAATGCGCTACGCAATATATGATTTGCATACTGATCCCAAACAAAATCTTCTAAATTATTTAGAGCATATTTACATATCTTTAATGTAAATTCATGACATGCTTTAATATGCTCTTCAGAGTATTTGTCATCCTTTTTTGACTTTTTAACTGGGGGTTCATCTGTTTCTTGAAGATGTTCTGTTGCTCGAGCACATGACACACGTAATAATGTTTCAATGACATGGCTTGAGAAGTTGTCAGCAGATAATTTTCGAAGTTCGGGGGATAAGATTTCAATAAATCTTTCTAAATCTTCAGATGAAGAGTATGGTAGCAGAAGCTCCACAAGACGACATCCTAGTTGATTTCCAACTACATTTATTTCTTCACCTTTAGTTCGCTCCAGAACATTTCTAACTAAGGCCTCTGGAATATTAATAATTATTTATTAATTAATTTTATCAGACAGTCAATTTATAAAAAAAATTAACCTTTATTTATTTATTTTTGGAGGTTATACAAAAATGTTACTTAAAGCTGTAACTAAAAATCCATACCTCTCTCATCCGGATCCTGTATGCCCTCTTTAATGACATCTAAAATACCTACAAAATACTGATACAGTTCTTCAGGAATTTGAGTACCACGACCAAGTTGTCCTTTTTTAGCGTATTTCTTTGCGTTAGAAATAAAATTCTTACGCTTTTTCCGCTGTCTTTTTTTGTTATCATTGCTTTGTTGTGCTTCTTCACCCATTTCTATAGCTTTGTACATGTATTGTAAGGTATAAGCGATAAAATGTGCAGATATAAAACGTAAACAAAATCACGCTGAATTGTTAGGTTATATTTATCTTATTCTTACAAACACTGTCAAGTGTCAAGTCAATTATTATTTTTTATCAATTAATTTTTTATTAATAATTTTATGGCCTGGTAACGAGACCTTTAAGCCAAGTCTTATTTACGGTCACTAATTCACATGTTTCATATTATTCTAACGTTCAACTTGTTTTCTTAAATCTAATTTTCTTTAATCCCCACGGATTTTTAATTAATGTATTGACATTTGAAACCAGAAACAAGGCAAATAATAAAAATAACGACAGTTACACCGCTGCAGCACAACTCGTGTTTGACATTGTTTTTTTGTCTATGGTTTCAAAGGTTCCCGCCAAACGATAGTATTCAAGGAATATATTATATAATAAAAAACCCTGTTAAAATCCCTTTTAAAACTAAATGAAACTACGTAAAATCTTATTTTTAAGGGGCTCTTGCTTGCTTTGCTTGCTTGCTTCAATTAGAAACAGAATAGAACATTTTATCAAATGTATTGAAATCGCTAAGTAAGTGATTCTAACGAAGGTTACTAAGTATTTCATAAAACTACAAGAGAAAAGTCGCTGTTTTTGCTACGTCCTAAAGAAATGGTCACTGACTGACCGAGGGCGACAATAAATGTCGAAAAATTGTACATATAATATATCTGTATGTAGCCGAAGATTGTACCTACAAAACTAGTAAATCCGTGGTTCATATTAATAATTTACCAGCTCTTTCCACTTGACCGTATCCAACGAACAGTATTTCGAATCGTCGACGACCAATCCCACTTCGAGCGGCTTGATCTCTTGGCGTTAAGTATGTAAAAATAGGGTAACTCTGCATCTTTTACCGCATTTACCATTGAGAGTGTTCAGAACAGTTGGAATTGATACTAACGATGGGAACTAATATTAGTTAAATTACTTACTAGACTTAAAACGTTTTTATAACTGACGACTAGATCAAATCAGTGTTGTCAAAGAATTGACTACTTATTGTTCTTATGAATATCGCTTTCCATCTAGATAATAAACAATAACTTTCACAAACTGCATACTAATTAAAATCTGAATGTAGTTCTCTAGATGTACTCATTGTAAACTGTTACTTTTTCTTTAATATAAATTATTATTCTTTTATACTTAAAAAATCATATAATGTATGAGTGTACATAGAAATAATAATTGTAGCTATTCGAAACCTAAATATTTATTATTTTTTAAACTATTTTTCAACAATGACCTGGTAAGTTATTTAATAATACTGTAACAGGTCCAAGAAAGTCCGATAGATTTAAATGAAAGAGATAATTCTCCTTCATTTTAATACCAAACAAAATTATTTTACCATTTGTAAACCTTTTCTTTCGGGTTTTTAAAGTCGGATGGAAAGCTTTCCGAGACCAGACTCCTCAAAGCGAAGTCCAAGGTTATTTATTCAACTTTCCCAGATAAGGATAAAAGATATGCCTGCATCACTCCCTCTTTCCACGAATTCTTCAGTCTCATTCAATACAACATTTCTTAGTAGTCTGTGAGACGTGTTGTGGGGTGTTAGTTACGTACTGAATGTTTATTAAATTTTGATGTGTACCGCGTGAATTTATAGAAAATAATAAATATATTAAAACTTATCTTAAAGGTGCAATAAATGTATTAACTCCTTGTGTGTTGTTAGTTGTTAAGAGTTTTTAGGTGAGTTTTGTTTTCTTATTAATTATGTTGTGTGACAAGTTTTAAAGGCACTTGACCGCAGTTTCCCGCGTCAACTCATTGTTTAAGTTTTATGCATTTTATTATGAGGATCTATGTTAATTCGTTCGACTTCGTTCCTTTACTCCCCAGTAATCCCATCATTTGTATACTTGACTTATTGTCAGATATTCTTGAAATTGAAATTATATTGAAATAAATGTTATAAATTGTCCATTAACATAATTGCTAATGACATTTTTATAGATTTGAATATGGAATTGGATTTATTTATATTTGTAAACAATTTACCGGTATCGTGCATTTGTCAAGGGGAGTATAATTTTGTAACAACTTTATAAGTTTACTTTACCCATACCATACCCATTTTACCCATAGATTTATAGTAGGCAAAATTTAATCTACTGCAAAATTTCGCGTACTAGGTAATATGTTTTATTTGAACCTAGGTTTATTTTAATCTTTTTACATTAAATATTTATTAAGACTGTTTTTAAGATTTACCAATAATTCACGCTTTTTTGAGCACGAAACCAGTTAATAAAACCAGTGGGCAGTAGGCATCTAAATTATGTGCAATTCTAAAGTCGAATACGAAGACGGAATGTTTGATTAAGCGTATCAAGTCATTAACCTTAGACATTTTCAAGGGATAGGGACTCGCTACATTCACCTTTATATTGTTTTTATTAATTTCGAACAACCAAACCAGTTGTCAATCCCTCGTAATTTTTTTTGTGTATATATCGGCGCATAAATTTCTCGTTTGTTGCGACAATATTCTAATGTATAGATTGAAATTAAAAAATAAAAGACGTGTTAATTTTATCTGCAAGTGAAGTTTACGCACTACAAAACTTATCTCGCAAATTAAACAACCTAGGGGAATGGGAACTCTTCAACTTTAACTACATTTGGCCGTATTGGTGTAACTTGTGTTTTACTTAGTAAAAAATGCCACATTTTAATGTGGCATATTAATTTTTTTTATATTGCCTCGTCATTACGATTAATTATAGTAATTAAATGCGATTGTGCTGGTTGCTTATTTTATTAGAATTACTCGTGTTATGTTGCACCTGTAAACCACAACTGACCGAAATTTTAGATGGAATGAAATTACATACTTCGCTTACTTACCACAACTATTGATAAAACCCAAGGTTTAATTACCTAAGTATTTCATATATATGAAATTTTCCTAAGTAACAAAACACATGAGCATACATAGATTTTTTAGTTTTTAATTTTTTCATTCTATTCTATTTCTGGGCTACCTGAAAGAAATCGCTTTTTAGCGATAAGGTCACACGTTGCCTTATGTAACCAGACTTCTAAATGTATGTTTAAGATAGCTTAGTTTAAATAAAATATCAATATGCATTAAAGTAGAATCTGTAATCTATACAATCCAACCACCTCTTTGTTCCTTTGATTGCTTCGAGACCACAGTATTCCAAAACATACATAAAGATACATTTAATCTATGTGTAAACCTTAATCTATCTCTCCTAAGCCTGTGTGAAAGGTATCATATCGTGTATGATAATCGCATAATCACTTAGTAATTCGTAAACATTACTCAACGCTCAGGCCGTTCTCACTGCAAACATTCGAGATTATCAATGAGGTGTGCTTAATCAAGCTCATTTCACTATAAGCATCTTAGTGACATACATAGGTAGTCTTGTTTTATTTTTTAAGTTTTTATTAAAAACGTGTACACAGCCTTATTTTCGTGCGTTTGTCGTCCAGAAAGCAGCAATGGAACTAACGTAAGCTTATTTAATTTTTAAATAGTCGGTTTTAGTAATAATATATATTTAGTTCACGAAAAACAAATATTGAAGACAATATGAAACCTTTTTCGATAAATTGAATGATCAAATTAAAAAAAAAATCAATTCGATCCATCTGTTATTGTTATAGAGAGCAATTCTACCGAACAAAATACCACACTTGTCAGCTTTATAATATTAAAAGTAAAGATTTCTTAATAATATATACTTACGATATACTTTTTAATACTGTAATAATTATAATAATAAAGTTTGAAAGCAAATATATTTACTCGTTTATATTTGAATAGTTTATTTTAGTCATCATTTTTATAGTAGATAAATGCTAGATGTATGTAGTCCCCGATGAAGCTTGAATATTTTAAATTGCCTGCAAACCGGTGTGGACCCAATGACGTCACAACACCGGGACTGAGGCATGACCCACTTGATTTTAACCGAGATATTCCTAGGTTTTTAACCTGAATGCCGTGGTCTATATTTAGAGTCCATATACAACCCCACACGAACTTACGTTATTAAGAAAATAGGGGTCTGTCTCGGCTTTGCACGACTGAAAATTTTTCTATATATGGATTTTTAATTGTCATGTTACTGGTGGATAATGTCTTTTAATTTTTTTTTACATATTGTCTAAGTGAAAAATTATTGCCTATAATGTAATTGTTATTGCAACTTCTCTTGAAGAAACTGTTTTATTAATATCTATAGGTCTATATTAGGTCTTAACTATATACAACTAATGTAGATTTTTTCCTTTTATGTTTAAAATAATAGTATATAATCGTCTCAAGAGTTGTCTTCTTAGTTTTACCTTACCTAACAAATATAAATCTCTGCCATTGAGAGTAAGACGTACTAAATATTATTATGTTTTAATTTTGTTTATATAGGTAATTTATAAATGACATTAATTACGCGTATCAAGTCATTAAGCGTAAAGAAATGCATAAAAACATGTCTAAAATTGCAGGGACTAATGTAATCATGTTATGGGATAAATCGTATTAAACGTTATCGTGTTAAGAAGTATAAGATCAAATTATACGCCACTCGCAGCAACAAATTTTATCGCACAACTCTGAGTTTGACGAAAGTTATTTGTTCAGTCCGATCGATGAAATGTAATACAATTCGGTTTTAAGGTATCCCTAATACGGGAAGCCAGGTAAGGTTAAAGGCTTACAACCCGTCTGGAAATTTAATAAAAGATAAAATATGTTCTATACTACTATTTTATTTTCACATTTGCGTACTAAAATAAATAAAAACACACAATGGTTGAGGGAGACGACAGAAACACAAATCCACAGATTTGTGATCTTCTATTAACATAGCTTTTATACATATAAAGAAAACACTTTTTTACCGGAATTTATTTATTTATTCGGAAACCAAACAGAGACAACCTTATAATAAAAACAAGTCAAAAATAAAACACAATACAAACACACTGGATGCATCCACAACAGGTTACACTTATACAAAATTATATTAATTAAATTATATTTATTTATTTAATAAGTATAAGAGACAATACATAGCTTCAATCCGTTTTCAATTTGTTTTATCTCGTAATTTAATATCGTATAGATACTGTTTTCCTTCACCGTAGACGTAGTGTGCAAATAGACAGAAAGGCACGCAAGAAAGAGTATGAGACCCGCATGCCAATATACCAATTACTGCTAATAATGGAACATGATATATAATTTAAATTTATGAATATTATAGATTTAAGTTTTTGCTTTTTTGTTAGTATCAGACAGTCATTCAAGTATTAAGAAGCACTATAGGGGGGAGGGGGGACTTTTATTTTCTTATTACGTCAACAGAAATTATTTACTTTTTTACATATTACCTACACATTGTCTATGCTTGAATATGATTCATTCAGACATTTTCGGGGATTCCTAAAAAAATTAATACGTTTATTTAAAAGCTTTGCTTTCTTTTGCTGACAAGAGTTGGTTGCAGTAAATCTTATTACGTAAGCACAATCAGCTGTATATACTACCGTTACTAACTGCTCGATCTCTTGCGTAGATGACCCATACTTTTACTAAGGGGGGCGCCCTTTTCTTTGCCTTGTCATGGATACCATTTTAATATATCTGTTGGTCTATTACCCTTTTTTGCCTCTTATAATGTCTTTCCATTGTAGGTTCTTCATTATTTACAGAACGTCAATTACTTTAGTCTTTTCCGCATTTCTGTAGTCGTGAAATATAATTGCGTAGGAACTAAAAATTGCGTTTTGTATATAGAAATCTTCGCTTTGAAATGTTCATTCTAAAACCCTTTATTGTTCAACCTTGCGCATATCAATAAACTATTTTAGCCTCATCGAAGTGCTCTCGAAATACCGAGATATGAAAATTCGACAGATGTGTAAACTCGTAAAATCAGTAGTAGCAGGGAAAATAAACTTGAATTGGCACAGAGCCTAGGTAATGCGGCTTTTGGATATCAAAGACTAGCGCTAAAATTTACCCACTCTACGAAGAAAGCTTATTGTCTTTCTAAAGCCGGCTAGATAGAAAACGTTAATGTCATCAAAAGCATAGCAAAAAAAGGCCCCTATAAACGTTCTTTTACAGTATAAAGTGGTGAGATCCAAGTAATCGGTTCATTTATTCATTCCTTACTTAAGGGACCTTCTGCTTTATTGTTATTACGTAATTAGCTAATCTATTAACATCTTATACTCATGTGTCTCAATAACATATTAGCCGGTTAGTACCAGCTCCTTTCACTTGACCGTATTCAACGAAGAGCGAATCGAATCGTCGACGACCAATCCATCTCCGAGCGATTTGATCCTTTGGCGTTTAGTAGAGATGTGGGGCCATTTTGCATCTTTTACCGCATTTACCTACCATGGAGAGTGTTCTCAGTTGTTTGGATCAATACCAGCAGCTGAGTTTAATCATTGGACTTCGAAGCCGGCAACGCACTCGCAAGCCCTTTGGCATCGAGAGTGTCCATGGGCGGCGGTATCACTTTATATCAGGTGAGCCTCCTGCCCGTTTGCCCCTGCCTGTTCCACAACTGAGAGTTGTTCAAGAGGCACCCCTGAAATTTTGCTGTTTATTGAGGAGCAGGTTCCCATATATATCTTATTTTTTATAATGATTGTTTCAATGGGACAAGTTGAGCATAGTTTTAAGGCCTCGACTTATGTAACCTAATATTATTAAAGATACATATAAATATTTTTGTTGTCTGCGTTGCTGTACAATTGTATTTAGTATAAAAGTTTGAAAGATATGTTTAGTTGGTGTACCTTGGCTTACTAACGTTATATTGTTTACGTTGATGTATTAAGGAATCTATTAATCTATTTGAAGTTCAGAAATTATCGTTGATTATACGAAAATTAAATGAAGTGTTGGTTGGAATGTTCAATTATTTATTATTTAACCAACAGAAGAATTCCAAAATTACATAAACAGAAATTTCTATATTTGATAAGTATCTAAACTAAATGTGTTTGACTGGTGGACCGAAAAACTATATTCAGTTGTTTGCTATTACAATATTTAAAACGTTTTTATTATTAACGATGAAACAGATTGGCTAAAAACTTTAACAGATGAGAAAACTGAGCACATTTTAGTACGAATTGGCTAGTTTGAGACATACATACATATATTGTTAAGTACATATATGTACTTAACAATTATACAGTTAACATGAAGCAACGGCAACTCGCGAGCCCTCTTGCATTGAGTGTCCATTTGCGGCGGTATCACTTAACATCAGGTGAGCCTCCTGCCGGTTTGCCCCCTGTTCTATAAAAAAAAGCTAACACACACTCACACACACACACAAAACAAAAAAAACATGCGCACATACACACACAAACACGCATGCCTAGAATAAGTTCATAGAATTTTCAGAGAAACTATGAGAATTACATTTTATTTAATGTTTTACCGGCTCTGCTTTTGACAGGGTTTTGTTTTGTTTTGTATGTTTAAAAACTACATTTAATTATTTTAAAAACTGGTTTAAGTTAAAATCTTAAGATAAGATATTGGCATAGTTGAACTGTCATTTTCATACAAAGGTCCTCATACACCGATCCGACCTATCATGGTTAGCTTGTATAGACAGATGGCTTTTACAATCTGTCGACTGGTTATTGGCACACTTTTATTAATATGTATTTGTATTAAGATGTCTATCTCAGATGTTCTTCAGATTGATTGAACAACCTATTTATTGGGTTTGGGCGATAAACAGTAACTTTTAACCAATATGTAACTTTTACCAAAAGTTTGGCAGTAAAACGCGTCTATATTGATTTATCTCCACTCTAATAGACATCGTAACTACGAGCATTTTATTGAGTACTTGTGATGGCCGGTAGCCATCTGGCCAGTAGCCTATGCAGACAGGCTCTTGGAGTTAATATTAAATTCACAATATTTTCTCTTTTAGTCTTACACTGCATTATAGCTGAATGTAGATCAGTATATATATAATGTGTAGAGGCAATGAGAACTTGAAGAAACTGGTAGTTGTTGGTAAAGTAGGCAAAAGATCACATGGCAGTTCACGAACCAGATGGACCTATCCAGTGAAAGTCTTCGTCCTCAAAACTGCACACTGTAATAGGAGAGGCGATGGACAAAAACCGTTGAAAACGGATTTTTCGCTCCAGATGTTTTCTTGCTAGCCACGTCGCTCAGACATGAGCTACCGACTGAAAGAGAGGGAGAGAGATCAGTTTTATACTGAATACAAAAAACGCTATGCCAATCTTACTCTGAAAAATTGGAATCTATATCATTCCAGATGCTTACTAAGCGTGTTAAATCGTATAATAAACGAGGAAGTTTCACGGCGGTTTTTTAAACACACACAATATAAAAAAGTAAAGTGAAGAATATTTCGTATAAATAAGTCCCTACTGAAGATATGTACATAGTGTAAAAATAAGTACCTACTTTAATACATGTGAATGACATGTTTGTAATGTTGTGGTTTTAATGTTTTAAAATTATTTAGTTTCTCGAATTTACGATATTTTTTGCATTCTTCAACTGCTTTTATAGACTGAAAAGAACAACCATTTGAATTAGTATTAGTAAACGTTAGTATAAAGTGCTACACAGTGAGTTTAAAAATAGAACACAAGTATAGTGTCAAAAAGAGACTGTAAATAGTCAATGGATACTTTCTTATGTTAATAATATCCTTAAGTAAATTACGTTAGACTTAAATTACTTATTAGTCTTAAGTTAGGCTAGATCGTAATGTTCCATGAAGTCTTAGTAAAGACTGTATAAAATCTTCAACCGTGCCCACGTATACTATTATATACTTAAATTATATTGCAAAAGTTGAGGTTTTTTATGCAACTGACTCATTAGCGCCCGAACTCAATAATTCACGATGAACAATCTGTGATCAGACCGTGACAGTCGATCGGTCTACTATCTGCATCCCAATAACCAAACCCTACAAAGACAATCCATTAATGTCGACAGATAGAACGCAATCTCTTCGCTCTTTACACTCATATTTGATAATCAATAAAAACAAAATAAAATAAATAAAAATAGTAGTAAATATACAGTCTATGTTTATATCAAAAAGCCTTTTAATTATTTTAAAAACTATTGTAAGTTAAAATCTTAAGATAGTATATTGGCACAGTTGAACTGTCATTTTCATACAAAGGTCTATCTACTTACACCGATCCGACCTACCATGGATAGCTTGTATCGACTGATGGCTATTACTATCCGTCTGGCGTTTATCAATATTTGGATTAAAATGTCTATCTCAGATAGTCAAAAATGGATTGAGATAGGTTAATGGGTAAGAGGCTCATCTGATGCTAAGTGATACCGCCGCTCCGCCCGTAGTCATTGGCAGAGGGCTCACAATATCTTTTAAGAAGTGGTACGCTCTTTTCTTGAAGGAGCCTAAATCGAATTGGTCCGGAAATACTCAGAGTCCATTGGATGCGTTTGCTAAAGTGAAAAATACGTTTAATGACCATGTATTGCAGACATACAATGCGCGAAAGTCTTCGCCGGCTGGCGTCAGACGAAGGCACCAGTATGGTGGGACTGCGCAGGACTGGCACGGGACGAGTTCGCGTTGAGCTGTTTAATGGGGAACATATTACATTAGATATTGAGGTATGTAAAATAAAAACGTGTTCATTTATTAGAAATAATGAATTATTATGTATAAGATTTGGAAACCCTTCTAAGTAAAAATACCTGTCAGCGTTCCCATCTCTTCTATGACAAACTTAAAAGTATTATTTTCTAACTAAACTGTATTATCTGTAAACCTTCCTATTTAAAAAAATAAATAAAACAGTTCTAAAGTTTGTGTAGTTTTTGTCTTTTTCTGACCAATTCAATTAAGGCTATGATGAAAAGAGATCGATATTTGATATTGTTATGTCAGCCCCATTAGATGACATATCAGAAGTATTTCCTATAAGCTTACATAAAAAGATATATAAGGGTTATATAGTGAATTCTTTTTATTAGGTTTGTATGATTTACGTCTTTTTATTTATTATATATTTTTAATACTTAAAGTTTGTGTAGTTTTGTCTTTTTCTGACCAATTCAATTAAGGCTATGATGAAAAGAGATAGATATTTGATATTGTTATGTCAGCCCCATTTGATGACATATCAGAAGTATTTCCTATAAGCTTACATAAAAAGATATATAAGGGTTATTTAGTGAATTCTTTTTATTAGGTTTGTATGATTTACGTTTTTTTTTATTTATTATATATTTTTGATACAATATATATTTTCTATTTTTATCTTATAATAATAAAGAATTCTGTTTATATTTCCAGCGTAAAGCCAGTGGCGCTGATCTCCTGGACAAGGTGTGTGATACCCTGGATATATTGGAGAAGGATTTTTTTGGACTGTTGCATGCTCAGCGCGGTGACCCGCGAGTCTGGGTAGATCTAGGACGACGACTTTCAAAGACTTTTAGAAGTATGATAATATGTATTCTTTATTTGACAATAATAAATATATAAATTATTAAACAGATATACACAGAATCTTAGTACAGGGGATGCCTTAACAGTATGTACTTAGTAATTCGAAAATTATATTTGTATGAAAACTTGTCCCCCGCTATCTAGCGAAATGTCAAACGAAAGAAAAATTATCATTACTCAACAAACTATTATTATTATATTTCAACTTGCTCGTTTCACTCTTCTCCTGGTCATAACATAGTACTGCATAGTTCTTCAGCAAAATAATTAGCTCCCTGATAAGGTGAAGGAGAAGAAGAAAGTGGTACATTCAGTTTGTCATATTAATTATTACAATGTCATAATAAGAAGAAAAGTTAGACATAGGCGTAACATTTATTACTAACAAAATACACACACAAACAAAATAATAATAATCAAAAAATATAAAAAAAATATGAAAGATAACTATTTCTTTCTTTTAAAGAACAAGGCACGTTTTAAGTTTGTAATGCCTTTGTGCCATGTTTGTTATGTGTGTGTTTTTAATTCGCCCTGGCATTATGCTGAGTAGCAGGCTATTCCACAGCTATGGTCATTCTGCCAGAGACCACAGAAGCTAGTATGCTTTTTCGACGTGTCAGGCACTGAAGGCAGACCTTATTATTTTTTATATAATAGGGGGATAAACGAGCCTGTGGTACGCCCAAAAAAGGGCAGTCATCGCAGCCCATAGACACCCATTTTAGTGGGTGCGTTGCCGCCCTTTACGCTCGAATTTTAAATAGTTGGAGGTCGTATCTCTCAGGGAAGACCCCACCGGTAGTCGATTCCACAGTTCGCTCCTTCGCAAAAGATGTTGTGTGAAACGAACTGTGGAAGAAAATTATACAAATCTGATTCCAAAGTTGAAACGCCACTGTTTTTTTTAACATAAATATTGGTACGAAATAAACCTTTTTGTTACTAGATGAGCCGTGGGACGTTCGTTTAGCCGTAAAGTTCTATCCCCCGGAACCGTCTGAGTTGTATGACGACATCACACGATATCAGCTCAGCCTTGCAGTACGACGGGATCTAATGGAAGGTAACTGCAGTACATTTCCTTCATTTATTGGAACGAAGTTCCTTAAAGGAAAAGGGGGCTAAACGGAAAAAATTAAGACCAAAAGTTGTAACGATGCTAGCGACATCTCTATAATGGAACGGAACTTTTTCGTAAAAACATGTACATAGGTCAATAGATGTCTCTTACTTCATATTTATTGTCAAAATTAAACAATAAATTAATACAAAATAATAATTTTAGGCACTCTATTTACTTAAATTGAGACCACTGATTAAGTTTATATTACATATTATAACTTAAAAAAATTTTTTTTTTTCGTTTTCATTAATCAAAAGGAACTTCATTCCATCCGGGTTTAACACCTCTTAGGTTTTTTTTTATACATTTTTGCAGGCCGTCTCGTCTGCTCACAAATAACGTATGCCCTGCTTGCCTCGTACGTATTACAAGCGGAGTTGGGGGACAAGCAAGGGGCGGTCAGCACGAGTACATTATGCGAACACAACGCGATACCGTTTCACGTGCTTAACGAGGGGCAGCAAGATAATATCGAACAGTTGTATGCTAAACATAGGTGAGTTTGATTTTTGAAGTGAAACTTTGAGGGGAAAATTTTAGGAAACGTCACGAAGGTGTGCAGCGTTTTTGTCGAAAGGGAGAGAGCGATTGAGACTGATTGAGAGAGAGTGAGAAGGGGAGATCGAGAAAAAGTTCACGCTATTGGTTGATGTATTCGCTTAGTATTAACACATTTGATGGCAATTCTATCGCATAACGTATTGTTCAGTAAACGCAGATTTTTTTTATTTATATTATCATTATCACGTATACAGTGTGTTAACAATGTGAATATAGATATACACATATATAATATACTGGTACATGATCATCTATTTGGGCTTTTACCTGAGTAATAATTAATTTACAAAGAAATTTCACTACTACTGTTGTACGTACGCACTTTTTTAAAGTGGTCCGCATTAGTTCGTATCATACTATTATCGTGCTAGGACCGTGTTTGTAGGAGGAAGCTGCCATTCCTGCTATTTCCAATCAAACACGACTTAGGTAATCTTCAATTGAAGACCGTCCTCTAAGGCCGACACACCTGCAGCAACAGACTTGCAGGCCTTGGCATCAGCACTTAACTCTAAGTGACTCGTGAAAATAAAAGTTATTTTTGTTCCCTGCGGAGCGTTGAAAGCCGTCGAGAACATTCTGCCAGTGCTAATACAAAGGCGGTCCTAGCACTGTCATGTAATAATGTGTATGAGGGCAGACTTTGTTGGATATTTTATTGCATTTAGAGACTATATCTAAATAACTGTTGTAACTGTTTATATAATAGCCAACGATAGACATATAAACGAAATTTTCACTCGATTGTTAGAGGCCAAACTCCAGCGGTTGCAGAACTGAATTACTTGGAAAACGCAAAACGATTGCCTTTATATGGCGCTGAAGTCCATAAAGCGAAGGACTCTGAAGATGTCGATATTAATATAGCTGTATCGGCCGCTGGGATCACAGTATTAAGAGACGGGTAGGTGCAAAAAGCTAAAGCGTTTTTTTTTTAGCAGGTAATATAATAGTCAATTCTTTACCGCAGGGCTACTTAGAATTGTTAAAATGCTTTATCAAAAACGTACTGATTTCGTTTTGTTACTAAGGGCCTGTTTCACAATGTCCGGATAAGTTCCAAATAAGCTATTTGTTACTTATTGGTATGTTAAATAGTATTTTTGCGTTTCACTACTGTCAGATAGCGCTATACGTCATGAAATTCGAAGTATCTTATTTGGAACTTTTATCTTTCGAATAATTTATGTGTTGCATAGCTATTTGGCACTTTATCCATACATTGTGAAACAGGCCCTTAATGTTCTTTTTTAAAAGTGAATATAATATAGCCAATTAGATCCAACCAGGACCTACTCTCGCTTAGGTCTAGCCAATCTCATCTTGAATATGTCAAGTTTGATTGATGGTTGGTCGCCTAAAAAAATGTTTTTGCTATCTATTATTGTGTTTAAAGCTATCTCAATTTTAAATTTTCCCAGTATCCCACTGTCATAGTTAAAATGTACTGGACATTTTACATATGTATATTTATATACTCGTATATCTAAAATGTACAGACATATTTTACTTTTTTATTAATATGTATTATGTACATATATTAATGAGAACCTGGTGAAAAAACCTGTGACGGAGGTTTTCTCTAGCAAAATCAGCCAACTTATTGCCTAGTGGGTGTAGTGGGAGTAACACGGAGAGAAAACCGGTGAAGTGATGCAATAGGCCTTATTGTACTCACGTTTCATGCGGTGAGTGAGATTCCCGATCCCATTCCGCCCCATCCCCCCATCCCTTTCTTAAGAAATATGAAGGCACAGAATAAAGGGCGTACCAATTCTTAAAATGCTGGCTACACAATTGTTCTATTGCCCCGTTATATAGAATTAAACTTATAATGTCGTTGCAGGGTGATAATGAATCGTTTCCCATGGACCAAAATTCTAAAAATTAGCTACAATAAGCGTTCATATACGCTACGTTTGCGTCCCAGTGAGTTTGATGAGTTCGAGACACACTTGACTTTTAAACTACCCTCATCCACCGCGAGCAAACGATTGTGGAGATGTAGCGTGGAACATCATATGTTTTTTCGGTAAGATTTTTTATTCTACATCTGTTTAGTCGATGGAAGCATATTTCTGTGTCGGTTTTATAGATTTTTTTAATACCCTTAAAAACATGGAGAAAGAAACTTATAAACATGAAAGTTCTGAGTATGTTTTTTTTAATGACCCCATACCCTTTGGGTGTGGGGTTCATTCAACAAACGCCAAGTGTTACTTCCATATATAAAAGAACGTATTACATTTTTAATTAAAATTATTAAACCGTTCATTAAAATTATCTTTTGGCCGGGGTTCAAATGCATGATAATTTTGACAAAGATCACCGCTGTGAATCATACGACACATAGAAATTTTATAAAATATAAGCTAAATATAAGTTTTTTTTTTGTTTCAGACGCGAAATTCCAGTAAAAGTTGAGCGTATAACCGGTTTCCCCCGGCTCGGGTCGAGACGTTTGTCCTGTCGGAGGACGCTGAGGCAAATGCGTTCTGAAATTCACGCACCCGAGCTTCTACCCGCATGACATTATTTAACTACCCACATGATTATTTAACATACACGAATACGTAGCTTATTACACAATAAATAAATAATACCATACATATATTCATTAAAATAAAATCACCTTGGTTGCGACTTTCACCTCTTTCTAACAAATTATGTTTGAGCCGAGATAAAAAGAGACAGAAAACTTTAGTTGAAAACGGTGCGATCATTCTGTCTTGTTTTATGAAAAAGAGGCTACTAAAAAATATTCTAAATAAGACTTAGTTACTGATGTCAAGTCCTCATTAAAGTTAATCTGTTGCAAAATGTTGTTTTAAAGAAAACAGAACATTTACTTTTCCATTTATTGAGTGATATTACAGATATAATTGCTTTAGATGGATGAAACTGTCCGCAGATAAAGGACTTTTAAAATATAGAGCGTCCACAATTTGTTCCTTCGTCCAGTGTGCCAAAACTATAGATCGATCGAAAACCTACAGATAATTACCTTATTTGTAATCGGATTGCTGATAAACCCGCGAAATAAAATATCTTTTAAATGTATTTGGAACAAAAATTACAGACTTCAAATACTCTGTGACATTACGAAACATTGTTTTGTGAAAATATTTGAAAAAAGAATGTGAGTTTTACATTCTATGGTCACAATTTTGAAAATGGAATTAAGGCACACCGCACATTACGCAATGTTTAACATCTAAATTGTAGATATTATGCTATTTTTTGTAAAGAGTTTTAGAGAGATATTATATTACATATATTATTATCTACTATAGCTTTAATTTAAAAAGTGCCATTATTTGTAATATGTAATCAACCTCTGTGAAAAAAATATATATTCAAAGTATACTTGTATATATTATTGCCAAAAATAAATCTATGATTCTTGAGGTCTTTCACTTCTATAGGTCAGAATCAGGCATCCTTCGCAATAAGTCGGTGCGGAAAGAAAAACGGCATGGCGGTTATGCTTAATATTATTCTTATTTGCTATGTGTCGTTTCATTTATTTATTATCAGAAACCACAAAAAAGCATTGCTGACGGCCGCAAATCACAAAAATCACATTCCGCACAAACTAACAAAACTTAATTAACTTAAAAGCATCATCTAGTGAAAGCATTATACTGATAGATGTTTTAGTTAATAGCTTTGTAATAAGAAATATATAATTTTATATGAATAAAATATTTATTTAACTCCTCTATGTTAAGTTACACAATCAAATATCACTATTCTGTGTGTTTACATTAGTCCATTGGATCAGTCAGTTACTAAAGACTATACTACATCAACATACGACAAACTACAGTGGTTTTCAAATAAAATGTTGTAAGACTATTGTATACACATTCTGTGAATTAAACAAAAGTAAAAATAATTTGACTGACTAAATTGCACAGAATTTTTTACAAAAAAATACATTCAGACCTTTAAAAAACCAACATACCGCAAATGGCCCTACACTATCGTTATTAATATCAGCTTTTTTCATAATTTTGGATACGCCTTATTAATGGTACGAAGTTTTCTAGCAGTACATTTACAAAATACAAAATTTTCTTACAAGAAACAATGAAAAAATCGCCACGATTTCTTTCTGAATCATCTAACTGTGTAACTATAATAACTACTTAAAATCATTTTAAATCTTTGCGAATTATTTAGTCGAATCAATCGTAGCAGTATCTATTACATTCTTTTATCGTATTTACGACGATAAGGTCAATATTGCATGAATGTTTTTCAATTAAGATTACAAATTACCGATTTCTTTGTTTGTATAACTGTATTAGTATCAATAACCGCTAATTCAGGACATTTACGGTATTTGTTACCAAAATATTGTATAAAAGCTTCCGCAGTAGTCAAATGTTGAACTGTGTCAGAGTTTCGTATCCTTTAGGTACAATCGAATCAGTAAAATACAAAAATACACATTATGGAAGCTGTGGCAACGTTAAAAATATTCGTAAGTATTTCTAGAATTCAAATTGTTTTTTCTCTAAGGTTACTTTATGAGAAATATATAAATAGATATATCTATAAAGACCATATTTGATACATACAAAGAACTACAACAGTAGGAATTTAAAATTTCGTTAAAGCGGTTCGCTTGTAAACGTGTAATTCTTAGTAGATAATGTTACTATTTATTACTATATACATTTGCATTTGATTTCCGGTGAAACAATAAGGCATATAGGTGCAGAAAATCCATATTTAAAGTATACATAATTCTGATATAGTATTATATAGATACCAGCTGCTATCCAATACATAAAAACGTATATAAACAAAGGTTAACGTACGAATTAAGAGTACATAAAAACCATGGCTGTAACCAATACATCTCTCATGTACGAAATATTATTTTAATTAACCATTGTTTGGCGATGTGTCCTTGGCGGTTTAATTGTTTACATTTTAGGGTACAATGCTTGAGGCCGCTACGATGCATTCTGGGTAATTATAATCAGCAACGTGGAGGACACTGTCGATTATAAGTTTAGAAATTAGGATGGATCCCGGCATTAACAACAATGAATGCTGTGTATTAAGGTTGAAAATATCCGATCTGTCAATGTTGAACTTGTCACTGTCAAATAGTCATCTTTTTGACAGTGACAAATTTAACCTAATAGGTATATAAAATAATAATATAAGCTTGTAATTTATTGCAATTTTTAGAAGACTGTTTCTTTTCTAGGTTCTTCTTGCTCTGTTATCATTTATCCAGCTAGGCCAAACAGCTCCCAACAAACCGAATCTTCTGGAACATGTGTATTTGGATAAACTAAATAAGCCCTGGTTCACACCTGATATACCTTCCGAGTTTCCCAGGAAAGGTGAAGGACTTTGCAAAGGGAAGAGATGTAAAGTTGACTGTGATGATTGTCAAGTACACGTGCCCTTAGATGGTAATTGGGAATATATAAATAATTAAAATAGTATGCTGTTTTATTTTTAAACCACAGTACTTAATATTGCTAAGTTTAATTATTGCAAAGTAATGTAATGAATAGCGCCATTAGGCTTAAAAAATAGGAGCTATCTTTATATCTACACATAGACTATCAATATATTTTTGGGTTTGAGTCATGTTTCTCAAATATCATTAGCAGCTTCTTGCGATATCTTTTGAATCGCTTATTCCTGAAGTTCTTGTTAGTGTTGACGTCAATTTCTTTCACGAGAAGAGTTGAGGAACTCTGAGAAGATAGCATGTAAAGACCTTAGTTGAAATGATCCAAGAAATGAAATCAATCTCGAGGTCTGGTTAGGACTAAGCCTAGCAATCGTAAGAAGATTTTCAAACATTTTTGACCTCTGCATATTAATTGCATTGTTTTTATTAAAATACAGGAAACAGAAATGGCCGGGGTCGATGCGTAAATTTGTAAAATAGATACGATATTTCCTAGTTTTTCATTTAGTTCTGTAATTTTTATAAAAACTGTTGGCTACCTACATACATATATCAATAAAAAATAGTGCTTGGAAACCCTCCACGCGTATGAAGTGAAATCTTCACTCTCCATCTGTCTATCCCCCCTCTTTCCCCTCCCCAGGAGCGTTTAACGTTTAACGCAACGTTACAAACGTTCGCTTAAATAATTTCATTTTAGGTAGAAAAATGCAACATCAAAATGTAATTGTGGTGTTACATTTTGTTTGACAACTCTTCCAACCAAGCAATTTCGACATTGTTATATGACACTACATTATCTCAACATAATTTATACCCATTTTATTATTATAACATAGTTATTATATTGTTGCGTTTAACGAGATTCATACATAGATTAGGTACTTGCATAATGTTTTGTGACATAACAAAAAAGCTAGTTAAAAGCAACAACGTAGGAATAGGATAGGATTTTTTATGGAATTGCTTGAAGAGTTCTTTTAATTTTCATTCATTGAAAAGCGACAGGAAAGTGGGCTGTTGTTCTAATTCCGTAGCTACTTACTTGTTAGCATAATTGGTATGTTTATTAGATATAATATTTATGCCATTAATCTAGATACGGAGTTGTACTAGAGGTTCGAGAATTTTACCGTTTAGAGATGACGTAGTATAGGCATTCTGTTCAGATCTGGGCCTCAAATTTCTGTATCTATTTTGAGATCATTTTTTTTTCTAATAGACAAGGAGGCTGATAAGCTGATTAAAGCCGTATGTACTTAACACGCCTTCGAGTTTTTGCGTCTAAAACATCGTGAGCTAACCGGCATTCCTCACGATGTTTTCCTTCACCATACGAGCGAGTGTTTAGTGAGTAGGAAGTCCCGTGCACAGCTGGGGTTCGAACCTACAACCTCAGGGATGTGACATGCACGCTGAAGCCACTAGTCTATAACTATATAGGTTTTTCAAAAATATCAAAATTGCCCCAATAATTGCGCTTCCGCACCTGTGCCTTATTTATGTTCTGCTAAGGTTTTCCGCTGGCGTGGTGACCCAAACTGACTACTGTCTTCCAAACTTGGTACCGATTATGTGGTATACGGCTTTGTATATGTAAACTAGCAATATTGGCCAAGGTTGCTAGATTGTGAGGAATTGCAACCTCTAATCTGCGGGATTGTATGCTTTAAGTCACTATACGTCTGGCATCCTAAACGCACTGACGCAAAACTCTCCTTCAATATTTCCCGCCAAATAACGTCTCATTTGAAATAAATGATGTATATTGTCATTGATTTATAACAGACTGGCACGTTTTGAATAAAATGTAGTGAAAATGTGTTGCGCAAGGGTATTTCTTGTATTATGTGTGTTTATGTATATCAAATGTCACGACCAGAGAGCAGAGCAGGGATATCCGAGTGGATTAATGTCAGTATGTATGTGTTTCTGATTCCTTTCTCGATAAGTAATGTTTATTAGCAAAGCTACCATATACAAAAATATCCTATACGTGAATATTAAAATGAAATCCGTGTTTTTGCACTAAATTTCTGATCTCATTGATAAATAAACGTATGCACCATTATGGAAAACTAGCAAATAGAACATAAGTTTATGAATTGATTTTAAATTAGCTTTTTATTGACTTCGCTTCATATTATCGATACAATGTTGTGTTGTTCCCACAGTAATGTAAGAGCATGCTCCTATTTCACGCCTTGCGGATAGAGGTGATAGAGATAGACAGCTAGAGGCTCGGTTTTCGTATTAATATGTTCACTTTTTTTAAATAGTTTATTGCTTTAACATGTATTGAGGGGTATGATGTATTGGTTGCAGCCTTCAACTTATTTTACATCAATAAATTATATTTAAAAAAATTGAAGTGATTTTTTAAAACAAATCCTGCACTGATGTAATGCCAAAAATATTTTAATGACAATAAATTTGTCTATCTTATAATGACAAATTTCTCACAAATCATCAAAGTAATCATTCGAAAAAAATCTTAATTATTTACCTAACGAATTCCTTCTTTTAAATTTCTAATTTCTGAACCACAATCAACAACAAACAAAAATCGATTAAAAATGTAGAGTGGTCAATAAGCTTACATTTACATACCACTTGGTATAATAAGCTTACGTACCTCGTCAGTATGAGTTCTAAATAGCAAAGGCTATATGAGTCAACAGATTTGTCAGTTGTGCTAGCATATTTTACGAAAGAACCGGTCTGTGAACTATACCATTTAATTGTAATATTTTCTAACAACAAACAATTTCCATGCACTATACTTGTGACTACCGAGACACACGTATTTAAGTTCACATATATTATATTCATGACTTTGTCTTCGTAGCACAAAACAAGAGTTTGACAGTCGTGAAACGCAACAATAGTGCATATCCTACCAATAAGTAATAAAATTATTATTTGGAACTTATGTAGAACTTATCCGTACATTGAAAAACAGTCCTCACTGTCGAAATTATAACAAGAAACGAATTACTAGAAAACTTAGGAAGGACTTTTTGGCGTTTTGATTAAAATGAAAACTTTTTTAATGAAATGAATATTTTGTATGTAAAGTTAATGCATGCGAACGGACATTACTTAAATATAAATATGAAGGAAATGGAGAGTCGCAATCTCTACCTCAGTAATTATATCAAATTACAGTATTAAGAGTATTTCAAAGTGTTCCAGTTTACATACATTTGTAACAAATTAAATATTTAAAATTTAGACGATATTAATCTTTATTTTGTGGTGTAGCATTTAGATATATCTTATACTGAATATAGTTATTCATATATAGTATATGCGAGAAATGTATGGTGAAATAACAAAAGAACTGACGAATATAATTAAAAGTGTTTTAGTGTTGAAAAATATCTAATTATAAGTTCCACTCAGTGTTTTCCAAGTTTCATAGCCCCTTTTGCTTTAATCATTTCAGGTCCTGGTTCCACGAAGCCAGCGACTATACCCAGGAGCCAGTTAAAATACCTTAACTTCGTCGTCCAGGGTGCAACCAACCGGCAGAAGTACACTTATTGGACCGCTAAAAATATTGCGAAAGATCCAAGAATAGATTTTAGAAGGTACATTACGTTGTTACTAAAACATTTTGACTAAGTATTGATTTTTTTTATTTGCTTTTAGTATAAATTAAACCTAAGTAGGATTAGCAATCATTATAAATTAAACACTCGATGTGGTATTTTAGTGGTGATATATTTGCCATAAAATTGTTTCAGGCGCTTAGTTTTATAAAAACTAAACGTTATGCTTTATGCCTTTAACATCGATCAAATTCAGATGTCATTTATTTTTTGATTTTTATGTATAAAAGTCAGTGAAGATAAAAACCAAATTTTTACATTTTAGAATGACGTTGGTAGTAGCAATCGGTTACTTGGACAGCACAAACTTCCCCATATCCATGATACTAACAAACGAATATATAAGGAGAGGATATAATGTCATTCTTATCGACAATCAGAGATTTGCTACTGTGCATTACTTTTTGTAAGCATATTTTCCTATTTTAAAACCTCTGCATTTGGTTTATTATTAAAAGTATATACATGTACGTCATGTGCATTTATATATAAAGAAAATCCTTATAAATTATCTTTTCACAGAGCAACGCGCCTTATGCGACCAGTCGGCAAACACGTAGCAGAAATCCTTGCTACCCTCACACGTTCCGGCCTAGATCCAACAAAACTAGAACTTCTAGGTTTCAGTCTAGGTGGCCAGACTGTCAGCTATATAGCTAAAAACTTCCAGCTTTTGACAGGACGAAACATCTCTCGAATAACTGCACTAGAACCAGCTGGGCCCTGTTTTAGAAATCTTGGTCCGACAGAAAGATTGGGATCGACTAACGCTGACTTTGTCCAAGTTATTCATACGAATATTGACGGTTACGGTATGGCAAATAGGATGGGCCATGTCGATTTTTATGTGAATGGTGGAGAATATCAGCCGGCTGACTTGAATTTATTTCCGTGTACGGCTACTTGCAGCCACTTTAGAGTGCTGGCTCTTTGGGCAGTCGCTGTACGGAATCCAGAGAAGTTTATCGCAATAAAATGCAATACGATTCAAGAAGCAAGGGATGCTGAATGTTATAAAAATAAATTAGTGACAAATGTTATGGGCTTAGACGTCGACGTGAAGAAACATGGTATATTTTTTTTGTCGACCAGTAAGAGTTATCCGTTTTATTTAGGAAAGGCTGGTATTAAAAAGGAATTTGCAGCTTGGAGACGTATAAGCGATATAAATGATTCCAATGAGACTGACATTTATACGTAGATTACAATGGTAATATTTTCGTTTTTATAATAACGTATTGCTTTACAAATTTACAATATCTAAAGTTTTTTATTTGAATAAAAATATCAAAATAGATGTCGCTAATATAAGAAAAATAGTTTAAAACAGCGCCATCTATCGCGGTTATATTAAATATAATTTACAATTTGACTCATAAGTCGCATTGACGTAAAATTGACATTTGTGTGGAAAACCTTGACAGCCTTTCAATTTTTCCTAGTCCTAAAATGGTGCTCTATTCTCGCGCTTTTCTTTCGAAATTAAATCAATTTAACGTAAAAATGAGTTATAATGTAGTATAATCAAATAGCTGTGGTGCCGTGATATTATTTAAATTTGCAGTATTATTAAATATTAATTAAATTTTATGTGAAAATCCCCACATCGCTTCAGATCAATTCCGTCTGTAATATTTAAGATCTGATTTGTTATTTAAAGCGTCTTACGTAAGTATTATTATTTTTTTGTTATTAAACATTGTAGTTTTCAAAGGCGATGTCCAATTCTTGTCACGTAATTGTTTATTTGGCTTTTTATAGGTACATAAAATAATTTTCGACACCCATTTTTCCGCTGTATTCGTTACGTTTAATGTTTTACAATTACAAGCAATTAATTGCGATGGATTCACGAAGAACTGGTTTTTGAAGGCTTTTCTTATTTCTCAATTGCTGGCTAATTCTATGTATTTTACCTGTTTCTTAGCAGCTGTATTAGAATTATGATGTCATGTTTTATGTATTCATTAACAATAATTTAACCATCTAACTTAGTCATTATAAGGCTTAAACTTGTAAATGGTTTGGCTTTATTAAATATCTGATATCAGTAATTAAATAGCATAAATAAAACAAACACAGTAACAACCATTAAATTAGCTTTATAATTGTGATATTATTGCAATTTCTAATTATGTTTTGTTTGATTAAAATTTGTATCTATGACTATACATCATGCAGTATTAATGAATGATAGCAAACTATACTAAAAAAAGTGCTTCATTATTGTATATTTTTTCTTACTAGTCAAAATCAATTATAACAACATCGAAGGGACTACTCATATTTGGGTGTAAATATTGACAGCTGATCATATTGTTTTTGAGTAAATAATACTAACCTATTATTGAACTAACTACCTACTGTATATACTTGTACATTTATTTCTCATGAAAATTATAATAAAAATACATTACATACAATTATTTATCATTTATCTACATCTACAAAAAGTGTTAATTTTTAATGAGGTGATCCTAGCTGAAACCTTTGATTTAGGTCAACATAACCAGTATAATGTTCTAAATGATGTCTTCATAAATGGATTTGACTGTATTACCACTATTATTTATTAATTAGGAATCAGGTCATTTAAAAGATTATAAGGAATTATACTGACAAATATTTAATTTGTTTTTAATTATCAAGTGAGTAAGATTTAATGTGCTAGGTTTATTTTATAATTAAGAATTCTAATAAGTGTTGTTTCAATGTGTTGGTGTTTCTTTCTTTTCTCTTTTTCTATTTGTATACATTATATTGCACTAACAAGGCAAAATAATTAAGACAGAAAAGATACTTCTTGTTGATAATATTTATTTTCATAGTTTTCTAATTAATAATTTTGAGATGGCTAAAAAAACTATTTTTATTATTTATATGATAGTACATAAAACCACATTTTTTTGACAGGTGTACTGATTCTCTGACTGAAAAGTTAAATGCAATAATAATGCAAGTATATAATTCCTGCTTCTATTAAGTATATTAATTATTTGTTGTATTAACACAATAATGAGTAATTGAATACAGTAATTGTTGATTTTGCTAATCAAAATATAAAATTAACATCACATTAACCTTTGTTACATTTGAACAATAATTTTCAATGTTATTATTGGATATATGCTCATCCACTTTATTTTCTGGTATTATTCAATTCTAAATGATTATATTTTTGTTACTGTTTTACAGCAAGTAGTGTTAGCCTCAGTGTCTCACACCTTTGGCCTTGTATATGCATCTCAGCATATTTCTATGTGCACAAATAACATCTGCATGTTAAATGAAAATGTAAAAACGTATACATCTGAGAAATTAAACTTCTTTGTTAATTAATTATTACATAGGTAAAAGTCCCAATAGATGATCATGTACCAGTATATGATCATGACTATGTAGATGTAGGAACAAGTGCAGTGACGGTTTCGCACGTGTATCTATTTTTAATACAGTTGCAAAAAAATTATATAAGCAGGCAGCAGGCAAAATTTTAGGCGCCAACCGTAAAATAATATAGGCAGAGATTTTTTGTTTTCGTCATAGATTCTTGGTAGGCAAAGGGAACTATGCCCATACAGCCAAGTCTTCAGTAGAATTTTTTTTATTGATATGAAATGAAATTTAATGAGATGGAATGAAAAGAAACCTTACTGAACTCATTGAATCCATTCATTAAATCTGATATTGAAACAAATTAATAGCTTCTTTTTAGAAATATTTGCATGAATCATAAAAACTCCTATGATTTTTTCTTTTTGTAGAAACTTTCAAAAGGTTGTTTTTTTCTTTTTAATAGACATTGTATTGACAGTTGGGAATGAAAACGCACGAGTGTGTAATAGCCCACATCCCGATCGCTATACGTCCCTGCAATACGCTACTTTTTGAGCAACTGTATTAAAAATCCATATCTATGTTGTCAGTTCAAAATTGCGACTAACTCTCCAAGCCTTTACACTTACTTTACATGTTTTAATTTTATGTATGAATGAATCGTATTACTAAAATTGATCCATGACAAAGAAAGCCTGTGCAATAAACTGTCCATAGAATAAGAATCTACGGCCCGTAGCAATAACTCCCGGTATTTGAAACGGTTTACTTAAATTAGCTTCGTCTTTATTGTTCAAGCCTTCAACGTATATTAATCGTAAATTGAAGGCCTCGCATCGCTCTATGACATCATACGTTAGATCACGGCGTGATTCAATAAAGATTTACAAAATAAATAAACATATTTTAGATGACAAACTTCAAAGGTGATCCAGGAATAGTCTTTCATCATTGAACAAACTTAAGCGGGCAATATAAACTTCTGAGTATTGTAGAGAAATGTGGTGGTTGATGTTAGATTTCCTTCATCGATAAACATACTATACAACATACAAATCAAATCAAAATTTATTTATTCAGTTTAGTTGCGACTTAAGGCATGCTTATGAATGTCAAAAACGTTTACAAAATTCGCGAAAGAGCAAAACTACGCCATCCGTTCGCAAGACTACCAGGAGGTCTTGTTCAACAGAATTTTTATATTCAATTTTATAATCGTAGGACTAATTTCTGAGGTTAACCGTTTTATTCAAGAACTTCATTGGTTTTATAATAAGTATAGATAAATGAAGGCGCAGTTTATATTTTGTCCCTTTCAGTCAAAATATGTTATGGCCCTGATGAAAAGAGATAGATGAGTACGTTTGTACAAACTACAAATGAGTGTTAAAACGGTGCAATGGGACTGATTTTTTTTCTATATAAAGGACGAAAAAGTAAACTTAGGTAATCTTAAAGCTACTTAATATATCGTAACATCAATTAAACCTTACGTTATTGCTAGCGAGGCCCCGCATATAAGGCGAAAAAACCATTCACAAGGCCATGCATGCTGATTCGTCTCGATTATTACTATACGCGAGACTGATACGGAAATATTCAATATATCTGAGTACATTTATGAATTGGGCTAATATTTATTATAAATGAATGCTTACATACTTTAATTATAAATGTTATCCCTATTTTAGTCCAAAATATGATCATATTTTATCCTTTTGTAAGCAAATATAATTTTGCACTTAATTAAAAGTAATTTATATAAAATTTATTATTTAAAAATTGTATTTCCTTATTTGATAAACGCTCATCTACCTTTTCCTACTAATTTTATAATATGCAATACTAATTTTAAAAATAGATTATGTTCTCAGTAAACAATCATTAAAGATTTAATTCCGATTTCTAATAACACAACTGATATTGCTTGTTTTGATAAAGTTATCAATTTTGGCTTTATTGTATCTAGATTATCCGACACGTCAGTCGATTCGCTATGGTGCTTTAAATAAATGTATTTTTATTAATAAATAGCTAATATAATATTAATTATATCTGACAAAGGAAGTGATACCATTTATACTTTTTATGTGGATAAAGGTGTAATTTTTAATAGAAAAAAATTAAGATGAAAGACCCTTTGTCTCTTCTGAATGGTATGTTTGTAAAATTTATTTAATAATAATAATATATATTACGTCCGTATATAAGTCCGGAACTCTCGTGAAAAAAATATTAAGTAATTTACGCCCCATTATTTAATATCTGGCTCGAATATAATATAACTGAAACGCCCAATACTAATGGATTGCGATCGACTTAAATTTTGACTTATGTACCCCGCGTTCCCAATGTACGTTAGTGCTACGGAAATTGAGAAGCCTATGTGGAAAATGTATAGAAAAACGTCGTTGGAAGGTCGATAGTTTAAAAAGATCCATATGAACTCGTTTTTTTCTAAAGAAACGAATGATATTGTTGGCACCAAATGTTCGATAGTTTCGTCGATATACATACTCTGAGAAAGTTATTTGTTGGCAGCAACATTTGCCATGCATTTAAAAGCGAACGTCATAAATGTTTGTACTAAGCTTAAAGGTTTCCATATTTTTTTATAATATCACGTCTTTCATTTATTTTACCAAGTGAGGTATAAAGCAGTGTTGGCATATTTTTGGCTTTGGCATATTGGCTTCAAAATGCAACTCTCATTCCCGACTGAGCGCTAATGGACTTTCTGTAGCACGTACGTGAAGGAAAATATCGTGAGGGAAGCGGCATGTCTACGACTCAATGACGTCGCCGTGTCGTTCGTACGACGATTCGTTCGTGGGAGACTCCTCCCATTATGGTATATTGGCAGTCGGGTTTGGCGGGGGTAAGGATAGGACTCAGTTGTTACCTGCCTCGGCCTTTTTGGGGAGCTGAAGACATCCATCAGTCAAAGTCAGTAGTGGGTAGGATAGTAAATATTGTCGTGAGTCCCACGTATTCCCTGCTCCAGTAAAATACCGCAGGTATATCCGTAAAAGTATGTCTTTAAGTTAAAAAATAAAAATAAAAAAGGTATTCGCATATTAACTATTTTCACTAACTACGCCTCAAAAAATCGATCTTGCTAGAAATAATAAAATTCTAGTTATTACGTCCACCTATAATTACCATTAATTGCAGCATAATAAGCGGTATTCTGTCGTGAAAATAAAATTGTTATATAAATACAACTTCCGTCAGCGTCGGCATAATTTGGCTCAGTTTGAATCAGCTGTTTCGTTCTATATTTTTTTCTACGCGTCTTTGAGGTCGTGATATTTAAAGTATTTGAGAATGTTGCTATCGTTTGAGTAGGCAAAGAGCTAATTATGTAATGCGTAAAGTTTTATATGAAAGGGAATGTTATAAAATTTTGCGTTTAATACTAAGTCGTTAAATCGATTTTCATGTTTTTACAAATACTAGATAAGTGTAACTTTTAGATGTTTAAAACGTCTGACGCCTTACAGAAATTAGGAGTCATTAATAGATTTAATCAAAATTATTTATTATTACTGTATGTATATATTTATCAGTGGCCTTACAACCCCTTTAGGACTGGGCCTCAGATTTCTGAATCTGTTTCATGATCATTTTTAAATCAAATAGCCAAGTAGGTGATCAGCCTCCAGTGCTTGACACACGCCGTCGACTTTATGGATCTAAGACATGTCGGTTTCCTCACGATGTTTTCTTTCACCGTTCGAGCGACTTGTTAATGCGCACATTAAGAGCAAGTCCATTGGTGCACAGCCGGGGATCGAACCTGGGAGGGATGAGAGTCACACGCTAAAGCCATTAGGCCAACACTGCTGCTGCTTCATTTCTAATTACTACTCGACTAATATTTTTAAAACTATTAATATATATAAAACTATCAAAAAAAAATAATATTTTAATAATATTGTTCATGTTTCCTAATCTGTAGTAGGTACGTTCTTAATAATTCCGCTGTCAATTAATCGGAAAATACATAAAAAACGAAATTTCCATTTTTTGTAACTGCATTGCTTATAACCGTAACTGATACTCGACTAGAATACTTAATATAGAATTGCAAAACATTTCTTTGTGTACTTGATGTTTTCTTGTCACAAACATTGTACACTCGTCTTGGTGACCTAAATAGTAGTTTTATCTTACTTTGCTCGTCCGGTGATTACAATGCTCAGTATTCTTACATTATCAAGGTTCTTTTAGTTAAAACTACAGAATATTATTATTTTATTAAATTTAAATTCATTTTGTATAGATTGCGTAGGGATGTGTAGACTAGAAAGATCTGTATATCTTATCTATGGCTTTGCATCATTCAAATCAATCAAACATCCTTACCATCTGTAGATGTTTGAAACATGGAGTTGATCATCATTGGCCAAAAGGTCTAGATACCAGGCCATTAACTCCATAAAAAATGTATCAACTCGTATCACAAACGTTAAACAGCTGTTGAATTCAAACAAAATAAAATATGTAATAAAACAAAACAATACAAAAGTAAAATCCGAAGGCATCGGGTCAACCTGTCTCCTAAGATAATTTGTCTCGGATTTTTCGTAACGTAATAATAAAATGCAAAAATTCACAATAATGTTCTAATAATTGTTGTACTTATGTTTCAGCGTTAAGATGGTTGGTGCGCAACTGTAACAACAAAATGTCAAATCAGACTGGGCTCAAGCATGTCGCCACAGAGCCGACGAGACTTGAGAGCAAACGTGAGTATTAATATTTGAAGGGAGGGCGCAGATACTATTTAAAATACTACAGACGAAATTATCTACACTAATATTATAAAGAGGAAAACTTTGTTTGTTTGTTTGATTGTAATGAATAGGCTCATAAACTACTGGACCGATTTTAAAAGTTCTTTCACCATTCGAAAGCTACATTATCCACGAGTAATATAGGCTATATTTAATTTTGAACAAAAATCGGGTTCCGTAAGATATTAGGGTTTTTCGGACACAAGGTGTAAAAAATCAACCAAAAAATAAAAAAAGGGGGTAGCATAGCAAAATGTTCCATGTTGGCATGTACTAAAAAGGTAGGCTAGGCATTAAGGAGAAACGAAGTTCGCGGAAGCAGCTAGTTTATGATAAGACAAGTGGACGTTTTTACTGTAATTTGTAGGCACTGTTTAGTGACGTAAACTATTAAAGCCTTTGAAGAAATGGAGAATGAAATAATGACCAGCGCTGTGGAACTCTGCTCCTCAGCATAATGCTGAGCCAGGCCCAATTGCAAGCACAGCACACACGCATAACACACTTAAAACGTACTTTTTTTGCTGTTATTTTGTGTTTAGTTACACTAATAAATGTTGTGTCTTTGGCTATGTCTAAATGTCAACGACAATCAAGATAGACCCGTACATACTACGACTTAGAAGGTTGAAGAGACTCCTTTTCCCATAAGATTTTTTTCTTTCATTTAGATAAGTCGTTTACGTTTCAAAAACAAGTGCTTCCTTATTTACTAAATGTATCGTAAAATGCATATAAATCAACGTCCTTGAGTAGCCTAATAGCCATGTATAATGTTTAGTAGAAACAATAGCGGAACGAATTTTGCATAATTAACGAGAACTTTAACGTAGTTGAAGTAATGTTATTTGAAACGGACTGGAAACATTGTACGAAGATGCTTAATTGTTTCTCGTGTCTTCTAAATGTAGTGGGAATTTAAGGGGTTGACAATGAATAAAAATCATTGTATTCAACCTGCGATCGATCAAGCAATTTGTAGTTAGTATTAAATAATTTTAGTTTGCATAAAACTACATTTTGACAACTTGATTCTGCATCCTGCGATTTCGGATCCAGTTTATTGATTAGTTGCAAGATTTGTTTGTGAAGTGTGACGCGTAACCGAAAAATGTGACGCGAAACCGAAAATTGTGACGGTAATTTTTTTCTATCGCCGATAAAGAAGTTTCACTTCAAAAAGACGTTTGCAGAGTCAAACTTGCGTCTTTTGTTTTACATTCCATTTGGTAGTGCTTACTACCAATAGTATGTTTTAGTGCACGCAATAATTAATACTGTAAAAGAATACATCGTGGCACGTGCAAAGAAAGAACGCTAAACTTCATAAAAAAATTCTCCACGATTCTGTCTTGATCATTTCTAGGACAGATTAGTCAAACTAGATAGTTTTTGAAAGTAATGTTTTATTCCCGTTTGGTACACAATTCTAAGCAGTTCTTAAATGTTGTCTTATGTTGTCAAATCTTGAAAGCATACCCTCGAATCAAGTGTTTGATTTAAAGAAAAACACTTTTATAACGGATTGACGTTATGTATTATTGTTAACTTCTAATTATTTAAACATAATTTTACATTTAACCGACGTTTCAATCAATCAATCCGTTAAAAGTGCGAATGAAATTGTAAAAAAAGTTTAAATTTGTAAAAGTTATGTTAATATAAGACAATACCAAGTATTTCATTCTAACTGAGTCGTTTGCAGAATTCTTAAGCAAATATCGATGTATTCCAGGCGAACGACGTCGTGGCGCGGCAGGTCGGGCATCCGCGTTACGTAGGGCTCCGTCAGACTCCGATTGTTCCGGAGAGACAGCTTCCCTATCTGCGGATAGCGGGGATAGGTCTGTCAGGCCTTTGCCACCTCCACCAAGGACTGGCAAGTCTAGAGGGTAAGTTTAACAAATATAAACCGAATAAAAATAAATAGTTGTGTGAATTTAAACAACTATTTATTTGTATTTTATTTTTCTTATGAAAATCAAATAAATGAAAATAAATCAGTGGCACAACAACCTCTTTTAGGTCTTGGCCTCAGATTTCTGAATCTGTTTCGTGATCATTTTTAAATCTAATAGGCAAGTAGGTGATCCGCCTTCAGTGCCTGACACACGTCGTCGACTTTTTGGGTCTAAGACATGTCGGTTTCCTCACGATGTTTTCCTTCACCGTTCGAGAAAATATTATACATAGAAAGAAAGTCCATTGGTGCACAGCTGGGGATCGAACGTACAACCTCCGGTATGAGAGTCGCACGCTGAAGCCATTAGGCCAACACTGCTGACTTAAATGTATTAAAAATAAATGACACAGAATACAACAGATGACAGATCTTTTAATCCAAAATTGAGTGGCGGTCAAAAACGAAGTTGATGAGTCGTTGTTAAATTCAGCGCTTTTTAAAGCACTGTTTGCTTAGCACAACTATTTGGTTCGAACCAATTCGACGTAGGCTCCTTCAAGAAAGAGCGTATCAACTCCTAAAAGGCCTTCAACTGGCGCGCCTTATGTTAGTGTCTGTGTGTGAAAGCCCATGGGAGCGGCAGTGTCACTTAATATCAGATGAGCCTGCCTGTTTGCCCCTGTACTATAAAAAGTACATAGTCAACATTGTAAATAGGCGTTGTATGTGGGACGCAAGTTTGTGATACGTTTTAAAATATCGTGACACATAAAGCAACAGTTGCAGTCACGTTCTGTTTCAAGGTCTATATGGATATTAAAACTTAGGAGTTTTAGTCTGAAAAGTTTAGATCGTAATATAATTTAGAACATATTTAAAAAAAATATAGATTTTTAAGTTCTTGTTTATTTTGATATCTCGAACACACAATATCACATAACACGGGTGAACACAAAATTGACTGTGTGTAAAGCTTACATTTCGATAATTTTCGGTCGTAGACGAAAACAAATATGTTATCAAAAAGTTTGCGTATGTTGATGCTGATTACTGATTGAATTATTCATAAAATCTGTAATTAAATTGTTTATAATATAATATTAAAATGAATACGTTTAGTGCTATTATTAAGTTTTACTAACAACGTACATAATTGTGGAAAATAATTTATGTTCAAAAGTAAGTACTTTATTTTTGTATGTAAATTATTTTTGTGGAGTCGTGTTATTATTACATATAGACATTATAATGACAAGATTTATTTTCCCGGCTTGAAATATATATCGACCAATATCTAGTCCACGAATGTCGTAGTTATTTATTTTTACAATTGGGCAGGGGGACAGTAGACGTAGGTATAGATGATGGGAACAATATTAGTTGTAGCACAAGAAAAGCTTCAAAGTGAGCTTGACTGTACAATAAGTAATAGTATATAATTTGATATATATATAGCAAAACATATTTGGCAAATCAATTATAAGAAAAAGTCTTTTTCGATTGACTATTGGCTGCCCTTCCGCGACGCCCATGAGCATGTGCTAATTCAAGCTTTATACTGAGGTTATACAAGGGAATAGTAAATGAATCTGAAAACGTGATTCCTAGCTAAACATCAACAAAATACTGCACGTGTATAAAGTTCAAATTATTTTTTAAAGCAATTCTAGGCGTCGCCGAGGCAGCGAATGGGAGATATTGGAGGGACTAAAGGATGGACAGAGGTTTGACAAGAGACCGGAAGTGTTCAACGGGTACTTGCATAAGAAGCGGAAGTGGCCGCTCAAGGGTTGGCACAAGGTAACAAATATAATTTAAGACTCTTTATTGTATGTATACGATAGACTAACAGAACAAAGGCATAAAAAGTGATGTCAAATGATTAATTTTAAGGTGCGCGTTAAGGCGAGGGCCATATAAATAACACATGTGTCTACTTATCTACTCGCGTTAGAAGTTATATATGTAAACTAATGAATCATTAACATCAATCATACAAAACAATCAATAAACAGTCAATATTTTTTCAATAAAAAGTATCAAAATTTTTTCAATTAAAAGTATCAAAATTTTTATCGGTCGTCTATAAGTAATTTTGATAATTAATATTTTATTAAGGGAACTAATACTCCCGTTAAATAATAAATACGTTTCTGACATACCGAAGTCATACTTAGCGCTTAGTCTTGAGTTTAAGACCTAAAAAAAATCGTCCACCTGTGTAATGACTTATAAATCACATGGAGCCATTGGAAACCGGTACAATTTTTCTAATCCGTTTCCAGAGATTCTTCGTAGTAGACGGTGGTATTCTAGTCTATGCTCGATCTCCTTCGGACGTGGCGCGAGGAAGACTCCATGGGTCTGTGGATGTCGGTCTGTCTGTGATTTCGGCTAAAGCTCGGCGCCGGCGCATCGATATAGATGCAGATGAATTCATATACCATTTAAGGGCGAAGACACCTGAAGTTTTCAGGACATGGTTGAATGTTTTGAAGACGCATCGGTGAGTAATAAACTTGCTGCATTTATTTATTTATTCGGAAACCAAACAGAAACATCCTTATATTTACATTTGTTGAAATCATATTGATAAAGTAAAAACTAATCGATTCTAACTATTTGGATATTAATTTCTTAAAAGGCCAGCAACGCACTTTCGAGCTACCGGCCATTGGCTATCATTTATCATACGGCAAGCCTCCTAAACGTTTACATCCTGTTACATAAAAAGAAGGTTTACTTGTCAGGAAGATATCGCTTGATAGGGATCAGGCCGTTCACTTTAGTGACCGGATTTATACACTTAATGTATATATAATAATATATTTATATTTTACTATTTGCATTTTTGCTTATTAAGTCAAAATATAGTCTAATAATCTTAATCTCTTTAGACTTATCACATATATGCATTTATTTTTATCCAAGACTTTCTCTAAAGGCTCTGGAGACTCCATTTAAAACCTGATTCCGTCATGCTCTGCTCATCCTAGCAGGCTTGAGTTTCTCTCCTTCGTTGTTAAGTTCCTCAGGTGCCCAATGCACGATCATCGTTTCTTTAAAGCAGCAAAGCTCCTTGTGGGATCCCTTCCATCTTCCGTCAACTCCTGGATAAGCGTGCACTTCAATAGGCCGAATCTAACTTAACGTCAGGCGGAATTGTGGACAAATGTCTATCCAGTTCTGTGTATATATATAGCTGTTCCTTTGCGGTTGCTATGTATGGTGGCTTTATGGGTGAAGGGGATTAATATTATAATACAATTTTCAGATTATACAGGCAGCACTTATTGACTTTCGGTGCGCGTGAGTCGGTACCAAAGATACATGCGCCAGTAGATGATCTACCTCCCACAGATACTTCCTCACGTAAGTTTATACAATTTAATATAAATAAAAGGCAGTCACAGATATGCCGAAAAAAAAAAAAACATAGTTTGTTAGTTCTTAGGTGGCTGATCGGTTTATGAACATGCTGTATAGTCATTTGTAAAAAATCACAACATAGAAACAAATGTAGGTCGTCGCTGTGCCTTATATAAAATAGTTTTAATAAAAACTCAAAACGTACCGATTTTATTTAAGGAATGATCGTCTCCTAACAGAAACCTATAGACTCTGTTTAAAAAATAAAGATTACAGTAATCTTTATTTTTTCCTGTAATTGATATCTTGTAGATCTCCTTTCCTTTTCTTAAAAATATTTTTTACTAAAGGTATGACTCCTTCGAGCATTGAAAAGTCATCAATCTGCACATCATCAAGAAATATTCCTTTCCTAACTACTGTGTTCCCCGTCTCTATACCGAGTCCACTATTAAAAACAAAAGTGATTCCTATACCGAAATCCTATCAAATAAATAATATAAAAAAAATCGGTGACAAGCAACACAAAAGTCTATGTTCTATGAATTGTGTCGCCAAACGTAAAGAATACGGAAATTCAGTTTCACCTTCTGAGACTGATGGTGAAAAACTTGAATATAGCGATTTTAATACAACATCGCTTAGATTACAATCTTCTTTATTATGTAAATACTCGTTAAACTCGCCAACGAAGATACCGTTTGATAATGCATATAATTTTCTGACGCAAAATTCTGAAGAGGATAGCAGTAGAACTCCAGCATTCTTCTTCTTCAAACCCAAAGAAAAATGTTTACAATCTCCTATGCGGAAGAGCAACAAGTCTACAAATTTAGTCAAATATAAAAATATGTATGAAGAACCTAAACTTAAAAAGCGCCTAACCAAATGTATTTTGCTAGCAAATCTTCACTCCAGAGATACCAATTATACTAAATCAACAAAAAATATTGAAGTACAAATTGATGATAAGCAAAGTAAATCTTTTCAAGATGCAATGACTGCCTATGAATATGATTTTATAACAGAACGGCTTATGACGTCAGTTATTGAAACTGTGCAAAATAGCCATATGTTTCATATATACGATGATAGTATAAAAAGCTATATTAGTCAAATTGTAAAAGAGCTTTACACAATGAAACTGTGTCCTACCGACGTTCATCCTATTAAAATTTTATTTCGTTGCCTACTAGAATTTTGGCTTAAAAACACAACAATCGGAAGTATCAGAGATGAAATAATGCAAGTGAAGTCAATAGATCGGCAGTCTAATAAATACTTCACCAAAGATGAAAAAATTTCAAGTTATCAATTAGAAAGTGTTACAAAAGAAACACAATTTTATGGTATGAAACATAAAGAGAAGGCTGCTATTATTCCTGTCGATGATGAAAATAAAAAATCTAAAAAAGCCAAAGAACTAACAAAGTTCAGTCATAACGATAAAGAACGACAGATACAAAAACTCGAAAGAATATTGAAAAATACTGTTTACATCTGTGAAACAGTTCGCAATAGTGGCAGTAAAGAGAAAGATATAAAAATAACTAAGAGACTCATAGACAATATTGAAAAATTGTCTCATAAAAGCGAAATTAACAAGCCAAGTGTAAGCCCTCAGTGCGATGATTCTAACTCTTCAAACGAGTTGACCAAAATACAAGACACAATCAGTCATCTTATTAGTGAAACGGCTATTCCTGCAACAGTCGCCAAAGAATTCTTAAGTGTATATTTAGATTTGCTTCATAGCAGTCATAGTATTACTGACACCTGTTCGTCACAAGATGAGTCAAAGGTCGTTTCACCTATATGCGATGTTGAAACTGAAAGTGTACAGAAGAAAGTGTCTAGATGCGTTACCACCAGAGAGTTTTTAGGCGACAATATCAATGAAAAGAAGAACCTTGACTCTGGACAAATGTACTTAAAAGAAGTTCTAGATAAAATAACAACTATATTTACCAAGGAAAATAATGAGCATAATGATTTGAATGATCAAAAAAATGTATCAGAAGCTAATAACAGGCCAATGTTTGACGGCAATGAGGTAACACATCTAGAGGAAAATAAAAATCGGAATGAAACTCAAATCGATCCTTGGTTGCCTATTCGATATAACAGCACCTCAGATTCTGACAAGTTTTTTAGAGGTCAGCTTGGGAAAATTCACATACCGCTTATTGAAAATAAAAGCTTTTCAAAAGTGCCGATAGATCTTAAACCCTATTCAAGTAGTTGTGGCAGCAGAGAACGCAAAAATACAATATATGATTCTGATCCGTATAGCAGTGGAGGAACGTCAAAAGCTTATAGAGAACGCGAAAAAATTGAAATTTTACCAGGAAGTGATACAGCAAAGATACCCGATAGTCCTGAATCAACCAATGCAACTGAGTTCGATGATTCGCAATCTTGTTACCTATTATCGTTGAAAGGGTTAGCGGGAACTTTCAAGTCAAAGAAGAAATCGCCGCCAACTGAAAATTTTCCCCCATGCTCCTGTTCGTCTCCAAGCTATCCTGAAGAAATGAATGTCTTTGAAAAACAGCCAAGAGCTATAGATGAAAAGTTCATACTGCTACTCCTAGAAAATTTAGCTTCGTTATCCAAGAACGTTCCTAGTCTATATAAAGATATTAACAATTTTTATTTAAAACTAAAGAAAAAACATGAAAAAGCCATTTTAAATGCCAGTAAAATTCAGGGTTTGAGTCTTCTAGGTAAAATATATAACGAAGATGGCGTTGCGAAAAAGTTTGAAGATTCCGAAACGCAATATGATATATCTAACATAAACGATTTCAAAGAAACTACAACTAATACTAGCGTTGAATTTCAAAGAGAATATCGTATTAACAACGTAGCCATCAGTGCGGAGCATATTCTTAATAATAATGCTGAGCTTCAAACTGAGGAAAAGCAAGTTGTTGGTTTAAACCCGGATCTACTAAAAAAATTAGCGGCCGTATTCGATATAAGCAGTACGCAAACTGATTTGAGCCAGTCTAGCGTAGAGGACATACTAAAAACCGATAAAGCTGTATCCAATCAAAATAAGCACAGAGAGGCATGCATGAAAGACTGCGCGATGAACACGACAATCAAATATATACTAACACCCCGTAGTACATCACAAAACATGCGAAACATAAAACCTAAATCTAGATTGTTGAAAAATAAGGATCTATCAAAAATAAATAGAAGAAAATGGAAAGTCCAACAGGATTTTATTAACGAAATGGTTTTGGGTCCTTCATATAAGAGATCTAAGGCGGCCCAAACGGAAACGCTGCGTCTGTGGAAAGATTTTAATGTCTATCAGCTGTTTTTAAATCAAAAATTAAAGCCGGTCAAATGCGCGTCGTCGTTGCACGTCGGTCAGGAGAGTAGAAATGATTTGAAAACGATTTATAGGTGTACCAGCGATCCCTCATTCTCCTCTGGTCAGTGCTCGTACCGTATCTGTAGCCAAGTTATATAGATATATATATATAATATTAAATCACTAAATCGTGACTTTATTTGAAATTACTATTACACACATATATATATATATATATATATATATATATATATATATATATATATAATAGTAATTTCAAATAAAGTCAGATTAAGTGATTTAATATTTTTAAAAGATCTTGCATGTATCTAATTTGTAGCGCAAGATCCGTTTTTCTTTATAAATTAAATATAATTAAGCAGTATATTAAATTATATATACTGTTCTATATATGGTGAGGTTAGATAGGGAAGGGTAGGGTAGTTTGAGCTGATACACATTACTACTTCACTATATCATACAATCTCTTCGTAAATTCAAGTTAAGTATCGTGTTTACCTTCCCTAGAATAAAATCATATCTGTAGCGGTATGACAGTTGGTAGATTCGTTTCATTTCATTGCATGACAATTCTTTTCGATTCATTCAATCCTTTAGATATATTGTTGTTTCTTATATATTCAGTGTGTGTTGTACATGTTTTTTTCCTTTTATATTCCTAATATATAGTTTTCACGTAGGTGCAATAAACAATAACTTACCAAATTCACTATAATTAGTTGTCTGATACAAATCGCACGTTGGAAATGTAAGTAGCTGGTTTGCGAATTGACCATTTGTTTTAAAGCGAAAAAAAGGCGTATTAAATTATCATACAGGTGTGTGTATAAGTGAAGAATGTATGATTGAGTGCGTAATTTTGTTTTATAAGAAACAACATGCACTTACATTTTAGACGATACTTTTCACGACAATATAGTTTCATAGCTTGAACATCTCCACCTGTGCCTGTTCTCAGGGCTGGTAAGTCCCACATCTGGGCCCTTGCGTGGGCCACAAGCCGGCTTCGTTTCGGGCACCCCTGGCGGCAGGCTGGCCAGTTGGATCATAGGTATGCTAAATTCAAAATTATTGGCCAATATAAAATTGCTTATTAATTTTATCTCTTTGGAGTAATGATTTGTAGCCGAGAAAATTTATATGTTATATTATGGTAATATGATTGATGCGAGTACTTTTTAATAAAACTTATTAGTAGATCTTAACACGATTTTGATATTCTTTACCTATATGTTTCAAGTTTTAAGCCTTGTTGCCTACGACAACTGTAAAATAATTAAAACACCGTAATATGTATAGCAAGAAAATCGGGTTCAAGTGTTATTTAATAGTCTTATACCAGCCATGTCAGTAAGCATGAATGCATTGTCGCTTTTTAGATAAATAAGCATGCTATTTACCTATTTCCCTATGTACCTTCTCATTATGTAACAATAATTACTATACAAATGACACAAAATAACCCTTTGTTTTACAGTTATTGCATACTTGCGCTAGTAATTAAGGAAGAAAAGGAATCGACATTAATGAGTTCTTATATCGAGTAAAACTAACGTTACAATATACAGTATTGTTTATTGTTTATTGCCTTTAATAAGGCTAGATTTGAATTCATTTTCCACTGAATAAGGTCACATTTTAGAATCGGGCGCTCCCTTGGATACAGTGACACGCGAGTTGGGTCAGGCTCAGCTCTCAGTGCAACAGTTGCAGCGGCTTTTGGATGCACTGGAGCTACAACAACAGACCCATCATGATACTGACGTAAGTAGAAAATTATTATCAAATTTTTAGTTAGAAGATGTTTTGATTGGTTTTTATTATACATACTAAATACTTTAGGATTGTCGATATATCGGCATCGTCGATATTTTAATTGCCGACACAACGATACATTAAATCGACCTTTAAAAAATTAATTTCAGGTGCATATAATTTGACCTAGGTCGTTGCAGACGATAAATTGATTACCTATGCTCGGGGAATCCCCGAGTTTTACAGAGTTTGTTGTATTCCATTTTGATTTTTGCTAGACTTTAGTTGGCTTTTAACTGTTATTGTCCGTAGTTCTTTTTTATACAAAATTAAAGAAAATACAGGTTTATAAAAATCTTATCAATGTTAACTTTAATTATTAAGGTTTAAAGTAACCTTTAATTTGTGAATGTGTATAATTTTTAATAAAAATAAAAAAAAATCTAACCAAACTTCATGTTTTATCTTAATTTAATTTTAAGACAATAAGCATTGGTATCGTATCGGCAAAAAGGCGTATCGATGCGTCCTTAGTTTCAATAGTATATTAATTTAAAATAGTGAATCGAAAATTGGCTTTCTAGATAACCTATAAACATGCATTTTTTTTAATTTAGCAATAATTTCATCTATTGCCTAAAATAATTCTTGTAGAAATTTCGGACAGGAACACATTATTAAATTATTATTTGAGGGGTAAAAAATCGCTCCGTTTTTCGGTTACAGATGAATAAAATTGCTGCCGTGGAAGTTGATGTGTTGTGATTTGTTCCGCCCAAACCAAAAAAGTTACTATTTTTCAAATATTATTATACATATAATGTTTTATATTTAGTATACTATTTTATAATGAAACTGTATAGATTATGTTATATTTATAGGCATATCTAGGGGTTAATTGTTTTTGTTCGTGGTAACATCGATGGTTAGCTCATAGCTTTTTTTATCGAATAATAATATGATTACATCCTATTTATATATGTTATTGAACTTTGAAGTACTTGAAATAGTTATACTGAGCTACTTAGTTACTTGCTTGTTATTGGTTCTTGATATCGTATTTTCATTACTAACAAAACTCCTTTAGTAATAAAGTATTTTTTATTGTTTTAAAATAATTCTAAAAGAGTTATTTTTTTATTATTATTAATAGCTTCATGTGCCTGATGCAAGCCATAGATTCTTGAGTCCTAGCCTCTGGTACGACAAAAACCAATCCATTTTTGCCTACGCGTTTCTGAATATCACCTCTAGCCGTATAGTCTTCGAGCTTAAACTCGACGCTGAAGGCACACGCATATTTTAATTGTACAGCACAAACTATTGTTTCACAATTGTATCATTTAGGGTTCGAAACTTCTCAGCATTAAGGCCTACTAGGCTAACGCTACTCTGTAATAAAAACTCTGTATAAAACTCTTGTAATAATCACGTTTTAGGTATCAATGGATGGCGCGTCTCCAAACGTGAAAAAAGACAGACGTAAATTTGGCTTACGAAAGAAGAAATCAAACAGCAAATGTGCTACCGTTGAACCACCTCATATCGACCCAAGCAGTTCTCATATGGTGAGTTGATAATCTTTACAATACAATTTTTACTTGTCAATAACATATATAAAAGGAATCAATAAGAGACTTTTCTTGGTTTGAATATACGCAATATCTAAAGGCGTAAAATGTAGGTGCCCGTTGAATTATAGTCTTTGAACTCGTTATATACGACTTATACGTTAGCAACTAACGAACATGCACGTAGAAGTCGAGGAGATAACAATCTGCGTCTTAGTTCGTATAGTTAAAGTATTTAGTTTTGAAAGTTTTTACTTATTATTTCTATGTATTTAAGTCTATATTACCTAAGAGAAAACGATAACTACAATACAAGAAAACTATAGAGTTATAGACTAAAATTTTATTTATTTTAATGATATAGACTCAATGCAACGAAATTTATTATTGTATATGTATATTTCTAGGCCCTTTCTACGTTAACAGCGCCCCCCTCTCCCGGTGGGGGGGCATCTTCCGTCCCCAACTCAGCCGCGTCGCTGCCTATTGGTAAATACCTGTCTCACTCTAACACATGTCATTTTACTATTACCGTCTCTTTGTGGTTATGTGTGTAGATGCTTTTTGTTGTGAAATACTGAAACTAACCTTTATGCTATAATTATAATTTATGCTTTTTCTAACTCGGTGTTTATTTTGTGTGGGTGTAAAAAGTGCTAGTTATAACAAGTTCAGCTTTGGGTTGCCAGTCTGCAATTTTCAAAAAAAAAGTATTCTTTAAAAAGCGTCTTTTTTTGAATTTTAATATTACACCTTTGTTTGGATATTTTTACGTTAAATTATATTTAAAAAAATCATAGATAGTTTTAATAGTGATTAACTTAATACCTTTTGTAAATTCTTGGTGAAGAACGTTATGATGAATCTTGTAATTAAAAATTTTGAACACATTTAATGTTTTACGAAAATGTTTTTTTTTAGTATTTTGCAACATCCCTGTGTTTTTCTAGTTATTTGAAATGGTTGTACCCAGCACAGATTACATAGTGCGAGTTTTGTGATGTTTTTTTTTATTAAATTTTTCTCTAGACGTGTTCGTTTTAATTGTAGATTTAATGTTTTGGAATTGTGTCGGTGTTAAGGATTGTATGAGATGGGTAAGTTTGCATGATGTTGCACATAGAAGACATGTCATTCAAATTGGGAGAATATTGTGCTATCTGTCTATGGTATACTGGATAAGGGAGCGTTCAATTATTACGTCACGCAATTTTTAAAGATTTTAGGGAGGGAGGCCCCCCTTTGTAACGCACTGTTACGTTTTTCTTGACGTTGACGTCGGCGTATACAGATGGAATAAGTTTGTGCCGCTCTGCATTGTCCCAGTCAAAAAAATATACTCTGTTTTCCATATGCATTAAAAGAGGGCTCTAATTTTACAAAAATATAAAATGTTACGTAACGCCTTGTAACGCACTGTAACGTTTTACAAGATCCCCCCTCCCCCCTGAATTGTTTATTAAGTTATATAATACTACGCTCCCTAATGAGTCTAACATTCCTTTTAATGAAATCTTAATTATAACGTGTCCCAAGTATACAAATGTATCGATTTCAGTATGAAATAAATAATTTAAAAATATTCAATAACTTTTAAGTATATGTAACCAAAAAGATAGCGACAAAGGATTTATATTAATCTGTAATATTATTATTCAGCACAGCAAATTTATTAATTATTCCAAACTAAATATATTTTACAAGGCCCGTCATACGCTTTTTGCATAACTGGTTTTTGCTTGTTGTTTGCTTATGTTTTACTTTTAAATTAATTCTTTATATTGTTTCCGTTTCACGCACACAGGCGTTTTAGTCTTACCTATAACGTTAAATAATTAAACAAATCTTGCAGTTTTTAATAAATGCATGGATGTCTAATAATATTTTCTGTATATTTCAGCGTTTTTATCCACGTTTCTGGCGTCTACTTTAGTTCGTAAGGTTTATTTCTTTTTTGTTTTGATTTCATCTCATAAAATCTGCATGAATTAAGTTTATTGTTCATTGTTCTATAATCTGTACATATAGGTACAGAGATGGGATTTGAAATCATTCCATGAAACGTTTTCGGAAAGGTTATACATATTTGCTTAGCTCAATTTTGTGCTGGTGGTAGAAGAATATAATCGCTTCAATATCTATGGTTGCCGGGGCTTTACACAAAAGAAATCGCTGTGCGTCACCCACCTACACCAAACGGAATTGTTTGTTTTGAATCAAATTCCTTTGGTGGTAGTCGGTCACGCATGTCGTAAAAGGGATTTTGTCTTAATCGCCAATGCATCTTAATATGGGTCGGTTAAATTAGAAAAATGGGTTTTCCACCCATTTAAATTTTACTTTAATTGAAACGTTATGTACTTACCTATTTAATATCAAATCTATTGCCGCAACTTAAAATGTTTGTTTTCTATATGTATGTTTTTGTATTAGGTAACAAAATGTAAATATATAAATAAATGTTAAAAAACATGGTCGCTGCCGACTGTTAAGTAATTTGTGCGCTCCATTCTTCAACAAATAATAGGTTTATTACTTCAATGGGATTTTAAAAGACTACATTTTTATTACTCGATACGTTGTTCGCATTTATAATTTATCAAAAATGACCTTCAACTAATCTTAAATTATGACCGGTAGTGGGTTATCTGATAAGACAGATCTGCTGATTATGTCACAGAATCCGCGTGTTTACAATATGATAAAAATCCTCCGAGAATGAAAAATCAAATTTGCGAGAACATTTCGATTGAATATTGGGAAGAAAAAGTTAGACAAGTTTCCTGCCTTTAGTAGTTATTAATAAAATAAATTGACTTAAACAGTGGTTTTTATATTTATAAATTCGTTTAACAAAGTGTATTGAATATGTCGACTGACAGTGGCGGGTTTTTTGTGCCTTACGGAAGGATTCTAGTTCTGTACATTATGCGATTACTGAGGGACTACCAATGTGAGTAAAAATCAATTTTAACTAGATTGCTTAGCATATGAGTTAAGTATTTAATGAGTGAGTTGTACGCACAGAAGTAATTTTTTCATACAAATATTGTTCGTAGACAGAGACGTACGTAAAACACTTAAAACATCTTAGTACGTTTATATATTATAGAGGTGTAATTTATCTTAAACTTAACATTTAATTTAAGTCAATTTTATTTATTTAAATATAATTTAATTGTCTATGAAGTATGTATGCTTATATTTTTTTTTTGGATTATTTAAAAATCCCAAGCAATAGGACGTAGTCGGAAGTTAAGACAATACATGTTTTATCAAATAAAGTTACAAATAATAATAATGAGAAAGTGTAAAGAACTCTAATAAGATACAGACTACGGCAGACAATTAAAGTTAAACTCAAAAATCATTTATTCATATAGGTAACACAATGTACAGTTATGATCGTCAAAAAAGATATATTTTTTTTATAGAACAGGTGGCAAGCGTACATTAAAAGCTTCTATTTTTAGGCATAGAACGTAGGAGAGAAGAACTGGCAATAAACTCTCGCCACCCTTTAATCACCAAATTTTTTTCGCAACGTTTGTGATTGTTAAAAATTGTTTTTGACTAAGTGAAATCTACCTTAGGACGTTAATGTGTCCGTTTTTTTCAAAAGAGTGTATTAGATTACGTTATGTTGTCCGTACGATTAAAAAGTTTTCAATTTAGTCCTAGATTTAATTTTACTTCAAAACGATATAAATTATAAGTGTCTTATGTGACATTCACTGTTATAATCTGGCTTCCCGACAATTTTAGCGTATAAGCGCGCGCGTACTCATTGGTTCCGGAGTTTTGTACGTTTCGATCGTACGAGGTTACCTACTTTGTCGCTAGGTTAGGTTCAGAGCCAAGAAATAGCGCAAACAATGACCCGGTAATGCATTTCCCTATGTGTAATGATCCCCAGTTTGTCAGTCCAGTACGTTGCCACACACGGGCTAGTTTACGCTAATCACATACTGCTACTATATATAGTTACGAGAAGTATTATTATAATTGGTAATTTATTAGTTCTTTATAGATTTTGAACAAGATAGCTGTAGATTTAATGTATATATGTTGTAACTAGGGTATAATTCATAATAAGTTTTTACGACATTATTGCATGGATTTGTACACACATCGTACATATTTATTTAGTTGGGGAAATTTAAAGTTGTATAGTTCGATAACTTTAGCTCCATACATGGTTTTGTCATATTATTCCCTGTTATAAAATACTATACAAACGCGAGGCAAGTCAAAATAATTTACCTAATTGGACTCTAAACAATATTCTTCTCTTTATGTCAAAGTTTACGCTGTGGCAGAAAGAGATATCAATAATATAGTTTAGTTGGAACAGGTTAATATTTGATTAATCTTGAAATATACATCATACACGACTCGCAATAACTGAACTATTCTCGTCTCGCTCAATCTTTGCCTTCCTTACCTTACCTTCTAATATACAAGTTAGAGATCAATCTTCTGTACCTGACACACTTCTGTTGACTTCTGGTTCAAAGGCATACCGTTTCGTCACGATTTTTCGTGTGAAGTAACAATGTAAATAAAGAATAATTCAATTTTAGCGTGTGCAGCCACAAGGCCCCAATCGCTGCCAGGGGCTGAGGTTCTGAATGCAGCCCCTGCTAGTTTCACAAGCCTCACTCCGGACCATCAGCTGAGAGAAGACTTTACGGTACTCGCTAAGGATCTGGTCACCAATCTGAAGAGCATCGTTGCCACGCTGGTGAGTAGTCAAAGAGTTATCATATACGGTTAGAATAACTTTATTTCTCATATGAATTAAAAAATTCGCTTACTGAGAAAAACATTACAGGACTAAATAATTATTACTAGAACGCACAGAAGGTACCTATACAAAAATTCACAAAACAAATACAGTAACAAAAATGCAGGTAGACACAACAAACTCGAAACGGTCAACCAAGCAAAAAAATATACAATAGCTAGAGTAGATGGACATCTTTTTAAATGGCTTTTCTCGATAAACAAACTTAGCAGCTACAGTTGGACTTATGAAACGTATGCTATAGACATCAAAGCAGAGGTTTATTAACATTATTTATGAACCAAAATTCCTATTGCCAATATATGTGGATACATTTTTGTATAGAACTATATAAATTGCTTTTGTATATATTTAATCGAGCTGTCAGTTAAGTCAAGTAATGAAACGTCATTTGCCTCTGATTTGAGCCTAGCTCTATCATCAACTGGCTGAAATTCTTTCAGGCCGCTAGTTAAATGTCGCCGTTTAGTGAAAAAACTAGGCTGTTAATTGAACGACTAATTAAGCTATTTTCAATTTAGGTCTGCGAACGTAGTCGTCTCCGAGCAGCCATGGAGTCAGCAGAAAGCACACCAGCGCCAAGTGGCGTGGTGGCTGCACTCAGAACTAATCTGTCCACGGCATTACAGCAGAATTCTGGTGGGAATCTTCAATAATTAATTGTATTTTTTATATCTTGGAAGAGATTTTATGTATTGGAAGAGACATCTCAATTTGCATGGCATACCATCATTTTTAAATAGTAGAATTTTTTCATGTAAAATACGCCTATCAGTCAAACATTAAATATCTCCTTTGAAATGCTAACTGAACTGGGAACTGTCTTTTCGCCTTCGTATTTCAGTCTTACATATTATTTTTATACATTCTTTTATAACATTAAAATAATATAATTTTTTATTTGTTTAAGAGTAACAACAAAAATTTAGCAAGTTTAAACTGGCGTGCTTTTCTATGAGAAACTGATGTTAGGTTGCTTAAAATATGCATTTAAATTTTTTTTTTATCTAAGTTTTTTTTAATAGCTTTTTTCGTGAATTATTATTACCAGAGTGCATTAGTAATGACGTGTAAAGTGTTGCGTACAGAATTACGTTCGCGTCTCTCGCGCATTTACGACGCTTCGGACCTGGCTGAAATATCGTCAATGGGTGCGAATTCTGATCATGTAAGTATTGATTTTTTTTTTGTACTCCTACAGCTAACACAAATTACATGTAATATCAAACAAATACACCGAGAACATAGATGATACATGATACATTATATAACAAAAAGATTTACAAAAGGGAACAAACAAACAAAGTATTTAATACAATTAACTAACTGATTAAATTTAATTAATTAAGCCTAAATTGGTTGGTCTAAATTGATATACAATTTCTAACCATTTATACTGTATACAGTTGCACAATTTTTTTACGTTTCATATAGATTTCTACTGTATACAACATAGCAAATCTGTGGCGATCTAACTATTTAATCACAGTTCCAGAAGTTTACTCACAAATTATTTAATGATGGTCTTTAAGAAATGTATATGAAATTCTTCTAATTTTACATAATTTTGATTATATGGCGTAGAACAGAAAAGAACACTCCGCCACTCTATTTAATCGCCAAGTTTTTTGTTTTACACAGCGTTTGTAAGGAGCTGCCGCCATTTCTCCATGTTCCACATGACATCTTAAGTAATATAATTATTAAATAAATTTAAAACAAAGATTAATTGTCCTCTATCAGCAGAAGGCATGGTGAAATAGGAGCACGCACTTACATACTCGTGGGAAAAACGCAATCATAGTATAGTCAAACATAGCCAAAGATATAGCAGGCTTTTAATATTTTTATTTGTTAAGTTTTGTTTCACGATAGTTTGACATTCCGAATTAATCATTCAGGACATTTTATTATAGCTAGCGTCCATTTTTTACAGAACCAATACAAACACTCGCTAAGCTACAGTTCCTCTTGTGTTTCTGCATCGGAATTCTTTGACGCCGAAGAGTACGACAACGGAGAGGTCAAGGAGAATAATCTTATAAACGCTGATGAGGTCAGTAATTTAATACCTGTAGCTCAGATTCATTAGGACAGACGGAATACGAAATTCCACCCGTATCACCTCAGCTTCTTCTTCTTCTGTGGTTCCACAACTGAGCGCTTTTTAAGGCAACTTTTGCCGCGCACCACCACTATGTGGAAAAAGCTGCCCACTGATATTCCGAGTAAAATCTACTTAGGGTCCTGCAAGAAAAGAGCGTACCAATTCTTAAAAGGTCGGCAGCGCGCTTACGAGCCTTCTGGTATAGAGATTGTCCATGGGTGGCGGATTATATAACTTAACATTACATGAGCCTCCTGCCCGTTTGCCTTCTTAAAAAAAAATATTTTATTTTTTTCTTTGATATTTATTCAATCTACCACTCTACTGCTCTACTAGTCTCAGACTAGCACTAACACGCATATATAGTCTGTCTCAATCTAACGCACCTGCGCCACGTCACCGATCACGCCAGACCGATGTGAGACGCATTATGTCCGTCCCGCTTTAACGCGAATTGGCCGCACCTATATTTCGTCATAATATGTTAGGTTTTTATTTTGTTACGAAATTTCTTAATTCGGTTGCCGCACTCAATGCCCGCGATAAAATCTATGCAATAGCTTAAAAACTAAAATATATATATATTTAATGAAACCAACGTGAAACTGCGTATACATGGGATCTCAATTAGCAATTTTGATGAAACTTTGAGTGTTCACTAAGTCGGAACTTCGATTTGAATTTCTGAGAAAATTCTGGACAATCTTACACTCACGTAATTTAGCATGGCCGACTTAGATACTGTAGAATCATATGTATAAATAGCAACAATATTCTTTTTTAAAGATAAAAAATCATTTAGCTATAAGTTTATTTCTTAATAGACTGGTGTTATTGAACTGGACGGCGATTCCTCATCAGAGGCGGGTTCACTAAGCAGTGAAGAAGGATCAGCCAGTTCCGATAATAGTGATGCCGCAAGTAAGTTTTTATTTTGTTATTTTGCAGTTTGTAATGGAGACTGCAAATATGATGTAAGATAACTTTTTTTTAAAGGTTTACTATACCTGGAATTAGTAGGCAGTGATGCCAGCTAAAGAATAAAATAATTAATTTGACTAAATATCTTGAGAGTAAAGGTTTACCTTTTTGTACGGAAAACATAAAAGATACGTACCATTTCATTTTCTATTTCCCTTGAAATGGCCCAAATTTGTCCCTTTTTCGGTGGAGAACTTTTTAGTAGCAACACTTATGAAATGCCAAAATTCTACGGAATTAAAAATCAGAGTTTAAATTTGGTGGTGCGTGTAAAACAATTTCTTTTTCTAAACGTAGATTTTTCTTTTCAGTGGTGGCAACAGAACAAATAGGTCCCACAGAGAATGGCGGGGAACAATGGAGCAGAAGACGAGTTCTTCCAGCACCACGACCTACTCCAGGAGGTCCATCCCTCTGGAACCTGTTATATAAGAATATTGGAAAAGATCTCAGTCAGATATCCATGCCGGTTACTATTAACGAACCGTTAAATATGCTGCAGGTTAGTTTTATAACATTGAATACTTAAATAAGTTTTATTCTCAGATACGTGTTTGAATCGGATTTATGGATTATATCGAACCTAGGACTTCCACTTTCTCATTAATTATCCAACACAGCAGCACGTAATCATCTTCTTGAAAAACACCCTTATGATTTTAAGCAATGTAAAACATGGCCTTACCAACTTACAGTTCGCAGCAGCAGGTAGTTGGCTACCGGTAAGAGTTTGTTTCGCTGAAAATGTTGTGCAATGTGCGTGCGAAATTTCTTTATAAATTAAATATTACTAAGGTAAAAGCCCCAATAGATGGTTTTTTTTCTCGATCTCCCTTACTCTCAATCTTTCTCACGCTCTCTCCGATCTCTCGCTTTATGGCCGGCCCTACGTGATGCAATGTTCGCTCTATCTCTTTCTCTCTTGCTTGCTCGCTACTCTCGCTCCATGGCTATTTGCTTCATTTTAAATTCAGCCTTTCTCACTCTCTCAAAAATGAGGGTATCATGCGCCTAAAGAAGTTTCACTTCAAATATCTGGTTGTCTGTTAAACCAATAAAGAACCAGATGTAGGTTAATTTCAGAAGCGGTTTTCGGCATCTCCATAGGCATGCCCTCCAATACGCCACATATAATTTAAAATCATGTGGGATTGTCAAACGTCTGTCCAGTTCTATATAAAAATATAATAATTTATTTTGGGGCATAAATACGTGTGTTAAGTAATCTCTATATTTTCTAAATTTCTCTAAAAAGTCGGATATTCCAAGAACCAAGTTCGTCAAGAAGAAACTTTAAAGGTATTTTAGTTTGGTTTAATTTTATTAATTTGATATTTTTTACTAAATAAAACCCCACAGCGTCTCTGCGAAGAGCTAGAGTACTCGGAACTGCTCGATTCAGCGTCAACATGTGAGGACCCCGTAAATCGAATGGCTTTGGTGGCCGCGTTCGCTGTTAGTTCGTACGCTGCCAGCGCTCACAGGGCAGCGAGCAAGCCTTTTAATCCCCTCCTGGGGGAGACCTACGAATGCGTGCGAGAGGATAAGGGATTCAAGTTTTTGGCTGAACAGGTTAGTTAAAACTTAACGTACACAGAACAACAATCTTATTTTGTCTATGGTGACCTAAATTTTTAACCCTCTATGATCAACCCCTATTTTTATTATAAATGATAGTCCCTGGATGACCGAGATTTGCTCGGTATTTTTTTTTTTAATAAATTGTGTTTTTAGGAAAATACATACTAATAAAATGATGAAATATGAATAATATAGAATATATATGCTGGAATAGGTTTAGTGATGTTGTGTCGTTAAAAAAATTAAAAAAAATAGTATTATTATTCGCCGAAAGATGTCAGGAAAAGGCATTTTCAGTTTGAATTGGGACTACTTAAACGCCACCTTTCTGTTATTTTCTATCATATATTCCTAGCTAGACCGATTTATCGCCCCCGAAACCTCCCGTATAATAAATTTCATGAAAATCGTTGGAGCCGATTCCGAGATTCCAATTATATATATATATATACAAGAATTGCTCGTTTAAAGATATAAGATACATGGCAAAACAAATACAGGTCAGCTAGTATTATATAAGATTAGATTGTTATGTGCTGATTGTACCAGGTGTCCCACCATCCGCCTATATCTGCATGTCACGCTGTATCCAGTCGCTGGGTATTCTGGCAAGAGGCGCGGATAAAAACCAAATTTTGGGGCAAGTCCATGGAGTTCCAGCCGGCAGGTCGAGTACACCTCGTACTTCTGCCGACTGGAGATCACTACACATGGAATAAGGTATCATTTTTAGAACAATATTGTCGGAGGCGACCTAATCGAAATAGATTTGCCTTCAAATTAAAATATAATATTTTAATATGCTAATGCTAATACACATGTATGTTAATATGTAAAATATCACAAAAAAATAATTATAAAGGGAAGATTGTCTATGTTTTTAGTGATTGTGTATACTTTTTTTTTTAAAAGAGTACCGAGAGTTTTTTACGCCGGCTTTTTCTCTCGGCCTACACCCTCTGTCTTCTTTGCCGATGAGTAGGGATGCCTACAAGTTCGAATTGATTGACGTGGAATAAGTGATACCTAGATGATCTTATGTTCCAAAATAAACGTATTTTATTTTATTTTATTTTTATTTTAATGATATAAAAATGTGTTTGTTTTAAGCGAAATAAAGAGTTATCTTGTTCAATGTATAATCGAATAGAATTTATTAATAAGTAATGCGAATTGCGTGTGTACCTGTTAAAGTCAGACATACCTTATATGTATAATATTTTTTTTCTGGCTGGTTTTGTAAGAAAAAAGTCAGTGGCGCAAACTTATTAGCTCTATGCCTCAGAGTTATGTATGTTTCATAATCATTTGTCAATCTAATGGGTAAGTAGGTGATCAGCCCCATGTGCCTGACACACACTGTCGACATTTTGGGTCTAAGGCAAGTCGGTTTCCTCACTACATTTTTGCCTTTACCATTTGAGGGAGTGTTTAACATAGATTAAAAATCCATTGGTGCACAGCTGGGGACCGTATCTGCAACTTCAGGTTTACAGTAGCACGCTAAATCCACTTGGCCAATACTGAGCGCTCGCCAAAAAAAATAGGACATTTAAAAAAAGTGATATTACTATAACAGATAACATACATACGTATATATGTATTTGTCGCTCTCCTGACAAGCCAGCTGTTGCCTATTGCTATATTAATACAAACCACAGTAGTGTTTAAATGTAACATATCATGATTTAGACTGTATTGTTCTGTAAAATAAATAGTCAACAAAAAGTGTCTTAAAATATGTTTATTGAATGCCTCAAGGTAACAACCTGTGTCCACAATCTCTTCGGCGGTCAGCGTTGGGTGGATCAGTATGGAGACATGCTTATCACTTGTCAGGGGTCAGATATTAGCTGCAAACTACATTTTGTTAAGGTAATAATTTCCTATTTAATATTTATCTGATAGAAAGAAGTTTAATATCGCTTGTCCCGGGGAACAAGTCGTATAAACAATATCTTTTTTTTGTATAAATAAAACCTATATTATTACTAGGATACCAAGTATATATACAAATGTTAGCTAATTTTCTTATTCGCCAATTTAATTATTGTTGTTATATATTTAGTGTACATTAGTTAAAAAATAACTGTATGTACATTACTGTAATTCATCTAATAAGACTACAGTACCACACTTTGTGACGTCACATTTGGACGAATGTTTAGACCGTAATAATTAATCTATTACCACTATGACATTGATGAAACAGGAATATATTAATACCACTCTATTTGTTTTTAAACTGTCGCATTACTTTTACGATTATTTAAACTAGTATTAATAACATGGTGCACAAAATAATTTCCGTCATCGTCATTTACGACATCCTTGTGCAAAAATTGTGAAAACTTTACAGTTAATAAGAAGACAAAAATTTTAAAACATTCAAACAGGTAATAGTGCATTACGACTTTGTCCCCGTGGTTAGCAATATGTATGTATGTGTAATCGAAATAAAATTCAAGTTTCCAAAGATCTTCTATCTCATTAAATTATGTATAACTATTTATGTATAATTATTTACCTAACTTCTTGAAAACATTCCTAAACTAATTCAAGTTTATAGTACGTTATTAAATACTTTTTTTTTTTCAATTTGTAGGCAAGTTCGTGGTCAAGTTCGCGTCACGAAGTACGCGGTGCGGTTTACTCGAAGCAAACTTCGCATCTAAGATTGCACGGCCGATGGTCGGAAGCGTTGTATGCTGGGGAACCACCTGCAGCCAGATGTCTGTGGAGACCTGGTAAGAATTACAATGTCATTCAAGTTTGTGTTTGGCGATCGTGTCGGACGTTGTGCCAACGTACGTACGTACGTATGGGGACGTACACATATATATAAACTGCGTACTTCGCCGCGTTGGCCGAAGAGTCCTAGAGATTAATATCTTTTTCGCCCTTAAAGGCCGGCAACGCACCCACTAAAAATGGGTGTCTTGAGCTGAGAAGACTGCCTTTTTAGGCGTCCCGCATGCTCGTTTGTTTGTTTGTTTGTTTTTATGAAAAGTTGTATCATATATGTGTTTTTTTTTCATTATATTTAGGAAGATTAAAGTATGCCAGCGACGTTCGACTTTCGTTAGAATGTGGTCATTATTAAAAATACTTTATGGACCTAAAAAACACAAACCATAGACAAATACCATAAACATTTCCGTGTGTCGTTTGTCTATTGTTTACCGAATTTTCCTATTCTTTGTATTACAGGTGCGATGCCGCCAGACTATGAGTTATACTACGGGTTCACACGGTTCGCGATGGAACTTAACGAAATGGAACCCGGATTGAAAGATATACTGCCTCATACAGATACTAGGTTTAGGTGAGGAGACATACAATTTACTCTTACTAATGTATATTACATATTAGTATGAATAAATATCATAAGAGCAAGTCTATGGTTACTACAGTGGCCCGGGAAAGAAATAAGTGGAGAAAGATAGAATTGTATATGTATATATGTATCCCTTATTTCTCCCAGAATAAAAAACTGTAGACCAAATATTTTTTTTGTATTTAAAATGATTTTATGGTCACAGATTATGATTAAGGGTTTATATGAAAATAAATATACCTCAACGAGAAGAATAGAGAACTTGGTTTAATAAAATTATTTTAGTTTCTTAATAGGAAAATGTTTTGTATTGTAAAACTTCCAAATAGAATCAGCGATTTTTTGATGTCAAAAATTTTAATTAAATATTGTGTGACCCTGAAGGCCAGATCAGCGTGCCTTAGAAGAAGGCGACGTGGACGCCGCAGAACAATTCAAGCACGAGTTGGAGCAATCGCAACGGGAGAGACGAAGAGACAGACCTGATCACACGCCTGCCTGGTTCCGGTAATTATAAATACATCCTCATTTATTCATATAGGTAACACAGTGTACACTTCTGAACGTCAAAAACAGAAATGTATATGAAATTGTTTTAATTTTACATTTTATGCTAGTTCTCAAAGTAATGTCGTAGAACGGACGAAAAGAACTGGCAATAAACTGTCCGGCAATCTTTCAATCGACAAGCTTTTTATTTAACAAAATGTTTGTAAGGAGCTGAAAACATTACACCATGTTGCATATGATATCTTAAGTAATTAATAGTTAATTAATACTACAAAAAATCAGAATTACAACTACTTTGTAAATTAATTATTACTAAGTTAAAAGCCCCAATAGATGATCGATCTATCTCAAGTATCAAGAAGAGAAATATAAAGTTTCACTTCAAAAATTAAAAACAAAGATTTGTCCTCTATCGGTAGTAGGCCGAAATGGAGCACGCACGTACATTATCATGGGAACAACACGCAAATACGTAGTCGAAATAACTAACATCACCGCAAACACGAATTCAATTACGACCAGTCACCACAACTATCACCCGTTAACGAGTATGACGCATGGTCATAATAAATTTTATTGGATTATATAGTAAATTATAGCCAAAACGGTTTACACCACATACAAGATGACCATAATGTACTAATAATTTGCTTCTGTGTGTGTGAGTGGATTCCCAATGCAATGTGTGTGAACATGTGTTTGTTAATAATAATTTTTATGTTTATTTCAGCAAATCCACAGAGGGCGGTGAAGAGACGTGGGTGTACGGTGGGGAGTATTGGCGAGCGCAGGCCGACGGCTACATGCAACTGCATACGCCGCGGTTGTGGTGACCGCTTCTCATATTATATGTACGTATATCAAATTGTCATTTTCATTATTTTTTTTTATTTTCAAAATTCAGACAAATACACTCACGCAAGAAAACACAACAACAAACACACTTCTTGCTCTCACCTTATTTAAGTTTCATTAAAAGTAAAAACTAATTGGTAACTCATTGCATGTGCAATATTCTTAAGGACAATTATTTGTAACGATTTGTCAAATAAATTTAACCGGCTTAATACATTTTCCCGTATACTATTCTTTACAAATTATAATAACCAAAAAAAATATGTGAAAAACTATAAAATTTGCTTTTAAAATATGTTTTAATAATTATTAATGGAACAAGGCATGCTTTCAGATAACAACTTTATTTAAAATCTTTAAAACGCTTATAGAAAAACGGGGTAACTTAACTAGTCATATTATTTAAGTAATTGCTAAATTGCAAACATGTTTAAATAATCAGCCACTACATATCATTTATTCTTTAGCTGGCATCACTGCCTACTAATTACAGGTTTAGTAAACCTCTTTAATAAAATAAGATATATGTTTACTTGTGTTTGTGATAAAAATGGACGTAATTATCACTCGCCGTTAAACCACTTTTAATGTGGAGCTTCGCACTCAATAAAATATATACATTCACTAACAAAATATAATAAATGTTCAGACTCGTATTGAAATTGAAAATTGGGCCTGGCCAAAAAGGTTTACAATCTCTGACATGTCAAAAAATGATAGCTGTCAGAATTCTATTCTAATAATTTCTGAATCGGAATTAAAAATCGGAGTATAGTTGTCATCAGTCTTTTATAGATGTGTCTACTAACTACTGACATCATGAAACATTACGATTTAACCTAACTTAGGCCTAGTATATAATTAAACTAATTTACTAATAAGAATATTTAACAAGAAAGTGTTCAATGACACTACTTAAAATCTCTATTGAGGGTAAGATACTCTGTTCCTGTGTCGTCAACTTAGCTAATAAAGTTCACAATATTTTTCTTCCTATCCAACGACGGCTATCTATCCGCAGATACTAAATAGATAGTATAGTAACAAAATACTTATCTTTTTCAGTATGTACCGCAGCGCGAAGTGCTGTGCTAGAGGTTGTGTCCGCTTGTCGCTTCCAGCTTTATTCTACTTACTACTTAGCGTTACTACTTATGACTAAGCCACAGACAAAAGATAGTAATGTTACAGAAACAGATTGTACGTATTTGTATGTACGCGTATACGATGAACGAACACTAAGTTGAACTATAAAGAAGTTTTATATGCTTAGAACATTCGTGCGTTGTTTTGTAGGAAATTATGTTTTCAATCCTAATTGTATTGTTGTATCATAAATTCAAATTAATAAATAATAGCGCACAAAATATATGTACTTGTATGATTTATTAATTATTCCGGTCTATTTTATATGAATATTCAGTTGACCAGCATGTATATTCTGGATTGATATTGTATATTTTTCCTTTTTTGTACATATTTTTTTAGTCATCAAATTTCAGTCTGTGGCTTAGATACTTATCAGACTATCTCGCTTCTACTGTGTTGATAATAAAATGTAAGAGCGGGACAGTCATCTTTTACTCGTGTTATATTCCTTAAAGAGAGAGTTAAGTATAAGAAATACTAAATATCCGTAGTGAGGGTAGTTGTACAATTTGTACTTTGCTTTTTAATATAGATTAATCGCGCATTAATTTTCTTACAAATCGGTCAGAAATAGATATTTCTATATTTTTCTTTATAAATGACGAAAAAAAGACGGTAGGATATTAAACAATAAATTGAGGGTATAATTAAATAATTGTAGAAGGATTGTTATTTTACATTGTGTATTTTTGTTTACCATTTTTAGTATTATAATTTCAGTGATTGTTTTGTGATACGACATAGGCAATGTATGTTTCTGGTGTTCTAAGATGTTGAAATTTTCATTGATGTATTTTCGAATCAATTCGAGTCCTTCCAGAAAATGGCGTACCAAGCGTAATACCGTAAAATTTTATATTTTTATTAGCTTTTCAAGAAAAGAGCGTACAAATTCTTAAAAGGCCGGCAACGCACTCGCGAGCCCTCTAGCATCGAGAGTGTCCATCGGCGGCGGTATCACTTTACATCAGGTGAGCCGTCTGCCGGTATGTCCCCTGTTCTATTAATAAACACATGCATCACACTGATTAACTCTATGTTCAGTTTAACTATCGGATGCTAAAATATTATCACTCCTTAGAACGCTTGAAACTTGCAGCATTGATCTTGCCTTAAAAGACGTTTTCCTTAAGATACGTATCAAGTTAAGTTAGTGCTGATTTTGTTCACTTTACTTGAGGGCGACCCCAAAACCTTGGGCCCTTAACAATATTCAGTTGTATTTGCGACTTTGTTACCTTGTGTTAAGATGCAATTTACAATATGATGTATGTTTCAATGGTCTGCAATTTGTTTGGTTTGAAACAAGTATCTAGTTCGGTTAAGATATGGCGCTGTACTTAATAGCAGCTTTAAACATAGTGAAATGTATTTAGATGCCATAAACGAAGGACAAAGCAATACAAATGTTTTTAGATAATTTCAGATTCGAGTTTAGATTGTTTGTTTACTTTCAAACTTGTTTGGCAATTAACTAGCGCTTAGTTGTCTTTACAAATATGAAATAGTAATTGTTAAAGTTAATGGAGTAATTGTGATGTATTTATTTTATCAAAAATTCCTATAGCTTTAGGTTTAAAACCTTAAATGCCAATAGAACAGTACAATGTCTATGGTGATCCACAGATATTAGATACGCTTTACTATTAACTGTCACTTAAATTGACAATAAAGTGTCCGTGTTTAGTCGTTGTTGTTGTTGTTAACTCGAAATCAATTATAATAATTAACGAATGTAATTATTTAATTATATGTGTTTACATTCGGTTATTTGCTGGATGACAGTTGACAATTATTTTTAGTCTTTTTTTAGCCTGTATGAATTTGTATGCCATAAGATATATATGTATACATAAAATTTAGTTATATCTCATTAAGCAAATAAACGAATGGAAAATGTAAGTGCACGGGATTTTATCTTAAATCATTGACAATATTGTAGGATACAGGTTCCGTGTTAAATTTAAATAAAATTATTAAATAATTTGAAATAAATTTTTTTAAATAATTAATTAATTATAACGGGTAAAAATTTTGTCTTAAATTTTAAATACGTTTAGTTATAATATTTCGATGACTAAGAAATTGTACTTTTGATTGTTTATTTCATATAGACATATATTTTTATCTATGCTCCACAGCATAGATGCCGTTAAAGGGTTATGCTAATCTATGGCTGATTCAGTACTTGAATTTTTCAGGGATACTCAATTAATTCAATGACATGACATAAAATTTCGGAGTAATTATATTAAAATAGATTTATACATATAGTATAAACTGTGGGCCTATTCAATGATCCTTTTTGCAAGATTTTTTTTATTGCCTTGGAGATTATTATTTGTTAATTTGAAAAAGCGTCCTTATTGCTATGTGTTAAAGTGTATTTTGAAATGTACAATAATGTGAAGTAATCGGTCTTGTATGACTGCCCAAATGTTTCAGCGATTTACTTGATAAAAGGTGAAATTAAGAATGTTTTGGTAAAAAATAAATGATTACCTCAACTCGGCGTTGCAAGTCTATAACTATAAAATTATTGAATAAAATTGTTTATTTTAAATGTATTTTATCGTAATGAATATTTAAATGTGAAATTGTGGCTAGTGATTAATACAAATTATATGGTTGCTAAGGTTAATGGTACTGGTTGGGGTTTATAGTTAAGACAAAAATTATCATGCTTCTACAGAGGGTGTAATTTTTCCTCTTGACTCTTGAATAAGAATAATCAAAACTTATTATTTTGAAGAACACATTATTACTGCAAAATGGCAATTATATTTTACAACACCAACTGATACTGCGTTTTTATATACAATAATCCAAAGACACCATATTAATAAAGTTTCAAAACCAGTAATACTTTTTTAATTAAATCTGTGTCCAAACAGACTTTTTATAAGACCGATTGTAGCACTCAATATTTATATAGAAGTCTGCCATTGCGAAAATTTAAAAGGTATTCAAGTTTAGTATTAAACACGCCGGATTTGAATTTTGTAATGTCGACGAGTATGAAAACGCTTATATAAAAATAATAATTATAGAAGTTACCACGCAGCTTACAATTTTTTTGTTATGTATTTTTAATACTTAAGGATTAAATATTCAATTACAAATTTGTTCGTTTTTGTATTTCTTCTCCTAAATCTTAGTGAGCTTTTTTTAAAAACTATTTAGTAAGAGTAAAATGCAGTGTCCGCCATTTTACATTTCTAATTGCGATAATGGTAATTGTATGCTCGCTTTCTACAAAGATAATGAATATTAAATTTTTTAAATTTATGCAAATTTAACTAAGTGGGGTCTTCATTATTGGCTTCATATAAAATAATGCCTTAAATAGAATAGCTCTTCAGTTTATCATTACTTTTTTATCATCTTATTTTTCTCCTCCTTCGTCTGTAAACAAATATTTAAAAAAAATGTTAAAAGACGTTAATTTATACTATGATATTAGCACGGATTTGACCACCTACAAAACAACTGATAATACATTTAACACCACTTGATAAAGATTTCGATTTGACATAACTTAAAAGTTAAAACATGAATTTGAAAAGAAATTGAAATGTACGAAAGACATAAATGAACCTAATATATAATTAATGGAAAAATTCTCGAAAGACTAGGCGGTATGGTCTGCGCCATGGGCGAATAAAAAATGAAGTCAAATTTCAAAACTCAAAATTGCTAGTAGGCGCTTGACAATTGACATCAGTAGAACAGTCAACAGAGAACTACTCAGTAATTCAGTAAATCGTCAGATGACAATTACGAACTACGAAGTCATTCGACATCTGTGTTAATTTACGATTTTATAGAATTACGAAGCAAAAATTAATAAATTGAAAAATGTTTTGATGCCAATATTCAAAACAACTATAGCATAATATCAAAATTGTATATTACAAAGAATATATTTGTATTTTTAAATTTATATGGTGCTAGATTAAAAAGAACGCTAGGTAGGCCGTGTTTCGGGTAAGTCGAATAGTTGATAAGTTTGAACAAAGCGGCGAAACGTTAGGATTTACGAGTCAGCGTTGTGTGTCGCTTGTTTTATATGGTTAAGTTATATAATTAACATAAAAATGATATTATTAAGGACAATATCAAGTGTACATACTACCCGTTTATCACTACGCATATCAGGTGAATGACTTGTCGTCAAACCAATTAATATTGCAATTGGTTTGCATTTTTAATGAGGTTATAAAAGTATTTACTTAGTTGGCATTTACATCTAGATAGTGCTAATAGTGTTCAATTCTTTTGCAATCGTTTTATCAAGTTTTATGTTGTGTGAACATTATATTTCCTTTTAGCAGGATTGTAGTAGACATAACTACTGAAATCAAGGTATTACATCAAGTAGTGATATGTTAATAAAATATGATCTCAATTAAAAGAATAATAATTTAGTTTGCAGAATGTCATCAATAAAGTTTCGTTGGGGTTTGAGTGCTTCAGAGCCTGAACAGACACCTGTCTTATTTGTGGGGCAGCCAGCTCATCTTTCAGCATTGTCCTGGCAGGATGTAAGGTGCAAGCTTGAGTCAAGAGTAACTGAAGAGGTAAAATTTCTGAGAGAGATTTATTACGAAATAATATCAAATAAAAATGAAATTATCAATTTAATTTACTAAAGCACATGCTTGAATGCTCTAGTTGTCTAATGCAAGTTTTACGCTAGGTATGGCGTCGTGGTCTTTCTGTGACATCAGCTGGTGATGTCTCAGAGTTATGGCCCCGTGGTGCTGCTGTTGGTGTACTACCTCCAAGACGTTCTAGGCACACTGCACCCTCAAGAAACTATGCTTTGTCAAAAATTGTCAAGTCAGCACTGCGTTCTGCTGCTGAAGAGTATATTGTTGTAAGCATTTTTAGCATTTTGCTTTTATAAGAAAATTGTCTTTATCAAGTATAATATTTAGATTTTGTAAAAGTTCAGAACTTAGGTAAATATTTAAACCTATAAAATTTAATTAGGCAAAACACATAATTCATTTAATTATGTATTAACAGCTGGTATGTCGCAAAAGAGATGTATTAGCCAGTGCCGTGGCCATTGCCAGGTCAGTCCCTCTCTACTCGGCTCGGTCTGGCTCTGCTCCACTGAACTCCAATCAGCCTGCCCGACCAGCTAACACAAATCTCACTGTTGAGATATTCATAGTTAATCATGGTAAGTTCTACGTAGTAAAAATGTTTGAGAAGTTATATTAAAAATATGCAGAATGTAGTTTTAAGGTATACTATCACATGACACAAATTTTAGTATTAATAAATAATAAATTAAACCAAATAAAGTCTTAAGTTGAACATTAATCTGAAGTTTCACCCTTCCAAAATAAGTTGATTGTTTTTTTGAATTGTGAGAAACTGAGTTCATTCTCTCAACTTTGATTTTTAATAGACTTATTTCTATATAAATATTATATATTTTATTTATTTAATATTTATAATATACTAAATTCCAGTAGACTTTTTTATATTAGACTTGTAGAGTATTTAATAAAAGTATAGAAAATAAAAACCTGACCATCTGTGCATTAAAAAGACACACAAACTTGTACCATTTCTTGTACTCATGCTGAAATATTTTCCTGAGTAGTTTTTGTTACTGTAAGATGTTTTTTTTATATTGCATCTTGAACACAACAAACCATATGAAAAAATTTATACATCTAGGATTATTTAATTCATAGAAGGTGACTCGGAAGACGAAGGTACCAATGAGCAAGCCCTAACAGATGGGACCCTGTCCAATGAAGAGCTTGGCACTATACAGGATGTAGCTGATTCTGTTCGTCTTGCTGCAAGAATTACAGACACGCCCGCTAACATTATGGATGTGGACGCTTTTGTTGAGGTGAGTTTATTATTGGACTATTAGTTATTCACCCTAACAACTTTGTTTGTCCTATCTTTGTGTTAATTTAATAAAAATTTAGTGTATAAATATATATTATTATCATATAATATATTGGATCTAGATTAGGGAACATGAATATATTATAAACAAGGCAAACAGTTATAACTAAAACACACAAGTACAATATAATTGTAAGAGTGAAAATGATATACTACAACCTTCCAGTTTTATAATCTCAAGTCAGTATCCGTTTTAGTTAAATATTATTTTTAAGGTTAGGTTAATACATAAACACTTGATTTTTTGGAGATATTGTAACAGTTTCTAAAATTAAAAGGCAGTACATATTAGTGTTTTTTAAAATACATATATGTTTTGGAAATGATGCAATTAAAAAGGATTGTAGATCCCTCTGCTTCTAAAAATAAACCGTACTTATTTAAAGAAAATAAATGAACCAAAGGAAATGCCATCAAATTCTGATTATTAGTTATATGTTTTAAGGAAGCCTGTAAAGTAGCCAAGAAACTAGATATAGCAGAACCAACAGTTATACGTGGCGAGGCACTGGCTGAACGAGGAATGGGTGGCATCTATGGAGTCGGCAAGGCTTCCACTAAGCCTCCAGCACTGGTTTCCTTGTCTTACATGGCCCCTGGAGCCACAGAGACTGTGGCCTGGGTTGGCAAGGGCATTGTTTATGACACCGGTGGTCTCAGCATCAAAGCCAGGGTATGTAGAATTTTTATGATGTTGTTCTTGTATAATATTGTGTTAAATTAAATGTTCAATTCGTAATGATTGGTTCAACAAATTCATAGCATTTATAAAATATCTCCGTATTCTAGGCTTCAATGGTGGGCATGAAAGGTGATTGCGGTGGGGCAGCAGCGGTGTTAGGTGCCTTTGCAGCTGTAGTTAGAGCTAAACCCACCATCAACTTACATGCTGTCTTGTGTATTGCCGAAAACTCTGTTGGGCCCAATGCTACTAGGTAAGTTAAATTAAGTTAAATAACATGATTTTGAATGTAAACATTAAACAAAAGTTATTAGGTACAAACATTATTCTATAATTTTTTTATAAGGTATTTGTTTGTGTATCTTTTTCGCTATGTGATATTGCCTCCAGTTTATTAATATATTGCTGAGCCTACAATAGCTGTTTTTCAAGACTTATGCGCTACAAAGCAACTTCATACTAATTACCATAACTGTCAAGTTTATTTAATTCCTAATGAAGCATAGCATATCACAATGATCTTTAAGTGAAGTATTTTCCTTAAATAGCAGGGACATTTCGTTTTTGAGCTTCCTGTTGCTTTCCAGCACACTTCTATTGTTAGTGTAGTTTTTTCTAGACGAAAGATAAAAATTTAGAAAATATTTTTTTTATCTTGTCACGCCAAAGAAGTATATCTTCAAACGCGTGTGCAAAAGTAAAAACACGTTAATATTGATTTAATTAATTTTTTCTCAGGCCAGACGACATTCACCAGTTGTACTCTGGTCGCACTGTGGAAATCAACAATACAGATGCGGAAGGTATGAAGTTTTAATCCTCTGTACGATATTGAAACCTTAGTTATGAAACATGCTTGATTTTTATTATTATTTGTGTCTACTATTAGTTATGCTTTAAATTTGTTGTCAATTTAATATTGATACAAAAAATTGCAACTAGTAAATGGAATTGAAAATACTTTTAAAAAATTTCACTTGAATATGAAATATAATTAATTTTAATGAATATTAAAAATTGATTATATATTTAAAAAAATTAAGTTAAGCTAGTGTGATTGTATATATCGCTATAATATATAAATTATGTAAAATTTTAGGTCGTCTGGTACTAAGTGACGGTGTGGTCTACGCCCGTCGGGATTTGAAAGCCGACACCATTGTTGATGTGGCTACACTCACCGGGGCACAGGTATGTTAAAATAACTCTATTATGTCGTAGATTCAACAAATTAATAATTACAAAATTGTTATCACTCCCGTCTGCCGGTATTAATTAATATATAAAAACAGTGCGCCTGTTCGGCGCAGGTGCCAGACTCAAGTGCTCAACGACCAGTGTTGCCAACTCCTACAAAATGTTCCCCCTTAAACCAACTTTAAATACCCCTCAATGTTGATCAAAAACCCCTAAAGTTTTAATAAATAGTCAATTTATTTAAAAACGGAATGGTTTTATTTTATTTACTATCTAATTTATATTTAGATAGTTTACAAATTGACAGACTATTTGATAGTCTGTAATAGTCTTTTTACTCACGTTGAGGCAATGGTTTGTGTCAGCCCCTATTGCTCTGACACATTTAATATTTTATCTTATATCTTTAAACGAGCAATTCTTGTATATATATATAATTGGAAGCTCGGAATCGGCTCCAACGAATTTCATGAAATTTAGTATAGGGAGGGTTTCGGGGGCGATAAATCGATTTAGCTAGGAATCATTTCTAGAAAATGTCATTTTATTTGTGTTTTATCAACTTAAACATAGAATTGCTCGTTTAAAGATGTCAGTCAAATAAAAACTTCAATATGAATATAATTATCTTTATTTGATAATTATATTCATTTTTCATAATATTATTAGTATCTAATTCGTACTGAAATAAAATTTCCAAAAAACATGATTTATACAAATACCGAGCTAAGCTCGGTCATCCAGGTCCTATATAATTATAATGTAAAATAAATAATTAAAAATAGCCTTTATTCGAGGACACTATGACTACAGTAAGTCCATTACTTTAAAGTTTTACACTAGTACTTGACCTCCGATGGAGTGAAAGGAAAGAAATATAATGTATGGCTACAAAAATATTTTCAGAATTATCAAAGTTAGCATAAGAAAGAAATTTTCAGGTAGTAAAATTAAAAGCATCTTGTTTAACATATTAATTAGTGAAATTATCATTGTTTTAGCACTTATGTTATAGTAGTATTGGATTTAACTTTTACACCAAATTTTTTTTTTTTTGCAGGGCACAGCTACCGGCAAATACCACGCAGCGATTATATCGAACACAGCCAGCCTGGAGCGGGCCTGTGTATCCGCTGGACTGAGATCTGGTGACCTCACACATGCTCTTCCTTTTGCGCCAGAGCTGCACTTCACAGAGTTCTGCAGCCACGTGGCCGACATGAAGAATAGTGTTGCGGTAAGTGTTTTTTTTTTTTTTTTTTTAATTTTATGGCAATAGTAACTTTATGTCAGTTTCAAGTAAAGGCTACGGAAACTAAACGCGAGAAAAAATAAAAAAAATACATCAAAAAACCAAAGGGATAAGCTAATTATAGTTAAAAGGATAATATTTACTTATTTAAATATATATTATAATAATTATTTAAATCTTAATATTATTATTAATTATGAAAGTGCGGTAAGTGTTTTTTTTTTTTTAATTTTATGGCAATAGTAACTTTATGTCAGTTTCAAGTAAAAGCTAGGGAAACTAAACGCGAGAAAAAATAAAAAATACATCAAAAAACCAAAGGGATAAGCTAATTATAGTTAAAAGGATAATATTTACTTATTTAAATATATATTATAATAATTATTTAAATCTTAATATTATTATTTAATTATGAAAGTGCGGTAAGTGTTTAAAATGGCCATAAAATAAATAGAGGTAGGCAGTTTAAAAGGTGGATGGAAATGGCTGGAAAGATCTGTACGAAATTAGTGTACAATAAAGAAAAATGGAGGTCAATGAGGGAGGCCTTTTCACATAGGATCGGTTATCGTTGATAAAGGAAAACAATAGTTGTAATGTATATATTTTGTATTTATGATATGAGGCTATAAATAAAATTGAAAAACAGTTAATAAAATCATTTTTGTGGATTCTTAAGGGTAATTAATTGTAACAATAGCAAATATTCCACAACTTTTGTAAGCATTTTTTAGGCAAACTGCCTTGCTACAGTAGTACTACATATGTGGAACAAGCTGCTAGTTAAGTAATTCCTAACCAATTCGACTTAGGGTCCTTGAAGAAAAGAGCGTACCAATTCTTAAGGCCGGCAACGTACTGGCGAGCCTTTTTTGAGTGTCCATGGGCAGAGGTATCCCTTAAGATCAGACCCATATATAAACGCTTATAATTATTTAATTATTAATTAACTTGACTTCTTCAAGTAATTTGTATGTGGCTTCCGTGTTTGATTTTATTCCGTCTTTATATAAAGTCTTCTTGATATTACAGGATAGAAACAACGCGCAGCCATCTTGTGCTGGTCTCTTCATTTTGGCACATTTAGGCTTCGATTTCCCCGGACAATGGCTGCATGTGGATATGGCTGCGCCTGCGCACATTGTAAGTACATCACTTTAAAATTTCGGGTTTGCAGCCTTATTTTTAACCGATTTCAAATATTGTTGAAGTTATGTTATGTTATATTGTTGGAATTTTTTGTAATCATCTATTTTCTATCATCAATCCGTTTTGATCAAAATCATTTCATTCTCATCATCATTTTGACAGGTATTTGAAGATTTTTTTTTATTTATTCCCAAATTTATCAAAACACCGAATTGGTCATTTTCATCAATTTGATTTAGAATTCTGCACTCTAAAAATCATATTTAGTATTATAATTATTCAGTCATTGTTTATTAATAACTAGTAACTACCATCCTTCATGAGTTATTCCATTCAATCCTATTGAACTTTCTAAACAAGGTCTCTTCAACACAGCGTAAATATAATACGATAGAAAGAGACAAAGAGTTGTTTAAGAGTTCAATTAAGAGGTTACGGGTACGATAGAGTCAAAGAGTTGTTTAAGAGATTTAGTTATTATACTTACAGGATCTGTAATATGTTGTGATATTGTTTCAGGGTGAACGAGCAACGGGTTATGGAGTGTCCCTACTGTCCGTGCTATTCGGGAAATATACAAATAGCCGTCTTCTCAAAGCTCTCAGTCCATTACGCTAGATTGTCTATGGATTTACAATTTTACACTATTTTTATCATGTTTTTCAATAGTGGATTTTATTTTTAATGCAAAATAATACATTTATATACAAGTTGGGGGTTTGCGGTAAGAGAAAATTATTATTATACTTACGAGAATATGGCGGTTTTAATTGTCGGTTAAAAAAAAGTTTTTTTATACCATCGTCTTAAACGAGTTTTTTTTTATATTTTATAATGATAATTTTCTTACCCCAATTGTCAAAGTACAATAAATATGGTTCTATGTATTCTAGAATGTGCACTTTCACTGAAAATTTCCTAGCCAATTCAATAATTAAATGTAATATCGCCACAACGGCTGAATAGATCTGAATGAAATATTAGTAAAAATAAAATACGTTTTTAACGTACCAAAGTCATACTTAATGCTGTCACGTTTCGGAATATAGGCCCCAGTGATTATATAGAAGTTTTTCATATTCTTTGCACTTACTTAAGTATAGGATAAGCATTTATAAAATATTTTTTATAAGTAAGTTTTTATTTCTTTTTTTTTTAGAAAAAAAGAAAAACAAAGACATTTTTTTCATACCAATGGTATTTATGGCAAAAGCTAGCATTCACTTCCTAGTATTTTTGTCAAGCTTTGATTTTATTTAGTATTTTTTATAATTAATCTTTATTAATATTATTTAAGAAAAATCACTAATATACCTCATAAAACTTTAATAAATGCAGCAATAAAAAAATCGTTGTTTTCGGATTAAATCACGTTGCCTTCGTTTGCATGGCGAAAGTAAAAAGTACAGTGTAAAATTATGATTATTTAGATAGTATTTTTTACTAGAAAGGGTTACCCCTTTAACAAAATATAAAGATCACTTTGGTTAAAAATCTTACAGATTCTCTAAAATAAAAAAAAACTTGTAACATCTGATAATTTCATTGCATTATATATATATATTTTTAATGTTTTTGTAATTTAATAAAATATGTATGGATTATTGCGTTTTATTATTTATAAATAAAATGTGCCCAGTACAATATTTTCAAACTAACCAAACCCAAATGTTTTAGCTTAATAAATCGTTTTATAAATTATTGTTATAATACATTTTAGATGGCACAAGTTGTCCAAGCCCAAGTATGGAATATGGAACATTAAATAATACTATTGTAATCTTCAACAAAGTTTTTCTGCGCGCGTTGTCTCGCATTAGCAGTGAAGTTTTAAATATTATATAGCAACCACGTAGGTATTTTTTTAAATGTTTTTTTTACACAAAACTGGAAATTAAATGAGCTATGCAGCTTTGCTGAAAATACTAAACAATACTCTTTGATTCTGCATATAATATGTTTACTTTATTGCTATATGAGGAAATAAAACTTAAGATAAAAAAATAAAAGATTTTTTTCATTTACTTATTTTTATTTGCCAGTCAATTCAATAAAAAACGGAGTTATTGTAGCCTATGCATATAAAAAGCATTACATAGTTAATCATTGTTAAAAATTTTGACTAACAAAGATAAATATAAATGCATTCATTATTCCCTTGCAAAATGGCAAATACATAGTTTTTGGCAGTAAAATTTAATACAAGAAATATTATACCAGATTTGGTTACATTTTATATTAGTATATGTTCATATAAATAAAAAATAATCGCCTTTGTTATAAACTGAAACACTGTTATGAATAACTAATTTCATTAAAAAATTTACAAACATTACTTCAAATAATTCACATCTACAGTTTTGGTTTGAATAGTATGTAGAGATGAATGTATTAAAAACCTCAAAATGTCTATCGACTTTTATTATATTAACTTTGTTTTTTAATTATATATTACCGAAACCTAAGTTTATGCAAGTTCATAATACAGTATAGAAATTACAAAAAGTGTATATTTATTCAAATTCAGTCATGCGATTGTGGTAAGTCTAAATGGATTTATTTCGTTCATAAATCCCTGACACCGGTGCCATAGTTAGCACCACCAGCTCTGTTCAAGGCCTCTTTAAATTGATCGATGTCTATTTCAGCCTGGCTTTCCAATTGCAGCTCTACAGCGAAATTCTGGAATAAAATTATTTTTATGTAATTTTATTGTTAAAACTAAACGAGAACGCATTTAATGTTTAAGTATAAGTTTTTAAAATGTCAGGAATATCAATGGCTTGGAGACAAATAATAATATTACGGATGTTCCAGTCAAATTTATCCCCCAAATCCCCCTTTTTCTTTTGTCAGCAAGTAATAAAGCAGTTACGAAATAATAATACCTAATACTTTTAGGTCCTTATATATTTGTGAAATAATGTTTGCTTTGAAAGGATCAAAAAACAATATATACGCTGGCCGAGAATCTCTCTCGTAATCTATGCATAAAATATTTTTATCAAGTTTGTTCTGAAGTTAATTCTACAATTGCTGCTTAAGAAATTCATGTTAGTTGCTCAAAATACAGCGCAGGTTCGTTTATCTTCAGTTTTGCGATAACCAAATCGAAACAGTAAAACCTATACGGCACATAAGCTGTTTGTTAGCCTAGTAAAATTTATTTTGTAAATTGATTGCACTATTCGTAGTCTGTAGTAAATACTACAATTGAAACTTTAAACCAACTGTCAAGTGCCTGTCAACTCAAGAGTCAAGACTCAAGTCTCAACAGTCAACAGTTGGGAACAATTAGCAGTAATTGAGAAGATAGTTTCTAATTTATTACTATGTTCTTGTGAAAATATGGAAGAATTATACAATATAGTGCCTTGTAGAGAAAGTCAACTAAACGATTTAGTTGAACTTTTAGGCGATCATGGAGAAACTTTACCGTGCTCGATATTCCTTAGTGGAAGTTTAGCTACCGGCAAAACTGTCTGTGTAAATACAGTATTAGACTATTTGAATTTAAAATACGTTTTAATTGACTGCATTGAATGTTATTCCGCAAAAATTATGTTTGAAGAAATTCTAAAAATACATGGAGATCAAGGCACAAAGTGTGATACTTTATCAGATTTAATTAATAATCTAAACCGTTTATCCGATATAATCAAATACGATCCAATCGTTTTAGTATTTGACAGAGCAGAAAGATTAAGATGTATGGACCATAGTATAATATCCGCTTTCCTCAGACTGCGTGAATTGTGTAGTCTTAATATTTGTACTATTTTCATAAGTCAACTTGTTTACGATAACTTTTACTTTAAAATGGGTGTCAGGGAACCAATACAATTATATTTTCCAAACTACACTAAAGAAGAACTATTAAAAATAATTCTTCTACAACATGACGCTTTTGTTTACTATCTGAAACATAATTATGAAATAGACAGTGACATCAATCAAGAACTTGAAAAGCCAGAGTTATTTGAAAACTTTCTTAATGCATTCTTAAGCGTGTTCTTCAGACCGTGTCGTGATCTGATCGAGCTGCAACACATGGCGAAAGTAAATTTTGTTAAATATTGTGAGCCAATCATAAAGAAAGAAATAAATGCGAGTGATCTATCAAAACTTTGGCGTAATATTGCTCCAATATTAAAAACAAGCCTAGAAATGTTATATTTAAGAATAAGTACACAGAACACAACAGAAATAACAAATGATAAAGAGAATGATATTCAACCTAATTGTGATTTTGAAAATACCTTACAACTCTTATCTACTAAGACATTTGCTCAAAGTTTTGAATTACCATATTATGCCAAATTTTTACTTATTGCAGCTTATTTAGCTAGCTATAATCCACCAAAAGAAGACAAGCGATTATTTATGAAAAATCATGGAAAACAAAGGAAAAGGCTTCAACAAGTGCGAGCAAAAGCAAAAATAACTGAAAAGCTCAACACACAGCTTGGTCCAAAAGTCTTTAATCTTGATCGCCTTTTAGCAATATTTTATGCAATTTTAGAGGAAAAAATTGGTTTAACAAGTAACTTATTGGCTCAAATTGCAACACTTGTTGAATTAAAGCTCATTGCTGGAAATAAAGAGGTGGATCTGGATTCTTCCAAGTATAAATGTATTGTGGGCTATGATTTTATATCAGCAGTAGCCCAAACTGTTGGCTTTAATGTAAGAAAATATTTATATGATTTCATTTAAAAAGACTGGATGGTTATTATTACTTCTACAATAAAAACTTCTGTTTAACTATTTAATTGCATATATAAGTCACTTAATAGTTGGTTCATACTATTTTTTGATTGATGTAATATGGATTACAGGATATAATAGGTATTGTTTTAGTTCAAAAATTATTTTGTTTGATTACATTTCACTTTGAATAAATTTCATAAAATCTCATGTTTTATTTTTAAGTAAGCCAGTATACAGTAGCTTCAATACTTAGAAGTAAAAAGGCAAAGTATATTTAGGATTTTCATCCATATGTTCTTTCAATTAAATAATGTTAAAACTTTTATAGCAAATACTGTCTTTGCATTTACATACATCTTCAAGCAAATGTAAAATGCACACATAACAAGAAAGTCCATTGGTGCACAGCCGGAGATCGAATGTACGACCTCAGTGTTGAGACTATGTAAAGCCACTCAGCATTAACTCAAAGTAAAAATAACAGATTCATTACCGATTTTAATAAAATAGATGGCTGCTGCACAGCCTTTTTATTGTCCGTCATACATTTAAAATACAAGTGTTTATAGTAAAACACTTGTATTAACCAGAATACTTACAGAAATGATATCTTTGATGATGGCTTTATCAGTGGACATCTTTGCTCGATTTATCACCGAAACGTTAGGACCAACCCACGTGACAAACATAAATTTCTTGCGTTTCGACATTTCATCTCCCATTTGCAACCTGCAGTGATTTTACCTATTAGTGCAATATTGTATCTTAATTACACCCTATGGTCTATTATCTATGTGTATTATAACAGTAGGTGGTAATAATAGATTTAATCTAATCTTTAAATATTTCTATTAACATGAAAGAAAAAGGAAAATAAACTTTATTAGGTACACATAATAAAAATGATGTATAGTTAAGAGAATGTGCACTATTCCCTGTGTTGTGGGCATCTTGTCTGGACCATTTAGGACATATAAGTCAAATGATTTAGATTATAAATTCTACATAACACAACTTTATGATTAAAGTACTGTTGAGTATAAGACTATCAATTTGAACATATTAATAGTTTACCAGAAAATCCCAACATAAAATATCTATCATAATTAATAGATAGATAGATAAAATTGATTCAATTTTACCTGAGGTAACCGAAAGCTCTTTCATCATCTGAGAACTGTGTCCGGAACTCTGTGAAGTCGCTGCCCCTCGCTGAACACACTATCCGCGCTCCTTCAAATTTAAAAACTGCCCTGTAATAAAGTAATTTCTTTATAGCTAATACCTATATAATAAAAACATAATGCTATGTATACATAATATGAATTTTGGGCATCGGTTTGCCTGCTTTATTTAAATGTCAAGCTACTGAAGGGACAATTTTTAGGTAATACAAGATAAGGACACACTGCGTTTTCAAACAATCTCAGTCAGTAGGACGGTCTGTTAGTAAACGCGTTGATCCTCTCATTAATTTTCATGAAATGCTTGTTTGTATTGAATGATTGAAACCTGAATTGCACTTACATAGATCCTGGGATGTTTTAAATTCCAAACCCAGCTACGATAAGTATAAATCATTACATGGGAATATGCTGTCGAATTAATAAGTCGGACTTGAAATCTGAAGTGCACAGTTCTTCTTAATTCTCATATACTAAATAAAAGTTACTAATTATATTAAAACTATGAGTTTATGATTGTAAGAATGACTAAACAAAGAGAAATGGAGGCGAAGGTTTTCCAAAGAATTTTTTCGAATAAGTTTTCCATGACATTTGCCCGCTTGCTTATCGTGCTCAATCGAGATTAGTTATCGAAATTGGATTATGAGTATTAAGGCACTTTAAAATTTATAAATTATTTATATATTTATAATAAATATATTTATAAACTATTAATATTTGTGTCATTAAGTTTATAAAAAATTTAATGACACAATTTAAAAATGCTCGATTAAAATATTATCCAAGTTGATAAATATCTTAATATAGATAGTTAAATATCCATAATTTGTAGTTTCCATATCAGTGGGATAGTATATGTCAACTGTATATAAATATTATAGTCTTACCATTCAGTAGGTGAACCGTCTGATCGCACGTCGTCATAGGCAGACCGTATCGTGTCGCGATCTATACCCGTTGTCATGGCAACCTGTAAAATAATCGCAATTAAAACAAAAATATTTTGTTTGGACTAAGTATAGAGCATGCAAGTTAGATTCTTATTATATGATACTAATAGAATTGTTCCATTTGCAAATTTTCACTTACCATGAATTTTTTAAATATATTTAAAAGGGGGATAACAGGAATGAACATTAGAAATACATATGATACTCTGGTGATAATTTGTGTGCATGTAAATTTGGTAGGATTTAATTCAGATACCGAAAGATCAGCCTGGTGTCCAAGTGTGCTCCTACGGTCATACCTGAGACCGTGGGTTCGAATCACGGTTGTATGTGTGCACCAATATAATTTTCTTTCTTTGTGCGGAATAAGCACTTGCTCCTACGGTTAGGGCAAATATCGTGAGAAAATCGGCAAGTTTAAACCCAGAAATCGATGACATCTGTTAGACAGAAGGATGACCACGTTCTTGTCTATGAAAAAAATAATCAAAGAAACGGCAATGCAATCTGAGCCTAAGACTCATTCAGGGTATTATTATTACTAGTGTAATTGTAAAATGACTACATACTAAATTTAGTTCGTACGGCAAATTCCAGTACATTTTTGACGTACGGAAATAAGACTTAGAGCTAGGTCACGTTTCTGAATATACCCACAGCTCGCGTTCTCTTGTTACAGTCTAAGATTAAAAATGGTTGGATTGGACATTTAGTCAATCTTTGAATCAACTACAATTTTTTTACTATTCATTCAAACCTTCATTATTCAGCTCTATAACAAACAAAGGGAATCTGAATATGGGAACCAAGACCTTTGGTATTAGTAACATATTACAGTAATTCCAGTTATCGATACTTTATAGGTAGCTTTATTAGTAGTAAAACGAATCCATAAATGGTCTATTTATAAGACTACGTGAGGGCACGCGTTGCTCTTAGTAACTGAGCTAAATATGGACAGTTACGACTCAACAGACGAGTTTAAAAAGTTCGCCCAAGGACTAACAAAAAGTCATTTCAAAAACGTGTTAAGATTTTTCATACTTTAATTAATTCCTAGAGTGAGTGACCTTTTTTTACACCTTTGCTTGTGCATAGTGTGGATTCAACGTCGGCAAAATGCGTTCCATTTTTAAATATTTAAATTTAATTTACCATTTTTAAGCATTAAAAAAAAATATAGAACAGGGCAAAAACGGGCATGAGTCTCACACGATGCTTAATTATACCGCCCATGGACACTCAATTCCAGAGGGCTCGCGAGTACGTTGCCGGACTAACTAAACAAAATATTTCAAATAGCTACTTATTAAATATACCTCTAATTCGAAATCGAATTTCATATAGCCTTTGACTTTATTTCCCGGATGAGAGAAATTGAAGTCACCTCGCGAATTGACTTTACATTTTAATATCCGGCTAAAACTGCCACCTACCAGGTCCAGTGGTGACATTTTCTGTTTATTTTTAGTTATAAATGTCTAGACTATTTTGATAGCGTTATGTTAAAATTTACGTATTAACACAGATAGGTATACTGGAAATCATAATGAATTGTGCACCTTAAAAAACATCCAATACATTACAGGCAGGATAAGAAATAAGTTTAGGTTTCGGCTATATATAGTTAATTAATATTTAAAGAAGTAAAAGTTAAATTGCCAAATTAATTCCCTAACAAATTAGAACGATATGGAAGCTTACGCAGGCTGTTTTACGTCCGGATTGCAATTATTAGCAGAACCGTGCGGAAAATTCACCAAGTTGTAATAGGGGACATGTTTATCCATGTCCAATCACTATGTGATCTTTCCAAACTGTGGCTACGACTAGGCCTGAAGCAGAAACCACTCGTCACCATCGCAGCACTAATGTCCATGAGCGGGTTCAACACCACACATAAGTTAACCAGCTTCTTTTAGACCATGGAATACCTACGAATAGTTCGGACACCTTTCACTGTGTGCTCATGTCGGCGCCACTAATTAGACCCAGCTAATTATCCACCATTACTCATTACTGTAATAACAAGACACGGTTCTCATCTATCACATTAACCCGTGCAGGAAAAGGGGAATTATGTTTTTTCCCCTGCGTGAACATTTTTCTTGATCCGCTAAACAGATTCTAGCATATTTGTACTGTGATAAGCATTTGATTAAACTTTATAGACAACTTTATAAAATTTTGGTTACTACATAAGCATAATGGGAGAGATTGATGCGAAAACTAACATACACACATACTGACAATGATTTAAATGAAGTCCTGTTGATCAAGATTCATGAATAATTTCAACGGGTTTGAAGAGCTGAAACTTCTATAAAGGATATATTTCAAATATTAAACAATTCATGCCACTTTTACACCAGGTTTATATATGCAAAATAGTAAGCCTAACTACTTCCAAGAAGAATTTTCTATGGAAAGCACCGTTGTCTGCTGACAAATGATGTTCTAAGAAACTACTACTTGTAGCAAAAGCGAATGGTATTTTGATTATAGCTTTTTTTCGAAAACTTACATGTAAAATACTCATTAGTCTTACTTTAGCTAGATATATGTGACCCAATCATCGCTAAGATCACAAACGTGTCGATAAAAATGGTCTTTCGACACTTTGTCACCATCAAATTTTGAGAGTGTGCAGAGATCAATAACGCATCGCGACTAGCAGTAGACTGACTCCTCTACTCGTTGGACCGATTAAGTTACCCTTACAGGTCTTACCATCACCCAGGAGGAGAGCTTGCCAGAGACAAGGAAGTTGTGCGGCGTCACTAACAACCGTCAGAAAGTGAGTGCTACTGAAGAAGAATGTGACTCAATAAGAATCAATCTATTGGAATAAAAATATATCCAACTTAAGTCGACATTAAGGTTGTATAATACGCTGTATGATATAAATTATCCATCAATAAAATATATGTAGAGAAGGTAATTTCGTAATAGATCAATTTCCTTAGAAACACCGCAACATGCGTCAAGAAATATTTATGACATCAGCAACGCGAGCCACTGCGTATACATAAAAATAATTTAACGAACGCACGGTTTATGTGAAAGTTTACACGCGCATAAATAATGTTCATTACAATAATTTGTTTGTTATGGAATATGAGATACAATCTGTAGACATCCCTACTCATCGGCAAAAAAGACATAGTAAAAAATTCGGTACTCAAAAGTTTTTGTATTTATATATTTAGTATTTGTTAAAAAACAAAGCGAATCATCAAACGACACTTATTTGAAAACAAATATCGCAAATTAATTAGAATCTTAAAATTAGTCTGTATAGCACTAGTCCCAGGCCCTTTTATCTACTAGATTACTAGATTTGGTTCAATTAATGTTTAGGACGCTCGGCTTGCAATGATAAATAATTAATAAATAGTTATTCTTCCAACTCAACTACCCGTTCTAGCTAGGTTTCGACGTGACATTAAAAAAATCTACATGCTAGTTGTTAGTTCTAGGTTAATTACTTAGGAGGCATTTGATGCGCACACGTTGTTTCTTTTTCGTCAAAAAATACATTCGCATATCCCCAACCACGCAGCATCTGACCATATTGAATTCAACTATGACTGAAGTAAAAAAAAAACTTTTACCATATTCTTAAAGATAGTAATTCTGTATAAGCAAGACCTACAATGTGCAACACCTTTAACAATTTCTGAAATTTTGTTTTAAACCTGTAAAACTGCTGAGATTTTAGCACGTCCAAACCAAGGTCAATTGAGGTATAAAGCATGTTAAACTTTTCATATATGTCTAATGTTGGGAATTCTTTCATATTTCTTAATTTCAAATTTATATTTTTTATACCCGTACAGTTTCAAAGTTCTTGCATAATAATTTGAATCTGTCCGTTACTTACTGTTTATCAGTATTTCATGTGTCAACAACGGTAAAAAAATCTTACTTAGTTTAGCCGGTAAGTTATGGAATTAATACAGTGTTGCTACATGTAAAATACTATATTTACCCTAGACGTGCAGGAAAATCCAGAGTGGCAAGACTCCACATCCCGTACATCCTCACTCTTCACAGACACGTCTTCTTTCCCCTCCTTAACAATCGCGAAAAGCTCATCTATTCTATTTTTCATATATATCATATCATTCTTTAATTTTCTTCTGTCAGCCACTGCCTCTTCTAATACTTGTAGTTTCTCAGAAATTTGTGAAATGACCCGTTTAATATCATCGACGTTGTGGGTCAAAACGTCGAATTTACTAAAGATATGATTTTGATTGTTTGAAAGTTTGTCCAAATCGATCTGGAGGTCCTCCATTGAACCCATTTTATGATTTCATATTTTTTTATTGTAATGTTGTGTCCATGACACCGAGTTGACAGCAAAATGAAATGTTTCGTTTTTTAAAGTAGTTTTAATGCAAATCTAGGTTTATCTTTGAATGTTTTATGAAACGAGATTGGCCCTTTATTGTTAGTCAATGATTACTGATTATTTTAACTATCATTCAAACCATGTACTTTTGTTGCCATAGCAATTCTATTAAAACGATGTTTACTGGAACCAGAGCTTATAGATAATGACGTCACATGGCAGAGCAAAACAGGAAATTGTGGGAATTAACCCGAATTATATATGACTAAACAACGCGTTATATTCGAAGAGGAAACGCATCGTTGAGATTACGCCTTCGAGCTTTCCATTTCATTTTATAATGGCTTTTCGGTTCTTAACCTTTATTAATACAATTAGGTTCTGTGTGTCGCATGGGGGACAAATTATTTAGTCTATATTGGCTTGTGAACAAAAATTTCAAGGACACAAATCAAGTTATCCTGCTTCTACTAAACTTGGTTTATATAATGACGTAGGTTTCATTAATTTCCCGTAAACCTCCAAAGAGGATAAACTTAGATTTATCCTTTACATTTAGTTTCAATTTAAGCGTTCTCTGCTGGAATTATGAATGCGAAATATATTTGGATGTTGTAACGTCAAAATAACAGCATTTGTCGAAACAGCATTTATATTTGTGTGCACATTAAATCTAGTCTGTTTTAGGTCAGATTTAGAAGTCGCGAGAAATGTGGTAAAAGTAAATAATAAATTATATTTAAAACTGGCAACAAATAAATAGTCCGCTTAACTTATTTGCAATAAATTAATATTCTCCAAAGCAATTAATAAATAAATTTTGACATATTTATCTTCGTTTTTATGTATCACATATCATTCATGTACATTTACCAGCATCATTACAATATACATCTCAATAAACAAAGATTTCTTTGTATGTGAAAGTACTTCCGCCAGCATGACGCGTAAGAATGTATTTTACGAGGGGAACCCAAGTATATTATACCCACCCAAGTGTATTTAGCCATGTTTCTACTTTTAGAATAAAGAAACAGTTCTACATCTACCTTTTTGAGTCTCAAAATAATTTCTAGATCACTGCCAACATTGCATTGTCTACTTATCTTCGCTACTGTCTGTTGTCATGTTTGTATATAATTATTATTTTTCTGTGAAACTGTTTTAGCAAACATATACCGTTTGTTATATAATAAATAGGAATAAATGTTTTTGTTATCCACTTCTTCGAGCCCAGATTACTACTGTTGATGTCTGTTGAATGTTGGCAGGTATTATAGGTTTTCGATAAGTAATATAGATTTTTGGCACTATTTAAATGGTATTAGTACTTTTTTTAATAGAGCCAGATAAGACGGGGGAGGAGAGTGTGGTGACGGCAAGCAAAGTTTTGACACAAAATTATTTCGACCATAATGAATGAAATGCATTGATAACCTTTCATTGTCAACTAATTAAATTCAGTTTTTTTTTCTTTTTTGTTTTACATTAAAAACGTTTGGAATGTTTACCTTCTTGTTATAAAAAAAAAAACTATTTGTGAAGATTTGTAATTGGCCCACAATGTTATATATTATCTATTTCTGTATTGTGCTGTGAATCTTCTGAATAAAGAAAGAAAGAAATAAATAATTACCAAAGACATTTTCCATGTCTGTAGAAGCTATATCGCGAATATTATAAGAGTACGTAGAGTAAATAATATTTCGCAGTTCGTTGCAGCTCGTTCTAATAAAGGAGACACCGACGAAACTATATGCTTTGGTATGAGAACAGCTACAAAATTATTTCTATATTGCATTTTTAAATACCCTTGAATCGATTGGTAGGCCATGTGGCACCATGGATAATAGACTAGACTAAAAAACCTTCGTCTTATTTAAGCTAGACAAGTATTCTACTTTTACCTCATGTTAACAATGTAGAACTATTAAGATTATAGACAAGATCCCCCGATATGGCAATGATTGATGGTATATTTTTATTGGTTTTTAATTAAATTATCTTGGGCTTTACAATTTAGAAATGCTACTTTTTCATCAATCTAAATATAATTGTTTGTTTTTTACATGCTGTGGAAATAAGCCAACATGACTCATCTTGGAAACGATTCCAGACTTAGCGCTAACTTTTACTTCCATAATATGTCAAATCCAATACGTTTAAAACATAAAGTAGTGCGACGTTCAACATTGAATCTTGCGCGATATTTTAACCAAACATTAATACTACTTCAGTAATTAGTTACATAAGTAATTTAAAAAGACTATATTTTAAATAATTTTTCATAATTTTCTTTGAATACTGTTTAAAAGTAGCTCTGTAATATTAACGATTTTTTAAAGTTCAATACCCTAGCCTGAAATGAAAGTGTTGAATTTTTTAAAATACTTATTTTGATACTGATTCTCACAACATCATTGGTCGAGAATTAGACCCGAAACCAACTGTGTAGGTTGACCACGGTGGCAGTCAAAGACTGTATTATACTAAACAAATTACTTTAAACTTGCTCTGATTGATATTGCATCCTTACTGTAAACTCCTAAACGGGGTCAATAACCTCGTGCGTCACTCTTTATTTTTAAATCTCGAATGTCGACCTTGCAATATGGCTGCCGATGGCAATAAGTAACGCATTGTATATTCAGCATTTACTTTAATTTTTTCACGTAATTATCATTAATTTGATTGCTTTGTAATGTTATAATATAGGCCTTCTTAATACATAGACTATCTAGGACAAACGTAATTTTATTTCCCGAGATCAATGAACAACAGAGGCGATCAAAATAACATTCCCCGCAATTTCTTATGTCCTCTATATAAGAAATTAAACGTTTATTTATATCAAATATTTATAGTTTATCAATTCAGTTTGTAAACTCATTGTTCGTAATTCTAGGTATTATTATTGTTATACAGATAATGCAATTCCAACAATAAATATAGTACTTGTCACTATCTAACCACTTTGATCGTAAAGATATATGTACAAAATGCAATACCTACCTAAAAGAAGTACATATTGTTCCTTAGATAAGCACCAGCTGGGCAGAATACATTTTAAATTGTAAGAAATTATTATGTTAACTTCAACTCTATAGGTTTTTATGACATACTAATAGGTACGCTGAAAAGTTCGTAGCCTTATTCGAGAGCCTTCGAAAGCGCTACGCCCGGTACTAAAAAAATCCATATGATTTTTATAGCCCTAAAATAGCGAGCGAAATATCAGGAAAAATATGGAAAATTAACAATTTCTATTTGAAAAATATGTTTTCTTTTTTGGAAAGCCAAGACAAATTTTTGTTGCGGAAATTATTTCCTAACGTTGTTGGGTGGACCTGTGACCAGGTGGTATGTAACAGCCGAACCCAATAATAAATCCACAATCTGAGATCAGACCGTGACAGTCGATCGATCTCCTATCTGCATCCCAATAACTAATCCTTACGAAGACAATCCATTTTTGGAGACGGATAGAATGCAATCTCTTCGCTTTTTGTCGTTCCATTTTACCGAGTTTACCCTCATATTTGATAATCAATATAAACCAAATAAAGTAAATAAAACCGTACAAATAATATTAAAATATACATGTCTATGTGTAAAACATATCAAATAGCTTTTTAAGAATTTTAAAAACTGGTGTAAGTTAAAATCTTAAGATAGGATATTGGCACAGTTGAACTGACATTTTCATACAAATTTATCTACATACACCGATCCGACCTACCATGGATAGATGGCTATTACAAACCGTCGATTAGTTATTGGCACACTGTTTTCAATATTTGGATTAGGATGTCTATCTCATATAGATAAAATGGATTGAGATAGGTTATTAGGTTTGGGCGTAAAACGCCACAGAAGAAATCTTCTTTTAATCCGGCGAAAGCGGTATTTATAAAATTTTGAACCAGCTTTTGTTTTACGTATTCAGTTCGAAACGTAAGCAATCATACATCCTTTGTTCCCTTACACCATTCTTAAAATAAGTAAGCAGAGTGTGTGTACAAAGGGCTAGGATTAAGTCTCCCTTAGATGAGTCAAACGAGAGGATACTTCAGTCAAGGAGTGTGACAAGTATCGGCTAAATGTCATCTTATCTCCACGCACAAATTAAAATTCATTTTGCAGAAAATTTGAAAAATGGCGCGAAAGAGTATAGATCACATTCACAACAATTAAATATATATTAAAAGCGAAATAAACTTATATAAATAAATCATCTTATACAAAAATAATTTAATTACTTACACTGGACAGAGCACCCCCTAAAACCTATTGCTGGCAGGACTTTCTCGCGGAATAGTAAGAAAATATTTGTATTATTTTGTAGTGTTGACAATTGACATTGTCTACCTGATGTCTACGAGACCATGAAAATTCCGTGTACAAAAAGGAAATGGGGAAATTCTCTGAGGATCAAAAGCGTTTAAAAATACAATGCAGTTTTACTTCAGATACCGTCCATTCTCGTTTTTAATTTTACTTTTTAGTATGAAAGCACCATTGAAATACTAGCATACATTTCACAGACAAAACAGAAAATCAAATGCGCGGGAAAATACCAATGCAGGACACAAAAAATCCTTTTGTCATTCTTGTGAATAATGCTTTGAAAAAAGAACAGTTAAAATGAGTCGTGCGCTATTCCAATGTTTGATGATAGCAAAATACCTATCTACCTACCTAATGTCTATTGTGACAAAAAATGTTGCCGTCTAAGACAGCTTTATCTGGGGCTTTTACAAATATTTAAAAATTAGAACGTATATCGTTCAAATAAAAGAATGCACCTTCCGCCGGAGAGAGTGAAATCGCATCATGACTTGCGAAATATACAGTTTCCGTCTGACTCAATCCTTAAGGATTAAAAATATTCACATCTGGCAATAACCCAGATAGCACAATTTTAGTTCTTACTCAGCACTTTCAGTCTTAACATTGTTGACTTTTTAGGAGCAGAATTAAAAACTGGTTTTATCTTTTATATGTATGAACTAAACAGCAAAAGCGACGCGACGTGACAATATGGGCGTTGAAACGTGGACCTATTGCCAGGGCCAGACCACGATCACTCTGCCAAGAATATTTTATCAAAATTTGTCCAGGTGATAGATAACTCTTTTTCGCAGTAGGTTTATGACAAGATGTGTAAATTGTCATTCTTAAATTACGCAAATACACTTATTATATTATTTTGTTCAAAAACTGTCTCCGACGAAATTAAACTTCAGAATAGTATTAGGATTTGACAAGCGAAACTATTTCATTTAGACACGCTACGTCATTATTCTGTCATTAGGCACGTGACAGAGGTAAAAAATCAAGATAAAAAAAATTGATTTTTTGCTCCTTAAAGCGATTTTAACTCATGTTTTGTACAAATAATTATTGTAGTATTAGGTTTAAAATTAATATGTTCAACGAAATATTATAGATTTGTTACTACAAATTATACGATATCAATAAAAACTGGGCCGGAGACGTGGTCAAATAAAATGTCATATAATCTTGTATTGCAGTATTGCGTAAGAGACCTTCTTGTCCTTATTGGGAGAAGCGGGTCAAGTAGGACTGGTTTGCACGAATTATGGGACAATGAGATTTAAACTTACCCTTATGGTTTGTCAAGGTCGTATAAAAGTAAAATAATATTTTCAGTTGCTAGCACGCGAATTCGTTTCCATGGAAACAGAAAAAAATATTTTAAAAGTCCCGTCCCGTACGTTTTTTTTTTTGGATTTTGACAGGAGTCTATCGCCTATGAATCTGTCGCGAGAGACGGAGAGTTAAACAGATTTATAGTATGTGTACACTGTCTATGGATGCGATAGTTTTCTTAGCGTATTGGCAATGGTTAGCCACACCAGGCACGTATTGTTTACAGCCGTTCATGTAAAAAAATTGCAAGCCGTCAACGATTCCACACACTATAAGGAATGTTACAAAAACTGTAGTGGGCGATAATTCAATATTTAAATTAAGTAATTGTTTTATGTTAACTTAATCTTCTATAGACAAATAAAAAATAGACATAGCTAATAACCGCTAAATCGGTTCAGTGACCTCAGGATTAATGATCTCAAAGGGGATATGTTTCTCAGATATTTTTTTTTCAGTCTTTTAAAGACGACATCTTTACTAACCGAGGACTTCTGCGATTAAACTTTATAATTAATAAAAACAAATTTAACAGGTTTGGTCCGTGTTGCAATATACCTTTAACGCTGGCAGCATTTCCTCACTGTATTTCATTGAATTATAGGTACATATGTTTAATATAAGCTATATTATTAATCGAAATGTTTACAGAAAACCGATACATTATTTATCAAATTATACGTTCTAAGCTAGCAAAGTCTATTTGAATATATCGTAGAACGAGAGTAACGGATTTTGATATCTTGATCGCCTATTGTCTTTCATACCGTTCTAGCTTTGGTTAACTGTTTAATTTAAGTTCCCAAGCTTTCGTTTAATGGTGAGATGTTTGACTCAATTAATTATCTATAACGCGAGCTTCTATAATTATTATTAAATTTAAAAAAATATTAATCTACTAAATCTTATTTAAATATTTTTATTGTATACCAAACTTTAAATAAATTGGGTTTTTCAAATTGTTCATTCCTTTTTTTTTTAATTTAAATTTAATAACAGTAGTATTAGATTGATAAGCGCGTAGTCGATACGTTTTAAATCGATTTTAATAAACAGTCATATCGTACCAAGATGCGTATCTCAATCTCACCCTTATAATTCGAATTTCAAATTTATGATTTTGTTTTAACATTCTAATTAGAAGGAGAATGTTGCGAATACCATAGACAGCAAAAATAACCAATAAATCTATTCCAAACTAACTAAAGATCACATCAAGATTGTCGACTATCATTTACTAACAAGTGCTTAGCTACTTTGGCTATATTGCCAGGAGAGAACCGAATAGTCTTGACAAATTGCTAATGGACGAGATGGCAGGAGAACTCAGTGTTGATCGGCTACGAATTAGCTGACTCAATTTTGACAATATTATGGGTATATCCCTAATGATAAACTGAGGATACAGTTGTTTGGAAGTCGACGTATGGGTTGAGGCTTTTCAAAACAGGACTGAAAGTGACTACAAAATTACAGATACAAATTTGAGTTTGAAGGTTGATTAAATATATTAGTATTGTTAAAGTGAGATGGCATATACAGTTTACGAAATTTCCGCTATCTAGTAAATAAAAAAAATTAGATGTCCAAAATATTTTCGTTGAATGAGAACATTTGTGGCAAGGAATAAATACGAGATGAATAATTAAGATTTGTAACGCCATATGCTTCGGTGGTTACTTTCGCCAAAAGCTACTGAAATTTAACTTTATATAACAGAGACGTAATAAAACATTTATTTTATCGTTTCTACGGTGACTGAGTCGGAACGCGAAAGTTATTTATCCACATGGAATATTTTTCTCGTATTCACGGAACTAAATTTTTTTAAGATTAAATTATTGAGAGAAAGTAAACAAAAAAAGGGTTTTAAAATAATATAGGTAATTTGATAGATTTTGTTTGATTAGATTTTGTTACCTAGTTCAAATAATGATAATCAACATTTTTTTCGATAAATGTTAGGAGAGATTTTATTATGTTTTTGGGACGCTTAAAGGTCAAGAATTGGAAGTATTTACATATTACCTCACCAAGGTACCCAAAACTCTAAGAAGCACAATTACATGTATGCAATTACAATGTACTAGCTTTCTTGCTATATCATGAACCTCGTGAGTGTTAAATTAAATTAAGCACATTTGCGATAACTTACAATATAACAAATTGATTAAATTAAATAGAGAAATTAAAATTAATATTTAGTAATATTGTCATATAAAATATAACGATTTGAAATAATTTAAAAAAAATCGCATATTTCTAAACAGGCATTTATACACTATATCATTGTCGTGAAAAACCCATTACTCATGAAATAATTATTCCGAAAATAATCCTAAAGAATGCTTTATCAAAGTGTAGGCATTAACCTCTCTAACAAAAAGCTCTCAGTGTTCAAAACAAAACGTAGACAGAAATCACATTATCGTATTTGGCTGGTGCATATACCTACTGCACCCAGACGTATAGCCCACTTCACCCCCCTTACGTCTGAATGGCTTAGGCGTGCACTATGACTAAGACATAATACACTTTTAAATCTATCATTTTTTTATAAATGACTCTTCAACTATCTTTGTAGAATGCGCCGATATTTACAGATATTTATTAAATTTAGATAATGAATAATTACATAGCTATATACATTATATAATTATAGCTATGTAATTGGCTATTAATGTTTAATAGTAATTATAATTATGTATAAATAAATTGTATAAAAGTTAGTCTTAGTATATTTAAAAAAAATACGTGGTCGGCGAATTTTGCTTTAAAATATTAATTTTGTAAATACGACATAGTAAAACATAAGAATATTTAATCTACTTACTTTTTTAGGTCCATTTTGAACGATATTCTCGTATTCCAATCCTTCTACGGACATTTTAACAATTATCACCTAAAATTTTACACTAAAAACACGAAGATATGTATAGTAAAAAAATTTAGAAAACACTGCGCGCCGTCGCTCAATCGTTAAAATTCCACTAGATTGAATAATTCACATCCATGAATTTCGATTTGTACAAGCGAACAGAAGCTAACAGCCAACCGATACGAGTGTTCTATACAAAATGCCGCCCGCACAGCCTCCCTTCCAACAAAGGCAACAACTACATATACACAGTACACACGGGTTGCGCGAATAGCCGATGTACTAATACATATTAAGCCTTTTGGATATTATCTAATCGCCAGATTAGATTATTTGACTTTCATATAACTTTAAGGGATAATAAAGAATTATTTAAGTGCATGTTGTTGGACTTAAAACAACAATTTTTAACTCAACTTGCATGCTGTTTACTTTATGTCCAATAAGATATTTCAAAAATATGTAATTTTTAACAAAATTCAATTTTCGCTTTAAGTTCTCAATATTAACATAATAATTTTAGAGTCTCATTACGAAATAGAACGCTGGAAAGGTTAACGTTTCGCGGGTTTTTTTTTGTATAGTTTCTGGTGGTTGGTACTCTATGCCTTAATAGAAAATATATTGCAGACTTTAACTTTGGTATTTTTTTGGAATAAGAGGTTTGAGGTTTACTATGCTTTATTATCTTATTCCGGGTCTGTTTCACAATGTCCAGATAAGTTCCAAATAAGATATTTATTACTTATTGGTAGGATAAACATTATTGTTGCGTTTCACGAGAGTCTATTCGCCATGAAACGCGAAGTATCTTATTCGGAACTTTTATCTTTCTAATAATTTTCATGTTGCATGGCTGTTTGGTACTTCATCCATACATTATGAAACAGGCCCTTATTTTTATAATAATATATTTTTTGAATTATATACTACTACTACTATTCGGATTTCGCACTTTGAAATCCGTCGACCGGCAAAATTGGCAATTAACATCCTCAGCCCTGACAATCACTATTTGACATATTTGATAATGACAGATTAATATGTAAATAATATAATATGTGTAAATAAACACATTTTCAATTATTTTCCCCGATTGATAAAATTCAATATATGTATCTCTTTGTAAGGTAAATATTAATCATACTCTAAAAATCCCAATGTAAGAAATTTAATAAAAAAATACTTTAACATTAGCTTACTGTCCGGAAATTCGTGTTTTAGGGTTATGCGAAAATGTGTGAAGAATTCAAGTTATTGAAACAAGGTGCAGAAGCTAAGTTGTTAGTGTGCAACTATTTAGGAAAACCAACGCTTATCAAGGAAAGGTTTCAAAAGAATTATCGACATCCAGATTTAGATGAGACCATAACAAAAGAGAGAATAAAAAATGAAGCCCGATCAATTGTTCGCTGTAAGACAATTGGTGTTAAAACTCCAACGTTATATTTAGTTGATTTTGACCGAAGGCGTATATATATGCAACATTTTGAGAATAGTATAACAGCAAAAGATTTTATCATAAACACTAAAAAGCTTGAAACTGGTGATGGATCAGAAAACCTGAATATACTTTCCAAAAAAATTGGAGAGACGGTGCGAAAATTGCATGAAAATAGTATTATTCATGGTGATTTGACTACCTCCAATATTCTACTTATTGAAAAAAATACATCTAATGATTTAAAATCTTTGGAACAGGATAACATAGAATTAGTAATGATTGATTTTGGCTTGTCCCATACAGCATCTAATGCAGAGGATATGGGTGTAGATTTATATGTGTTAGAAAGAGCCATTATAAGCACACATAATGACTGTCCAGATTTATTTCCTAGAATTTTAGAATCTTATAAAACCATTAAAACAAAGAATAAATCTTATAACATTAAGGAAGTTATAAATAAATTTGAAGAAGTTAGAGCAAGGGGCAGAAAGAGGACTATGGTTGGTTAAGATAAAATAAATAATTTAAACCCGTCTTAGCTTTTTTTGTTATAACTATATATTGTAAAAATCTAGGAATATTATATATTTTATGTTAAATTTCTAACCATAGAATAATTATTAATAGTTTGTTTTTGGTATCTCTCCATAACTGGAGGTTGAGCTAAGAAGTATGACCTATGAGCATCAGTCTCGTGAAGCGTGTCTTATCTTGCGCCTGATACTAAACTTGCCGCACTTGCTATACTGGTCCACTTACAAACGTTATGCAGGCTTATTTTAAAATACCGTCTGGCGTCTTCTCATCATATTTATTTAAAAGGTAGTAGCGGTAATGGCGCAAAATCAAGTGCTGTCGCGCAAATAGCAATCATTTATTATATTATAGTCGTTGATGAATATTTCTAATACTCAATAATGATCTGTGCCCGTCGTTTTGAAAAAATTATATTAAGTCCACAGAGCAATATATGAGATTGACATGGTTAAAATTTAAGTCTATGCCTATTACAAAATAATAATATAACCTAAAACACGCCTAAAATTTTTAGAGGAAATAAATGAACAGTATTTAGAATTGTATAAAAATTTGCCAGAATGAAGCGGAATATACAGTGTTTATTCAAATCGTTTAATTACAAACAGAATATTACGATTACCTTATCGAAAAGTAGGTTCTTAAATCATTCTTCTAATTATGATGAAGATTTTCTGCTTACATTAACAGCTATACTATTTTAGGATTCCTAAGTTCACAAGATGCAATAGACCGTAGACACCATTTGTTCATGCTAGAAAAAAAACGGCAAATAGAAAATGTGGGAAGAATAGAAAAGATAGAAATTAATTATAAAGGGATACCTAAAGACTGCACATTGATTATGAACAAAGATATATCAACACCATACGACTGTGCTAAACGTGAGTTTTAATATCTTCTTCGATGTTTCCAGGAATACTATATTCAGCTTTATTATACCTCATATTATATATAATATAAGTCTTGATTGTTTAATTGTATTAACTCATAGACATAGACATTTCCAAGTCATATATAATTATGAAAAATTTAATAAACCTTTCAGATCTGAGTGAGTGGCATGCTGATACCAGTGCCTTAGCTCTTCTTGATGGAACTGTGTATTGGGATATGCACAAGCCTCTTACTGACAGCTGCAGTTTAGAAGTGATTATCTTTTTGTTCTTGTTACATAAGTATATACTTGTCAGAATTATCCATGATATTGTCCTGGATGGTTAATTAATAGTTATAATATGTGTAAACAAATTTCAACACAGATTGAGATATATAATGCCTGATACTGTAGTTGATACCACTGTTTTAATCTGATTTATTATTAGGCCTATGGTAAACTTATTTAAATTATTGTTGGCTTAAAAATCATTAAAACTGAATGGATAATTCTGAGTTTAGCTGTGATTAATTCAGTTGATAATTGGAAAATACTGGTAATATGAATAATATAACTTTTTCATACTTATATCTGTAAAAAAAATTCTCAAAAATGTTGGTTAAACAAACATACTATCTAAATTACCTGTTACCTTTCAGTTGCAAAACTTTAATGTGCCTGAGCCGCAGCAAGTTAACAAAGCTTTCTGGCGAAGTTGTTCACTAGTTCTTGGTGCATGTGTGACAGCAGCATTCAAAGATAATGTTCCTGTTAAATTGCACAGCTTTCCTGGACCTGACAGTAAATAGATTTTTTTTGACATAGCTAGACTTCTGTAGTATATAATAACAAAATACAGTCATAACAAAATAGTTTTATAGAAACCAGTAAATATATTATCATTTTTCTAGTCCGCAGTGGTTCATTCATCTATGATGTAGACTTACCATCGCTACCTGACTGGAAACCAACTCAACAAGAGCTTCATACTTTGAGTGCGGAATATGTAATGCTAAGCAGAAAGGGTTTGCCAATAGAGAGATTAGATGTTTCAGAACAATTGGCTATGGAAATGTTTGTAGACAATGAACATAAAAGCAGTCAAATACCTAGTATTGCTCGGGCTAATGGTAAGTATACTTGAAGTAAAAAACATAGTTTTTAATTTTTCTTATTATTGTAAAAGTATGCAAGCAAATGTTTCAGGACAAAAAGAATATTGTGTTGAATATGTTCTCTGTTATTTTTAAAGATTAACACATTTAGTTATTCTATGCTGTTCCAGGCAAAGTTACATTGTACAAAGTAGATAAACATGTGGACATATCAAAAGGGCCGTTGATAAGCAATACTGCACAAATTGGAAAACTTGCAATTTGTTCCGTACATAAGATTACAGGTTAGATGTTTAATTACCATTTTATTATAATCTACACCAAGATTTACAATGTCTAAATTCATAAAATTTTCAGGTTCTTCAGAGAGTGATGTAAAGCAACTCTATAGATTTCAAGGAGTAGCACTACCAACAGGAGTGGTCCTCAATCACTTTGCATTCTCAATACTCACAGAACGAGCTAAGAAATTGGTGAGGTTTTACAATATTTTTAATTATAATAATTAATATGATTAAAGTGATTGTTAATTATAAACCATTCAATTAATCTGTATGTTAATCTTATTATTTTTATTCCAGAATTCAGCACGTTCACCAATTACTCCATTTGTAGAGACACGGGAACCACACCAAAGTATAGCAGCAAGTGCTTAATAGTATAGTTTTATGTAGTTTATAGCTTTAATAAGGAATAATCTTAATTAAACATTTAGAAAAACTTCTAGTTGTTTATGTTCTTCTAAAAAATGCAGCAGGGTAATTGTCATTCAGTTTTAGTTGTATTTCAGTATTTAAAATCCATATTGGGACAGATTAATTAACTTTCCTACCCTTTCTTTAAATAATAATGGCAATACCTTAAACTATATTTACAGATTTAAAAAAATATGTCTTCCTTTGGCATTCGAATTGACTAAGATATGATAGATATAAGTAAAAGAACAAAATATTCATTTTCATTTATTCACTTTTTGGTTTTTTGGCATCAGAGGGTCCATCCTCATCTGCAAAAATTGTTTTTGGTTGCGTATTTTTATAAGCAGGCGCCACCCAGAATGGATTTTCCTCTGCTTCTTTAGCAAATTTCAGAATAGCCTCCCTCGGGTCTTGTTCGTCATTTACTCTTTTACTTAAGCCCAAATTTCTTATCACAAAAGAGCTTAATGTACTTCCTGAAGCTGCAACTCTTCCACCTTGACCTGAAGTTATGGGAAGATCTGGTCTTCTAGACTTAACAGGATCCAGTCTCTCTTTCTCCATTTTCTTCTTATTTGTTCTCAACTTCTCTTGTTTGAATAATGGTAGTGCGTGAGGTGTAATAATTTGTTGAGAGCTAACAACTTCTACAGATTGTCTCTTTCTATTAGTTTTGACTATACATAATTTAGCACCGCGTAAACTTCTTTTGTTATCATAATAGCATTTAACAACTCCATTACCACATCCTATAAAAATTTGGTTCAATTTCGGATGCCAAATGGCTTTAATAACATGGGATTTGGTTACTTCAATACTTGTGACCGTTTCAAATGTCTTTGTATTGTAGAATAACAACTTTCCAACTTCTTGGTTCCTTTGTAGTGATTCACCTGTAAAAACCATTGTATCATCTGGACTGAAATTACAATCAGTTTGTTCATATCTAGAGAATAGATTGCTAAATATGTTTAAAGGTTTTTTAAATGCTCTTAAATCCCAAAGTTTTAGAGTGTCATCATTTCCTCTGCTGGCAAGATATGATCCTAAGTATGAAAATGCAATGCTGGATATTTCTGTCTGCTTTTGATGAGCATCTCTTAAAACACAAGATGTGTTGACAAAGTTTTTTCTATGATCCCACATTTGTATTGAGCCATCAAAGCAGCCACAAGCAACAGTGTTTCCATCTCTTGAAAAGGCACAAGCAGTAGGATTAGTCTTTAAGCCACCCTGTTGCCTAGGTTTTATAACAGATTTGTGTTGTTTAGGATTTTCAGTTAACCACAGGCGTAAAGTGCCATCCTGAGAACAAGTCATGAATTCTTCACGGATATGAGGATGCCAACACCCACTGTTGAGGGAAGCTGTGTGTCCTTTAGTTCTGTGAAAATATATTTCTTGTGAAACTTAATACAAACAGTACAGCCAAAAAATAACAAATCAAATAAATAACATAATGTACACTTATGAACATCAAAAAAAAATGGACATTAAATGATTCTAATATGACGCATGGCCAGCCATCGGCCTCCTCGCCATATTTTAGGAAGAAAGATAGCCCGATGCATGGACGCCACCACAAGCAATGACATTTAAGTGAGCAGAACAGTATATGTTTCTTTATCCAGATTTTTTAACATGTCAAGAAATATTCTTACACTTACTTTGCCATATCTGTAATATACTGATCTCCTTTAACACATTCCAGTACTTCAAATCCATCTCGATCTAAAACTTTAGCTTGTGCGGAGCCACTGACTACCAGTATGGAATCCCCAGTAGCAGAGTATTGTAGAGCCCTGATTGGATGGTTCTCACAAGGTTGAAGGGTGCGGAATGACCGCATAGAGGAATCCATGCCTGTAAAATATAAGACTAGAATTCTGGGTACAAATTTTTTTGTAGCTTATTTTTATTTTTTCTTATAGTGATATAATCTTCATGTATAGACCGACTCTTTATATGCTGAGAGAGTTTTAGTTGAATTTTATTAGAAATTTTTTTTAAGTTAATGTCTGCTACTCATAAACTATAAGCTTGCAAAATCTGGGCATTGCCAGATTTTTGCCAACTTTTAGTTTCAGTTTACCCTATTGTTAAATAGTTGAGTCCTACTTGTCACAAATTAACATATAAAAACAAAAAACTATTAATTACAAAAATATGAAGAATGGAGTGTTACAAATTTTAACTTACAATAAGAGAATAATTGTTTGTAAAAATGACTCATGATATTTTTATATTTGAAAGTTAGGTGTAAATTAATTTTGATGAGTAATTCTTTAATTTACAGACAATTTATTTCTGGCTTCCGCCAATTTAAAATTCATCTGGCATAAGATACTGGTTTAAACATATTCCTGGCCTTTTTTTTTAGAGCTGGTGCCATTTCTGTGCATGGCAATAGGGTAATGAGTGAGTTATCCTCAAAAAGCAAGACGGGAACAAGTCAGTCCATCACAGGGCGTATAATTAACACAAATCCATTTTTAATGGGATGTCTACTATCTTTAACCTATGTCTCTGCTAAATGTGTCTTAGAATAAAAGTGCTTTTTCAAAAACATTACCAGCAAAATCCCAAAATGAAACATCATAATCAATGGACCCAGTGGCCAGTCTTGCTCCTGATGGGTCCACAGCTAATGCTACTACTGCTTTAGAACCATGGTGCATTTCTACCTGTAACAAGTATGAAGAGTATTTCACTGTAATTATAACACAGATTGAATTTAAATACCTCTTATATTAGTTAAAAATTGTTTCAAGTATTAACATCTTATATGTATCTTATACTTGAAACAATTTTTAACATTAATAATTTATTAATTACAGAAATTATCTACCTCATGTGTGTTTGGTATTCGCTTCTCTAACGGCAATTCTTCATCATCAGAATCACTGAGCTCATCATAACTGTCTTCTCCACCTTGTTTAGTGATGATTGTGTTTTCATTATCTTTATCTATAAGATTTGAAGGAATAGGTGGACCTATATCATCATTGTTCTCATCTTGTCCTAAATTTGGAGGTAAAGGACCTATAACATCCCTATCAGCATCTTTTGATTTAGATTCCATTGATTTTTTCGCTACTTCTTGTGCAGTTTTCTTTGCGCGCTCCATCATTTCTTGAATATCATAGTTTTTAGCTTTTTTTCCAAAATTTTTTATACCCATAACTTGATGAACATGCTGGTTTTCTAAGTCATCTGATAGTTCTTCGATCTCCTTCTGTTCTTGAATTGGTCGTCCAAAAGAGCCAAAACCTGATGAAGCTCCATCATTGCTAGTTTCTTTTTGAAAATTAAGAGTTATTTTACCAAATGATATGGGTTTCTTACTCATTGTCACAATTCACTTTTTAAAGATAAACAATATATTAATTCTAAAAATAAAGTTGTAAATATCTTTAAAATTTAGATTATTATACAGTTATGTTTTTAAAATGATTTCAAATTTGCACAATATATATAAATAATGTTTAACTAAACAGAAAATAATACATAAATGTATACTATACTATATTGTTATCTATACTTTATAGTTTTTTAGTTTAGATAGAATTTTGTACATTGTTTTTAAGTGCTATCTATTTGGATATATTATCATTAAATAAATCATACATTCATACAATAATAATTATTATTGTATGATAATATATGGATATGTCATCAGTGATGGCAATTGGCAACTGTGAACTGCTACAGAATGTTCTCCTGAGGACCAACAACAAATACCCATAAATATCGAGTAAAACCCCTGATTTTTTTTAAATTTCCGTTTTCCCTTAAATTTCGAATAATATACATAAAAAATACGTTGTTGTATAACATTTTGATCTTGAAGAATTATAGCTTATTCATATTTCAGTTGGAAGTAGCAATGGAGCTTATATTTGGTTTACTTGTTGGTTGGGTTCTAGGCTTAGTATCAATTTATGTTTATAGAATCGGGTGTTTAAAAAATTGAGTCTCTTATATAAAGCACCACCTAAAAAGCCCCGCTTATAAAAGTACCTCATAAAAACCTCAGGATATTTTGACTCCCCCTGAATTTGGGTGTAAACCTCCAAGTTTGCATCACTATATTATGTTATCTGTATATTCAGTCATCTAAAGCATGAATTCACAAAAATGAATTACATGTAGAGGAAATAAAAGAAATACATAGGCTAGGTACAGACTTAGCTATTGGGGAAAAATTCGTTAATTTAAGAAAAAAATAGATTTTTTGTGTACACGTTTCAAAGATTTTTAAGATTTGCGACAGATCCTTAGCATATTTACACTTTTGTTCAGAATAATATAGCGCATGATGAAAAATTTTACATGAGTTTGAATAAATTGTCTCGTATACACATAATATTTAAGCGAGCTTCTCAAAATAATTAAGTAAAGGGGTAGTCTTAAAAAAGTTTTTTTATGACCTTTTCCATACTCTGTATCGACTATTCTAGTAGTCTGTGCTGGTCATTTAAAATTTGTTAACAAACAATTTTGGTTTGGCGATTATCGGCAATCGGCATTCGGCATATTTCAAAAAGACACGGTGATTCGGTTGCGCTATTTCTTATTAAAATGATTTCTTGCTTGATTTTATGTTTATTTGTCGGATTTTCTTTTGGGTTTACTGATAAAGGTAAGTAGGTTAATAGCTTATTTGTTATTAAGTTAACTGATATTAATTGTCTGTATGGACTTACGATTCAACGACGGTAATTATAGTAAAACGTAATTTTTTATTAAGTTTTATTTCAATATAAATTTTACTTTACTCGTAAGTTTACAAACTTAAAGTATACATTGTTATATTTGCCAATATTAGAATATAGAATTATGTTAAAAAATAAAAATTTTATATTTCATACCTACTTACTTACTGCGCTTATAATTTATGAGATTGATTCGTAGTTCTTCATTCTATACATACAAATGGTAGTAATAAAGTTATTGCTTATCTATATATATATCTGTGTAGATACAAAAATTTATCTTTACATATTATTTTACAACAATAAAGTATGTTTTGTACGATTACTGTTATAGTTCAATATTATAATAATTTTAGAATCGCCACCGCAATGGAGTGATGTATATGCTGTAAAAGGACTCTTAAACATCCCTTATGCAGAACTACACGAGCCATTCTATGCCTGGTAAGTTCACACAGTTTCTAAACATTTATCCCTAACGGTGTATTTTTTTAATCCTATGTCTAAATTATAATATATTATAATAATTTGTAAGATAAACTTTTTAATATGGACCGTTGATTTGAATACTCAAATTTTTTAAAATTTAGTATTTCCTTTGTTTTATTTTACTTAAATCAGTCAAATTTCATTATAAACCAATTCAGTATGCTTTATTGCATTCTCTATTGAGGTTACAGTAAGTGAGAAGTTTTTAAAATAATTAACAATAAGTGTTGATTTATTAAGCACATGCGCAACCTAGTTATGAAATAATTTAACATATTATTTAAATATAACAATTTGAATTGTAATGCTAATATCCCAATAAGTATCTATTTTTATGAACATAATACTGATTAATGTGTATTTACATTTTCCTCTTAACCATACACATAAAAATCAATTAAGTATGTTATTTATATTCCTTCTGTTAAAGAAGTTAAAGGTTGAGAAACAATAAAATGGGTCCAGAAATTCAGTCAGATGAGCTGTAATTTTATTAGTCAATAATTATTGTCGGAATAAATATCCAGAGGTCAATGCGTTCATGATAAGACGTTATTTACATTACAAATAGATATAATTGCGGTCAATATTTGTTTTGCATGTGTATTGTAATTTAAACCAATTATTTCGGTCTTTGAACTAAATTTGTGTCAATAAATTGTATTTGTGGCAAAATTTAGATTTAAACAATGTTGTTACTTCAGGTGATATAGATATACCAGTTTATTCCAACTACGCTTTGATTACATTATTTCGCCATATCGCTCTTTAGATATAAAGTGGAAATTAATTTTTACTTCCAAAAATCACGTAGTTTTAATACTAAATAGTAATCGTAAACTTCAAATTCGATTTACGGAACACAAATGTGGGTACATGCGACTAACAAAACTAAAATTCAAAGAACAAACAATTACATCCTTAAACAAATAAGCAATATACAATAGTACATGAACACCTGGACATACCTACAGTTAAATTGGAAATAAAATTATACGCTCAGAAGTACAAGACTAGGCTGGAAAATCATCCTTACCACCAGAACCATGAAACTCAGCAACATTGATCAATATTAGTGAAATTCACGCGGGCGAAGGTGCACAAATGTACAATGTTACGGTCCTTGAACTTGCCTAATAACATCCCGTTTATATAAAGTCAACGACCACAAGGCATAATCATTAATTATTACAATGAATAAGATTTTTGAAGGGCGAGAAGCAATTAAAACTTTGAAATTTTGATTCTTCAATTATTTTCTGATGGTAATTTGTCTGGATTTTTTAAGGAAATAAATAAAAAAAAGGGAAATAAAATAATTTTGACTTTCATAAAACCGTCTTGCAATCGTCGTCGACTAGTAATTATTCATATTCAATATTAATTATAATTATTGTAGTTAGAGTTAGAATATCTATAGAAGGAATCGGTTACAAATGAACATAATATCGTAAAATAAAAACATTTTTCACAAAAAAAGGATCTTCCGCTTCATAGGAGATGCTGTGAAAATCTGTAAAATAAAAACACAAAATGTATACATACATACAGTTATCGAGAACGAGTTTGATAAACATAATGTTCTATTTAGAAGTTTAAGATTAATAATTGTACTTACGACCGTGAGAGTCGTACGTTCTTATCTCTAAGGGCCTGTTTCACAATGTCTGATTAAGTTCCAAATAAGCTATTTATTACTTATTGGTAGGATAAACTGTATTTTTGCGTTTCACTACTGTTAGTCTATTCGTCATGAAATGCCAAGTGTATTATTCGGAACTTTTATCTTTCGAATAATTTATGTGTTGCATAGCTATTTGGTACTTTATCCATACATTGAGAAACAGGCCCTTATAAGTATACTAATATATATTTATCTAAATACGGGAACATATCTACGAAATGTAATGTCTGATTAGTAAACTCATTAGGCAGCATATATAAAAGTACGTAATTCTAATCTTCTAGAAGATCAGGCATAGTTACTGTCACTTTGATGACTTTTAATTCCATTTTTTATGTATAGTTGTAATCTTCTAATATTTACAGTTTTCGTTGATACTACTAAAACTCTAAAGATTAGTTAAAAATAGTTAAGGAAGTAAAAAAACTATCAATACTAATATAATGCGGAAATTCAATTGTTTGGATTTAATGGGCCCCAAAAGTACTGGGACCAATTTGTAAAATTCTTTTACAGTTAGAATCCTCCATTATTTCTATGATTAAATAGTGGTGTGATAATACTACAATAAAAATCTCTTTATCGCTACGACATTTATTGATTATAGGGCAGTGATGTACTACACTATAGGAGACATCAGTATCTACAAAAGTTCATGATACTTACATGTCTATTAAAATTTAGTAAAATTTGTTTTTGGGTTCATAGAAGGAAGCAAAAGACAAGTTTCTGCCACTACATGATAAACTATTACGTGTAGTGTGGTGCGTAAAAAATTACGAACGATTATTTTCGTTTTCAGGTACGATAGGAAAAATGCTAAATCCCGTATTGATTACTATGGCGGAATGGTTAAGACATACCAGTTTGAGGCCAGTGTCTTTCCGAATTTCGGTACATCTATAAAGGTAATTAATTAATGTATTATTTATAACCTAATTATTAATTTATTTTAGCAATCGAATAAAATATATATGTACAAAACAAACTTTAACAAAAATAAAAAAATCGATTAAAAATATTAAATACATTCAATTAACCATCCAACCATACATACACACCATCACACAATGTGATGTGTGATGGTGTGTATGTGGGGTGAGCTCATGATGCAGGTTATTTAACGCATTGGATATTCTTAATACTCCTTTTAAGCATATTCTGCGATAGCTTAAATAAGGCTAGACTTAGTGGTAGTGGTTAAAGAAATCTTCAATTTTTGGATCAAATGGGTAATTTTCATTGCATACCTGTGTCTACGGACGCGATATATATTAAAATTATTTATAGAATAAATAATTAAAAAAAATCGGAGGCCATGACTAAGAGTTATGAGTTGTGAGATTTCTTTTAATTATACGAATATCAAGTAGTAGTGACTATTCGATTTTCAGATAGCACCAATCACAACGGAGCATGTTCTAAATCAAGAAACATGTCTCCAAGTGAATGGCACAGAGGACAGCAGTATCAGCATCCAGTCTGTGTTACCTGATATGTCCGACTTCAAGTATGTGGGTGAGTCATACCTATGTCATCTATTTGTATCATAGTATATCCATAGTTGCTTCCCTATAGAACAGGCCACAAGGGCAAATGGCAGGAGGCTCACCTGATGTTAAGTTATATCGTGGACACTCAATACCAGAGGGCTCGCGAGTGCCTTGCCGGCCTTAAGGTTTTAAGAATTGGTACGCTCTTTTCTTGAAGGACCCTAAGTCGAATTGGTTCGGAAATACTTTAGTGGGCAGCTGGTTCCAAGTGGTGGTGCGCGGCAAAAATTGCCGTGAAATACGTTTAGTTGTGGAACGACGTACGTGGAGGTGATATGGGTGGAATTTCGTATTCTGCCTCGACGTCCGATGCTGGAACTTTAGTTTACCTATTCCTCACTTAATCGCTTTTACGATTAATTAACATTCTGGTGCCGTCCCAGCCAAACTATAATTTAGAAATGTTTATGTAGGATGGAAGGATTACGATTATGCTCACTTGCCACAAGTGTAAAGCGTGTTTGACCCCAATTCACACATACATCCACACCCCATACATTTTAGATGTGTGTGAATTGATCTGGTGTGAATTTTAGGTTCAGAGACGATGCAGGATTCGGATACGGCTAAATGGCGTATGGTGATGACGGTGGGTGATAAAGTCAATAAGTATACGATGTGGGTGAAATACAAGAAGAGCTTACGGGGTGATCCCATACCAATACCAGTGAGGTATAGTAGTTTTAGTATCGTAATTAATTAAAAATATATATTAGATTAAAAATAGCCATAAAATGTATATGTGTTGTTGTCATGTTTTGTTTGTATCATATGGTTGTATAAGTGTAACCTATTGTGGATGCATCTAGTGTGTTTGTTTTGTGTTTTATTTTTGATTTTGTTTTTATTGTAAGTATGTTTCTGTTTGGTTTCCGAATAAATAAATAAATAAACTTCAGAGACGAAACTCTTAAATGCAACAGCAAATTCAAATTCATAGTTAATGTGGGTAGTTAAAGCTTATTATTATGTTGTGGTTTAATAAATTTACGATCTTATCTGATATGAAAGAAAAGGCTTTTATATGTGACTTGGAAAGTGGGGACGGACTCACTGAAAATTGAGAATCACTATATAGTAGAGTTACAACTCTAGCTGTATGACATACCCACTTACATTAAAAAAAGAGGTAGTTATGAGATACTGATATTTTAGAAAATTGTAGTGATAACAATTCTATCATAATCATTATTAATGGCTGTACTGCCCCGCATGGGTCTTAGCAATTATATTTCGGCATTAGTACCAATAGGTAGTTCTCGATATAATTTCTATAGACGACCGTAGAAATATAAAAAAAAGCGATAGGGACAAAGACTATATCGCATCAAGAGGCGTCGAATATTATAAAGAGGAAATATTTTTATGTAAGTTTGTAACGAATTGGCTCAAAAAGTACTAGACCGATTTTAAAAATTATTTTATTATTTGAACTTATCACTGATCAGTATAGGCTTTTTTAATTGCAATACCCAAGGTGTAAAAAACTGCCTATAAAGTATATTTAATCATACAAGAAAACTATTGACGAAAGAACAAAAAAAAATTGTTACATAATATCAAAGAACATGTTTAAAAAAATCTCCACCCGCGCGAAGCCGGGGCGGGGCGCTAGTCGTATATATATGTAAATTGTATACGTTTTCTAGGTATGAAATGAAAGGTTACAATTCCCTCCTCGGTTCACACTACGACCACTATTACATCGACTATGCCGAATACTGTGTTGACGAAATTGACCAAAATGTTTTCGAGGTCGACCCAAGTAAGTAATTCTATAATACTTTTTTTTTTATAGAACAGGGGGCAAAGGGGCAGGAGGCTCACCTGATGTTAAGTGATACCGCCGCCCATGGACAATCTCTCAATACTACTTTATACTAAAGATTTTCAACGGTCCAGTAAACTAATTGAGACTTTTCATATTGGCCTGTATATATTTGCATATAACCTATTTGTGTCCGCCCCAAGATTTAGGGTTACCAATTCGAAATTCTAGGATGAACATCTACCAATGTAAAATGAAAATGATAGACACATTTTTTTTTCCAGTTAAAGTCCATGTCAAAGTCAAACATCATTTATTCATATAGGTAACACTATGTATACTTTCGAACGTCAAAAATGAAATATACATTAAATGCTTCTTATTTTACATTTACTGCCAGTTCTCAAATCAAGCGCTTAGAACGGAAGAGAAGAACTCTCCGCCACTCTTTTTAATCGCCAAGTTTTTTGTTTTACAATTTATTAGACTAGGATTTATGAATGATAGGGTAATATGTGAGAAAAATGCATTTTAGTCTTCATATTGTGAATTCTGAGTGAATTACCCTATTATAATAATTTGTTTCTTGAACACTAGGTACTAAATAAGTGTTTTTTTTTGCAGAAATGAAATGTACTTCGTTCCCTGGTCCTGGATCCCGACACTTCGCCACGTTTAATCCTATGAAGGAGTTTGTTCATCCCGTTCACAACACGCATGTTGATGATGAGTTTGACAGGTTAAAATCATTCATTCATTCGTTCACTCATAATATCAATCTCTATTGTTACTTAAGAAACGTACCTCATTCATTCAAAACTATCTCTCAGACATACATAAAATACATTAATTTTTTTTCCACATATTATTTAACATGGGATTGAGCTCTATATGTTATATACATAAAGGTATATAAGATATAAGTACTTTAAAAATAATTATTTCAGATTCCTGATGAAGCACAACAAACAATACTCCTCACACATAGAAGAAGCTAAACGACTTAACATTTTCCGTCAAAATCTCAGGTAATTTAAAAATATAATGAAAAAGGAATGGGTTTTTAGAGCAAAGATTTTTTATAAGCAACAGGTTAGGTTTTATATTTCCAAATAATTATTTTATCTTTACCGATAGAACTTATGCAATAATGTCTATATATAGACTGAAAAACTTAATCGGTATTCCTCTATATACCTCCAGACCAAGTTATGTTTTATTAGATACATAAGGTTAATTGCTGATTGGTTCCGTGTAACGCGTTGTAGGAGTATTATACCACGTAATGTACAAATGAATCACGTTTAAGGTTTCTCAGTTAAAAGTATTCAAACTGAAAATTAATTAATTCTACTACTAGTTAAAGTTAGGAACACAACTTTAATAATATTAATTTAATTTTATATGAACACAATTGACACAATAAACATAGGTATACAAAGTTAATTATGTTATGTACTAATCATTATAAATTTTACAATAAAAAAATATACTGCTTTATATGGGGGAATACCCGTGTTATACGAGGGACTGAAATTGCGTAATATGAAAATTCGTTATAAATCAAAATCATAAATCATTTACTTATATAGGTAACATAATGTACACTTATGAACTTCAAAAAAAAAAGAAAGAGAAAGAGAGAAAAAAAGAGATAAGATTACCGTGTTATAACATGGATTACATTGACAACTAAGTATTTTTAAAGTAGCTCAAATTTTATCAGGCATTGTTATAAAAACAATATTTCATGATTTTTAGATACATTCACTCTAATAATCGTGCACGTCGCGGATTTACTATGTCTGTGAATCACCTCGCCGATCGAACTGATGATGAACTGGCTGCTCTACGTGGAAGGAAATATAGTGGACCAAACACGGGTAGGTTGATTCAATCCGTAAATAATTTCAAAAAGAAATATGTTTTTTTGGTTTTTTATACATGTGTAATCTAACCTACACCTAACCTAAGTTCACCTAAACTAAGGCGACCTAACCTAAGTTTTAAATATTTTTTTTTAATTTAAAAGTCTTTTAACGAAAAATAAACATATAAAACTAAGTTTTCTACGCAGTAAATTTAAATATTAAATTAAAAATTTATATATTGTTTGGTATTTTGGTAGTGATTAATTACATTAACACTTATTAATCAATATAAAAAGCTATTATTGTAATGCTATGTCTACTTCCTTTAGTGCCTAAAATATTACACGTATCAAGTAAAATTTTGATTGGTTGGTGTAAGGGCTGTTTCTTAACTTCTATTTATATTGATCTAGTAGGAAATTATAGAAGAATGATTGCTCACAAAGTACCCAAGATAAAGCCAACACTTAATAATAATAATAAATTACAGGTCTCCCCTTTCCCTACAGTAAATCTGTAATTGAAGAAATGAGTGTGAAACTCCCCCCAGAGTTCGACTGGAGGCTCTTTGGGGCTGTCACTCCTGTCAAAGGTATATAACATAGTCTATACTTTAACCCGGCTCGAAGGATCTACTCGTTTTACGAGTCTGTTTATTATAAATGCATACATCAAGTATTTACTTACATTATAATACTAAAAAACAATATCAACCATAATAAAAATTGCTTTAATCATTCAATAAGATGTTTTTTTAATTTAATTTCCCTTACAATAAATTCTGCAGATCAATCAGTATGTGGTTCTTGCTGGTCCTTCGGAACGGTGGGCGCCGTCGAAGGCGCCTTGTTCCTTAGTAACGGAGGTCATTTAGTCCGCCTGAGTCAACAGGCCCTAGTGGATTGTTCTTGGGGGTAAGATTTATTATTAATTATGAATTCAACTTGAGGAACATGAAAGTAGATCTTATGTATTTTTAGTATATTTGTTAGTCAAAGAAGATTAGGTCGACGCGTTACATTTTTCGTTTTCATTACTTTGACATTGTTTTAATTTGAAAACTATAATAAAATTAAGTCAAACCTTTTTTTAACATTAGATTTTTATAAATTATTCCTTACTGACGTTCATAAGTTTATCGTGTTAACTATATGTTAATATATATTTGCTTTTTTTAAAAGAGTACCGAGAATTTTTTACGCCGGCTTTTTCTCTCGGCCTACACCCTCTGTCTTTGCCGATGAGTAGGGATGCCTACAGGTTCAAATATGACGTGGAATAAGTGATACCTTGATGATCTTATGTTCCAAAATAAACGTATTTTTTTTTATATGAATTATATTTCGGTTTTTAATCGATCAATGCTATGAAGGTGTGGCTCATTTATAAAAGGTGATTCCGCTTAATTGCATTAAAAAGTTTTGCTTTTTTAAATCTGTGAATAAGTTAAATGAGTATTTGCGTTAATGATTTTTCAAATATATTTCGATATGTTTTAATTTTAGTTTCGGCAACAATGGCTGTGATGGCGGCGAAGACTTCCGCGCCTACCAGTGGATCATGAAGCATGGCCTACCTACCGAAGAGGACTATGGAGGCTATTTGGGGCAGGCATGTTTTTTTGTGATGCAGGCTCCTAAGTTCATATCTATAGTTTTGAATTTATCAATAATTTCATTGTTTACAGGATGGGTACTGCCACATTGACAACGTCACTCTGGTGACTTCAATGAAGGGCTGGGTCAACGTTACTGTTAAGGACGAGAAGGCTCTCATGGTATGTAATATAAATCAGGATTTATATAAATTACTAGATGACCTGGCAAACGTCGTTTTGCCATATATATGATTTATATTAAAAAATAGGGGTTGATAGTAGAGGTGTGAAAATGAGGGGTTGTATGTATTTTTTAATACTGTATCATAAAATAATAACCTAAAAATTATTAAAATGAAATGGATGGGATGGAAAATAGATGTTGTTCGATTCTCAGACGGACACAAAATTTCATGAGAATCGGTTAAGCCGTTTCGGAGGAGTTTAACTACACAAAATTATTTAATTTAACTTAAACACCGCAACTACGATTAAACAAGATTAGGTAACTAAATATTAAAAGATATGATTACAGTAATGCCTTTGTGATTCATTTAGAATTCTGAAGACGTCCTTATTTTGATTTTACATACCCCTTGTATGTCAAAAAAGTATCAGTGGTTTGACGGTCTAAGTAACTCCAATTATATAATTTTAGCTGGCTTTATTCAAACACGGCCCGATCTCAGTTGCAATCGATGCCAGCCACAAAAGCTTTAGCTTTTACTCCAACGGGGTCTACTATGAACCTAAATGGTAAGAATTGTATTTATATTTGTGAGTACCCACATAGTCTTTATTTCATAACAAGCTCATAAATTAATATATATTAGATAAAAATACTATCAACAATTAAATTCATTTATATTAAGAGCTAATTTTAAATTCCTTAAACAATTACGGGCAAATTCAATTTAAATAATAATACAAAATACAAGATAGAAGATGGTAGAAATGGCAAGCCAAGACGAAGAATATTCTGATAATTGATCCAATCACTTATACATTATAATATATTATCAACAAACAACAATTTGCTCAACAGAATATAAAGTACCGTCATTAAAACGAATTTCTTATGACCCCTGATATTATCCCTGAGGTCGTAGGTTCTGACCTCAGTTGTGCCATGATAAATAGCTATTTTTTATGTGCGTATTTAACACACGTACCGTGACGGAAAAATGGTGAAAACCGGTGTGAGTCAGTCATAGAAGGCAGATCACCATATTGCCTAAAAAAAACAAATGATCACGAAAATATACAAAAACATGAGGCCCAGTCCATAAAAGTTGTAGCGTCACTGATTTTTATATCATATACATTTTGACTGAGAAAGACAAAAATGGCAATGATACTAGAATCTAATAATATAAAACAGGCCTACCCTCCTATAAAAAGATTACTTAGACTACCCTCTAATTTAAAAATATTTTTTTCAGCAAAAACAAAGTGGAGGAACTAGATCACGCCGTACTCGCGGTGGGGTATGGGGTGCTAAACGGCCAAAAATACTGGCTGGTTAAGAATTCTTGGTCCAATATGTGGGGCAATGATGGTTACGTACTCATGTCTATGAAGGACGATAATTGTGGGGTCCAGGCGGCTCCCACTTATGTTCTTATGTAATAGGAATATGTGGTTTGGTCTGTGAGATGAAGGGATATGATAAAATTTATGGGTTAAAGTTTTTAGCTGCTTTTAAGTCGCCATCGTTTATTTTTAGTCTATGGTTTTAATAGTCGACATTTTAATAAGATTTTTTTTTCGCCTTCATAAAATTTATTGAAACAAAACCGGATATAATATATACAATGAAAACATTGAAGTAATGTATGTATATATAATATGTTGACATTAAAATACAATATAGCATATATAGTAGTAAAAAAATTGTTGGTTTTGAATTGGTCTCACAGACCGAAACTTCTAAAATAGTACAACATTAATTAGTACTCATTTGAATCTCAAATAATGTGTAATATGATTAGGAGATTAATACACATACATGGAATAGATAATATAATTCAGGCAATTTCTAGTACAAACTCGACCAATCGCCCTTCTAACCTATTTATCTATTTCATGGTCGTAAACGTACGATAAACATCAAATAGATCTGGAATTATGTGCGCTGTATGTAGCAAATAATATGCTTTATCTTTATTACCGTAAGTTTTTCTAATTATTAAAATGTTATAGAATTATTATATGAATAAATCAGATATAAATTAGTTTCATCATAATTTCAAGATTCCTTTTTGTCCTGCTCCTTAGTGACGCATATCCGAACCAATTCGACTTAGGATCTTTCGATAATCAATTTCTAATAGGCACTTATTACAAAAAAATCCCGACTTATTTTTTTTATTTTTGATGTTGAAAACTTGACGTCCTTGGTCATATATTTTAGTCTTGTTTCGTGGACGTCTCCATTATTGGTAATTTAATTAAATGCTTTTTATGCATATCTGTTATTAAAATAATGCTATAATTCTGTCTACATTCCTTTGTATAAGACATGATGTAGTCCTCAGTAGTGTAAAAAATTTGGAATCTATCACGATTTATTTGTCTGTAATCTTACCACGCTTTGGATGGCTACTGTATTATAGGTCTTGTTAAAAATAAAAGTTAGTATGTATAAGAGAAATAAACGAATATTGTATAATTTGTGTTTCATTTAGGGCCTGTTTCACAATGTCCGGATAAGTTCCAAATAAGCTATTTCTTACTTATTTGTAGGATAAACAGTATTTTTGCGTTTCACGACTGTCAGATAGCGCTATACGTCATGAAATGCGAAGTATCTTATTTGGAACTTTTATCTTTCGAATAATTTATGTGTTGCATGGCTATTTGGCACTTTATCCATACATTGTGAAACAGGCCCTAAGTATTATTTAATGTGGTGGTATCCACATACACATATTTCCAATTCTAACTTGTGTTCCAGGACACGCATCTTGATGTAAGGTTTTCTTATACTGAAAAAAAAAAGATTTGTAGTGATTTTATAATTTTTTTGGAATAGTAAGATAGATTGAAATTCAAAAGTATATTGATTTGGTTTATTAAGATTTTTGGGGTTGATTAAGGGTTCGAATTAATCTTAGTATAAAGTAACACAACACAAGCCAGCCTTGTTTGTTCTTGGAGTTCATCCGATAGTTTTTAAAAATTAACCCTGACGTTAAATCCTGAGTTTAACCTGTTTTTGTAAAAAGCCAGCCAAGGCCTTGGCAAAACGCAAATGTGTTTCACTTTTATAGGCACCGCATACCTTATTGCATATCAAATGAGAAATGTGTCTGCCTAACGGGTCTTTCAATAATAAGTAACAAAATAATTACTGACCGTCCAATAATTCCAAGGTGGATAATGGGGCATCCAATCATTATCTTTACCATCGTGTGAATTCATTGGAATTTTAGGTCCTGGGGCCAAAGGATCATTAGCTTCGCCGGACTTCTCATACGCGCGTAAAGTATTACTCAGCGCAGACATTATTTCATTATAGGCTAATCCGCGCCTTTTCTTTATATTCGATATTTTGTTTCTATTATTTCGCTTAGTTACAACGACTAGATAGTCATATGCTTTTGTGTTGAATTTTTTATCTATGTGTGCTCGTTCGTTCCATACGTCATTAGTTTCTCTTGTCTCTGCTTCATCGTTACTTACATCGTATTTATCTTCGAATTGTTGAAGCGCATTTTTAGAGTTGTTACCAATTTTAATCTTCCTATGGACTCTTATAAGCGGCTTATAAAATGTATTAAATTTATCATCAAATTCATAGGCTCCCGCATCTAGGCCGTGAGGTACTTTTCGCTTCACCAAAATCTTATTTCTAAACTTCCCTTCACTTACATGTTTGTTCTGATTTGGTGTTAATTTAATGTGTTCCGTTAAATCATGATTTCGTATACTTTCCGATATTTTAGGTAATTGTTTTAAATTTTCTATGTTGTCGATTTTAAAGAATGTTAAACATGCAACGAATTTAATTGAAATAAGCAATGCACTGACTTGTAAAAGTTTTAACATTTTGTAACCTATAAACTATTTTCCATCAATATGTTTAATTGCGCGATGAAAATTTATTTTCTGTTAAATGATTTGAATTTTCTTTTCGATTTTAATAGTAATAACTATAAGATTTATTTGTCGACTGTTCGTTGTTTTGGTAATATTTATTATGTAACATATTTCTTTTTTTATACGTATTATATAAAATACATGTCACAGGTTTTAAACGCGGTAACCCGTATGTTTATAAAAATACACTAACAAGTCGGCTAAGCATTTTACAGGAAAATATTGAATTAAATTACAATTCAAATAAACCCTTACAACTATTCATTTACGATATTAAAAAAATTAAACCAAAAGCTAAATGAGGCGAAAACAATAAAAAATTATGTACTTTGATATTTTTTTCATGTTTAATACATCTTATATAATGCTAGCTAATATTGACAAATCAGTTTTCTTAGTAGTGTAGTAGTAAGTAGTGTAGTAGCAAGACCTTATAAGTTTTTCTTGCGACTAATTTTGATAAATTTCTGAATATTTATTTCGCAAATTTTAAATACGGGTATAAAACATATTCTTGCTTTTATTAACTGCATCAATACGACCATTTCTTACCTACACAATTTAAGCAAGGATATCCTAAGATTGTACTAAGACGGCAATAAAACACTCGCTTTAGGGTTTTACAGCGCGTACGAGGTGTATTTATGTCGTCATTACAGGAATTATATTGCACTTACCCGCATGCATTAACATCAGTACTTGTACCTAATTTATTTTATGACACTATAGAGACTCGTTTTTACGTAAATATCAAGTGAAATTCAGGTTTAGCTCAGGTGCATCTAACGATACATGTTATCGCTTTTTTCAATTTATTAAAAAAAATTGTATAGAATTGTATCGCGACCATCTTTTTTTAACTGTGACGGTGTGGAAAATTACTAAATTGTATGGAATAAGTAAATTGTGTATGTATGTATATTTACCTTCATTTAATTTGGTTCATTATTAATTTCTATATTTCTATACAATACTGTATATAACTGGAAGTCACGGGCTCCTAAATTTCAGTTACCGGTCCGAAAGAAATAACTCCTACGGTTCTGATAGAGTTTAATTATATGACCTGTTTTAGGCAATAAATTATTCTTATTACCACAAAGGTAAGAATCTTAAGCCTTCTTAAAGAACTTTTACATACATATATTTTTGCAGTTTCTCTTGTATTAGTTGAAATAATAATCGAATTGAAAAAAAATGTTGACCAATATTCCGATGTGTTTTATGGATTTTTTGTAGTTCTACACACAACTACAAAATATACTATAGTAAATACGCAAATACAATAATCACGAGTGTAAAAAGCGTATTTTTGTTTATTAAAAGCTGCTCTACAATTATCCGACTTTAAAGAACCCGGGATAAAAGAACGTCGTCCGTTCATGGCACGGTTGTTTATCAATAGATTTTGCAATACGCAATTAATTTTTGTTGAATCGGTAAGAAAAACATTGTTCTATAGGGAGAAACGGGCAGAATTGATTTTCATAGATTCACGACATGACTCGTAAGTGTACTCGTATTGTAATATACTATATTATTAAAATAAAGAGAGAACAAAAAAAATGAAAATTTGTCACCAGATTATTACGAAACTGATGTGGAAATGTTACCTCAGGACTTTATATGGTAGTAATCTTATATTATACACAGAAATTTGCTTTTTGCCATAAAAACTGTCACTTAACAAACACTGAGCTCGTATATAACGCCAAACGATCCAACTTAAGTTTAAATGAAACACTTAAAAGGGGTAATAAAGGACGTCAAATGGTTTTTTGGGGCTAATAAAGGGAGTTATGTTAAATTATTATGAATCATTAGGTTAAGGGCTTTTTAATAAAAAGCCTCGTTCCGAAATTAGTTAATTCATTCAGCTCATTCAGTTTCAGGTTCTGCCTGTGACCGGAAAGTGTCGAGATCGCTTGAATTATCACAATTTCTAATTAAGTTTATCTTGATCGGTTGTTAAAATTGAAGTTGTTTAAAAAACTATTTACGTAACTCAGGTATAATGTAAATTCAGATGACAGATACAATGTATTAGTAGGTAATAAAATATAAATTTATAAATTTAAAAACCCTTGATTATATTATATGGCTTGGTTATTTTTCTTTTAAAAATATTATAATCAATGCATTTTATGCTGTTTTATGTAAATACATAGTTTTTTGAATTTTTATTATATAAATAGGTAATTATTGATAACTGTATATGTTTATATTTGAATGTGTATTCTGGGCATGGCTTTTTTGTATAATGTAACTGTTTAGATATTGTATAAATTACAAGTAGCTGTAGGAATACTGATAAGCTAAGAAATAAACGAAAATATAAGTATTAAATGGGCATTTTAATTTATTTAGATATATTAAATATTTAGTTATTTATTTAGGGCAACGGAGAGCCTTATTGCTTTCGAGTGAGCTTCTAGGTACCTACTGTAAGAAAAAATAAAGTTTATAGTAAATGAACACTAAAGGAGTGTTCCTAATAATGTAAAATACCGAAAAAATATGAGATTAGACCGTGACCGTCGATCTATCTATCTCCATCCTAATAACCAAACCCTACGAAGACAATCCATTTTTGGCAACGGATAGAATGCAATCTTTTTGCTTTTTGCACTCATATTAATTGATAATCATATAAACCAAATAAAACCGTACAAATAATATTATAATATACATATCAATGTGTTTTAAAAATCAAATAGCTTTTTAATTATTTTAAAAACTGGTGTAAGTTAAAATCTTAAGATAGAATATTTACAAAGTTGAACTGTCATCTTCATACAAACGTCTATCTTCATACACCGACCGATTGAAATTTTAGTGCTATTGACGTTAGTGATCAACGATCAACGTTCGTTAACTAAATTCGCTCCGTAAACGGGTTCTGTAAAAACGAAAAATAAAAACTTCTGCTGGATGGCATAGGCTGGCTGGTCTTTATATGGATGGAACAAATATGGATGCCATTGATAATTTATTTCTAGCCCAATAAACAAGGAACTGTTATGAATAAATACATAGTCGAGTGAATACTAAAGTCTTATTATAGCATTTAGTGAGCTTACCCGTGTGTCTGTGAAATAGCTTCGACCCATTTAACTGAACCTGAGTTAGTGTACACTCGCGAAGACAGGTGCTTTCCACTATATTATTATTTTTTAGCAAATTTATTCTATAATTCGATGTTTCTTGGAGACATGACATGCATCTGAAATCGAGTTTATTTTTGTTTTATTTATATTTTATATTTTCAAAATTTGTTTCACATTTTAAAGTAAAATGAAGAGCATACTCATCCCTGAAAAGCCGGCAACGCACCCAATAATATATAATGGGTATCTCGTTTGCTTTAAGTGTGAGAAGAAAAAAGAGTTTCTGTACTTATCTACACGCGTACTCTATAATTGCTATCTTTAGCGATTTTAATGATTACGTATCCTGCATTTATAATTTATAATCAAGTTAAAGTTATTATGATATTATATTAAATAAGTTTAGATACATCACTACATAGTATAAAACAAAGTCGCTTTCTCTGTCCCTATGTCCCTTTGTATGCTTAAATCTTTGAAACTACGCAACGGATTTTTTTATATATTTTTTTAAATTGATAGAGTGATTCAAGAGGAAGGTTTATATGTATAATAACATCCATTAAATAGTAGAAAAGTACTGTTATTTTTGAGGTTTCTAATGTGATGTCGTAAATAATTACATTTTTTTCCGCTTACATTGCAAACGCAGGCTGAACCCTACGAGTTTTATCAAAATAATGTACTAAGTATTGTACACATTGAAAAGGTCTACAGAAAAGTCCATGATCGTATATTATGTCTATCTCTTATGGATAACCCACATTTTTATATACAACGTTCACAGATTTTCTGTAGTGTATTTAGTATCAGCATTGCACCCGTGCGAAGCCGGGGCGGGTCGCTAGTAGTTTAGCGACCCGAAACCCGAAAAACAATACCGATTTTCCCACTTGACAGTACAATTTATATAAGTAAGTTACTTAGCCTGAGACAGATCGACGGGAGGCGACAGGCGGTAGTAACGAACACTTCTTGAGGGTGTCATTTTCATGCAAATTATCTACATACTTAAATCTGCCGCAAATTACAAGCAGCGCTTAATATTGTTTTCTTTTGAGTCTGATACCCGAAGTGTACTTAAACGTGAGCTTCTTTAACACTATTATAAAAGAATTATATTATAGAAGAAAAAAAAGAAAGAAAGAAAATTTCTTTCTTTCTTTTTCTAAAACACTATTATAAAAGAATCTTGAAAATTTTAATAGCTGAGGGATCGTCGCTTAGAAAATGCCGTAGATTTTTTCATGGGTCTTTACTTTTTAATAAATCAGTAAGGAATTGAATGGCACTAAAATTACGCAGATTACGCGTAGAAATACACTACTACGCGCCATAAAATTCGGTCACAAATTATTCCAAATACGCGTTATCACTTGTATTCACTATTCGCACTAATTCTCTTCGAAACGTACGTAGAAACAGAATCATCTTGAACAATGTTCGAGAACTTCCTAGTTAGGGGTGGTGCTCAGTTCTATCCTCATCGCTCAATTCTAGAATGTGCGTAACTTTTACTCTTTTGCACATCGCTCCGTCCTTACGATCGGTGTTCTAGATTGTTCAGTTTGACTTTGAGAAAATTACGATATTACCTCTCTTTTGCGTATAATTCCGTCTTTGCTCTAAGTACTCTTGAATAAACCTTCATAACCAGTCCTAAGAGCTACCAGGTTTCCTAAGCCTGTAGCAAAATTTTATGCAAATTATATTTTTCTGGAATGTGATAGTGTAACGGCTATAAATCACTTTGCTTGCTGAAAACGTCCATAACTTGTGGAACAATCGAGAAATATTTCAGACAACCCGTCTTCGTAACAATATAAGAATGTTTGTACACGGCGTCCGCACCAATTATCTTGTGTGGCAGTTTTAGTACGACTTCAAAAATATATAAATACGAAGCATTAAACGCAGTATTAAGAATTATTTTTTTATTGCATAGTATTTGAATAATCCTTTGAAGTATACGATTTCTCAAATTCTATAAGTCATTAGGAATTCATTGCGTGATCTTGTTAGATTATTTTTGACCTATTTTAAGTTTCTTTGCTTGCACAAATAAGTGCGAGCGCCTTTTAATTAACAAAATAGTAAACATGTTGTACTAAATGACCGTCATTGTCAGATGTGAAAATTCCTTGTAAATTAATTATTATTAAGGTAAAAGTTCCAAGATGATCATGTGCCACTGGAGGATCACTCCATGTATTTGCGTATCTATATTCACACTGTTTACGTGTTTATGATAATATAAATAAATAAAAATAAAAATCTGCGTTTACTGTACAAGAAGTTATGCGACAGAATTGTCATTTAAAGCTCTATATCATATATGTAACTAACTAAACGAATACATCAACCAATAGCGTGTTGCTTCATGCTACGTTCGCCCTTTCTCACTCTCTCTCAATCAGTATAAATCGCTCTCTCCCTTTTCTTCGACAAAAACGCTGCACATCTTCGTGACGTTTAATGCGTACAAAATTTACCCTCATGCTAAAGAAGATTTCACTTCAATAAATTATTAATTGAAACGCTTGCGCATAAAAGGTTTTTTCTTCCCAGCCTTGATCTGCATCGAACATTGTATACATGTGTCAGCTACTACCAATTTAATGTAGCTATGTCGTATCATAACTAAGTAATTAAACTAATTACACAAATGTACACGAGGAATCACGTGTCCGAAACGTGAAATAGTAAAATTAAGTGAAACACAAACCATGTTGCTACGAAACTTTGAACTCCGCATTGTCGATTAAACTTTGATAACCCCTTCAACAGCACATTTAACTTCATCCCAGTGGGTAAAATTCCCGCTTATATATAACAAAAAAAAAACGATCAAAATTGTAATTTCCTGCGCTCTCATCGCTAAATAATAATAATAATTAAGCTTCATTTATTCCTTGATAAATTTACAAAATATACATACACATAAACTATATATATACCTATATTTTTAAGGACTTCTTATTGAGTAATAGTACATATATCCCAATTATCTCCACCAACTTTCTTAAGCTCGTCAGCCCACCGGGCAAGGGGGCGAGCTAGCTTTCATTTTCCTGGTGGCCTCTTTGCTCTTTATCCATCTGCCATTGTTTATTCGAGCGGTATGGACCCTCCATTTCCACATAAAATTTTTATTACACATGTCCGAAACGTGAAAACACGTTAAAACACGTAAAAACTTTTTAAATTTCTTTTATTTTTAATTAGAATTACACAAAAAAAAGTATATTTAGTTAAAAGAGAAAGTACACTAGACCCCATACTAGGAGTGAGCTCTTCCATTTGACGACAAAACGATTTGAGCTTTAGCTCGTAATAAATTCTACTTACAATAAATAAATAAATTATACAATTACACTACTATTGCACAAAAAGTTATTCCTCGGATTTATGACAGGATTAGAAAATGCTGCTTACAAGTGTCAGTGAATGTATAGTTTGAATCAATACTATAAATTTTGTTTAGTGTGTTAAGCGGTTAAAGAGAAATAAGAGAAAAAGCGTTGAGTGAAAAAAGTGTGTTTTTGGATAGTTTATATGTAGGTTTATGTAGATTATGTGTGGCGTGGTCTGTGTTTGTTTTTAAAAATCCGGCATAATTAAGTATTAGAAGTTAGAACTTTTGTTTCATTGTAAAAGTTTAAGGTTGGGTAGCAAAACGATTTCATATAAGATACGAATTTCTAAAAACAAAATCCACGGAATAGCGATATTTTAAAGCTGGAAGAATCCCTTTGTCTCATATTTTGGCGAAAAAGGAATAATAAATAAAGACCAGAGAGTAAGTGAACAAGAAATAAGTGTAATGATATCCTCTGCCTGTAGCCGTGCAGACATCGTAGACTGGAAATTCTTCGAATGAACTAAGAAGCACCAATAAACCTTTGTTGTTTTACCCAGTGCATGTATTATATCAAAACTATTTTAATTTCCTGTTTTATTACTTGAAGCGATTTAATTATTTACGTCTGTCACGAAGAAACTGCTTTGCAGTAACACTGACGATTTCCATCCTCTTTCAGTTTTTTCCAGTTTCGTGATATTCACCATTAATACTTCAGATTGTTTGTTTATTTAATCTAAATTGGAGGAAAAGCATTTGTACCTTTAAAATGCGAAATACAGTTAGATCTGGTTTGACTTCTGTTATAGGCTTTTCGGATTTTTTATTCTTAGATTTCTTTGATTTTTACCATTATAATTGGGATTCAGTACTCAAATCCCTGTATAAGTGAGATAATTTATCAACTTCGGACCTATAATGTTACACACATACATATCAATTATATATATTTTTTTTGGGAGCTGCGAACCCACCCCTGACTTTTGCTTATTAGGGACCTTGTTTTGCTTTATTTATTTGTTTATCAATTATATTACATAAGCTAGCTATCAAGGGAAAAATATGTACACAAGCGACCACAAAAGTTATAAGTAAAAAAAATATATTAACTTAAACTAAATGAAAATCTCATTAAGAACATGATAAACAAAATTACGGTAAGTTGAAACACGGTTCTAAAATATTTTTTTTTGCATCAGATTAGTATAGAAGTTGTAAGAGCGAGATAGCCTATTCACTGGGCTATAAAGTAGCAGATAAGCGATACATAGGTTTATAACACTTTTAGCTGTAGTAAGTCTAGGATTACAAAGAGAGGAACATTTTGTAAGAAGGTTAGTAAGTCACGTCGGAGTTTTAAATCTAGTCTAATCTTAGATAGATAGGCACTAGACCAGGTAAATATTATCTAGGTAAATCTTTTTTAATATGTAAATAAATATTTTCCCTTCTGATGATAAGTACACTGTAATACCACAGAGTTGTTCTAAGTTTTAACGCAAAAACTAAATGCTTGTTAGCTAGGTGTTGTGAAATAACTGAGTTACCTATTTAGTGATACAGTACCCCCGGTAATCCGTCCACTGTTTAATCCGGCACACCTCTAAGACACGGTCTATTATAATTTTTTTTTAATGTGACATACATAATGAATTGCAGCAGTTAGTAGTGTTGGCCTAGTGGCTTCATCGTGCGACACTATTACCTGAGGTCGTAGGTTCGATCCCGGGCTGTGCACCAGTGGACTTTCTTTCTATGTGCGCATTTAATATTTGCTCCAACGAAGGAAAACATCGTGAGGAAACCGACATGTCTTAGACCAAAAAAGTCGACGACGTGTGTCAGGCACTGGAGGCTATAACCATGTTTTCATTCACCATTAGAGAGAATATTAAATGCGCACATACATAGACAGTCCATCCTAAACATAAATAAAACCAAAAGACGAAACGATGGCCCCTTTCGCTTATTATGGTCAAACAGAAACATTATGCTTATCTATGCTTGCACTAGATGTTAGTTTATTACAATAGGTACAAATGTACTTAATTTAAGCGTTGGAAAAGTTTTTCTAGAATATTGAACAAGCTATATAAGCGTGCCATAGTCAAAGAGATCATTTTATTTTTTGTACGCAATGGTGAGAAAATCTGATTATCTCAGACTATAAAACTGATGACATGTGTAAGACTGACTTGTCTTTGAAATAAAAAATGATTTTAGAAACGAATGCAATCTGATGTCAGGAGCCACTTACGTTCGAATTCAATAATTAATCCACAATCTCAGATTGAAACAATCTGTGATCAGACCGTAACAGTCAATCGATAGGAAACCCTAATAAGGGAAAAAGCTAAAATATATGATATGATGTAATAAAGTGCAAGAAGTGTATAACCAAATCTTTTAAGAAAATAAAACAAACTAAAAACTTATCACACGTATTCATGAATGGTAATACAAAAGAAAAGGAAATACAAGAATTACACAAGTCACCATTGATAAGGTTAAGAAATGTTATGCAGAAGAGTTTTAAAAGATGATAGGGAGGTAGCCGTATGAAGTTGGCAGCCTATTCCACAACTTGATGGCGGAGATCATAAATGACTGTCCTAAGAAGAAACATTTATTGGACGTAACTTGTAAAAGTAATTTTACAAGTTACGCTCCTACGTACGTATTTACGGAATTTAGTGAAAAAGAATTGAAGAAGATGAGCGTCACGTCTAGGTCGGATTGATCCCACCACCCGAGATACCCGCGTAATTTAGATATATTTGTTTAATGATTAGATGACTTTTAAAAATATTTGTCTTATAAAAGGAGTCGATAGCAGCTCTTTGTTCACATTTACGAACATCTCCGAAGGCACGTACGTACTGACTGTCTCCAATTTAGAAACTTTGCATATTATATCTCGTAAGCGTTTTACTGAATGTACTGAGGACACTCAATTAATATATACCGAGATAGTACATCATATGAAAGCTTTTAGTTTTGTAAGTGCAGAAGTTCCAAAGTTTCAGGACGTTTTTTTTTCTAAAACAAACACTTGGAAAACGTCACATGTATTACATATTTCAACGAAATATTTAACGCCAAACGCTTTTGAGACTTTTATCAATGTTACGCCTAAACTCAATAACCTATCTACATCCATTTTTTGTCATCTGAGATAGACATCTAAATCCAAATATTGATAAAATTGTGCTAATAACCAATCGACGGATTGTAACAGCCATCTGCCAGTACAAGCTATGAATGGTAATTCGTATCGGTGTATGTACCCCTTTGTATGAAAATGACAGTTCAACTGTGCCAATATCCTATCTTAAGATTTTTACTTACACAAGTTTTTAAAATAATTAAAAAGCTATTTATTATGTTTTAAACATAGACATGTATATTTTAATATTACTTGGACGATTTTATTTACTTTATTAGGTTTATATTGATTATCAAATATGGGTGTAAAGAGTGAATAGATTGCATTCTATCCGTCGCTAAAAATGGATTGCATTCGTAGGCTTTGGTTATTGGGATGCAGATAGGAGATCGATCTACTGTCACGATCTGGTCTCAGATTGCTTTCAATCAGAAGACTCAGACCATGACAGTTTGTTGTGGATTTATTATTGGGTTCCGGCGTTAGTCGATACGACTGACTATTTTATATATTTCCGTATATCAATTCGAATCGTCGAGGACTACTCACTTGTTGCGTAGATATGTATATCTTTACATCTTGTACCGCATTTACTATGGTGAGTGTTCAGAGGAGTTGCAGTTGAGTCATCATTGGACGCCGAGTTATACGAAATTTCACCCGTGTCACATCGACACACTATGATCCACAACGATTTTAGGCAGTTTTAGCTTTATTGTACTAATAAAAATTCCTATATATAAGGTTTCTTTTCTTGCCGTCAACGCACGTGCGAGTCTACATGCAGTTTGTGAGTCTCATAGCCTGTTCTATAAAAAGGTGTTTATGTATGTATGTTTGCAGCAAGCAGCCTTAGCTTAGAGCTTGCAGCTGTCACGCAACCGTACATTTGGGTTAAACCCAGTAAATTCAGGTATTATTCAATACTCATGTTTGATACTTAAGATTCTGTTAGACATGTTAGAAGCCCAACATCGGTGCTAGAGGAATAAATAATTTATATATTCTCGTTTTGGCTCAGTGATTCCAATAGCGAATATTCCGTAGGTTTGATAGAAGCTGTGGTATAATCTGTAACAAACGTCACAAGGAGGCCAACGAACATACTTATACATACTTATAAATTTATAAGTATGCTCGTTGGCCTGCTCCACAAAAATCTACTACCAACGATAATACTAATTATTGACCAGTTGAAAGGGGTACAGTAGTCTACAAGTCGTATAAACAAAGTTACCTATTTTATAGGTACCTTTACGATTTTTGTTAACTACAAAAGCTGTAATTAAAATACAAACATTTATGCATTAGATTATTCTAAGCTCAACAAGCAAAACGATACCTGGATGAAGTAAAAATTAATTATATTTTAATTTAACATAACTATGACTACTTAAACGATGAATTTAGTGCAAACTTTCTGTGCCTGCCACAAATCCTCGTTGAAGGCGATCAGAATCTACCATAATACGTATTTGAAATACTAGAGATATAGTTAGTGCTAAGTCTCATCTTTGTTCATTACTATAATTACTACGTGAGAATTGCGCAAGGACAGGGCGTCCTTTAGAAATGATAATTTGTAAACATAGAATATATTCACTGAAGCTGTTATATTCTTGTCCGATCCCTTTCTTTAGTATCGATCACATAACGTTTATTTTATGTACTTATGGGTAGTGCAAGTAAATGGAATAGACCGAGACTAAAATTAATATATATTTTACAAGTTTTATGCCCTGAAACAACTTGCACCTGAACAATATACACAATCGGATTACAGATGTCGGCGAAGACTATTTCCTGCAGCGACTTAAAGGCTGTGTTCTAGAAACATCGTGCATACAGCTTCATAGTTTCAAACGGACAAGATAAAACTGATTCTCTAAGCCTTAAAAAAAATCTGTGGCGCCACAACCTCTTTATTTCTTGGCCTCAGATTTCTGAATCTGTTTCATGATCATTTTGAAATCTAATAGGCAAGTAGGTGATCAGCCTCCAGTGCCATGTACACGTCGTCGACTGTATGGGTCTAAGACTAGTCGGTTTTCCGGTTGTTTTCCTTCACCGTTGGAGCTTGTTAAATGCGCACATAGAAACTATTGGTGCACAGCCGGGAACGAACCTACGACCTCAGGTATGAGAGTCGGACGCTGAAGCCACTAGGCCAGCACTGCTCACTATAAGCCTTAAGACTTAAATTATTTGTATGTTAGCCGCACTGTTCATTAGCTTAATAAAACATTTTGGAACATAATTTTGTTCAAATACAATATATTTTATCTTCTGAGTAGTGAATACATACATGTATCGTCTGTGCCGAAAGAGAACCGGCGTGGCTGATATGCAAAACATACGTCTTATTTGTTATACGACATTTATTAAAATAAGATAATATATTCTTTTATTTTTCTATTTCAAGCTTCAAGAATTATGTCGAACTATAATGACGTAAGTGTATTGTAAATCTTTAATTACTTTGAAATATATTGTATAGCTGACGTCGTAATTTGTCAAATTAAATAAAAACGTTTTCCCGCCAAAACAGCTGATGTAGACATCATTAAAGCTGGTATCGACGTTGTTGACAAGAAAAATGTCAAAAGCAATAAGGTTTTTTGTTTTCTTGATATAGAGATTAGGTAATAGACATTGATGCAAATATCGATCATATATTATATAATATATAATTGTCATAAGGTCATTAGACCCTCGTAACAGATTAAAAATAAGGTTTTATATTAACGTCTTAATAAAAAGGTTACTTTTATTTACTTCCCCAAAACTATTCGTTATTATTCGTTATCAAACTTGTGTTGTAACTATACCTCCATCATATATACATTACGTTCCACAGATAACGATCAAGGGACGAAATATTATGAAAATACTTCCCTAACATACATGATAACATTATTTGCTACATCGTAAATATAATCCGGGTATAACATTGTAATAAGTAGAGCATTTGTCACGGCTGGTTGTGATAAACATAGGGGAAGGGATTACAAAAATAAGTGTTCAAGAAAATATTTGCCATTTTCTTTTGTATTTTTTATCGTAAATTAGTTTTATATATATCTTTCCTTCTCTCTTAATCTGTGGTTACCATCAGCGTCATGGGTATAATAGTTTTGATAAGCAATTAAGACAAACCTCTTCTTTGATTATATGAGTATAAAATTAAATAATCAAAGAAGGAAAAAAGGCAACGCCGCAGTGTGGCGTAGTCAAAACAGGTGCTTACATCTTAAAAGCATAAGCCAAACCCTACAATATATCACCGGTAAATGGTCCTCATATATTTGAGTATAATATATATCGCATGAAAAAAGATATAGCAGTCAACAAGGTGAGCAATGAGGCAATAAAACAAACAAAAAATATAAGCAGTCTATTTAAGTGAGGGATTGTTCGCAAGGGCTTAAGAATGCTTTTGACATGGAACTAAGAAATTTAGATATGACTTTGCTTAACCAATTCACCTTAACTTGACTGTGTCGTTTGAAAAATGACAATTGACATTATTTATAAGCTATCATTAATTCAATGTATTCTAAAAACCGATTAATAAATTTCTATTCACGAAGTAAATTGCCAAGATGACAAATGACGGATCACGTGACAGAAATATCTATTAGAGTAGAGCAATCTTTGCTACTTGAGCTGTTACTAGTTTCTTATTACTACTGTTACTAAAGAAAAGTGTACCCATCACATGTGAAGTTACAGTTCCACATTGAATAATGCGTTATTCTCGTCTTCGCCGACAAAGATTTGAGATTTATTTTTGTGTTTTAGGATGTTATTCATAATCAAATAAGTCGGTTATTTAAACGAAAAGTCTATATTATATTTGCAAGTAGGATGGAGGTTCATGAGTATGAAATGCTTGAGCAATCGTAATAAAAAAAAACATATTATCTCATTCTAATAATTTGAGACGATAGTATGTTCTACAGGTTTAATTTATTTTATGATATCACTTTGATGTTAGTAGCTTATAAAATAGATAAATAATAAAAAACAGCAGCACAGCTCATAGATTTTGCACACGTCATATTCGTACTAAAACACTGGATTTAGTAAAAAATACGAGTAATTCCTTCCATGCCATTTACTATCTTCTAGATTCTATTACATTAACTTTTCTATTATTTTTGGTTATCAGACAATTTCTTTTATCTTTAAATTGTTTTCATTCATTTTTTACCTTTTGTTTTCATTTTCTATTTTAGTGTACTTCATTTATTTTACTACTATTTCGTTTTCGTTTTTTTTTAAATTTACTTATTTAATATATTTATTTATTATACTAATGTTTTATGTGTTAGCTGTCTAAATAAATCATTTGACCAAGGTATTGTTGGTTTCTTGAATTTCTGGAATCTTCTTAACTGAATGTAAGGTGATCTGCGGGTTGACTGATGGCTAGCATTCAGCGGTGAACCAAACGATACCTCGTTTGTTAGTGACACCGAATCTGCCACAAACCGCTCTAATGACGGTTATATACAACTTTTACCTGTGGTTTTGTTTGATTGGCTTATAATAGATGGAGAATGGAACTTGGCTAATTGGCTACAATATGGTTTTTATTTAATTTATAGATATTTCACGAATAAATTTTTCCAACATTCAAAATTAAACCAATTTACGCTTGGTAAGATGGAGATAAGAAACGAGTCAGTAACGTGCTTTATATTTAAAGGTATTTAAGGCAATAATTTACAAAACATTTTGAAATTATATCGTCTTATAATTACTTCTTATAAAACTTTTAGACTGATAGTGGTTGTTTCAATATTCTTAAATAAGCACTGGATAATCGTTTATATAAATCAGAAGAAAAGTGAAATTATAATGGATATTTTTTAAATAAATCTTTAATCTTACATTAATTACTTATTAAAAAAAAATAGAAACCATGATAGCTGAAAATTTACTTTCGCAAAATGGGCATTAAAATTCACAGGAATACGTCAAATTACAAATAACCATTTATATATGTATTGACTATTTGTTTCTTGTTTGGTAACCCATTTACATGCACCATGCCAGGGCGATAGTAAAAACTTATAAAACCTTTATGTTAACGAGAACATTTACGCGAACGTAAATCTAGCTTTTATAACTCCATGAAATTAATTTAGCAAATCGCAAATCTTTTATTATAACTGTGTGCCTAATTGATTCAAGCCTACGCCACAGAGGAATGTAAACAGTTGTTATTAAGAATAATATAAGTATGACAGACTGGTAAAACTTAGTAAAACAATATTATGTAATTCTAATTTCGTGGTTGGAGAATATTAACCACAACACTAAAATACAGCTTTAGCACTGAACATTTTTAGAGTAGAAAATAAATAACATATTTGTTTGTAAGAAAATAAATAAGTGATATTTAATAAATGTTTCTTTTCTCTTCAAAGTACCAAAAAAATAGACTATTTCCGCTCCACCATCAAGCGAGGTTTAACCAAATTTATAAAACAATACGTAATTTTTAATTTATATAAACGATAAATAGTAAATTGTTTTTATGGATTTTTTTATATGCCGAGTAAGGGAATCTATGCCATTCGAATATTTGTGATCTACAGAATAGATTTTACTCTTCTAAATAGTCTACAGCTGTGATAAATCTCAGAATCTAGTCAGGCAAGCGCAAAACGTAATTAAGTCTGTGCCATTTATCTCAGTTTTTGTGATATCTTCATTTCGTTAAACCTTTAGTCCTGCTATTACTTCACAATTTGTAGCAAAGTTGAAACTGGCAATTTATGCTTTTTTATGTTAAGATAAAATAAACAAAAAACTAACTATTGTCACAGATTACAAAAAACTTTTGATAGCCGCTTTAAGGAATAATTATTAACGAACAACTACAAATCCGTGCAATAACGGCTGGTATACTGCATACAGACGATAAAAGTATGATAATTTTCCTTGGATTTTAATATATTTACTTGGATTAAAGAAATGACTAAATACGCAACTACTCTTGTAGTAATGAACACATGATACAAAGTTTATTTCTCAAGCATATTAATGTCAATTCATGCTGATACCAGACATGTATATAAAAAAACATGTCGAGGGATAAAAAATATAGGCTTTGAATTATTCACTAAGCAAGACATGAAAAGACGTTCTTCAAAACAGGTCGTTTCCAGAGGAAAGTACCCGATATAAAAGTCGATACATATATCAAAAGCTGGTCCGTTTATGCATGATTATGTCAACTTTTTCCGACAGGTGACAAGGATATGATGAAATCAATACTTTTGTAATAATAAAATTCCAATTCGCACATACTTACCTCAACACTCTAACATCACTTTTTGACAGCAGAGAATGTATATATTTTACTAGCGGCCTCCTCCCCACCTTCGCACGGATGGTATTTTTTTTAAAATTTTTTGTAGATATTGATATGTTCTATATATTGTGGGTAATTTTTTTGTTCTATGATCAATAGTTTTTGCAGCGCCTGCGATGAAAGATATTTTATATGCATTTTTTATGTGTAACATAATATAGTAGTTTTAGTAGGGTTCCCTATTATTTTATTCAATTATAATCTATATTAATCAGTGATAATGTAGCATCCAAATGGTGAAATAAATTTTAATGTCGGTCCAGTAGTTTTTGAGTGGGACAGTGCCGAAAGGTATGTCAGGATTTGGAGAAGGGCTATGCCAAAAAAGGGAGAAACCTAAAAAATGAGATGATAGTAATATAACGTTAAGTGTAAAAGTATCTGAAATAAACGGCTTTTATTATTATTTAGTGATAAACATTTTAGTTTTACGTATTCGTGGTATATAGAACGTACCTGTCATATGTATACTGACTGCTTTCAACAGACGCAATAACTAATGATAAACATATCTTAATGTCTGCTATACATCACCTAGTCAACCAAGACAGTATTTGATCGCCACTCCCAAGAGATACTTAATCTATGCTTCCGATTCTAACACATGTGATAGTACGAGATACCGCTGCAGGATTGGTGCGTTCATCGAGTTTTTGTTTAAAACCAAATTTTTATGTTTACTTATAATTAGGAGAATATATATTTACTAGAGTATTTAGCCGCCATTATTTTTAATGAAATTATTTTGAATTGATTTTTGGTAAAAAATTACGTTCATTTAATTTTTAAATAAAATAACGTCTACATCATGGTAATTAATATGAAGATTCTAAAAAATCAGGGTTGCCGTTGCGCACATGGCCGCACCGTATTTTCCTCCCTCAAAGGCACTTCTAAAATGGGAGTCCATGGGCTAGTTATGGCTGCCCTTTTTGAGCGTCCCGTTTCCATTTTCGTCCCGGGCTAGTTTGCCCCCATATCCTATAAAAAAGAAAAAGTTCTCTCTTGTTCATGCACTTAGTTGAACGAAACTGTCTTAATATTCCTCCTATAGTGCCTGCACTATGCCGTACATTAAAGATTCCCGTGCCTTGAAGTGACCGACATTTTCTCTTTTAAACTAAAGATTTCTATTTAATTTAAACGTCTTTATTATAAGTACATGAGAAATCTAAAGAAGCCGGAAAAAGTGCGTATAACATTTAACCTATTTTCATTGAATAGAACTAGCGAGAAAAAAGTTAACAAATGCGATTACAGCATTAATAAATTAGCATCTCGTGTAGTACTGGCCGAGGTCCAAATAACATTTAAGTATTTTGTTGCCTCACTGAATATTGGGGCCCTAACATCAAAAACTTGTAACATATTTTTATTGAGCGCTAGTTAAATATATAAGCATAAAGAATTAAAAAAAAGTCAGTGGCCCTGCTATTTAGGTCCAGGCCTCAGATTCTGAAGCTGTTTCATGATCATCAGTGATCAGTCTCCTATGCAAATGGCGTCACCTTTTTAGGTCTAAGGCATGCCGGTCTCTTCACTGTTCCAGCGAATTTTAAACGCGCACAAAAATAGAAAGTCCATTGGTTCACGGGTGGGGATCGAATCTCACTATAGCCCTCATCGCGAGCCCTCTGGCATTGAGAATGTCCATGGGCGGCGGTATCACTTAACATCAGATTAGCCTTCTGCCCGTTTGCCCCCTGTTCTATAATAATAAAAAAAAGCCACTAGGCCATGACTGATGACTGATGCTCTACTCTACTCTATAAAAAAAGCAATCTCAATTAGTTCTACGTACCTCAAATCTGATTAAAGCCAAGAGGCTGATTGCAGGTGGATTTAAAAAAAAAGAAAAAAAAATTAGTTTGTCGACAGTTATATAACATAGATTACCATAAACCACTATGATTAAACCGTTACATAACGTAACTATTAGTATATGAAGCAGTTTCTTATTGATATAGACCAACCTGCTGAAAAGGTCAAATATTTTCGCTTAGGTTAACGGACCTTTTTATTGTACGTTATCTGATCTAACAGAAGTTTCATAGTGCCTATAATAGTTATGTTTTTTTTATAATGTAATTTATATTTCCTAATTATTTATTTATGTTTGTTACGTGTGTAATTGTTTTTATTGGTTATGGACCATGTCCAGGTCAGGGTCACGGTTTAAGGCATCGTAAGTTCACATGTTCCGGGCCCGAATTGTCCTCACTTGGTGCGATTACGTCCCTGCGTACACCAAGTATCTTAGCTGCTTTAATTAAAGTGCATGGAACGTGGGATTGTAATGTACGACTTTAGATTTAATTATTTGCATTCCAAATTGGCCCATTCCTAAATATTGCTATAATTGCCGAGAGTTATGTTAGCACATGTTCTCCAATAAACACTGTTAATTTGGGTATATGTAGGATTAGAACCCAGAACCTGCCTTTTCCGCTATAATAAGATGATGCCATTCATCATTGCTAAAGATCTTCATGTGACAAATACGGTTGACGATGATAAGATTGATATTAAGGATATGGAACAGTGTTGGCCTAGTACACCAGTGGACTTTTATGGGAGCATTTAACATTTAAACGGTGAAGGAAAAAAATCGTAAGGAAAAGGGCTTGCCTTAGACCGAAAATGTCGATGGCGTGTGTCAGGCAAAGGTGGCTACCTACTTATCTATTAGATTGACAAATGATGATATTATAACAGATACAGATATCTAAGGTGACGTGAAGGTACTACCTTAAAAGTTTGTAGTGCCATTGATTGATTTATTTATTAAGGGAATAATATTCAGAAATGGTTGCGTTGAGTCTGACTTCCTTACGTCAAAAATATATTGGCTGTAGCCAAACGGGGCTTTTCCCATGGATAAGAACTTAAATTTCTTAATTTGAAGAATCTTATTTTAGAGTTTTTCGAGTAGGCTAAACTGATATTTCAAATTAATTCAAAATAACGTCGTGGTCAAATGATTGATGATCTCTAAAGGCATGAATATTCGGTTTGTTGATAATTTGTAATAAAAACCCCGAAGTTCCTCTCTGAAGTGTCATTAAACGGTAAACTTTCTTTTTGTTGAGTTTAACAAAGTCGAAAGTTTTCAAAGAATGCTAAATTGGGGCGTAGCTCTAGTTAAACAGTACAAGAGTGTTTAAATCGATAATTACAGTACTACGGCTGTTTTTACAAAAAAGGCGATATTTACAAATATTTTTATTTATTTATTTATTTATTAACACTTTGTTGCATTACATAAAAGGAAAATATTAAACATAATTTAATGACAAGCAACTGGCGGCCTTATCGCTTTAGAGCGATTGCTTCCAGACCTTACCACTGTTAGTAAAGGAAAAAACCACTATGAGTATATTAGATAAGGTAGGCAAGAAGTGCAAAAATAAAAAAGGGAAAACAAAAAAAAACATACTTAACAGAAACAAAAAGAAATAAAAATAAACTAAACTGATATGATGATGATGAAGTTACATAAAACAAAACAAAAAGTAAACAGTGCACATGAATCATGACAATCCAATTCAAGATTCAAGATCGGTCTCACGTCAGTTAGTAGTTAGTGATATGACATGGACAGGTAATGTTTATACAGCAGAAATTTAAATTTGAATAGTGACGGGAAGTGAATTCCATAGCCATGGGATTTCAAGGATATAGTTTTCGGAAGAGCGTAAACTATAGTTATGTGAACCCAAAAATTTGAAATCATTTTTGAGATAAGAAGGAGTTTTAGGATTGAACAGGATGGAATATAGGAGATGGAAAATATGAGCATCACGTCGCTGTCGAATGGGTAACCAACCTAGCCGCTTACGGAACGCAGAGATATGATCATACTTTCTTAGACCGAAAATAAATCATAATAAATTTTCTATTCTATAATTGTATTAATTTTTTCTCTTTTTTAATACCGTTGTAATAAAAATGGTCTCAAATAGCTTTTTATTTTCATATTGTCATACACTCACACAAGTGAGTTTCGAAATCCACATTCATTTGTGTGGGCGAGAAAAGGTCAAATGGACCTAAATCGAAACGGTTTGCCACGATTTGACTAGACATAAAATTCGAGTGTACTCCTCCCTCAAAGGCCAGAAACGCACCCTCTAAAAAGGTGTGTCTATGGGCTGCGATGAGTGCCCTTTTTGGGCGACTCGCAGGCTCGTTTGACCCCCTATTATATAAAAAAAGACATTCAGTATAGATTTATTTATTCGGAAACCAAACAGAAACATCCTTACAATAAAAACAAAGTGAAAAATAAAACACAAAACAAACACACTAGATGCATCCACAATAGGTTACACTTATACAACCATATGATACAAACAAAACAAAACATGACAACAACACATATACATGGAAGAGTTAGGACATTAACAGTTGTTTTATTTTATTTTTAAATTTTTTCGTAAATGGTTGAAAACGCTCTTCTGGCTTTGTGAGTGTCCATAGGCGGCGGTGTCATTTAACATCAGATGAGCAACTTGCCTTTTTGCCTCCTCCTCCTCCTTCCTGAACATTGGTCAATCTCTGAAACGGTAGACACGCTTGTCCTAAATTTAGGTCATCCCTGGGGCTTAGTAATCTATAGGGTTATTGGGTTCTTAGTTCTCACTCTCCCATTTATTTAGTACAGCATGAGAATGGTGAGAAAGGTGTGGCTACAACATGAGCCGAGTCATATCATTTTTCGTTTACGTTTTCGTTATCTTATATTTGAGCTGTTTAGTTAATTTTTGAAGAAGTGTGCATGTATGTGCCGTAATGATGACTTAATTCACATCTGGCTACTCGGGTAATTGGCGGTTGTCCGGGTTACTCCTTAATAGATAGCTTGTTGGCCGCGATTCAAACGGCACCCTTTATCATCCGGATTGCGAATTCATAACACCCTATGTGTCGTGCTTACTAAATAGTCCCGTCCGTTGGTGGTATTTATATCTTTGTAAGGAGAATCGATCTTAGTTACGTTTCTTCATATCATATCTCATTACTATGAATTTTATAGAACCCAATTTTCTTCCGAAAAAACTATTAACCCTGAAGACTGGTTTTAACGAGAGATAACGAACCGTTACAGATAACGAGACGCCACACACATTCTTGCCTATAGCAATATGCGTGTGGCGTCTTGTTATCAATACCTCTTAGGTCAAGATTCAGAGACTTTAAGAAAAAATACAGTTGTGGTTTAAAGAAAGGCAAAAAATTGGCAGGGAATCAATGTTTAAAGGTACATCCCCAATACGTTACAATAATTGTTTTTTTCTGGAGAACTCAGAGTTCTATCAAAGTCAAAAATGAGATGTGGAGGAGCCCAGAGGAAAATAAAAAATACATTTTATTGAGAGCAGAAACGTCAAAAAATTAAATGTAATATATCTATTATATTATGCATATGTATAACAAAAATCTAAGCTATTTAGCTATTAAAAAGGAAAAGTTTATCTGGCACAGATTTTTTAAACAGTTGCAACAATTCAATTAATAGCTAATATCTGATTAGCTTTTATCTGCCAGAATGTATAATTTGCTCTTGTTTTAAAAAGGTTTTATGTGATTGGTTTTAAATATATGTAACGGAAAATCCCTATTTCCTTTTAGGGACATAATATGTATGAGATGTCATGTATACTTTACAGGAAATAATAATGACATTAATTATCATTTAATTTAAATTTTAAGTTATAAAATTGCATACATTTACTATACATTTTTCTAACCAATTGGACGCCTTATTAGGTACTGCGTCAAATGTTTCCTTAGCGAACAGAGTAAATACCCGTTTTAGACTGGCCAGCAAATAGTCCGGTTTAAATACGTACTATTTGCTGGCCTAGTCTATTTCATAGGTTGTGGATAGTAGCTATTTCGTAAATATCAATACTAACACTGAAGAAAATATTGTTTTTAATAATGTTTTGTTGTTTCTAATAAGTTGACCAGTTGAGAAGTTGTTATTCATTGTTTATTTTAAAAATAAAAACGATTGCTGCGAAGTATCTTTCATAATGCCAAGGACCGTTTGTATTGTTTCTAATTATACGACAACCATTGTATGTTGAATTTATATAATAATAATTTTATGGTTATTTTATTCACAGGTAGGTATATCCTGATATATTTACTAAGCTTTACTGTTTTTTTTTATTCTGTTTCGAAGGCGTAGCCACAGGCGCGGAACAGAATTATGGACGTCCTTTTTTATCAGTACTTTTGCTATGATATTTTAGTTAGGTTAAAAGTTCGTAGAAAAAATAAAAGCATAGAAACGAAAAAGGTTTACGTGTAGAATGTTGAAGGATTAAAAATTTCTTAAAGGTCATAAAAGTTTTACAAAGAAGGTTTAATTTTATGTCATGTTGTTTGTTCTAGTACGATCTGATATTTAACATACAAAATACATTGTGTTATTTTATCACGGATTAGCATAATTATGTAATAGAGTCGATATAAAAGATAAGTTAATTAGTAATTTATGAACAATTATGTAATTTAAATAAATAATATTACAATACGTATTTCTATAGATAATCATGAGCAATTTCAACTTACTCCAACACGTCCCTGTGGCGCAGAGGATAGCGCGTTGGACTTCTAATCCAAAGGTCGTGGGTTCGATCCCCACCAGGGATGCATATTCCTTTTTTATTTTTGTTCATCTTTAAAATGTAGATTGTTTCGGTTTATGTTTGTTTTGAAATAATTATTTCTTATTTTTAAGAAGCAACTTAGTCTGTATATTTTTTTCTATTAAGTTGTGGTTGTCGAGAATTCAGAGTTGTATTTTAACTGTTCATGTCTCTGGACTGCTCTGGAAAAAGATTGTTAAAAACAACAACAGCTAAGGTAACAGTAGTTTTTACTTTTTTCTTAGAAAAAAATGCAGTTACCTTTGACAAATGTCACGTACAATTTTGCCTTTGAGGTAAAATCTGCGGAGTTTGGATTTCAAATAGACACACTGTCGGTACATTTTGTTATTTTGTTTTTGCAAATCGTTCATTCATCAAACAATTAAGTTTACATATACTAAGTATGTATATTTTTATTTATTGAAATTGAATATTTTATACTCCGAAGCGGCCACGGAATATTTCGTGTGGAAAATAACTTACTTGACTAAACAATCATATACATCATAGGTTTACATCGAAATTATATGGGCATAGATCGTACAAAGCCCTTTTAAATTTATTTATTCTGTGCACAAGGTAGCAGCAAAAAATATGATAGGCCGTGAAAAGTTGCACTTTTGCTATATACCAGTGTTACTTGAATTCATAACGATGTTGATAAATTTTATATATTAAGATTTATTTTATTTTATAACGCCTGACGGAATTTTTCAGTCAATTAATTATACTTGTCATGTAAAATGATAAAGTGGAATAAATAAACCTTATTTCTTCTCTAACTTATTATGAATATCTTTAAACTTAAAAAAAAACTTAATATAACCTAGAGATTATAAAATTAGTTACAAAAAAGTATCTTTAATCAATAATAATGGCTTTCTATCCAATCAATTCATTCAATAGTAATGTATTTCACGAGTCTAATAGACCATGTCTTTTATACACGTTTTAACTATATATAAAAACCTTAAATTGTAATACTTAATACTCTCAAATCCACTGCTCTGCAAAAAATACATCCAAATGTCTAATTTTGACATAGATAGAAGAATTTATATAATACATACACCGTTAAGTCATGTAAGAAACATATTTTATTGTATTTCTTTCCTCTTCTTTCAATATACTTGGCTAAAATATGCAAAAATCTGAAGTAGGACGCTGTAAAACCATTCAAGTAGTACATCGTAGAAAAGCTCAGCGTTCGTTTGCACAGTGTTGTCAGTTGTACTGCATCCGTTATTTCCCCCAGGAGTTGGCTCTTCTGAATGGTTTTCCATTCTACGGTTTATTAGCTTGCAGCTCGCAAGCTGTAAAGTGAAAAAAGTGTTACCGATACAAAACACTTCTATAAATGAGGGGACTCAGCAAACCGGTAATGTTTAAACGGTAATGTGTTGAATTAAGTACTTTTTAGTTATCGATAAACGTAATATAAAAATAATTTAAAATCGTTTTGTCCTACATGGTTTGGTAAGTAAAAAGTGCGTTTTATTGTGTTACAATAGAGACTACAAGTCAAATGGATGCCTTAGATTTTTATGAAGGCGGTTAAGAATGGATCTTAAAGTATTTATGCTTTATTTATATGCTAATAAAAGTCCACGACGTGTGAAAGGCAAAACCAACTGGCTATAAAAAAATATATAAATAAAACAAACACTGAAGGTATAGGACACTTAGACAACTATATTTATTAAAGTATTTCTTCAATTTTGAGAAAGATTTTTTTTTTAATTTAAAAGTATTCCTTAGTCTATGACTATGCCATGCGTTAGGCATGAAGCCTAATCTCTTTTCTATTAAGAACACATATAAATTGGACAAGCACTGAAGTTGGTGTTTGAGACAATTTTATTTATTTAAGTATTTCTTCATTAATTAGAGATAATTTATAAGTATGTTAAAGTAATCTTTAGTCTATATCTGTGCCGTATGTTAGGCATAAAAAGCTGATCACTTGGCTGTAAAGAAACAATATAAATGAGACAAGTACTGAGGCTGCTTCCTAGGCTTCGACAATTTCATTTAAGTATTTCTTCATTAAACTTAGAGAAATAATGTAAGAAAAGTAAAGTGTTCTTTAGACTAAGACTGTATCGAAACTTTCTAATATTTGATTATATTTAATTTAGTAAATCTAAAATGGTATAGTCCGTTAATAAATTATTTATATAAAAAGAGTGCAGGTACGTACTTATGTACACGCGTTAGAAGTTATACTTCTTTGGCGTATGGAAAAACATTACTAAAATGCAGTAGTGATTAACGATATATATTAAAATTAATCAAAAATATTTTATTTAAATAAATAAATTACTAGTAAATACTTTAAAAACTCCAAAATAATATTTATTTATTCACACTGTTTAATTGTACTGTTACGAAACACGTGTTCTAAAGATAAAAATATGTACTATAATATACAACTTGAACAGTTATCGATTTCCATACCACCTAGACCTAAGTTTACGATGTCGAATTTAGGTGTTGGTGTCCGCGCGCATCGTAAAAATTCACTCTTATCATTTTTATCCATGGCGCCAAAAGAAGTATAACTTCACTAAAACGATTTGTTCTCAGAAAATTACTAGTAGAAAATGACTCAATACCGAATTGGCAATAACAATATCTAGACATGTTCGACACGCGTTGCTCGGGAATAACGAAATTTTCAGCTTTTGTTAAGTCGCAGTTTATTGTAGCTGCCAAGCGTGCTGACCGCACATTTTTATAGTTACGGGAAATGTAGTGAATAACGCAATCTCAAAATTTTAAAATTATTCGAATAAGCGAGTATATATTTCAAAGGGGGTAACAAAAGTTCCTCAATATCTTGTGAGTACGTAATAACGGAAGAAAAGTCTAAAAATAAGATGTACACCAGTACAAATATGTATGCATTTCGCCTTAGTGTCCTTTGCTACTTCTAATTAATTTGCTATATTTGTTTCAAAATAAGTATTATTTGATGATTAGCTTTTTTAAAAGAGTACCGAGAGTTTTTTACGCCGGTTTTTTCTCACGGCCTACAACCTCTGTCTTCTTTGCCGATGAGTAGGAATGCTAACAGGTTTAAATTTAATGCCGTGGAATAAGTGATACCTTGATGATCTTACGTTCCAAAATAAACGTCTTTTATACTTATTTTATTATCTCTATTGTACCACCTGCTGTTTCTTTAATGTGATCTATCCGCATTCTGAGTTGTCTCCTTCTTTTGCGTTTGGTGTACCTTGGGCACCAGTTAAGCAGTGTTTTGCACCACTTTTCTGTAACTCTTGCCATGTGTCTCGCCCATTTACACTTCAGTTTATTGATTGTTATTGTAACATCTGTTAGTTATTTTCCTTAACGCTGTATTCTTTATTTTGTCTCTTCTTTTTTTCCCTATCATACATCATTCCACCGTTCTTTGACACACCTGTATACTGCGCTTTAGTTGGCGCCCAAGTTTGTGATCCATATGTTAGTACAGGCAGTATACAAGTATTGAAGACCTTTCCTTTTAATTACCATGCTTGTTTTCTTATTGTTCTTGACTTCTTTAAGTGCCCAAAAGCTATATATAATATTTCTAAATCTTTAACAGAAAATCGAACGTAGACAGATAAAGTAAAATGATTGTTATATGTTTCATGCAATGTTATAACAAATCACTATTTGACTGTCATTTTTTTAGATTATTTTGCGCAAATAAAATAGAAAGTCGATGGAAAGTCTACCTTTTACTCTACTTTTGTATACTCTTCGGCGCCATCTTTTAATACAAAAATACAGAGAAATCTTTTCAAGTGAGAATGAATAAATATATCACAAGTGAGTTTTTCTCGCTTTCCCTTTTCAAATGTTATTTAATGTTATGATGCGTCACGAGCAGCCTTATCGCATTTTTTATTTAAATCGTCATAGGGTTGTCGGAATTTATTTACATTCTGGAAACTGTTAAAAGTATTTAACCAGGACCAAATGTGTATTTTATTTCAACTGAGAATTATTTTTATATCGAATTTTTATCGAAACATTAGCTTAAAGTATGATTCTCGACAAATATAATACGTTTTTGACTTAACCATGTTATAAATTTAAAATGTAGTAAATATGATTGTAGTATTAAAGTTTATTGGTCCGTAAAAAAAACAGTGGCTCTACCAAAGTTATTAGGTCTGTTTCGTTTCATGATCATTTCTCAATCTAAAACACAAGTAGTGTCTAATAGACATGTATATTCATACAAAATATCTATCAAACAAATAATATTAAACTTTTGTTTTGAAAAATGAAACCATTCCATCAGTTTTCTTCTAAACGATCGTCAGTAAACCTGCTTTACCGACAACCGTTTTTTATGTGAGATTTACTTCAAGGATATGAAACATGGACAGATGAAGAAATATAGACATTGCGTAACAACAACATTGACCTCCTTAAATATGTTCACATAATTCAATAATATCTCATAATTCTGAGTACTATTCAGTTACGGAGATTTTAGGTAACTATTTTAATGTAATTTTTAAAATAGACATAGTAAATGTTATTTTTAATATTCGCAGTATGTAGTCAATACATGAAGTATTATCAAACGTACGTTATAGAAAGAAAAGTTCGTACGAATATACACAACTCCCAATGCAATGAATCAAAGCCGTCTGCAACGATGCATCAATTTAAACGTCTCGCTACAAATACAGTCCTTATGTCCAGACTATAAAGGCGATATTGTCGAGCTATTTCGACCATTGAATTGTAATGATACACTGCAGTCTTCATAAATATTAATTATCTCATATTGTATACTTCACGACTTTGTAATACGGCTTATTTTACATGGTTTTCCCAATATTTTGGGAGATAGAGCGTACTAATTCAAAAATGTCTGGGATGACGCATTCGCCCTCTGGCATTGAGAGTGTCCATGGGTGACTGGTTCACTTCACTTCAGAGGAGCCTCTTGCCCGTTTGCTCCTGATCTATATAAAAAAAATCAGTTGTAAAGTGGGTTTACTATAGTTGAACGTCATAAGAGAATACTGATGGTTACATTGTTCAAAAGAAAATTTTAATTTTATTTGTTTGACAGATATTTTGTATGGATATAGGTAAATTGAAACCGCCATTGAATTGATGAAAGTCATTTTTTTTGTCGATTATGCCTCTTTGTCGCTCTATCCACGCTCTCGCTTCAAGCTTTAAATGCAACGCCTCAGAGCGAGCTAACGCCGCATGAGTCATGTTTTTTCGTACATGCAGGGAGCTCCATCGAATTATAAGAAGTTGTCACCTGAAAACTGATTATATAAATGAGTATTAGCAACGGCCCTGAATAGGGAGATGTTTAGTCCATTTTAGTCACTCGAAATTTGATTTCAAAGATTTTAATCATGTATTTTATTAATAAACTAATTGGTTTGATTAAATCATGACCATATAATTTTGGAATTTGAATTATTTATCGATCACTAAGTTATACATACTATTATTACGTTATAGATATACTAGTATATAACGTATATATCGTATATATGGACCTGTATGGACTTATGGTTGCCAGCTGTGGGGCTGTACTAGTAATAGTAACATCCAAGTAATCCAACGATTCCAAAACAAAGTACTCAGGGAATAGTCAATGCTCCTAAATACATTCGCAACTAGGACCTCCATCGGGACCTTAATGTAGAGGATGTTGCCACATTAATAAAAAAGACCGCTGGAGCCTACGAACATAGGCTCACATCACATGAGGCTATTGAACTCTTTGACATCACGGGCCTAGCCAGAAGACTAAAAAGGACAAAACCATTTAAACGAGTGCATTAGTCATAGTGTACGTTAATATTAAGTGCTTAATGTGTGAGTGAGCGAAAAAATAGAACACAAGAACAGAGTCTTTAATTTAAAAGAGAGTGTACGAAGTGTTATTGGACACATCCGTATGATTAATTTTTTTAGTAAATTAGGTTGTACATAAAAAAAAATCTTAAGTTAAGGCTAGGTCATAACGTTCTATGATGTCTTAGTGAAGACACATGTATAAAAAAAATCTGTGTAATTAAAAAAAATATAACAACAGTCAAGTTGTGATAATCATAAAAAAAACATGGCGTAAATTTCAAGACACTTGGGCAAAATATACCCATTTAGTTTTGTTATTCAACAATACGTAAGAAGTTCTGCGTCTAGGAGATGTTTTTAAATGTCTTTTATTCTCAAGCGTGATTGTCTTTATCATAATGCCACGTCTTTCTAGTTTTGTTTACCGAAGGGAGCCGTACCGTTTATTGTCATGAGTCCCGCTTTTATACAATGAATTTATATATTACTAGCTGACCCGGCAAACGTTGTTTTGCCAAGTTTTTGTGCCAAAAAATCAAAGTTTATAATTAACAAAAAAAACATAAGGGATGATTGTAGAGGAGGGAAAATTTAGAGTTGCATGTATTTTTGTATGGTGTATCGTAAAAAAATAAAAACGAAAAATTTTGTCTAAAAAATAAATAAATAAATTTAGGGATGTACCTTTAACATTTAGGGGGATGAAAAATAGATGTTGTTCGATTCTCAGACCTACTTAATACGCACACAAAATTTCATGAGAATCGGTCGAGCCGTTTCGGAGGAGTTCGGTTACTAACCCCGTGACACAAGAATTTTATATATAAGATTACTGCGTTTGGTAAATCATACTAAATGTCAACGAGGAAAGCTGCTGCTAGCTGAAGGCGGTAACACTAAGTGTGGCTGTCATTGTCACTGTCAGATGCACACAGCCACAGAGTAGGTTATAATATAAAATAAAACTTAATGATGCCAACAAAACTTTTAGTTTTGATAAATAATAGCGAAATTGTACTTTTTTTTATAACAAAAGGCAAACGGGCAAACAACCTAATGTTTAGAGATACCGCTGCTCATGGGCACTCATATGCGAAGCGAAATCAAGTTAGTATTATTTAGTAAAACAGTGTATGAATGTGTACCTATTAGTCAATATTCTTATGAAACAAAAAAATATACATAATACATTCATATGATTTATATGACATAAATATATTTTAAATAAAAATAATACATATACATTTTTGTATGCAGATACAGAAAACCATTTTAAAAGGGTCTCAAAATAAACATCTCTCCAAGTTTTAGGGTGTACTGAAGAAAATGTTTTGTAGAATAGGGACCAAAGTTTTTGACCAAATTTTACCATAACCTTATACTTTAACCGACAGACCTCTTTGAAACTAACCCACAGACTACCAACTTCCATATTAAATAATGAGGTGCGATGCCTACATTCTATAACAAAATCAGTAATGCAAATGTAACAAAAGATTTGTAACATTCGCTGTATATAGTCCGCTCTCTGCATACACGAGAGCATTGACTCTCAAAATGTCCTCAAGAAAACTGAACAAGCGCAGGAATTAAATGCAAACTTTATATTGCATCTGTTTCACTGTTTGTGTCGGGAAATAATTGAAATGTATGTTTAAACTTTCATTTAGCTACGAATAATTTTATGCGATAAACATCATTGTTGAGCGTTTCAAATGTGACAATTGTTTATTTAATTCTTACTATACGAGATAAATTTTATAGAATATATTTTTTTATAACATATATTTAAACTGAGTTTAGAATTTTTTTTCTTTAATTTAAATAGAGCAGGGGGAAAACGGCAATGTCATCCTACATAAAAATTACTATACCAAGTCGAACGACTACGATAGGGTCAGACGAGCCTAAGGACACCCAGAAAGAGCCTTCATCGGAGCTCATGGTCACCCATGGGTGCGTGGCGGTTTTTGGGGAAGAACTAGGCTCAGTAGTAAATTCGGGACCCATCTTTGCGTTGATTTGTTGTGTTAAACGATTAATGACATATACAAAAATACGAGGTAAAAGAAAGCATGTTAAAATATTATGTCAACACAAGGTGTAGAGCAATTAGAGCGTCTAGAGCTCTCGCGACACTCGTCTTGACACTAATTAGAGGTAGGATTTATTCTCTGTATTCTTTAGGTTTTGCTAGAAAGGATTTCTTAGGAGGATGTTCTTTCAAATTTTAAATAAAATACAAAATTTAAAATTTGAATTCTACGTTATATTTATTTCTACTTTGTTTTGAAATAATTTCTATTCGTAATTTATCAATACTAATTGTGTATGTTTTTTAATTTAATTAATTTCAATCACTACGAGATTCACTAATAAAATGTTATTGTTTATGCTATATTTAAAATATTGGGGCGATTTTTATTTAATTAATAATAATATTGTATAAATATTTAATATCAGTATCAGAGGCGGCTTTAATATCAGTATGCGAAGTTGAATAAAAAATATTCAACCCAAACAAGAGGATGTAAGATTTATATGTAAGTGCTGATTCAGCACTTTACGGGCCAAAGGGACAGTGTAATGGGCTGGAAATGACACCGGTTACAAATACCGGAATTTGGAATATTACAAAAAACCTTGAAGTGAATGAAGATGATATTAATAAAAAATCTTACTAATACTATAAATAGTATTTAGGAAAAATAACAACTTTAAATGCCACAAAACTGCGAAAAATACCTATATCTTGAAAACCCCTAAATTATTACATTAGTTAAAGTTTGTCACATTTTTCTCAATCCCGAAACTTGACTGAAATTGTCTGGGCCAATCATAGCCAGACTTACGATATTAGATTAGGCTATTCCACGAATTTTAAATAATAATATTTAAATGTTATTAAATAATCTCATTAAACTAATCTTAAAGTAATTGAATTGTTTCATTAAAGATTTAAACATTACCAATTCTTAAAAGGCCGCCGTCTTTTTTTTTTTTTTTTTTATAGAACAGGGGGCAAACGGGCAGGAGGCTCACCTGATGTTAAGTGATACCGCCGCCCATGGACACCCTCAATGCCAGAGGGCTCGCGAGTGCGTTGCCGGCCTTTTAAGAATTGGTACGCTCTTTTCTTGAAGGACCCTAAGTCGAATTGGTTCGGAAATACTTCAGTTGGCAGCTGGTTCCACAGAGTGGTGGTGCGCGGCAAAAACTGCCTGGAAAAACGCGCAGTTGTGGAACGGCGGACGTCGAGGTGATACGGGTGGAATTTCGTATTCTGCCTCGACGTCCGATGATGAAACTCAGCTGCAGGTATTAATCCGAACAACTCCTCTGAACACTCTCCATGGTAAATGCGGTAGAAGATGCAGAGAGACCCCACATCTCTACGCAACGCCAAAGGATCAAGCCGCTTGGAGAGATTTTGGTCGTCAACGATTCGAACCGCTCTTCGTTGAATACGGTCAAGTGGAAGAAGCTGGTACTGGGGAGCACCCGCCCAAAGGTGGGAACAGTACTCCATGTGGGGCCGAATTTGAGCTTTATATAGTTGCAAGCGGTGGCCCGGAGTGAAGTACCGTCTCGCCCTGCTGAGCACACCGAGCTTTTTGGAGGCTAATTTTGCCTTTCCCTCCAAGTGACCGCGAAACTGAACGTCGTTCGATATGTCAACGCCAAGTATTCCAATGCTGGCTTTAAGGAGAGTGTTTTCGAAAAGAGGAGTAGCGACAAAGGGTGTTTTTTTAGCGGAAAACGCGCAAACTTGTGTCTTTTTGGGGTTAAATTGGACTAGGTTTAGTCTGCCCCAGGCAGAGACTCCACGTAGTAGGGTTTCTACTTCAGACACAAGTTTATTCCGGTACTCATCGACATCTGCCCGAGAAATACTTGCCCGGCCAGTGTAAAGAGAGTCCCCAGTGCTGTCATCCGCATAGCAGTGAATGTTGCTAAGTTGCAACATATCATTGATATGCAGAAGAAACAGGGTCGGGGATAAAACACAGCCTTGTGGGACCCCAGCGTTCACGGGTTTAAGGTCGGAACATGCTCCGTCGAGGACGACCTTGATGCTCCGATCGGCCAGAAAGCTGGAGATCCAATCGCATAATTTCTCGGGAAGCCCATAGGCTGGAAGCTTCGAGAGCAGTGCTCTGTGCCACACCCGATCGAAGGCTTTCGCTATGTCCAAACTAACCGCTAGAGCCTCCCCCTTGGACTCAATTGCCTCCGCCCATCTATGCGTAAGGTATACAAGAAGGTCACCAGCCGAACGACCACGACGAAAGCCGTACTGAGAGTCACTTATCAGCTGGTGGCCCTCCAGATACTCCAGGAGCTGGCAATTAATAATGGATTCCATTATTTTGGAGAACAAGGAGGTTATCGCTATTGGGCGATAGTTGGACGGATCGGAGCGATCGCCTTTTTTAGGGATCGGATGTATCGATGCGATCTTCCAGCACTCCGGGACAGTGCCAAGCGAGTACAGGTACCGGAAAAGGCGCGTTAAGACCGGAGCCAACTCAGGAGCACAAGTACGCAGCACAATTGGAGGAATACCATCCGGCCCGCTCGACTTATGTATGTCCAAGGAAGATAATGCTTTACGGACAGCACGTTGCCGGAATGTAACTTCCGGCATCGAAGAATCACACCGTGAAATGCTCGGTGGTGATCTCCCTCGGTCATCCAAAGTCGAGTTGGACGCGAAGAGACAGCCTAAAAGGTCGGCCTTCTCCTTCGCAGTGTGGGCCAGCGAGTCATCCTCCCTGTGCAATGGTGGAATGGAGGGCTGACAAAAATTCCCTTGGACAGCTTTGGCTAGAGACCAGAAGGCTCGAGTCCCCGAAGGGAGTTGGGCCAATCTCTCGCCAAATCTGGCAATGTGCTCTGACTTTGCCTTAGTGATTTCCCGTTTGAAGGACCTGGAGGCTGAGTTATATGCTTTTTTGAGTTCGCTGGTATTAGCATCACGAGATTTCGCCGCTTCTGCCCATGCCTTAAAGCATTCTCGCTTTCGACGCGAGGCTGTCTTGCAAGAACGCTTAAACCAGGGCTGAGACTTGCCACCGATCGGCACCGCAGAAAAAGGAATAAAGAGTTCCATTCCCTGCAGAACCACTTCGGCGACAGAGGCAGCGACGGAATCTGGAGCTTCAGACGAAAAGCAAATAGGCCCCCAAGGGTAGGACGCAAAGAAAGACCGCATCCCGTCCCAATCTGCTGACTTGTAGTGCCAAATACGGCGAAAACCCAAAAAGCGCGACCGCGAAGGGCGCGTAGATGGCACAGTACTCCGGACCACACAATGATCCGATGAACCCAATGGCGGGTCAACGGAGACTTGATAGTTCTCCGGATGCGAAGTCAGCAGAAGGTCCAACAAAGAGGGTTTATGACCGTCCACATCTGGTATTCGCGTAATCGCAGGGACCATTTGTGTCAGGTCGTAGGCTAAAGCAAAGTCGTGAAAGGATCTTCCCGCGTGATCGGTGGTTTCAGAGCCGAGCCAATCGGCATGGTGGGCGTTAAAATCGCCAAGTATCACGATTTCGGCGGTAGGAACCCTTTCAAGCAGGGAATCTGTAGCCATTTGGATGTGCTCGATGAGTCGGTCAGTTTCGTCATTTCCGCTATGGGACCTATACAGGCACGCATAGAATCGCGGATGGTCATCGCAGTCTATGCGGAGCCAGAGGTTAGATAGGTCCCTTCCTTCAAGCGTCCCAAGGCGACGAGACGCAACGTACACGCAAACTCCCGCCCGCGGCACAAATGAATGTTCCAATTTGTACCCCGGGTAGGAGAGGTAAGAAGTATCAGCCGGGGAGGATATCTGAGTCTCAGTGAGGAAGAATAAGGCCGGCTTCGCAGATTCAAGGTGAAAGTGAACCGCGTTTAGGTTTGAGTTGAGCCCCCTAACATTGGTGAAGTCCACTGTGAGCGTGGAAGGGGTTGCCTTCGGCGAATTCTTCCGTTTGCCCCGAGATCGAAACCTAAAACTAGAACTGGATGTTTTGTTTAGAGCGCAGTTTTTGCCCACCCCAGAATACGAAGGGCAGCCTGTGCATCCACCACCGGATACAGATTGTTCCGATGATGGACGCCCAGAGGGGGATTCTCCACGTGTGGTACCCCCCTGGGGTAATCTTTCTTTAAACTGCACCGTCATACTCTGGGGAAGGGGGGGGGGGATGGGCTCCGGGAGTCTCACTCACCGAACGAAACGCGAGTACAATAAGATAAACCTATTGCATCACTTCACGCCGGTTTTCTGTGAGACAGTGGTACTGCCCCGGTCGTGCCTGCCCATTTGGCTGAAGCCCGAAAGCAACAGCATGGCACTCCCACTAGGAAGGGGGTTGACTGATTGCACTGGTGAAATAACCTCTTTCACAGGTTATTTACCAGTGCAATCATTTTTTGGTTACACCAGTGGGCGATGGGGTCGTCAGGTCCCTACGCCTAAGAATAGTATTAATAAAAAAAAGAGAGTGTACATTGGCGGCTGTATCACTTAACATCAAAAGCCACCTGCCGCCTGTTATATAAGAAAACATAAACCAATTGATTTAAAAATACATTATTTATTATTCTTAAGTTTTTGCTTTTATAACATTCTGTACTAATCCCAAGAAAGCGGACCCCTTAGCTTAATGTGTAAGGGTGTTTATCATAATTAATTATTATAAATACCCATCTTAAAGCCAGTAGCGACAAAGGCCGGAATAAATTGCGTAAACCAATTAAAACAAAGGCTCGCATTTTTAACCCGTCCAAATTGGTTGAAATTTTCATCGCAGGTTCCCTTGTTGTTTATTATTTATGGCATTTGTCGTTACGGGTTTTAATTTTTGCGTTGTGTGTAAATTATTTTTTTGAATTAGTGCACTTTTTGTTTTTACTATTATCGACCATGGCTATTCATTACGGTAACTAAATAACTTATCTATAGTACTGGTAAACCCAGAGCTTATATATTTCTCGACGGATAAGTATCGCAATACAGTCAGGAAATACAGCCAGGATTAGAAGTACACTGTCACAAGAAACTGTTTGTTTTTATTTATTTTTAATTATTATTACTATTAAGCTTAAGAATATTGTAAATACTGCATATATGCGTGATGGGAATAAACAATTGAAATACCTTAACCAACAATTTTAGTTTTTACCAACGTGGGGCCCTTAGGAGGGGTTGATTTTCAATATTATTTGATTTTTAAATTTAGAATTAAAATTTTCACTATTTTTATTACTGTCAACCTAGTAATTTCTAAATTCTAGTTTGACTAACGTGGGGCACGGCATAAAAACGGTTGTGAAACACTGATTTTGTTATTATATCTTTATATAAAAAGAAAGCTGACAAATCGATGTCTCGTAACAGTTACGTATCGTTCATTGGATTTAGAAACAGTGTCTTCAAATATTTGATATAAGTAATTATTATCAAAGGAATAATATATAACGAGAATAAATGAATTAATACAATTTGTTTAAACAAAAGCCTGAGTTTTGCGGTTTTTTTTTGCGCTTACATAAGCGTATTACTTTGGTATTACATAATACCAAAGTAATCTACCGGTATTTAAACAATAATACAAAAGGTTTGAAGGTTCATACATATTTGTTAGTAAAAATGCATATTTTATATGATCCTAAGAAGCTTAGCATTTACCGCTAATTGACTCCCATATGATATATTTCGGAATTACATTACAATACAAGAGTCACCAAGTTTCGACTATGAACCATACAAATAGTTCAGCGAAACGTAAAATCAAACAATTCTCCTAAAGGCTATCGCCATTCCTGTTTATTGCTTTTAATCTCAAATGCCAGTTTTAATTATTACCAACCTAAAGGGCATGTCCAATATCTAGGCAGACAATTAAGCCGTTAACCGACATACTGGCGTAATTAAACGTTTGTCAGAATTGCCAATAAACAGGGTCGTTCAGCGATCATTGATAAGGGTAAGGCATAAGTGTAGTTTAAACAATGTAAAGGTTATAATACAAAGTGTATGTATTTGTGTATATGTAATAAAATGGACTAGAGCTGTGTTAACCTAGTGGCTGACTGCTACATTCGGATCAGATCTGCCGTTTCCTGTCACTGAAGACTATGGAGGCCAGGCAGTTTTTTGCCCTCAACGCAAACAACCTTGCAGACGGTGACACGGACCCATGTACACCACTGTAATAACGGAATAGGCAGCTTTGAAGTTGAGTTGAGGACAAGATCAGCAGACGGTTTTGAATGGCATGGATTTAAAAAAAAATACCCTGCCTACGTCAGCGTCCATATTTAGTTTAGGGTTTTAGTCCCGGGAAACTTGCCATGTTCCAATAATGACTTGCTCCGGGGTTTACATGGTTGGTTTATGCAAGTACTGGCTTCCTTAACTAGGAGGAGGATTCCTAGTTGGGGAGCCAGTGATTTTGTTTTTATAAGCGATATCAACGTGCTGATGTTATTACTATACATTTTGATATTGCACAGCACTATATAGAGTTAGGTACGCATATACGCTTAGTAGGAAAACCCCAAAATATGACCTCTGCTTATTTGCAGGTCATATTTGGGTTTCATTGACACGGAATAAACATACAAATAAAATTCGTATTTTACATATTTAATTAACACATACCAAAAAAGCATGCCTTAAACTTAAATAATATAAATACATTTTTTAAATAAAATAGACAACACGGAATAAACAGTAGACGTGATTTTTTTTAAAGCGATAAAGTGCATTTCGAACTAGCCGAAAAGTATTCTCTTTGTAGAGGAAATAATAAGATTAAAAACTCGTAGAGTAAGTTTTTAAAAGTTTATTGGTTCCAATCAGACGCCCCCGAGCGCACTTAGAGCCACTCAAAAAGTAGTTTTACGTGGATAGGCTTATGTAGAAGTATTACCTAATTGCTTCAAGAGGAATAGCAAACTTAAAGGCTTAATAAATTGGATGCAGAGGTTTTGCATAAACTGTGCTCATCATGGGGGTCTTTACATCGAGTTTTTATTAATACCTTTTTATATACAATCATTTTTTCACATTTGTTGTAAGTTTTAAATAGTATATATGTATTATAGATACCATGACGCAACGCTAGATAATGTATTTTAATATAATTATGTATATTAAGGCACTCAATTGTATATGTGACTTTACTGGTTAGGTCAGTGTTTCCTAATGTAGGACCCATGCCCCACACGCCCCACACGGCCGGTAATTTTATTATGAAGGTAAATATTTGGAATTTAGTATTATTTGGAAATAAATTTAGTTTTTAATAATGTTTTGTTAATTTGTGTTTCGTTAACAAGTTCCTAGTAATTTCTTCGTGAAAACCATCATTAAACTTTCTTTATATTTAATATTATACATTATATTACATAAGGGGGGGGGGCACAAAAAAGGGTAAAGAAACGCTGGTTTAGATGCAAAATCTATAGCCAGTTTCTCAATACACGTGTCGTTTGATAGTATCCCATCGCATAACCCGCTCCCCGCACGAAACTCTTCAATTTAATCCATTGTTTTGTTTGCATACTCTATAGTCTATACAACCCGACGAAATTAATTTTCAGGTATAACTTAAGCCATTTGATTTCAATATGCTTAGTTTGCGATATTTACTTTTAGACAGAAAACAGTGGCCTTATTTTTGTATCTGTTTCTACAATTTAAAACTCTTTTTCTAATAAGCAAGCAGCTTTCTGTGCTTGACATATACCGTCGACTTTTCCGGTCTAAGGTTTTTTTACTGTTTTCCTTTAACGAGCAAGTTACATATAGACAGAACGTTCAGTGGTGGTCAGCTGGATTGAACACATCAAGTGCGAGTCATGTTGAAAGCCATTAGGCGCACTCACGGACGCAATTATGATATTATAATCTTACGACATCAATCGAAGTTCAATAATAATACAGTTCTCTTAGGCTGTTGTTTGTCAGAACAACAGCCTAAGAAAACTGTCTCAGGAACGGACGCCGGCTTGAGAAGACTCAGCTTGAACAATGCTAAAGCTCTGCTCAGGAAGTTTGGCGTGCCCGAGGAAGAAATCAAGAAGCTCTCTCGTTGGGAAATAATAAAAGTGTGAACGATGTATGATACCAACTTTAGGAAAGTTGGTATCATCCATCGTTCCACGAGGCTATTGTAATTGCTTAGGATAGTCCACGGCCTACCCCAGCTTTATAATACAGGGCGAATTGGCCGATGTGAATGGTGACAGTGAGTTCAACGTCTCATTGCGGAGCTGGATGCGGCCAAGTCTACGCTGCTACCGTGTCCTGTGGGGCGCTGTGGGGTTTTAGTGGGTATGCAGAGCAGAGAGTCCCACATACCCATGAGGCAACCGAACCGCGGGAGGGTATGCGCAACGCTGTTTATCTTTAACATAGCATAAAGGTAAAGACAATTCATAGCTCTGGTCCTGAGCACGACATATTCATTTAATTAATGTACGATAGAAGCTATCCATTAAATAGTGGAGAAGTACTGTTATTTTTGAGGTTTCTAATGTGATATCGTAAATAATTACATTTTTTCCGCTTACATTGCAAACGCAGGCTGAACCCTACGAGTTTTATCAAAATAATGTTCTAAGTATTGTACACATTGAAAAGGTCTACAGAAAAGTCCGTGATGGTATATGTCTATCTCTTATAGATAACCCTTTTTTTATATACAACGTTCACAGATTTTCTGTAGTGTAGTTTCTTAGTATCAGCATTGTACTCGTGCGAAGCCGGGGCGGGTCGCTAGTAATTAATAATTGAGAAGTGTAATTACTTTACTTTAAGTTCACAATAAATATTTGAGTATTAATTAATATATTTTATGAAATTTAATAATTAAGTGAACCGTTTTCACAGTTAATTAACGGGATTTAGGCGGCGCAATTGGTTTCGCTGTTATTTTGTCGATACCCGCTAAACTACACTCGCCAATATTTTGTAGACGCACGTTCGTTAATGTTACATCACAAGTTAATTAGGCAATGAGCGGTGAACCAGTTTTACATGGGTATAATACTAAAACAACTACCAGTAAAAAAGCTACAAACAAGCAAGAATATTATTATATTGTTGAGAAATAACATGTGCGAATAGAATAATAATAAGAACTTAAAATTTAATTATTGTTATTATTTAATTTTTTAACAAAGATTATTATATATCGTCCATTATTTATTTTGAATTACTCAAATTTGCAATGTTATTTTCAATAAATATTATCCCTGTATTTTTGGTAGTTTCTATAAAAAACTATCAAACAACAAATAATTTAAATTTGAAACACTTTTTCATGAATAAATTTTTTTTAGGCAAGTGTGATCTAACAGTCGACTATCTGATAATTCAGTACAGTGCTTCTCTTATTACAGTAAGATTTTGAGGACGATGAGTCTTTCAATTGATCTGTTCATCTGGATGGTGAATGGTTTCGCTATCTTCTGCCTTCTGCGTTTCCAACCAATATCAGTTAAGTCCAAGTAAGTTGATTTTCCTCCAATAGCGTGAATCCTCTATCAGTTCAAAACATTCGTTGGCCAGTCTTCTAGCGCTCATGCGGGTATATTTCATATACTAAGCTTTCGAACAAACTTCCATAACTTAGGTGAATATAGATACTGCCCGTGAAGGCGAAAGAATGCTTCAAGTGGCCGCTTGTGGCAAGGTCACGTTCTCTTGACTCGGAGCCCAACACTCACATTGGGTCGTTTCGCCAGTTAATATGTATATGTATTATTACTTCGTTGCAGAAATTGACAATTGACATAAATAAATGAAAATCTCTTTCATGCAATTACTAATATCTAATACATTATTGTCATCATCTACCTATGTCACCATTATCAATACTTATTTAAATTACATCTTTTGATGAATTACTATTTGAACTTTTGTAAACAACAAACGCTCAGGTTACGTAGCCATTTAAAACCCGTATGTTTTCAAGTCTATACAACAAATTAGCGGCGAGATTATTCAGTCCGCCGATTGGCAGTTGATTGTTAAATCAGTCTAGTGTGTTAGTTACGAATTACATTAAAGTTTAAATTTATTACTCGCACCTTATAGAGCAACGAGTCATTTTAAGAAGCGTAGCTCTAATGTCGTATTTGCATATATTCAACGTTTTCTAAGGTTTATTGAAGAGAATTATTGTGAAACCATGTATGTAAACTCTGTATTTTATTAAAACATACGGGATGTCATATATATTTAATTATACATAGATAACAAAATGATTATTATTATTAGTTATTACAACTGACACTCTTTTTAATTTTTTTTTACAGTGCATAAATAATTAACAAAAACATAAAATTAGATATAGCGCTAGAATTGTTTAATCCTCTTTTTTGAAAAGAACGCAATAATTAAAAAAAGGCCGGCAACGCACTTACGAGCCCTCTGGCATTGAGTGTCCATGGACGTATCACTAAACGTCAGATGAGCCTCCTAATACTTGATTTGTTATTATTGTTTATTTCAGAACCACTGTCTTTTATGTATAGTGTCCTGTAAGTAGTAAAAAAACTAAATGCCACTTGTCTATCATGTGTATACTTATTGCATTGTAGAAGATCTATTTAAATAGCACAAATTAATGATAAAAAACATAAACCGTTTAAAAATCTTCAGTAACAAATAAATATCGTAAATATCGAAGCACCAAACCTCGCATTATTAAATCTTAGTTTCGTCTGACAACATCCATCTTGCCTAATGTGCCCTGAGGGAAACCGAGCATCGATTCCGCTTAAATCCTGCATATTCAGCAATCCTGGTACACGGGGCACGTAGACTTTTATGAGAGATTACATTCTCATGACTGCTTATTGCTATATTTAATATCCATTATCTTAAATCAAATTATTATGATTCATGTGCACTTACATAAAAAAAAACAAAAAGTATCAGTTTAGTTTTTTTTTGTTCCTGTATGTTTTTTCCTTCTTATTTCCGTCGTATTTGTAATATGTATTTTTGCACATCTTGCCTACCTTATGTAATTTCAATGAATGTTTTTTTTTCTTTACTCACAGTGGTTGCCTGGAAGAAATCGCTCGAAAGCGATAAGGCCGCCAGTTGCTTTTTATTAAATTATGTTATTTTTTTTTCTTTTATGTAATGCAACGAAGTGTTAATAAATAAAATAAATAAACTATTATACAAATAGTAACATTCATATTTACACAGTATTTAGAACAGTAATAAGAATTAAAATGAAAACTTGATTATAATTTAAAAAGTTTGGTTAATGTGGCAGTGTAAATTGAGTATGCATTGAGCAAAGAAAGCAGGCTGTGGCGTTACCAGGCGATAGCTTTAATCTTTATTGCCTGTGCACTTGAACCCCAAAGCGTTGAAGCGTTTTGGATTTAGGCATCTGTTTTAGTTTTGATTAAAATAATAATAAATCACTGGCGCTACAACCTCCTTAGGTCTTGGCCTCAAATTTCTGAATCTGTTTCATGGTCCTTTTTCAATCTAATAGGCAAGTTTGGTTCAGTATAAAAATGTTCTTTGAATGAATTTTGGTATGTTTACGGACCCTTTTAGGTAACCACAAAAAGATGACGCCAATTGAACTTCGTTTTGTGGTTTGGCAAACCGCCAACAATCCAGGTCGGCACTGCAACGTAATGCCTGACTTAAAAATAATAGATTTTTGCAAACTTACCCTTTATATTTATTAGACCACTTTTATTCAAATCAAGGTATATTCTCTTGTCGAAAATACACTTAATTTATCTAATTAGCACTAGCCAGTAGCACCGTACTCCGTGTTCGTTAGGGAAAAAACCATTCGTCTTAAAATATAAAATTAATAGCCAAATATTTTTTATAGAACTTTTTACTTTTTCAAATCAGTTTTGACTATGAAACTTCATAGTCAAAAGTAATTCATAGGATGGCATTTTTGTAAACACATAAGTCTCAAATTAAGTATTCTGGTCACTAAAATATTACATTGGAATAATATAAACATCACAAGATACTTAATACATTTAAGGCTGTAATTAATTTTATATGAGGCTTGATACCTTATTCTGATTAAATTGAATCTTTGCTGTTCATGCTAAAATGATGCGACCAGGAATATCATCGTCTTCCTTTATATATAATACACATAGAAGGTATTACAGAATATTAAAGTTTTACTTTATATGTCCACTATTAGAACCGAAAACTGCATTTTCCAGCCATTCATCCAAAAGCACGTGCGAGAAAATTCTAGAATTTACAGAAATTAATGCGTGAGGTGGACAGGTGAATTTTCACGAAAAGGAAACACAATTCTCTCACTATTCATAACCGTACAACATTTTCCTTTATGTATTACTAGCTGACCCGGCGAACTTTGTTCCGCCTTAATGGCAATTAATAAGCAGTTTTTTTTATTGGAAAATATACAAAAAATTAAATACCTACATTAATCATTCATTATACGAATGGGCAATGGCACTATCATTACATTTTAATTGTTAATTATTTATTTAATAGAAATAGTTTGAATATTGATTTCTTACAAATATTAAATTGTCATCTATACGTCATTACATAGCTGTCATTTGCGTTTTGTTATTCCAAATCTGACAATTTTTTGTTATACCACGTTTTACAGTGACTGACGTTTCATGTCAAGTCACACGGGAACGCTGTGGAACGGGATAAAAAGTATCTTATGTCCGTCTCCTGGCTCTAAGCTACCTCCATACCAATTTTCACCCAAATCTGTTCTGCCATTCTTGAGTTATAAGTGGTGTAACTAACACGACTTTCTTTTATATATATAGATTACAGCATTTATCACACATTTATATTAGAAATGTGCACTAGATAAATTTATATTGATGACAAACATTGATTTTATCTAAAATCATTAAACGAGCTATACTTGTATATATAATATATGTAATTGGAATCTCGGAATCGGCTCCAACGATTTTCATGAAATTTAGTATACGGGGGGGCTTCGGCGGCGATAAATCGATCTAGCTAGCAATCATTTCTAGAAAATGTCATTTTATTCTGTCGGTAAGGTAGAAAAATATTACATATTCACTTTTCATCATTTTATTAGTATGTAATTTGTACTTAAATATAATTTCCAAAAAACACAATTTTTTAACTAAAAAATGCTAGTATATATATTAGCCATCAAGAAAGAAATAATAAAGGAAACGAAATAAATCTGTTCCAAGATCAAGGGTTAACATCACTGTTTTATTCAGGCCATTGTGAAAGGAAAAAGCTGTGTTACTAGCGTACTACATTTATTTTATACCATTGAGTTTATATATATAGAAAGAAAATGGTAATAGATATTAATAAAACATTCCGGAATTTCGCAAGACATTTTCACCAACAGTCTTTTCATTTTGTCTATAAATATTTTGAACGGCACTGCGCTAAGAAAAAACTGAAACTCATGAACAATCTGAAACCACTGCATTCAGCGATGAAAGAGAGACAAAACATGTTTCCCTTTCAGCTTTGTGTATTTTCAGATTTGAGAGCTCAGTTGATGCCAAGTCGCCGAAAGGGTGGGATGTGTCGTTTTGTGTTAAGTATACACGTTCGTGAAACTTTAAGTGCTATAAAAGTGTAAAATTAGTTAATATAAAGTGTAAACGTTGCGTGCCAACGATGAGACTAACTTTGGTTTATTTTTGTCATGGACATCGCTAGCCATTGCGTTTGATCGTAAGTTTCAGTTTATGGAGTAATAATTCGACGTTTGACTTCTAGACAAAAAATATATATAATATAAAATTAATATGTGTTTTATATTGGTTTTCTTGGATGCTACAAATCAATGAAAACCATTATTTATAATTAACTACGTAAGGTTACAATAGCTTTTGTTTTTTTTTAGTAGATTAAGCATTTTCAATCAAACACGCGTGATTTAAATGTAATGCCTGAAAAACAAGACTGCTTTTTAATTTTGAACGTAATGATTGTATGAATAATTATATCCCTACTAACCTAATTTCTTTACATGTAATGTATTGTGTGTGCTCTTGAATATAAAAATGCCTTTGCTCTACTATCTATGATTTTGATGAATAGGCTATTTGTAGCGATAAAAAAGGCTTTTACATTTATGTGCTACGCCTTTTATGTATAGGGTTACCTCGTCAGAAATAATATTTTTTGTTTTTAAAACATGTTGTTTAATAGGATATTTTCAGTTGTTAGAATAGGGTTGTGCAACTTTTTTATATGTAATTAAGGGCAAACGAGCCTACGGGACGGCCATTAAGGGCATTCACCCAGTTTTAGTGGATGCGTAGCCGGCCTTTATAATAATTTAGTGATAACGAGATTTTTTCTGATAAGAGGGCAGAATTCATTTTCAGTGTCGTAACTCTGATGTAGTATGGTACAAATACACTTTTTGAATCTTCTAGAAATTTAAATAAATGATTCACCGGTTATCGGCCCAGGACCTTCAGACTCCTGTGCGTTAGCTACTAAAGTGAGTGTGGGGAAAATTATCTTTAACAATCTGAAGAAATACAGCAAAAAAATTTAAAAAGCACGAAATAGCTTTAAATGTTAACGAAAAATGTGATCATTGTCTCATGGTCAATATATATAGATATAATTTTTTTATTTGATTGTATGTAATGAAAATTGTCTTAGGAACTTGCGTCCCAGCTTTTTTGCTTTTGCAATGGTGGTTTGTTTGTTGCCTGGGAGGGTCCTTGGAGATTCCAGTCCAGCTTGATAAATCGTGGAAAATCTGCAGTGATCATTTTAGAATAAAATATTCCCGCGCTGACGACGACTACTGAATAAAATGTCGTGTTTATATTAAATGAATTTTATTTAAAAACGTCTGACATCAAGGACAATATTGTTCTATTAAACATCTAAAGGTCTCTTTAGCTTCGATATTTATTTGAAAACTGTTTATATTTGAATATATCTCATAACTGTATATAATAGACAATCATTTACATCACAGCCCTAGCTTATAAAAGATCCCTCTTAAAGACTGTTTATATTTCTAAGAAGCGTGACTTTTGACTGAAATCGCTTAGATCTAAGAAGTCCTTCATATAGATATTGTGATCAAAATGGTTCAAATTTAACAATTTATATTAAAATGTAAGTTCTTAATAATATATCATTGACGGAAAGAGTATCCACTATTGTTCGGGCTTACCTTTACCGAGAGATTTTTACGCCGGCTTTTTCTCTCGGCCTTCAACCTCTGTCTTCTTTGCCGATGAGAAGGGATGCCAACAGTTTCGAATTTAATGACGTGGTATAAGTGATACCATGATGATCTTATGTTCCAAAATAAACGTATTTCATTTATAACACAAAGGATGTATGTATAATGACAGAAGGGATAACTACCAATTTAGTTGAGCCTTTAAGAGCTGGATTAACGGTGAAAGGCTCTTCGGGGATATAAAAGGTCACATAAAAATTAAATCATGTCATGAGGCAAGAGGAAATCGAAACCCTTTTTCATACAGGTAAATTTTCTATGATATTAGAATTGATTTATCTAGTTAAGTATAATTCTAACAAATAATAATTGTTTCGTTTTGGGGTTACTGGGTTATGTCTTTCACTAACCTATGGGGTTGGATTACTTTTTACAAATTTTAGTTATTGGAAACCGTTACGCTGGAAAAAAAAAATCCATGTGGCAGTGATGTCCACATGCTCATGTGCATGCCGCACAACTGTCGAAGGACACGTCAGATACTCTAACTTTATATTGTATTTCTTCTTGAATTAATATACAAATACCGAGACTAATAATTTGTATAGACGAAAGATATGATAAGATTTAATTAAGTTGCCACTCATCTCTTACATGATCCTCAAAGCCTCAGCTAGCATCGGTAATTTGGAAAAAAAGGCAAGTTAGCCTTTCAGAAGCTTGGTCTGCTAAGCAAGACGAGACGGTACATCAACCTGGGCATGCAATTCTATAAATCGCAAATTCGGCCTCACCTATGTGAGGTAATTATAGAGTAAATTTATAGAGAATTTTATTTGTGCTATAGTACTGTTCTCACCTTTTACGAGGCCGTCTCGAAAAAAACAAGAAGATAATTTCTCAAAAGACCTAAATTTAAAAAAACTAAGTTGAACATGTTTGTACAACAATTCAGTTATCAAAACCATATTAAAGCTACATTTGTGACCGATGAATATCAACTGTCTTTAGCAGTTTTTCCGTAATAGTTATAGACGATGACCTTTTGACTATATACGTAACCATATTTTTTAAGAGAAAATATATGCAGTTACTCGGTAGTCTTGTTGAAATGGTACTCACGCTGATTATACATATTAAAATGTAAGTCGCATTAAAATTTCCACTCAGGAATTTCGTGATATGATTATTTTGTTACGAAAAAGGTTTGGAGCGATTTTAATTAAGCTAAAACCGGGTTTGCTGTGGTATTTTGTAATAGAATGTATATGAGCGATCTAATTCCGAGTTTAAATATAATGGATCCATTTAAAGTTCTAAGATTGAATTCTAGTAAATAAATAAATATGTTGCGTTTAAAAGTACAGAAAGTAGTACTCGCATTGGCAATGAACAATTAAATTATGTAGAAACATGTCTGCCCGATTCCAGTAACTTTTTAATTCATTTTAACAAACCCTTAGTATGGAGGGGACCAATACACATAGTGTGCTCACATAAAGAAAAAATCGATTGAAACACAGTTGTAGTACGAACGCAGCCTTGAAATAGCTTTATTGTTTAAAGAAAATCCCTTTTTTAACGGATTGATTGGTGCCGTGGTCACCGTGACCACGCACGCGAAACGTCGGATAAATTTAAAATTATGTTTAAATAATTATAAGTTTACAATAATACATAACTTCTATCCGTTAAAAAAGTGTTTTCTTTAAATGTGTAAAAGTTATGTTAATAAAAGACAATACAAGCTTCATTGTTTACAAAATAATGTATTTGGGACAATTAATGACAAATTAGTAGACAGTTAAATGTTTTTTTATATAATAGGGATTAGGGGGGCATACGAGTCTGCAGTGCACCCAAAAAGGGCACTCATCGCACCCATTGTTAGTGGGTGCGTTGCCGGCCCTTGAGGGAGGAGTACGCTCGAATTTTGAATAGTTGTTTGAGTGTGCGGCGTGCAGCCACCTAGTTAAGGAAATTAAACATTACTCAGAAACCATATTTATTTAAACCCCTACATTATGTTAAAACATTAAATACTTCCATATATTCAAGATACTTAACGTGAAATACGAGATGAAGGAAACGTTTTATAATATAAAGCACGCTCAAAGAGGCCAGAATTCGGTGTAAATTGAATTAATTTTTTTATTAAATTATGAAAATTCCTAAGTACTTGTAAGTTTGGCTTTCGAGTTACGAATGCAGGTTTAAACAAATTACCAGCAAAAGGGTTCTTCAATAACGCGGTGGTCTGCCGAAATTTATTTAGATTTTGCGACTCTTAATGTATGCATTAAATCAACTTGTGTTTATTAATTGCTTCACTTTTTTATGACGTATATGAACCTCTCAGGTTAGATAACATTAAGTTACATTTTCCATCCCTATCACCTCGTTTCTCAACTGAGCCTTACGCACGTATGGCACCACTGTGTGGAACCAGCTGTCTGTCACGTATTTCCGAACCAATTTGGCACAGCTTTCAAAAACGTACCAATAATTAAAAGGTTGAAAGGTGAGCCTTCTGGTATTATATGTCCATGGGAATGTCATATTACTTTACATCGGGTGAGCCATAGTAGAAATATATGTTTATTTAAATAAATAAATCAGTGGCGCTACAACCTCTTTAGGTTCCAGTGCCTGACACACGTCATTGATTTTTTTGGGTCAAAGACATGTCGGTTTCTTCACTATGTTTTCCTTAACCGTTCGAGCAAATGTTAAATGCGCACATAGAAAGAAACTCCATTGGTGCACAGTCGGGGATCGAACCTACAACCTCAGGTATGAGAGTCGCACGCTGAAGCCACTAGGCCAACACTGCTCAACACAACATATTTATTTAAAAGTTCTAAAACATCGCGTCTGCATAAAATTATACAAGAAAATATGACATCACAAATTAAACACAAAATCAAATAACAAGTCAAAATATTTGTTTGAAAAATATGATTTGTATTTCAAATTCAATGTAGTTTATTCATATAATTCGCGATATTATAAACAACGAACCTTTACTATTACACTTTTAGTTCGCAATTTATTAATTAGTTGAATACTGTTAATTTATAAAACCAATATTTAGTTCAAGGTATTAAGTACTGTGCCATCTCTGGAGTATCGTATATCATGTAATCGATAGTATTATTGATCAATTATCTATATACGCACGTCCCTAATCAGGCTTTTGAGACACGTCGCGCGTGGATACAAATAACTTTTAAACAATCTGAACTGAAGGCTACGACCCATACGCCCGAACCCATTAATTAATCCACAATCTCTGATTTAAAACCATCTGAGATCAGACCGCGACAATAGATCGATGTCCTATCTGCATCCCAATAACCAAACCCAACGAAGACAATCCATTTTTAGCGACGGATAGAATGCCGTCTCTTCGCTCTTTACACTCATATTTGATAATCAATACAAACCAAATAAAGTAGATAAAACCGTACAAATAATATTAAAATATATATGTCTATGTTTAAAACCTTTGACAACTGGTGTAAGTTATAAATTAAAATAGGATATTGGCACAATGGAACAGTCATTTTCATACAAAGGTCTATCCACATACACTGATCCGACCTACCATGGATAGCTTGTATCGACAGATGGCTATTACTATCCCTCGATTGGTTATTGGCACATTTTTATCAATATTTGGCACTAAGATAATATCTATCTCAGATGGTCAAAAATGGATTGAGATAGGTTATTGGGTTTAAGCGTAAGACTATCATACAAAATATAATTAGATGCTAACGCTTTTAATAATCCATAAAGCTGTTTAGTCTACGCTGGCGAAATAAATAAACATTGAGACAAACTCAGCTGTGAGATTTAAATGTCCATTGAAGTAGGTCTTTGATGTTTTCTCTTTATTAAAATCGTTTTATCAAGAAATCATTTAAATTAAATACGATACTTTATTTAAGACGTCTCTTAGAGGGCTGTTATTTGTTCGCATCAAATATTTTTGAATTTATTTTGGATATAATAGAAGTTTATTTTTTCGATATATCGATGGATCGATCGATGCACATATTATGTAAAAATCATATGATATACATGTTTAAAACAAATTATTCTTTATGAAAAAAAAATTGCGTGAAAAACAGTGGCGCTACAACCTCTTTAGGTCCAGGCCTCAGATGTCTGAATTTGTTTCATGATCATTTTTAAAACTTATAGGCAAGGTGATCAGCCCCCAGTGCATGACACACGTCGTCTGCTTTTTGGGTCTAAGACTAGTCGGTTTCCTCACGATGTTTTCCTTCACCGTTCGTGCAAATGTTAAATGTGCACATAAAAGAAAGCCCATTGGTGCCCAGCCCGGGATCGAACCTACGACCTCAGGTATGAGAGTTGCACGCTGAAACCACTAGGCCAACACTGCTCTATGAAAATAAAGAGGATACAATAATAATAATAGAATTTATATATATGCTTTCATTGCTTGTGAAGTTAGGTCCTTCCCACATTATTAATGGCGGCAGCTTGAACTGCTGATGGCGTGGTTGGATGCAGCTGTATCTGTGTTGTGCCTCTGGTAATTGCTGGTAGTGGAGTTTTAGTTTTAGCGTGTGAATAAATAATACACCTGAATGTTAATCGTTTATTCACAGTGCCGCCATAAGTAAATTTAATATCAAATGCAAGCCCACGCGTTGCTGAGATCTCGAACACAGATTGAGTAGAGGTCTCGCGATAAAAGATGCAGGGCGTGTCAGCCATTATACGACCGTTACTCTAAAATTTCACATTTTAGAGTAACATTCAAAATAAAACAATGTTCTAAAGAAATATTATATAAAGAAATAATAAAGAATAACAATTTTATAACGGATTGAAGTTATGTATATATTGTAAAAGTCGATACCAACTCCGGGGAAATAAATACAGAAAATACAACATTTTCTATAGCTTAAGACAATTTTTGACATTTAACACCTTTTGTCTCAGTCAGCGTGACCACGCACGCTGTAAAGCACGCGAAACGTCGGTTAAATTTAAAATTATATTTAAATAATTATAAGTTTACAATAATACATAACTTCAATCCGTTAAAAAAGTGACGAAAATAGTGTGTGTTCAAGGGGATCTGGGAATGGTTTAGATTCACAATTTTGTCCGCTGGACAATGTTTTTTTAATTAATTTTCAATTTATTAGTTGTTGTTGATTTTGGAATGTTTTACATTGGATCCGACAGACGGCGCAGTGTCAAATTTTAAATAATATTCGAATTTTAATTTTAGTCTGTCCCGAAATTTAAAAAAAGTTTTGTTATCATTGTGTTATATCGTGTGTGACCATGTGCTGGATCGTTAGATATTGTCATAACATTTGAATAATAATTTTCATCAAAATGGCTTATTAAAAATTGAAATTTTGAAATTAAAGACGTGTAGACAGGACAACGTCTGTCGGATCCGCTAGTATCTCTATATAATTCAGGTTACCAAAAACAACACAAATGTTTACAATGGAGAATGTTATATTTAAATTACATGAAAACAGAACACTGGTGTATCAAATAATTACAAACCCTTTAACAAAGAACTGATTAAACGATTTCAAATTAGTTGTTTAATCTTGTTGTAATATTTGATCAATATAAACTTATAGTACTAACTCATTTTATCACAGTGGTAAAGGCGTCTAAATCAGCGTATTAAGGTATCTTTTACGATATATTATATCATAGATAAGGGTAGAAATCTGTGTTTCATATTACCTTTTTAATTTAAGCACAAAATTATCGATAGTTTGGTCAAGTACTTAATACGATATTGTCAGTTTTTGATAGCTTAAACGCGTAAATTTCTGTATCGTTACAAATTTATTTGAATTTCGAATAAATTCGTCGAATTTTGGCTATAATAGAAAAGTAGTGAGAGTTTGAGATAACATGGTTTTAAAAGGCTTATGGATGATAACTTGTAAGTAATCATGAATCATAAAATCGATATTTAAAATATTGAACGTGACACAAAACGGTCACATTAGTCGAATCGACGATGCATATGTATAGCTACTGACATTGAATATTCGCGATTCGCATGTGCTTCATCCTAATATAAGCACAGTTGCAGTCAAATGGCGTAACAACTTTTAATACCCAATAAGTTAAAATTACAATTTAAATAGGTGCTAAAGTCATAAACAATCTGATGTATATTTTTTGACAGAAATCGAGTTACTTATTCATACACGCATTCAATTGTATAGTATAATTGATTTTGAGTTAGGACCACGAAGCGATTGTCATGAATTCCATTCCAAAATCTATTGTTACTATTCTATAACGTCAAAGAAGGAATTGTGTGGTGGAATTAAACATTAAGGCTAGATTCACACTGTAATGCCAGTACAATTCGATCTTGTTCTTGTAAATGTCCACACGTTCACACGATACGTTTTCCACAATTGGTTCTTGGAGATAGATTGTGATTGGAATGTATTCAACTAAAACTTGACTGTTACTACTGATAGTAATACATAGTTTCTTATTTGAATAAATGAATTTTACTAAAGTTTCGTACAAAGTACAGTGATTGGAATTATAGTAAGCCAGTCAGGTCGCACAGTAATGTAAACAATATATTTTATATATGTATATTATTATTTAAAGAATACTATTATATGTGGGGATGCCTTCACAAAGGAGCGCACATTATTTAAATTGACAAAATATTTCTCCCTTAATTAAGTTTATTGCTAGGAAACTTGAGTAGTAGACTACTAGAAAATGCCAATAACAGCGGAATATTGCAAACTACATCTTCGCGGCATTACGTGACCTAATTATCGCATAGAATATTTTAGTTTATAAGAGATATGTATATGTATATCATTTTATAATTACACGTACTTCTTAATGAATTCAGTTTAGTTATCTTGTCAAATTTGTACTCCATAATTCTAGCTAAAAGGTATCCATGGTGGAAAATTTATAAAAAACCTCAATCATAATATCGAATTGTCAACTGTCAATGTGACAGCCTATATCTGCTTAACAAGCACTCGAACCATAGACTATTATGACTTAGTATATACTGGCGTATATACTAAGTCATAAAATGTACGAACTGTCGATTCATGAAATCGGTGTTATAAATTCGCGTTTATATCGAAGGAGTTTTATTAAAAAGGGGTTATAAGACCCACAGGAAGCTCTAGTACAAAACAAAATCTTTAACCAATCTCAACGCAATATCATGGATAGATATGATATTGAAAGGATTTGAAAGCTCTTGAATCGCATTTTCCAATACGCGACGAAAATTCTTATTTTATCAAAGAATATATTTGATACATATTTTTGATCTAGAAAACATTGAAAAGATGATACGGAATATTTGATATCATTAATATTTAGATAAGAGAAAATGTACGTAAAAGTCGTTTTTCTATTTTATCCAGCCTATGGCTAACATCGTTCGAATGTATACCTAGGTAACATTGAAATTGTTTAGAAAATGAAAAACGGCTTTATGTTTCTACATACTTTTATTGTTTTTGGCAGTTATCTTTATATTATATTCTTCTCTAAACACCGTCTCTTTCGATGGAACGACTGAGAAAAGCAGTGGGCCAATTCTTCCTTACAGGTCTCTACATTTGACAGCATTTGAGTCACCGCCGTTAAACTTATCTAACATCGGCGATTCCAATCCATGCGAAGGTATTTCTGGTCGTTGTTTAAAGTATGGAGAATCCATCTGGTACAAAGCTTCCTAACGCCTAAATGTTAGTTTAATATTATAATATTTTATATGACGATAGGTCACTCTCTTATCATTCTCGACGATACAGCATGATGTTATCTTCAGTAGTCGCTGTTAGGGTGAGTCCACATCTGGCGAATGCGCCGCAAATGTGCATCTATAAGAGCTTAGCTATTGAAACAGGATGACTCAAATATACTTAAACGTAGTAGTTTAGGAATTTATACACAGCACTTGATTATCACATGTGTACTGCCCTTTTTGTAAAATAAATAAATCCTGTATTTGAAGATCGTGCCATATCCCCCGTTAATGTAATGTACAATACACAATACTACTAATACAGTTTTTCATACATGGTTTAGGTAGAGATATAAAACCGGAAATGCAATGTTAATGGATCTCATCTCGTGCCGATTTAATATGCTCTACAGTCTAAAACATTGCGACAAATGAGAGAATCTTTCCGGAAATTCTAGTGATGCTTCTGAAAAAATACTAAATAGTGCTTCGTGTTTCCAATTTGAATTATTCAACCTCATTTCATAACTCAAATCAAGAGTTGTAGAACTAGGTCACTGCAGATCCTTGTTTACCTTTAGAACCTATTTAATAAATGGATTTACCCCGATGGAAGTGATTAGGGATTTTTAATTGCGTATATTTCTTAGATTTATTGTGATAATTTATGTTTAATTAAATTTTGTAACTAAACCGATTTTAGTACTTTTTCTATGGTCATATCAACGATTTACTTAGTACTTAATGTATTATTTAATTCATTATAAATAATATAGTGTGCTAACACGCAGGATAAGCCAAGTGATACCCCCGCCTAAAGACTTTAGTCGTAAGCCTAAACGCTCGTCAGGGCAGGTACAAATGAATTTCGCAAATAATATAATAATTGTAAATGGTTGGTATTATCTCAAACCTAAGCTAATGAGTAGTGAGAGCATATCCTTAAGGACTTAAAACTTATATTATATTATCATTTGAATAATAGATCAAATTGATGCTGACCTCCTTTACTAAAGTTGGTTAAAAATATGTTTTAATCATATGCAAGTAATGACAAACAGTTCGTCCACACATTCAAAGTGCAATATGAGTTCCGAGACGAGTATTTTGGCTGGCGTTAATATAAACTTAGCGTGACTTTATTGAAGTTTTAAATATACCGTCGACTGTATGAGCTTAAAGCTCTTGCTTAATGAATGTGTCTTTTAGTTTACTTAAAAACTTATTTGACACGTTCGCTGAATTATCAGTTTCAAATAATTTACAGCTGGTGATTTGCAGAGCTAAAAGATTTCCAAACAAACCTACCTTTTGGTTTTAAGACCTTATCAGTCTTTTAAAGATATAGCCTTTATATTTTGCTAGGCGTCGACAACTGCACATCTTGGTGATGTTGCACCCATCAAAAAAAAATGCGCCTAAAAAAGTTTAACTTCAAAAATTTATTTCGTTGCCTAATTTGGCCTAATTTTCCCCACTATAATGGACACTTCTTTAAATATGTTATAACTATGATTGCCATAATTAACGTCTCTAAGTACGTACAAATATTTCACTGCATTGGTCTACGTTGGGGAAAGCCAAGGTTTTAGAGTAGCGGTCAGTACTGAAAGTTGTTCTAAACTAAGTCGATTTCAGTCTCTCATATTTCAAAGCTGGCCTAAACTGTATTAAAAGTAAACAGCTTGGTATATTTGCCGGCTTACTTCATAAATTGTAAGCGTACTTGTGAAACACCCACGAGAATATAAAAGATGAATCCTGGGTGTAGTTAAGTTAAATAGCTACTTTTATGATAAACATTATCTTGACTAGAATTTTTATATTCGAAACTACAATATTTTTATTTATTAAATAATCATTACTATTGAAATATTTTAAATGTCAAAGTTCATTACAACATTGGTTATTACAGTCTGAAAATATACTAGGATTAAAAGTCAAAAATAATTTATTCATATAGGTAACATAAGGTACACTTATGAACGTCAAAATAAGAAAAGAAATATAAAATGATTCTAATTTTACATTTACTGCCAGTTATCAAATCAAGGGCGTAGAACGAAAGAGAAGAACTGGCAATAAACTCTCCGCTACTCTTTTTAATCGCCAAGTTTTTTTTACACAATGTTTGTAAGGAGCTGCAACCATTATACCATGTTCCATATGACATCTTGAGTAATAAACAATAATAAATAAATTAAAAACACAGATATGGCGCTACAACCTCTTTAGGTCTTGGCCTCAGATTTATGAATCTGTTTCATGATTATTTTTAAAATCTAATAGGTAAGTAGGTTTTCAGCCTGCAGTGTTTGACACACGTCGTCGATTTTTTGGGTCTGAGCGATGTCGGTTTCCTCATGATGTTTTCCTTCACCGTTTTAGCAAATGTTAAATGCGCACATAGAAAGAAACACCATTGGTGCACAGCCTAACCTACGACCTCAGAGATCAGAGTCGCACGCTGAAGCCACTAAACCAACATTGATCTAAGTCAAGTAGAGTAAGATACTTTACCAGATTATATGGATCATGTTTTTGTATAGAACTCAAAGCTATGATTTTCAATAATGAAATAGTAAATTGAGTGTTAAAAAGCCAAAACGGTAAGTTAACAGTGTATAATAATGTAAATACTACAATTCCATAACAAAAATCAATTAAATATGAAGATAACTTGTTAAAAAGTTTCTATTCTAAGAAAAAAACTGAAGGAATTAAAGTTAACGCTAACTACGCTGCACCTCTGAACACCTAGTTTATACCTTTAAATGAGAAATGAACTTCTAGACTTCTTTGATGAACTGTTCTTGATTAACTTTGCTGGAATAACGATTCTTGAGACAATACTTTGTATCGTCTGTGGATAAACTTTGATTATGCTTTGGAGAAACTCCGATCTACTTCTCTAAAGTTAGTATAATATCATAGTATATATGTATATATATCATAGTATTCGTATAAACATATGCTCGCATAACGTTACTAATTTTCCATATAAATTTGTTCCGTTAACAAATTTGTGCTAGAAGTATGTACATATTAACTAAATGTAAATAAATCTTTTTAAACATATAAATTTAAGAAATTTAAGCGATAGGTTTTTGAAGAAATCAGTAGGAAATTGTTAACGATACAATAAGTAAAAAGTGGAATTCAAATACCAAATAAGAAAATATTTTTTATGTTGCGCTTGCGTTAGCTTCAGACTGAAGTCTCTACGCTGTGTTATATCCAGCTGATTTTAATTGCCCCCTTAACAATCAAATTCCTCCCCCCCTGTGGGGCGTGGGCCCCACGTTGGGAAACATTGATCTACAGTAAAATAATTAATACTTAATTTATCTAAATATGGTTGGACAGTTTATGCCAACAGTCTATCAAAAGCAAATACCGTTTTTAAATTTGATATGGATTTTTCTGGAAACAATTTTTACTCCAGTAACGCTGCAGATCCATAGATTATGAACTGTGACATTTGCATGATAAATCAATGTCGGATGCAGATTTCATCGCCAAATTTCACAGCGATTCTTATCTGTATAATTGTAGCATATTTTTACTATGTAATGTCAAAGTGCTGTAAAAAATATTCATTTCTGCCAGTATCATTCGTTTTCACTGCAATATTTTCTCTTAATAATAAAGTCTCATATCCCAGGGCTATTAAAGATTCTTTATGAGAAATGCTAATGCTAGAAAATATACAGAATATATTATTTTAGTTATTGATATTGAAACGTCAAAGACACAGATTAAAAATGGCGTATCTTGTACCAGAGGGAAATCTCCAACATGAATAGTTATATTTTACAAAACATTGCTTCAGTGTAATTAATATTGTTGAAGTCGGGACTGTATAAATACTGGAATACATTTTAAAGCCAAAGGTGAAATGCATTTAGCAGTTTAAGACTATGTATTATGTATACTTTAACTTTCAACAAGGTTGCCAGATCAGCGTTACCGATTTGGGAAATAAACCAAAATTATCAGAAAACGTCTAGATTTGTATCCAAATTGGTACGAAGATGATGGAAATTTTGTCAAATGTCATTTTGGCTATTTAGTTTTCCATACATTATGTATTATTAGTAGAAGCTTTTTCAAGTATCTTTCATTCAACCTACTTACAGTACAATGGTGAAAAGATTATTGTTTAACGAGATTATTATTGCTAACGGATTCAAAACCAAAAAAGCATACAATAAATTTAAGGACTACAGAAGAAGTAAAAATGCGTAATTTGTGGGTAGTGTACATTACAATAGTGTTTTGATAATATTTATCAACAATATTCTGGATATTAATAACAAAACACATTACAAATTTGTAAATTAATCAGTTATAATTCCAATAAATTAATGTAATTGCTGTAGATATCCCGAAAGTTATAACATTATTTACGGAGTTTCCTATCACTTCACTCACAGACACTTACACAATTAATGCCTTAATTCACTAAATCAACTTGTCAGGAAACCGCAATTGACAGGGGATTCAACAAGGATTCAAGTTAGGTCTGGCTTTTCCAACTATAAGGATCTTAATACCGAAAATACGTTATAGTAAATTAATTTATCACACCGAAAATCAATTATCTACAAATTCAAGGTTTTCTGTCTAGCCTCTAGTATTTGTGTTTATTACTCTCAATGAGGTTACAAATGAGGTCGCCCAAAGTAATGGCCTTTGTTTTATATTGAGAGAGAGAGCAGTGTCGGCCTAGTGGCTTAAGCGTGCGACTCTCATCCTGAGATTGTAGGTTCGATCCCCGGCTGTGCAGCAATGGACTTTCTTTCTATGTGCGCATTTAAAATTTGCTCGAACGGTGAATGAAAACATCGTGAGGAATCCGACATGTTTTATACCCAAAAAGCCGACGACGTGCGTCAGGCACTGGAGGCTGATCACCTACTTGCCTATTAGATTTAAAAAAGTGATCATGAAACAGATTCAGAAATCTGAGTCCAGGACCTAAAAAGAGGTTATAGCGCCACTAATTTATTTTTTATTTATATTATTTTTAAGTTGACAGTTTGTTATTTAGAATAAATAACATCATCAGCTATGGGAGCTATGCATTGAAGTGCCAAATGAAAGATCTATAAAACGCCGAAAATCGAAATATATCACACTGTTAAGTTAGCCTGTCCACATTTCAAGGATCGTCATGCTTATTGTCTCTCTCCCTAAAATATGGCGAGGGGGCCGATGGCTGGCCATGCGTCATGCTCGTGAACGGGTGCTACTTGTGGTGACTGGTCGTACTTGAATTCGTGTACGCGGTGATATAAGTTGTTTCTACTACGTATTTACGTGTTGTTCTCTTCCGTTCTACGCCCTTGATTTGAGTACTGGCAGTAAATGTAAAATTAGTGTACATTATGTTACCTACATGAATAAATGATTTTTGAATTTGAATTTTGACTGGAATCGTCAGGGTAAGGAAACGTGGCCACACATAACAGACCTGGCTGAGAAGCATCATTGCAGAGGCCAAGGAAGCTATCAAGCGAGCTGAGTATAACCGATCAGGCTGGTTTCCTACGCTGTTCCTTACCCACATAGAGAGTATAGGACTTGACGAATCACGTCAAGTCTCAAGTCACGTTTGTATAAGTGTAACCTGTTGTGGATGCATCCAATGTGTTTGTATTGTGTTTTATTTTTGACTTTGTTTTTATTATAAGGATGTATCTGTTTGGTTTCCCAATAAATAAATAAATAAATAAAGTCCTAGTAATTATAAGTATTTATTTATTTATTTATTTTATATTCTTACACTTACTTAATACTTCACTACAATAGAAAATCTATTAATATAAAAATTAAACTCAGAATAATATTTCATATAAACAGAACCAGAAAATATAAAACCTAAACCTCGTATAACAAATTACAAATAATGCAATTCAAACACATAATTTAAGATTCCAGAATCAAACAGATCAATAAATTAATCAAATCCTTCCTGAACTAAATTGGTTAAAAACACAATTTATCCCCTTAATTGTAGAGTCCTTTATTTCCAAACTATGCCCATGCAATTGGCAAGAGATCTATAGATTATAGATCACTATATCTGACGTTCGACTAAGTTTAAAGAGACCCATTATCTAGTGCTTTATTGCCGTACTGCTCGTTCTAAATGGACGAAAACTGCCAATATAATCGCTAATAGCCTAGATAATACAAGGATAGAAAATATTAGATAAGTTTTATTGATTTATGATTTTTTATATTCAAGTACGCTTTAGTTTAGTACCTAATTGGAGCCTATGTTTATTCCTAAGGTTTGACCTCAGGCTGTGCATCAATACACTTTCTGTTTCTCATTTAAGAATCGCTTGAATGTTGAAGGAAAACATCGTGAGGGAATCGGCTTGCCTTAGACCCAAATAGTAGACGGCGTGTGTCAGTGGAGGCTGATATTTATTTGCCTATTAGATTGACAAATGATCATAAAACAGAATCAGACATCTGTGGTAAACCTTTGATAACTGATGTATTTTTTATAGACCAATAAAATTAAAAATACTATAATCATATTTACTAGATTGAAATTTAATTCAGAGTTAAGGCTAAACATGTGTAACAATAATCATAATTGCGCTAATGTGCATCGCTTCAAAAGTTCGATATAAAAATAAATCTCAAGCCCAGATCCAATTAAGGTTGTAGTGCCAATGATTTTTTTCTATATTTAATTGCAGAATGGATAAATACTGTAAGAAACAGATGTGCCTTAGATCCCAACTTAGTTGTCTATTAAACATACAATTCACGAAACAAGTTTGTTAACTCACCTTTTTTTAATAACTCCATCTTTTTCACCTAAATCCGGCAAAATTAAATTTATAATCGTAGTTTAATAGTACTTTTTGTGTATATCTGTGGAAACGTTGATCTGTAGTCCTGAGATTTGTTGAAGTCGATTATTAAAGATCGTTCTATTGTTTATGGAGGTGCAGAATCGTATAGTTAAGTACGTTAGAAATCCATTAAGCATAGCTCCATAGAAGCAAACGGAATAGCAATTTAGTTTGTCTATTGAATTATTGTGCGCCCGCTCGCTAGTTGCTACATAAATTCCAATTCAAATACTCGACACTATTAATGCTGAATTTGAAATATTTTATATCTAAGAACAGATTATTAGAGAAATATAACAATTATTCGTCATAATTAGAACAGACGTTTTCTATTCCCAACTCCAAAACTAAGGACTGCATTTGACCAACGGTTGCATTCCTTTATAATAAAATTTCCAAATATTCTGAGATAGTCAAACTAATCCAGGTACAATATCGCAAATCACATAGAAATTACACTAGCCAACTTGGATTCCGAATCTACAGAGGTATCTAACGAAGTACGAGAAGAACGAGTCAAGATACGAATCTACGTATCTTGGTATGACTCTGTGGTCTCAAAAACTAACACAGACACACTACACGATCATAAAAACTTTCAGCTACACTCTCATATACATGCGCATACACACCCATTCACACACTCCCTAGTATACTCATTGTTATTTTGTAACACTAAAATTATTATAATTTTTTTAACTGTTTTAAACATGTACCATGTACCACGGAATAATTGTTTTCTAGTTACCCACAACACAGGGCCTTCCTAGTGTGGGGACTAGCGATATATGAATTTTGTCACAACCGGTTTGTCATAAATAAAGTTTTTATTATTATTAATATTAAACATGTATTAATTTATATTTATATAAGTGCAATAAAGCGAAAGTCTATGAATCTGTTAATAGTTTCCTGCGGTTTTTAATAAACTGGCACTTGCTGTAATAAACGCTCGTATTCTATTATTATAATTATATTAATATGATTACTTATATTCTATATAAGTATTTCCGAACCAATTCGACTTAGGGTCCTTCAAGAAAAGAGCGTACCAATTCTTAAAAGGCCGGCAACGCACTCGCAAGCCCTCTGGCATTGAGAGTGTCCATGGGCGGCGGTATCACTTAACATCAGGTGAACCTCCTGCCCGTTTGCGCCCTATTCTATAAAAAAAAATTCTAATTCAGATCTCGAGTATTTCATACTGAAACTGTTTGACAGCTCCTGAAACTAGAATTAAGTTTGTCATACCTGAATGCGGGTTTGCATACTAGATAGCCTCTGAACATACATAGTTAAGTGTGTACAATCTAAAGTATTTAACTTTGAATTACTTCGAAAAAACCTTTTCGAAAAACTTTACGACAAATATAATTAATTATAAGCATATAGAAGCGAGGTCATTCACCTTTCTGAGGTATCCATATCAACGGTCAATCGCGATATATTTTACATTTTAAACTTCTTTAATGAGACTAACCGCACTTATACGTGCCATATTGTGGCTCTAGGCTACTTCTGCTAATAATGGATAGTCCCCTCGGGTATAAATTTCGCATTAAACATTTCACATTTACCGTGAAGCAGTAATTAGCCAAAAGCTCTTCAATTATTTTTGAGCTGCAAATAAATTCGCTTCTCACAACCTTCTTGAAAACTACCAGGAACATTTTGTGGTAGCTTCCCAGAAATATTTTAGCCGTCTGATTAACTATTTTTATATGAAATGAGACACCAACTAATAATAACCGTATCACCGAAATTGAATCTAGGATCATTAACTGGTAATTTCAGTTAGCTTTGAAAAAATCTTAGTTTTTTACTACGTCGTGTTCGACCTCATTAATAATATTATTTGTGTACACCTTGCATAGATCATAATTGGTTTAATGTTTAAAATGTTTACAGATTAATGAACGCGCCTATCTCACCAGATTCATTTAAAATAAGTTTGGCATACTTAATATTTTAAATAACTTTTTTTTTTTTTTTAAAGAGATGAAAGTGCGGCTACGCAGGCTCACATAATGGATGTCGATCTTGACGTGGGGTTTGTGGAGCTGGGTCTACTCAAAGGGTACCTATGTTTACCTCTGCTATTCATAAGGATAGCGAGACCCGAGGGTTTGTCAAGACATTCAACCCAGGGGTCTTAACACATTGAATGGATACAAGTTATAGCCGGAAAGCAAAACTTTTCTCGGGAAATCTGACTAAGTAAATATGATTGTTTGATAATACGTATGAATGTATATTAATATTTTTATTGAAAAAACCACCTTTTTCGGATCCGAGTGGTCGGTATACAGCACCTTGGTTGCCAAATACTCGGTTCCGAGAAAAGAGCACTTCATGTGTTAAATGGCAGAATTAAAGTCTTTATAACCTACTTTATATCATTGGTTAACTCAGTGGAGATGTAACATCTCAGCATCATTAGTCACTCGTTGCAAAATCATTTATTTCTCGGACAGCATCGGTTAAGTTACTCGCTTTATTTTTATTTCGTTTAACGAGTGATCAAGATTTACAGTCAACTTTTACGTCAGGCATTCTATACTTCCTTGTATTGTAAGTATAGTATAGTAAGTAATAATTAGACAATTAAAAACAAATTTAAAAAGTTCGTAATTTTAAAGCAGGCAGCATTACCTCGTTCTATAGGGATACTTATTTGACGAATGAGAAAAGCACTCTATGGTCACCGGTATTTTATACAAGGCCAACGAATTTATGTGTATATTGAAATAGGCATTATACTTACCCAGATTCAAGCGTTGTAAATTATAATTATTTCAATACAATACATTACATCACATTCAACAAGGGAAAATAAGTACTAGATATACATGAAAGGGGGATTTTATAAAGATATTATGTTTTAATATCTTTACGTCATAAGTCACTACTCGCCTTGTTTTGAAATTTTTAACCAGCTCCCCGCGGGCAATGCTTACTTGGTATTATAAATTTATTAAACAAGGAACTTCGTGATTTAACAGACTATTCAATTTAATTAAGGGTATTCCGAATCGAATATCAAAGGTTGTTTTATAATGTTTAACGGTTTATACATTTTCGAATGATAGAATTTATATTTCTCGACTTTACTTTTTTAACTGTTAAAGGCTGCCAACTTATAAAAGATAATACCTTATGTTAAGTGGCACTTTCACGTATCGTATTTGTAGTTAAATTTACTAACCTTTTAACCAACTGAAACAGTTCAAACTTAATCTAATCTTATATATGAATGATTGTTGTAAAGATATTTATTAAATAAGTTATAAATCGGTATATTAAATATATTTTTACAACTAACCCATGCACGTTAATTAGATATCATATTCGAATTAATTTATTACGAAGCACACCGATATTGATGAATTTTGCCGATATGTGCACACGGGCACCAATGGACTTTTCGTTTTAGGTGGACAATTAGTTCGTTCGGTCGGAAAACATCGTGAGGAAACCGGAAACTTAAATCTCGACAACTTGTGTCAAGCACAAAAGGCTGATATCGGCTCGTCTATTGAAAAACATATTAGCGAAATAGAAACCTGTGACTAGCGCCGCTACAACGCCAAAGAGCATCACACTTTTTTTTTAAATTTAGTCTAAGATTCTAAGACTAAGATTGTGTAATTATTTTATAAATATTTATTATTTGTCTATTTCTGCATGATTTGCTCCAGTTCAAACAATTTGTATGACTCAAAACTTGCGATTAAAAAAAGTGCCGGAAAGTTTCTTGCCTGTTCATCTTGCCCCCTCTACTCCCTTCACTTGCGAACTGGTAGTAAATGTAAATGTTACTTTATCATATCATATTTTTGCTAGAGTAGTGATAAATATTTTATTGCGTTGTTAGAAATATGAAGTGCGAACCAAGTAGAACCAAGGCTGTGAACCAATGGATTTTTCTGTTAGGAGCTAGTTTCAGCTAGAAAGATGATCTATTTACCAATTTCAAAAAAAATAACCACGAATCACATACCTGAGGCCTAGAAATGTTTGTAACGTCATTTGTAATATACTTTTTTTATTTATTCATTTATATATATAATATACATTCTAAAACAATGTGTATAGCTTAAAAAAATACAAGAAAATATGACATAACAAATTTAATATACATCAATTACATTAGAACTTAAGCAATATATTAAAGGAAAAAAGTAAAGAAACGACCACAAAATAAACAAAAATAAAAAAATTAATAAATCAAAAACAATTTTTAATAGTAACTTAAATATTTATAATAAACTTTAAATATAAATAATAAGTTGAGCTTGTACATTTCAATTATAAAAAAAGTTATAAAGGTTGTATTCCAAAATATCTAAAAATAAATGTCTATCGATACGTTAAACTAAATTACATTAATTTTAGATACATTCAAGGCAGTTTTTGCCGCGCACCACCACCACTTTGTGGAACCAGCTGCCCACTGAAATATTTCCGAACCAATTCGACTTAGGGTCCTCCAAGAAAAGAGCGTACAAATTCTTAAAAGGCTGGCAAAACACTCGCGAGCCCTCTGGCATCGAGAGTGTCCATGGGCGGCGGTATCACTTAACATCAGGTGAGCCTCCTGCCCGTTTGCCCCCTGTTCGATAAAAAAAAACATACTTTTATCACAGACCTTAATAAAGTGTCCGTTCAATTAAATCCTTGTTGAAACCGGCTCCTTAGCTCTGCATTAACTTATTCAGGCGACATCAGGGTAAATGGGGTATAGATCCGCTCTTCCAATATATTAAGTTCCAAGTAATTGAAGTCTCAATACCTAGGATGCATTTTATATTAACCTTGTTTAATGGCAAGCCAAGATTGGTTTGTCTTGAATTTTCCAATTTCCTTTGTATATAGCAGTAAATATTATTTATTAGCTGTTCATGAGCCTTTTTCAGCATTAGTCTTCAATCTCATTAAATTTAGAGACCATTGAAAGAAGAGAAGAGAAGATTGGAATTGAAATGTTAACTAAAATTACAGCAATGATCCAGCGGTTAGCATTAGCATTTGCTTGCTCTATCAGTGCGAATGCCCATGGGCGGCGGTGTCAATTAACAGCAACCTCCTGGCCGCCACCATGTCTTATATGCATGATAAAAAAGCGTGTAGGATAATAATAAATAAAATTACCAAACGATATCAATTATAATTATGTCATATCACCAGGAATTTTTCTCCGTTTAATATTGTTGCCCCGTCCTCTGCGTAGTGACGCACAATTTTATATTCCTTTATATGAGTATAATTATCATATTTTGTAAATGTGACAAATATTTAAATGATCCTAATGCTTGGGATTGATTTGCCCCAAACATAACTGTACTTGTTTACCTATATGAATAAAGATATTTTGAGTTTGATGCCCAGTCGTCCACATAGGGTAAAAAAGTAAAACACGATTTTTGATACTACATAAAAATCTCTAGTTAAATATCAACAAATAGTGGAAATAAATAAATCGTGGAATAGCCTTTCCACGCACAAGAATGGCACTATTATTGAAGGGGTAGTGTATTTGTTATGTTGCTTTAATGTGAAAAAAGTTGGAAGATAAATGAGTTTTTCACTTCCTTACTATATTTTCCACCTACCCTCGAAGGCTTGGAATTGCTATAAATAATGATTGGGTCCTCCCCATGTTAGTAACGACTGAAACCGATGACTTTTTGAATCATAAAGAAATTTGTGCTAGAATTATTGTTTTGCCGCACACTTAAACAGTTCAGAATAAATTTAGTTAACATGTTTTATGAACAATTTAAGAATATAAATTTTTAAATTTCACCGTTCCACAACTGCGCGTTTTTCTATGCAGTTTTTGCCGCGCACCACCACTTTGTGGAACCAACTGCCGACTAAAGTATTTCCGAACCAATTCGACTTAGAGTCCTTCAAGAAAAGAGCGTACCAATTCTTAAAAGGCTGGCAACGCACTCGCGAGCCCTCTGGCATTGAGAGTGTCCATGGGCGGCGGTAACACTTTACATCAGGTGAGCCTCCTGCCCGTTTGCCCCCTATTCTATAAAAAACAAAAAAAAAATTAAAACGTAAATTAAATATTCCAACTAATGAAAAACGTCCTTAAAGTTGACACCTAATGATTTTGATGATAAATTTTATTCAATTAATTTTGTAATGTTTTTAATTTTTACTTTATTTTATCCTAATTTTTTTTCGTTGTGTGTATAAGCTTTATAAAAGCAGAAAGTTGTATGCGCCTATAATTGGGGTAGCACTAGGCTTGTATTACATGCATGTAATACAAGCCTAGTGCTACCCCAATTATACTACTTTGTTGGTGCAACAAATAAATAAATAAATAAAGAATGACATTAAAACAATAAAGGTATTTTGAAAATGACTTATCGTAAAAGGAATTGCATTTTACCTTAATATTATCATAATATTCAAAATAAGCATTGCTCAAACTGTCGCATAACGTTTTCCATAAAACTGCCAGCTGACAGCCATTTATGATCTTTTCTAGCTGACAGCAAGTTCTTGGAAAAATATTTAACGAATTTTAGCACCACCTTTATTTGAAAATAGAATGCGGCACATGGCAACAACAGCGTAAACATCGTTACAATTTCAGCTAACTTCAGGTGCCTAATATTTCCTGATACGGGCACAGATATAAAATATTCTTTATCTCGACAAAGGGCCTTAAACGAATCACCGCTCAAATCAATTTACTCGCCTTTTATCTTCAACAAACTAGGCTTGAGATGTTATGTTTTTGGGTTCAATGTTATTATATATCTTTTCGTATTTAAAGGCTTCTTCGTAAATCCTTAACAATTTATCACATAAACTATATTAACTACCAACTTATATTAGGCGGTAGGCCGTAGGGTGAAGATCTATAGTAGCTTCTTTCAATTAAGCTATATCAAATTTTTTAAAAAATCAATTCGATTCCATAGTTCCTAAGAATAAAAGAAGAAATTAAACAAACAAACCAAACCTTCAGCATTGTAATATAAGTTAATTATAAGAAATAAAGTCATTAAATAGTAAGAAATACAATAGTCTAAAAGATACTTTAGCATATATTTCAAATATAGTCTTCTATGTTAAACTTAATAATTCTAAGTTTATGAAACAGCTAAAATAAACTTACGTTCAAATAACCACTGCTAATATCAAAATACTATTAAAACGGATACAATTTAAAACGTGCCAAATTGCCGTGCCGTGTTAAATTATACTTATATACATATATATATGTTAAAATTTACACATTCTTTCTAGAAGTAATAATTTAAGGTATAAATACCAGTTTATCTTTCAATACCATTACACTATATTTTTTACACCATAAATCTATCTGAATGCGTTCCTCATCCTGTTTCGTACGATATGAATGATATTGATTGGAATAAAAGCTTTATTAAATACAATGTTACATGCAACCACTCAATTTTGTGGCAAAGTTATCTACGTTTTTTTTTTAACTTGAAATTCACAGTACCCAAAGGAAGTTCCAACAGGAGGCCGCTGGGGGGAAGATAAAAAAATATTGGCGGAGAGTTTATTGCCAATTCTTCTCTTCCGTTCTACGCCCTTGATTTGAGAACTGGCAGTAAATGTAAAATTATTGATTAATTTTTGACGTTCATAAGTGTACATTATGTTACCTATATGAATAAATGTTTTTTTTATATGAATTTGATAGAGTAACATAATAAAAAAAATGTAACAGTAATACCTAATCGAAAACAAAATATCAATTAGCTGTGGTCAGGTTTGGTTTAAGCGTAAAAAATGGGTAAAAACGAAACGGAAAGCAATATGGAATATTTGATGGGAGAAACCATCAGACTGTACGTTCCAGACAATTATTACCGCTGCCAGAATCATAACTTCTTTTCTTGGTAAGCGTATGGCAGTAGTATACTCTAATTTGAGCGTTTACTTGGAGGGGATTAAAGGATAGCATTTACTGGTTTTGTTAATAACTTATTAAAGTAATTAATTGTGTTTTATGTTATTTTATAATTAATATTTTAAATTATATATTTTAGAATGTTTTCGTCTGAGATGGCCATGTATGTGCTGTAAATAAATAAACAAATAAATAAATCTCTTTTAATGATCGGAAAAGTCTGCAACACACTTTCTAGTGTGTTATTAATATATGTTTTAAAAATAATGTTTATTTTAAGCCTACACCGCAATATATCCACGTGCAGAGTCCACCCATTGTGCCCCTGTACAGCCATTGTGTAATGTTTAGAAACATTCTATTATGTTCTATCTTAAGAGGTTTCTTTGTTAGGAGACAATAGGTCTAGGGGTAAATTCATTAGTTTTCACGTGATTTCATCTCTTTGAGACAAAACATCACTATCTTTGCCGTGTATAGTCTAAGAGGAAAACAGTTGGATTATTACTGTTAATTATTGATTAATTATTAACAATAATTAATACATTTAACTGTTCAATATCAGTTTAGACGAATTGTTTGTTCCACCAACTAGGTGATAAAGCGAACTTCATACCGCCTAACAGGTATTGAATGCTACAATGCAAACAAAATACACGTTGATTTCACTACAATCACCGAATTTCAATACTCAACGTAACAATGTGGTTTGATTTGTTTTATATTAAAGTACCTTCATATATTTTCCTTTTTTCCATAGAAACTCAAACTAAATCACTGAACGCGCGTAGAAAATATTGACAACCAAAATGTACATCAATCGTAATTCATTTTTGACACTGTTCCACATTTTAGTGATGTATCAAGATATAATAAATATACGCAAAATCTAAAAATATCTCGCGCCTCCATTGTTATTATCCAACTTGTTTGGGTCTTTCTTCGTTATCCTCTTACCATCCCATACTTTACAAACGTTTCTTTTTTCATAAAATTTTACTTATTTTTATTTCCTAATATTTATTTTATTTTTATTTATTAACACTTCGTTGCATTGCATTACACAAAAGGAAAAAAAAATATTAAACATAATTTAATGAAAAGCAACTGGCGGCCTTTTCGCTTTAGAGCGATTTCTTCCAGACAACCACTGTGAGTAAATTACATAAGGTAGGCAAGAAGAGCAAAAATACATATTACAAATACAATAAGAAGTAAAAACCATACTTAACAGCTTACATCAACAGCAACCATACTTAGCATACATAAAAAAAAACAAAAAGTAAAAAGTGCACATGAATCATGATAATCTAATTCAAAATCGATCTCACGTCAGTAAGTAGTTAGTACGCAAGTTAGGGATATGACATGGACAGGTAATGTTTTTACAGCAGACATTAAGAGAGAAGAAGAATGGAGAAGGACCTAAGCGAATAGTGACGGGATATTTGGAATTAACATTGCGTCCATCTGTCCCATTCTTCTTCTTCACTTATTTATAATGTGATGTATGTTAGTAAATGAAATTAAATTTAAGTGCGTATTTTGTTCAGTTCCGCAATGGTTTAAAAAACAATAAATAGCCAACTAACCACTGAGTCAAAAGGTATTTAATTCTCGAATATAGCACTTAAAGTTAACATCCATGTAGCTATAAAGATGAGGCGGGCAGCGGAATTTCATTTAGAAGTAAGGCACAGCGGAGACAAGTTACTATTACCACTAAGCAATAAATTGTAATAGTTAATTTGTGTTTCATAGTCTAAACGCTATAATCAACTTATATTAAAATAGTTTTTACATACAGATTTGACTATAAATAGGGATATATTTTTTGTTTCCTGCGTTATTTTAACATAATTTGTATAATAAATTGAAAGAAAAGACGCTTTTACATTATTAAATGACCGAATGCGTATTCCACTCGTTTCACCTTGACCTTCCCTTTTTTTAAGATACTTCTTGCCCAATTACCACAGCTTGCCAACCAGTTGGTATTTCAAAACAGTTACGAAGGATGTTCAACAGAACTACTTACATTTAAAGCCGGCGACGTATTGCAAGTATCTTAGTAAAGTTGGTCGTCGGTAAAGACATTATCAGACACCTACTCTATAGATAAGAGATTATAATCTGTGTTTTGTAAATGTTTTATGTTATAAATTATTGTTTGCGTTAAATAACTAACTAACAATATCGTGTCTGCGATGTACTTTATTTATAAATGAAAGCCTCGGCCGGCGACGTCTTCTACTCTTCAATTAGCCCGGTTCAATTAGATCCGGTTACCCCGGTGAATGGGTTAAATGATAAGACATACAGGTACCTCGCAAGTCTGTCTTATGAAAACTAAACTGAATATAGAAGCATGAATCACCGTCACCTGTTCCCATTTCTGTCACGTTATCCTGCAGCAAGGAGCATGTTAAATGTTCGTATAGTATTAGCTTTTTAGTTAGGTAAAGTTCTAAAAGTAGAACAGCTCTTTTACTGCCGTATGTATTTATAAGTAGTAAATTTTTTAGCTATATCTATGTTGACCATACTTGCGACCAGGTGGGAAGGGCCTATTGGCCATCGGTAAAGAGGAAGACCACGATATGGGCGGATCACATCGTCAAAACGACTGGCTCCAGCATCATGCAGCTTGGCCATGACTGAGATACGTAGAGATTCTTTGAGAAGGCTGATCTGCGAAGATGTTTTAGCAAACTTTTTCAAAAATTGATATTTATGTATAGATAAAATGAGTAAAAAAGTTAGTGTAACTTATTTTGTCGCAAAATTGTAAAAGGATTACTTTTACTTTAATTTTAAAGAAATAAAAGTAATTTTATTTTATTTTTGTGATATGTAGGCAACAAAGAAGGCTAAACTAAATTTTTAGAGTCAAGTTGTTAAGTTCTTTACTTACGTGAGTTTCATTCGCGTTTCAAATAATTCAATTATTTAGTGTAAAACGAAAAAATCTGAAATAGTTGCATGCTGTTAAAACAATAACTTAATTGGATTTTATAATTGTAAAATAGCTCCAACGTTTAAACCATATGAACCCAACGTATCGGATTAAAACTAATTTGAATCTATATAAGTTTATGGTCCAGGTAGCGCGCTTTTTCATGTGCTATTAACACGAGTATGGTAGACAATTGAATAGATTTATTTGTTGGTAACCTGCAGCTAAGTTTCGTCATCGGACGTCAAAGCTGAATACAAAATACCTCCTAAATAATAAAAAATAATAAAAAATAAATCTATTCAATTGTCTCAACATCCATCGTTTTGAATGCGTTACTTCAGGCAGTTTTTTTGACACTATCTGGAACCAGTTGCTCACTGAAGTATTTCCGAAAATTATAGCCCTTCAAGAAAGAGTGTACCAATTATTAAAAGGTAGATATTAACAATGCTGCACTTGCTAACCTGGCAATGGGTGTCGATAGGCGGCGGTTTCGCTTAACATCAGGTGAGACTACTGTTACATAAAAAAATCTATAATCCAGGTCTCTGCATTATCACATGTAGATGAACAAAATAAAAAAAAGCTCTACTGAATAATTTGTTCGTAGCTGTAATTGGGCCGATTTGATTTATTAGAACCCCACATACAAAAAATGCAGACATTTACCAACAAAATTCTTGAACATTAAACAAGGGAGTAGGAAAACTTTTTTGTTTTGAAATTTTGATTGACCTGGGAACATATTTTTTATTCCGATTCGAAAAAAATAAAATAAAAAAGAATTCATAATATTGGACAAATTCAACAGTGGCCTGTGTGTCTGCCGAATTTATTATTCTTTATAAGCAATAATTATCGTATTATTTAGCTTTCTTAATAAACTATACAATTATCATTTATATATTAGTCGTACAAACACAATTGTTAGATCATTTTTCAAATGTTTCAGTTGATATTTTTTTTATTATTTAATTTTATTAAAATTTTCAACGTTTTTAAATCAATGTGCCACAGTCATGGATACAAATTTAACTAAACTGACAAATGATCGAACAAAAGTATAAACAGTTTTAATGACGACGTGTATTTCTTTTTTTCTTTTTTTTTTTGGCGGCACTACAGATAAATGAAACCATTTATTATTCAAATTATTTTGATGAGGAGATGAATCCATAACTATTTATGACACGGAGAGGTTAAACCCTACCAGTTGATAAACTACGCTTAACGAGAAACAATTAAATATTAATATCGTAATTGTATATCAATTCGACAACGCGTGATATTTATTACAGGAAGTTTAAAATAACCAATTTATTGTGGAAATCCTTAATTACTCTTGGTACATTCAGGCTTAAAAGTTAATTATTGGCTTCGTTGTTTTGTGATTAATTTTTGTATCTCGAATTAAATGGATTTGGGGTTAAAGTGGTATCAAGTAGGTAATATTGCCAGAAGGCTTGCAAGTAGGTTGCCAGCCTTTTTGTACGCTATTGAAAAACCCTAAGTTAAATTTGTTCAGGAATATTTCAGTTGCAGCTAGTTCCACATAGTAGTGATGCGCGGGAAAAACTGTCTTAATAAGGACTTACACCCGAACCCAATAATGAATCCACAATCTCAGATTGTGGATCCATTATTGCATCCCAATACCAAACCCTACGAAGACTGCAAGAAGATAGAATGCAATGACTTCGCTCTTTACACTTATATTTGATCATCAATATAAACCAAATAAAGTAAATAAAACGTTACTTATAATATTAAAATATACATGTCTATGTTTAAAACATATCAAATAACTTTTTAATTATTTTAAAAACTGGTCTTATCTTAAAATATTACTTACACCAGTTAATAGTGACACGCTGAACTGTCATCTTCATACAAAGGTCTATCCACATACACCGATCCGACCCACCATTAGTATTTGAATTAAGATGATTATCACATATGGTCTAAACTGGATTGAGATAGGTTATTGGGTTTGTGCGTTAGTTACCATCGTCGGACGTCGTGGCGATATTTTTCAAATTTCAAATCATTTATTTTGCTAGAATTTTGAGTCACACATGCTTATTACAATAGTACAGTACAATGGAACAACGTCTCGGCTTCCACAGAGCAGAGCTTATTAGAGGCTAATTTAGCCTTACCTTAATGACCGCGAAACTGAACGTCATTCGATTGATGCTGAGCCTTTAAGAAGAATTTTGTTATTAGTTATGTTTCTTATTATATCTATAGAGGCTTTTATATTTGTTTACCATGTTAACAAGCGTTAATATTACGGACGATTTCTACAGCTGAAACGACAAAAGAAATGATATTGGAGGCGATGTTCCCTTTCATGACAATACTTTCTATTTTTATGTAGGGATTTTTTATACTAATTCATAAACGCGTGAATACGAAATATCTCGAAAATGTTTTGTCGTCACCACAGACCATGTATAAGAAAAGAATTGTCATTCGAAGTGCCATTGAAATTGCTTACTTTCATAGGATTTTCACTGGCGTGCCAGGACAAAATTCCCATTCGAGTGCTTTTTATTGTCAGTGTATTTGCCTGATATATATCACTAAGATTAAAACTAACCCTTAAACTACTAAAAGGGGTAAACTTTAAATCTTAGTTACAGACATACAAACGTTCTTTTCATAAAACTTAGTCGTATTGGTGCAGTTCACGTTTCTGTTTAAAAATGAAATACTATTAACTATAAAAATACACGTTATTTTAAAGGAATATTTTTCTAAGGTTTTACTGCGAGTAAGGTAATGCCTGCAAAAACTGGAGAGCTTTTGAAATAAAAGCTTTGTGACTTAGTGTTGTTTTATATCAAGTTAAATTGTCTTCTAAAGCTTGGTGTTAAAGATTTTAATAGCTTTAGCTTTTGTGAGTTAAATTTAAAGAGTTTCAAGTTTTTTAACTAGACCATTATACAATCTGCCCTTACTATGCAACTCATTTGATATTCAGGAACAAGACTTTTCTCTATCTCATCTCTGAATCTAACATTAAGACACCAAGATATTTCTGTCACCAAAGAAACTGTTTATTGCTATTGAAAGCCTTTAAAAGTATTGAGTATGAAAACTACGAGAGCAGTGTTGGCCTAGTGGCTTCGGCATGTGACTCTCATACCTGAGGTCGCAGGTTCGATGCCGGGCTGTGCACCAACACCAACACCAACTGTGACTTTCTTTCTATGTGCGCATTTAACATTTGCTCGAACGGTGAAGGAAAACATCGTGAGGAAACCGACATGTCTTAAACCCAAAAAGTCGACGACGTGTGTCAGGCACTGGAGGCTGATCACCTATTTGCCTATTAGATTTAAAAAATGGTCATGAAACAGATTCCAGAATTTGAGGCCAAGACCTAAAGAGGTTGTAGATTTATTTTTTATTTATGAAAACTTGTTAAATTTATTTAAAAAATATATTGATTTACTATTAGCCAAGCCTGGCCTGAATTGGCGAAAATCTATTAAAATCTTAATTACGAGAGAAAAGCAAACAAAAAAGTCTGAGATCGGTAATATCCGGCACCGGATATCCGCTTAACAAGCCGGCTAATGAAGGAATGTTCATTACCCGGATAAGATCATACGTTTAAAATGTACTGTTAAGCATGTTAACTTTGCTTGCTTCGTGGTCTTAAGTACAACAACCCATGGTTTTCTTTTTAAACTTTCATAATATCTAATCTTATATATAAAATTCTCGTGTCGCGGTGTTTGTGGTTGAACTCCTCCGAAACGGCTTGACCGATTCTCATGAAATTTTGTGTGCATATTGTGTCTGAGAATCGGACAACATCTATTTTTCCTCCCCCTAAATGTTAAGAGTAGTCCACCCGTAAATATATTTATTTTTATTTTTAGATGATTTTTTATTTTTTATCATCTGTATCAACAGCATTAAAACAGCATTAAAAAATACATACAACCCTAAATTTTCAACCCTCTAAGATCAATCCCTATTTTTTATTATAAATGATGTACATGGCAAAACGACGTTTGCCAGTACTAGTAATAACATAATATCATAACTTTCTAGAATCTTATAATACGCTACAGTTCTGTGGAGTGTAACTTTATGGCGTGGGGTTAAAGTACAAACCAATATTTCTTATGAATAAATGGCCATATATGAGTTGCCAAACGTCTGTTCTCTATAAAAATAATAAGAATAATCAACATGAAATCTTCAAGACCATAGCGGAATCTGTATTATAAAGTGCATTAAAAGCGAATATCTAAAATGACTGGTTGAACGTCATTATTTTTAATAACATTGAGAATGCTGGAGGTTCTTAGACCTCATTAGAGTTGACTTTAAGTTAAACTAGGGTTGTCTACTTTTAAATAGTTTAGGGGACCTTGGACAATCTAAGTAATTTGTGTAAGATTTGTAGCTTTCTAAAATAAAAGTATTAGGGGAGGTATTTTTCAATCTAATAGGCCAGACACACGCTGTCGACTTTTTGGATCTTAACCATGTCGATTTCCTCACGATGTTTTCCTTTAACAATTTTTAATGATTTGTCCATTGAGCAGGGGATTGAACCTGAAGCTAACACTGCTCCGTTATATGCTTCTACACATAGAAACGTTAACATACTTCACATAGTCCACGTAGTTCTCACAGTTGTTCAAGATGTTGATTTTGACGCTTGTCAGTTCGCAGGTCCGGTGCAATACTGATCAAAGAGCAATTGAATTCATTGAGTAAGCGATAAAGAGTTATTATTATTATTATATATTTGATTGTACATTAAGAATACACAAATTCTCTTTACAAATATAAGTATACATAATAATATTTTTAAAGTTTAAACTAATGCCTTAAACAAATGAATAATTAAAAAAGATGTATATTTAATGTAGTTATACCAGATATTCTCTTATACAAGTCAAATTAGGTACCTGCTTAAAAACCTCTATTTCTCTTTATAGCATGCTAAATGCTAAAGTGGTCTGCATTAATTATTCAACTGTTTTTGAGTGGCTGTTAAATATTTGGACACACACTAAAAACTTTAAATTTGAGTTGGCAACCCTAGTTTAGCCGCCTTCAGTGCGATTTGAAAAACAAAATGTGCAGAAGAAACATTTAACGTAATTCTGAATACATTGAAAGCGATGTTAAAAGGCTTTCAACAAGTTATACAGCCGTTCAAAAAGGATGATATAAAATTATTCATAGTGAAAGATTTAACATTATACTTTGGGTTACAACACTTGAATTATAATAACTCTTTTACAGCAAAGAAAAAGCGTGGAGCTGGTAACACCTTTTTATATAAAGACTCTTTTTTATGACTATAAAGATTTCCGTCTCATTAGTTTAGCGGTGAACACAATCATGAGGTCAGATTCAAATACTGCTTGAGCAATTTTGGTCTTATAATAATTATAATATCAACATTTAGCATTTATTATGTATTACTTTTTTGACGTTCATAAGTGTAAATTTAAATAAATGAAAAATTATTTTCGTACTGTGAATTTGAATATTGATTATTAACATCTCGGTTATCGCTTGTTTACATCAGATGACACTGCATCATAGGGCTAATAAAGTTATGGTATAAATTGAGAGTACATGAGTTCATTTCACGAATACATGCTGCAAACTGAGATTAGCCGTCGCGGTCGCCGCCAAATCCGCTTACAGAATGGATATATATCTGATTTGTAAAATTCTTTACATACTTCAAGTTTTGAGTTTTCGACAAGAGACTGCAGCATCAAGTTACCACATAAAATTTGATATAAATTTGTCTTTTAAAATAAGCCATATTATCACTATCTATTTCCGCGACTACGACCAAATTCGCCTAAAATAAACAAAAAAGCATAAATAAAAACGAAAATAATCTTGGCTGGATTAATAGATTTTTAGTATATAATATTTCAGGCAATTGATTGAAGTACTCGCATGCCGATTCGTGCCGGTGGTATTCTGTAGCAAATAAATATGAAGTGCGCTACCCAAAAATAAATATTCGTCATAGAAATATTCCGTTGTTACAAGGATTTATAAAGTTATTTCTTTTATTCGTTAAAAATAACGAATACGCTTTAAAAATAAATAACTCACGAACAAGTGCCTGTGTATAGCTAAATTATTTTTGAAGGATTATTAAAATACTGAAATTCAATATTATCTTTGAAGTACACACATCATTATTTTTATAACGACACCTGGTTTAGAGAAGATAATGATCTGACATTATACAAGTATATTTTGAAAGGTTTAAATATAATTTTAAAAGTATTGAATTTACTTGAAACGTTGATTGTTTATTGGTTTATTTAAACTATGAATGGTAAGAATTTCCTAGTAACTGATACAATGGTCCCTTAGTATTAATGATGATATAATACAAATAAAAATATTGAAAATTGATCAACAAAAATAATTCATATTTAACTAAAACAGTAACTGTAATCTTAAAAGGCCGGCAACGCACTCGCGAGCCCTCTATCACTTACCATGAGCCTCCTGCCCGTTTGCCTACTGTTCTATAAAAAAAAATTGTTCTCTCTTCATATCCTAAAATACCTTTACGTATATTTCATCAAAAAGTTTCACATTAATAACCCTACATTAAAATTCCAAGAGCCGATCTTTAAAACTTAAGTTTAACCCTTAGTTATTATATAAAAATAAACTGTCCCTTCTTTTATTAAAACCCACAATTGCTTGCGCACAATCGCGCCATAATATTTGTTTTATAGGCCTCTAAAAGATTTTTTTCAACATAAAATTTACTGCGCAGTTTAATAAATAAGAAAAATACTGCCAACATTTTATATTTTCTATAGTTTTGAACAAATGTTTTTTTTGGTATTTTTTAGCTTAGTTCTTAAAAAAAATAAAAAACGAGATTCAAAACAAAAGTTATGTTAGATTAATACCATAAAACCAGAGAGTGCGTTGGTTTTAAAAATTCTAAATAGGAATTAGGTAATATAACGATATTTTATTGCCGCATTGGAGTAATCTGTAATGGAGCTTCCAGTACAGTAATATTAATATATTTTTTTTTATATATCTGTATAATAATGTAAATACGGTATCCATTGAACCTGCTACGCAACACTGCAATTTTTAATTACGTTAGTAATCTAAACTAAGATGCATAAGTATGTCAGGCGCTTCCTGTTATCGATTAAAGAGTACCTACGTCCTACATACAGGGGGTAATAGTTGCGGAACTTACATCATATAACATAGACTTGGTAAAAAATAAGGTACAAATGGTGAAATAAACAAATGAAGAATTAACACATAATTTTCGCAGTGAACCATAATTATTAAGTTATCCGCAGCCATTTTATATCTAGCATATGTCACGTTTCACTAATAAGTTGTTGATCTTTGAAACAGAAACACACCTGAACAATTTGCGATGTATGCTTTAGAAGTGGATTCTGAAATATGTATTTAAAAAGTGTGGCAAAAGATAATTTCCAAATCAAAATAATGGTATAATTTAAACGAGAGTCTTTAATTAATCTTAGACATTTTGATAAACCCGGCAGCTGCTTCATTCTGAAAATTACTTGTTGACGAATAATTTCGTCGACAATTATTAAGTGTTCCGATAATTGTTTACACAGCCATTTCCTAATTCGCTTTAAATTTGGTTTGCTCTAACAGTCTTTCTCTACGTAATATACAAATTAATATGTCAAATAAAGAAATAAATGTTTATGCAGATTTACATACACTTTCTAACATAAATTAAAATAAAAAAAAACAATTTCTGAGTTGTCTAATGTGAGTGTACATTATGGAAATAATTGTTATAAAATTTCTCATAACATTAATTTATATTTGTTGTTTTTTAATCAATTGATTATATGAAAATCGAAATTAGAAAGGATTTTCGAAACTATTGTATTTTAAATTAAACGACACAGTTTTAGTTTAAACATAACTTTGTATCTTATATCGCGAAATTCTACTACTTAATTCTAAACATTGTTTAATGTGTATGTTATGATAGATTTTCTTTTTAATTAAGTGTCAAATATCACATATATGATATGTGTAATAGGGCTCAAAGTTTTTATGGCATCACCTGAGGTAAAAACATTTTCAAATAAGCTCTCTCATATGTGTATGTTATTATAGATTTTCTTTTTAATTAAGTGTCAAATATCATATATGATATGTGTAATAGGGCTCAAAGTTTTTATGGTATCACGAGAGGTAAAAAACATTTGTAAGTTCAAACTTAAGAAATCGCCAGTTAAAATAAAATACTAGATTGATCCGGATAAAATTGGATGAAGTTATCTCGAACAAGACTTGAATTGCGCTTGAATTTTAAGTTATTACTCTCCCGTGGAGGCTTAGCGGAATTTATTATGACGGACGAACATTTATTCAGTTTATTTTGCGGATTCCAGCCTAGTTTATGTCGTAGTGCTTGTAGTATAGGCGTTATCATTGCGATATTATTTTGCTGACATAATACACTAGCGGCCTCATTTGTTTAAATATATAGCATCGATGGCTTGTCTATTCAATGGAATGTAGCGTTTAGTAACATTCATTTAAATTGCTTCAGTAAACTGAGTTGATTCGTTATAAACAAAAATATAAATATTTACTTTAGATTTTTAGTAATAACTAGTTACATTGTGACATATATATCCAGAACGCATCATAACGTTACTACAAATACTATGCAGAATGCTTAGTTTAATTATTTTATCACGTAAGATTTTTAGCAGTAAGAATATAATCATATTATGAATAGTGTAACATCGATCACTGTGTATATTGAATAATATACACAGTGATCGAACACACATCGACAGAAATATATATCTTCAGAGTGTGTGTTATTATATTTTTTAGAATACATAGAACTGTTAAAAATATATATTTAAACCTAAGTTCATTTATCCAAGCACCGGTGCTGTACCAATCTAAATTTTATTCTATTTCCGCACAAAATTGGCAGATTGTAAGGAAGTTGCATGGATCTGGTTATCGCTTTGCCTTCTTGAGTTTTCATGTCAGTTTCACACATATATATAATATATATATCTACATATTTTCATAAGTATATGATTGTTCTCATATGGCCTCTGTGAGTTTCGGTTAGTGTAAGAGCATAAATAAAAAAAAACACGAAGAAGAAAATTGTCAAAAAATTTGACAAAATAAATGTACAAAGGAAAGGCAATAGAAAAAAAACACATACAGAAATTTGTAACATAAATTAATCTATACAATTTATATTGTATAACAGATTTAATAGTCTATATAGATACATTTAGTATTTTAATAGATTTTTAATATTTTCTTTCTTTGAAACATTATGGATAATCTACTGTGGGCATCGCCATCTTTCTTCATTAATTTTTTTTATGAAATTTCACATATAGCGTAAAGCATTCTTTTACACAAGTGCCTAAACAAACATTCAGCAGAAATCCGATAAAGGCAGAGCGTTTGACAGCCCGGGTATCTTTATAGCGGTGCGGATATCCGGCTGGCCGTAATGGCCGTCGATCCACCACTTGATACTTCAATCATGTCGCTGTGTTTTGGGGCTTAGTATTGCGAGGTCAGGATTTGCAATTTTTAAATAGGATTTCTGAAAAAGCGGCCTAGTGTTACTGGTTTATTAAACAATCCCGCAATCATTTAACTAACTTAAAAAACAGCGGTTTTTATTGGTTACTTAAGTTAATTAAATAATGCTATTGATATTTTTGGATAATTGTCATAATTATTGATTTAAAAAGTGTGATTGTCCTTTGCCGATAATTCTGACATTTATCTAATTATTTCTTTGCAAGTATGTGATATTCAAAACTGATCACTTTTTTGCCCAGGAAATGAACACGTGAGAAATGTCTAAAACTCTATATACACATGGTATGTTCACTTATAAACGTCACTTAAACTAAGCCACACAGGCGGTAATACACTACTAGAATGCGGTACTAAATCACAAACTCATGACAGTTAAATTACCAAGAACTTACCGGCCATAGACTAAACTAACATACTAAAATAAACTTTAATAAAGTCTATAGCTCAGTGGTTGATGGTTTTATTAAACTATTTATGCTTGGATTCGAATTCTTATTACTTAATTTCATCAAATGAATCTGCTCCATGTCCTATTGCAGCGATCGGCTTTTGTATCAAATAGTTGAATATATCAAAGTATGATTATAACCGGACCACAATACTTCTTCCAGTGAAAAAAAATATGCTTCTTTTATCTTAGCAATAGCGCTGGTATTGGCTGCTATTCATGTTCTTATGTTGTTATTGTTTGTATTCAATGACATCAAAGTCAAACGGTTTCTTTTATTTTAAAATTTTAATAGTTCTACAAATTACAGTACTAAAGTTTTCGAGATTAGACTGCTTTAAACGGCTTTAGTCCTAAAATAATGGTAAATATAACACTTACTATAAAATGATAAAACGCTTTTATTTTAATAAACCTTTTTACCCCCGATAAAAGTAAAATATAATATTGCGATTCTTAAATTTAATTAAATTGTGTGTGTCACAATACGAATTGGGGTCTTGAGGCCTTAATGGGCTTACGAATATATAAAATGACTTTTTTATGGATTATGACCAAAAAATTCATAGCGACAAGTAAAATAAAATTGTATTGTTAAGTGCGATTACCAAGTCCATCTATATATTTAAAATATAAAAGATTTGTAGAACTGTTGTGGTCAGTATAAGATGTTGTGCATATCATTTATTTTCATGACTCTTTATGTTTCAATGTTAAACTTTTCTGGTATATGAGTCTAAATTAAATATATAAAAAATGTAAGTAAATGTTTAATGCATTTGAAACGTCAACTTTAATATACCCCTTGTAATGATAAAACGAAGAATGAGCCTTGAAGTCGTTTCCTTGTAACGTATGAACATATTCCCTGCATTGTTTTGTCGCGTAGCAACTATGTAGCAAGTACGTAGCAACGTAACTTCTCGTAGCACAGTTTCACATCGTAGCGTTTATGTAGGTATCGTAGATGACACAACTTTATAGACATAGACATAACATTTATGACTTAGGAAACAAACAATATAATAATAATCTAAAAAGAAAAAAAAACAAATATTTTTTTAAGGAAAGAGGCACATTTTACATGAGTAATGTGTGTGTTGTGGTTGTATCTAGTACTGGCTCAGCATTATGCTGTGAAGCAGATGTGTTTCGCAGAGCTGGTCAGTCTGCCAGAGTTACAAAAGTTTTTTTTTTATCTCTGCGGTAATTTGCAATCAGCCCTAAGATACAGAAGTAAAAAAAGAAAATAATATTGTTAAGAAATGGATAAAGACATATCTTGGGCGGATTCAAAATTAGATTTCGTGGCATTGTTGTTGAGTATCTAGATGTACTTTATAAATGACATGAAACTTTGTTTTAAGATTTTAGTTATACAACTTATTATGAAGTGTTTATTGGTCTTGACCTTACATTTTTACATTATATTGTCCATGTGGGACAGTTAATTAGCCTTCTGTGCCTGTGTCTTAACTTCTGGTCTAACATTCATAGTCCACCCGTTACGTCGGGTTTTAATTCATTCAGTCTAAGGACGTTACGGGAGTGGGAATGGTTCACATTAATTCTTAATTTTTACCTTAAAACATGCCCGTAATCGACACGATGACGATATTTACAATTGAAATGGAATTACGATATTTTAATTACCGTACGAGAAGGTATTAATTATGCCTTTTTTACGCTGGGTTCAAATGTACGATGAGAGTCGCATACATTATCTGCTGTAGGCATGGTTAAAAATTAAAATATATATGTATATGTACAACAATAGATAGTATTTACTGTTGTCTTGATTTCCACTTAATACAAGACCAAAATTCGAAAATACCAAGTTTGAAAATTCAAACATTTATGCAATAATAATAAATAAACAGAATCTCATATCGATATTTTATTTAACCGCTCAATATTCCGTTAAAAATGAGTCGTGACAATATTTATCTAACCCAATTTAAACTTGATCGTTGAGTGTTCCAATTGGAAAACAAAAGAGTTAAGTAACAAAAGAGAATTGTTATCGCCTTAACGGTTCGCTGACCGTGCCAGCGTCGGGCCACGAGCCTCGCGTACGAAAGTATATTTATACTAATATTATGAAGAGGCAAGATTTGTATGTATGTTCTTTATATGTTTAAAACGAATTGGCTCAAAAAGAACTTGATGAAGTTAATGCTTTCAACATTTGAATGCTATATTATCACTTATTAATATAGTCTATTTTAATTGCAAAAACAAATAAGGATAAAGGACGTAGATGTCATTTATTTGGTTATCATTAAGTCCCGCACAAAGTCAAATATCATTTATTCATATAGGTAACATAATGTACACTTATGAACGTCAAAAAAAGAGAAATATACAATAAATGAATCTAATTTTACATTTACTGCCAGATCTCAAATCAAGGGCGTAGAACGAAAGAGAAGAACTGGCAATAAACTCTCCGCTACTCTTTTTAATCGCCAAGTTTTTTTTACACAATGTTTGTTAGGAGCTGCAACCATTACACCATGTTCCATATGAAATCTTGAGTAATAAAGAATAATAATATTAATTAAAAACAAACATTTGTCCTCTATCAGCAGGATACATGGATAGGAGCACGCACTTACATACTCGTGAGAATAACACGCAAATACGTATTTTAAATAACTTATATCACCGCATACACGAATTTAAGTACGACCAGTCACCACAAGTAGCACCCGTTCACAAGTATGACGCATGGCCAGCCATCGGCCGCCACGCTATATTTTAGGAAGAGAGACAACCCGACAACAAAGGGGGCCAGCAATACACTATTACTAAATTTTTTGTTTTTTATTTACTGTATGTTTATGCCAAAATGTTTAAAAAATAAATATCCAACCGTGCGAGGCCACTAGTATATAAAACAAGTTAAGATCTTTATTTGTATGTTTCATAGAATGCCAGACTGATCACTTTTACAGTACCTAAAGTTTTAAAAAAGGTGTATTTTAAAACGAATTTTAGCTAAGCTTACGATGCCTATTAAACAAACAAATATACAAAACATTTATTCCTCAACATGTGGAACGCGTTTTTGATAAATTTTAAAATAAATTCTTGTAATAGCTAAACGCGTACTGTAAAATGGATTTTATTTTAAATAGTTTTGGCGTCATTTTATATACTAAACATAGTAAAGTGGCGCGAGAGAGAAATCTGAGTTGAAATACCTTTTTCCACAGCGAAATCTATGTAATATACAAACAATATAGTAAACATGCGGGGAAGACCTTCTGTATTAGCTGTCTTTTACAAGGAATCAAACACTAAACAGGTTTATACGCCCTGAGCATTCCCTAATAAGACGGAAGTTCTTTTAACATTAGGAATGACTTAATAATTAATAAATTAACTTACAATTGCCAACTCAGTTAAGTGGTTTTCTTGATCTAATTAGAGGTGCTGATTATGCATTTCGAAAAGTTTTTAAATTTTAAAGAGCTTTGCCAAAAAGATAATATTCACGCTGAAATAGATTTGCTAAAAGCCTAATTAAGGTATGTGTATGCCTATCAGTACATTGATAATAGACTCACTTTGTTGTATATTACAATAAAAAATACTTATTTAAATACACAGAATAGGAATAGCAATTAAAATGTTTTATAAAATTTCATTTAGAAAGGTAAATACTAAACTGTGGATGATTTTTTAAAAAACCAATAATAAATAAATAATATAAATGTTTTATTGGATTGAATACTTTACATTTCAATATATTTATATCTTATTCTATGAGCCGCTCTTCTTTGGCCATTCCCGCCATTTCTGTCTCCACTGTGCCACTCTCTGCCTTGTACCGCCTGCTGTTTCTGGATAAGCACGGTTGTGAAAAATCTGCTAGTATACAGCTATTTATCATTTCTTAAAGTATTTTTAAATTTAAATATTAAGTATATTTCCATAATAATGTTATAAAGCAATTTTGAAGCGAAATTGCCATAATTATAACGCAAAATTGTTGACGTGTGATATTCCCTATGTGCGAATCCCATTTAGATAACTTTCAAAATCTATTTACTCAAATAACTTTCCCGGAAACGCGTACAACCTTGACAAACAGTGTATTCAGCACCCTTAGATAAATCAGCGTTAATATTGTAGCAGAACTTCCTGCAATAGATCAATGTTTTCCCTCCGTCATTAACCAAACTCGAACTAGAACATCGTAATAACAAAAGATTTTTGATTGTATAACTAGAATCAGGAGCTGACTGAGCCTACCGCCATTGGCAGCCCTATAATTAACTTTAGCACGTATTATTTAACCATTGTCATAGAATCATAAATCAGACAAGTTCCTGTTTTTTACACAATTAAAAACAAACTTAACGTTTGCCGATCCCGACAAAAGTCTCTTGCAGACTCTTCCATTTTGCCCTTTCTCGCCCCACTTTTGACTAAATCTTGCCTGTTCTCTTTCATCTTTCCAACTCTCGTACTTGCCTTTTTCCTTTTTTAAATTTTTGAGTACCAATTGATATTATTATACCTTTTAAGAATTAGTACGTTCAATGCGCGGCAAACGCTGTATTAAAAACTTGGTAGTAGAACGACTGCCGTCTTGTTGATGCAGATGGTGTTTTGTATTCTGAGTTGACTTCCAATGATGAAACTCAGGTGCAGGTATTAGTCTCTGAACACCATTATTGGTAGCTTTCCGTAACAACTAAGTGGAGTTATGATGTCTACACTTGTATTATACCGCGCCTAACAAGCGTTTTGACGAAGAAGGTTTAGAGGGAATGGAGGTGGAATACTTAGAATTTGTGTCTACTAGTTCATGATAATTAAAACTGTTTTAAGGATGTTGGTGTAAACGACGGGTTTAAATAAACTAATATTTCTGTCAACAAGCGAGACCCTATTTCTAACAACTTATTAAAAGATAACACAATTAAAGCGACATGTTTGCTCGCGTTTAAATTCTTCGCGGGATAAGCCCCTCTTACGTAATTACCTCGGAGTTGAGTCTATTTAATTTATACGATATTTTTGTCTAAATTCAAGTCGATTTATGAAACATTAAAAAATAGAGGTCTCTTTAGGTCTTGGCCTCAGTTTTGAAACTGTTTCATGGTTACTTTTAAATCAACTAGGCAAGGTGATCAGCCTCCAGTGCTTGACACACGTCGTCGAATTTTTGGGCCTAAGAGATTTCGGTTTCCTCACGATGTTTTCCTTCACCGTTCGAGCAAATGTTACATGCGCACATAGAAAGAAAGTCCATTGGTGCACAGCCGGGGATCGAACCTGCACTGCTCTCTGCTAATGTTTTATGAAACATTATTCACCTTAATATACTACCCAAAAAAAACTAAACTGGACGGACACGAGTACCTATGATAACTAATTGTTGGTTCATGTTCTTTCGTAATTCTTTTCACATTGTTATTGCGTAAGCTGTTGTGATAATATTGACATATTTTAATAGAAATACCATTGTTATTTATTTCTATTTCTATCTGTTTAAGCGCAATTGATAACGTAATCGTGTATGATATCGCTTTACTGTGATTGGTCTAGATGCTGACCAATCACGATCCAGTATTTTTTTTTGTGAATTCCCAGTATCTAGATAAGTGTTAAAAAGAGAACTTTCGTTTGAAATCGGTATCGTGTCGTATAAAAAATGCCCTTTTAACTGGAGAGAGGTCATTTTTTCATTTTCCTGTTTGTCTCGATTAAAGCTTAAATGAAAAATGAAATTCGTATTTTTATAAAATAGTATTTATTAAAGGTCCATTTTTGCTTTGCAGGTATTTGCTGCTCCTGGGAATATCTGATAGTAAGTAATTTTATGTAAAGAAAATGATATTTTTTTTCGTGGAAAATTCGCATTTCTGTAAATATAAGTCGCGGAGCCATAGGAGTGAAGCCGTGTTAGTCTAGTGGATTCAGCATTCGACTCTTATCCTTGAAGTCGTAGAATTGATCTCCGACTGTCCGCCAATGGACATAACATTCGCTCAAACTGTGGAGGAAAGCATCGTGAGGAAACGGGGTTAGCATAAACGAAAACTAGATTATTACAAATCATGAAATCGATACAGAAATGTAAGACTCAAACAAAAAAAGGAGCGACATCTTTGTTTAAAAAAAAAAACAAATAATGAATAAATTAAAGAAGTTTAAAACTATGTGAAAGACAAAATTAGCTTTATAACTTCAATTACTCGAGTTTTCATTTAAAATTAATTAACACAACGTAAAACGAAACGAAATAATTGAAGCTTTGTGATATAATCTTCAATCTGAAATGTAAACACATGGTGAAGTTGATTATGCGGATCGGTGAGTTCGTTTGGCATTTTGTGGACTTTTCAGAATTGTCTAGTTAAATATATTTATAACTAAAAAAAGAGTGTGTGTACTTATATACACGCGCTAGAAGTTATACTTCTTCCGGCGTATGGAAGAATAAGTAAAATGCAGTAATGATTAACGAAAAAATAACAAAATTAATCAAAAAGATTTTATTTAAATAAATAAATTATTAGTAAATACTATCACCGTATTATGAAACTGATTTAAAGCACCAAAATAATTTTTATTTATTCACACTGCTTAATTGTACGATTACGAACCATGTGTTCAAAATATAAAAATTCTAGAACATACAACTTTAACATAGTTAATCTAGGTGGCATGAAAATCGTCATGCCACCTTAGTTATGCACATCTTGCACTTTACTCACACATTTATATTACTTTTTCCCTTATTAGGGTTGCCTGGAAGAGGTCGCTTGCTAGCGATAAGGCCATGTGTTCCAACCATTATAATTTATATGTATGGTGCAGTTTGTGTGTTTTTAATCCAACGAAGTGTGATTTAATAAATAAATAAAATTACTTTCGATAGGACTGTTTCTATAAAACGTATGTCTATAATATATGTAAACTTAGAAAGGAAACTTATATTATCTTGTATGTGTATTTTGTTTTGAAAACATGAACTTTAATTAATTAAATGAGCTGTTTATAATGGTTTATTTGTAACAAATTTAACCGTCATAGTACCCACCAGATCATTTAATTTAGTTGAATGTCTAAAGAGTTTTCAAAATAGTTTCAAAGTATTGCTCACCACTCGCACATTTCTGTGCACAGGTGAAATTAATGGACATGAAACTGTGAACCTGACTTTCATAATCCCACCGTATTGAGGTAAGAAGTTCTTCTGCTTGTAAGTCGATGAGAACTACAAATTGACTTGTTACAAGTTTGATAGCAGTTTTCAAAGTGTTTTCAACAAAACAGCTACAACTTTACAAATAGTTTTAGTTTTATTGTTTGTTTGACAAGCGATTTTTCACTTATCGATGTTATTGTTATCTTAAGAACAAGTTCAACTTCGATAAATATCTAAGATGTTTTAAGATGATTTACTTGTTGAATTTGTTAATTCATCAATCAGTATTAAGCCCTCAAAATACTCCAAAAAGTGTGTGGAACATGTTAATAATTGATACACGATTATTAACACGTTCATAGATATTTTGTAAAATCTGTAGTGTAATATGTGTTTTTTATATTTTCATAAAGTAACAACCCGAAATTAAGACATGACTATGAAAAATAACACTTAAATGTTTTATGTGAATGTCTATGTAATGTGTTTTATGTATGTAGTATTTTTTTACATAAACCCCATGCTCGACATATTTTAAGTATATTTCATCTATTTTTTACATTGTGTTTCTCAAATGGTTTATACAATATCTTCCGAAAATAATCAACATTCTTGAACTTAGGAAAGAGTTATTTGAGTGACCTTAACGGCTCCAAAGGTTGAACTGCTCTTGGATTTCTGTGTCTGTTCTATTGATTACTTTTTTCCAAGACAAAATGTATCTACCTATTGTGATGAATTCTCCCAATTCGATTTTCGGTGTATAAAATAAAACGCCTGCTTTGTTACAACAATAATTATATATATTTCCAACACTTCTTATCCTTAAACAACCACATAGCTTACAATTTAGCGTCCGTCTTGGTCAAGCGAAAAAACATATTAAACAAATACAATCGTCAAATAATCTATACTCTAAATTAAAAATATTAATTACAAAACATAATAAAATTGTAAAATAATAACATAATATCATCATAAATTCGTTACATCGTGAATCAAGTACAATCATCAAATAAAGTAGCTTGTAAATTGAATATAAATATTATTTAAAAATAAACGTGATTTAAATAATAAATTTGTAAAATAATAATAAGTTATCATAAATTAATTACACTTTTAATAATTACTGATAAATCCAAAACTTCTAAGACAGAGAAGAACGTCCTAACAACACTTTAGTAAAGCTATTTGGCTATAGTTTTATATTCCCTCTTGCCCTTTGTATATTTGACATCACGTTTTGTCAATTTCGTTGCCAAAATTAGTTCTGAAACCACATTAAAAGTTACAAGAGTGAGCCGCGTTAATTTATAACTTTCCGAACGTCACCCATAAAATGTTAATCAACCTTTTAATATTATTTTAACGATTAATTTATGACTCAAACGCAATCGGTGTGGGATTTATATGTTTTCTGCACTTTGGCAGTTGGAAACAGTAAACAGTGAGAAAAGGCTTTAGTAATTTATTATGAATAAGCATGCGCGTTAATTCGTATAGTATAGCTAACAATTGACAAATAAAATTACTAAAAAATAAAACAAATAAGGTTACACGAATATAACCACACTATATGACTTCTATATCTGGTGCGAACGTCTTTTGTAATGAAATCTCTCTGTCTAGGGCAGTAGTGCACCTGCAGTGCAAGTAGGGTCCAATTATTGTTTGGTGGTTCTGTTAAGTAAATGCAGTGGTCATATAGTTTGGCGGGCACTTTGTGAGTGAGGGGGAAGGGAGGGAGCACGTGACGTCATTACTCGCAAAAAATAGCACACGCTTCTAATCACCAATACGTGAATACAGGCCTATAGCCTGAGGAAGCCTTGTCTGCTCAACTCTGGCTGCTGCAACTCAGCCAGCCTCGGCAGGACGGATGCTTATTGAGTGAGGGAAGTGCAAAGTAAAGAACCCCTTCACTGGGGAAGGTTAGGTTTTTCCCTAATCACATTGACGGCGACCACACTGAGAGCCCTGCTTTAATAGCTGAAAACCAGTTATCCCTACGCATGATTTGAGATTTTTCAGCTTATTGTAAGTTAAAGCCTCGGTCAGAAAGAAAATAATAAATTTTATGAATACAAAAAGAATCCAATTTGGTAAGGATTATCATAAGTTAAGCGCGTTATTACTTTACGGCGATTTATGTTTATTTATAGGAAAGAAAATATTATTTTTTTTTAAGAGTGATTCAATTTAATAATATTGTTAGTTTAGTTTAGTTATTAAATTTACGAAACTATAGAAGTCAAAATAATGTATTCTTATATATGCTATACAAGTATTAAATTGTTATTTTATTTATAAGTGAAGAAAGGGAAATCGTTAAAAAATTATTCATGGACGAATGTTAATAATGCTCTTAATGTGTTCATTATATTACTTATTGTACTCTTGATATAAGTTATTCGTCCTAAATATTATAGGGACTTAGTATGCAACTATAGGTAATAGAGGCTTTTGGAGAACCTTGAAATTGACTGCAGAAACACTTAAGAAATACTTATACAAAGAAATAAAAGAAACAAGAGATACGCTAAAGCGTCTAAATAAGCAGATTTAAGTGGGTATGAATTGCAAATTTAATTTGAAAGATTACCCGCCATTCTCCGCCATGTTTGCGGAGCCATCTTGTGTTGCCATCATGGTGATTTATTTGTGGCATTTCATAAGCCTCCCGCCTGAAATCTTTGTTTAGGGCAACCCTAACTAAGGATAATTACAGAATTATCTGGTGTTAAATTGGCTGAATAGTCCGGATATTTTTTACTGGTTTATTATTATTACTGGGATTCGTTTTATTCGCTGGTTTTGTTGTTCAAACAAGCATATTTTTACGGCAACGCGGCGCACTTAAATGAATGAGGGGTCAGTCATTCCCGTTCATCCAATAAATCCACATGCGATTAAACAATCAATCATAAGTCTTTTATTACGGGAAATCTGTAGTGGGGATTGTTTAATGGGACGTGATTTGAACAGGCGACATGCTACTTTTGACATTATATTCTTCTATGAGAATAAGTTTTGTTTTTTCTGTCATATGAATAACTTAATGGAGTTTAACCGCTATTAATTAAAATAATTGTAACGGTCTTAAAAACGCATGTACCGGAAACTTGATATGTAAAGAAATGTAAATAGAAACTTGGAGGATATATATACAAAATGCGTTGATTTTTTTCTCTGTGGACACTAAACTTTTATCAAAGAGGCGATAAAAAGTAGGCTAGTTTTATTCGGAAGCTTTTTATCTTATTTATTTGTTTTGTCGAAACGGCCAAGGGTTTTACGGTTACAGATTTTTCTTTGAATACTTTTGTAATATCTGGATTTATGATCTTTGAGATATTACAAGGAAGTGTTGATTATTATTTTCATTCAATAAATAATACTTTTAACAAGAGACATTTAAGGATATGCCGGTTGAGATATACATTAGTGATTATTTTTTAGGACTTAAATTGTTTATTAAATAATAATTCTATAGATACTTCTAACTGCGCCTTTTTCTAGGCAGTTTTTGCCAAGCTGACTGACTGAAGTATTTTCAAACCAATTCGACTTAGGGTCCATGGGCGGGCGGTATCACTTAACATCAGGTGAGCCTCCTGCCCGTTTTCCCCCTGTTCTATAAAAAAAATAGTTATACATTAACGCATTATATATTAACATAAAACACAGTTTACTGTTATTAAAAGAAAACAATATTTTTTAAATCCAGAGCAATCAAATATTCAAGACCTAATCGACGATCTAATATAGTAATACTCTATTGCTTTAGTACCAATTCAACCATTCACTCTCTTACTCCGAAATATAATCTTCCAGCGCTGTCTGTCCTCTGCCGCTTCCCGCCAATTGCTGGCTTTCAGCTGCAATATGTCTTCTACACTGTCGATCCATCGGTTCCTAGCTCGACTGATTAAAATCGCATTTTATATAGTTTCGCCTAAATCTGAAACCTCATCACAAGCCAATTGTGGACTTGACTTAATAAGGCAGATTAATAAGGTAACTTTACTGTTATCTGTTTTCTTTACCGACCTCAATAGCAAATACGTTAAAATATGAATACGTATTTAAATTTAACTACAGCCATCCGTGAAAGGTGACGTTGGCGAAGTACCAAAACTGGCGGTTCCATATCTTACACACATTAGCATAACTGTGCAATTGAATCTTGTAGATAAGTTTAATTTAGTATTCAGGCTGTGGTTAAAGATCGATTTTAATATAACGAGAAAGGAATGTTTAATCATTTATCTATAACTAAGGCTAACTAAAGTAATGTAACGCAACTTTGGCATTGTGAGCGTTCATATCGATATCACTTAACACATAGGTGAGCCTTCTGACCCTTCTTCCGCCTGTTCTATAAAAAAAGAAACGGCACTCGGACAGTCGCGGTAAAGCTATTGTATAGCATTTTTTATCTAATTATAATTATTTTATGCAGTATTTTTTTCTATGATATTAACTAAATCTTCCACTCTACCAGATTTATATTTTATTTTATAGATTTATAAATTCACTGCACCGGCAGCGCTTGCGCTACGTGACCGGTTTCATCAGACAGATGTGAATACGCAGTATGCATTCCATCCCACTCTAACGCACTTCCGCTACGTCTCCGATCATGCCAGACCGATGAGAGACGCAGTATGCGTTCTGTCCCGCTCTAACGCGCATAATATAACTATTGCTTATTTATCAATACTTTGTAAATTATACAAACCAAATTTTCGTCAGTAAGGAATAGCTAGTGATTACCACAGTCTTTTCAAGAACTATACCTATAACCACGACAACGTAGACAATTTTCTTTTTATAAACGCCTTTAATGTTTGAAGGGAGAGATGATAATTCCAAACTAATGGGGAAAGTCCTTTAAAGTTAGAATTATACTACTGGCGAAGTGAGTGTCCTTGGGCGATGTTACTATTACATGGTAATAGTAACATCGTACAGGTTGCAATATACGTTAATAATGTAACTAGCAGACAATCTTTAAAAGATAAAGTCAATCTGTACTTTAAACAAATAATATAATTTTAAATAAGTCCCAGAACTTGCGCCATATCTGTGCTTCCTGTCATGTATATGCCTGTCAGGAGTGATTGATGTGAACAAAAAATAGAGACAAAGATGTATATTGGCATTGCCTAAACGTATACGATAAAAATGTAATATAACTTCGGGCAATAATGCTTTATTTGTGCAAAATATATGTCGTGATAAACGTTTTGCCAAATTTTCCTTTATTTAATATCATGTTAAAGTCAATATGCAATATTTGGTTAATATTTTTTGAATGTTATTCTGTTTTAATTGATGTGTATTATTAAATTTCATTCTGGACTTATAAATGAATTAATAAGACCACGCTGAGTTACTGGACTTAAGTTCTTAGAGGCTCGTATTTCGACGAAGTACTTTAGTTACTTATTTGAATCTATATAACCCTAAAGAAGTTCGGTTAGGTTTACAGAAACTAAAGAACTGTTAATCATGTTCATTTGCACTGTTTTAACTAGTTTAAATAAAGAAGCGAATGGGTTGAAAGGGGGAAATGTGATTGATGTAGTTTTTAAAGACTACATGAAAATCAGTTCTTTGCATTAATAAAAACAACGTTATCGGCGGTTAGTCCCATTGATGTCATTATAATAGATTTTGAAAGTAACTATAGATTACATTACACACCTTTAAAACACAAATACGTTTGAAACACCAATAAAAAAACTACATATGTCCTTGTAGACTTTTCAAATTACTATTTGAATGTATAGACAAAATAGATATAGGAGACCATTAGATATAGCTCACTCGTTTTCTCAGTAGAGCCTCGAGTGTTAAACATATTAAATAACATAATCACGATGCAATAAGTCAGTAAATTACGTTGGTTCAATTGAGTGTACAATGCAAATTGATTTCGAGTGAAATATGAAATTCCAGTGAAGAACGGAATTGAAAATACAGTCCAGCATTATCTGTAAAAGTTAAATAATGCTTTTGATTGTGTTTAAAATTATCTCACAGTCTTAAGACTGTATTTTAAAATAGCGAAATTAAAAAATATATACTGGCGTGCTTAGTAGGTATGACACATTACTGAACATGACTATCTATGGTTGGAAAACCAAACCTATTTTGACTTAACTCAGTAACGCCTGAACCCAATAATGAATCCACAATCTCAGATTGAAAACAATCTGAGACTGAAATCAGACCGTGACAGTCGATCGATTTCCTATCTGCATCCCAATAACCAAACCCTACGAAGACAATCTATTTTTGGCGACGGATAGAAAGCAATCTCTTCGCTCTTTACACTCATAATTCATAATCAATATAAACCAAATAAAGTAAATAAAACCGTACAAATAATAATAAAATATACAAGTCTATGTTATGAAACATTTCAAATAGCTTTTCGATTATTCTAAAAACTGGTGTAAGTGAAAATTTTAAGATAGGATATTGACATAGTTGAAATGTCATTTTTATACAAGGTCGATCCACATACACCAATCCGCCCTACCATGGATATCTTGTATCGACTCATAGCCATGAGTCAACAATCCGTTGATTGGTCTTTGGCACACTTTTGTCAATATTTGCATTAAAAAGTCTATCTCAGATGGTCAAAAATGGATTGAGATAGTTTATTGGGTTTGGGATTAAATCAACTACCGTGTCACGGATATGTCGTAACTGTTCCTTATTGAAAGATAGCGTATATTATCATTAATTACAAAACATAAGCGTTAAATTGGCAATTTTTAATTAATTGGCATATGAAAAGAACAAAATAAATTGGCCAATAGTATGCCTAGAAATTTCATCATTTTCATTATTTTAAAAGGTGAAATCTATTCTAGGTCACCATAAACTTTGTCGTCACCTCTAATTGAATAAAGCGGAATGCTTAAAATAATCGGCTTCATTTGTGCCATAGCTGTCAATTACTGTCAGTTTATCTTGGCCGACTATCGCGTCTCGCGATTTTTACATATTTTAACTAGCCTCTGACGATAAAAATACTTTTATAAAACTTGTACATCTGTGGTTACACATTCACGCACGTTACACTTATATACTCACGTGTTACGTGTTTTGTTATTTGTTAAAAAAGAAAAGGATCGGAAAATGTTGTAATTACATAGTTAGAATTTTTTTTAAATTGAATTCTTTTTAATTAAGTTTGTTATTGTTTACTTAATCCCCACATCCTACACAGTGTAATATAAACTTACACTTTAATACACTTTTATTAATTCATTTATTCATCTCTGAAAGATAATGAGTCTTCATCGATTTACTTAGAAAGGAAAAGGGGAAGTAACTAATCATGTTGTAATGAAATGCTTTAATAGTTATAGGTAATCTTCCTTGACTTGAAGACTAATTAAGTTTCAAGGCGTTTAGTTGTTGTTAGAATGTTTACCTTATTCAAAGAATATACATGTAATATACTAGTACGTAGGAATGTAACGATAATCCTGGTAAATATTCCGTTGGTTGAGGTGCCTCGGTGAAGTCACGTTCGCCTGTTACGAATATGATAACGATTCTCAATATTTCCTTTAGGCTGTTGGATAGTGGAATAATGCATTCCCAAATATGATTAATATTTAACACGTTTTCAGACTGATTTATTCCAAGAACAATCATTTTATGTCTTTGAATCATTACGTTGGGTACTAACAGTACAAAGAAAAACCGTAAACAAAAAACAATCTATAACCACCTAATCAAAATAAAAATATTTTATTTGGTTTACATAAATAATGGAATGGGACGTTTTTATATATAAAATTCGCTAATTGCGTATTTGTTTATTTTTCATTCGTGTTATGTAAATTTGAAGTAATAATCTATAATAAGTTTGTGTTCGTTAATTATGCTTCATTAATTTATCTGTTATTTGACATGCAGAGAATTGTATTAAGAGTCGGTTGTGTATGAAAATACCATAAATTCAGTCAAATCCATTTCCCAGCAATCTTCTTTATAAAATGGGTATTTCAGATATGTTGACAATATTCCGTACTTGAATAGCACAAAGGTTATTTTTTAAATTGTATTCCGTACGTGGGTCACATGAATAATTGAAAAGGCACCAACCCTTTGGCAGGCTATTGATTTATAAGCCAAGGTTCATCTTGAGATTAGCGTTTGTTCAACGAAAATCTGGGTGATTCACTTTGGAAAAATGAATTGTTGGATTGTGTCTTTAGACGTTTTCCCATCACAGAACATTTATAGATAAAAAGAGTTAGTTTGTTAACAACGATGCAATTTTTGTTTTTTAAAATCTTGTATAGTTGTCGTCGATTCAAAATAAACGGGTTGTTATACGGCTGTTTTTTTTTAAAACAAACGGGCAGGAGTCTCATCTAATGTTAAGTGATCCAGCCGCCCATGGACACTCTCAATGCCAGAGGGCTCGTGAGTTCTTTTTCCTTTCTTGGCCTGTACCGTTTTGTGCGTCAGCCATGCCAAAAAATTAGGAAGTGCGTTATTAGATTAATTGGATAGGAAATTGATGCGGAATTTGGAAAAGGATCAGATAAATTTAGTATATAAGTACATAAATGGTTATAATTTTACATTGTCATGAAATATGAAACTGGCTATATTAGATAAAAGGTCAGAAGTAGGAAAAGGAATTTTAATTAATAAAAGCGAGGAAATAAACGCGAAAGGGTCATGTGGCTCGCGAGTTATTGTTGACTAATCGAAAAAAAAAACACAAATGTCAATGTCAAAATAAACCAGTGGCGCTGTAACCTTCCAAATCTGTTTCGTGATTATTTGACTTATCAATGTGCAAGTAAGTGGTAAGCTATCTGTGCCTGACACACGCCGTCGACTTTTATGATTCACGGCGGTAAATGTAAAAATAAACCTACTTAAACTATTTAAATATTGGTGCGCATATTTACAAATACTGATAAATAAAACTAAATTTGTACTTTATGGTGTTGATTCGCTATTGCAGTGCGTCGACAATGTTTGCTTGTTCAGGTGTGGAATATTTTACACCACGATGCGTAAGCAAGCTGTGACAGTAAGGTGCGTGTGTGGGAGCATGCTGACCATAATAGCGAGAAGGCAACTTGGCCATAGCATTGAACTGCATGCGCCCTTTTAAATTTTATTATTGCTTAGTACTTTAAAGATATATCTTATATATAAAATTCTCTTAAATATAAACTCCTCCGAAACGGCTTTCCCGTTTGATTTTTCATCCTCATGAAATTTTGTGTGCATATTGGGTAGGTCTGAGAATCGGACAACATCTATTTTTCATCCCCCTAAATGTTAAGGGTAATCCAACCCTAATTTTTTTTTAAATTTTAGATTTATTATTTTTATTTTTTTATGACACAGCATTAAAAATACATACAACCCCTAATTTTCACTCCTCTACGATCCACCCCTATTTTTTATTATGAATGATATACTTGGCAAAACGACGTTAGCCAGGTCAGCTAGTATTAAATATAATATTAAGGTATACTATTACACCTAACACAATAAAAATCTAGACTTATGATTTTCTGCTTGATTGAATAAATTATTATTATTTAATCCGTATATTACCAGACGAACGAATAAACGAAAAATACATTTATATTTAAAATTCGCCGTGTCTACGAAAATATTGAATCAAACGTAACCAAGGTAATACGCTAAGCCAACTATTCAGTATATAAGTACATCAATTCCGAGACAAATTCAAAGGGTCCATTACCGTCTGAGCGTGATAGCATTTCCACCATTTGTCAGAGTGAAACGGTGCGATTACGTATTAGAATTACTATTGATATTACAATTTCTAAGCCCAGGGGACGCATAGACAAAAAACCTTTTTCCGCAGGCGTGACTCACTGACTGTATGGTTGGCTTGTCACGTGACTAAATTCATTCAAAGTTAAAAGGTTCTTCTTATTATAGTGCTATCTCCTTGCGAAAGTTGGCTATTTTAATTTTAGATGCCGCGCTTCTGAACAATGACTTGGTGCTTTGACCAAACCATCGTCTCAAGTCTTTCAACCAGGACGTGCGTCTCCTTCTATCTGCCACTTTGCCTTCTATGATTAGTTGAAGAAGTTCGTATTTTTTGGAATTACGTAAAACCTGTCCAGTATACTGAAGTTTCCTTCTGTTAACCGTCATAAGCACTTCTTTGTTCTTCGGCATTCTGTTCACTGTTGTATTTCGTATGCGGTCTGTTCAAGATATTTCAAGCATAGGTACGTCGATAAACCCACCTCAAACGCTTCCAGGTTTTTAGACTCTGTCAGCGTCCAAGATTCTACGCCATAGACTAGTACAGAGAAGACGCAGCATCGCGCAATGCGAGTTCTAAGTTGTAAACTTTTTTAAATAGTTCTGATTTTGTAAAACGTTATAGGCCTTACATTGTTTAAAAATAAATAAATCTGTGGTACAACCTATTTAAGTCTGGGACTCAAATTTCTGTACCTGTTTCATGTTAGTAGTAGCTTTCTTCACGATGTTTTCCTTCATCAATGCTAAAGGTGCGCATAGATAGAAAGTCTCCCACATTGCTTACAGATATATTTTGTAATAACTTCTAAACCCTGGATGAATTGGTTTGGTGAATTCTCCGATCGTACATTCAATTAATGAACCATGGCTTATTTCTTTTCTTTATTACTGATAATGAGTTCCATGTAATAATTAGAATACCTATAATGTCCTTTGTACTGAAGGAACGACTACAATGTAATGTTTACTATTCTCATTAAAGTGACATTTTTGTCTTTTTTGAGAAATATAGCCTTTAAACCTAACTTTTTGTATAGTTATCAAAAATAAATGGAATTAACAATGTTTTTTTTTTAATTATTAAATTTCAATTCATAGCCACTGGAAGTGTCTATCAGCATTAAAGTCAGCACGAAATATATAACGATACGAAATAGCCACCGGGAACACCATCCATCTTTCTCTCTGACATGCCCCTCTGACGTATTTTTTTTGTATTAACTCTCCAATATTGGTATTAGCTAGATAATCCACATTGCAACTAGAGATTTATTTATTCTCAATCTCTGTGAAGCAAATATATTATAATTATTTCTACACCAAAAGTAGAAAAATATTTTTAACATTTGTACCTATTGATATATAAAAAAATACGTTTATTATGGAACATAAGATACACACACAGGTATCACATATACCACGTCATTTAATTTGAACCTGCAGCAAATCATCAAAGAATACTTTAAAAAAAATTAAATGAAATCATTAAGATGTTTATTATTGCAATAGGTTACGATTTTAAAAAACCTGATATCAATTCTTTTTAAACGAAACCTTTTTAGAACGAAATTGGTTCCAAATCTATTTTAAATATAGAACACAATAAAATATATTTTTCCGCTTGCCTTGATCTTAATATTAGGCTTTTCTTCATATTGATAAATGAAATAGAGCGCACAATATTTCATACGTACGTATCAAAGTGTTCTAGGTGGTTTTATAAGCCTCGTCCATTAGAGTCACCGCAAAAGGCATTATATAAGAAAGACGAGTTTGCTTCGTAATAGATTTATAGAGTATAATTAACGTTCATTTCGCATCATTATAATGTCTGTATTGTATAGTAATATTACTATTCATAAGTATATAATGCGCCTAGTAGGTAAAACTCCACCATGTTTACCTGGCCATTAAATGCATGGACGGCCTTACAAGAATTGATTTTTGTTTGATTCTAATTTACAAATTATTTTTATTTCATGAGAAATAATAGTATTCGTTTAATAATTTTAAGAGTTGGACCAGTAAAACATATATAATGTTTGGAGTGGAATATTGATTGATTGTTTTGTTTCTTATCAAATGATTCCATGATTTCTATAATCTAAACAATTCCTCCAAATACTTTCAGGGAGCAGTGAGTGATAGAGCTGTGTTCAAAACTTCTATAATAAGGCAGTTTTACGACCACATTTCACCCAACCCATGTAACATCTGTTTAAAACAATAAAATCTGTACAAATGCAAGTGCCCCCGATCGCTACTTCAGCAAGTATACTTTCAAGTGTACTTTAAGAAAGACGAATGATTGTTCCATTCGAATTCTTTAAAATAAACGAAAAGGTATCAGTTTTATTGTTTTGGCATATTATGATGAATGCTTTAGAAAATCTTTATATTTTAAAAAATAGTAACTATAATCAAATGAAGTAAATTTACACGTATATAAAAAGGATTGGAATTATATTATTGAATTATTATCAGTTATTTTTCTTGAGGAAAAGTGGGCCGGTTTTCCTGTTACAAAACTTATAAGTGATCATAAGCAGCGTTGATACTTCTAGAAAAATATTATTTTATGTTAACAAATATTCAGAAAAAAAGCATTTTTAATTCAAACATTCTTTAACATTATAATTAAAAACTAAAATATTACAAATTTTTACTCTGAGGTTGTGTACTAATGTTGGCAGAATTTCTTCATTTGTTAAACGAAGACACGAGCTCTGGGTCACTGGTACTATTTACTAGGCAGAAACTTAAATCTTTAAATTAGCACATATGCCCTTAAATCCCACGGCCCACTGGTCTAAAGGGAACAAAATCAAACTTGTAGAAAAGGCTTATATTATGGCCAATTTGTCCTTTCAAGCGTTTCGTCAAGCGTTTGTCCTTTACCAAGAGACATAAACGCTAATGTCTCCCCACAAATAGCATTCTAAACCAAAGGCCGCCTCATCCTCAAAGAGATCCAAGACATCCCATCAGCCTGTGCCATCATCCATAACAATGCTGGCTCCAATATAGCTATTATATTGAAGGAGGTGTGTTTACCACAACACACCACCACTTTACCATATGGACACTTTTAAGCCAAGGGAACATAATTCAGTGTCCAAAAGAGACCCCACAGTTAATAGCTTTAAGAGGTCCGTAATTAAGATTACTAAGTTGTGGAATTCACATTTACAAAGACGAACATTCTGCCTTGCTGTATTTTTTATTATTATTATAAATTGTGTTTTCTTGGAAATTATATTTACGTAAAAATTACATAAAATGATGAAATATGAATAATATTTTTCGATCTTACCGATAGAATAATAAAAAATAAAACACGAATAAAATGACTTTTTCTAAAAATTATTCCTAGCTAGATCGATTTATCGCCCCCGTATACTAAATTTCATGAAAATCGTTGGAGCCGATTCCGAGATTGCAATTATATAAATATACAAGAATTGCTCCATTAAAAATATAAGATTAGAAGGTAAATTCAAGTCTGGGTTGGATGCTAACCACGCATTTCATTCATTGGCTAAATCCGCAATATCATAGTTTATAGAATAAGACCTAAGCATTTTCCCACCAGGACGTTTAGAACAGATTTGTGTGATGAGAGAAACGCTGGAAGAGTTACAGTATAACTTACGTAGTCTAAATCCGCCAAAGCGAGTAGGGATGCTTGATTCCAAGAAAATGTTTCAAACAAAAGTACAAAATATATTCCAAAGTTTTTAAAAGATTATCCAAATCAGATAATAACTCTAAACGATAAGACGTAAGCTTAAGTTAGGAATAAAAAGATAAAATATAAATAAAATCCATTTGGTTATGAATTAATGAAGTTTGTATAGCTTCGTTAAACATCGGTGCCCCTTTAAATTGTATTTATTGCTTTTATATTGAGGCTAGTAATAGAATATCCTTAGATATTTTTTAAATTTAGTTGTTTAGTATTATTTTTGTAGTTGTTTAGTAGTTGCTGTATGCCTCGCACCACCTTTTTGAACCAGCAGCCAGTAGAGGTATTTTCTGATACGGCTAAGAAAATGAGCGTACCATTCCCTGAAAGGACGTTAACACACCCGCTTGGCATAACAGCTGTCAATTGGCGGCGGTTATCTATAGTAACCCGCTTGAATCCTTTCCTTTAAAAATAAAATCCCACCGTGGATATATATCCCGCATATAAAACTGTATTAACAAACATATCTTAATATATATATTTCTTGTGTGCGTGTGTATGTGACTGAACTCCTCCTAAACGACTGGACCGATTTAGACGAAATTTTTTGTGTGTGTTCAAGGGGATCTGGGAATGGTTTAGATTCACAATTTTGTCCACTGGACAATGTTTTTTTAATTAATTTTCAATTTATTAGTTGTTGTTGCTTTTGGAATGTTTTACATTGGATCCGACAGACGGCGCTACCATCGCAGTGTCAAATTTTAAATAATATTCGAATTTTAATTTCAGTCTGTCCCGAAATTTAAAAAAAGTTTTGTTATCATTGTGTTATATCGTGTGTGACCATGTGCTGGATCGTTAGATATTGTCATAACATTTGAATAATAATTTTCATTAAAATGGCTTATTAAAAATTGAAATTTTGAAATTAAAGACGTGTAGACAGGACAACGTCTGTCGGATCCGCTAGTATAACTATATATTTACATATTACGCCTTAGATTCAGTCTGGGCTGAGAGATAAATAAAATATTCCTAACATAGGAAATAGTCTAAACGCTATTTTTTATTATAATATTAAGATTATTTGACCAAATAATGTTAATATAAAATAGAACAGAATATATAATATGAAATAGAGACAGTTGACATAAGACATGCCTATTACAATTTAGACCCATATTGGACTTATAACAAAAACCGTAATTCCTTAGAAGCCGATAATAGCCTCAGCATTAGTTCGAACCCCGGTTGTGTACCAATGGAGTTTTCTTTCAACTTTTCAACAGTTGCTCGACCCAAAAAGTCATCGTCGTGTGTCTAAACGGTTCAAAGGTTGTCGCGTCACTGGTTTTCTAACAGTTCCTTATATCCTTAATCAGCGCAAAAAACTACTTACGATTCCCATAAGCTACCGTCCGTCATTCGTGTTATATGACAAGAATTCCCGGTCGGCCTCGACTAGTTGGCACGCGTTTCGCCGGTCAAGGCGCATGTGACATTAGTCATCCGGCCTAATAATAAATGGAGTTTTGGGCTTTGAATATTTAATTAGACTATGGAATTTAATGTTATTTTAATATTATTAAAATATGTGTATTTAAAAAAAATCTCCAGAAATATACCCGATGTTATACAATATAATCGGTGTATATTCTTGCAAGGACGCGTTCTATTATTGGGAGACTCTAGCCACATTTACTATCAATAGATTAATTGATAGAGTAGATTGCCAATAAATATCTACTTATCTTAAAATTTAGATAGATTATTATTAAGAGATCTACTTATGTTAATAATAATCAATAATTTTGTTCAACAACTGCGCGTTTTTTTAGGAAGTTTTTGCCGCGCACCACCACTTTGTGGAAAGGCAAAAAGCCGGCAACGCACTCGCAAGCCCTCTGGCATTGAGAGTGACTATGGGCGGCGATATTACTTAACATCAGGTGAGCCTCCTGCCCGTTTGCCCCTTGTTCTATAAAAAATCTAATGTTTATACACAAGTTATATACTAGGTCGGCGGGTAACTTTAAGCATCTAATCAAACTTTCGCTAAACTTTTATTGCCGTATCGTTAATAACTTATTACAACTACTAACTAGAACAAGCTGAACAAGTATTTCGACTTAAGGTCCTTCAAGAAACAGCGTGCCAATGCTTAGAAGCTAGCAATGGAAGCCTTCTGTCTTCTGTACCACTAAGCATCAGATGAGCTTCCTTCCCGTCTCTCTTCTGTTTTATAACACAAAACAACTACCGTTTAACAATGAATAGCCTTAAATCACGTAGAAACTAAAGTAGGTAAATAATTTATAGTCTAAAGGGATGTGTTAAATACTAAAACCTAGTCAAAGCGAAAACTATAAACGTTCCGTTATATTGGCTCATGAAGTAATAACGCGTATTGCGGAGTTTAAAATTGTTCCATTAGAACAGTGCCACGCGAGCTACGCTGGAAATAATTAGGAGATGGTCTAAGACATGTGTTGGTTCATAGACGATTTTATCCACCGTTTATTCAAAATCATTCATTCATGTAGGTAACACAATGTATACGTCAATAAAGAAATACATATTAATTTATGCTTCTAATTCAAGGGCGTAGAATGGATGAGAAGAACTGGCAATAAACTACCTAATTGACAAGTTTTTATTTTACAATCTCAATATTCGTTAATAGGTTTAATGTCCTGTCTTGTTTAATGAAGGTTTAATATTTGCATTGAGAAATTGTTGTTGTTTAAGTAAATCAAATTCTTTCTTTTAATTGTACTGTAATTTTACATGAAATTTTAGTTATTTGCTTTAATGCTTTTGCACATGGCATAAGCAAGTACTCAATATATCTTTATTATTACAATAATAAATAAACATTTCTCTTATAACTTATACCACAAACTCTTACCAACAAGTCCTATTAGTTTTATTTTCTAAGCATACAGTTCGCTACAAAAGTAGTTATTTCGATATCATGGAAATGCTTTGACGGTCTCTTTATTCACTACTTTAATGTTGAGAACTCCACAATGATACCGCCATTATTTTATTCAAGTTTTAAAATGGTATATAAGCTATATGAATATAATTATGGAATGATTCATGAAGCGCTATTGTGGGTAACATACGCAGACATCTCTTTTTCTACTGAAATTACACGCGTAACTTACACTGCGTAAATGATTTTCAATGTACTTTCGAGACAAGAGGATTTTGAAATTGTTTGCTTACATACTAGGATTACGTATTTTGAACTACGCTTTTAACTCCCAAAATCTATAGTAATCTTTTTTTACGGCAATAGGTATAATATAGTGATCTTGACATGACTCTGAGGTTCCAAAGTTAATACGTTAAACTATGTCTATCGTAGGTCAAAGTCCAATTTTACATACGAGTTAATTTGAGTTATTTCTCGTTTCTGAACATCACACATTATACTGGCGTAGTTTAGCATTATTCAATATATTAAATATTATATATAATTATATTTTTCGTGTTCAACACAAAGTAGTTGAATGTACGTACATAATATGAATGAAATATTAGTGACAAACTCACGTAGTGTCTATTAATTTAGCCGCAAATAATTACAATAACACAAATTGGCCGAAATTTAAATCATTATTGTCTGTACGTGACTTAAAATAATTAGTAGCCCGAAATAATTAGTGAATTGTTAAGTTGTGTAAAATGAAGTGTAATACAGTATTATAATATTGTTTGATAGTTATAATATACAATAAATATCTCGGTTTTAGAGTTGTACCTATTGTATTTGTTATTTATCTTATCTTTACTAAATAAATATATTTTTTACATAAAACTGTATTTTATTGTACAAGTTTTGTTTAATAATAATAACTAACTAAAATCGAAAAAAACAACTACCTCAATCACTCACGTATGTCAATCGGTATGTTTGACAAACGAAGAATCTTAGACTCAACTACCAAGTAGCAGTGGATATTACTATAAGTTATTAATAATCAACAAAATATTTATATTTATATCCAACACAAATATGCAGTTATTACGACATTCTTAACCGTAAAAGAATGCTTATGCTTAATACTTAAGAAAAACGATCTTTTGGACCCTGCATCCATTCGCATGTCATAAGCCGTCGCTTAAGAGTGGCCCATATGTACTTCTTATAAGTGTCCCTTTAGCTTTGAAGTCTTGGACACCCACCCGTGTAGATCGTTTTTCTCGTACAAAGTCATCACACCGCTCTCTTGTCTCTGTCGACAATAGCAAGCGGCCAGCTGAGACATCTTTTATCCCTAGGACGATAGAATCAGGTATAGGATCCCATTTGTGTGGACACGTTAGCCCTGTATCACCTTCCTCGGACTGTAAACGGTACCAAAAAGTCTTTCCTCCGACTTTGATATTGTTCCCTTTGGAGTCAAGACTTAAGCCCCTGAGGATCAAGTGCATGCGCTTAATGAACGTCTGGTAGATAGTATCGATGACCTCAGACCTGGTGTTTGCTTTAGAAATGCTGCCAGCACTAAAGTACACTACCACTGGGACGAATCTTTTTAAATTTGTTTTAATTTTATATTTTAAATTTTTTCATTATTCATTAATTAATAATTATTACTGTACATGCTGATCCCACGATATCTCTTAAAAGTTATAATATTTAAAGAAAAAACACTTTTTTACGGATCAAAGTTTTATTTAAACTTATAATTATTTAAACATAATTTTAAATTTAAGGGCAATGTATTTAATAATTTAATGTGTAAAAGTTATGTTAATAAAAGACAAAATACTAAGTAATAATATATTTCAAACGCGAATCGGAAACATCTAAGGCTGAAGAATAACAACCAAGTCTACATGCAGTATTTACATAAAACTGAACTGTAAATAGTCATACGATTCTACGATAAGTTACCTATAAATATTCAATCAATAAACATTCAAATCCTTTGTGAAATACATTTAGTTCTGTCCTGTCAAATCGAGCTTCTACAGTTAGTAGGGTTGGCATCTTCTAAAAATAGCGGTGGTCACAGTTGAAATAAAAAGCTGCAACTATTACTGAAGCTTAATTCGTAGTTACCGTAACTATACTTAGTATTGCACTTAATAGGGTGCTCATGTGCCAAGAGTGTTTATGAGAAGGGAACAAAAAAGCGTTTGAAATTTGAATGGTGAAGTGGAATGAGTGGTGTAGTTCATGAGCATGACCATCACAACCACTCGAATTGCCCCATCATTTTTCGTCTTACAGACTAAACATTTTGTTCCCACAGAGTAAAACATAACTATTGGAAGTTCTTTGACGTTTTGCGATTCTCAGCTGAGTTTAAAGTGTATACTAGTCAAATTTCTGCATAATGTATTTTATAGTTACTACAGAAACCATTAATTAGATATTACGCATTAATTTGATCTTATATAGTCTATTTCCTTCAGACTCAGTCTTCTATCACACACTAACGTAAGATTTTGCAAGATCAAAGTTAAAAGCAAATCTGTTCGATTTTACTATCATTAATCGAATGCTAATTCAACAAAATATCGGTCCAGCCATTCCAGTAAATGGTGTTATTAGCCCGACTTTGTTTAATATTGAAAGCCCTAAACTGGACCAGAACATCGATAAACGAAATTAATTCAAGTTTAGATTACGTATGTCTTCGGCAGTTCCATTGTTGGCTCCTGAATATTGATGATCTTCATTTGCAAAGTCCTTTCTAATCTTCGCCCACCCTAAGTGGCGTTTATAGGAGAATATGTATTTGCGTGTTGTTCCCACGAGAATGTAAGTGCGTGCTCCTATTTCAATATGCCTCCTGCTGATAGAGGACAAATCTTTTTTTTAATATATTTTATTATTCTTTGTTACTCAAGATGTCATATGGAACATTGTGTAAAAAATTGGTTGCAGCTCCTTACAAACGTTGTGTAAAAGAAAAAACTTGGCGTTTAAAAAGAGTGGCGGAGAGTTTATTGAAAGTTCTTCTCTTCCGCTCTACGCCCTTGATTTGAGAACTGGCAATAAATGCAAAATTCGAAGCATTCAATGTATATTTCTTTTTTGACGTTCATAAGTGTACATTATGTCACCTACATGAAGAAATGATTTTTGAATTTGAATTTGAATATTGTGTTCTAACGTATTGGTTAAAATAAAAGGATATGACATCAAAACCGTTTAATAATTTAATTAATATAGGGAATTTAATGTATAGAGGTAGCATTTATATAATTGTCGATACGTATATGTTGTTCATCGTTATAGTAATGAAGTAATTAAAATACAAAAGATGTTATTAACCTAGTTTTGGCGACATAATGTAAGAAATTTGCTGTCGATCAACCTGAAATTTAGATTAATTATAACAGTGATTATATTACCGAGACGTAGTAAATAGGCAAATGTGTTTCAATCTCGCGTTAATTCATACGCAGAAAATAAAATATAGATTTATTGTACATTGTTCATTAATTATACAATAATACTACTGCTTATTTATTAGTTAATAAATTAATCAGTGGCGCTACCGTTTTTTTTAGGTCTGGGCCTCAGATTTCTAATTCTACCTAATAGGCAAGTTGGTGATCAGCCTTCTGTACCTGACGCACGCCAACACTTTGGGCGTAAGACAAGCCGGTTTCCTCACGATTTTCCTCACCGTTCTAATAATAATTAATAATAATATTTAATAATAATAATTAATAACTATGCTGTGTAATAATAATAATTGCGGACGGCAAAGACGAAAAAGTTTGAGACGATGTAATAAAAGTTTCACTTTAAAAATTAATTAACAAAACCTATCAAAATAACCTAAAACAGTGATAACATTGCTGTATTCGGATGGGCGGTCCGAAGATTGTGCCCTGTAGAGGACAGCACAATCTGTTTAGTGAACTCTGATAGTACCTTGATAAAAAAAACTTTTAAAATTCTAACGGCACAATACATATTTCGGGATTACATCGGTAACAATGAGGGTCGTTTTTCAGGATTATACAGATTAAAATGGCTTTTATTCAGTGATTTTTAAATTAAGGTAATGTGTTTTATTACCGTAATTTGTAGATTAAGGCTGAAAGGATAACGGGGTGGAGGAATCAAATTGATTATAAGCTTATATATTTTCATGTGTGAATAATAATTAATCAATGAGAAATCATCATTGATAAGATCGAAGGCGGCATTGGTTGGTTTGTATATCATTCAGTGTCACACTTACACTTACACTTACACTCACACTTACACTTTATTAAAAAAACGACGGGTTGCACTCCGGGAGTGCCGGCAAAAGTGAAAACTTGAATATAATAGTAAAAATTGTAATTATATCGGCCATACGATATTTTTCTTCATCGTACAAGTTAGTGTTAATAAAAAGTTTTATGATATTACTATGCTAACACTCAATGCAATATAGAAAATGTATGAAACAAAATAAATAATTGTGTTAAAAGACGTCACCAGTAAAAATTGATGTCCATTAAAATTTTATAGCGCGTATATTCATCAAATTTTACCATTTGAATCAATCAATATGGAACGCCTGAATGCACGCATTCTGCTGAATCGAAATTAAAATGTTTGAACATTGAATTGCTAAATTGGGTTACATTTGTTCGTTTAAAAATGCTTTTTTTAAATTTCTAGCCATTTAGCACAGTTAAAATATATGTGTTTTTATAGTTGGTAGTAGATTCATCATTCACATGGTATGTTGGCGCTAACTCACTAAATAGATTTTTCGTTCGTATTTATAAAATCAATGGAAAAACTCAGAGAAAGTGCAATAGTCCTCTCTTATATTTGGTATACTTACAATTGATAACTCCTCAATAGCCTTTTGCAAAATCAGTGATGTGGTCTCAAGACTTGCCGGAGTGTACTAAAATCAGGCTAAATTTACATGGCGAATGTTTTTTTTTCTTCCTATCTTTAGTTTTATTGTTAATGTATTCTGAGCGTGTTAATTTTGGTTTTAATGAGAGTTCCAGTTTTCGTGTGTTTATCAGAGAAGGCGACCCAAAAAGTATTGTGCACTTGGTCATATCTATTATTTATTAAATTAAAATTGTATTTTTTCAACTACACAAGAATATGTATGTTTACATATATGGAAAAACCGCAAAAGTGGAATTAGATTGTCTTTTTCTATGGCAAATATCTTATATTAGTTAGAAGAAGTTGTTTCTTGTAATAAAATACAATGCATATGCAAAGTCGCGAGCATTATATACAATATACTTGTATAAGTACAAAGCATAAACAATTGTTCAGTAAGTTAATCAAGTCTGTCGCATTTGATCGTCGACCCGAAAACAGATCTTTTGTAAAACATTTAATTATCCTAGAGTTTATAAAAGTTTTGAACAAAAAAGATACTTTTTGAGGCAATCTCCGTTTTGAGAGATTCCTTATTTGAATGGGATACACAGTGTTAAGAAGATTGATCATTTAAAAAAAATTGCCATCACCCGCTGCAGGTGTTCATAGGCAGTGTTTTCAATTGTTTAAAGTAATCCGCCAACTCGTTTGCTACCTATATAAAGAAAAAAAAGACACAAATTCCAGTGTCACCAAAGTATATGCTATTAAACATAAAGCAGAGGCCGGCATAACTTAGAGAAAAGTATGACCGGTAAGAGGCACATAGGAGTCGATCCCTCATAACCTGGACCAACCAAGTTGAGGTCCTTACAGGCAGACGCTAGCGTTTATGCTTTACGAGAAGATAAGGAAGGTATACAACACCAACAGGACCTTCAGAAATAATGGACTCATGGTTAGTCATGAAGAAAATCATGTGTCAGTTGTAGCGTGTTCAATGTATTCTACGTCATGCTTTATGAATACAAAAAAATAATTTCACGTTGAATTAAATGTTTATAACCTCGTTCAGCTTTTTTATCTTTTTTGTGGTACAATCTAATGTTCGCTTATTCTTATACACATAAAATGGCGTGCAAATTTGTCTTAAATTGAATTTCACATAGATATTACATATGAGTCATAATATCGTCAATCCTTATAATATTTTATCACTTCATCATAAATTATTGAGATATATATGTTATCAAATTAATATTAATTACAATAATTCACGACAAGTCAATTTTTAAAAACAATTGCATTATAGTTACGATATTGCATTATTTGTGACATTCATTACTTATTAATTTTTTTTAACTGTTATAAAATTAATTAATTATTTTTAAAATTAAACGTTTATTATCGTAATTACGCTACAATTTTTATACAACAGTCGTGGTCAGCGACTTACACTTCGTATTCGTACATAAGCAAATTTATAAATAAGAAAACGACAAAACAAAAAATGATACGTGTCAGCACTGTGTTTCGTAAAGGATTGCGTCAGGGTTTAAAGAAGTAACGAGTCTTTGAGTGTTTTGTTCTTTAATATTTCATTGTTGAGAAAATTCTTCTGCTGGCAGGGAAATTATTAGTTTTCCGAGTAATATACTTTCTTTGTGTATTTTCATAATTGTAATATTTTTCACTTTTCGAATTATGTAAATATGTAACTTAATGCTTGGAGATGAGTTCTATCATCTGACGTCAAGACAGAATACGATGAACCGCCCGTATCACCTAGACGTCTGTTGATCCATAACTGAGTGCTTTTAAGGCAGTTTTTGCTGCGCCATACCACTTTGACGGGAGTGTTATATGTAACGTTTCGTAAAATGTGATCTCTCAAAGACTAATATTTTTTTTGTAGTAATGGTACATAATAAAGCAGCATGTAATCTGGTTTCGACCCACTACATTGCATTTTATTATATTATCATGTCATGTTTTGTTTGGATTAAAGAGGATTAGAGAGTCTTAATTCTTTACTTGTGTTTAATGGAATCTTGATGTTGGCCTTAAGGGCCTTTAGAGCTCAGCTCGGGCAATCTTGGCGAGCGTAGCTCAGCCGGAATGATATTACTAGTTAATTTCATAACAATGCTACTTAAGTGCACTAGAATAGATGCACAGACTACTATCGACATTAACACTAACGTAAGTTTCTACCATAGAGCCATAACTCAGAACATAGATAAATTAACTTAGGCTACATTAAGATTTTTCACCTCAGATCGGTCGTTTCAATCTCTGCTGCGACATTGTTTCATATTCAATGAACTTACAAAAATCGAAGATATGCGTAAGGCTATATGCCTTAAGGACATAGATAATAAGAGAGGGAGAAATAAGAGATAAAAACGTTTTATAGACCCTTGTTTACGCAATGAAGTATAGCGATATTTTTTGTGGTGTTTATTAAACTATATTAACGTTAAGATATGACATCACTGTCGGGAAATTTGGTTAAAATAAACTTATGTTTACTCTTCCAGATGTCTATAGCTATTAAATTTAGTGCGCTCATAAACTGTTGGTGTCATTAATATTTGAATTTAAGCACTTGAATGTAATATTAAAAATAACGTTTTACGTGTTCGTCGTAAAATATGTTTCTGTATGTATAGTTGTGTAACAGAAAACTCAAAAAACTAAAATTATTTTATAGATAATTGTCTATTGGCTTGCCTACATATTTCAATTTTTTTTTCATATTTACTACTACTAGTCGTTTATGTCATAACTCATAACGTGAGTAATAAGTAATTTAATTGCAAGTCCACTATAAAGTACTACTTCAATATTTGTTTGGTTGAAAAGTATCATGAATTTAATGTATATGTGCAATTATAAATACAAATAATAAATATATGCATTATATTTTGACACAAAAACTGTTTCTTAATGTTTGAAATTCCTTAATCTTTCCTATACTTGCTAATCTACGACAAACACAATCCACAGACGCAAAAAAATGTTCAGGTATTTGATAGTAAATTGTGAAAAGGTTAGTACTTCGTAGACAGTTTGCTTTCTAGCAATTATTTGTACTTTAACTGCAACGCGCTTTTTGGGGTTTTTCAAAGCAATAATTTCATTCATTAAATAATTAAAGATATAAGCATGTCAATGCGGGACTCGGGGCCTTTATACGGGCGTCGTGCCAACTAGCATTCCAATGTCTAGACGAAATATTCCGCTATTATTTTTGGTACTTAAAAATTCAAGGAAGTATTAACAAACAAACGTTATTTATCATTTTACTTATTCGTATTAGTTTGCAAATTAATTAGTAATTACTGAAACACTATTAAGCAATTGATTGAAATAACAAAAGCGTATATAGACTATATAGAAGCGTGCATAGACAGCAACAGTAAATCATAAGAGTTCTTACAATTTTAACTATTGGCGTTGTCATTTATTAGGATTAAATAAAAATAAATACGATACTAGTGTTAATATCACTGCTATTCTATATAGTGTTACCAAGAGTGATTATCACATCAACTGGGAAAATTCTTTTTTAATCCCTGAAACAGAATTTCTAAACAAACAATTTATCATTCGGCTTTTCATTCTCATTTGACTAAAGCTTTAAAAAGAAGCATTTTTCACTCAAAATCCACTTACAAAAATTAAATAATATTTTATTCGCAAAAAAATAAGCTGAGTGCACACGCGCGTAACAAAATTGGAGTTTGTGGTCCGAATAGCGGGAACGTGTGCAGGAAGCTTAATGGCGGCCATTTTGTACATTTTATGGCGGTAACTTTTTCTGTATGACAGTTGTTGTGAAATCTGTGAGACGTCGTGTGATGAATAAATATTATTTTACGTACAGGACTGCGATAATGTTCTAACAATTTATACCAACTTAATAAGTTATAATATACAACCACCTCAGTAAAGATTTGAAAAATCTTACACACTTTTATTAATTTTTCCAATGAATATAATTACGGCTCATTTTCGAAACAAATTAAAGTACGAAGAAGCACGTAATAAATTGTAATCGCATTTTTTACGGGTTACACATTTAATGAACCAACTAGTGACTTTTAAATTAGGAAATTGAACGTCTAACGTCTTGAGACTAAGTAAATAATTAAAGAGCCTTCTAAAAAGGTTACACTTCACTTATTTATTTAATATTTATTACGTTGCTAAAGGAAACATCATGCAGAAATCGGCATGCCTGTAAAGCTGATTTGCTATTAAGAAAAACAATTTTTTTACGTTTTATTTATAATCTGTAATATAAATGCCACTAAGGCCTGTAAAAGAGGCAACTTTTTTAAATATAGAATTTGCCAATTAATCTGTCTTGTTGCCGTCGATAAATCTGTAAAATGGAAATTGTATATAGGTGTATATTAACCGCTATTATAGTTGATTATAATGTTATAAAATTAATATCTTTGTTTTTTAATGAAGATAAAATTTATCGGAAGTTTACGACATTGGCTAAAATAAAAATACAGAGACAATCCTCATTTTTTCTCATTGCCATACTAATACAGACGTACAATGTTACAATAATTAATCTTATGTACTTGGCCTTCGCGGAAAGTGCTTCTCGACTATTAATATAATTAGTCATGTTGTACACGTGTTTGGTTGATGAAAATAATTAGAGAAAAAGGTTATAACTTAATTCACGACAATGAGGTCGTGAGTTCGAACCACGGCTGTTCACTAATGAAATAAATGTAAATGCTAAATTACGTTTGAGAGCGTTCAAGTATCGAATTTTTTTATGTTTGGTGTAAAACGTTACTATGCGGGGTGGGGATTAAATTATGCGTTATGGTTAATATTATTTTCAACTTTCTGATTCTTTACACCACATAAATGGCGATTTTAAGGTTTAATGAGTAATTTTTTGGGAAAAGGGATACTCTTCTTTAATAAAATCCCAGAGGCTCCTTTATCTCTGCTTTTTATTAAATTTAAGAAATGTAATAAAGAAAAGCATTGTAAAAAGGCTTACTATAAAGTTAGTGATTATCTAGTTGACAAAAGGGCCTGGGACTAGTGCCGGGCAGGCTACTTCTAATTAATTTGCTATATTTGTTTTAAATATTGTAGAATTGTTTGATGATTTGCTTTTTTTTTTAAAAGAGTACCGAGAGTTCTTTACGCCGGCTTTTTCTCTCGGCCAACACCCTCTGTCTTCTTTGCCGATGAGTAGGGATGCCAACAGGCTCGAATTTAATGACGTGGAATAAGTGTTACCATGATGATCTTATGTTCCAAAATAAACGTATTTTATTTTTATATTTTATTTATTTATTGGGTGGTACAGAAAAACGTACCGGTCGTTACATGGGGGGGGGGAGTCTCCGGAACAATCTCCAAAAATTGCATGACGTAATACTTGAACGCTGCCTTAGGTATTGGAAAATAGGTACTTGTTGTAAGTAAACTCCTAAACAGATTAAATGAACTGCGTGTCCGGTACAAAAGGCCGATCACGTTCTTGCCTGTCAAAGAACCTGTCTTGGTATGCCTCATTAGGTTACGAAAATTTTTAAGCACACTTCTAAAACTTATTATCGATAAATCCTCATTACATATACTGGAGTTATAGTATCTTTTCTTTTTATAATATCTCTTACCACATAAGTTTTGTGTGCATTAAAAGGCATAAAATCACTTATCGTAATACCTGAAATATTTACTATAGATGAGAAAATCTACGTATTTACGATATATCTTGTACATTTTTCAAACCGACAAAAGTGTTATTACCAATCATTCGGTCTAGTACCAAGAAGTGCTTCGTCTGGCTTATGGAGCCAACCGCCTGGCAAGATGCCAGGGTCCCGTAAAAAATTGCACGAAAAGGCATTCGGATACCTTTATTTTTTACCATGAATGGTATGAGTTTCCGATTTGCTGGGTACGCTTTTTTATAACCACGCAAATGACACATTTATTCTCCTCGTCATCCTATAATCTTAGCATCCCTATAAAGCTACAAAGATTTGAGCTTAATGATAATTAATTACGTTTGAATTTGATATGTGCACCACCACTACTTTAAATTCCACCCGTATCACCTCGACGTCCGCCGTTCCACAACTGTGCGTTTTTCAAGGCAGTTTTTTCCGCGCACTACCACTTTGTGGAACCAGCTGCCCACAGAAGTATTTCCAAACCAATTCCACTTAGGGTCCTTCAAGAAAAGAGCGTACTAAATCTTAAAAGGCCGGCAACGAATTCGCGAGCCCTCTGGCATTCAGTGTCCATGGGCGGTATCACTTAACATCAGATGAGCCTCCTGCCGATTTGCCCTTGTTCTATAAAAAAAATGTTAAAGGAGTTTGTCTACAGGCTTGTATTCACTATGTTTACTGATTAGTACAGGTGATTAGTTGTCTGCATGACATGATAAGAAGCGTGTTCAATTTTACCGTACCGAGTACCGTGGGTAATCGCAGTCCACTCGCAGCGTACCTGTCAAAACATGATTGACAGCTATCGACTACTGAATTTACTTAACAGAGCCAATAAACAATAATAGGATTCTACATGCACTACGCACCTGTATCAATCATCCTCAATTACTAATCACTTGCACTCGCACTAATCAAAGTGAATACAGGTCTAACTACACTGTCTTAACCTACTGCTAAGTCATGGACGTAATATGTGACCCTGCAATATAATTGCTAAAACAGATATATCTATTATTGAGGATTGCTCTTGGCCCGTAGGCATATCGTGTATGGTGAATAGACGGCCATGCATTGTCGTCTAAAATACTTGGTGCAGTATGCGACCAATGTTCAGAGTGATATGCTGGCGTTTTATCAACTCAATGCTACGGATAGGGACTGTCAGTCGGTGACGTATTCGAAGCCGCGCATTACATGCAAGGGAATGAAGGAAATTATTTACTATTTATTGAACCAAATTGTAATAATATATTTGGATGAAGTAAAGGTATTGGAGATCCGGTTTCTACTATTTGGTATTAAGTTAATTAACAGATAGTAATAAATTAAATAGTATTCTGTTACAAAATTGTCCAAATTTTTATTGTTCTTCTAGTTTTAAGTTCTTCAAGTTTTTATTGGTCAAAACCGAAGACAATTAATTTAGTTTCATATTACAGTTGTTATATCATTTATAGAATGTATAAAAAAATAGAAACGTAAATATTCGGTTCCTGGATTTCGGGAAACCTAACAAACAAACAAACAAAATATCTTTAATAATCTAGGTAAACAAGAACACTTATGAACGTCAAAAAAATTAAATTAGTTGTAAATTTACATTTACTACGTAAGAAAATATTACTTAAGTAAAGATTCAGCTCACATTTTTATTACTGTTGGTATATTATAATTTCATGTAAATTTGATATTTTGTGTGTGATAAACTTATTTGTTTAAATACTCGATGCCGAGCGTCACGCCCTAATCTTACCTTTAAATTCTTCACTTTTAATCCTTTTTTTTCCCTTTAAATTTTAAATCCTTTTTTGATAACACCTAACAATTTATTTCTATTAACATTAATTTTAGCTTTTATATAACCATAAATCACATTCTAAATACCTTTTTATATTCATAGATAAGGTAAAACTATTCATATGTTCGGAAAAGGTTTTGTTATGAATAAATTTTTGGGATGAACTCAAGATGAACTTGTGGAATTCTAATACTGTTTATTTCAAAAGTTTTGATTAAATCTGGTAGGCTTCGCAATTTAGAGATTTGTGAGTATAGTTTTTAAGTATTAAAAGAGACTCTTGGGCCGGGTTTAAGTGGACAGGCTAATTAAAGATTGAGGTTTGGGCCTAAATAGTACCGGTGACCACAGAGCTGCTGTTTTCTTTGCTCAACAAATAAGTGTCGTGGGGCCCAAAGTTTTCAAATTAATTTTGGTTTCCTATTTATCCATTTTCAATTATTATTATTACTATATAATATATATTAATAATAGTATGAGCATTGAGCAAGGTTTGTATTTTGAGCATCGTTGCTTTTTTTTTTTTTTCCCTTTGGCTCTAACACTGTTTGTGCATTAGCCAGCGTCAAGTATGGGATTTTTATAATTCGTTGTTTTAATTATTTACAGTGTATGCATAATGAAAAAACTAAGGAAACCAATCGCGACATAACATAAATAATTGAAAGCGCATAAATTTACAAAAAATCAGAATAATTAATAATGGAAAAAAATCAAAATTATAGTTTAATGTTATTATTTACAATAAACATACTTATAATACTATATACAAGGGGATTTAAGTCTCGAAGAAGTAAATCAATATTGGTAGGAAGGGGAACGGACAGAGAAACTAAAGAAGTATATAAGGAAGAATGGTCATACTTAGGACAAGAAAAGAAAACATGATTCAAGTCAGAATAGCTCTCGCCACACTCACAGGCGGTACTAGTTACGATACCGAGTTTGTGCAAATGAACTGGAAGGCTGTTATGTCCCAGACGCATACGGATTATAGTAGAAGTGGCAGTTTTACCAAGCGACAATTTGGCAAACCACGGCTTCCTGGGAACGGAAGACTGTATAGCATACAAGAAACGACCCTTAATCCGGCCGTTCTTTTCCCAAATCGTTGCTTTTAGTATATAATTTTTTCAAAGTCAAAGTCAAAAATCATTTAATCATGTAGGTAACACAATATACACTTCTGAACGTCAAAAAAGAAATATTCATTGACTGCGTCTAATTTTACATTTACTGCCAGCTCTTAAATCAAAGGCATAGAACGTAAGAGAAGAACTGGCAAACTGTTCAATATTAACATAATCATTTCGTAAAAGCTTCATTTATTTAAAAATCGAAAATGCAAGTCATGTCGTGTCAAACATATTTACTACATTATAATTGCTATTTATTTTGGCTAAGTTCAATAAAAAGTATTTAGTGATAAGTTCTCGTTAAAGTTGTTCAACCATGTAAAAATAATGATGGATTGGAACCGTGGACGAATATCGATCTCGCCTGTCAATCACATGATTACAACGAATTATCTCATATTTCGGCTATACAGTGCGCACATGCGATAAGAACTGTACAGTGAAAAAGGGAAGGCGCTGTTCAGAAACTGTTAGTGAGTCCAATCCAGATCCTTGCTGACCACGACGCGACGCTCAGACATGAGCTACCGACTGAAGGGTGAGATAGGGCTAGGAGAACCATTGGCGAAAAGTTAAATCAGTTCTAGAATTTCAGAAGCCTCAGGATAGTCGAGGATATTTAGGCGTTAATTGGCCACTTACAATCACACAAAAACGGTAAACAGAAACACTTTTTTATATGAGTTAATTATTGGTCGTATCGTTGTTAAATTATATTTAATTAATAAAAAACAATAATGAAGTCATTAAAAATAAGAAAAGTGCATGTAAATTAAAAGAAAGGTCTTCATTACTTGTATACTACCTTTGCTAACATATGGGCCTGTAATTTGGGCGCCCACTAGCGCAGTATACAAAGCTTTGGATGTGTCAAAGATCGATATAAAGATATATAATAGGAAAGAAAGTAATTGACGATATACAGAATACAGTTTTACATAAAATAAGGTAACATATTTAACAGAAAATTGGAGTAAAAAAGTACTTAACTCGTGTTAAACGCACACCAAACGAAAAATAGAAAGACGACTTAGAAGTTAGAAGAACCAAATAAAAGAAACAGCAAGTGGCCCAGTGCAGAGAGAGATTCACAAAAGCAAAAGCGAAATACACATTAATATAATAAATAATAAAGCCATTATAAATGAAAGATACTAGAGTTTTTAAATAATTTTTTAAGCATATTTAGTCACATTTAATACATCTATCAGACAAAACAAATTTTAAATAATAACTATCTAAACTCTGTGTTTAATATTATAAAGAATATTATTACAATTAGTTTAATGAACATTAAAATTCCATTGAGCAAATCTTGTTCATTATAACGTCTAGAAATTTTAACATTTAATTATTAAACAGGAATAATCTCAAGCGTCTTAATTAACATAAAATGTTTGAGTTTTAAACTGAATAGTGAAAGAAATGTTATGCGTTTATCTACACTCTGTTAAGTAAGGGTTATCACTTAATAAATAATAATCGCGTTATAATAGGTAGGAGAAAAAGATTCTTCGCATTTTTTAAGAAAATTCATAACATTCTTTAATATAGTTTATTTATTATACATATATAAACACTGCACTAGGTCCATAAACATGGCTTTTTTCCCGCGACATGCGTTGTATTTTACCTTTTTTGTAGTAAGATTTTAAAATGTATCGAATGACTTCATTAGATTCAATCATCTTGATGGTACGAAAAAAAAATCACACATTTTACTTATTTGAATTTGAATTTGGAATTATCTTCTGCAGAATCTAAACTTTTAATGATGCCAAAACCAGCCAGATACAAATAGAGCCAAAGAGATTTGATGGCAAGTTCATCTGTACTATAACGCGAAAAGACTTTTTCCCCAAACTAATATATGAATATCTATCATATCAAAACGTCAATTCTATAAGCAAGTATTTTTAGATAAAGTATGTTAATTTCCACAATACGTATAACATTACCGCTTAAAGCAAATAATGTTTTTAAATTGTTGCAATATAGCTATATTGCTAGGGGGTTTTTTGTATTCTATGGCATATTTAAATTGTACTTATCTGGGCTCGTTTGGCGCCATCTGTAGTCCATGCGATATTGCATTTTATTTATTACATTCATGTTAAATTTATGAGATGAAATATAAAATAGTATTTACAACACACATAGTCGTGTTTATTACTTTTTGTATTAGGTTTATATATGGAGTAATAGGTTGTAATATTAAATTAATTATTATGTTAAAGCTTTTAAAATTGCATAGTTAAATTTAAAATGTAGCAATTGACAACCCTAATTCAAAGTGGTTTGCAGTTACCCACGTAAGGTCGTCGCCCCTTCACAAAGAAAAATAATTATGTTCATCGCACGTTTACTTTGAAGATATGCTTTTGTGACACAATAAAAACGCAATGGATAATGACGGTGTTTTTCTTTCAGAGAATGAAGGAAAGCTTTTTGTTTTTCATTTAAGTTTTTCGATACTGCTTAAACGCTGCCAAACAAAATTATGGAAGCATAATAGTGTCCTTAAATTATTCAGCCTCTCAGAGTCTGGTATTAATTAAGAATTGTTTTCTCATAAAAGATTTTCTTTTTTTTTTTCAGATCAAAAGGCCACCGAAAAAAGTTTTTAAGCACTAAAAGTGAAACCATAAAGCAACGATCAACAAAATACATACAGAGATAGTGAGTGCCCAGAAAAAGTGTGCGGTAAATGATGAAAATTGAAGAAATGTGAGTAGTTGGCGGTGAAAAAAAGTTATAAAGTGTTCAGTGAATGTAGATGGTGAGGTTGGTGGCACGAATGCAGGCGGACGGCCTCAGCAGCCGGCAAGTCAATGACATCGCCGGCGAATACGGTGCTGTTTCTGGCACTTGGTGAGTGTTCAATCCATATATCATCTTAGAGACAAATTTTCCTTCATATATCTGTTATATCTTTAAGCGAACAATTCTTGTATATATATATATATAATTGGAATCTCGGGATCGGCTCCAACGATTTTCATGAAATTTAGTATACGGGGGGTTTCGGGAGCGATAAATCGATCTAGCTAGGAATAAATGATAGAAAATAACAAAAAGGTGGTGTTTGAGTAGTCCCAATTTAAACTAAAAAATGAATCTTCCTGACATCTATCGGCGAATAATAATACTATTTTTTTTTAATTGCTTTAACGACACAACAACACTCCATTCCAGCATATATAATCTATATTGTTCATATTTCATCATTTTATTAGCATGTAATTCGTACTTATATATAATTTCCAAATCACAATTTATAAAAAAATAAAAATACCGAGCAAAGCTCGGCCATCCAGATACTAGATATATAATAAGAGAAAACATGCCGCACTTAACGATATCATACGCCGGTCCCTTGCCACCATCAACGTGCCAAGTCTACTTGAGTCGACTAGTATTGCAAGAAACGATGGTAAGAGACCGGATGGTAAGAGTATGATTCGATGGAAGATGGGTCGTGTGATGGCATTGGAAGCTACCTATTCAGACACGCTTGCCCCTACCCATCAACATGGTGCGGCTTGTGAAGCGGTTGAAAAAGCTAAAGCATGCAAATACAGGGGTCTTGGCTTCGAATATGATTTTCTCTCAATCAGTGTCGAGTTCCTTGGTCTGTGGGGACCTAACGCTAATATGCTTTTTACGGAAATAGCAAAAGGGTTAGTCGACATCACAGGAGACCTAAGAGCTGGCAGCTACCTCGGTCAAAGTATTATTATTAATCTAACTATTCAAAGGGGAAACGCTGCCAGTATCTTCGGAACCTTGCCTGAACCTCCTTTAATTAATATTTTTTAGTTATTATATTTTAAGATTAGTTCATTTTTAAGTGAATTTATTTATTTAATAAGTATTAAATTGATACTAAAGAAAATTACATAAATCAAACATTTATAAATTATGCATAACAAAAATTATCTTCATTTAATACAGGAATACATCCTATATTCGATTGGGAATTTTCGACAAGAACAGGTTTCTTGCATCGGCTATCTATAGAGCGTCAATGTTTCAATTTGTGAAGATTTGCGTGCAATTTTAATGGTTTAATGTTTATAGTGTATATGTCACTGGCCTTACTAAGTTCATTATTTATATTTTATAAGTTCGCCCTAGTGAACAGAAAAACTGTGTCCAGTTTGTGTTTTTACCGATTTATTTTTGTTTTACTATTATGTATACAATACATTTCTTGGATTTCTTGTGTTAGCTAATTAAGTCTACGTGCAAATGAAAAATTGTATCACTTGTGTAACACTATTCCCAAAAAGAACGTGTTTTTAAAATATAATATTTAATAGTGTCTTAGTGCTAAGTGCGACTGCCGTACATTGATGTTTTGTAATTTTAGACAAGTCATAATTCGTCAAGTGTCGTTTAATAATCTCACCGTATGCCATTGCACTTCAATTTTTACACATCACCTTGCATCTTACTATAGTATACTATTATATCTTACTATACAATAGCTATGTAGGCGTTATTTAAATTCAAGTATGGTAAGAACAAAAACCATTACGAATAGCCATACATCCAGGTACTGAGCGTTGACATATCAAACTACGTTACATTAGGCAGATTTACCACAACAGTATGTGAAACCAGCTACCCACAGAAGTAAATCCGAACCTATCCGGGTTAGAGGCCTTGAAGAAAAGAGTGTACTAATTCTTTAAAGACAACGCACTCGCGAGCAATCTGGCAATGTGTCCATGGCCGCGGTTTCACTTAAAATGTCAACTCATATTTGCCCCATTCTATAAAAAAAAGGATTTTTATGAGCACAACAGTAAAATTCCTCGGCACAGCTGAAAGAATGATAATTCTAAATGTCAACTGTCAGCGTTAATATTATTCAGCTTATAGTACATTGAGCTATTCAATTAATAATCACGCACTCCACTGGGTCTGCGACCCAAACAGTGTCTTGGTCTCCGAAATGAGAATACACCAGCGCTCCCTGTCATGTCCCAATCGCTGGCTTATGCTGCAGCGGATCCTCCTTCACTCCGTCGATCCAGTGATACCTGTTCGACCAGGCTGGCTCAGGTTAACCCCGTTCACCGCCCGATCTTGTAATAGCCTATAACCTAAACTATAATATAACACAAATTTATTAGAATATGCTGTCCATTCATACATTATCTAGTTAGTAAAGTATATTTAGAGTTTAGCAAAGTCATTTTTTATTAATAACCCAGCTGCACCCTTTGGATATCCGCCAAGATTGATATTAAATGCATAGAATTAATATAGTTCCAGGATAATATCAATTTGGCCTGAAGCTTTATCTTAATATCCGCGATATTAAATCAATATGAAGATTCCTTGGTAGTATTTTTGTGGTTTCTTCAGTTTTTGTGTTTTGTTTTGTTATTGTCAAAGATATAATTTTAGAAGTTTTGAACTTTTGTACAAAAAAAGGGAGAGAACCCTCCCAATACTTAATTTGAAGAGTGTCCAGATTCCCAAAATAAATGTAAAAACTAGAATTAATCAATATGCAGTCAGCCCAGCATTCATAAAATAATAGATTTTTATCTTAAATTACAACTTACTTTTTATTCTATGAGATATGATGTGTTTCAAGACTAAACATCTGATTTTGCGTATTGAAACCATTAACTCAATTTCTAATTTTATTTTAATATTATCTGATGTTATCAAACGAAGAAGCGGGTACTAGTAGCTTTATAAGTAAATAATAAAAACACATAGTGGGAACTTACAAACCGAACTTTCCTTAATTAAAAAGCCTCATAAAAGCCTTTAATTTCCCTACAATTTGATCAAAAAGCCAAGACCAGACCTTGTTAAACCAATCGGCCATGCTGTTTGTGGAAACGCAATTTCCACTAAAGCCTTTCCGATTTTGCTTTTCACTTTTTCATTTGTCGTGAAGATATTGGTCGGCCTTTGTACACTCAAAGATCAGGATTTAATACGACCACACGATTTCGTTGAAACATTTCTTGAACGGTACGTTTTAAATTACGAGATTTTCAATTATTTACAACATATTGTCTTTGGATAGATTTGATATTCTTAAGCTGTTATGTTACATTGACAATTTAGAATAGTATTTAAATTATAACTTAGTCATTTTAATTATGTTGCTAATTTTACACGTCCAATCCATGGTTGCATGGAAAACATGTTCGTTTTTAGGAGAATGGGTACTTTTAATTACTTCACGCCAGTGGCTTCTATCTAGCTTCTACGACCTACCTTGGGTGGCACCCGGTGCGGAAGTTGTTGGTGTCACCCCATCGAAAGCAAAAAGCTATAAATGTTATATGATAAAGGACACGGATCATTTATTAAAAGATCGCGAGTATGGGATGGGGAATCCCCCACGACAGCGTCTTTTGTGAGAATTCTACAGAGAGCGGAGTTTTTGCTAGTGTAGGAATCCGTGAAAAATAAATTTTCATGCTAGTGATTAATTTTTTTTTATTGTAAATATTTTTTAAAGTTAAGAGACCGAGTGGGTGTCAACCCAAAAATGGTGACACCAGGTGCGGGCCGCCCTCGCCGCCCACCCTTTTGCTACACCACTGCTTGCAGCTATATAAATTCACGTTGGTATTATTTTCCAATATTTGATACGTTAGGTCTTTCTTACTATATTATATTATAATAAAAAAATTAATAACAGTTGACGACCTTTCTCAATACACCTGTTGATGACTAAAATAAATAAAGTTTCTTTTATTTAATACAGAATATGATACAGAAACCGCCTTCAATAAATTAATTATTAACACTCGAATTCCCAAAAATCTACTTACTACGTACGTTATGTACGTAACGTATAAATTCATATTAAGGGTCTGTTTCACAATGTATGGATAAAGTACCAAATAGCTATGCAACACATAAATTATTCGAAAGATAAAAAGTCCAAATAAGAAACTTCGCGTTTCATGACGAATACCGCTATCTGACAGTCGTAAAAAGCAACAAACACTTGTTTATCCTACCAATAAATAATAAATAGCTTATTTGGAACTTATCCGGACATTGTGAAACAAGTCCTTAGTCTAATATAGTTTTGACACAAGACAATAAACTTGACGTAGAATAAGCGGTCTGTACATTCATTGTTAAGGCTTAGAACGGTTTTTAAACCACCATCTGGTACTAAGGCAGTAGTCATTACATTAATTTAAATTATAATTTTTCGCATGCACATAAATCGAATTCATTTCCGTTCCTAGGCTTGGTAGGATTATTCTTCGGGTTAAAACATTCGTTTAAAATTAAAACACACGTTAATATGTACATTGAATATAGTTCCGTTCGTTTGAAGTGCCACAAAAAGCATTCAGAGTTGAGGCTAACGGCTGAGCCTGTGCGCGCAAGGTGAAAAGCCGCTGTTGTAGTGATGTATTACTTTCTTGAATATCGATACAATACTTTAAAAGTTTATAAACTTTTTAATTATTTATTTACATAAATACATTTATTATCCTTTCAGACATGTATGTGCTTCTGTTTGTGTATTTTCTACCTTTGTTTATTCATTGGTTTTATTCATTATGACACACTTATAAATTATGTAAGGGATGCCGTAGACAAGTAATAATTATGAATAATAATTATGAATAACAAGACTAGTTATTAAATCTTACATTTAGAAAACTGACAGCGCAGAGTTAATTAGACACCAATTTTTGTAATAATTCTTATCTAAAGAATACAACGATTTAATCGTTAGGCTTCTTTTTTTTGTATTTAATAACATCTGAAGTGATGTTCCCCGCGTTAATTTCAAACTTATGATCTGATTTTGTAAAGGTGGCTAGGGTTAGGTGAGGTAGGTAGTAAGTGAACTCATTTTTACAACTAGACTCAAATTTGGTCCATTTTGCGTAAAGCCCTGGCTACTTTAGCCAGCCTAGCTCCTTCCAGAAGCACAGAAGTCTTCTGGCCACTTCACAGGCTTCACCTTACTGTTACGAGGATTTCCGTTCTTTTTGTAAAGATGGCTATAGCCATGTGTTAAAAAAATTTAAATCATTAAATATAGTGCATTTACATTATCTGTAAACATTTGAATTGCCGTCAAAACGATTACTTACATAATTAAACACAGAAACAATTCGATTCTCAGAGTAATGTTAATGCAAATGTTTAAGCCCGTAATTGGTTTAACTTTAGCGAATTTTATTTACTCTCAGATCCGACAAATGTGGGTTGTCAATCAAAACTAATCACGACAATTAAAATCTCTTGTGTGTTTATTTCAGTGTTATTTATACAACTGCAAATATTTTGTTTAGGATTATTGTTAATATCATTCAGTCGTGTCTCGTTACCATCGTCAATTCATAACATCACTAGTAAGGCCAACTAAAACACATCCCTCGAGGCGAAGCCCGAGGCTTCACTAATTTATTCAACACCGTCAGACAACTAGCGTTTGTAATTTTTATGAAAAAGTAGACTTGGATTTAATAACACTAAAAATTCATTATCAAGATGGGTGTAGGATCTGCAATAATAATCTATGTACATTATAACTAGGAGACTAAGAATACATTACTAAATTAATCCGTTGTAATTTAGCATAATTGAAAGTATCTCTGAATAGCTAAGAAATATTCAAGATTTTTGAAGTGAAACTTCTGTATCGGCGTTAGAAAAAAAATTACCGTCTCATGTTTCAGTTAAGCGTCTCATTTTTGCGTTACGCGCCATCTTTTTATTGTCAGTGCCAAGGTTGAATCGAAGAAATTCGAAGCCATTAATAATTAAAACAATATAAAATAACGATACCTATGACCGTAATAATTCTATTACATTTAATGAAATTCTAATTCTGTAAAAATTCGTTAATTTACAAAAACTATACAACATATTTGAAAATTGATATATTATATTTTTTTTTAATTAATTGAAGTTTAGTATCTCAGATGTTATGTTTCAATGAAATTTGACTGAAAAATGAATCCTGTTTGTGGTCTATCTACTTGCGTTTAAACCACATTGTTAATGCTGTGTGAAATATTTATTTATATAAGAAATCGAAAACAATTTTCTCTAACAGTATTTTTTTGTTTCAGCTTGCTCGAGTTTCAAACTAACTTCCACAGTAGCTGATTATGATGACAATCATATAATTAGTAACACAATGAAGATGGAAAGGACCAAACCAAACATATATGACGAAATTTATACTGATAACATTTTAGAAACAAATTTTAATATACATAAAGAAAAATTAAAATTAAGAAATAATAATGTTAAATATAATGTAAATAAAAGGAATGCCGTAGCCCTTAATAAAAACACAAATGAGAGTGATAATGTAAATATTAAAAACAATATTAATTTTAATAGTAGCGAAAAAGTAGACAGTGAAAATGTTAAACGAAATAACGGGTTTGAAATCTATTTACCCAAAAGAAGAGTTAAAAGAGAAGAAGATCCAGACCCGAAATGCGAATATTTTATGTTTAATAATAATAATAAGGATCAGAAATATATTTCGCATCCCTATGGTGATGACAGTAAAAATAATTATTATTACAGCAATTTGGATTGTGTCACTGTTATAAGTGGTAAGTATATTTATAATTTTAGCTCAGGATACCATTATTTATTTTCATCAAATTTTTAAATAGATCTAAATCCTCGGTATAACGATGAGATTATAGAAAATGTATGGACTAAATGGAAATTTTATAGATTAGGTTGTTTAGACTCTTGTTTCCGCTTTTCATTTCAATTCTTATTCGAAGGTTTTGTTGTAAGAACATTTTGGATCTCAAAGGAATTAGAGTTAGACATTATTAACATTTAGAGTTTTCTAGTAAAATAACAAACTCTAAATGTTGTTTATATTTTCATTCATCGTATACATAATTATATGTACATTTTTAGTCAAATATAAAAAATATATATATATATATCACACTTCTGAAGTCTCTGTATTTATAATAAATATTTAATTTCATACAATACCTACGTACATTTAACAAGAAATATTAAATATGGAATAAAATATTGATTTAGTCTATTTTGTTGGATCTCTAACGGGTAAGCCTGATTCAAAGAATTCCACATTGTATATTTTCTGCCGTTTCGAAACATCCTTTATCCAAGAGTTTCTGAATAACGTCATAAATTAAAGAAAAAATTGTAATTGTGTATCGGTTTTGATTTCCAAGTAGAGCTCCTGGATTTGGGTTAATGGTGATGCAAGGTTGATATCTTACAAACAACTTTTTAAAAGTATTTTTGCTTGGTTATATATCCAAAAAATCCGATTACTGAGATCGGTCTATAATGAACACGTTCGACAGCCATTTTGTCTAAATAATGTCGTATCGTATCATAACAGCGACTCCTATATAAATCTGTGGTTCCCTAAATATTATTTCAAGAATTTTATATTTTATTTAATCTATAAGGTCATATATGGTACAGAATTAAACTTTGCATAGTTAACTACTTTGTGTTACTTCTTTACGACGTAGCAAAGCTCAAAGTTAACAAAATCCGCGCCTGCTAAATTATAATAATTAAAATGAACAGTTTAAATTAATTTAAATTGCTACATTGTCTAGTGCGCGTAATGGGGTCGTTAAACTTGACAGAACTACACGAAAATTTGGCTCCACTATGTTATTTGAATAAATACGGATGAACTATTATTACGTATACATGTTGGTGTTGGGAATAAATACTAAGAAAACTTGTACTCTGAGTAGTCCATTAAATCATCTTTAATTAGATGGAAATTGATTAAAATGAACTTATGAAGATCACACTGGTTGCTGAAGGGTATATCAATATTATTATTTCTTTTTAATTTTGCTTTGATAGTAGATGAAAGATTGTTATTATGACATAAAATATATAGTACCTAGTGGTTGCCTGAAACGGATAGCTGAAATTAACAAGGCCGACAGTTGCCCTTTTTTATTTATTTTAATTGTACCGTATATACTTGAAACGTGTTTCTCTATTTAATGGCAGAGTAGATATACAAAGCAGTTTTGTACCAATACAATTAGATTACCATAAAACTAAATATTTGTTAAATCCCTGCCGGAAATGGCAAATCGTAAAAGAATTTCAAGAAATCTTAAAAGTTTCTTCAATATAGATGATCGATCATATTGTTTCAATGGGATTTAGAGACTATCTATTATTTACAGTTGAAATATTATTTGGTATATAGTAAATATTAGTGTATTTATGAAATATTGTAGAAGATTAATTCGATTGAAACGTATATAAGAAAATAGCCAAACGACAATCAAAAAAGTAACTATTTAATTCGTAGGGAGAAAGGATATGTTATATATTACATAATTTTATTTATAGTTATTGAATTCCATAAGTTTAACGAACCTTTTAGTGTCCGTTGAGTGAACTGACGTTCTATTATTTATTACTGCCTATAGTAGATAGTTAATTTTTTGCTTTTTTTAAATCATGTGATTTTGTTTTCCGAAGTAATCTATTACGTTTGTCCTTTGTTTCGTTTGTAAATTTTATTCATTTGTTGTGCATTTTTCATTCTTATTATAAATAAATAATTAAATTTTGGCTAAAACTCGCAAATCGAGAGAGTTAAACTCAAAATCAAACTCAAAATATCTTTATTCATATAGATAAACATGTACACTTATGAACGTCAAAAAAAACAAATTAAATTTACATTTACAACCAGTTCGCAAGTCAAGGGCGTAGAGCGAGTAAGAAGAACTGGCAAGAAACTTTCCGCCACTCTTTTATCTTCTTAATATGATATGATCTCACTCAAGCAACTATAGTAAGGAGAATTAGAATAGAAACGATACATTCGAGTATGTGCTTAGACGTAATACGTCAATGTTAAAGTATTTTAAAGATATTCTTTAGATTGGACTTTTTTAGTTTTTAAATAACAAAATTTGTTACAGGCGATGAAGGGAAAGTAGTCGAATTGACGTTTGTTGATATGTTTCATATTGAATATCATCCGCAGTGCACTTACGACTATTTAGAAGTAAGTATTCATATTTTATTATTTTTATTACACACTAATCCTTTCAATGGTTTTCTTCACTGGCATAGCTGGGAGCTAAGAGGAGGTCGCAAGATAAATCAACTAGGCTCTAGAAATCCCAGCAAAACAGCAAGTGAATAGATCTCCAAATTAAATTTTTTATGAAAAACGCAAAAACGTGTTCACTCAAGTACCGGGACTCCAAGTCAAGACGCCGCAGTTAATATTTGCTTAACATAAACCTATTCGCTTGGAAACTGTTGACATCACGATATTACTCCTATTTGTTTGCTAAATACACGGTGTCTAGGATGTTTCCGATAATTTGAAGTTGACTTACGAGCTGCATACTAATTTTTTTCCCATTTTGGCTACAAGACATTTTATTGCGATACATTTCTTATACAAGTTCTCTTAATTTAGCCAACGTGTTTTTCAGTTATATCTTAAGACGGATAGATATTTTTGAATTAACATTTATGTGCCTATAAAACTATTTTGCCGGTAACACGCGAGCTCTATAGCATTGAAAGTGCAATGATGGTATAACTCAGGTGTAGGCAACCTTTGACATGTTGAGGACCAAATTTTAGCATGCAAATACCTTCGCTGGCCGTGTATAAATGTCTTAGTGCATTTTGAAGTAGTGATAATATTTTGCGATAGATCGCACTAAAAATCTATATTAGATATGAAATAATACAACAATGTTATTATAGTACAATGTAGAAAATAATCGTTAAAATTGTTACAAACTTAAAACTATGAAAGTTAAAATAACCGAAGTCAATGAGATACTTGAGCAAGACTTTGAGAAACTAATCCATCGACATTAGGATTAATTCCACTGACACAAAGACGTACAGAATTATCCAAATCGTCAGTCAGTCTTGCTGATTTATTGACTTTCATCAATGAAAACATCTGTTCGCATTTAAAACGCACAAATCAATCTTGCGAATTTTCTTAGCTGCGAAATATTGTGTTTTTCTAGGTATTTTTTAAAAATCCTTTTTTGTGTCGCTCGTGAGTATAAGTATCTAATGTAATATGAGGCTACGTTCCGTTTCCCCAAATCTGGATTTGTCGACAGACTGTATAAAAAATAAAATTAAAAATTGAATATAGAAAGAAGCCGTTAGTATGCACATATTTTTTTCAGATTCGTGACGGTCCGAGGGGCTATTCTAAACTAATAGATAAGGTGTGTGGGGAGGCATTCCCACGACAAATACGTACGACTGGACCGAATGCGTGGCTGAAATTTCACTCCGATGACACAATAGAGTACGAAGGGTTCAGAATAGCAATCAATTTTATCGAATTAAGTACTAGTGGTACGTATATTTAAATAAAAATATGCAACGTCGTTACCTTGTTATAGACAGTTAGAATATAATATATTTTAATAGTAAACCAAAAACGATGCACATTCTTGATTACAAATCAGCCTGGAATTAAGTTAGTTATCAGTCTATCAGACTGCATTGTAATTTCAGTAATAGTTTACCAATTATTAATAATAATAAATTGATGCCACTGCCACACATGCTTTAGTTACACACACAAATGTAATCCCCTGTACAATACCAATAATGTCGTCGAGTTTAATTTCTTCCAAGGACTGTTTTTGAACGTATTATATTCCTATAATTTAAAAATTATAATTAACGTGAATAAATTTATTTGCGTGTTTACTGGCACGGTACATTAGGGCCTGGTGCGACGCCACCAACGACATCTTGTCTAAGGAAACGTTTTGGCGGATTGATGAATGTTTTATAAGAAATAACAATATAGGTTCTATAAGATTGAAATTATTGTTCGAAATGACTTTTATCTGTATAATTCCTAATTATATGTATAATTATGACTTGATGAAAAACTGTTTTTACCGATTTTTAAAATAAATTTTAAATTACACATGATTATTTATTTATATGTTCTTCATACAAAAAGTTTAATTACGATCAATTACGATTAATATTATTTGCAGTCAGTATACCAGACGAATGTAATATGGTGGAAACAGCGAGGTTCGGCACCATAGACACGCAAAAAATCAGCGATAAGTGCAAAGCGAGCAGTTCTAATCAAAATCTTGATGTTCTGTGGACCATAAAAACTCCGGAAAATACCAAGGTAAGATTTTTTTATAAAAAAGTTTATTTTAGAGTTATAATTATGTATTTTTAATATATATAGTACGTCTTGGGTTAAGATTGTATTTTTTTTTATATCATGCAATCAGTCTTTGCGACTATAGATTCGTTGAGTGCTACCTGATTGGGATGCTTTTGAAGTCTTAGTTTGTACTTATTAAAAATAATTATAATCTGCTAAGGTTGTATTGATATTATTATTAATTTATAAACGAGGTTGTACCGTGTATCGTTGTAACTACTCTGGCATTGAGTGTCCATGGGCGGAGGTATCACTTAATATCAGGTGAGCCTCCTGCCCGTTTGCTCCCTGTTCTATAAAAAAAAAGTGTCGAGGCAGAATATGAAATTCCAGCTGTATCACTTCGGCCTCCGTCCTTCCACAACTGACCACGTTATTTAAGACAATTTTTTTAATCACTATTTGCAACCAGCTACCCACTGAAGTATTTCAGAATTCGATTAAGGGTCCTTCAAGAACGTGGCAAGTCTTAGGCCAGCAACGCACTCGCGACCCCTCTGTCATTGAGAGTGTCCCCCTTTGCCCCCTTGCCTTTGTATTTATAGATATAAAAAAATTGCTTGGAGAGCTTTTCTTGTATGAACTGTATGGATATTGAATTTACGGCGTACGAATACAAGAAAAAGATGAACATAGTTTGCTAGTCTGAATATTGCTCTGTGGTCTGTCTTAATATAATTTACTAATAATTTATAAAGGTGTAACTTCGATGAACATTCCTAATATCGACTTGATCTTTGACAGATTTACCTCAACTTCACCCAATACTCATTAGTTAAACCCAACGAATGTGAGGACAATGTGGTTCAGGTGTTCGGATATATATTGGAATATGAATCAAGGTACAGCTACTTATAAAGCGAATTTATGTTTAAGAATTGTATTGCTTAGCAGGATTCATCGTAATAAATAATAAAATGCTAAAGGTTTTCTGTAAGGTCTTTATATATTTGTTTCTAGATGTTATAATACTTAAAAGTTAACGTCTGAATCGGACGATTATTTGTTTGAAATAATTAATCAAATTTTGCGGTATCCGTTACAAAAGGAAAAATGTGTTCATAATTACCAAAACTACAAATGACTTTTTTTAAATTATCATTTATAACATCATGTGATGCTTGTTCATAAATTGTAATTTGTAAATATGTACAGTTTTAATATAATTTAATTGAGAGCATGTACTGAAATAGATTCGTGTCAACATAATATAGTTGTTATTAAATGTGTGTATTGTGATAACTCTCCTTTATGATGTGTTATTACGATGAAACAAAGCCATTGCTAGTCTTTCCAGTGTATTTATCGTATTCAGGAATATTACTTTAGGCTACATATAATCAATTCAGGAGGATAAAGCAGTGCACAATCAAAAATTAAACTTTTTAAATGTAATGTTAGTTGATGTATAATAAATTCACTTTGTGGAACCGACTGAAGTATTTCCAAACCAATTCGACTTAGGGTCCTTCAAGAAAAGAGCGTACCACTTCTTAAAAGGTCGTCAAAGCACTCGCGAGCCCCTGGCATTGAGAGTGTCCATGGGCGGCGGTATCACTTAACATCAGGTGAGCCTCCTGCCCGTTTGCCCCCTTTTGCCCACGCAACAAAAACTCATTTTAAAAATGTTTTTTGTTGCCTAACTTGGAGTATGATGCAAATATTTACGTTTATGTGACATGAATCCGAAATATTGTTTGCCAGAAATAATTACAATTTTCAAGAGTAATTTAATATAATAATGCTTAGAATATATTTCACCAGTTTCAACAGATAATTGTTAGGAATGCAGAATGAAACAATATGATAACGAAAATTTTTACACTATTTGTTTTTACAATTTTTTTTGCGCTTGTAATATGAACCTATAGTAAAACTATTTTCCAGACTTGCACACTACTGTGGTTCAGTAGCCAATCCGGTGACTACTAAAGGCGACGGGACTAAGGGCAAAGGAGATCGTGGCAATATTATGTATGTTCGTCTGTTCACCTCCAAGGCAGGCAAGAAGTCATCCTTCCAAGCTACATACACTGCGTATAGAAGTCTGGATCCGACTAAGGATGGTAATACTCGTACAGTCTTGTGTCAGCAAGTTCCCATTTCCCGCTTGATCTCGCGACTTAATAGCGTTTGACTCTTCACCGGCTAGTGACCTATTTGCAAATACTACTGTGATTTAAACTAGCTAAATGATTAGATAGCGGTTGTCTTAATTGCAAGTGCCTATAATTGTAAAATAATTATTGCCTAATCTATTTAAATAACAGAATTATTACTTATACTATTTATAACTCAATAACGCCTGAACTTTGGCTGATAATTGGTAGGAGGTAGCTTAGAACCAGAGACGGACATAGGGTACTAGGAGGATATAGAAGGATTTCTAATCGTGTTTCCCTGGGACGTAACATAAAACGTTGTATAACAAAACGCAACCGACAGCTAAACGTAATTGTCTATGGTTAAGTATGATTGAAAATTTGACAGTTAGAAGTATTGAAGTTTATCGGTTGATGTGTTCATTTCGAGCTTTTATTAGGTTATCGTGCTGATATTATCATTAACATTGCCACTCCCAAGACGATCGAACCTTTTCCGACAAACCCGTAATGCAATAAGCGGGTAGACCGATTTTGATGAGATTTCGATTCGAGATTCGAATAGTTCAGATTATTTAAAACTATATGTTTTTTAATAGTTTTAAAATTTTGTATGTAAGATGAGTGTTAACAACTTCTGTCAATCCGCTCGTTAGTAAGTCAAAATTCGCCTTAGACAACTGTTCATCTCGAACGGAGAGATGATAAAACAAAAGACTAGTCAGAGGGAAAATCGTGTTGCGTATTAGTGGAGTTCAGAATAAGAATAAGTCTTTCCTTATAGGGCAAATTTACTTTTTCATTAAGAAAAATTATTGAACAGTGTTAGCCTAGTGGTAGTTCACCGTGCGACTCTCGTCCCTGCAGTTCGACCCCTGGAATTTCTTCGAAGGAGAACATCGTGAGGAAATCGGCTTGCCTTAGACCTAAAAAGTCGACGGCGTGTGTCAGGCACAGCCGAGCTGTGCTGAAGCTGAGCATCTACTTGTGTATTAGATTGACAAATGATCATCAAACAGATACAGAAATATGAGGCCCAGACCTAAAAAGGTTGCAGCGCCACTGATGTTATATTATATAACCTCTGGATTTTTAAATTTACAGTAATATACTATCGGATAACTAATATTTGCATTAGGATAATATAGTATTTGATCTATTCCAGTATACTAATACATGAAAAGCGTAATAAACTGACATTTAAAATACGAATCACCATTTCCATTTTCAATAAAATTATTTTTTCTATTTAAAGAGCATTTTATACTACTGGTGTATTGTTATTGGTTATCATTTTTTTTAAGTAAATAAAAACCTCGTTTTTTAAATATTATAAATACCTTTGCATTCATAGGCATTCTTTAGAATGTAATCGGATTCTACGATGGCGATGAGGTTGAATGATTTGAAAGGCTTTTGATACTTTAAGAGTTTGTGGCGTTAGTGCTGTAGAAAGTGTCGAAATTTTTCCCTTTAATTGAATATACTTAAGAGGTTTTTGACGCCGTAGATTAGATAAACAGAAAGACCCATAAATAAGATCTCAAACTTCAAAGACATCTGAAATGATGAAATTCTGAGAATTCATTAAATTTTATTTTATAAAAATTCACATTATTCTTACAATCAATTCTCTCTATTCAGCACTCTGAACGTAGTACAAATAGCATAGCTTTTACACATTAAAATTTTTGTAAACTTATAATTATTTAACATAGTTTTAAATTTATCTAACGTTTCGCGTGCTTTACAGCGTGCGTGGTCACGGTGACTGAACTTTTTTTGACATTCAACACCTTTTGTCACCGAGATCACTCTTAACGTATCTTACTGCCAATGACTATACACATCATGTTATCTTCTTAGATACTTCTATTGACTGAGCGGTGGATTTTCACCGGTATCATTGTAAAATGTAATACGTATGATTTTAGAGAAATGCGACCCAGACACAGAGTTCAACTGTGAAGATAACACATGTATAGACAAGTTGTTAAAATGTGACAAAGTAGCGCACTGTCGACTGAAAGCGGACGAGGAACACGACGACTGCAAGGTATGTGAAGATTCCTAATTCAATCTTACTATGACCGGTAGGTACGAAACGTTTTAGATTTTTAAGATTGACCGTAATGGAGAAAATCATCAGACGTCATTCCACTCGTATCACCTCGTTTAACAACTGACGGATACTTTAGGCAGTTTTTGTCGCACCCCACCACTATGTGGGACCACTGAAGTATTTCCGCACCATTTCGACTGAGGGTCCTTCAAGAAAAGACTATGAATTTTTGAAAGACTGGCAACCCTCCAGCATTGACATGGGTTGGTATCAATTAGCAACCGGTAAGAACTGTTGCCCCAGATTCTATAAAAAAGTGCGTGAATTCAAAGTACACATCTCAGAAGTGAAACGTTGTAAATTAATAATTACTAAGGTAAAAGACCAGTATATGGACACTGCAAGTATTTTTACATCTATATTCACACTGTTTACACATTGTATACGTGATAATCTTAATATATATATTTCTTGTGTGCGTGTGTATGTGACTGAACTCCTCCTAAACGACTGGACCAATTTTGATGAAATTTTTTGTGTGTGTTCGTGGAGATTCGAGAATGGTTTAGATTCACAATTTTGTCCGCTGGACAATGTTTTTTTTAATTAATTAGTAGTTGTTGATTTTGGAATGTTTTACATTGGATCCGACAGACGGCGCTACCATCGCACTGTCAAATTTTAAATAATATTCGAATTTTAATTTTAGTCTGTCCCGACAGTTAGCGCTGCGATCAAATTAAAAAAAAGTTTTGTTATCATTGTGTTATTGTAGACCATGTGCTGGACCGTTAGATATTGTCATAACATTTGAATAATAATTTTCATCAAAATGGTCCAGAATGTTTTAGCTTATTAAAAAAAGTTTGAAATTTTCAAATTAAAGACGTATAGACAGGACAACGTCTGTCGGATCCGCTAGTGATATTATAAATAAATAAAAAATCTATGGTTACTGCAAAAGACGTTATGCGACAGAATTTCCATCTAAAGTACAAATATGTAAATACTAAACGAATATATGAACCACCACTTCTCAATCTCTCTCAATCGGTCTCAATCGTTCTCTCCCTTTTCTTCGACAAAAACGCTGCACATCTTCGTGACGTTCTGTGATAATTTTACCCGTATACGCCTATAAAAGTTTGACTTCAATTGAAAAATTTTTGCTTGCAAGGAGAGAAAATGGCGGTCGTAAAATATATGCTTTATCAACTGATTTCTTAGTGTAGTATGTAAGCGTTTTGTACTTACTAAATCGAAATATATTTTTTATTTGAGAGAATCTTTTAGCAATTCCATTGAATAATACAGTACCTACGTGACGTGAGTTACGTAGATGGTGATTGGATTGGTGCAGTTTTATTGACTTTCCTATTACTTACTCTGATATTATTATGTACTACTTTAGAATTTCATGGCATTAGAACAAGATATCAGTGATGATTCCATATATTGCAAAGCGTATTTTTTGTATGAAATCACAGAAATGTTTCTGCTGCTGCGTTCTGCATTGTGCTTTAACGAGATTTCAAGCATATTCTCTTTGCTGTAGGTAAAACAAAATTATGTTAATATATTTTTGATTATATATTGCACTAAAGATCGATAGTAATTAGTGGTGAAATGTTATGCCCCATATATTAAGAATAACGTCTTAATAAACGTCTCTAAGAATGATTGGAAAAGTCCTTAAAACCTTTGGACGAGTGTGCAACATTTTCTTGGACAAAGACTTTTATCGGACAAGTAATTTTCGACAATGTGCCAACGAAGAATAGTAATAAAATAAAGTATAGAGTATCATTTTTATGATCTCACTTTGAGGGACGATTCGTTACGACTCATAACTTGGTCTTTATCTCAAGTGATCAACGAGACTTATCTGGATTTATCAACCTCTTGATTTCTTGACATTATTTGGGTACTTCTGCCGTGAAAATTTGAATGTACTATCAATTGAAAGGTTTTGTAGTAAAATTTGCGTATGGCGTTAGCAATAACTTGGGTATTTTATGGGAGATTATATATAATTCGACTTAGGGTCCTTCAAGAAAGAAAGAGCGTACCAATTCTTGAAAGGCTAGCAACGCACTTGCGAGCCTTCTGGGAATGTGAGTGTCCATAGGCGGCTGATCACTTAACATCAGATAAGACTCCTGCCCGTTTTTCTCCTTTACATTTTGAAAAAAGATAATTTGGATGTTTGATTATTGCTATCATTTTTACCTTTTCAAGCATGAATTGTGTTACGTTAATGAATTAATAATTTTAATATAAAGCGTAAATATAATAATAAAGCGTATGTGTTTTTTTCCAATTCGTAGTAACTAATAATTCATTATGTTCAGATGGAAGCCGAGTCAACGATAAAGCAGACACACATCTTGGTGATTCTCATCATATTTTCTCTCATCCTCTCTGGAATGACGTTTGTGTTCCTGTTCAAGTGTATTCGGAAGCTGTATGAGGACCATAAAATCATCAAGGTAAAATCATAAAATATTTTATTCATTCGTTTCTCATTCAGTGACGCAAATTCACTTCACTTAATAACCAAAAAAATATAAAACAGTTTACAATCCTATAGAATTTTATTCTAGTTGGGTTTTATTAAATTTTAAGATAACTTTATGCCAGTATATTATTTGTATTTAATTATTGAATTAATCTCATTTTTCATGCATTTATTTTAACTTTCAATTAAAAATCATTTTAGATTGTTTGCAATATTTACGTAAAAACATTTATATTGTATTTAATAATAATTAAATTATGAAAACATTGTCATGCCGTTTATATCCATATACAGGTTTTTTTTTTCACCACCTAAAAGTCACACACACACATCTAAGTATACACCTAAGTTAGCACATAATGTCAGTCATACAAATGGTACAAATGGGCTATATTAAAAAAATATAAATTACTTTATGGGTTAAAGCTATGGATATTAAATAAAGTGTTAAATTATATACATAACTTACAGTGACAGCTCGTTAATATGTACGTGTTAATCGGCAAAAAGATTTCCCTTGTACTTGTATTTACACATAAAATATTAAAAAATCTTTGACTACGTATATTTTTTTCAATATGCTTTTGTGTAAGCAAATAAAAGCTGCAACGGTTTAAAATAAAACAGCATCTTCACGGGCGAATTTATTGCATTATTTATAAACCGTTCGAGAGCTTTTAGCAATTGTGGTCAGTCGAGAGACTCACACTCGCAAGGCTTAATACATATAATCATAAATAATATAACTATACCTAATTTTAATCCAATTGCCATTTAAATATAAAACAATAATGTCTCTTGTGTCAATATTATTTGAAGAAAAATTGGGAAGGAACGAACGAGAATTATTTTTATGGACGGGAGGTAGACTAGAAGGCGCCTTAAATTTAAAGTGCTTACCACCGCCCATGGACACCAGAAACTTTACAAGTGCGTCGCCGCCGTTAAGGAAACTCTTGTCTTCAGGGCATTTAAGTTTACTTTATCTTAATATATGTAATCTCGTGTCACAATGTTTGTCCTCAATGGACTCCTAAACCACTTAACCGATTATAATAAAATTCGCACACCATGTGCAGTTCGATCCAACTTGAGAGATAGGATAGGTAAGATCTTTAAATTCTAACAGATGGCGCTGTGTTAAGATTACCAACGTTGCACATAAGCTAGTATATTTATATATAAATAAGCACACATGCATATATATATTTAAACAATTAAACGTTTTTTCTTTCGTTCTACAACTGAAAAACTTTCATTAGAGTTTGTTAATTTTTTTTCTGAAATGCAAACGGAACCACGGTCAATAGCTGGTAATTTCATAAAAGTTATTTTACCAACTAAATTGTCAAGTTCGTAACAGTCTATTGTGATAGAAACTAATTTGCAACTTGCTTTACATTACAAACGCGAAACTTTACCCCTTGAAACCAATTTGTTATATTCTATTTTGCATAAACCTTACAAATATTTATATTGTAACTGGCTTGTTTTACATTAACAAGGAAATATCTATATACGGAAATGATAAAGAGCGATTAAGACGCACGCAGATTTCACCATGCCTCCTGCTGATAGAGGACAAATCTGTGTTTTTAATTTATTTTATTATACTTTATTACTCAAGATGTCATATGGAACATGGTGTAATGGTTGCAGCTCCTTACAAACATTGTGTAAAAGAAAAACTTGGCGATTAAAAAGAGTGGCGGAGAGTTTATTGCCAGTTCTTCTCTTCCGTTCTACGCCCTTGATTTGAGAACTGGCAGTAAATGTAAAATTAGAATCATTTTATATTTCTTTTCTTTTTTGACGTTCATAAGTGTACATTATGTTACCTATATGAATAAATTATTTTTGACTTTGACTTTCACTTTGACGATTTTCAACTGTCAGGTCGTGCTCTAACCTAGATTACTAGACAAACCTGGACAACGCACTCGCGAGCCCTCGACAACGATTGGCTCAGAGGTTTTTCGTCTCTTTTCAATAAACAATAAATATATTCGTTGGAAACCCAGGTGGGTTTACAACACGATATCAAGAGCAAATAAAGCAGGTGCTTTATTTGCTCTTGATATCGTTTGTCATGTCCTATGAAGTCATTAAAATAATTTATGTTTATTAAGTATCTGCTCATTTATTGATCATCGCCTGGTCAGCTCGTTAGTAATAAATAGAAAGTGCAATAAGGCCATAATCATGCCTATAGCCGGCACAATAACCAACTCGCAGCCTGTTCATAATTATTGAAAAAAATCCGAGACTAACTTCTACCACTACTACTAGTATCAATACAAACTCTTTGTACACACATAGATGAATCACCACTCTCACAAGAAGATGTAGTCTATTGTAATTTCTTGAATGAAATTTTGACGGTCAAAATCCAAAAAAGCTGCTTGAAATATAGAAAAAAATAACCTTTTAAACCACTAAATGTTTATGTCCAACTATAAATTTTGTAATCTTAATTACGTTTTTAGGAGCACATCCGCCAATCCTGTGAAGACCGACTGGATAGCCTGGTAACCAGTCGCTTAACCCTCGATGCAAAACGTCTTCAGCGGGATAGTGAACCCAGGGCCAGTCTGGAGAGGGATAATCACACCAATGAAATGTTCAAGCAACAGAGAAAATTCTCACAACAGAAGATAAGAGTAAGCATATTTAACTATTATAAACATTCATAATAATAATAATAATTATTATTATTATTTATTTATTTTTCTCTCATATAACAGTGTCTCCCATTCATAAGTGTTAGTAGATTGTTATTCCAATAGTTGTTAAAAAAATTGCAAGATATGTATTAAAAGTAAACATTTTAGTTCACTAAAGTCTTTAGAATTAAAAATAATAGACTTTTTCTATTCGAGTTTCTGTTTCTGACTCAGCGAACTGAACAAATGATGTTTAGAGTGAATGCGTGCCAAGTCAAAAGTAAAAAGTAATTATCCTAGTATTAATTAATATACGATTTCAGAGATCTAATTCTTTAGAAATATCGCATTACAGTTACCAATATTACAAATATTAATACGGCACTGTTTCTCCGTCCGTGCTGGTTTAAAAAACTGCGTTACAATAAACCACAATTTTTTAATTTAAACAATACAAAAAACAAAGAAGCTAATGTATTAGTTCCTCTGACTTACTGTTATCTAAACCTAATTTAAAAGGATATTTGAGTGGCACCAAGTTAAGTAATAAATCTTCTACCGAATACTGCCTTGAATTATGTAATGAGTAGGAATTTTTTTTTAAATGTTATTCACATATAGTTTCCATGTCTAAGTCTGTCATTTTTTATTCTAAAATATTTGTATTATTTAACTTCAATACAATAACATCCGATCTTTATCTAAAGAATTAATAAATTCACAGCCAACCAGTATCGACTCCGACTTCATCCAAGAAACCCACCTCGACATGGAAGACGAACCTTGGAGACGAGATGTAGAAACGGAGACGGAAGAAGTGAAAATAGAACGCAACGGAAAGAGACGGAGTGATATAAGCCGAAGGGAGGAGTCGCTGAGGAAAAGAGAGGAGTCCAAGATGAGGGAAGAGGAGAGAAAAAGAGAGATAAGAGATGTATCTGTCGGTGCTCCAGATACAAAGGAATCTGCCTGCCAGACCAGAGAGAGTTTGTTTCAAGCCGAAACGGCTTTAAGTTCAGACGGTAAGTACTTTCAAGTTTCTCTACAGCTTGGTTCCCTTGGAAACAGGAGATGTTTTGAGATCCTATGCATCCAGATGAAAGGAACGTATATATCTGTTACTTAATTTTATTAAGGTTTGACAACATTTTATAATAAGTAGAAATTTACTTTTTTGTTTTCCTTTAAATTAATTTATTTTACAGAATAATATCATGAAAACAATAGCGATTTTAAAATATAACTATTGTTTGTATTAATGTAACTATAGCAGTCTTGTTAACGAATGTGACTGAATGAGTAGTGTTTCATCTTACTTTTTAAGTTGTCTAGTGTTTACGATAGGCGTTCAATAACTGAACTGTTAGTCCGTTTATTAGCCGCGATTGCAAAACCCTCAGCGTTCTCTCTTCATATACGTTGTTTGATATCGATTTACAGAGGCCGAACGCTAGTTAGGCGTTAGCCTTAAGCTTGTTTAATGTAATAAAACCAGTATTCATACAATCTTTTTATTGTTTTTCGCTTTACTATCCTTAACAAGTACTTAAATCATGAAATGTACAAGTTTATTATTACTACTATCATAAAAGCGAAGTTAATTTTCCAAAATATACTTGATTACTTTATTAAGTGTTTAAATGCGGTGTTATTAAGTGACTTTGATTGCGCTTACTCTATAACATTTATTGTTTAAAAGGGCATTTTTTACGTTCATTAGTATACAAGTTACCTATGTGAATAATTAATAGTTGAAACACAAAAATGATTATTGAAAATAACTGAACTGACGAGAACTTTACATCAGGATTAATTCTAGTATCTAACTTCTATTTTGTACGAGTCGTACATTGGATATTTTCGAGATACAAAGCGCAAACTACAAGTTCTGTTACAAACTCGGTTTGATCGAGAACAACCTGCAATCGATCAATATAGTTTAACAGAACACTTTGATAACTAATTGAAACATAATAACAAGTCGGTTATATAAATGATTTAAACGAATAAAACTACCGCTAAAATAAAAATTGTAACTGGGAAAATATGGACAAGGAGTACATATAACAGAGCAGAGTGGAAAGAAATGGAGGAGGCCTTTGCCAGAGTGGGGCATACAGATGGGTTGTTATCGTGTGTCACCGACTCACTAGAGACACTAGTTAAAGATTAAAATAACGTAATGTTTTGTCTGAATAAAGACTAATATTATTAAATAAATAATTTATTGGAATAGGAAAAAAAAAGTATTTCGTCCAAATCGATCCACGGAAGATTTTGAAAGTATCAAAAAAATATTTACATCGAAAATATACATTTCGGTTTTTTGTTCATTAAATTTTTAAGTAAATTCTTCTGCGAATAATAGTCGTGCTATGTCGAATTATATAAGTGTATGCTTTAAATATGTTTTACATTATTATTTGTTAATATTATAAATTAAGTTTCGCACATTTCATTTTTACTGTATAAGCTATATCTAGATATAGCTTAGTGATACGATCACCCGTTACACCTTGTTTTTTTAGTTTATTGCTAATATACTTTTAATATTATTCTCTTATATGTAGTCCCCTTCATTGTATGAGCAAGACGTGTTAAAAACACCCATAAAATGTGTAACCATTCTACCTACTACCATAAAAAGAGAGTGGCGGAAAGTTTAACTTGCGAACTGGTAGTAAATTAGAATTTATAATTAATTTAATTTTTTGACCTTCATAAGTAAACTTGTTTACCTAAATGAATGTTTGAAATGTTTCTTCTTCTTCATGTCCTATAACCCCTAGGTGGGGCAGAGGGCGTCCACAGCGATACTATCGTTGAAATGTTTACCTCAAAGATATGTTTAGTTTCATTTTAGCACCCAAAATCCTTAAGCCGAAAATCGAACAGAAAGGCATTATTTTGTATTTTTTATCCATATAACAATTAGATGTTTATTTAGTTAAATAAGTAGGAGTGATAAGCCTACTGACCCAAATATTAGCCAAAACTTAACCTATAACGGTATATTCGTTTATATATGTTCGGTTGCCACAGCGGCTGTAAACAATCATACTAAACCAACAGTAGTTCTCGGAACCCTCATACAAGTTTGTAATCGACAAAGCGACGACACTCCAATGAACTGCATCGCAACACTAAATTGTTTGATACAAACACTCGCTGCAATTTAGAACCAAAGTTTTCTTTTAATTACATTTTAACTCGTAAAATCGATGACTAGACAAACGATATTGCTATTTTGTCATTAAAATATATTTGTTTTTATTATCATGACTCACTATTACTGTCCACTATTGAATAGCCAATTTATAGCACTATTAGCAAATCAAAGTACTACAGAATGAACTTTGACGTTGTTAATAATTTATTTATAATAACAAAGGCAGCAGACATTAAAGCCATTTGTTGGCGACTCATAAATAAAAATATAAATATATTATAAGTTAGGTTTGAAAATTGTAACTCTATAAATAGAAATTAAGTGCGAGTGTTAAGAGTTATAAGTTAGACAAAATATGTATACAGATTTAAGTGAGAAATATGGTTCAGTTATGAATGTAAATATATTAAATAAATAAATAGAATACTTCGCCGAATAAAAGGGTCACAGCTCTCGACGCGGTATACCGGCGCAAATGTATGTAAGCGTAGCTCTCGTCGCGGTATACTTGCGTAGTACTTAAGCTCGGCGCGGGCGAGTCTCGGGGCAGTCGCGGTTCAGACTTGACACGGTGCACACGGGCAGTCTCAGTTCAGACGCGCAGTCGCGGTTCAGACTTGACACGGTGCACACGCGCAGTCGCGGTTCAGACTTGACACGGTGCACACGCGCAGTCGCGGTTCAGACTTGACACGGTGCACACGCGCAGTCTCGGTTCAGACGTGACACGGTGCAGACGCGCGTAGAGACTCGGGCTCTTTCCTCTATCCCGTGACAACGAGCTGTGATCCAAGAATAATCGGCGAAGCAAGAAATAAGAACAAGGCGCAGTTTCACTTCAAGACAACATCTACAATTACGCACTAGCAGGGGTGCGTGGGTCGAGGCGGTACCAGCGTTACGTCGAGCCGTCTTGACAAACGAGTACGTAGTCAAACCCCACCGGTATACAAAGCCGCACCGAGGTTACTTAGGTTACCGCACGGGTGTTATCAAACGAACACGATTTAAACGTAATATACCGTGCGGGCCTGAGTATATCTGCGAGTGTCGACGGTGGTGATTGGCTAACCCAATCAATAGTGGTCCTTCGAGCCGGATCCTGCAACGGTTGTCATCAAGAAGTGAATATTGCGAGAAGAAAATGCCAGTCACAAGATCACAGAACGGGATGAAGCGAGGGAAATCGACGTTGACTGTTACCTCCGCCACTACGTCCGAAGTCCGGACCACAGGCGCAGAGAAAACGATCGAGCAGTCCACGTCGACGAGCGCAGCCAGCCAATCAGAGCAAGCATTGACTCTGATACCAGCGGGTTATACCCGGCGGGCCGCATCGAGAACCGTATCAAAAGCCAGCTCAAGAAGACTAGCCGAGGCCAGAGAAGAGTTGGCTCGCTGCGAGCTGCGGGAAGCGCAGGCTGCAGCACACCTGGCCAGATTACGATTAGAAGCAGAAACGGAAGAGAAAGACTCCGTTATAGAAAACGTCAACGATGACTATGAAGAAAAGGTAGCAAACTGGATGCGCTCATCTGAACAAAAGCCAGAAGAAATAGAAACAAAGAGCGACATTCGAGCAATAGCCGACGCAATGAAGGAAGTCATGACGAACCATGTAATGCCGCAACCGAAATACATTCAAGAGCTGCCAATATTTGAAGGGGACAGCTCCGAATGGACAGCGTTCAGGGTCGTATACGAAGATACATCTCCCATGTTCTCGGATATTCAGAACATGGCGCGGCTACGTAAAGCGATTAAAGGCACGGCGAGAGAGAGTATTAAGAGCCTCTTGTACTCAGAAGCGAAGCCAGAAGAAGTTATTAACGCTTTACGCCGAAGATTTGGTAGACCCGACGCATTGGTGTTAGCCGAACTTGAGAAATTAAAAGCGCTTCACAGAACTACGGAAAATCCCAGCGACATATGCGTTTTCGCAAGCCAAATAAACAACAGTGTGGCCGCCATAAAAGGATTGATGAAACCGCAATACCTCTACTCACCGGAAATTGTGAAAATTATCATAGAGAAGATGCCTGCGATTCTGAGGTTCAGATGGTACGACTACACGGCTGCGAGGGAAGAGGAATCGTTCTCAGATATTCAAACAATAAGCGACTTCCTCAATTTAGAAGCGGATAAATGCGGCGCATTCGCGGTACTTGAAGACAGCAAAAGTGTACGACCGAGCGCAACGATAAGAAGACCGGAGAAACAAACTACTTTTAATATTGCTGAAAAGAGTAGACCTGAAGAAATCAAGTGCCCAGTATGTGAAAGCAACCATAAGCTCAAAGACTGCCAAAGATTTCTGAATGCAGCAGTCAACGATAGATGGGAAACGGTTAAGAGGCTTAAGGTTTGCTTCAAGTGCCTTGTTGGAAAGCATCGGAAAGAAAAATGCCGAAGACCACCGTGCAAGTTGTGTCAGAGATGGCACCACAGCTTATTACATGTGACATCGGAGAGCGAACAATGTCATGAAGATGCAGCGACCAAGACAGCGACGGTCCATACAATTAGTACTCCGAAAGCTATTTTAAAGATGCTTAAGGTGGAGATCTACGGACCGACTGGGAGCAAAAAAGTACTGGCGCTGCTAGATGAAGGCTCAACGGTGACACTGCTTGACGAAAATGTGGCTACTAGCATCGGCATTAAGGGTCCTCGCGAAACCTTAAATATAGAAACTATCGGCGGAGGACAAATGAAAAATCACGAATCAATGATTGTAGATATCAAAATGAAAGGGATAAGACAATGCGAGAAGAGCACACTTAAGCGGGCAAGGACTATCAAAGAGCTGAAATTAGCCCCACAACTCATCGATAAAACCCGACTTAAGAAGTGTCAGCACTTGCGGGGTTTACTGCAAGACATGTGCTACGAAGCTGAGGCGCCGAAGCTGCTCATTGGCCAAGACAATTGGAAACATATTGTCTCATTACAAATACGACGTGGAGAGCCAGGGCAGCCGGTGGCATCAAGAACAAAGTTAGGATGGGTTATCCATGGTTACGATAGCAACGGTGTGTCTCCGATCAATTATGTAAACACATGTGCACATGCAAGAGTCGTCGAAGACAAAATAAATCAGCCAGTGAGAGAACATGTTAATATTGAGTTTTTGGGGGTTCAGCCGAACAAGCCTTCAACGGCTATAAAACAGCACGCACTAGAAATGTTGAAAAGCAACTACGCTGAAGAAGTAACAGCCGACAGCACATCGAACAAAAAGTGGTACTTGCCTCACTTCCCAGTGAAGAAAAAGCTAAGAATTGTGTTCGACGGTGTAGCACATCACAACAGAGTGAGCCTCAACGACATTATGCTGTCCGGACCGGACTTCAGGACCGGTCTACAGTCAATATTACGAGTGTCACTGCGAGTACGTCAAGAACTCGTATCGATAGCGGCCGATAAAAAAGAAATGTTTCTGCGGGTGAAAATATGTGAAGAAGACAGAAATAGTCTCAGGTTCCTTTGGCGAAGAGACAAGAAAGCGCTAGTGAAGGATAACAGAATGTTATCAGTGATTTTAGGAGCTGCGTCACCTTGTGCCACGATTAATATAAAAAACAAAAATGCAAAGGTCTTCGTACATAAATATCCAGAAGCAGCGCAAGCAATAGAGAAATATCGCTATATGGATGACTATTTGCAAAGTTTTCACTGTGTCGACGACTACCAACGAGTCATACAGCCAGTCAACTTGATCCACATGAAGGCGCACTTTGAGTTAAAAGGATGGGCGTCGAACAAAAGAGTGATCGTTGAAGACGACACCGAAGCTCGAAAAAACTACCTAGAGCATATCGGTAGAATAAAAGATAATCAGCTGCCGCGATGTATGACACTATTCTGCACTGAGGGGGAGCTGCATACTGTCGCAGACGCGAGTGAGACAGCGTATGCAGCCGCAACTGGAGGAAATGGAAAATACTTAGTAAACCTCGTTGATGCCAAGTCGAGAGTAAAGTCTCGGAAATCAATATCTACGCCGAGACTTGAAATGCAAGCAACCTTGTTGGGGACAGAACACATAGACAATTCACCAATCACGAACCTAGCTGAGAATTCGAAAAAGGAGACGCTAAAACCAAACTACATTCTCATTGGACGATCCAGTGGAGCTGCGCGCATACTACATTTTCCTGATGCAAAGCTGGTGGGCAGAAAAGATTTGAAGTCCGTCCATCGACTCTCTGATCACTTTCGGAAGAGATTGCTACGGGAGTACTTGCCCAAACTACTGTCCAGGAAAACGACTAGACTACAGAAAGGCGAGCAGCTGCAACCAGGCGACGTGGTTTTTATCGTAAAACGCACGCTACCACGATGCACTTGGTCGAGGGGAATCATCGAAACTACATACCCCGGGCCAGACGGAATAACCAGAATCGTGGACGTCGCAACCAAAGGGGGAGTGTTACGAAGACCATCGTCGAGGATCCTGATCTTGGTGCCTGCGGAGTCGCCGTGCAGGAACGACGGTGCTACGCACGAGGGGGAGAATGTTGGCGACTCATAAATAAAAATATAAATATATTATAAGTTAGGTTTGAAAATTGTAACTCTATAAATAGAAATTAAGTGCGAGTGTTAAGAGTTATAAGTTAGACAAAATATGTATACAGATTTAAGTGAGAAATATGGTTCAGTTATGAATGTAAATATATTAAATAAATAAATAGAATACTTCGCCGAATAAAAGGGTCACAGCTCTCGACGCGGTATACCGGCGCAAATGTATGTAAGCGTAGCTCTCGTCGCGGTATACTTGCGTAGTACTTAAGCTCGGCGCGGGCGAGTCTCGGGGCAGTCGCGGTTCAGACTTGACACGGTGCACACGGGCAGTCTCAGTTCAGACGCGCAGTCGCGGTTCAGACTTGACACGGTGCACACGCGCAGTCGCGGTTCAGACTTGACACGGTGCACACGCGCAGTCGCGGTTCAGACTTGACACGGTGCACACGCGCAGTCTCGGTTCAGACGTGACACGGTGCAGACGCGCGTAGAGACTCGGGCTCTTTCCTCTATCCCGTGACAACGAGCTGTGATCCAAGAATAATCGGCGAAGCAAGAAATAAGAACAAGGCGCAGTTTCACTTCAAGACAACATCTACAATTACGCACTAGCAGGGGTGCGTGGGTCGAGGCGGTACCAGCGTTACGTCGAGCCGTCTTGACAAACGAGTACGTAGTCAAACCCCACCGGTATACAAAGCCGCACCGAGGTTACTTAGGTTACCGCACGGGTGTTATCAAACGAACACGATTTAAACGTAATATACCGTGCGGGCCTGAGTATATCTGCGAGTGTCGACGGTGGTGATTGGCTAACCCAATCAATACCATTGTATACACATTGGTTAATAAATAAATTTAACTAAAATATTAATTTTTCTCAAAATTTCAAAATTATTTACTCATTTAGGCAACATAATGTACACTTATGAACGTCCAACAAATACATTTATTGCCAGTTCTCAAATCAAAGGCGTGCCAGAAGAACTCGCAATAAACTCATAATCGCTAACTTATTGTTTTAAAAAATGTTAGACAGGAGCTGCAACTATGTCCCACATGACATCTTAAGTAATTAATTAATAGTTAATTAATAATATAAAAAAATGATTAGTCCTCGATCAGCAGTAGACATGCTGAAACGGGGCACGCACTAACATTCTCGTGGGAACCACACGCAAATACATAGTCGAAATAATAAATAACCGCATACAAGAATTCCAATCCGACCAGTCACCACAAGTAGCACCCGTTCTCGGGTATTACGTCCGTCGCATGGACGCCGCTCTTTAGTTAATTTATATTTTTTTTCTGTATTTTTAGTTTATGTATAATATATCATAAAAATCCTAAAGAGCTACGTCGCAGTACAAATTTTAAATTCCTCATAAAATAATTTAAAAATAAATACTATCAATTCAAGATGCGAAACGAAATCATTTCAAGAAACAGAGAGAGAAAAATCGTTTTAAACCGTAACATTATAATATGATATCGATATTTAATGTATAAGGGTGCAAAGCAATCACATCCCTGTTTCACTAAAAAAATACTAATAGTAATAAATAACACCCAATAACGTATTGGGTGTTATTTATTACTATTAGCAAATTTTTATTTGAAACTATGTCATACATACTCTTATCCGATATTTCGAATCGATAAAAATGTTATTTGTCGAGGCCAATGTTCCGTGGTAAGCTGTCATCAGGCGTTCGGGGATCGAAAACAATAAAAGATAACTTCTCGAGTTATCTTTAGACTTATCTTTGGGGATTTGTGATATCGGGACTTGCTTATCGGGTTTACATTAGAAGCCGGGAAGGTTGGATTTGAAAATTTATCTTTAGCACTTTTTTTGGTCAGGTTACACAGACTAAAGATGCAACGTTTAGGAAACGTTCAGTCTTCATTTTAAGACGATGTCTTTAGTTAGTTCCTTTTTTTTTGTTTTATAGAATAGGGGGCAAACGGGCAGGAGGCTCACCTGATGTAAAGTGATACCGCCGCCCATGGACACTCTCGATGCTAGAGGGCTCGCGAGTGCGTTGCCATTGGTTCGGAATACTTCAGTGGGCAGGTGGTTCCACAAGGTGGTGGTGCGCGGCAAAAACTGCCTAGAAAAACGCGCAGTTGTCGAGGTGATACGGGTGGAATTCGTAATTCAGGTGCAGGTATAAATCCGAACAACTCCTCTGAACACCCTACATGGTAAATGTGGTAGAAGATGCAGACTGACATCACATCTCTACGCAACGCAACGTATAAGAACAGAAGTAAAAACAGTACCTCCTCTGGTGAAATTATGTGATTCCCATAGACGCCCACACTGCCAGAAGGCTCGCATGTCGTTGCCAGCATTTTAATTGTACTACTTTTAAAAACCATAATGTCCTATAAAAGTTTAGGGTGGGATTCGGGACTTAGCTGTATGACAAGTATAATGTATGACACCTTACTCACCAAGAAAATTATTTTAAAAGTTATGAACATTAGTAGTATTTATTGAATAGATATCTTTTTAAAATAATTTTTACACATACTTTGCGAAAGGTATCTTAGATCGCGCAGCGGCTTCAAAATCGCGTTAAAATGCTTTTAGCGGAATACGATTTTTAAATGGATAGAAATGAAATCAGGCATTTAGCAGAACCGTTTGATTTTAGAACATTTTTGAATTTACTTTTCGAGATTGACTTCTCTTAACAGTTATTTGTGCATAAGAGTTGTTTTCACTTAGAATATATGATTTATTTATTACTTGACCACTCAGCCATACAAATACAAAAGCAAACACATGAAAACATATGTTAAATAGACTCCCATAGTGCACTTATAGGGTTTAGTTCAGAAAATTTTACACGATTCTAAATAAAAAACTATTCATGCATACAACATTTTTATAAGGGCAAGGACTCACCTGCAGATGTTATGTGCCGCCCAGGAATACTCTTAATACCAAAAGGCTCGTGTATTGCCGACCTTTCAAGAATTTAATTTAATATCCATTGTAAAGTTTAACAAAATGTGTAAAATAACTTAACGTTTCTTTATAAAGCCTTTTCACCTTACTTGCTAGTTTTCTGTTTTATATACATATATTGTTTACCTATGTAATCTGTTTTGGCTTTCTGTATTATCTTATAAAATGTATAAGTATAAGCTGTCAGATTACTTATAATTAATAAATAAATAAACCAACCAGAAAACATAAATATTTCTCGACTCTTTGAATTTTCTTTTCTAAGATCGAAGTTTAATCAAAATATATGCCACTCGCCAAAATTATACAAACCTTGGCGGCAGGGCAAAGCCCCTATAAATAAAAGACAGTTCCCTTCAGTATTGGGAGCAATAGCACAGCATTGACACAGTAGCCTAGTTCGTAGAGTGACAAAGTGCGAGTTATCCCAGCCAAGACGAGCGTCTCGGTTTAATTAATCTATTTGATATTTAGTAATATTATCATCTCGAACAAACCATTTTCTTTAGTTTAGCATGGATTAAACAATATTAATAAGGTATGAAAACATGCGTGACAAAATTAATTCCTAGCTTAAAATTAGAAGAACAGATGACGAGAATTTTTTATGTATTTCTGTATTTTTTTTAACTTCAAGCCGTACATGGTCGAAAGTAATCACAGCACCTTAAAACGCAGGCTGTGTATTCGATTCCTCGGGAATCAATGACTTCGGTACAACTATAATAGCTTTAAAACTAAACTTCAATAATATAATTTCCTTTATAACAAGTTGAATAATAAATAATCAATCAAAATTCTATTAACGTTATTAAAGAATAAATGTGTTTTATTCATTACTAACGTTACATACAAAATAAATCCAAATCAATATTATTCCATTTCATTAGACAAAGGACCCGAATATCAATCAGTACCTGATAATTTTAAATATTATAAGCTCTTTGATTTGCGCAATTTACGCTCTTTAATTTGCTTTTTCAATTATTTCACCTTTTTACATTAAAATGTATTTTAGAATTATACCAAATTGTATTTCTCAAGTAAACCTTTTTAATCAACCAAACATTTATTTTGCAGGTTCTGGAACGACAAATAGCAGAGGCTTTTCAACGTTCGGTTATTCCGGGGCTACGATAGCTAGGCCTTCGCCCCCGGCGCCTACTAATACGTCACAGATTACAATAGAGCTTCTCAGACAGGCCACACCTCAAGAAACCAAATTACGTACGTATTCCAATTATTTGTTCCCTAAATGAAGTTTCGTGACTTTACCAAGGATAAGAAGTAATATTAATTTTGACCCTATATTCGTAAAAAGATAATCGAAATAAATCAGATTTTCCTATTGTTAAATAAAAGTGTAATTTTACTTTTAAAATCTAAAATTACAATTATACAAGATTCATATCAATATGCATCTAATGTACAAAACTTATTCGCAAAGGAATCAAAACTCACCAAATTGCAATTTCCTTTCATCCAACGAAAATCATTTTGATTGAAGCCGCTTCCCTCGTAACAGAAATCAGGAAGATTCTAGCGGAATAAATCCCTATATTTCCATATTATCAGTTCTCAGTTTCATTAGTATATATAGTAGTATACCTACATACGCGAACATAGCAAAGGAATGTAAAAGGATTCCAGGAAGCATTTCCAATCTGTTTCATGAACGCATAACAAAGAAAAATACGTTATTTGCCTATCGAACCAATAGATTAAGTTATTACGACAAATGACTAAGAACAGCTTTGATACTCGATTATCAATATCCAAATATTAAAATTGATAGGTTTAATGTAATCAAAATTAAAATAAATTGTTAAATTGCCAAGCTCCAAATAGCTGTTTATTTTTATCTCTCTCGTGAAACTTTGTAAATAATATTTGTAAGTAATAAACATGATAAAATATCTCTGATTGTGGTCATACGGATAATTAAAATGACTTTATTAAATTCTATATTTGGTTATCAATATTTAATTTCGCTTTTTGAATTTATAGGTTTGATCAATGTATTGCCATAACATAAGTTTATAATATCAAAGCTATAAATTAATTAGTATAGACAACCTATATGGATTTTATATATTCAAACCCATTAATTCAAATAGCCTCTGATTGCATGGTGGCACATACTTTATTCAATAAATCTAAAATAATCTAGTTTTTGCTTTTTAAAAACTATTCATAAAGTTCAAAGAAACTTAAAAATCGTACAACGCTCGCAATATTAGGTGGTATTATTACATTACATAATCAAAGAATTTCCAAAATGTTATTTGGCAAAATTATATAGCTATTATAAATCACTGCCTTAATATGAAGCGACCCTTGGATATGTTTTATTCCGTTTAATGTATCGCGAGCTATAATCCTATTAGGTGCGCCTGTAAGCCCATATTGAGATAGTTTTAATCCGCGTAATAGCTCTGCTATTTTAACTGGTGCGCTAACTTATATAGTTTTGATATTATACCGTTTAAGCTATGTCCTTTACAATTAAATTACTATGTTTTAGAACTAAGTATCTGTTATCTGTATCACATATTTAGTCATTACTATAATCTCCGGGAAATATGTTTCTAGATGCGCAGTTTTTAGGATGTCGTACTACAAGAAGAGACTTGTTTAATATTGTGCCTTCTAAGATAAAAAAATCATAACATTTTTAAGGTAATCCTCAACAATCATTTAATAGGCATTATCAGCCTTTCGTGCCTGACACACGCTGACTTTTTGGGTCTAAGGCCGGCCGGTTTCCTTACGATGGTTTCCTTCACCGATCGAACAAATGTTAAATGCGCACTTAGACAGGAAGACAATTGGTGACCAACCGGCGATCGAACCTACGACCTCAGGGATAAGAAATGCTCGCCAAAAAGCCAACGCAATAGGCCACCATCAAAAGTTGCTCCGAACGTTCTAAAGTTTCCTGACAATGATGTATCTTATATTCATAAATTCCTCTGTATTTTAAAATTATTTAGTAACACGTCTTAAACATTCTATTGCTTTGCAAACAGTGGATTTATTATTTAATACTTGCAGCAAAGAAAATCAACGACCGCCGTCCAATGAGCACAGAGACCACGCGATCCGCGCCTGACGTCATCATAGTCTCAAAACCGCTTCGCTGAGGATGACCGTCGGGGCCCCACTCCGGGGCCCCGACACCCCCCTGGTACTTCCCCCCGCAGGAAGCCCGCACCTGCCCCGAGGGACAGCCCTGCCAGAGTGCGTTTGACATTTGTGACGGTTATTATAGCCAGTACTTCAACGACGGACCAATGTACGAATATTGCCTCAATAGTGATTGCAAATCGAAAACACTGCCACGTAATTTTTCATCTGTAGATTGTAAGAGGAATAGAAGTGTGTGTTTCTATGGTGTGGACGATACGCCTAGGAAGAAGACGTTTGTGGTTCGCGCGGACATCGAACCTAGATAACAATAGATTAAGATGATGCCACGAGTGTTTGGTTACTGAACTGAACGAAATTATTGTCTGATTCGTCGTATTGTATAAAGCCAATTTCATTTCTATGAATAAGTTTGATTGTAACTCAAATATAATAATTGTATTCCTTTCAAATAAAACTATTGAAAGGGTAAATATTTATTATTGTATAGAAATACACATTGATTGGTTGTTATTTTGTATTCATATCTTTAGTATAGATAAATGATAATTTGATTGTATATAAGATGTTAATTATTACTTTTGTTATATTGAAATTCAAATAAAATCTCTGACAATTATAATCAATAATATAATAAATACTCGTGGTAAATAATATAAGTGTAGGACGCTTTTAAATTTTAAAATTACAGCTATATTAGATTGTTGTTTTTTTGTGTTTTTAATAAATCCATGAATTTTTAATACGCGTATTATTTTTAATATCTACTTCCTTTGAGCTGTCTTAGTAACTGATGTTACCAGGCCTTTTGATCGTTTGTCTTATGTCTTTAAAAATATTTTTAACAAGAATTCCCAGTATTTACCCAGACAAACATTATCCTAAATAGAAAATGTTTATTCTTGGATTCGAGACTTCGTACTTCATTGTATATACTTATTATTGGATTGAAGGTACAGATAGTTGGTTACGGTGATGTCTTAATAAGGACACAATTTGTGTTGTATATGTGTGATACAATGGCAAAAAATTTACTTAAACATTTTTCAAGACAATAAGTAAGCAACTTGTACAGTAAGTAATCAAAGAACATGCAAGTCAAAACGACGACTCTACCCCTAAAAGGCTATTATCTTTTCCAAAGTGCTCCCGACTCTAGATTTAATCAAAAATATTACAAAGGGTTAACTTTTAATTTTACTTCAAAGGGAAAACTTTTTGAATTCAAGATATGTCTAAGGCTTTTGAAATCAACATATTTTAGCTTCTGTTAAACCATTTATATTCAGTATCGTACGCAATCTAGACTTAGAGTAAATTTCTATCTGTTTTAACGAATATACTAAAAATATATTATTCTTATTAGCTATAATAATTATAAAAAGTTAAAAAATAACAGATATGCAGCTGTGTGATCCCAGGGGAGACCAAAACTAGTTGGTCGGTTTACAAACATTAAAAAGGAATACGTTAAGGGTAGGTATTTTTTCAATAGTTTAAAAATGGAATAACACAAATTAGCAATATTTTTTATATATAATAGCAAAAGGGCAGGAGGCAAACAGGGCTCTCCTGATGTAAAGTGATACCGCCGCCCATGGACACTAACATTGCCAGAAGACTCGCAAGTGAGTTGCCGGCATTTCAAGAATTAGTACGCTTTTTTTTGAAGAACCCTAAACGGAATTGGTTCGGAAATACTTCAGCGGGCAGCTGGTTCAACATAGTGATGGAGTGCGGCAAAATCTGCCTAAGAAAACACTAAGATCTGGAACGATGGACGTCGAGGTGATACGGATGGTATTTTGTATTTTGCCTGGACGTCCGATAGTAAAACTCAGCTGCAGACCCCCATCTCTACGCGACGCCAGCAAGTGTGTTATAAACGGGCTAACATAATATTTTTAATAATTACTTTAAAATCTTTCTAGCTCAGGCAAACAAATAAAAACAGGGGCATACGGTTAGTAGGTTTATCTGATGATGAGTGCCCATGGACACTCACGTTGCCAGAAAGCTCGCAAGTGCATATTAACACTCATATTGCCAGAAAGCTCGCAAGTGCGTATTTACAGTCATGTTGCCAGAAAGCTCGCCAGACCCTCAAGTTGTCAGAAAGCTCGCAAGAGCGTTAGTGGGCAAAATCATCCGATATGTAATAGGCCAATATTCCCATGCTTGCTGAGACTTTAAGGAGAGTGTCCTTGACGAGAGGGTTGAGGGCTGAAGCGAGATGGAGTTCGTAAGTCTCTTTCCTACAAATATTTATAAAAAAATATAAGTTTTATAAGTAAACTATAAACAAAAGGCGCCATTTAATAATTATGAAAGCCTTTATACGGATTTCTGCGATCTCTTCAATAAGCAATAAATGTGAAGATATTTTCAATATATCTGAGAATTGATCACATATCAATGTAGATTATTCATATGTGAGATTCCATCCATCCAGATCGATTTCAAAACTCATCAATTAATAGTAGAAACTAAATTGAAATTAGTTTGGGACAAGATCGTGTGTTAACTTAATTTCCTATGTTTAATTGTTCTGAACTTTTGAGTGTAATTTTCTTTGGAAATTTAAAATTCTCTAGAACTACAGAAATGTTGTCATGAAAGCAAAATTGATACAATGTTCCATTAAAATCGTTCGATAGTAACAAGTAATATACTTTTTGTCAAACTTTTAAAATAAAAGTAATTTAAGATAAAGTTAATTAAAATATATAAAGCTCATAAGTGCTCTGCATATACCCAATTATACATTAAAACCTCTAGTTCCGAAGTTGTTGTGTTTACTAGAAATAATTAAAACATTAACGTCTCCATTAAACCTAATTAGAATAAGCTTGTTAGTACAAACTACGAACTATTATGTTCGCGCCGAGCGCCTAATGACTGTAGGAAAGGTATGAACATTTTATATGAAACTCAATATATGCCCTGACATCGTATGTTTCTTAGTTATCATTAATAGAATCTTACATTAAGATTTCACACGCGATGTTTTAATAAATTCTATACAATTGTTATTAATTTATACAATTAGAAAAATATGAATATGTTTCTTTGAATTTTTCTGTTGTACGTGCACCTGAAGTGGAATGGCCGTATATAAAAAACCCGCCCGCGCGACATCGCCAATTCAGACTCGAGTAAAAAATTGCCCTCACCGACTAACTCGATGTCCATAACATCATTCATCGCTCACTTCAGTGAGCTTCCATCCTACCTTTCAAGCGATTAAGAAACCATGACCCAAGCATTGGTCTGAATCTGTCAGGAAAAAAACTTGTAGTAGTTGGCATAGTTACGCTGGCTTAAATAGCGCGAGCTGAGCTGTTGAGACCTTAAGACCAACAGAGAGAGATAGAGAGAGATTTTATAACAATTAGACAATTTTATAACAACAGATTTTATCTCTCAGGGTGGAAGTCTTATGGATACACCACTAAGCCAATACTCGTACATTCAGTGTGTGTTTGATTAACAGCCGCTTGCATAATTAGATCACAGTACGTTTTAAATCACTTTAGTTTTAATATAACGCTTTACACTTGAAATTGTTTCGATAATTTATTAATTACGCCCTTAATACTCGCGAGTGTTTTGTGAACTATTTGTCTGTGCTTAATTTGCCTTTAATCGTATTTGTTTTCATCAGTCTTACCTCTATCGTTGTTCTTATATAAATTTCCCAATCCCTACTGACTGATAATGATACGCCCTTTTCATGTTTGAGTTAGGGATTATTATTAATCATTAAAATTTGCCTATCTAGGACCATCAACCTTCCTCCACCAATGTCCTTTATGGTACAGTTTGACAGGTTTAATAGAGGAAATATGATACACTGGATATCTACTTCAACGATTACTCAATGATTTACGTTTGACGTTGGCTTAAATTCAACATAATTAATACTAAAATTCAGACGAAATCCATACTCACCCGAATATTCTGACGCGAAATACATTTTCAAACCTATTCAATAGAGGTTCATATTGATTGAAAGGATATTAGTTCTAATTCTATCGAACTATTTCTTTTGAAATGGATTAATATAGAAATGAAAAAATTGATTCTTATTTTAAAACTAGCTGCCTCCGCTTACATCGATTCTCGTTTAAGCAATTGTACTTAGCCTTCCTTTTTGGTAGATACAAACATGAAACATTTTGATATGCTACTAATTACGAAAGCCACAGCCGAAGGTTTCAAAAAAAACCAAATGTTTAAAACTAATTTATTTAAAATAAAAATTACAATTAAAATTTACAGCTAATCAACCCAATGTATGGAAATTGAATGCTAACAATTATATAAAATAAAGAGACTCGAAGAGGCTATATTGCTGACACCGCATAACGTGAGGCACGTGTAATTCTTGTAAGTTGCGACATATGGATTCCGCTGACATCTTGTAACTTCAGGGACGTGTGATACTTTATAATATTTCGAAATGCAGATTCCATAGTATAGGGCTACGTAACATACTTTAGAGACAGATCGGTTTTCCGTAATGAAAACTTTACAGGTTTATCTGTGAATTTTTTAATATTTTATTTTTTTATTTCCATTACATTATTCTACCCTAACAGTTACTACTAATTCCATAGAACGGCAAAATGTTACTCACACCAATTATCCTACTTAAAAATAATTAAATTATTACATTAAAAAATTATACTTATATGCCTAAATCTTATAAATAACAAGAATAAATAATAAATCTTATAAATAAGAAGAAGAATTTTATCCATTTGGAGCTCTAGCACTGCACTTTTTTGTTTTATAGAACAATCGGGCAGAAGGCTCACCTGATTTTAAGTGACTGCCATGCCCATGGACAATGCCAGAGGGCTCGCAAGTGCGTTGCCGGCCTTTAAAACACAGATACATTAGTGGATTACTTTTGATTTAATGGAAATATATCAGGAAATGTGTGCGTCCTGCAACAAATTATTCTAGAAAATTTAAAACATAAAACTTCATGAATATTTTTCAAGATTTACGACTTGTAAATGTACGGTTGCTTAAACTTATCTTTCAAACTTTGTACCTATTTACGAAAGTAGGAAAAATAAATAGTTTTATAATAGTTTAGCATAGAACCAAGGGACGCTCTAAATCAGTGATTCCCAAAGTGGTCTATATCAACCCCTAGGGGTCTATGACAACCTGCAAGGGGTCTACGTCAGCAAAAAAAAAATTTGGGGGTCCATGAAATGAAAATGATCTATGATAGTGGATTTCAACATATGTGTTGAAATAGGTACTATCAGTATATGCACTGATAGTACCTATTTACTTACATCATACTGGCTTATAATATCAAAATATATACATAATACATAAAAAATTATTATATATATGTTTATAAAATTGTGTAAGTTGTAGGATGTTGGTATTCGCTTTGTGCTCGCAATACATTTTGAACTTGTAAAAACAAAAAAAAATCAATTCAATTAATAAATGTATAAATTAATATGTATTTTTACTTTAAGTTTTTAACACTAAGCTTCACTACAGTTAAAAATTTACAGGAAAACATTATCAGGTAAGTAAGAGGGTCTACCCATCACGGACAAAACATGGCAAGGGGTCTACGACACAAAAAAGTTTGGGGAACTCTGCTCTAAATTATTAAAAACTTAATAAAACTGGGTGTATGCCGGGCACAGTCATTGCCTATTAAAAAATAAAATATAACTTTTGACATTTTGTTATTAGGTCTATTAATGTAGTACTTTTAACCAATAAAAGACTTAAGCGTTTCGTTAATTCGACTTGTAATTTGTATACTGCTTATAAAAATAAAGCTGTGGCGCTACAACCTCTTTAGGTCCTGGCCTCAGATTTCTGAATCTGTTTCATGATCATTTTTAAATCTAATAGGCAAGTAGGTGATCAGCCTCCAGTGCCTGACACACGTCGTCGACTTTTTGGGTCTAAGACATGTCGGTTTCGACACGATGTTTCCCTTCACCGTTCGAGCAAATGTTAAATGCGCACATAGAAAGAAAGTCCATTGGTGCACAGCCCGGGATCGAACCTACGACCTCAGGTATGAGAGTGGCACGGTGAAGCCACTAGGCCAACACTGCTTTTGTATACTGCATATACCTAAAAATAATATAGAGAAATATTTTTACCTAAGTTTGACTAAAGTTAGATGATATTTCATAATATCAGATACAAGATATATAAGATATACAAAGAAGAGACATAAGGTTTGCCTGCAAAGTAATAAAAGACATGTTATGTAGCAATGTAATAAACGTGAAAACAACACTTTCCCGAAATTAACAGACTTCTGAAGGCTCATTTTATTTTGGGGATAAAACTTTTAGAATCCTGACTCTAATATATGACGTCATCTTGGATAACCATTCTACTGATTACATATCACAGGAAAATGCACTTTAAGCGATGGGCGCAGAGCGGAATTTTCAATAATATCACTTTTATAATAGAATCTAAGTTTTAGTATTCGAGAGAGTTACGGTATAAAACTGTCTAGAAGATTTCATAACGTTTGTTATTGTTTGGAAACAGATATTAAAGAAAAACAAACAGTGAATTTGCCTAACTATTCTACTATACATAGATTTATTATTATTATGTTACCTCACAGTTTCAAAATATATTTTGCGCGCTTCTGTATATCGAATAATACCCTTGTTACTTCATTTCTTATGGAAAATAAGGCTTTATATGTACGCAGTGGGATTCCTACGTACTTTGTAGCGACATCGTACAATCTACATAGTTACAATCCGTGCTATGACGTCATACCCTGAAAGATATGAAGAAAGCCTTTCAATTCTGCTAAGGATATATACAACTTTTCAACCGTAGCCACTGGGAACTTCAGACCAGTCAATAGCTAGCCTAGATAAGGAAAGGCTAACTCCTTCCTTGGCTATTCACAGCTCTGAACACATAGCTACATTTGTTTCTTAATTTTTATAGACACTGTTAAAGTTCGCTGATTGTAGAACCGGTGACCCCAACTGGCCCAACGAATACGTCTCGTAATACGGCGAAGAAGTGTAATGTCTTTGTTTAAGAAGTTTAAAATATATAAGAACATTTGCTCAACAAATTTGAAATCAAATAGTTTTCTGTTGGCGGACCTCTGGATGATGGCAGTCACACTGGAAAGCCAAAAACTACTTACCAGCAGTCGAAATAATGAAGCATGTTTAAGTTGGTTACAAATATTATTTGAAACAATGCAAAGTTCCCAAAAGTCTGTACCAATTTACATTTTAATACTTCACAACCCAAAAATAAGAGAGCAAATCGAATTTAAAATATTCAGCAAAACGTGAGCCTTTATTGAATGAAATATTAGGAAAATTCCACGAAAAGTGGGTCAAATTAATAAAACTTGAAACTTACAAAGTTACACTGACGATCTGATGCTTTTCCTTAAGAGAATACTGCTCGGGCCTCGGGGTTACGGTTTTAATAACCATAACTGAAGATGAATTATCCACAAAAGTGTATACTTAACTATTCAGATTAACTAAAACTACTTCTAGAAATTATGTTGTAATTACAATATATTTATCTTTAGTAATAATAGAATAATAAAAATGATAAATTGATAATCAAACTAGCTTACACATTTAAAGAAAACACTTTTTTATCGGATTGAAGTCGTGAGAGAAAAAATTGAGATCAATCATTTTTATTGGTTAAATCCATTCTTTGAACTTAATGGTACTTAACAATTATACATTTGTCTTTTGAACTTAGCCCTTTTCGGAATTTTCTTTAATTAGTTACTTTTAAACCTTGTATTGTTTGGTTTCGAAGAAATGAAGCTAGGCCAAAATACTCGAAATTACTGTAATTAATGTAATACAAACAAAAACAAAATTATTTACGTATTAATAAAACCCTTTCTAGAAAGTGTCATCTTTCGGCTATATCTTGTGTCTTGTACCTCAGTTAATAGCTTACATCATAGGTATTAGGGATCCAAGTTTATGGTGTATCTTAATAGGGTACTATGCTGCATCTAACGATATAGTTTGATTTAATAAGAAAGCTTTTTAGAACTATTTCCTGGAGTTAAATACACCATTTTGTTTTTATTGCCGTATGGAAGCAAAGCGACGTAGTACAGCAAAGAATTATGCGCCAATGTTACATGGAGGTTTTTTTAATAACATTTATTAGTTATTGATAAAATTACGTATTTTGACTGTTCCTTGGGTACGCTTATAGGGGTTCCTGCAACAATTTTCAGGCCAGAAAGGATGGCCCAATTATGAGTAATTAACGCCTCGATTCGGAGGCCAAGGTCAAGGTCGCAGAGAGAATACCAAATAATACATAAAAATGATAAGAGATGAACGGGCAGCCTTATCGCTAACAATCTCTTCCAGGCAGAAGAAAGAAGAAGAAAGAAATATGATGGGTAAAGTCCAAGAAGTGCATAATCAACTCTCATTAAAGAAATCATAGAATCACCAACCCTTATTTATCTAAAGTAATCACACGAAGTCATGAATGATTAATGATTTTGTGAGTGAGTATGTAATAATATCCCAGAGTGGCAAGTTGAGAAAAATTCGTAGGGCGTGATTCGAATGCACGCCCTCAAAGAGAGTCGCACGTTTAAGCCACCATGTCAAAACTGCACCTGTGACCTGTTTACACTGGTATTTTACTGGCTAATTAAAAAAAATAGAATTACTATATTATTCGTACTAAGTATAACGAGTCGAATGATCTAACAAAATCTATAATCTGAATTTTTATTCCCGTGGTAAGTCTAGAACAGCTTTTGTGAGAGAGATAGAGATCTCTATGGTACTATTAAATACCAATAGCTTGAGACTTAGCTGCAGAATTAGGGTGAGCATACATTAGATTTTATGAAAACATTACTTGTACACAAGAAATCATTTTTCTTTAAAGTGTGTACGAGAAACATTTCAAAACAAAAAATGTTTAATTAAAAATATTACTTTTTTTTTCATTAAAAATTATTTAATTAAAAAAAATGAACACATGAATCCAAGAGTATTCCATGGGCTAATTTCTTTCATTTGCCATGCTTATGATTTTAGATACTTAATTAACCTTTAATAACATTTACTATAATTAATTACTGTTGCACAAGAATTTTAGTGTTGAATGTATAAAGTTTTGAATTGATTTGATTTTGTTTTTGTGAAAGTAGTCAAAAATATATTACTATACTGAGAGAGAGAGATGATGCATTTTTTATATAAATTATAACATCGAACAATTATTTATTACTTTATCATTTACAATCCATTTAAATTTACTAATAGATTATTTAAATAAATCATGGTGACATTACACTCGCTGTAATAAAGTGCGCATATTTGACTGAATTTGCATTTTCGTACATTTCACACCTAATGCACTTTTAATGGCCCTTTATTATTTATACCGGAATTGTATTTATTATTATCGATTGGTTATTACTAATTCGGCTTGTTAAGAACTAAAGAAAAATTCATCGAATTGAATTCTATCGAGATTATATGTCGTGTCGTGTATAAAAAAAATCGTTTATGCCATACGTTTATATCAGTGTTCGCCTTGTGGCTTCAGCGTGCGACTCTCATCCCTAAGGTCGTAGGTTCGATTCCCGGCTGTGCACCAATGGACTTTCTTTCTATGTGCGCATTTAGAATTCGGTCGAATGGTGCAGGTAAACATCGTGAGGAAACCGACAGTTTTAGACACAAAAAATCGACGACGTGTGTCAGGCACTGGAAGCTGATCACCTATTAGTTTGATTAAAAATTGATCATGAAATAGATTCAGAAATCTGAGGCATAGACCTAAAAAATCGTAGGGGTAAAATTAAGGGTTGCATTTATTTACGTATTCATTAAAAAAACGTGTGTTTACTTGAGTACACGCGTTAGAAGTCTGGGTCTTCATAGGCGTACCCAGATAAAAATCTGTTAAAAAAAATCTAGGTTTAAAAAAAATCTAACAAAAGATTTTTAAAACTCAGAAAGTTTTATCACCCTATCTAGTTTAAAAAAAAGTTTATTTAAATATCCAAAAAAAAACTAAAAATGTTGTCTAAAAAACTTGGGTGAATCTCATCATTTAAGGGGATGAAAAATAGATGTTGTCCGAATCGCAAACCTAACCGATACGTACACAAAATCCGTCGAACCTTTTCAAATGAGTTTCATTACAAACACAGTGTCAAGAGAATTTTATATATTCGATAATGGTTTCTGGTTGGCCAATATAATTTTCATTAATTGATACATGACATAGAAACATTGTATAAGCCCACTGAAAATCAGCATGTTAAATATTATTATGTTTTTGTAAATATTTTTGTGTTTGAAATTGTCTGATAAAGTAGTTGTATAGTTATTTTAATTAAATTAATAGAACGGAATGGACGCTTCGCTGATTCAGTTGAGTTCAAAGGCTAATATTGCAGTTTCCATTGTTTTAGTTTTGATTATCTTATTACTTAGTTCTTCTTACGCCCGAACCCAATAATTAATCCACAATCTCATAAAACAATCTGAGATCAGACCGTGACAGTCGATCGATCTCCTACCTGCATCCCAATTAGACTACGAAGACAATACGTTTTTGGCGACAGTAAGAATGCAATCTCTTCGCTCTTTCCACTCATATTTGATAATCAATATAAACCAAATAAATAAAAACGTACCTACAAATAATATTAAATAATATAATATATGTATTTAAAAATATATATATATATTATATATAAATTATTTCAAGCGTTTCTATACCTCAGCCAATAAGGCCTTTAGACCAGTCAGTGGTTAGACTGCTCAAAGATCCTCTCGGCACACAGTTTCCTTCAATACTTAAGCAGTTGTGAAAAAGACAGTTGTTTAGTTTGAATGGCAGAGTTGCAGTTGGTATCTTATCCTACTCGTGAAATACAACTGTATAGGCACGAAACATTAATAAAAACAAAAAGTTCAATATAATGTTTAAGTATCGATCGATCAAGGGTATGCAAAGATCAAATTTTTAAACATTCCATTTTTAAATATTATTACTATTAAAATAAGAATTAGATTGTTATCTGTAGCCGAAGACAGTGGGATACTTTCGCATAAGTTACATAGAATTAAATAAAATCTAGTCACGGAAAAAAAGATCTACAAATGTATGCAGCATTTATAGACCTCAGTTCAATTTATTTACAGTAGATTACAAAGATTCATATATATTAATATTGATTCATAAATATTAATTATCCGATTAATCTCACTATCAATTCCCTTTAAGTACTCATAAAGGTGAATGAAGATATCCATTTAGTATGTCGATCGTGCCGACGCGTAATGCGGAAAAAATGAAATATGTCGGGTGTGAGATTAAATTAAGATCACGTCGGATTCCTAACTGTGAGAGGAATTTCTAATTCACTAAGGAATAATAATTGTAATGCGTGGACTGTGAACAGTTGAGTTGTCATAAAGCCAGTCTAGGGATTTGACGTCTATTATCTATAGTGGGATAATGTCTTTGTGTCTTTGTACATATCTACTATAGTCGGTAGCACCTCTGTCGTGGTCAGTAGGAAAACATCTGTTTCCACTGGCCTCTACCGTCTCTCTCACTTGATTGTTCCTCTTATCTCTCTCTCTGTCTCAACTTATATAACAATACTTATTTCAGTAGCTTGCTTTCATCTTTTTGAGCATTTCAAGGTTTTTGTTTATTTGTGTTTAATGTCACTGGTACAGGAATGTTCTAGTAATTTAAATTATCATATGTAAAATAATCGTGTGAAAAAACATCGTAAGGAAAACTAACTGAAAATCAATTTACTTTTGAAGGTTTCATTAAAAGTTATACATATAATAAAACAAAAGCCAATTTAACAAATAAAAATACCACTGTATAATTTACGCGAGTTAACCGTGAAATGTACCTTGAATTTTAGATGTTCCCTAGTAGGGCCGCTCGTGTTAATTTGCATTCATCTCTCTCTTGTTGGTGATACGTGACAGAGAGAGTCATATATTAATCATGAGTTCCAAATGAAATGTCACCTGAATATCTCTCGAACTAAAGTAGCCGATTCTCGTCCGTGCGACACTCATATTTTATTCACACTTTACAAGAATTAATAGGGTCTTTACGACCTATTAAATATATTTTTTTTATTGAACAGGGGGGGAACGGGCAGCAGGCTCACCTGGTGTTAAGTGATACCGCCGCCCATGGACACTCTCAAAGCTAGAGGGCTCGCAAGTGTGTTGCCGGCCTTTTAAGAATTGGTACGCTCTTTTCTTAAAGGACCCTAAGTCGAATTGTCGAGTTGGAAATACTTCACTGGGCAGCTGGTTCCACAAGGTGGTGGTGCGCGGCAGAAACTGCCTTGAAAAATGCGCAGTTGTGGAACGGCGGACGTCGAGGTGATACGGGTAGAATTTCTTATTCTGCCTCGACGTCCAATAACAATAACTGCATCGTTTCAAAAAATAAAGCAATTTAAAGGTATAAAATTATTAGTTTACCGAAAAATTACTAATTCTTTAAACCTAGTTTATTTTCAAAGAATTAGTGTACTGTATAATTTTTACAACAATATTTTGTAATGTTATGAAATTCATTTGCGGGAGTCGGTCCGGGTGCTGCGATGGACCACATTTCGCAAAAAAATTGTTTACAATAAAACTGTCATGAAAAATGACTTTGCGGACATTTTCACCTACATTGAGAATTTTCGCCAAAACGTTTTAGCAAACTTGCATACATACATTTACTTTTATTATTACTGTTATATGTTTCACTTTATAATATAACAATAATAAAATCCTTTATTGCTGTAATTATTTATACCAGTACGTTAAAATGTGGAGTACTATTAAATCAACACTAAAAGTAAGAAAATTTTGTATGGTTTTATGAAAGTGAAACTTTTTTTCACATTATAGACATTAACTAAAATTGTTTGCATAATATTCCATTAAGGGTATAAAATCGCTTTATCAATCTTAATTTTATACTTGGAAAATTGGAATGATAATGGGACTTATAAAAGTAGACTAAGTCTGCAACTAATATTTTTATTGAATTCTGTGTCTTATAGAGTACGACATACATAATACTTAACAATTATTTAGATTATATACACATATTAAAATAGCGTGGAGCATTGGCACAAATGAATAATAGCCTATACACTACACGGTCAGCACTTTATCCCTACTCCGCGGCCGACCGTCACGCGACATGCACCACACATACCAAAAAGTTGAGAGATGTAATAAAAGTTTCATTTTAAAAATAAACAATAATAATTTATTTCTGTTATACACCTTCTAAGAATTTCCACTCTTCTCTGTAAAACATTTTCAAGTTTCTGTTTTTAATGACTTCTGACAGTGACCACTTATAGCAATAAATGAATGTTCTTTTGTATATTCGAGACGCTTGGTGGACTCATAGGACTTCTTCGATACAAATAATCTGCTCAAAATGTATGTGCCGCAACACCGCGGGCTACTCGCTTGCGAGAAAAGTTATCTAATTAGCGTCGCGAATGATATTATTTCTTACATATATCAATGTAACTGTCCTCGTTTAAACGTGTGTGATGTTTGAGTCCATAAATAAATAAAAATTAAATACCCAACGGCTCTATATTACGTTCGTTTTCTACGAGGAGATAGAAAACAAATCACGGTTCCTATTTCTGGGAAAATCTGATTTCTTAGGTCAAGTACGAGTTGTGGCTCCACCCTTTTCGAAACTGTTTTTCTAACAATTACAGATTCCCTCTTAACGGTTAACCATACGTTACGCGTACATGAAAAAATATATCAAACCTCCTTTGTTTGGGATAAAAGCTTTCACCGCCCAAATATTAAATTGTTACACGAAGAGAGCAAAAATTCATCAAAACACGAAAATAACAATGGGCCCGCTATTAACATCTTTTACGTAATAAATTTAAGTAATTTTTCACAATAAATAGCCAACCATTATCTGGCGAAAAAATAATTTCTCGCGACACAATGGTGTTTTCGGAGCGCTTTCTACTCAATTTGCTCCAAACGAATATTGTCTATTATTCATTATTTACTTACGACTAGGGCTACCATGTTATAAAATATTACAAATATAGTTGGTACTGTCAGTAGAATATGAATAGGTGCTAGGATATGCAAGTATCATACCTGAGATTTTATCCTATCTCGATGACAATAGTGCAATAACACAGTAGTGTTATTGGACTGTAAGTATACAGTCTCTAATAAATGGAAGACACTCTGTTCTTGTGGTCTATTTCTTTTTTCACTTACCACTGTTTAGCACTATATAAGACTAACGCGCACTAACACTAATTCACTAGTTCATATGGTTTTGACAGGTGGTGACGAGGAGTTAATTAGACCCGACATTCAAGTGAACGTCTATGTTCGTGGGCTGCAGCAGTCTTTCTTTGTTAATGTGGCGACGCCCTCTACATTAAGGTTCCGATGGAGGTCGTTATGCGATGTATCAGGGAGCTTTGACTACTCCCCTGAACACTTTGTTTTGGAATCGTTGGATTACTTCGATGTGGCTATTACGGCTGCCCCACAGCTGGCAATAAGTCCATATAGGCGTCAAGACTTGTTTGTAGATTAATAATTTATTTTGTACTGATAGCGTGGAATACCTTTTAGCAAACAAAACGATTTACTGTAACGATCCCGTACTCTTCGCGCTTTTTTCATGATGTGATAAAGTCGTTACATTAATACGATCATGTTAATAAAAGTATTAATTAACTGTATAATTCCTAATAAGACTTTATTTCTAATTCTATCAATGTAATGAAACAGTGTTTATCATAATACGCTAAGCTGAAAATATCACTTTATCGTAAACTTTTTAGTAAATGACACGAAATATTATTGTAAGTTCATTAAAAGACGTTCTCTTTGTCAGCGTTTATTTATGTCGCAAAAAGTTATTCAATATGGCAGTAATGTAATGTAACTTAAATCATATTTCATCATAAATCATATCATATAATATAATTCATGTATAATAAATATAAATAATCATTGCAACATAATATCGAAGTCTTTTCCGGAGATCTTTGATGCCTTGGTACCATTAGTAACACTTGCATAGAAACCAAAATTACATCGTAGTTTTTAGTCCTAATAGTTATGTAAGATTTTTTTTTCTGTTTCGATTACTTACATACATCTGGCTTGTATGGAAGAAAATTCTATTAACAGTAATCTGAACGCCGGTTTACAAATCAAATCAAATCAAAATTTATTTATTCATGTACACTTATGAACGTCAAAAAAAAGAAATATTAAATGAATTTAATTTTACATTTACTGCCAGTTCTCAAATCAAGGGCGTTTACACATTTGTTGGTTGTAATTTTGTTTGTTTATTTCATTTTATTCTTCTATATATTTATTATCTAAAGTAGGAGATAGTTTGAATGGACAACACTGTAAAAGCGGAAACACACAGATCCAGATTTAAACAACTCTTCTATATGAAACAGTCGATCAATTATCTCTAAATAATATATGGCAGTTAAAAACCAATTTACAAATAATATTTACTAAAAAAATACGGGTGTAATAAATTAATCACAGTCCCGCTAATTTCCTAAGCCATTAACGTAAAGGTCATATTGTTAAATTTACCGCGTCATCGTCTTTATTATGGGAACGAGTCTATTATGGTTCTAAATTTTAGATTAATAATAACATGGCGTGATCTTCGTGGTCACTTTGTTGCTATTCATTTTAACGGAAACTCATTTTGACCGCAGACGTCAAAACAAAGTTGATTAATGATCGTTTAATATATTTATTATTTTACAATTATTAGGGATTACTTTTTAAGAATTTACTTGCGAGAAAGAGACAGCATTTCCTATCTGTAATAAAACTGAACTTTATGAATAGAGTGTGGACTTACACACACACACACAAATTTGGTCTGTTATGGCTAATTAAGCCAGCCTAGCTCCTTCCAGAACATCAGAAGTCTCCTGGGCACTTCACAGGCTTCACTGCTCCGAGGATTCATGTTCGTTGGAAGACACAGCCACGCATACCAAGACTACGTTGATAAATTATTCCTGTGCACTGAAATAGCCTCTGTTCAAAAGACTCTGTCGCGCCAAGGACAAAGAGATGTACATATATTAAGGAGACAGTGGCCCGTATAGTATAGGTGATAATATATGATGAAGGAAAAAATACATACAAGCCAACAGTGCTTCTTTTAAACTAGTAAAAAGAAGCAGTGTTGGCTTAGTGGCTTCAGCATGCGACTTTTCTCCTTGAGGTCGTAGGATCGATCCCCGGCTTTGCACCAATGGACTATATTTCTATGAACATTCTCTCCAACGGTGAAGAAAACACCGTGGGGAAACCGGCTTAAAACCCAAAAAATCGCGTCAGGTTTATCACCTACTTGCCTATTTTTTGTTTTTATAATAGGGGGGTGTCTATTGACAAATTATCATGAAATTGATAGAAGAACAGACTTATAATAATGCGCCAGTCATTTGTTTTATTTAAAAAAAAACCACTGCAGTTTAACACCTCTGAATAACGTTAATTTTTTCTTTTATTTAGTGAGCAGGTGAGTTACGGTGACCATAAAGTGTGAAGAGATGGATATTGGCCTTTAGGATCGAAACTGCGCTACGGGCGTGCAAAATGGGAAAAGATTCAGCGGATTTGTTGTGTAGGATGTCTGTGATTTCATTTATATTCTGTATAAAAATGAAAACGATGTAATACTCTGCTTAACTATTAATATATTAATATAATTAAAGAAAATATAAAGTTCAAGGTATATTATTGACAGGAAATTATTTACTTTTCTACAGATGTTCTTTTTAAAAAGATTTTTTCTTGTGTATCAATTGCGTTGCATAGATTTTGTACAAATTCAGAACTTTCAATTGAGATGATTCGTAGTTTTATAATACAAACTTTTTCATTACACTTTTTAAATCGTCAAATCTAACAGTTCGATAAACAAGAGTATACATAGAAATCTCAGAAATCTCTATAAATCTATTTTATTTTATCAATGAAATCTGTAGTATTCTATTGTATTTTTAATTAATACAATTTCTGTGATTCTACTGAAAAGTGGCACAAAGAATCAGTAGTAACTCAACAATTTGTCCACGAAGAGTTCGTAAAACTTTGAGTACATTTCGACGGATTCTTCGCGTACATGTCCAGTTTGAATGCAAAAATCATACTAAAAATTAAAAACCGCTATATTGTCAAAAAAACTGTCACCCACAAAACATCATCCGCGCATCGTGACAGAAAGATGGCGTGATTCTAAAACCTATTGCCTGAATATTCGCTGAATGCACGCTGAAATGTAGCCTGGTTGACGATGTGTTGCCGAAATTGAAAACAGGGGCCGATTTAAATTTAGACACGTTTTAGTTGTTACATATATGGACTTTTGTGCTTAAAAGCTAGGCTATTACTGATCCTATCCCTTACTACATTGAATAGTTTGTTAATCCAACCGCGATACAATAATAACTAACTCATTATGAGTGGATACATAGATAATATTCATAAATTAGACATTATATTTTACTTTTATTACGCCTTAATTTGTCAATTTTCAAAAAAGTATATCATGTGAAAGCGCCGACAGCTTTAAAGAAGTCTTCAGTTGCAGTATGTGGAGATCAAGTTTTCTGCAATAAAAAAAACAACAAATAAATTGTATCTTTATCTTAAAAGGAATGACATACAAGTAGGTAATCAGCCTTCTGTCAGCAATATTACGTCGTCGATTTTTCGATTCGATTCATGTCCGTTTTATTACAATATTCTCCTATACTATGCGGGCAGGTTTTTGAAATAACAGTTTATTGGTGCATGGCCTGGAATCGAACAATCTTATGGATGAGAGTTGTACGTTGAATCATATCTAAAATAAGCACAATTTAAAATTAGAAAATATTAGTCCCTGTGGCAGGTAAAATATTGATAGCGTTAAAAATAATGTTTTATTTATTTCATAAAAACACTTTATATAAATAAAAAAATATTTAAAATTTGTATTCAAAATTTCTTAGCCATTACGTAGATTTAAATGTTTATTTATGCAAAACTCGTTAAGTCAATTGTTTCGCCGACAACGGCGCTGACTGCTATAAAACGAGAACAAATAAAATCACGAGTCTAAAACACAACACTTGAACAGATTAAATTAAACAAATTTTACTTAAAGGACTTACATACAAACTATTAACTTTACTTTTCCTTATTATACTTGAAAATTCGCATTTCTTTATAGAACAGAGGGAAACGGGTAGAAATCTCACCAGATCTTTAGTGATACCGCCGCCCATGGACAGTCACAATACGAGATTGCATTGCCAGCCTTGTAAGAATTGGTACGCTATTTTCTTATCCTTCTACCCTAAGCTGATGGTGCGCGGCAAAAACCGGCCTTACTAACGCTCAGTTATGGAATGGCGGACGTCGAGGTGGTACGGGTGGAATTTTGTATGCAGCCTAGATGACGGCTGATGAAACTCAACTGCAGGTATTAATCCGAACAACTCCTCTGAACCATCTCTGTGGTCAAATGAACGATAAGATACAGAGAGATGAAGCTGGAATCGAAAAGGGATTGGTTGCCGATTCTTTCCGAATTGTTACCATATGAAGTACTAAGGTACAATTGTGTCAAACATTTAAATAAAAATCTTTACTTTTGCCTTTCATTAAAATATGTGTGTAGATAAAATGCATTTTACGACATATCATAGTATAGAGCCGTCTAACAACAATACAACATGGCTAAAAAAAGTAGACGTAAGTATAGTAATTTCGGTTAGTAATAAACCTATGAACATTTTTAACAGGAACGTTTATTGAAACAATTTTATAACTTAACTAGCAGACTCGGCCAAGCGTTGCTGTGGCTAAGGTTTTTGTTATATTACATAGTAGTAAATTTATCAAGGGAAACCGTAGGAGAACTTATGTGAAACGTTGGTACCACGGACACGGACCTAAACTAAACTACCTTTAACTCAGCGCCATCTGTTAGAATTGTATCAAATAATAAACAAATGTTAATGTTATCGTAATTTTAGTAAGGATGCCTATTTTTTTTTGAAAATGAAATATAGCCTATGTCACTCAGGAATGATGTAGCTTTCCAACGGTGAAAGAATTTTTCAAATCTGCCAAGTAGTTTCGGAGCCTATTCAATTCATACAAACAAACAAAAAATCAAACCTTTCCTCTTTATAATATTAGTATAGATAAAAAAATTTCATAACCATTCTAAATATTGTATGAGACGTATAAATGGCTACATTTTCATTGCATTACAGCAGCTTAACATGCTCATGTCAACCTTAACAGTGCGAGATACAAATCTTTCTGTGCTCAAATGGATTTTCTATATTAATTAGATATTACTTGCGTATGCCTCGATTGTTTTTCTATTGAGACAGCCGTCATATCCGATCATCTACTTTCATATAAAGAAAGAAAACAATGGGCGAGTTTTTCCTCAGATTAATGAGAAATTATAATTATTATAGATATATTACTAATATGAATGAGTATTATTTAATACTTATTATTTTAAAGTATATGCCGCACTGCATAACTGTTGTCGTTCAGTTTAATCAAACACGAAGTTATGAAGTTATCGTTTGCTAGTTACATTGACAAGTTTGAAAGTTTTCTAGCAAATACGTCATGTACTAGAAATAACAGGTAAATAGATTCTTAGCAATTATATTGCAAAGGCATTTTATTCCGTTATTTAATCATTATGGTCATATATATCCGTCTGAGGTATAAAAATGAATTTTGTTACTGACACAAATGTAATAAACAAAAAAGGTAAACTAAGTGCATTGGCTAATAACTAACCAAGGGTCTGTAATTGCTACTAAGCATCAAACCCACACAGCTATTTCCACTCTAATTTATTTTTATATTATATTTTTAAAAGCCTATGTAATTTAATGCTTATTGCACCATAATAAATATGTTTCGCTATACTGAAGGATTGTAGATATTATTAGAAGATAATATATAACATGGAAATGCATTAAATAGACTATTACAGAATTAGGTACGCCACCTGAGGCGAACATCAGATGTGGGAAAGTTTACCTTCCTTGTTAGAAATAGTTTGTGCTAATATCTAAGTTTACAGCTTTTCCATTAGATAATAACCATTTGGAAGCAGTATAGATCAAGATACTAGTCTAATTATAAACACAGCAAACGTGATGAACAGAGAAACAATCTTATTGACGTATAATTTCCATGTGTCAAACTATATCGGATTTTGACTTTGACATGTGCTCTAGTTAAAAAATAGTTTATTACGCCTTTAATATTATTTATTTTTTATGTCTACAACATCATACATATTATCAAATCTAAAATGTATGACAATTTATGTAAACATAAGTTTTTCAGAAAATAGAAATTAAAAAATGCAATTAAAAACATATACAAGATAAGACAAACACACAATAAAATAAAAAATTAAAGAAATGTTTGATACTTAACGTAGAATAAAAATCATCAGCAAAACAGCGAATTAGCGATCGAGAAAGGCACCCAACAATGCTGTCTCTAAAACCGATCAGCCCACTATCTATTATCTCTAGCTCCGGATAAGCTGAGGTTATATGTTTAATATTATTTCGAAAAAATCAACATTTTTATTAGAATGTCATTATTATTATCTATTATTATATTGTCATTATTCCCTATTTATTTATTACAAAATTACATACATTATCCTTACAGATTTGCCTATGGGGTAGCATAACCAAATGTTCTACATGTTGGTACCTATGTAGCTACTGAAAAGTTAGGCTAAGGGTCTGTTTCGCAATGTATGGATAAAGTACCAAATAGCTATGCAACACTTCAATTATTTGGAAGACAATAGTTCCGAATAAGAAACTTCGCGTTTCATGACGAATAGCGCTATCTGACAGTCGTGAAACGCAACAATAGCGTTTATCCTACCAATAAGTAATAAATAGCTTATTTGGAACTTATCCGGACATTGTGAAACTAACCCAAAGTAAAAAATAATTTTACGACGGAACGAAGCGACAACAGCTAGTTTGAAATACTAATTATTTTCAACTAGATATAATACTTTGTTTATGTGGGACGGGCTTTGGAATGAGATGCTACTTGTGGATACATTAGCCGCGTCTTACTTTCCTCGGACAAGGCAAAAAAACTGACCGCTGACCACGCGTAAAATAATCGGCTCAAATATAAGAGTCTTTTCCTTCAACTTTGATATTGTTCCCTTTGGAGTAGACTCTTGGGTCGTCGGGTTCGAGTTATTATTACCATGTAGGTAAAGAAAATTTTAACTAGGGTTATAAATAATTAATTATCGTTATTATGTCGCTTGACCATTCATTTTTTTATTTTATGTAAAAGCGGCTGTCTGTTAAAATTAGCTACGAAATCTAATCATTTATCAGATAAATGAACCAAGCTACCACGACCTATTAAAATTTTATTGGTACAACGGCGAACTAATATAATCTATTAAGCCTATATTTGGACCGCCGAAATGGTTTTAGCAAATATTACCAACCGCTGCGGACTGACGAATTGGTGTAATGGGTAGCACTTTGCTAAAACTATTGCCTTTGTTTTACGAGTAGTGTTTGTAGTTTTAGAACCAATATTTATCTATATATGATAACAATGCATGGATTTATACGAGGAAAAAATCAAACGAAACGATAAGTCGTCTACGTAGATACGTATACAGAGACAGGGGCCAGCTAAAATCAATCATCACTTTCTTTTTCGCGCTGCCGAATAAATTACTGTATATAAAATGTTTTGGTGAATTTTATCAAATATGTCATTCACAATAGATCAAAAGCAGTCCCATTGGAATAATTATTTACTAAATTGGCGAGATACGGAAAATCAATTCAAGAATTTATTACCTTTTCAGTTTAAGTAAGATTTATTTGAGTTAAATTGCCTCGAGAAATATTTAGTACCAACTGCGTACTTTCTAACAGAATCCACTGCGCTACAACCTTTTAAAACATGGGCCTGAAGGCTGTATCTGTATCTGTTTCTGGATCATTTGTCCAGATAGTGTCGAAGACTTCTTTAATCTAAGGCAGTTGTCTCAACGACAACGACGAAGGAGAAGCGAATCGAGTTAGAGTTAGACGAGTTTGGAGGCAGCGGAAATCGAGTGTATAGTTCCAATTTTTTTTATGGAATCTCGCTGTTGGCCTTAAGGGCCTTTACAGCTCAGAACGGGCTGTTTGGCGAGCTTAGCTCAGCCGGAATAGGTGGGGTTCCCGCGACTCGCGCAAGGGCGTCTCCTGTGAGACTCGAACCTCGGCTTAGGCTGTCGCGGGGGGGGGGGTCAATCGCCTGAAGGGCAGGGCGGAAGCTCACTGGAGTGAGCGAAGTACGAAGTAAAGGTCCTCGCCTTCCCCGGTGAAGGCGGTTTTTTACTCTAGTCTGTTGTTTATTATTTTTGACCGCACGGGCGGCTTTTAATTTGTTGTTTGCTATGGTGATTGGATCATCCGGATCCGTAAGAATATGTAGTCGGGAAGGGGTAGTAATTGATGCTTTTACGCACCAGTGGGTTGGGATGGTGTTTTGCCTAGTCGAAGTGGCGTCTGGACGCCAACTTCATCCATTTAATTTTATCGATAAATATAAAATAAAAGATAAGTTATGTTTTGTCGCTGGATTATAGCGAGTGTACGAGTGAGACGGCTATAACGCTAATGTTATCATAAAATACAACATCGCCGTCGTCTGAACTAGACAGCAAAGATAATTCAAATATTTTTTTGATTTTCATAATAAATAAAAATACGTGTAGTTTCAGATGCACCGTAGAGATATGACTGCTGCCACTGTTAGGTCTCTCGGCGTGAGTATAGCTGAGCAAGTATCCCTAAGCGAAAATTATCTTTAATAGCTATTAACGAGAGAGTCCTCGCCAGCAGTATAAACAGTAAGCGAACCACTATTTATATATACATCTCTTTTGTTTACACGGAATGTATATCTATTGTACGTTTCCTGAGCGAGTAAATAGCCGATAGTCTATTATATTATTAGTAGGACTACTGCCTAAGGCGTGTTGATTTTCTCATGATGTTTTCTTTCACCATACGAGAGAGTTTTAATCGGGGTTTGAACCTTCATGTATAAGAGTCCCGCTGTTCCTTCGGTTCCTTCGGCGCTGTTCCGCTGTCTCTGCGGTTGCCTGGAATCTTTCGCTCGGAAGCGATGAGGCCCCCAGTTGCCTTCCTTTTCATTTAATTATGTTATTTGTATTATAATTATGTATGCAACAAATTGTTAATAAATAAATTGGCTATCACCTATAAAGAAAATAACATATACATATGACATAAGATTTATAATACACACAGCGTAAATACCACGCATAATGGATAATCAAATATTATTGGTGTATCGTAATGTTTGCAATGGTCCAGTTATATGGGAAATTATATGTAACGAGGAAGTAAACAATGAGATAACGATATGTTTATTGTTTAATAATAAATGTATATTGCTGTTAATAAGCTTTATATAGCGAAGCCTTTTCGCTTTACGTTTTCAGGAGTAATGTAACTAGGTGATGTATATTTTATATGAATGTAGGTACTAAATTGGCGCTAATCACATGAAATTTCTTATAGGACCAATTTTTTTAAGACCTTATAAATAGGTTTTGCAAAAATTTAGGTATTTTACATCATGCTACTGCATTACAGTCCCAAGATTAATTGTTTCATTTTGTCAAAAAATAATCAGAACCGCCAGTTCTTTCTTTCTACGCCTTCATTCGAGAACTGGCAGTAATTATTGTAAACCATTGTTTTTTACTAACACATTAAGTTATATTAATAAATAATATTCAAATTTTGATAGATTTTATTTTTTGGAATTGACTACTTTTTACCAACAACTACTGTTGTACTGTAAGTTATTATATGTCTAATAAAAATTCCGTCATACTTATATTTATATATGTAGTTTAGCTCAAATAACACTTACTGGACAGCACTATTAAGCTAACATAAGACTAGACCTAAAACCTAACGTCGAGTAATCCCTAAGAACGACAAATTGAAATATATATTTTAATAAAATTAATAATAAAGATTCGTTAATAATTTAATTATAAACATTTATTATAAATATTAAAACTACTCCGATATTTCGTATACTTTACAGCCTACATAAGTGAGCGTTAATTAAACGGTATATTTAACTGAAAAATATTAGTTAAATTCTTCTAATAGCAATATGAATAGTTCTTCAAACTAAAAACATAACCGTTCTACTTGAAATTATAAGGTGCTAAATGTATGTTTACTAACACTGTAAACGTATGACGCAAGACTGTCAAGAATCTCCGAGGTAGTTCGTGCTGAGAAAGTGATGTATAAAACAAGTCAAAACTTCAATGTGGTCTTGAATGTATATCAAGTAGACATAGTAAGCAATAACATATAAATGCAAATAGGTTTTTTGAATTCTCTCCTACTAAACTTCTGAAAAGTGGGCATGATTCGGTGTACTTTCGGGCGCATATGATTCAACTGTAGTTAATGAATTAACGGTTAACAGACCTTTTTTATTGTTCATTGAGTGAACTGACAAATTATGTTTTCCTAATTAATTTCTTGTTTCGTTGTGTAAAAAAAATTAATTTATTGTTCATTCCTGTCGATTTACGGTCACCTATTAGGACACCCCTGTCCTAAATAAATATAATGAATAATTTAATACTAAATAAATTTACAACTCCGCTATATACTTCGTAAAAAAAATTACAACCCGTATGTCAAAAGCGTATAGGATTTTGACAAATTTTCATAGTTCGCGCTAAGCTGACTGTGAAAGCCGAAAGAAGTATTTGTGTGAATTCGTGGGTTAAACATTTTATATAGTCAAAACATTAAACAATTTATATTTGGTAGACGAAGATAGATAGCTAAGTTTACTCTACTGTTATTACATCGGGTGACACGACCAGGCCAAGATAATGTGTATCCAGTGTCGCTGTCAATCGGTCTGTCATTGTGTTTGCATAGATCACTGTTAATATTGCGTAGATAGATACATGAATTATTTTTATTGCATAGAAAACTATAAGAACCATAGGGTTCTAAAAATATAGATATAGAGGCTCAATTTACACAGTTCAATACAATTATTTTTATCATATATTAATTAAGATTTATTATTTGTGTGTTCTATTTTTTATAGAACAGGGGGCAAACGGGCAGGAGGCTCACCTGAGGTTAAGTGATACTGCCGCCAATGGACACTCTCCATGCCGGAGGGCTCGTCAGTGTGTTGACGGCCTTTTAAGAATTGGTACGCTCTTTTCTTTCTATTATGGTATTGTCTTAGTCTGTGAAATATTTTAACTAAAACATATACATAATCATACCTAATTTATATACATAAATTAGTTTCGCAAAATTTAAATTAAAGCAATTACATCTAAGGATCTGATTTGTATTAATCGTCATTATAACGTCTAGAGCCGATTCGCGGTTCAAGAATCGCGAACTCCATTTACACGTCTACGAACTATTACTCAGTCTTCTATTTGTTTGCACTTTAGGTAAGGACAGCGCAATTGGTATGGCTAATGTTAATAATATTTCTGCTTCAAACGGTTCAAACTTCAAAAACTTCAAATGTAGTAGATATAGCTAAATAAAAGTAAACATCGAATGTGTGGTGCGTATATGATATCTGATCTCTGTCTAGTAGGAAATATCTATTGAGTATAACACAAAGCAATTAAAAATAATTAAGTTTTATAAAAGCTTATAACACGGGTCAACATGAAATTTGACTTTGATTGCAAAGCATTAAATTTCGGTAGTTTAGGTCGTTATAAGACGGAAAAATATATGGCATGAAAAACTTTGCTTTTGTGCTTAGAAGACTGATTGAACGAAATTTTTAAAAATCTCGGATTTTAATTTTTGATTGAAAATAAAACTATTGAAATAAAAATGTTTATTATATTTTTATTAAGTTTTACTATCAAATTAGCTTACAGAAAAGTGGGAAATAACTTAAAAGTGCACACTTTTACTTTTTCTTTTATGTTTATAGCTACTTTCTATCAATAAACCCCAAATATAGTCGCCCATCATGTTTTTATTGCATTGGCAAGTATTATTATTATAACTATCACAAAAGCAAACTTTATACCGAAAAAAGGTATTTTATTTTCGTTTTTGTGCATAACTAACTGGAAAATAATAGTATAAACTTTAGGACAAAGAACGAAAATTTTTTTGTAGAGTCGTGTAATCTTTACCAATAATGAAAGAATATATAAGTATATATTTGCCGATGAGTAGGGATGCCTACAGATTAAAATTTAATGACGTGAAATAAGGATGATCTTATTTTCCAAAATAAACTTCGTTTTTTACAGAATAATAAATTCATGAAATGTTACATTACAAAATGTGCTCTTTTAAATGTAACCATAGCAGTCTTGTTTAGTAGCGTGACAAATGCATATAAAAGTAGTTTTTTAATTAAGAGTTTATGTTGGTTAGCGTTAGGCTATCTATTATCTGTTTTGATAGACCATTTATTAGCCACGGTAGCAAATATCTAAACGTTCTCTCGCCATATACGTTGTTTGCTGTCGATGTTCAGAGCCGAATTTGCGTTACCTGTCGATATTTTGTCATCTTGAAAAAAGTGCATAATTTATATAACACAATTCTTACAATTATAGTAGATGATTTTAGCTCGGCAATAAAGTGCGTTTGCATTCAAAAATATATCTGTTTTTTTTACATACATACATTTAAATCATCTTTGCTACCTGCTTTTTAGTGGATGTAATTATTTACTTAAGTTCCAGCTACGATTGCTCTTCAGCAAGTGTGATAAGCAAAAGATTTGCTAACTTGTTTGTTACAGACACAAATACACAAACTCTAGCGGAATTTCAAATAAAACTAAATTAACGAGATTCCCTTTGTCGCTGTAAACAAATGAAGAAGCTAATTAAAAAATACTGACGTTTTTCAATATTCCGAGATATAATCTTTTCTGCTTTTAAATATATTGAACTATATTTCATTCCGTTTTTAAATTAATATCCGCGTGTTTACTAAAAATTGGTTGTACAATGCTTTGAGAGAAAAACATCTAAATTAATAAATACTTATATAAAATTCTTATAACATTCCGCCTTTGCAGCACTTGCTTTAGGTTTATAATTAATTTATTTAGTTTTAAAATGTGCTCTAGATTTTCAACATGAAAAACCTTGTAAGATTTTACTTAAGTATATTTTATTTTATGTCCTCAAACCTCACACATTTTACATTTCTGACGTTCGGCTGAGCGCATAAAAAACATGACGCATGCGGCGTTACCTCGCTTATGACGTATGCAGCGTTACCTCTGTTTAATTTAAGGCTTGAAGTGCAAGCGAGAGCGCGGAACGAGCGACAAAGAGGCACAATCGGCTGCGTTCGGCAGCGTTCGTTCGTTAAATATAATTGTATTTATGAGTACAAATGAATGTAACTTGATAAATACAATTGTGATTTCCATTTATTCCATCTCTCTATATATCCATACAAAATATGTATCAAACAAATAGAATTAAAATTTTCTTTTGAAAAAATGCAACCATTCCATCAGTATTTTCTTATGACTTAGGTCACGTTCCACTATATCGTCAGTAAACCGACTTTATAGACAACCGTTTTTTTTTAATTACTCTTTAATGCAGAAAAATATCTACGGTTTCGTTATTTGTTATGCGAGGAACATGTATACTAAAAATACAATAATTGACCTGTATAGTAATTTTATTCTGGGAGTGCATTGTCCTTTTAGGTGGTTTAATTATAATTACTTTGACTTTAAATGGAAGCCAATTACGAAGTACTTATGTAAGAATTAATATATAAGCGTGTAGTTTATAAGTTACAGTATTTCTTTTCCAATCTTTAACAAATACATTTTGTCCTTTATATTTCCTATCCAATCTCATCTCCCTCTTTCACGCGCCTTTGAGCAATCGAATTAAAAAATCAATGTCACAATATACATTTATTTAAATGTATTCCTAAAATTTAGTGGGATAAAGGTGATTTTTCTATATCCAAAACAACGGTAGGACTTAGATAATTGATCGATTCCCGTTTTGTGATAGACGTCTTGACCTGGTTTACAAAAATACTTGTAAATTCTGAAATACTGTATTTTTATTGTATTACATTTGTACAAATTCTCAATATAAAATATTGGATTGACTACAACAATTTAATCAAGCTTATGTTTTAGTGACGTCATCCGTGGTTAATGCTTTTCGTGCAGAGCCTTTTAAAGTATCTAAGTATTGTTTGGGATCCTGTGTGGAATAAGGTTAATTCACCAGTTCGATGTTTCGATTCATTTACAATGGTTACTATCTTTTTTTTATTGATAAAGCTTGCCAACGCTCGGCACACTGATACATTGGTAAAAACAAACACAAAATACAATTTTTAATGTGACAAGCGCTTAAAGGCAAACATGACATTTAGAGCTCATACAAATCAATCGAAACAATTATTAAACAAAACAAACATTACAAAAAAAAACAATTACAAAAAACGATTTTAAAGTGTGAGGCGAGCAACTATGGATATCCAGATCAAGCTTCATCTTTAATTTAGGAAGTTGGCAGTGTGAACACCCTCATGATAAAATGAAATGCGCCCGATCCCTCCTATCAGGATATGAGAGTAATCACACTATTGTAACTATATATGTCAAAACAATAGTGATACCTTTGTATTAGAGTCTCACGACAAATAACGAATTTCCGAGAGAAGAAGGTACTGCTACCTTAAGTGCAACGCACTTGCAAACCTCCTGGTTTGTGGGTGTCTCGTTTGTCTCCTATTATTATTAGGATTAAATAGTGTTTTTATTAAAATCAAAAATACGTTTATTATGGAACATAAGATATACAGGTATCACTTATTCCACGTCATTAAAATTTGAACCTGTAGGCATCCCGACTCATCGGCAAAGAAGGCCGAGTGAAAAAGCCGGCGTAAAAAACTCTCGGTACTCTTTTAAAAAAGCAAATCATCAAATAATACTAGCTAGTTAATTAGAAGTAGCCAACCCAGCATTGTCCAGACACTTTTATCATAAAATATCATAAACAAAGCTTTACAAAACCTGAGTTGTCTAGGAAAAATCTATTCATAAAACAAGAAAAACAAAGGTTGGGGAAATTACATTATGGCGCAGTCCGCATCCAGAGTTATTGGTATTCAATCAGAGAACGGAAAATAAAAAAGGAAATGAAAACTGTTATTGTAAACTAAGGTTTTTATTCAAATAAACAGCTGCTACTTTTTATCAGTATAGGGTTTGAACACGTTTTGGCGACAAGGAAATTCAATTTGTATCTTCTGTCCCTGCCGTTTGATTCATATTGTTGTTTGTCGATTTTGTAATGAATTTTAGATATTCCACTGCAAACGGGAAAATTGATGAAATACGTTTTTAATTGATTGTAAAAGGTGTACCTGCCGGAAAGAAAGTTGCCAAAAAAATTTAATTAATTCTGGCAGATTTCCTTTGTTAATTTAGAATCGACGCAATACACCCTGAATTTATAAGAAATTAAATTAGTAGTGTTCTGTCTTCAAATCTTAAAATCAGCAATGATTTTTTTTTTATAGAACTGGGGGCAAACGGGCAGAGGCTCACCTGATGTTAAGTGATACCGCCGCCTATGGACACACTCAATGCCAGAGGGCTCGCGAGTGCGTTGCCGGCATTTTTAGAATTGGTACGCTGTTTTCTTGAAGGACCCTAATTGGAATTGGTTCGGTGGAATACTTCAGTGGGTAGCTGGTTCCACAAAGTGGTGGTGCGCGGCAAAATGAGCTTGTTATTATTTTTGTCTCCTTTATAAATGTTAGGCCAAGACATCTAAAAGGTTGTAGCGCCACTGATATTTTTAGATTTTTTTATATCTCTTTAGAAGCCAATGTTCAATACTACAAAATTTCATTTACACGTTCATTGATATTATTTCAGTAATGTCGACGCTACTGTCGACTTACGAATTAGTCAGCCAAGCTTTCAATTCACTTAAATTTATTTGAAAGGTGTGTGTGCCAGACACCCAAAGTTGAAGTAAATATATCATTAGTAAAATATAATTTAAACTACTTACTGTGCATAACTGTACAATTCCCTAAGAAACAATGTTTTATCGCAATAAAACTGTCTTGTCAAAATATTAACTATTCATAAGTTCATTATACATGAATTTGCAATCCAAGTTAGAGTTATGGCTATAATAAAATATTTTTATGTCGGTCCGTGTGAAAAATTGTAGGTATTCCCTTAAAGCGTAATAATATTATGAGATTGGGGATTTTATTGTGTAAGGATTTTCTGTTTTGATATCATTTATGTGCTCAAAATCAAGAGAAAATTGACCTGCAAAAAAAATCAAAAATAACTTATTCATGTAGGTAACATAATGTACACTTTTGAACTTCAAAAAAGAAATATACATTGAATGCTTCCAATTTTACATTTACTGCCAGTTCTCAAATCAAAGGCACTCCCCACTCTTTTTAATCGCCAAGTTTTTTCATTTACACAACGATTGTTAGGAGCTGCAACCATTACACCATGTGACATGACGTGTTCATATGACATCTTGAGTAATAAAGAATAATAAAATAAATTAAAAACAAAGGTTTGTCCTCGAGAAGCCAAATTCAAACAAAGAAATTCAGATTACGTGTTAGTACCTGGATGGCCGGGCCGAGCTTTGCTCGGTATTTTTATTTTTTTATAAATTGTGTTTTTGGAAATTATATATAAGTACGAATTACATACTAATAAAATGATGAAATATGAACAATATAGATTATATATGCTGGAATAGCTTTAGTGTTGTTGTGTCGTTAAAGCAATTTAAAAAAAATAGTATTATTATTCGCCGATAGATGTCAGGAAGATTCATTTTTTAGTTTAAATTGGGACTACTCAAACGCCACCTTTTTGTTATTTTTTTATCATTTATTCCTAGCTAGATCGATTTATCGCTCCCGAAACCCCCCGTATACTAAATTTCATGAAAATCGTTGGAGCCGATCCCGAGATTCCAATTATATATATATATATATATATATACAAGAATTGCTCGTTTAAAGATATAAGATTTGTAAAACAGACTAAAAATGGGCTGGATGACTTGTCAGTCACTGTTGTCCTTAGGCTCATTAAACTATCTAAACCCTACTGTGTGCACACTCCCAAAAAACAGAATTTTAAACCTCGCCGTTGTAACCCTCTAGCTGAACTATAAAAATAAAAAAAGCAATAAACGAAAACAGGATTGTGAAAGTTTCATTCCATTTGAACATTTTGAATTCATTAAGTTGGCCTTTTTAATTTGGTTGGCCTGTATTCCCCTGTTGTCTACCACTGGATTACAGCTCAATTGTTATTCATTATTTATTTATGGTTTCGTAGAAATACTGATATTATTGGTTTTAAAATGATGGTTTTTAGTATTGTCTTTTATTAACATAACTTTAACACGTTTAAAGAAAACACTTTTTGAACGGGTTGAAGTTATGTATTATTGTAAACTTATAATTATATTGAAACATAATTTTAAATTTATCCAACGTTTCGCGTGCTTTACAGTGTGCGTGGTCACGGTGGCGCGAAACGTCGGATAAATTTAAAGAATTCTGCTCATTTAAAGGAGTTCTGCCTTTATAATATACCTAACCTATTGTAGATCTATATTCGCACTTTATTGTTTGGGTTTTGAATAGATTTTGATATGACCATGATTTAAATAATACGCCTGACAAATAAGTGCTAGCAATATGTTTTTATTCGCAAACTGTGGTATTAAACTTACATTATCATGCAGTTGTTAGCTGAAGTTTTAATATCAATTATTTTAACTTATATATTTTTTTAGCTGTCTACTTTAAGTTAATAAACACCAAAATCCATCACTGGTACGCGTACTTTGAACAAAATTTCAAACATATTCATATATAGATTAAAATTGTAAACTTCATTGCTTTTTTAAATATATTATTTATGTAGCATTTTATTGATTAAGGCAGTACGTCTCTTACAAACCAACAATTCTAATTTGGTTTTCAACTAATAAAATCATTGTTTGGCTGGAATTCACGCTCCAGGTAATTATAGACTTAGGATCTGTTTCACAATGTATGGATAAAGTACCAAATAGCTGTGCAACACAAATTATTTGGAAGATAAAAGTTCCGAATAAGAAACTTCGCGTTTCATGACGAATAACGCTATCTGACAGTCATGAAACGCAACAAACACTAGTTTATCCTACCAATTAGTGTTAAATATTTGGACTTATCCGGACATTGTGAAACAGGTCCTAAGTAAACTATTGTCGTCAAACTTAATTTAAAAGGAAGGAAATTATTAAATAAATATTCCATTTGTTGACTTTTAATTTAATTAAAACTATCTACATACTACATCACAGTTTTCTACAATATGTTAAAATTATTTTGGTTATTTATTTACGATAAACCTAGCTTACAGATGAGCTATTGTGTCTGGCTTCAGAGGCATGGGTACCCACTTTCCAGATATTCCTTCCGGTCAACACGACCAGTCTACATAAGATTCATAAGAGTATTGTCTCGTCGTCAGGGTTCAACCCCTTTGTTGTTTCGCCCGTGGCTATTAAACTACCGTAAACGATGAAACGAAACACAGAACCAACAATACTTCATACCCATAGTATATGACTTCAGCTGACGCCAAAACGATGACGTCACCAATCACGTCACCCTTTTATAGAATTCGACTGGCGATAGTAGTTCACGAATGGCAAAAACTATGTTTGGCTAAGCCCCATGTTAGGGGTGAGTTCTGGGTGAATTGATAAAATATATTTTTAACCATATCTGATATTTCCGTTTATTCCATTTCCAATATATGTTTCAGTCCATAAAAATCGATATGTATGTTTAGGTTCTATTGGAAAATGCAAATAAATAACGGGATTGAACGTTGATTGAAGTCTAATTAGGTACAACGTTTGATTTATATCCGGCATTAAACTATTATTACAAATACTATGTAAACCACAGCTTTATTAAGATTTTAGGTTTCCACGCGGTGATTCCACGTACTTAGAGTTGACCATTAAGTTATTTCAAAAAATAGATGCATATTCAACAAATGGTACCAATCAGTTAACTAAAGATAAAAAATGCTTTTTTACGTTCCAATTAGACAGAGGCAATATTGTAATTTGTACTTAGGACATTTAGACAAATAAGTCAACTCATAATGGACGACTATGAGTATGAGGTATCCAATTCATATATAACGTTTCATACTATGATTAAACTAGTATTTACTTATCTTCTATCAAATAGTGTATAGCTTGTGAAACAGAATATTTGATGTTTTAAACCATGCTGACGAAGATATCTGCTTACTTTACGTTATTTAACGTTAACAAAAGATACCGTGTTAACCATGGTTAATATATAAAAAGTATATTAATTTAACCTAATTATATTATTGCATTTTTGCAGACGCTGGTCACCAGATGTGGGTGCCAGACTTTTTCGAGGAGATACTAAATACAAGGTGTCTCAAAGAAGGTTCATATTTAGTTGATGTATCAAAAAAATTTTTATTCAATTAATTATTAGTGTTGTTCCGGTCTAGGCATAAGCGGAATGCTTGGCGCATCATTTAAGTAGCGAAAACCTCGAATACTGCAGAATCTTCGCGCCACAGTCGGCGAATCACTATCTTCTATGCGCGGTCTGCTCTCGAGAAACGTTCCACAGCGAGCGACTGAATTTCAAAGAGCCAGGCTACTGTTTGACATAACCCCCGTGCCCCTCAGAATTGATGCATTCACGCAGTAAGCTAAACAAATGTAAACTTTCTTTTGAGACACCTGTTTATACCATGTTGACTATCTAATTAATGTGATAATTAGAGTTGGATCCAATTGATTTACTTTTATCTTTAATAAGCGTTGAAACCAAAGGTTGTCCAGCAACCAATAAGAGTAATGATTACCTATCTACAAGTTCTTACGCCATAAAATCATCGTCCGCATTGATATTCCTACTAACTGTTGTATATATCTCGTTTTCTTCTTTAAGACCTTTCTTGCCCATGTAGTAAGGGAACTCATTATTTGTAGGCAAATAATAAATACCAGGCTTATCAAAGTCTGTTTCCAGACCGGCGTAATTCAATTCCGTGTTATTGTAGCATTTTGCTGATCTTGCATCTTGAATAGAGTCACACTTCATGGCTATAAATTTCTTTGGATTGTCCAACGCTACCCACCAATAAAGCAAAGATCGTATGTGACTACATATAACCAGACATGGTATGTATGGAATGTCTCCCGGCTGATATTCTCCGCCATTTGCGTAGAAATCCACGTGCCCTAGACGTTCTGCTATACCAAATCCATCTATGTTTGTATGAATCACGTCTACATGCTCCGCATCCGATGGGGCGAGTTTTTCGTCAGCTGGTAAACCTCTGAAGCATGGCCCAGCAGGATCCAAGCCAGTTAGTCTGAAAGGCTTCTTCCCGATCACAGATTGGTAGTACTTAGCAGCGTGACTTACAATGTGGGCGCCAAGGCTGGTGCCGACTAGTTCCAAGTTCTCAGGACGAAGGCCTGCCTGGGTTAATTTGACAAATAGCTTGCCAAATTGTTGTCCGATAACGCGGCTAAGACGGACGGACCTGAAAGATTTAATAAGTTTAAAATACCTTTACATCATCCAGTCAGTGAACATTCAAAATTTAGTTTACTACGTTCTAAAACTAGTCGTAGTATATTGATATTTAAAATCAAGGGGAAAATAACTGAAGTGTAAAAAAACAAGTTTCAAAATAGAGAACCTGTTAAATGAATATATGAGAAGTGGTCATAGAGTAAATTCATTAAATTTATCGCCTCACCGCATACTGGGTACTTAGATTGCTAAATCGAGTATTACCATATTTATATTTTTAGAATTTGCAAGTATTTTAATTAAGTTTTCATAAAGAATGAATAGATGATTTAAACGATTCTATCCTGTATACAAACAATGTACATGTTCCAAACAAGCCTAAGAATTTTGTAATAACGTACCACATTAAAGTTCACAAATCCTACATAACTTAATTTAATTTTCTATTAAAATCTTATTCTCTATAAATAGACCCTAATTTAAGACAACCGCTTTTATAACTTGTATTTTGGACAAAAAAATACAGTTGCGCTAAAACAAAGTCTTTAATAGGCAAGTAAATTAGCCTTCTGTGACAAACGCCGTCCTTTTTTGCGTCTACAAAATGTTTCCTACATCATATGAGTGACTGTTAAAAACGCAGACAGAAACTTTAGACATTGGTGCACAGCTGGGGCCCGGACTTACAATCTCAGGGATGGGTTGTAAGCTGAAGCCACTGGGCCATCTACTAGGTATTTTAATTATTCATACACTTAACATACCTAGCGTACGGCGTGACATGTAATAAAACACCTGTTTAACTACTTTGCTAAATGGTCATAAAATACGATGTTGACAGCATTGGCCGTAATGTTCTATGGCATATTTTGTTACTATGATTGATTAAAATATAATAAGATATGTACTTTGAATTATTATAATCTCAAAAAATCATGTTGATCGTAATGGAGCGAGCCAAAATCAAAATGGCCGTACTTTTGTTTTTTTTCAATTTGTTCGCTTTATAATGTCTGATTCATTTCGCTAGAAATCGCTTATTTCTCATTAATAAAACGCTATATATCTGCATTTCTTTCTTTAAGGCACATATGTATTAGCTCAGAAAATATATCATGTGATATGGAAAAGTGATAGGAAAAAAATAAAAAAATCAGAACGTTTTATTTATATACGTTGCTCTATGTGTAAAAATTTACGTTCCCATGAATCTAGTTATTTATCTGAGCCTACATACATTATGCAATTCCCCATAACTGATATACAGCATTGATCTGTTTATTGGTGATAAACAAGCAGTAACAATAAGCCTGTAACAATGGAACCCGTTCAATGGAATTTCCACTATTTGCGTTTTGTTTTTCCTTTCATTCCAATATTTATTCAACCGGTAAAAATACTATTTTCTAACTAGTTAATTGAAATTTTGTAATGTAAATATGGTCACACGTTCTTGAGAAAATGTGGACGGTGGTGGACCAAAATGCATTGGCTAACACTGACAATATTTTTTTTTAGAATTTGATTTGATTATTCAATATTGCCTTCGAGAGTGTTATAATGATTATATAGCGGTCGTATATTTCGGTGATAACATGTAATCAGCGCAAAATTTCTGTCCAACGAGCATTCTATTTCACGTTTTATCAAGTTTTGATGTGTATTTTGGGTGATTTTTCCCTTGTTTTAATTAAATAATATTTAAATTACAATTAAGTGCTATCAAACCCTACCACCACATAACAACGTAGCTTTAAATGTTAACAAAAACGTTATCTGTTTAAGACTGACACTGATATAATGTAATGATTTATTTAAATAAATAAATCGTTTATTTGCAAATATTTACATTTAATAATTATAAAAATTACACAAGCAGTCATATTAAAATAGACATACACATGTAATTAATAATCATATAGCATAATTGAACAGTTTTGATCGTAAACTCTTACACGTTATATAGGCACCTTGCCTACTAATGCAATCGCAAAAAGCATTACACTTATTAAATTAAACTACCAAAATGTTAGCTTACAATGTTTGGAATGTTGCACCATGAAAGCTTACACATATGGATATTAAACAATTAACGTTCACCTTAATTAGTACCGACAATGCATACTGCTAATATTTATTTTATTACCCTAGTGCATTATACGATTGTTTACTTATCCCAGCTCCCTAGGTATTCTAAGTAATGCAAACGTCACTTGTATAAGCTTTAAGAATTCTGTTTGTATACATAAACTAGTTATGCCCGTGCCATGGTAATTCAAATCGTAAATCATTTACATAGAATGTTCAACATTAGTAAATTTAAATAGGTATTAAAAAATATTTGATTTGAAATAGGTAGTGAAAGAATTTATTTAATCAGTCCAGGATTTTTTTAGCTTGATTCAATCGTAAAGATAAAAGCAAAAACTCAAAATGCAAACTTTAATACTAAACAAGTGATTGATTTGTAGAACTTCTGTCTTAGAACTTTCCTATACACAACAATTGATTTAGTTTTGTTTCGTGACAGCAAAATAATTTTATGTTTTGAAGCTCCGATTCGGTTTATAGCAATATAACTTCCATGGGTAAAACTTTCTTTTTGTTAATATTGGTACGGTCTACTAATAATACTTTAAATTAATTAAATTATAAATTATTTCGTTTGTTTTTCCTAATCAATTTATGATGTTTGTTTTTTGTTTAGGTGATTTTTAATAGTTATGTATTCGTCTCAATTTAAGATCACTAGGACAGGACTGTATCATTTTTTAATTCATATGTTAATAAAAAAATAATACAATAATTAACTTTGATGATAGAGTTATAATGTAATGTAATTTTAAAATTCTAGACGAATTATTTATTTGCGCGCCTTTATACGTTCACAGAATATGCGAAACATTAACTGTACCTAAACCATATTCTTGCAAATAAATTATTTTTAATACAAATCTATTAAAGTTATATCATTTGTCTTAGTAACCATGGTATGCTGTTTACTACGAAATGCAATATCTTTTCAACTAACGACTTTGGCGAAATTTGTCAGGACCTTTAGTGAAAATACTTTACTTTGTTACTCACTTGGGATAAATATAAGTGAGGAAGTGAAATGTTTCCGACATAAGTACATTGTAGCCTCTCTTAGCATAACCATTAGCCATGGCCCGACTGTGGGGAAATACCGAGCTGTCCCAAAAGCCCACAGCATAAAAAACCGTCTTCTTGCTGAGATCTGAAAGACAAAATTGAATCGGTTATTTTCTCGATTATTCTTTAGTTGATAAACATGTTTTTATATTACACCACCAATTTAATTTGATTACGATCAAAACATTTTAATATAGTAAATTTTGTCATGTCACGCTTGTAAAAAACTGTTTTTAGCTTCCGCTTGACCACTTATCAAATGAAATAATCATAATGCTATTACGGTATAATAAATCAACACAAGGCTTAGAAAACCTTTTTTATAAGCAGGTATAAAATTGTACTTTCATGGATTCATGGCTAACGTACATGGTTTAAAAAGTAGGTAAATATACGTTTGCCTGGAAGAGATCGCTTGTTAGCGATATGGCCACCCGTTGCCTCCGTTTTATGTTATGTGTACTTGTATAAATCTAACAAAGTGTGAATAAATAAAAATCTTACCAAATTTCTTATCGCTTAATATAGCTTTGTATGCCGCTTTGATTGGTAAACTACGTCTGTAAACGCCTGTATCAGTCAAACGTTGTATAATCACTTGCAAAAGTGGCATTGATGAATCTGCTATTGTTGCATTCTTTCCTGCGCCGGGGCCTGAAGATAAAAATATTATACGCTGTTATAATTGTTCTATATGATAGAAGGTCAGAGTGATGGCAGGGGAAGTTGGGGTTGATCGCCTACCCGTTGGTCTGACCAAATTAAGACAATTAAGTATCAATAATTAAGTCTCAATATCTCTAACGCACTGAGATAAACTGAGGATGGAGTGGTGTGGAGGCAGCAAGTCGACGTATTGGTTAGAGCCTTTCATGACAAGCACGATCTTTACCAAAGAAAATTACATAGAAGAGGACTGTGGTTGAAGGCAAAAAAGCAGTTTTATTTAGAATTAAGTGGACCCAACATTGGTAACACTAAAAGTTTGCCACTTCTCTTGACGACCCCTAACTCTTTAATACATCGGATAATACATTTTTTACGTTATGTTCTTTCATATTCTATATTAAAAGATTTATATTTAAATATTTTTACAATAATTTTATTCCACGAATTTAAGGTTGTTTTAGTCGCGCAACACCACTATGTTAGCAGCTGCCCACCGAACTAATTCGGCTTAGAGTTATCCAAGAAAAGAGTGTGCTAGCCTAAAAGGCCGACAATGCGATTGCGAGCCTTCTGGGTGAGTATCCATGACTAAACATCACCTTCTGCCCGGGTGACCATATGATTTAGGGTGTCTATAAATACATTTTACATATTAAATTGTTTCTTTTTATTCCCAAATTAAAAAATATGATCTGACATTCTATGTATGAATAGTATGATTCAAACATAAAATTTCAGTATGTCATAATGTATGTCTTTCAATGTCGACCTCCAAAACTAAGTAAATTAGGAAGCGCGCCAATTATGAAATCCTCATGTCAAAATAAAAAAAAACTGCAGTCTAAAAAGGTCGTATTTAAGAACGTAAATCGAAGTAATATCTAGTTTCAAGAGTTTATGTATGAAATTTTATATATTTGACAGCGCTCATGACGGGTTTGAGATTCGAGATACAAATTAGATAATCGACATAAGTTAGACTAAGTAAGCATTTAATGTTAATTTACTCAAAGTGTCACCGCTTTAAACTGTAAAAATCATTATATCTGTTATATTAATGTTCTATACATCATTATATCTAGCAACAAATTATCATATCTATAGCCATAATTAAGCTAAGGTAAAATAAATAGTATTTATATGTCAGTTTTTTTGCATAAAAAATCTCAAAGCTAAATGATGTTAAATGTCATTGGAAGATCTTTGTTTTAGTTTTCTTTTCGATGCGTTTTATACTACAACCTTGTTTGAGACACAATTATAGACAACATATATCTGTAGATAGAGTAATAACTATTTTGCTCTAATCAATGTATAAAATACAAACAGTAATTATCCCGGAATATTATGAACGTATTATTAATTATGACATATAATTGTTGTGTATGAACCGGTTTTAACTATAATTATATACCTAACTATTAAAATATAATTAAAAAATACATTTATATTAAATTCCAGCTAAGAAAGTAATGTTCTAATGAGTTGTGATATTCTGTTTTAACATTCCATACACAATCTGTGACGGCATAATAAAATCAAGTGAATTTTAACTTTTCTTTTTGTATCAAAAACATCGTAAGAGATATGATATAATTTTAAAATTATTTTTTTATAAGGCCTAAAAAAAGCTATTAATAGTCATTTTATTTATTTAATTTTGAATTAAATTTCAACAAACATTGAAACACTATGTATAAAACTATTAATAATTGCGAAGAAGACCTATGTATTATTTATTTGTTCAGAGTTGAACAAAATAAATTACCATACAAATAATATGGAGTCTGCACTTAATGTTAAGTGTATGCATTGAATGAATAATTAATCGTATGTGCAGAGATTTTATAAAATTTGTATCTTATGTTTGTTCTGTTTTCAGTGAAATAGATCTGGTCTAAAACCCGGTATTAGAAATATTGATCATTAAGTTAATGATTTTTCTATACGTCTAGGACAAAATAGTTAAACGTTACAATTGCAATACGTACAACAATTAAAATTTCTACGGCATTTCTGTTTAAATGTGGAATCTGCAAAGGTCGATATAAAACTCGTAGCAAAAACAATAATGTAACACAATGCCCGAATATAATTGTCTAATTAATTATAAATGATAATATGATCAGTAATTGCTTAGTGTGTCTGTTTCATATCTTCATAATAGTTCATTAAATCCAAGATTCTTTCTCACTGTCTCGGGTTACACATGTATTTGACGTTGATAGATTAGTGTAAGAATTATATTAGTCTATGGAAATCATAATAATAATTTGAGCATAGTTGTGACAAAAGACAATTCAATTATCTGTCTTTTGACGTCAGCTCGAATTGATGACTTTTGACGTGTGGATTTTGACACTTGCAGAGAAAGTATACCGAAGTAGAGTAGTAAATTATGTAAAAAAGTAAGACCGTTACAACTTTTAAAGTTTAAAAAAAACAAAACTAAACTTTTAAAGTTTAGTGTTTTGTTTCCATATTTACCATGTTTTGGTTTGAGATTGAATATCATAAAATTAAAAAAAATCAGTTCCGTTAAAATTTTCGGGTAAATAATATTATATTTCTTGTATGTATTTCAAAGAACGAATATAATTTTTTTTTCTCAAAAAATATTTTTAATAAATCACTATTCATACTTTTCAATTTCAAATATTATACTTGCAATAACTCAAGAAAGATTTCGTTATATTGCCAAACGTTGACAAAGAATGTTAAGAGTAAAATTTCAACATTAGATGACGGTGCAGAAAAAAACATAATAGTAGGTAGGTACTTATTTTCTTTCGACATCATTCTGGTGAAAATAATGGTATCCAATTTTATAAGGCCAAACTTTGCTAGAAGCACTAGTTAAATTGAATTTAATACTATTGAATGAAATAAGTTTACTAAAAAAGCTACTCACAGTGGGGCACGAGTCCTGAGGGAACACCAATATCGGGTTTAGGCTCGAAGCAGCTGACCGAAGCCAATGAGAAAGTCAGGATTAGCCACAGCATGTTTGTTTAACCTAAAAAATATATTAAAGTAATATTTCAAAGAACACTTAGACTATTTTACATCTTACTATTTCAACGAGTCGTTCAATCAATTTATCGTGTATTTTATTAGTACTTGTTTTCAGATCATTTTTGTGATGTAAATATAGTGTTTATACATTCATATTTCATATTACGTAAAATTGAAGATGAACAATTATTACTTTTAAAATTCTGACTTCTGAATAAAGTGATAGAAAAAACGGAATGTCTTCCGTAAATTCGCAGAAATTATTAAGTATTTGTCTATTAATTACCTAAATTACAACATTTGCATAAGATTTACGCACGTATTACTATAGTGAATATCACTCAAAAACTAAATAATTTCCTTATAAAAATCGATTCTTACGTAGTAATTAACAATGCTATTAAATTATATACAGTAATTGAATGCTTTGATTTTCTTCCTTCCAGTTTTACACGTAATTACGTAATTGTTAATTGACAATATATTCTGAAATCGATTTATTTCTAACTCAACTATACAGAATTTAAAATATTCTTAACCGCCATAGTAATAAAAATTATTAAAATTTGTAAAAATAAATTTAGATATAAATTAAAACTTTCGTGGTTATTAAGATTTATGTGAGTTAATTCTTTAACTACATTTACAGTTAAGTTAGGTGCTTAGATAGTTTAGGTAAGTAAGGATTGATACTGTAATTGTGTAAAGAGAAGTGTAGGCCTCACTAATTTATTATAATAATAATGTTTAATATATACAATTTAGTTGGAGGTTTTGTGGTTTTTAACTTTGTGCACATGGAATGTGATTTATATTTTTTGTGGAGATCATGATCATATTTCTTTTTATATATTTTTTTTGTAGATCTTGGAACGCAACTCTTTGAATATTTATCGACCGAGGCTGTATAAACCTATCGCAGCCTCAATAATTTTAGATAAATGAATTAATGATACGGCAAACCTTAAATAAATTAAAAAGCATTAAGTTAAAGTAAACATAGTTTTGGGTCTATAATATTGTTTATGGTATATCATAGTGCATTCATCCCAATCATTACGTCATGCGAAACCATATGCATATTTAAAATATTCATGGGAATAGAGCTAAACACACCCTCCACAAAAGCCACCACTCAGGCGCCAGCAGTTGGCCTGCGTAATAAAAATACAGAATTCTGCATAATATCACTAATTTAAAAAAATAACAGAGGCCAGACGGATGATTTGTATGTAAAACGAACCTTGGTTGTAATCTTCACTTCCTGACTCGTTTACTCTACATAATTTAAGTTCTAATCATGTAGAACTAGTTCCAAAATACATTCGAGCTTTGGCCGATGACGATACAACTTCGAAATTTCGTAAACTTTTTGTATGTACGATAACTAATTCACTCGCGATCCCTCTAGCATCGAGTGTCCATGGGCGGCGGTATCACTTAACATCAGGTGAGTCTCCTGCCCGTTTGCCCCCTTTTATATAAAAAAAACTATTATCATTACTAAAATAACTTACGAAGTATTTATAAAAAAAATATGTTAAGTCACGCGGTCGCTGTTTTAACTTAATCTAGAATCTAGATAACCGTGAATCACGTTTTAGTACCATTTTTATAACAAATTAAAGTCGCAAGGTGAATTAGTTTCCGTAATATTTTCCTTGCATGCAAGTTTTATTAATTAGCGTATATTCGCAAATTCTAATAATTATTTTCGAACTTTAACAGTGTATAAAATAGACATAGAAACAAACGAGAATATTGAGTTAATCGACGTTTCGTGCGATTGTTACTCGCTTGCTAAGTGTAATTTTTGTATAGCACTTGCACTAACAAAGAGATATACCTGTTCTTCAGAAAGACCCTAGCACAACTCCCTCTACCTGCTCACTGTCATGCTCATTGCGTCATTAAAGTAAACCTACCAGCCCCAAGCACTAGATCCAGACAGCTCACACATATCAATCCAGACAATACAATACAATATACTACATCTTGTTTTGTTTCACACTACAAACATATCAAGGATAGTAAATTTTTACATGGCAAGAACGGTAATTCAGCAGTGTATTAGCTTCAATGTACCGGCGAAATCGCGCGCCTTTTTTTTTTAATTTTATGACCCGGCAACATAGACCTTTAAGTCATAACTTATTTGGAAAATGTTTTTTACTTTGGTCACCCGCCGTGACTTCATATTACACCTAGGACCCCCTGAAAGGGACACATATGATTCGATACATTAGTAAACGAATACATAGGTAAAACTTTTTATATTATCGATTGAGTGAAAGGAAAGTTCTATTATTTGATAGAGCCTACGTAGTAGTTAGTATTCTTTTATCATGTAGCAGCCTTTTTCCTAATAATGTTCTTAACTGATTATTGTTTCGTCTATTAATTTTTTCATATATAAAAGGTTATGCATTTTTCTTGATCACCTGTGAGAATAGGGATCTGTTTTTTTTAATAAATTCAAGTTTTATGTTCAAGTTTTCTACTAAAATTTAACGTCATGTATTTTTTTAAATTAAGATATCGGAAGCTCAAACACAGATGGAACGACCATATATAGTCTTAAATAAATTTTAACCTACTTTGTTTCAATATCAAACTAATTACACTGCTCATGCGATTTGTTTAATGACTATATTTATACACGATTTCAGCTTTAAAATATATCTTTATACAATGAGATCACTATATCGCAAATATTTAAGTAGCTACTGTCAAGAAACAAAAACTATTAAAAACATTATTCAAGAAATTTCTATTGGTAATTTGTACTGTTGATTGCACCTTTTATTTTAATAAGCCACAACTTATAAACTAATTATGGTATACAGATTCCAGAAAATATTTGTAAAAGCAAAAAATATATACAACTAATTAGTATCTTCATATCTATATATATGCTTGTTAAATAATAGGCAAGAATATTTTATTAACGATGTTATTGCGAACTATAAAGTAATGAAAATATAAAAAAAACTTTTATTTCAATCCTGAGCTCCTAATCCAATGTAATCCATAGTTAATTGAATTACATACATCAACTCGAAATATCAGTGAACTTGAAGCCTTTTATCAAAATATTTCTCAACACAAAAACAAAACTTACCTATATAATAATTCCAAATGTCACAATAAAGCATTAAATTTACGATTATATCACAATTATTAAAAAAAACATACAGCATTAGATACGAGTGTTGTAACGAAAAGACGACGCAAGTTTAAGGACAAGGATACAGCCACGGTATGCGTATGCGCAGGTTGGCAGTATGCAACACAAAATTTGTTATTAATTTATTTATTTTATTTTTTTTATAGAACTGGGGGCAAACGGGCAGGAGGCTCACCTGATGTTAAGTGATACCGCCGCCTATGGACACTCTCAATGCCAGAGGGCTCGCGAGTGCGTTGCTTTTATGTCACTGTAAAAGATTAAATAGATAGATACAGATATCTATTGTTAGATATAATGCGTGTGTCTAGGAGTAATATCTGCATGATTTATCTGCAAAAGAGGGATTGAAAGATATTGTTAGCGACACGTTTGAGTATCTATTTATAAAAAAAAATAGATAATTAAATAGGATTTGACCGCATTATTTGTTAAATTATTTTTTATTTAATCAGTAGAATTGTTTTATAGTTATTCCTAATATTATTATATTTATTAATAGAATGTACCGAGAATTTTGTATTATAAATATACCTACTGAAAAAGAACCATTAAATCGGACCTGTCAAATTCAACACAATCGATAAAATTTGTTTTTCAATGTAAACACAAGTGAATGCTTTAGAAACCGATTATCATTGACCCAGGCATTTACAAGGTTATTGATATACGATTTATTACAAATTTAACCGATTGACTATGTAAATATATTTTGTTTTAGGCGTTTGAATAAAGAAGGCTACTAATAACAATGTATAACTTAAAAACTGTGCCAGACGACCTTAGATAAATCAATTAAAAAAAACTTTAAATTTGGAAATAAATATAAACTTTGGTAACAATGTGATGGGAGTTTTAGCCAATTTCTTATTAAATATAAATAAGTTAGTAATAAGTTGCATAACGTGTTTGATTAAATTTGATAAAGACATCATTTAAATTAAAAACAAAATTGAATATAAAACCATGGTTAAACGGGGAGAAGCCTCATCTGATGTTATTGATACCGCGCCCATGTATAATCTCAAAACCAGAGGGATCACGAGTGCGTTGCTGGCCCTAAAACATTATCAACTCTGAAGTTTATCATATATAGCTTAACCAGCCGTTGAATAGTCAGCCTAGCCTTTTAACTAAACGGCGTCGTTTAACTAGCGGCCTGAAAGACATTGGCTACGACATATACTTTGTCAGATTTTTTTTTATAGAACAGGGGGCAAACGGGCAGGTGGCTCAACTGATGTTAAGTGATACCATGGACACTCTCGAGGGCTCGCGAGTGCGTTGCCGGTCTTTTAAGAATTTGTACGCTCTTTTCTTGAAGGACCCTAAGTCGAATTGGTTCGTAAATACTTCAGTGGGATATTCTATGATCTTTGAAAAAAATGTATGTACTGTTTAAAATATTGGTTAATACTTACGACAGTAAATATAAAATAATATTCGTTATTATTATTGCATACCGCTGTCCATCGCAATAATTCCCATAAATCCTTGATATGCTACGCTCTATGAATTACACATTTATATGAAACGTGAGTGCAAATGTATTATATAACTTCGATCATGATATTTTTAAAATAATTGCGTCTGTTCCGCCAAAACATATGGGAAATGTTTTAATAAAAAGTCGAAAAGTCTAATTAAACTGATCAAATATTTATACTTAAATACTCTATGAAATTATTAAAAGTATACATTTGATACCGAATATAACCTGTAAGTTGAAATTTAATTAATAATAATTCAAATTTTAAATCTTTCAACACACAAAAAAAAGGTAATTCTTTTGTTCATTTTTGTATGATTTCTTTACAGAAATATCGAAATTATTTAGAGAACTAGACATTACAAAAATATAAAAAAAGGTATTCAATACATTGAAAGTGTTTTATTATAACGCATTATCCAGTTAAATAAAGTTTATTTAAATATCACAAAAAAAAACCAAAACGACTACAGCTGTCAGCTTGTCGGCTTTTTGTGTCGGTGTACGCGCGCACCGCTCAAATTAACTCTCATCATTTTTCTCTAACGATCCAAAAGAAGTATAACTTCAAATAATATAATAAGGGTCATAATTTGTCTCTATATATATTATATAGAATGAAGTTCCCGCAACTTACGTTATTTTTTATTCCTTTTTTATCAACAGGTTTTCTGTTAACCTAGGTGTTGGACACCCCACGAAAAAATATCTACATCCATTAGAAATTCACTTAAATTCTCACAATCGTAATATTATAATTAAACTCATTTATTACACAAGTACAGCGCCGGCCAAGGGCTGTATCACTGGCCGAATTCACGTTTTTTTGCATTCAATATTAAGATTGCGGATTTAATACTTACTGAGAGTTTTAATGTATCTTATTAATCTTAATAAATGACACAGTTGCTACTATTTCATTAAGGCTTTCAAGTGTTAATTATGAAAGCCCAAGAAAAGAAATGTCTATGTTTAGATTTTGTACTTAATATTGACTATATATTGAGAACCTACAGGAGGTTATTTTAATATTTTTACAGATTAAATCACAATTATAAAACGTATGAAACCTTACACATGACAAAGTATCATCTACATCCTCACATTTTCCCTGTCGTAATTTGACGATACTATTTGTTGAAATAAATTAATATTTATATATTACCCTCCGTGAAAAAATGCCCTTAATGCTGGCATAATTTTTAGTCTGCAACAAAACATAGAACCTCCGTTCTCAGGGAACAATTTAAACTAGCTTAATATAAAATAAAATAAAAATCCAAAAACATGTTTAGCCATTAAAATGCAACTCATAAGGTTTTAAGGGCCAAGGCACACTGGTATTTAAAATCATGGCGTGGATCAGAAACGCATTTTAAACGCTTTACATCGCATCAATCTCAAACGTATTTTGGTATATTAAAACATCATTCGGCAGATTTTTTCATTTCTATCTTATCCAAACGGCTATTTAGAAATAGAGTCTTTATTATTAGGCAGAGTTTGTCAAAACTTGCGATTTTAGTTAAAGATATTCGAAGCTGCTCCTAAGCTCACAGTTTAAAATAACCTTATGTCAAAGTCACTGGCATCCAAGTATGCTTTAGTTGCTAGCAATAAATATTAACGTAAAAAACGCTTGCCTCTACGCTACCGCTACCAAAGAGGTCCCTGTCTAAAGCGAAGGTCCTGTTTTGGATGCAGTATTTATTTTAAGGTCATTTACTCAAGCTGGTTCTGTGCGACCTTATCAAGTTTGCATTTTTTATAACTTTAAAATTCTACGACATTAATGTTTGGTATTTACGTAGAAATAGGTGAACGGGCTTCCGTCCCTGACACACGCCGATCTTGTAGTTTCATCATTATCTTGTCAGTCACCATCAAAAGCAAGTAAAATTAATAAAGAGTCCTATTTTTGTTAAACACCATAAAATCTTTAAGTCGTAAGGAAAGGATTACACCATTTTATTGCAAGTAAAACTATTCATTGTTCTCTCATATTATGTTCTATGATTTTAAGTATGGCTACTTCGATTAATTAAACATTGTGTCTTAGACTTGAAGAACTTGTATTGACATGTTATGTGTAATAATGCTACACCTCTGTAATTATATAAAATGATTAGGATGGAATATCAAGGTAAACACGTGTGGTCACCTCTCGCAAATTGAGACCACTTATTCACCTCGTGAATGAAGGACTCCAATAATTAAATATAATTAAAAAATATAGAAGACAATTGGGACTCTTAAGCAAAGGCGTGAGAGGGTTTTACGTCCATTATTATTTACAAATGAATCAAACATTCCCATAATATTCAACCCTAATCAGAATTATATGGGCATCTATTTAGCATGGCACTAGTTTACATTGCTTATAGCCACAATTACTTTATGTATCAATCCAATTTGTGTATACTTCATCCTTTATACGGAATTAAAAACCTTATATATGACTAACAATTTATTTATAAATAAATTATATATTAATAATAACAAATAGATACACTGAAAATATAGCCAGAGACAAAATACATACATTTAACTACAAGAAGAAAACAAACAAAAATTATTCAATATATTTAAATAAGTGATACCTAATTTGGCTGTTGGTTTGGTGTTGTGGGATGGTGTAAAAGCGAGGTAAGTATGTGAAGGTGTGTATGAGAGGTATGCTCATGATGCAGCTAATTTTGCACTATAGAAATTCTTAATATTCCTTTTAACCATATTTCGCGATAGCTTAAACACGTAGGTTTAAATATTGGTCGTTGTATGCCCGGGACGCGCGATACAAAACCAAGTTTTTTGCATAGTGTTGATGTGAGGAACATGAAACAAAGCACGGTTAAGAGTCTGGTAGGCAGGTAAGGGCAACTTTTCTAGAAGGAAGCTGCAATTCATTTTATTTGAGATGATGTCATGTAGACGCAATAAATCATATTGTTTTCGTCGAGATTCTAAGGTATTCATTTTAAAATGTGCACACGCGTCTTTATAGGTATTAAACTTATTATAGGTTTTATAGGAGATAAATTTTATACATTTTTTAATAATAACCTACCTGTCACCTTGGATATGATTTCATAACAACACAAGATCAATAGTAGTAGAAACTTGTCATATCCAATTGCAATAAAATAACATTACCATACAAAACGCCTCGATGCCTGTAAAATAAACAATGATATAATTTTTAATACCATTTTCGTTGAGGAAAATTCTCTCCATCTTTACCGCGATATAAATACGTGATGTTACTTATGAATCAGATATTAAAACATGGTACAATTGTGAACGAATTGACTAGAAATATTATTACTGAAATCAAATAGATATGATATTGTTTTTGGAATTTATTTGAAATTCGAAACACGTATAACGTAGCCCCACAATGCGAATGGCGGGAAAAGTTAACGAAGAGTAGCATCGTATATGAATACACAGTTTTCTTAATATTTTTATCATCCAGACTACAAAATCGTACATTCATTAATGGTATTTAGTTCCATTTATTTATTTTAAAACTTTAATTAAATCATAAGTTTATAGTAAAGGAATATTTATGTAGATAACACAAATTACAACGTCAATAAACCAATACATATAAAATGCTTCTAATTTCAAATTTATTGCCAGTTCTCTAATCAAGGGAGTTGAACGTACGAGAAGAACTGGCAATAAACACTCTGCCACTCTTTTTAGTCGCCAAGTTTTTTGTTCTACAAAGTGTCCGTAAAGAGCTACAACCATTACACCACGTTCCACGCATCTTCAAGCTGCAATATAAAAAATAGATATACAAAACGAGAAAGAAAAAAAAAACACAAATATTTGTCGTATCAACAGAAGGCATGGTAAAATAGCTGCACGCAATTTTTTACACACGTAATTTGTGCTTTGAAACCTAAGAAGTAAACATCCCTGATTTTCTTTTTCCATATATGATTAAAAATAATAATTCCATACACGTCCAAGCATACCTTTTTAGATTAAATTAAGGTTCATAAATATGTAACTTTTAAGGTTGTTTACCTGATCAATGAAATATAATAATAATACTGCGTACAGAGTGCTTACAAATACCTCTTAATCGAGTTTCTTGGAATTTGTCTATCTATAAAAAGAATAATACAATGTAATATAACTAGTGAACTTCTAAACAAGGTCTTAGTAATAAACACTTTACAATATATCGCAAAATAAGTTAGTAAGCGCAAAACTCGAAGACGGCTGAATCAATTCGAGTAATTTTGATAAGTTTCCTTTTTAGTACCTACTTAGGTTGTTGGTTCCGGAAAAGCGAAAAGTCTCCTTTTAAATAGATGAGTTAAAAATCATATAAAGACAAAACGCAATTTTCGGGTATATAAATAGATTTGTATTTCTATAACTGCAATTAGTTCTGCCTCGTGCGATGGAGAGAAACATTGTGAAGAAAATGTCAGAGTACAGATTCGAGGCAACAACGAGTAATTCATGGATTCCGACTGTCAAACTTGTTGGGAGTTCATTCGGGTACATTCTTACCACCAGAGTCGCTATTTATCGCTAAATATCACTCGCGTGTCTGGAATGTCAAATACGGGAGCAGAAGTGTGCCCTAGGACTTGGGGAGGTGTGAGAAGACAGGTCAGAAAACTGAAGCCAGCCAGAATTTATTACCAGTTCTTTCAGCCTAACTATTCCGTTCAACGACCTTGATTTGAGAACTGGCAGTAAATGTAAATTAAGACGCATTTAATGTATATTTCTTTTTTTGACGTTCATAAGTGTATATTCTGTTACCTACATTAATAAATTATATTTGAATAATTGCCACTCCACTTTTTATATAAACGTTAATAATATTATTTTACGTTTGGAAAACCTTATTAACAATAATGCAGGGAACACAAAAAAAATACTCACACTAAAAAAATTCAAGCGGTGTGAATCATTACTATATTATAGTATGAAATCATTACTAACTATAAGAATTTATAGCACTAATGATATCAATTCATTCAATGCTGTTAATAAAATGTAAAAAAGGGTAAGGTTTTGTTTACATATATATGCAGATAACACCCATTATGTTAAAATTCACCTGCAGATAAGCAATTATACATAAACAATATTTCTAACTAGTTGCATGATTATTGAAACAGTTATAGGAATATCGTTTTACAACCAAGACGTGTTCTTGAATCGTGAAATAAGTTTAAAATGTCGGAAAAAGTTGCTATAGTGACTGGAGCAAACAAAGGTATAGGCCTCGCTGTTGTAAAAGGCCTTTGTAATCGATTCAGGGGTACAGTTTACTTAACGTCTAGAGATGAGGAAAGAGGTTTAAAAGCCGTTCAAACTCTTCAAGAATTAGGATTAACGCCCACATTCCATAAACTTGACGTAAGCGACAAAAACAATGTTAAAGAATTCTCAGATTTTATTAAAAATAAACATGGTGGCTTTGATGTTCTTATCAATAATGCGGCTATTCTTGAGTGGGAACAAGTATATCCATCGTACGAGGCCGCGAAACGTAACATTGATGTAAATTATCGTAGCTTACTGTTACTTGAGCAATACTTATATCCTTTGCTAAGAGATGGCGCTAGAGTCGTTAACGTTTCAAGTGCTTGTGGGCATCTATCAAATTTAAAAAATAAAAAATGGTTGGCTGTCTTCACTCGTCAGGATTTTACCACAGAAGACATAAATAGATTTGTTGATGAATATCTAATAAGTGTGCGAAACGGAACGTTTAACCGTAACGATTTTGCTGATGACGGAAAACATGCTGAACATCGTGTATCAAAGATTGCTGTTACTGCATTAACTATGGTACAACAGAGAAAATATCCAAATGTTTCTATTAATGCCGTGCATCCAGGTCACGTGAAAACCGACATGGCCATTGGTGGAGGAGACATCGAACCGGATGATGCAGCCAAAACAATTCTATATCTTATTTTTGATGCTTCACCCAATCTTAAAGGAACCTTTATGTGGTATAACAGAAAGCTGGTTGATTGGTTTGATATTGAAGGGGATTATTATTATCAACACTGCTAATAACACCTATATATAATACTATTATAAATATTCAATACAATGTTGCATTATAAGGTTCAAGCATATTATGGTTGTTTTTTTATTACACTAGGAATTAAGACATTAAAAATTATTTATAATGTATGCTCATTGCTCGGTATTCAATAAGCATATATAGATACTATACAAGACTTATGTGGTAACCAACACATAGTTTAACTTAATGAAGTTAAAATAAAACCGTCTTAGTAGTATAAAATACACAAATACAGTTTCTATTAATATTGTTCAATTAATTAGTAGGTCACTTTCATTATACTTCAACAATCACAACGAGACGTCATTTCAATACGATATGTCTACTGGTATATAAACAACTACTTTTCTTTAGCCACTAGGGTCTTCGAGCAGGCGATTTAGTGCATTGACCTTTATATTGGAGGAACTGCGAGTCGTTTCTCAACAAATAGAAAGGTTTTGGAATATGTATTCATTAATATAAGGGCTTAAATGAGGGCTCAGTAGTAGATCGAAAATAGTTTATAAAGCGTTACTGTTGTATAGACATTTTCATATTGCGTGAATTGGAAAATACGTTTCCCATAGCACACTGTCAATTATTAAACAATCATCCGACATCCGTCGCAACCCTGACAGTGACTTTAACATATGGCAGTGACAGTTGCCTTTTGGTTCAATCCGTTTGTGGATTTTGGGTGTGCTTAAAAATTTAAATAAATCCAACAAAATAAAATAAATAAATTAGAAAAGATTGGGAAATCTTGACTTAAAGTGGTTACCAAATCACAGAAAAGTTAACAATCTGAGACATTTGCCATCCTGTTGGGTAAGTTTTAAATATTTTTATTCATTACTTTAATAAAAATTTATAATGGTATACGCGAAATGAAGCTGACAAAAATAAACATAATTATCAGCTGTCAGTCTGTGCGAAATTTGTTTTCGTTTATGTACGTACTACTTTCTTAAATATATTAATAAATAAGATTTTGTGCCAAAAGTGTAGCCTTAAGCTTTGTTCGACCCCGAAAAATGTATTAGCATTCAATTCATGAACGTGCAAGTTATACAATGTGTAATAAACTGTAATAATGAGTGTCTTGTGATGGAAGAGTTTGCCCCAAAAACGCGACCTTGCGAGATATCAAAAACCTATTGCAAAGGAATTTGATATGTTTGAATAATAATGAACCAGTTGATCTTGATTGTTGGTTCACCATGAACTATAGTGTGTGTGTGTGTCTATAGTAATCTATAAAAAATCCTAAATAACCTTGAATAAATAAATAAAATTGGACTACTAAGACTGTTTATTGTAATTGCAAAAAACTATGAAAGGCAAAATTAAAAATTTCTAAAAAGCACCAAAAAAACCATAATATTTCCAAAAAAATGCTTGTATTATGAAATATGGAAAGAATTTTAAACATGAAAGAACAGCCTTGAATTGATTATATTTTATAATTGATAAAGTAGCCACATAATGAATATTTATAAATGTTAGTAAAACTATTGTAACACATGAATTAAACTTATTAAGAAGATGTGTTTAGCTTTAATAGTTTAAAACAAATCTTCATATAAATGAAAATCACAACAATTTTAAAAATTAAGAATGTTCACTGCAATAAGAATCAAATGTGGATATAAAACTTAACAATATAGTACATAGCTACAAAAAATGGTTCTAGTGAGATTTATTCAAAATATGGCGTCTTTTGCGGCGCAAGCAGCTCTGCGGTCACGTTGGAGTTCACTTATAGAGTCTACCAGCGTTGATGTACCTGGAGAAGTCACAGATGGTGTCCGTTCCGTTGTGGGATGGCTTAAACAGGCACGAACATCTCTAAAACGTAACTAAACCGGACTTCAAATAACAAATATAACAACAATCATTAATAATGATCCGGCTTAGTTAAGTTTTTTGTATAAATAATTTGGTTGTTGCATGTCTGCCTATATTTTTTTTTTGTCTTTTTCATATTTTCATGACATTTTATTTATTTTAATTAAGATGCATGAAGCATGACTATAAAAATTTTAGGAAGAACAATAAACTATTCAAAAATATAGACTGCTTCTGTGAGAGATTTCCGAAAGCTACATAAGTACTTAACTTCCTTATACATAAACACTGTATCACTTTACACTGTTAGCGTTCATCAGTTATTTAGATTAGCAGTGTAATTAATTTCTTTTCTATATATTACTGTATTGTTTATAGTACCAAACCATTTTCGTTAGTGAAAGTACCTTTTCTATTTCGGTATAATAAAATTACCTTGACTGTGAACTAAATCGAATTGACCTTGCGACGATCCGGCTATTGTCCGTCGACCGTCATTTGTAAATAGAGTGTGGCAACTGGCATCGATATACAGGGTGGCATAATACATATGGGGGTAGAGCAGATGTAGTGAGAAATGAATTATTTTCATAGTAAATTAAGTTGCTTTAAAAATTCCAATCTAAGTATAAAATCACATTGTTTACATTTTATGAATTAGCTTTACATTAAGTAGAAAATAGCATACGTAATAGTCTTTACGCGTTTATCTTTTATCAATAGTATAATAATTTTAGTGTTTTTTGAATCACACTTTAAGTTAACTTCTAAGCTAGTTCTAAAGGCATTAGATACGCCTTGGTGTTTTCAAGGCATACACATTTTTTAATTGAATATGTCACTTTTATCTATCTTATACATATTAATGAGGCTTGAACTAAATTTGGAAGGTATTATTATATTACAAAATAGATAAAGACGTGTATGAATATCTACTTAGAAATGCCAGGTGACAAATAAATCGGTCGTATAACGCAATCACCATTTTTATTATTACTTTGTATTGAGGAATTGACACACTGTTCTTGTTTGTATTAAAGTGTTAAAATATCTTGCATTGATGGACTTGGTAGTTATCAGGACATGTAAAAGAAATAATAATTTTTATCCGCCATCTGTTTTTGGCTGATCTGTAAGTTTATTAGATTTTTTTTATTTGAAAAGAGTACACAGTTTTGTAGTAATTCGGCTTTCATTTATTTTTAACAGAGCGCATCCTTAAGTATATGCTTTACCTCACACACGAATAAGCTGTAAACCGCCAACTTAAAGAGTGTTCCTTTTTATTCACAAAGACACTAAAGTAATAAAAATAAAAGTAAATAGGTGTTTAGTAACTATTTGGTGTTTATAAGAGTCTAAAACAGTGCGGACTCACTCAAGCGTATATAACGCCGTTAACAGGCATCTTTGGAGGTGCGTCAAGTGGGCAGACGGGCAGTGAATCAACTCTCTGGCCGAGGGATGGGGGATGACGTGGTCATCATACACTTCAACGATGTCTACAATATCGAGCAGGTTACTAGTAAGTACATTATAGCTTCAAGAAAGCAATATCAGCAATGTAAGTGGGTTAGGTGTTTTCTACGCCCATGTTGTGTGTTCGAACCTTGGCCTTGTACGTTTTGTAGCACATTCCAAGTCGAATCTTAGCGCTAAGAAGAACTCCTGTATGTGATAATCGTATTAGATAAGACATATGAGCACTGAGTTTCGACTCTCGCTTCGCGAATTTCGCGACACTTAGCGCTCCCGTATGTCAAAATACAATACATTTTTGAGTTACGGCCCGTACAAGTCTTACCGATAATTCTATTTTCTAAACCATACCATAAGAGTTAGATTTAAAATTGACGTGTCAGGTGCAAGACACATGAAGAAAAAATATTACCAGGCGTAAAAATGTCTCACGGAATTTATATGAATTATATGAAAATAAATAGGTAGCTGAAGGTCGTCTCGCTGTTATCTGAATAAAAATAACCTCAAAACCTTAGAATAGTTTGGTTTAGATAGTGTGGCGTGCAATTGATCACTTCAGGAAAAAATATTGATGGATCGTTATAATTAACTTTGGAGAGATTAATCATACATGTCAAAATACTCTTTGCTCGATTAAAATGCCATAAATATAACATTTGGATAGTCACGCAACTTTTGCGTATACGTAATATACGTTGTATATCTGTCGCGGTCAGTTAGCTTAATCAGCCGATCAATTAACAGTCTAGCGTTTTTACTAAATGCTTATGTGCTTCAAGAATATGTAATGAAATCCATCAAAGTCAAGCTGAACATCGTTCAGGTCGCTAGTTAAACGGCGCCGTTTAGTTAAAAGGCTAGGCTGTTAATTAAACGGCTGCTTAAGCTAGTTGGCTGCGATATATCAATGCCTTCGTACATTAATGATTATAGCACGGGTTTGGTTACCAATGGAGTAATAGTTTCGGGTTAATCACAGAACAAATGCACCCACAGTGTTTTATGTGCATTGTGTGTGTTATTTTTCCGCCCTTTTGGGGGATTATGCGACTATTTATGACAAAATGGACGTATCGCATTTAAAAAGCACAAATTTTTAAGTACACTTAAACCTTTTAATGTGATCATATCCTCCATATATATAGTCACGGTTAAGGCTGATCCTTTTTCTAAAATAGTTTAAACAAACAAACATTATTGTTATTTTCTTATAATTATTTGTGATATATTTCAGGTACAGAGCCAGTGGGAGGTGCCCTGAGATTCAGTACGGCTGTAAAGTCATTGCACCATCTCAATCCTTTAGTTTTATTCAGCGGGGACGTCTTTTCGCCGAGCATGTGTGAGTTTTTAAGTTTTTACTATTACTGGGCGTGTTAGTTCCTCTCCCGTACTCTTAGCTTCATATATAACTGAGCAACACAAAAGCAATTTTCTATTTCAAGAATTAAGTTTAGTCACTTAACCAAGCAAACCATGTCATCAATAAATGTCTTTTTTATCTTCTACATTATAAGTACTATATACAGAATTTTACGTTTTAAAATTAATAAAATGAAAATGACTGACGTAGTCTATATAACTGTAAATTAATAGGCGTGAGGTGAATTATTAATTATTTTTTTACGTATTCTTTATAACCGATTTACACGGCCATACAATACGTAATACTTAGTTGGAAACAAAGACTTTTTTATTAAATAAATTTTAAAATGTAAAAACCACCGCTTGAATCCTTCAGCTTTCTACCATGCTTTTGATAATGTGAGTAATATCACTCTTCCTGATGGAAGATGGAAGATTTGTGGAGCATGTTGCTTACTTACTCGTTACTTTAGAACTTGTCATGCTCAATTGTATTAAGATGAGGACTTCGAGCTAGATAAGCTAAACAACGAATCCCAACTTCTTGCATCCACGTCGCCAGAATGTATTTAGATGAGCCTCATTCGAATTTCTTTCTACGTCCCTTTTTCTACATAAAAAAGCTGACTTCCCGACTTAGTAAAAATATAAAATATGTTTATTTTGGAATATAAGATACAGGTATCACTTATTGTTAAATGAAACGAGTATTTTATTTAATCACTGTGTTAATTATATTTTAATGTTAACCAGACAATGGCGAAAAAGGAAGTAAGCTTAATTATATTACACAGAGCAAATCATAGATACCAGATATAACATAGACAATAATTAATGTATTCTATAATAATTGCTGAAGGCACCAAATTTACATTCCATAGACTAACACTCCTACTAAATTTGAGCCTTCTATTAAAGCTTACAAATGAAAACCAAACATTAAATAGCTTAGTTATAAAACTTTATATAAACATACTTGAGCAACACAGTAATATGATAGCTTTACATTTTTGGTTTCTCAATCACACCAAGTTTCTCTCTGAAATATTGAAATTTTACTTTACATAGAGCTTTTGTAAATATATCAGCTAACTGACTATTAGTACTAACATATTTCAAATCTATCAATTTTTGTGCGTATTTTTCTTTTACAAAGTTATACTTAATATCAATATGTTTACATCGTTTATGAAAATCATTATTCTTGATCAAACAAATAGCACTTTGATTATCTATATGAAGATTAATACAACTCTGTTTATATTCGTTAATATCAAGCATTAACTGCCGAACCCAGAGAGCTTCTTTTGTAGCACAGCAGGATGCCATAAACTCTGCCTCAGTGGTAGACAGAGCGACGGTTGATTGTCGTTGAGTGCTCCACGTCACTGCTGCTCCATTTTTCATGAAGATGTAACCAGTGATAGACCTTCTGGTGTCAGGATCATTGGCATAGTCGGCATCAGAGTAACATTCAAGTATGTTACTTTGAGTTGATCTGAAACAGAGTCCAAAATGTTTTGTTTCTTTTAAATACTTAAAAATACGCTTTACCGCATTCCAATGCATCTGATCATAATTATTGAGGAAGCGAGCAACTGTTGACACTGCATACATGATGTCAGGTCTGCTCACTATTGCAGCAAATATGAGAGAACCCACAGCTTCTCTGTAAGGAATGTGTTTGTTGTTGCTATCAGACTCAGTGCTTTTTACCAAAGTAACATGCGGATCAGCAGGAATGCTATTAGTATTGGTATCACACATGTTAAATCTTTTCAGCATCTCTTCAATGTATGTACTTTGATGCACAAATATATAATCATCACATCTTTCTATATGCATTCCTATAAAATGTAATGATTTACAAATCTTTACATCAAATTCTTTCTTTAAGTCATTTATTACTTGAGTAAGAGCAGAGGCATCTGTAGACAGTAATAATCCATCGTCCACATACAGTAATAAATATATTTTAATACCATTGATGCAGCCCACATAAACACATCTGTCAGCATGACTGTTCTTAAAACCATATTTCTTTAAAACATTATCAAATTTAGCATTCCAACACCTAGGTGATTGTTTTAAGCCATACAAAGATTTCTTGAGCTTGCATACAATATCTTTTTGAACAGTAAGGCCCTCTGGCGGCGTCATGTAAATCTGTTCTTTCAACTCACCATATAAAAATGCAGTTTTAATATCAAATTGTATCATTGACATTTTCTGTTCTGCAGCAACAGATAAAAGTAAGCGAATTGAGTCATACCTGACAGTTGGTGCAAATGTCTCAGTATAGTCAATACCGCTTTTCTGTGTGAATCCTTTAGCGCATAGCCTTGCTTTGTACCTTAGTCCTTCAGTTTCATCCTTTATACGAAACACCCATTTACATCCTATAACTCTAGCTTCAGGTAGCTGTTCTACTAACTGCCATGTACCATTATCACTATGTGCTCGTGTAGGTGAACGGTTCACTATGTATGCTGCTGTCATTATTGCTTCAGCCCACAAGTTTTTCTGTAAGTTAGCATTGATTAACATACATCTGGCTTTTTCAAGCAGTGTCCTGTTCATACGTTCAGATAAGCCATTTTGTTGAGGCGTGTATGGAATTGATGTTTGATGTTGTATGCCGGATGACTTCAAAAATTCAGTAAAATCATTATTTATATACTCAGTTCCATTATCGGTTCTTAATACTTTAATTTTAGTGTAAAGTTGGTTCTCTACAAGACATTTGTATTCTTTAAATTTATTAAGACATTCAGACTTTGATTTTAAAATGAAAACAGTCACTTTTCTAGAATAATCATCAGTAAAGGTAAGAAAATACCTTGCATTTCCAAGTGACTTCACTTCCATGGGCCCGCATACGTCGGAGTGAACAAGTTCTAGCAATTTTGTTGCTCGGAAACCTTCACTTTTGAATGGCAAGCTTGTTTGTTTACCTTCTATACAGGAAATACAGGTCACATTACTGCTCAGGGACATTTGCACACCTTCAGCACAGGTGTCCAGCTTCTTCAGGTCAGTGTAGTTCAAATGACCCATACGCTGATGCCATAAGTAGAAATCATCATTTTCTGTTGAAGCAGATATGTATGCTGGAATACTATGTGTATTTAGCCTGTACATATTATTTATCATTTTAGCAGCTGCAACTTGCTTGTTTGTTTTATTCAAAATTTTACAACCTTGTTTGTCAAATTGTACTTGACACCCACTATTTATTATCTGACTGACAGAGAGAAGATTCGTAGCCAACTCAGGAATATAGAGAACATTCTGTACCTTGATAGTTTCCAACTTACCTTGTGTATTGACAACATTAATATTTACCTTTCCACAGGCCTTCACAACTAGCTTCTTGTCATTAGCTACTATTATTGTGGAAATTGGAGGTGTAATTTCATCGTAAATCAAGTTACGATTCATTGTCATATGCATTGATGCTCCAGAATCAATATACCAATTATTGTCGTTGTTTATTGTTGCAGATAGCACAGCAACATACCCAGAATCTGTGTTCTCCTTAGACTTCTGTTCCTTTTTCTTACTTCGGCAATATTTGCTTATATGCCCATATTGATTGCACACATAGCACCTTGGACCTTTACTTGTTTTGTTTTTATCTTGAGCTTGTTTGACAAACTGATTTCCCTTACTTTTGACATACAATGCACTAGACTCAGAGCTTTTCACTTCTTGCAGAAGCTTAGTCTTCACAGAATCAGCTGTAATTGTCACACCAGAGCTTTCAAGTGCCATGATCATTGGTTGATACATTTCTGGTAAACCGGCAAGTAATAAAGTCCCAAGCCATTCATCATCGACTTCAAAACCAATGTTTCTTAACTTGTGAGCAGTGGTCATGATCTTGTTAACATAATCTTCAATGTTCAGACAATTTTCAAGTGTTGTATTGATCAGATCTCTCAACAGACCAACTCGGCGTGTCAAACCTTTGTCATCGAAAGCTTTGGCTAAATTATTCCAAACTTCTTTAGCTGTTTTGGCTTCTTGTATATGTACATAGTTGATGGGATGTACTAATAAGATAATTTTCGACTTCGCTTTTGTGTTAAGTTTGGGATCAATTGCTTCATTGTCTTTCGCGGTGACACAACTCCATAATTCCTCATGTTCGAGGTAGGTTTGCACTGCAAATCTCCACGTAGGATAGTTTTCTCTTCCAGTCAGCTTTTCAATCAGTGCCATCGTATTATTTGAAGACATTTTTTGCTGATGAAGAAAATTGAAAAACGCGTGGCGAGTTTTGAGGTTATACTGAACTCAATTTCGTACTTTTCACTTTAACTATTTTGTTTTTAAATAAAATCAGGTGGTCTGGGCCCATAACCTGTTAAATGAAACGAGTATTTTATTTAATCACTGTGTTAATTATATTTTAATGTTAACCAGACAATGGCGAAAAAGGAAGTAAGCTTAATTATATTACACAGAGCAAATCATAGATACCAGATATAACATAGACAATAATTAATGTATTCTATAATAATTGCTGAAGGCACCAAATTTACATTCCATAGACTAACACTTATTGTACGTCATTAAATTTGAATGGGCACTCATCGGCAAAGAATACAGAGGGTGTAGGCCGAGAGAAAAAACCGGCGTAAAAAACTCTCGGTACTCTTTTAAAAAAGCAAATTATCAAACAACACTTATTTTAAAACACATATCACAAATTAATTAGTGTACATACTTGCAATTGAAGATTTTCTAGATAATTTTTTTGGTATCTAGTATACACATCTGAGATCTTATGTATTTATGAAAATAATTTTCAGTAAGCACATTCACGAAGGGAGAACAAATGGTGCCTGTCTTAAATGAAGTTGGAACACATTGCGCAGTTTTTGGAAATCACGACTTTGGTAATTATGTTTATGTATTACCTGAGGTCTTTATAGCGTTACTAACAGATAAATAATTATTTAATGAAAATTGAATTTTTAGATTTTGGTCTCGACGTCTTATCTGGATTAGTGGCTAAATGCAATTTTCCGTGGTTGATGTCAAATGTCATAGACAACGAGACGGGAAGGCCGCTGGGCGACGGCAAAATAACACACGCACTTATATGTAATGGACATAAGATTGGACTTATCGGATTGGTCGAACAGGTACGTGAAAACGTCGGTGTTGCCAGAATAAAAAAATGTTGTGTGGTTTTATGGAACCACGGTAAAAGTGAAACTTTTTTTCACACAGACATTAAACTAAATTTTTTTGGAATAATATTCCATTAAGGGTATAAACTCGCTTTATCAATCTTAATTTCATACTTGGAAAATTGTAATGATAATGGGACTAATAAAAGTAGACGAAGTCTCCAACTAATATTTTTATTGAATTCTGTGTCTTAGAGAGTACGACATACATAATACTTAACAATGATTTAGATTATATACACATATTAAAATAGCGTGGAGCACTGGCACAAATGAATAATAGTCTATACACAACACAGCTGCTGCGAATTATGTGCGCCGCCATATTGGCCTTGGCTGCTATGACGAGCGCCTTTCACTTTATCCCTACTCCGCGGCCGACCGTCACGCGACATCCGCCACACATACCAAAAAGTTTGAGACGATGTAATAAAAGTTTCACTTAAAAAAAAACACGAAATAATACGATAATGTTACCCTCAATTATTCCTGAGCAAATAATTTGTCTTAGTAGATATAGTGAAAGTGAAAGAGGTAAGATCTACTAAGCAGCCAGACACTTGCCTATAAAAAAGCTTTAAGTGACTGCCATTAATTGTAAGTCGTCACAGTTGTCTAATTTTTTAGCATTCTATAACTTTTAAGCATTCAAAAATAGTTGCTTACAAAAAACGATACTAGTTAGCAAGTGCTACTGCATCAATTCCAAAAGAAAAACTTTTTACTTCCTCGGCCTCTGGTCTTTTATTCATACAAGTGTCGTGGCAGAATTATTTATACAAATGAATTGCAGGAATGGCTGGATACGTTAGCCACTATTAATCCAGAAGAGGTGACCTTTATTGACTTCTTACAAGCTGGTTCCAAGTTGGCTTCTCAGCTCAAAGAAGAGGTTTGTTTATTTTTATTTTAAATGTCTTATAATCTGTCGCCTTAGAGGTTTTGCTAGCGGTTATTATTTCAATAATACATTTTTTGGGCAAGAATTAAATCATAATATTAACAATAAATTAATAAACGCGGTGTAGCAGGCGGCCTTATCGCTACGAAGCAATATCATTAAGGCAACCTTATTTAAAGAAAGTAATCTCGAAAAGGGCAAGAGTGCAAAACTCAATAAAAAAACAATATTAATAATAATACAACGAAACAATTAAATCCAAGCATTAACACTAATAACTTACCGGAATAAAGGAAATGTATAGATAAATGATTACTAAAAATAACTAGTAATTACTCATTTGATTTCCAGTATAACTGTATTATAGCTACACTTGTAATAAAGTTATTGAAATAAAAAGTAAATGCAGTTTTTTTACCATGACACGTACGTCCAAATCATATGCTATATTAGGTTCAGTATTAACGAGAGCTAATTAAATTAAGATTTTCTAGACCTTTTTAATGTTCTAGTATTTTTTTTTTCAGGGTTGTGAATATGTTATCGCTCTAACGCACATGAGATCCCCAAATGACATAAAACTTGCAGAGGGTGACAATAAAATAGATCTCATATTGGGAGGACACGATCATGTCTACGAAGTTCTAGAGGTAATATTCGATAAGGGCTTGAAACAAAGTGGGTAACGCCTAGCGACATATAATCAAATCAATCGTTTATTCAGTTTAGATGCGCCTCAGGGCATGCTTATTTATTTATTTTATTTATTTATTTTATTTATTTATTTTATTTATGTATTTATGAATGTCAAAAAAGTTTACAAAATTCGCGAAAGAGCAAAACTACTAGGAGGTCTTGTTCTAAGTTCTTATTCTTTATTACTCAATATGTCATATGGTACATAGTGTAATGGTTTCAGCTCCTTACAAACATAGTGTAAAAAAAACTTGGCGATTAAAAAAGAGTGGCGGAGAGTTTATTGTCAGTTCTTCTCTTGCGTTCTACGCCCTTGATTTAAGAACTGGCAGTAAATATAAAATTAGATTCATGTAATATTTCTTTTTTTTTTGACGTTCATAAGTGTACATTATGTTACCTATATGAAAAAATAAATTTTGACTTTGAGAAGAACGGGCAAGAAACTCAGCAAGTTTTACCCTCCCTCTACATTACAATTATTCAAAGGAAAATGTTATAAACCACAACGCCATTAAAGTTACATAAGTAAAAAATAAAATAAAAATCTGTTCTGTGATTTACCACATTCATATAGAACGGTTTTTTAATATAACCTAGGTACTTTAGAACTTCCTTTTTCTGTACGTACGTACGTATTACGTAATGTACGATCTATTTGAATATTAAAAATCACATGTCTTAATTGTATGGTATGGATATACTTGACCATTTATCTTAAGAGTGTTCTAAATAAAATATGTAAATAAATAAAATATGTGGGTATATCCCTAAAATACAAAAATATTTTGATGCAGCACATACTGAAAAAAAAACTCGGCAATATTTCTGAAACTGTCTCATTATTTTGTCTTTACCCGGTCTACATACATGGCTTGACTACTCGAATGAATCGTGGCAAACTTCACGTAGCATGAAAAAGAGACGCACTTAGGCCGTAAAGCGAGACAGCAACAATATGGCTGAGAGATATTGAAGCATTTCGATTGCAAAGCGAATGTTTAGGCTTCACGGCTGAGACACTAAACATTCATCGGACATACAAAAACATAATTGGCAATATCCCGGCCATGCTGAAATATTTCCAAGTATTGCATTGCCATGCTGGCTGATGCCACCAGCTACACTCTTGCAGCCCGTATTGTCTTCCAATCTTAGCTTAGATTGAATACGTTTTTATGTATCGAAAATTCCAGATAAACAACAAATACATAGTGAAGAGCGGCACAGACTTCCGTCAGTTTAGTAAGATTAATATAAACTTTGCCGAAGACTGCGCACGCGTCGATATTTCTGAAGTAGGTGTCACCAGTTCCTATGAAGAGGACCCGGTTTTGAAGTCTAAGGTTGAGCAGTATTCAGGTAATTTTAATAATTTAAATTTCTAACTATATCCCGAACTTTGGTAGATATTGTATTGTATAAAAAAGTTTTTATTGTTTACGCGAATTCCAGTTGGGATTCGGACTAAATGCGCCATCTTTTTATGTCAGTCGTTTGAAATTACAGGACCTAGATTTTTTTATTAATTTTCTGAATCTAACCACTAGTTGGCGTACCACTCGATTTCGATTTTTATTTTAGTATATTAGTTTTGTATTCTAGGTATACATATAATTGAAATATAAAAATATTGTAACACCTAATTTATAAGTTAGTATGGAGTTCTTTGACCATTTTTCTCCATATAAAACATTTTTTTTAATATTTTCGACTTGTAATTTTGTCTATAAAAGTGCCTAATTGAAATAAATAACTTGTCTTTGGGTTTGTTTCTGGCTTTAGGAGCGAGATCTTTCCTTTGATCTTTCTACATATATATCGATATTTTTAAATATGTATATATATGCCCGTTAGTAACAATTCTAATGAATCATGAAAACCATGTTTTAAACTCCTACTGAACGTTTGTGTTATAAAGTTCTTTTTGATTCTGTTCTTTGTAAATAGATAAATATTTTTTCTATGATATATTTATATATATATATTTCGTCCTGTCTTTCTCATGCGTTGATTCGCATAGTGTACTATATTATTCACATCTTTAAAAAGACAAATATTACTATATTATTAAACTGATGTCTTAATTATACATTAAATTGAATTCTAGCGATGATTGACGGTAAAATGGATGAAGTACTGGGCAAGTTCTATGTGCCTTTGGAAGGTCGGTTCTCATGCATTCGTCGTCAGGAGTGCAACCTTGGCAACTGGGTGTGTGATGTATTACTGGCAGCGACAGGAGCCGACTTGCTCTTACTAAATTCTGGAACTTTCCGATCTGACCAGGTATTGACTCTTCAAAGACAGCGTCTAATGTTTTTGTGAAAGGATTTATTAGGTTCTTTTTTTAATGTAGATGTAAACACAGTCTATCCTAAAAAATACTTTCTGTTTGTTAAGAAGTTTTTTTTTTTTTTGAAAAACTTTGGTAGCACTTTTTTTACGTTTCCTTTTCCTCTATTTATTTCTAAATTATGAACCTCTTGTAAAAACGGAAAATTAATACATTATCAAATTAAACAAATCTTTATCACTACAGTTTTCCTTAATTTCTTTGGATTAAAAAAAACGTCGTTTTAACGATTAAAAAAAGGCAATTTTCATTTATAAATGTCGTCCAAAATTCAATTGTGTCTTACAGACTTACTGAAAGTAAGAAAATGTAGTAATAAGTTTATTATGTAGGTTGATTTATTGTTTGTGTGTATTTTGTTTAAAATTCTTTTTATTTTAGAAATAAATTTCTGAAATGGCTCAACTAATTTAAGAATGTATTGTCTCAAACACAAAGTACATTCTGCTTGCTTTTTTAGTTTTCTGAAATTAATTCGCCATTTCCAGGTCCATCCTGCAGGTGATTTCACTCTTCGAGACCTGTGTACTATAATTCCCATGCGAGAGCCTCTGGTAGTAGTGGAAGCCACTGGTGAAACGGTTCTGAAAGTGCTGGAAAACTCTGTCAGCAAGTATCCAAGTTTAGAAGGACGGTTTCCACAGGTAAATATGTACAAAAAGACATCCATCATATTCATATAACACAATTCAGTTTTTTTTTCATTCATAGACTAGATTCTAGTCACTAGAATACGCCAAAGACTCTTAAACAACAAGACATAAACTTAAAACTTCTTGATGGATATTGTTTCCGCCTAATTATTCGTCCTTTATTTTTTTTATTAAGACGGTTTACAGCTTATTTATTTTATTTATTTATTGTATACATAATCATAAATAGAAGAAGTTGGTGTGGTGGAAACACAAACTGGACACAGTTTTTCTGTCCACCAGGATGTCCAAAATATTTAGATAATTAACTTATATACATACCATCAAACCATTATAACAAAATTATGTATTAAATAGACACCTACTTGCCTATTAGATTTACTAATGATCATGAAACGAAACAAAATTCTGGTGCTATAAAAAGGTTGTAGTGCCACTGATTTATTTTTGTTTTATATCGTATCAAAACCTCTTACCATTCTTGTCTCTGTTTATCGCAATCCTCTCTCATAGAAATCCTAGAGAGTAAAGAAATTAATTGTTATTCAAATAAACTTGTGTATGAAATACTGGAATTGTGAGAGCGTCCTTACATATAATTTTTATATAAGGTTGCGGGAGTTTCGTTTGCCTTCAATCCATCGAAGCCTGCGGGTGAAAGGGTAGCGGAAGAAGTGGTCAAAATCGGCGATGAATACCTACAGAGGGATCAGAAGTATAGACTTGCGATTAAACAGTATTTACATTCGGGTAATGACGGGTTTACTATGCTACCTGACTGTCCGGTATTGGTGAGTTTGGATTTAATTATTTTCGTATTAAGTAATTTAAAGTAAAGTAATTAATAAAGCTTTGTTTCTGGACGGTTGATACCAAATTTATTCAAGTTAAGACTTACTAATGGCCACACAAAATCTGAATAAAAAAAATTGTTATCAGAAGGAGAAATAATGTTATTATGAAAATAAAAAAATTCTATAATTACATATTTTTAATATAAATATATAGTATTCTCAATGTGAAAGATCTGAATCAATACTGAGGCATTGACAATAAGATCTGGTTCTTTTGAACCGTTCAACCGCGAAGCACACATACGTATTAATAATATCCTTAACCTACTTTTTGTAATTAATTATAATTTTGTAATTATAATAAAATGGATAAATAGAGAATTAAAAGTTATTTTAAAAAGTCTGGTTTTTGTTGCTGTGAATCTTTAATGCTGGCAACATTTCTAAGAACCGCTTACAAGTTTAACATCTAAAATAACAGATAAACAATTAATGTACACTTACCATAGAATTGTCATTTAGTAAACTTTTGCGAATCTGATTTTTTGAAATTGAAAATAGTGAATTAGATTTGACTTCAATAACGAGTTAGGGAAATTAAAAACATAGTTTCTTTTAAATGTATTGTACTCGGATATACATATATATTTCAATGTTTTTGTGTTTGTTGGAAAATTTCACATATATAAATATTTTAGGTGTCAGATGACATGTGCCCAGAAATAGGTATGGCGATACAAAACCATTTCGCTGCGATCAACGTACGAACGGGACGCTCTCGCCCGTCTAAGCATCGACAATCGCTCGTTACGCTGAGCCGTCGGTATGAATTATTACTATTTCAATATTGTTTCATAATGTTCATTTTCAGTTAATTCGATTCTCGATTCAAAACACTGTTTTCAAACAAACAAACAAAATATCTTTATTCATCTAGGTAAACCAGTACACTTATGAACGTCAAAAAAAATTAATCGTAAATTTACATTTACTACCAGTTCGCAAGTCAAGGGCGCAGAGCGGGCAAGAACTAACTTAACTAGGGCTGCCATCTGTAAAAACTGCTCCAGGTGCGGAAGCGTAAGGTCCCCGGATTTTGGAGCTTTCACCCCGGACATTTCAATACTTTTTTCATTCACTTACATCTTGATTAAAATATATTTTTATTAAAAAAATTTACTCCCGCTCGCGTAGTAAAATAGTGTCAGCAGCGTGTGCGGTGAAATACCTAACCCATAGCTTTTACTTACATAAATTATGGCAACTGTATCTGATCGAAAACCCGGGCTACAATTTAAACAGCGCCCAAACCCTCCCCGGACATCTTCCAAACTAGGACAAATCCGGGGTAACCCGGACGGATGGCAGCCCTAGTTTTAACTAATGATGTTCAAACCGAGCCTCACAATTTCACTCGCGTCTTCCAGTCATAGCGGCAAGACATGTTTTAATTTGAAAAAATGTAATTGATATTAGCGCCTTAGCAAACAAACAAACATACTTTTCTGATTTATTTCTTACAAGATTTATTGAATTGATTACATCTGTTAAGGCATAAATTAAATTGTATTTTTTTGAAATTTACTTTAAATCTCTATGTACACACTAAAAAAATAACAAATCTCTAGTCTAAATAATGGTTATACTTTAAAAGATACATTATCCTTTAGACTATTTTTTTTGACAAAATAAGGATGTTCATTTTAAACTTACCATATTGTTTCAGACATAGTCTTGTGAAGATGTTGGACAACAGTGAGCTGGATGGTCCACCTCCGTTGAGGAGGGCATCATCAGCCGCCGAGTCACCACACACGCACCACAGGTATTCACTTCTTATGGGCGGTTTAAACTCATATAAAAATCACTGCCTTCTTCTTCTAACTAATCTAAAGAAGAGATATGCTTTCATCTCGCAGACGTTTAATTAGGAATTGACTTTAGTTTTACAGTGTTGCCATCAAACTTAATAAATATTTGCTAAAAAATATATTAATCACGTTTTTTTAAATAAAATTTAATTCCGCGCTCTAAGTAAAATAATAATATTTTTTCAATTTTAATATTTTTTTTTTATTTTTTTTTTGTAGATTTGATGTCAGAATACAAATAGCTAATTATTATACGTACAAACCTATTTCTAAATTTGTATTAATTGTCATGACATGAAATAATTTTCTTTTGTCATTAGCAGTGAGTCCTAAATAATTGTTAAGGTATGCAAAACAGGCGTTGATACGGAAATTATTTGCAGATTAACGCGTCGCGCATCGCTGGATGATTTGGAGCAAAACGCTTGTGAACTAGCCCCAAAAGTCGAGAATAGGATAATTGTTCTAGACAAGCCAGATGTAAGTTATTAAATTGATTATTACAAAATTAAAAACATTTTTGTTTGTTAAATGTGTATTTAAAAAGGTTTTTTGTTTTGCTAGATTTTAATTTTATAAGTTTTTTGATTTATAATTTAATTATCGGATACAAAAATACTATTAATTAACAGATACAGTTCATTATATTATTTTGTTTCTGTTGTCATTATTCAGTTTCCATGATATTTAAAAGTGATATCTCCCATTAAATATCATTTTAAGCTCAACTTTGAAAATTAAAACGTGATTATAGATAGCATCTTTATTTGGAGAAGTAGTAACATGATGCTAAAAGTCAATGAAATTATTATTTTTTTTTAATACAGAAATTTATGTAGCGATAGCACAATAAGTTACTATTCAAAGATTTGACAGTCATCAGAATAATAATAAAATTAACTACTTAAAAAAATAAACATACAAAAAGAAAGATGTGTGGGTACCCTAACTAAACAATAAAAAGAAAGATGTGTTACCCACACCGTAATATTTTATTTGTAATGTAGAAAGTACGTCTAGGAACCTGTCATTAACGCTTGTACCAAGTGTGTGCTAAAGTTTGCTGCTATAATCTTTTCTTATATTAATTGCGTTAATTAATTGTGTACTAGGTAATTAATGAGGATTTTATTACAGAAATTACAAGAACTATTGGCTGAGCGGGCGAGATGGGAGTCGGACTCCGTGATAAAAGAGGTTGATGACGAAAGCTCACCTTAAACAATGTAAGGCTCACATTACGCAATGTCTTAGATGCATTATTTTTCCCTTTGTAATTTATTTACTATCAATTTAAACCTTATTTATATGGTAATACAGTGACAAATCGTGTGGCTACTGTCAAAAGTAGTTTTAAGTTTCTTATTCAAAGTCTAGTGCAAGTACAACGAAAAAATACTTAAATGTGACAAGTTTTTGGAATGTAATATAAATAATTTACACTTGGGCACCAAATGCGTTGCCATGGTTACCATACCTGGAATTTGTTGCCATGGTAACGCTATCTTAAATCTGGTTTTATTTATTCACTTATCACTTTGGAATCATCCAATTTTAGTGACAAATGAAGTTTCTGTCGATTTGGAACACGGTGATGAGTTATTTATGTACAATAAAACAAATGAATAAAGGATATTTAAAAAAAATATTTGCTGTACTAAATCTTCACATTGCAAAACAATTTTCTGTTATAAATTGTTATTCTATTACCATATAAATTGTACATCTTATTTGAGGACGTTTTCCAAAGCCCTATAAAATTACGAAAATTTGATCTGATTTTTTTGAAACAATTTATAAATCAAAAACCTCAAATACACAGCTGTCTATCTTGTCCATATAAATCAAAATCCAAACATTAATTTTATCAAAGGGCATTGTGGAATGTAGGTAATATTTACGTATTAATATTGTTTAAGGTTGTGTAAAGACAACGATATTATTTTAGCGACAATTGAATAATATTTTTAATTTATTACAGTAATCAGCGGTCTAAATAAAAAAAATAATCGAAAATTAAATTATCATAATTTTTATAATCTAAAGGTCAAAAATATTTTTTTAATTATTATTCAACATCGAATTGACACCCATTATACGTAAAAGACAGAACATTGTCTTTAAAGAATCTCAATGCTTTTAGAAAAAGCTTTACGCTTTTGCTTTTACGTAAAAATGTCTATTTAGCAATATTACTAAAATCTAATTATGTATGTATAGATGTAAAATATTTTTATCAATATAACTTGACATCGCTTCTGTTACTGTATGTAAAAGCGTTTTTAAACAAAATACCAGTCGTAATGCTAGTCAATTTCATACAAAGCGGTTCAATATTCATAATAACACTAGATATTTATCTTATTTTCTTCGCTTCCATGAGAATATTAGTACAATAAATACTTACGCAAGTACAATATTATATACATGTGCGTGTAAGTTCCTATGTATCAAGGGAAGTTTCTTTCTATGTGTGCAATAATTAACACGGGATCATTAATAATGTTATAAACAGTGGCGTAGCAAAGGAGGGGCAACGGGGGCTAGTGGTAGTGGAGAAATCCCTGAAAACATTCTATCTTAGTGATTCCTCCACTAGCACTAATTCAGCTCTATGTAGAATTCGGGGATTCCCGCAAAAGAGCTTGACGCTGTCGTGGGGGATTCCCTGTCCCATACTATAATTTAATAAATGACCCATGTCCTTTATCATATAAAATTTATGTTTTTTTACTTTCGATGGGGTGACACCACCAACTTCCGCACCGGGTGCCACCAAATGTAGCTACGCCACTGGTTATAAATAATGAGATTTTTTTGAGGCAAGTGGCACGGAAAACTGAGGCTTTATATATGTAATAGACACTATAATCTGTGCCTACGTATGACTACGATGACGTCACATTCTGAATCGCGCTAACGTTATCTCGACCGCTAAGGATACAACTTCTTGATCTTAGACACTGGGCCAGTAAGGGGCTCTCTAGGTTTGGAAGAACATTTTTATATGGAAAGCTTAACCGCTATTTGGAACTAAACGCAAACATGCTCTTTCGAATAGAAATTCTATGGAAATTCGATAGTTTCGAGCTGTCAAACATTTGCAATTATCGTATTTGCATCTACGACAACACACTGTTCCAAGGCACGTATAGGGTTGAAGCGCCACTGAAATATTATTAGATATCTACGCTTGGTATTGATGGATGCTGATAAAAGATTTTCGCCGGTAGTAACTTAGTTATACATTAGGTACCGGTGCTAAATGTCGATCTTGTAGCAAGTAGATTTTCTCGGCTCCGCCCATAACTCTTAAAACAAACACTGAACAGTGCCTTTATTTGTTTAAAAGATCTGTTAACTATAGTTTTAGGTTTTCATTACAAATTCTAAAATAGGTAATTAATTATCGCTCATATTAAGACCAAAGTAAGAATACATAGGCCGCCAAAAAAACTAGAATGAACAAAGCTTTAATTCATATTAAAAATATAATTGGCATTTTATATTGTGTAACAAATGTGGGGCAAATGTCCCCTAAAAAAAGATTATATCATTATCCGACTTTAATGCGTATCTCAGTTTTCTTATGCTGTTCCTTTCTGGCCTTTGTTCTTTATTCTGAGCGAATATCGTAGTGATAATATATGGCACTGCAATAAATCTTCCATATATAGATAGATTTTAATTTAAAGAATGTCACTAGCTTAAAACAGTATAGTATACAATAATTTTACTCTTTGTACCTCATTATGAAAGAAGTTTTTTTATATATATTATTGCTAGTATGGAAGCCTTTTTGCGTTTAGTAAGTAATGTGTAAAGTATTTAAACTAATTTCTGAATGTGAATACATTAATTAAACAAAAACTGCCACAAATATATCATTATAATATATCAAAGCAATATTATATTCGGTTGTAACAAAATAAATATTATTAAATAAAAGTAATTTTAAAAAATCAATAATTCATTAAATAAATTAAGTTACTATATCCACTTGGAACCTTAAAGTGATAAGCCCCACAAAAGACGCTAGTGCACCTAACATTTATATTAGACAAATATTATATTATATGCATGTAGTACTTGTTTACCTTAAAATAAGTAGAGTATTAAAAAGAAATCATTATATACATAATAAACTATACCCAGTAAGTACATATGTTCTATACATATAACAATTAAAGCCTCAAAGAGAAAGAGATAAATAGATCTAGTTTTGTCTCTCACTAACATACTAGTTTTAATTGTTAACATTATTATTATGACTATTTTATGTAATATGAAATTTTATGTTGCAGTATTTTTGTAAAATACATTTACAGAAGTATTTTATGTTATTTTGATTTGTCCAGCAAATAATTTGGCCAGTATATCTATACACCCCAGATGGACAGACATTGTTTCCTTCCTACTAGAAATATGTGCCCACACTGGCCAAGTTATATGCTGAGACAGTAGTTAATCACTTATAATGGAAAAGATTGCACTTTTATACAACCAAAGATCAATATTAATCACTGCTGGAAACTAGAATTATTATTGTACCTTATTTACTTCCATTAATTTAGTATTTGTGATAATTTAACAATGTTGTGATATTTGATGTTTATTTAAAATGTTACCTTGTTTTTACTACAAAAATAAATTGATTTTGAAAATAAATGTTTTATTTCTACAAGATAAAAACTTTAACCAAATATAAATATTATGCATAGTTAATTAAATCTTAATATTCCTTATCTGGTCTGAGTCTAATCACTAATCAGTATTTTAATAAAAGTTCAATATCTCAAACACCTATGAGAGGTGTAGACATGATTTTACTTGCAGTTAGCTGGTACAACTGTAAATTACTCCAAATTTTACTGATTATTTAAACAAATCATATATATATAATATTAAACATTAACAAATTCAGTGTGTATACTCTCAAAATAAGCCATTGCATTACTCTTGTATAAAAAAACACATTCATAGTCAATTATTTTATTTACAACATAAATTAGGCAATATTATTAGAACATTTCTGTACACTTATAAAAATAAATTTTAACAGTTATTTTTTTCTAATATCTATATAGGTATGTATTGCTCTTAATTCAGTTATTGGAGGCTTTTAAAAAAAATGTTTTATACAATGGCTTGAATTATTTTATGGTAAAATCTATGGAAATTGAACAAACAAAAAGAATATTATTTAATTGATACATAGTTATAAATAAAATATATACATAGTAGGAAATATCATAACAGGTCAGATTCAATTTACTTCTGATCATTAGATAACTGGATCTATGACTAACTAACAAAAATAAGTTAAAGAAGATATTGAGTCAAATTTGGTTTTCATTTCATGACATTCTTATCTCATAAATCAACTTTAGCTCCAATGTTACTGAGTGGTATGGCTTGTAACTCTGTCCTGAGGCAGAGAAACTCACCTGCTACACACATGATTGCAGCACAAGAAATGTTCAACGCCCACCATGAGAAAGTCGTAGGGAATAATCCATTATAGAACCAACACACAATAAGGTGGATTCCATAATATGTGCAACTGTAATGCAAAAAAATTATATATATTCATATAATCTGATAACATTTTAATTAAGAACAAAACAATTATATTACAGCAATTAATTATAAACAGGGTAAAATACTTTTATAACCCTATTAAATATCCACCTAGTCAATTCATTTGTCCAAAACATTTTAATGCTATATTTTGTACAGTTACATACGTATACTTTTTATATAATTGTGTAAACTATGATTAAAACTAAAAGACTAAATAACATGAGCACATTATCCATTACCTGAAATCCAAGCACAGCTTTGTTCGTCCTACCAGAAACCATAATAAATATGCACCAATAATGGCATTCAGGACAAATGCTAATATTATTGATCGCCCTTCACTATCTTTAACGTGAATTTCCTGAAATAAAGATTATAAAATATAAGTAATCAAAACATTTACTAGCACTTAAAGAAAAGACATAGACATCTTCTCCCTAAGTTGTTGATGTTATAACTTTTTATAAAACTTACATGATATTCAAATATGTGGTCCAAAGTCCTCGTAGATCCGGTTAAGTCCTGCATAATCGCGACCAGAAGACTAAGTGTAACGTAGAGTATGAACTGCGTTGCTAATATCTGGGATATTAAAAGGCATGGGTCCCATTGTGTGTATCGAAATGACCCCGTCAATTTCTTTATTTTCGACATTTTCGACATGTATACTCGATTTTGACCATTACAAATTCATCAAATAATGTCTTAACGACGAAGAATCAGATGTTTTTTGAAATCTTATAATGAATCCGCGAAAACTTATTAGTTTTTAGAGGTATAATCGAAACTGCTATATATGCACTTGCATATCACCATGTCAATTAGAAAACACTATAATTTTAAGATAGTTGTATGATAGTATATCATGATCTATTTTTAATTAAATAAAGCATATGGATCTATGTTTACAAAATTGTACAACTTCGTTTTTAACTTTCATCACTTCCTTCGTCGTTCGTCAAAGTGTCAAACATACTTGGGTTTTGAAAATTTTATATTTGACACTAAAACTGTAAATGAGATTTGACATAATATTTTGAGGAACATCGTCAAGATTGAACTGACGACTGACGTTCTATAAATGCGTGTCAAATTTCCTTTAACTAAATGACTATAGTAAGTCTATGCCCAAATTTATAAAAGTAATTATGTATGTATATTATGATAAAAACATATAAATTTTACTAAAGAGATTTTTTTTACAAACAATTAAAGTTATATTGAGTTGGATACACTCGTTATTTATTATCATAATAAATAATAATTTGGAAGCGTTATTGCCCTTTAAACCATACAATTAAAATAAATATACAATTATCGCAAAAAATGGCGTACTCAATTTACATCTATAGCAGTAAATATAATATTTGATAACAGCTGATAGACGGTTTAATACCTATAGTTATTGAAGCATAAGCATATAAGATATCGCTCGAAATTAAACATAATATTGTTTAATTTCTACCTACCTATATATATTTTTATAGAACAGGGACAGGAGGCTCACTAGCTGTAAAGTGATAGTCATGGACACTCTCAATGTCAGTGAGAGAGTGCGTTGCGACCTTTTATTAATTTATTTTCGCTCTTTTCTTGAAGAATCTTAAGTCAAATTGGTTCGGAAGTCTTTCAGCGAGTAGCTTGTACCACATTTTGGTGCGGAAAAGAACTGCGATAAATAACGCTCGGTTGTGGAACGACGGACGGGTGATACGCGTGGAATTTCGTATTCTAACGACAATAGTATTCTATGTGGGTCGACTTTGCGCTTTTAACAGTTGCAAGCGATGGCCTGGAGTGAGGTACTGTCTCGTCTTGCTGAGCCTGATTAATGCATTATTTTTATTTTCGAGAGCCTAATTAAGATGGATTCGATGGAGGTGAAGAAATAACCCAAAAGTTAGGTGGGTCCTCCTTCTTGGTGTGGGCCAGCAATTCATCCTTCCTGTGCCCCCTGCACAGGCTGATACAAATTCCCTTGAACAGCCTTAACCACTCTCTTGCCAAAACTGTAAATTGAACTATGTCTTAACGACTTACTGTTTACTGGAACTGGAGGCTGAGTTATATGCTTTTTTATGTTACCGGTATTAGCATTACAAGATGTCACCGCTTTCACCCACACTTTAAAGCATTCTTGATTACAACTTGGGCCGCCTTTTAAGCCAGGACTGTCACGTGCTACCGATTGGCGCCTCATAAAATGGAATTAAGAGTTTCATGCCCTGCAGAACAACCTGGGCGACAGAGTCAGAAACGGAATCTAGATCCGACGAAAAGCATATATGCACACCACAAAGATGTAAAGAAAGACTACATCCCGCATCAATCTGTTGACCTATAGAGTCAAATACGGTGACCACGGCTTCGGCTTCGCTTTGCGGGCTGTGATCCACGTAATTATGTGATAAATCCAAAGGAGTGGTGACGGCGAGTTGGTGGTTATCTGGATGTAAGATCAACAGATGCTCCAACAAAAATGGTTTGTAACCATCTACAATTGATAATCGCGTAATTTCGGGGACCATTTCTGTCACATCATAAGCTTGGCATTAATAGAAAGAAAAGCCATTAATTAACCTATACCTATACATTACAGTCGTCAAGTATCACGGTTTCGTCGGGCAAGACCTTTTCTTCCGCAATGGCACCTATACGCACGCGTAGGATTGCTTATGAGCATCGCAGGTCCACGCGTAGCCAGAGAATAGATAAGTACATACTTTCAGGCTTCCGGAAGCAGCGAGATCTTCCGGAAGCCTGAAAGTATATAAATCTTCTTATATATCTTATATATCTTCCCTGTCATGCAAGCCCTGAATTAATGTTTCGATGTTGAACGGACGTGGACCAGAGGGGAATTGAGCCCGATTTTGATTCAAACTCAAACTCTTTATTCATATAGGTAAACATGTACACTTATGAACGTCAAAAAAAAACAAATTAAATTAATTGTAAATTTACATTTACAACCAGTTCGCAAGTCATGGGCGTAGAGCGGGTAAGAAGAACTGGCAAGAAACTTTCCGCCACTCTTTTCAATCGCCAAGTTTTTAATACAAATTGTTTGAATTGGAGCAAATCAATCCCAATTTGATTTGGATTGATTGAGAGATGAAATAACACACACAACAACAAACACAGTCACAGGTTATTTTAACGAAGTTACGTCTTGACGCCGGAACATTGTACCAAACAATAATTGTTTACTGTAAAATTTCAAACTCGCCATGAAGACGTGTATTGTGCTAAGGTATTCAGTGTTTCTTTATTACTATGTAACGTAAAATAATTTAAATATTAAACTTTTGATTTTATCAGTAGGATTCTTAATATCTGATTAAATATTAATAATCTGATTTTTTTAAAGGAATTTATAATGATAGCAAAATTGTATTATGTTGTTGTAATTATTTATAAGTCCAATATTTTATTGTTATTAGTTAGAATAAACATGTATCTATTATTATTATTATATCCAAGATACCCGTCCTACATACTACGAGTGTAGATATCATACTTAAAAGATAGTTTTATTATTTCAAATGCATATAATATTCAGTTAGGTATGATTTATTTTCAAATTTAGCCGAAGGTCTAACGGCGGCTAACGTTTAAATTCTGTTTATGTTCTCTCTGTTTATGTGTATGCGACAAATGTGTGCTAAAAAAATACAGAAATATTCACAAAAACTGTTTAAGTATAAATATTAATTCTGTTTTAAAAATTACTTAGTTGATAAACCAATAGAAAAAAAACCCATGCTTTCTATTGCATTTAAATAGTCGACTTAGATTTGTTATTATTTCCTTACACCTCTAACAACTGTCAATTAAATACATGAGACCATAAAACTATTTTCCATTAAATTTTTTTTTCAGCGTGCTTCTGTTTTCACGTTTGTGTAACGGAAAATTTCCATCTTGGTTTAAGTTTGGTGCAGCTACTTCGTCTTATCAAATAGAAGGAGCCTGGAATATAAGTGGTAAATTGGTATATAAGAAATCACTTTGTATTGTACTAGCTGACCTGGCAAACGTCGTCTTGCCAAACTACTACCTTTAACTCAGCGCCATCTGTTAGAATTGTATCAAATAATAAACAAATGTTAATGTTATCGTAATTTTAGTAAGGATGCCTATTTTTTTGAAAATGAAATATAGCCTATGTCACTCAGGAATGATGTAGCTTTCCAACAGTGAAAGAATTTTTCAAATCTGCCAAGTAGTTTCGGAGCCTATTCAATTCATACAAACAAACAAACAAAAAATCAAACCTTTCCTCTTTATAATATTAGTATAGATATAAAACGACAGTTTATTTTACTCTCATTTGAGGTTTAATTTTAACAAAATTAATACTGATAAATATTACCTTGTATGTGGCCTTTCTAACTAATGTTTTTGTAACAATTTGTCTAACAAAGTTTATGTATCACGACGTTTCATTATTTTTACAACCATACAGTCGTGTTTTTCTAATAAAATATTTTGGTTTATCTGGATAATTGTTTTGTATTGAAAAACTATAAGATTCTTACGAACTTTTACTATATGTAAATTTTATTCTCAGAAAATATGTTTTTTATTATTTAATAGTAATGTATTCATTGCCTTTCAACGACCTTCTAATCTTGTATTTTTTCTCTTCGGTTGATTACCCATGTGCGTAAATTATTCAATAGTGCAAGATGATTATCATCTGAGAGGTGAGAAAATATGTACTTATCAATTTTATGGCGTATATGTAGCAATGGCATCCATTTACATACTTTACAATTTTGTTGGAAAATTCTGTTCATTTCTTTATGGCAATTTAGCTTTTTTGGCTAGTGTCGTTATAACTCTTAATTTTTTTGGAAGCAAATTGTATATGTTGAACACTAGGTCTCAAGATTTTCGGTGGGTATGAGAGAATACGTAGAACTAAACTGGTGCGTATTATAAGTACTTAGTAACCTGTCTCTCCGTTTGATAAAAATATTGTACATAGTATTGTCTTTTATTAACATAACTTTTACACATTTAAAGAAAACACTTTTTTACGGATTATAGTTATGTGTTATTGTATCTTAGCGAAATGAATTTGGTCGTTTATAACGATGCTAGGATATAGTTATCTACATAAGCATAAGGTATAAATAAATTTTACCACTTACAAATAACTTTTTAAGACAAAACTCCAAGCATCTGGGATACATTTTGTCACATTAAAGACGACGTTAAATGCTCCAATGCAAATGGTGACGTAGCTGCCAATTCGTACTATCAGTGGAAAGAAGATCTTGATGCCGCCGCTGAATTAGGACTAGACTATTACAGGTATTTAAATCCATCTATTTTATTAATTTAAAACAAACACGAAGTGTGACTTATGTAATTTATATTTGTTACACAGATTTTCAATATCCTGGACAAGAATCCTACCGACAGGATATCCAAACAAGATAAGCAAAGATGGCGTTCGATACTACAACGAACTTATCAACGGACTGCTCGCAAGGGGAATCGAACCTATGGTCACAATGTACCATTGGGAATTACCACAAAACTTACAAGACTTGGGTAATTACAACTTATTTATCATGTCAGTTTCAACGTTTAATACACTAGTCTAGTAAAGCTGGAAAATTAGAATCCAGAAATTTTTGTCTTAGGAATTTGAATACGGTATTCTTGAATTGTCGATATTCCTTTTTAATCCCAGAAGTATTAGTTCAGTTGTTATTCTGTTAATGGCACTTATAATGTTTTATAAGCACTGCGTATATATTTCTGCTTATTATAATCAACGTTATAAAAATAACGTACTTACTTGATTATGACAGACGTACTAAAGAAATCCATTTAAAATTATTTATTAACCGAAATTCCTGTGATATCTACCAGGTGGCTGGACAAATGCTCTCATAAGCACTTGGTTTGCGGATTATGCAAAGGTGCTATTTACTCTTTTCGGTGATCGAGTCAAGACTTGGTTGACTATCAACGAGCCATTAATCATGTGCGCAGCCGCATACTCCGAAAACACCGGCTTTGCCCCAGGAATTAGCGATCCTAATTACGGAGCTTTTTTATGCGCGAAGAACACTTTGCTGGCCCATGCGCATGCCTGGAGAATTTATGATGTCATATATAGACCAAAATATGGTGGTAAGGATACTACCAACTATTTCTATAAACGTTTTAAGTTATTTTTATCAGTAGACATTAGGTGTTTTTTTTTAGGTAAAGTGAGTATTGCGAACCAGATATTCTGGATGGAGGGACAAAGTGAGGAGGAGCGGAAGCTAGGAGAGCTCACCTACAGTTTAAATGTAAGCACATTGCAACAGGTCGTATGTGTCAACTTTACCTAAAGCAACTAGAGCTTTTTCGTCGAGTGAGTAATAAATGCGGTTTATTTCCAGGTACTTTATACATATCCCGTATTTTCGAAGAACGGTGGATGGCCGGCCGAGATAGAAGAGATAATCGCCACTAACAGTAAAAACCAAGGTTTCAGTTTTTCTAGACTACCAGCATTCACTACAGAGGAAATCAATTTTGTAAAAGGTTGTTGTTTTTATATTATATATCTACCGCCTTGTTTTTATTGTGTACCTTATTAGTGATACCGCCGGTCATACACTCAAATTGCCAGAAGGCTAGTAAGTCGATTTCTTAAGGCTTATTTCGGGTACAATTTTCTTAACTAAAGATCTTCTATCGCTTGTTATGTTAGATACTTTACAGGTACGTACGACTTTTTTGGTTTAAACTACTATACAAGTCGTCTTGTTCGGAAAGCTACCAAGGAAGATAAACTGAATTGGCCCTTCACAGGCTCTCATGAGTTAGAATCTTTTTTGACTGTTGACGCTTCGTGGAGGAATGAAAATACTGTACCTTGGTTACATGTAAGTTAAGAATTAAAATTATTTAGTGTTATTAAAATTCTCATGTTTTAAAGATAAATTTAAACAGGAATATCCAATCGGGCTCCGTCGAATATTGGAGTGGGTTAAAAAGGAATTCGGTGACATTGAAATTATAGTAACGGAAATAGGCTATGGCGATGGTGGTGAAGATGGAAATGATTATAACAAAATACGATATCACAAGGAGCATTTAGAGCAGGTAACTAATTAGAACTAATCGAGTAGTAATACCTAGTACATCCGGCGTCCATGCGTCGGGCTTTTTCTCCCTAAAATATGGCGAGGGGTCCGATGGCCATGCGTCATACTCGTTACACAAACTTCAAGTGTGAAACTTGCTATATAAAAATTTATTCAAGAAATTAAAATACCGTACTTCGATTTTCGATGGAGTAAATATTGATACATCAATTATAGGTGGAACTCGCGATTAATGCAGGGATAAATGTAACTGGATACACAGTTTGGAGTCTAATTGACACGTTTGAGTGGGACTCGGGAAATACGTAAGTATGCACCAAATTTATAGTGGTTTTAAAAAAAGGGTTAAGAAAAACAAATCTAAATTTGCGAGACTAATATTTATTTTCAGAGTGAAGTTTGGTCTCTATAAAGTGGATTACGATGACCCCAAGCGCGCACGCATTCCTCGCCCATCCGCCAAGTTCTACGCAGCCGTCATACAAGCTAGATCCTTTGATGTTTTACATAAATACATTTACGACGAACTTTAAATTATTGAAGTTATACTTCTTTTGGCGCGATGGAGAAAAATGATGAGTGAATTTTTACCATGCGCGCGCACATTAACACCTAAATTCGACATCGTAAAGTTAGGTGGCATGGAAATTGATAACAAAATATTGTTCAAGTTTTATATTCTAAACAGTGTGAATAAATAAATATTATTTTGGTGTTTTCAAATCAATTTTTCATATACGACGGTGATAGTATTTACTAATAATTTATTTATTTAAATAAAATCTTTTTCATCACTGCATTTTAGTTATTTTTTTTCCATACGCCAAAGTATAACTTCTGTTTAATTTAACGGTTAAATAAGTAATAAAAAAATCAGTTTATGTGTATAAAATGTTTAATAAAAATATAAAAAATATATCTCTTAACCTACATACAGTTAAATTTTCTGATGTGATAATAGTTTTATTATAAATACAAATTCTTATGTAAAATTTAATCGTTGTAAAAGTTATGCATGTTTTTCTTTGGTACAAAATGCTTATCACACATACATAATATAACAATTTATTCTAGACTATAAAACAATGATTATATCATATTATTAAGATTACATTATATTAAAAAATATATGATGATTCATATATTCATTACATTGTCATCAGTCTCATCTCCCAGTACATTTAAACCAAAGCTTTCAAAATCAGAAAGAAGGTTGTCCATATCATTTTTAAATTGATTCCTTTCATCTGATATTTCAATTTTCATGGCTTCAATATCTTTAAAAGTATCGCCATTTGCGTCCTTCTGTACTATAGCACCAGATTTCAACAAAAAGTCCACTGCAACTCTATTTCCTTTTATCGCTGCATAATGTAGGGCAGTGCGATCGTTATCCTTTTGGTTTGTTATATCGAGGTCTGCCTTATTTTCTTTTAATAATGTGAGAACTTCAATATTATTCGCAATTGCTGCATGGTGGACGGCAGCTTTACCATTTTGATCTTTTGCATCCAAATCGACAATATTTATTAATTCCTTGATCTTATCATTTGCATTATCCTTTATAGCGGTTATTAATTCAGATTGAGGCAAGCAGGGTTTCTTCTTTTGCTTTTTCTTTGTTTTAGGCTTTTTATAGACTTTGTTCTCGGGTAAAAGTGACAGATATTGTTCCCAGTTTTTGGACTTCTTCAAACAATTCACAAGATTCTGTTTATCAAATTGGTCATCACTTTCATGTATTAAGTTAAAATCAAATTTAGATTCTTTCAACGTGTACAACGCTTCTACAGATTCTAAATCTTTGATAAATTCTAAGGCTTTCGAAATCAGTTCAGAAGGTACATCATTGGCATCCAAAAAATCACCAACAACCTCCAATAGAGGACTACCATGAGTTAAAACGTGCCTTAGATTAATTTCTGCCAATAACCTATTGACCTTACGTATATTATCATCTTGATTACATATTTTTAGAATGTTAAAAATGTCAATTAAAATCATTTCTAACCAAATTTTGAATTGCCCAATATATTTATAACGTAAAATCAACAAATCTTTCGGCTGGCCATTTATCAGTGAGTTAAGTGATTTTAATCGGTTCAAGTAACACTTTAAGTGATTACTGTCCCGGCTTTTAATATTTCTGATGATTTCTTCAGATTTAGGGTCATATGGTTGCAATCTTCCGATTGCATCAACATAATGTTTCATTTCTACAATAAATTTGCTTTTGTCAAAGGTTAATAAATTTAGACTTTCCCGTTGGCTTACAGGCGTGTTTTTGGATATATACAGAATTTCTTCTTCAGTAACAAAATTATTGATTAGAAGTATTTCTTCCAACTCTTGTATACCTTCGTAATTATAATTATTTCTTACTACGGATTTTGCTTCTTTGAGCCCTGCTTGTTCCATAAAATGAAATAACCTTTCAACATTTCGAGACATATCGTCACTAGTGTATGTGGTCCGACAAACAATTGCGTAAAATTCAGAAATTATGCCCCACTTAGTTTCAACTACAGAATCATTTAATACTTTACACTTGTTAATAATGAAATCAAGTATATTTTCAATGATATCCCACAACGATTTTATTTCAATAACTTTCGTTAACAAATCAGTTAATTTTTTGTTACTACAGTTGTTTAATTTTATGTTGGTTCTAATTCTGTTTACATCTAATTCATTTGGAAATTCTGAAATTAAATCAAATTGTATATCCACATTATTTAGACATTCCAACTTAATGTTTTTCCAATTCTCTTTCTGAAACATTATTTCGTCTAAAATCGTAAGTATGACATTTTTGTAATATGAATAATTTTTCTGAACGAATGCTATTATACTTTGTTGAACTTGACAGTGTTTATTAAAAAGCATAGTTAAATCATGTTGGAGTTGTGCAACTTCCATCATGAGATCCACGCTCAACCCAGTGGGTTTCCAGTGTGACTTATAGAAATTTTCCAGAAGCATATTACCTGTATATTCTGTAGGATTTTGCAGAAATACTCCCAGGCCCTGTGATACAGCTTCAAAATGATGTGGTAAAACATTCTCTATTTTTTCCCTAACACAGTCCCTGCGTTTTATCACAGTTCCTCGGCAACCATTTATGAGAGATCTATTAACAAGATACCGGTTTATACTAATTTGTCTTTTAATAATGTCTTTGATGTGTTTTAAATCATTTAAAACCTTTGCTAGCACAGATTGTCCGTGCTTTGATAGCTCGATCCTCCACAGTATTTGGCAATTATCGGCTTTACTTAAAAACTGCCGAATAGCTTTGAGAGATTTTACAATATGTAATGGTATTTCAGCTAGGATCAGAGCTTGAGTTGTAGCCTCCAAGTGTTTGCTTTCCTTGGTACTTTTAATGAATTCACCGACTACTTGGAGAACTCTTTCCACAATCAATTGTGCCCATTCCGTTTTCAGCTTCACATCTTCAGCACTTGGCAGTTCTTCGAGAGTTCTATACATCTTTCTTAAAGAGAAATCGTCTCTCATTTCTGGTATAGGAATTAAAGACTGCTGCTCTTCTTGCGACATTTCTGATTTGTTAAGTTTTATGTTTTCTGGTAGGATAGGTACTTTTAACTGTTCTTTAAAATTACAAAGTTTATCAAGAAAATCTTGCCTCTCCAAATAAATAATCAAAAATGTCCATAATGCTCCTATATCCATATCAAAAGGAGTATTAAAAATATGCAATACACCGTTATGTTCTGCAACAAGATTATCAACTTCTACCGTTTGGGTTTTAGATAAATAGAAGGACCATTTACTTTTACAATTATAAATAAAGTAGTAAAGTTGCGATTCTAATTCCTGATAAATGGTTCCAGGTATTTTTAGTCTTTCTTTTAACAGATACAAGTTATCCAAAATGAGAAGACACACATTGTAATCTGTTTTCCACAAAAATTTTCTAAACATAAAAACTTTTTGTGCTATCCGATACACTGTAAAATTATCATCGTCTTCAAGCAATAATAGAGCAGGAAACCTTTCATTAATTTTATTCCTGGAGTAGTCAGCATGTAAGCTAATTGTTATATCTAGAATGTCTATAAGGACTTTAATCTCTCGGATGGCATTGTCTTTGTCAATGACAGGTTGCCATTGCTCCATTTCAAGTTTTACTTTATTTAATTTTCCATATAACTCTATTTGAAATTCATTAAAAGATATTATACACAAAACATCTACAATCATTTGTGGGTTTAATGTTTTTCTCCCTTGTTCTCGATTATTGTTATTTAAAATATCATTGTATTCAGTGCATGCTTCTTTTAACAAACTTAAAATATTTTTCAAATTATGAAAATCATTTTTACTACTGGTCTTATTTATAACCCAGTGAAGATCCCCAGCTAAATAGTCATAATACCTTTCAAGCATTGCTGAATTACAGTTGCGGATACAGTTCAAAAATGTGGTTTTTATACTTATTTCTTCCTTTTTTTTATCCAATGGAATTAGGTATGGCAAGATTTCTCTTTGCTCTATGAGATATTCTAACATCTCTAATTGAGAGTGTTTACTAAGTAAAGAGAATAAATCTATGTTCTTGGTATCCAAATGATCCTCTATTACTGCTTTATCAATAACATGTAAAAAGTTAAGGTTTTTTTTGAACACCTTTTTATTTGATGTACTTATAGAACTTACTATATTCTCAAAAATTTCATTTACTTCGGGCACATCAATTGATGCATTTTGTTGCTGATTGATGATAAAATCTTGGTCTGTTGTTGGTGTTTCAGGAATTTTTGTTACTGTAAAATAAGAATTTTGAAATCATTATTATTTAACTAGGTGCCAGATATTTTTATATATTTCTTACTTATACTGCCAATAAATTTGGTTTTTTTAAGATAAGTTTTAGTAAGTTGGAATACAAAACAACTCTGCATATCTTACATATGTGAATGCATCTTTGTTTTTAATTAAATGTTAGTCATTAAAATATATAATTTACAATGTATTAAAAAGTTAAGCAGGTTAACTTAATTGCATAAACAATTTTTACAACAAATACAGAATTTGTCAAATAGTGCCTTATTACACGTTTGATGAATTAAAAACAACATCTTACTGTAACTAGCTATATTATTCTAAAGTCTGTCAGTTATATTATTATACATAAATAATAAGGATTTACATACTTTTTAGTTGAGCTATAAGTGAAGATATCAAACCCTCAGGCTCTATACTTCCTGAAGCCTCTGACATAGTGGCATTAGTCACTATACATAGCTGTAATATGTAATTAAATTTAATAAAGTAAATTGTATATAAAATAAAATATTGTCGTGTCTAAAACTTTAGTGAAATTTAATATAGTATAAATTATTACCAACTTAGTGAATAAGTATTACTCACGAGTCACTGTTCCAAAGAACTGTAAAGGGATATCGGATTTATCAGTAAGCACACTATATTATCATGTACAAGTATTTTTATTTATTCGCCGCTTCACCGCCCAATTACATTAACAGTATTCAGCGATTTACCAATTATCCTGGTATTTGATAAGCAGAATGAAATGGGGCTAATTACTAACTTTCTACAAAGTTAAGTTTTCACAGTTCATACTTAATCATTCCCGCCGAATAGGGCGTTTCCACTTCCCAGTTCCCACTTTACAGTTCACATCAACAAATTAGAAGAAAATTGAAATATTGACATTTTACCACTAACATTCGAAACATAGAGCAATAAAACAACATAGATTCAGAATATTTGCAGAAATGAAATTAAAATATCTATAAATGTATGTTAATAATAATAATAATAACATAATCAAATATGTATATATAATGAAATAATATAAATGGTGAAAATGTTTCCAGGTTGCAATCTTTAATTTAACCAGATTATGTATTAAAATTTAATATTCGCGAACGCTTGGCGGGTTCTCGTGTTATCAAAAACATGGTATGTACATTTTCTGGATGAATTCAAACGACGCACAATCATACATAAAGCTCGCATGCAAATGCAAAAAAATATTTTAAAACCATTAAATTATTTTATTGTTATATTCTGTCTATATTCTCACATTATACAAGAAGCACCGATGTTTTTAAAATCTAATCACTTATTTTAAGCCCCTGGCTACGTCATCGTCGATTCGACTAATCAGTTTCCGTTTTGTGTCACGTGACCGACGTATAAACTTATTTTTTTTTAATATCGCATTTTTTTTATAAATAATGAATATTTACAAGGTATTTTACTGCATAAGGCGTTTAAGGCTACATATTATACAGAGTAGAGAGTTGTTTTTACTGTCAAACAGCCTATTAAAGTAACTTATTATTCACATTAATTATCTTTAGTTACAGAGCCTGCATGCTATAAAAACGGTCACGTGACAGGGCTTTAGTGCAAACATGTAGGTCATGCCTGTCGAAAAGTGATATTGTGTCAAGCTTTGATAATTGATATCTAAAGTAAACGAAAAGGGTTACTTAAATTGTTTTATCTAATCTGACGTTATATTTAAAGGTCTAAAATTAAATATGTCAATATTATATAGAGGAGGGCTACTCGATGATTGATTAATCATTTTCATAAACCTGTGGTTAAATATTAAATCCTTTCTGTTTATCTGTGTCGCATTGAAAAAGAAGTTTATTCTTCTTGATTTAATAACGTCGGCGTAAAATCCAGCGGAATTTCGAGGAGTACGCTTGCGCATGGGATTTTCAAAGTCAACTTGGTATAAACCATAACTTGTCCTGAAAAAAAATAATACAAACTTATTCCAAGGCTACAATCGTTGTAAAAATCACCCGAAAATTAATTTAATAAGGAATAGTCACAGAAATACAGTATTAATTATGTTATTTTAGATGGTTTTAATCGCAATGAACGTTAATTTAGCTTCTCAATAATAATTTACGTTATTAATTCAAAATTGGTACGTAAAATATTTTGTACTAAAGCATGACACTTCTAAAAAGTTTAAATTTACGCAAGAATTTTATCTTAAACTAAAACAATAAACAGAGAAGCAACCAACTTATAATGTACCTAATTAATAAACAATAGAGACGGTCTGCAGGACTAAACTTCGATCGGTGGTAATAATATATTAGATACCTGTATCCTTCCAACCACTCGAAATTGTCCATAAGTGACCAAGCCGTGTAACCCTCCACTTTTATTCCTTTTCTAATAGCGTTAAGAATCTAAAACAAATGAATGTAGCTGACAATCAATAATAAATATATATATTTGTAGTAGCTGTTGCACCATACAATTCTATTAATAATAATAAATGTGAAGCATCTTGGAGGGTACAATCCCATGTTAAATGTAAATAATAGCTCGCTTTTCGCGCTTTCTGATAATTTCTGACAGAACTACGTTTCAGAAGGTCTAATGTAGTATGTGGGTCTTGAAGTATTTATACTAACCTCCTTCAGATAAGATCCCATGTAAAAAATGCGATCAAAATCGTACTGTCCTGTCGTACCACTAGCGCAACCATTCTCCGTTATAAGGAAACTTATATTTCCATATTGTTGTTGCAACCACTCCAGCTGTCGTCGAATGCCTTTAGGATACATCTACAATGAGAAGATCTTTAAATAAAGCTCCTTATTGACAATAGACACGAAGTTTCTATTGCTTTACATGTGAAGTAAGCAACAGACTCGGTGCGGAAGTTGGTGTAAAAAGCAATAATTTTTTTATGATAAAGGACATGGATCATTTATTAAAAGATCGCGATTATGGGACGGGGAATCCCCCACGACAGCATCAGGCTCTTTTGCGGGAATCCTCGAATTCTACATAGACCTGAGCTAGTGCTAATGGAGGAAAAAGATTTTTTTATGCTAGCGATTTTTTTTGATTGTACATTGTTCTTAAAGTTCAGATACCGGGTGGGTACGCTTAGACGGATGAACAATACCCACTGATACTACCCCGTGACGATGTTGATGTCGATATATACTGATAAATTCCTTACTACAACTTCAGTGGCGGCGGTGGGAGGCCACCATGGTGATGTCTCTAACACGGCATCGAGGTCTGAGGAGCCATAGAAGATCCAGGGACCTGCCGTTTCGCCTGGTTTAGTTGGACGTATAAGTCGGCTTGTATAGTGGTTCAGAGCGTAGTAGTCGTACGTGCCTACAAGAAAAAGAACAATTATACAATGACGTAATTTAGCCGCTATAATTTGAAATAAGTATTTGTAGGTATATTTTTCAGCGGAGCTGGTATGAAAAATAAACTCACCTCTAATAAGTTTAATCTCTTCGTATGTAAATTCTGGTAATCTAGATTTCGAATAACCTTCCTTTTTACTTAGTTTTTCCATGTACTTCTCTACAGAAGGCGGCCAGCCACCAGTCCTTGAATAGATTGGATGAGAGTAGCGGCCAGCCTAGAATAAAGATTAATTCCTTATTCATCAACATATTGGAAGCCAAATGATCATTCATCAACATATTTTTTGGCAGGTTTACTGATAAGTTACGAGTAAAGCCGGAATTATGTACATTACGAAATTAGTGGCAAGAATGTGAAATCACTTTCACGAAAGTAGTTTCGACATAATATGCAAAAGTAATTTCGTAAAATTATTTGTATCCACAGTATTGCAGTTACTATAGCCCCATCTCCATCAAAGCTATATTCAATGTAGCTAGAGAGATGCGTATCTATTACTTTAAAAAAGACTATTAAGACGTTAGTGGTTTTGAGAATGGTTAACGAGAAAGGATTTGAGTGCAATGATTTTAGACTGAATTAGCAGAAGAAATTCTTATTTTGAATAAGTAAAAACAATTGTATTTTTTACTGATAAGAGTGTACTTAACAAAATATCTAAACAAGATAAATATGACGAAAAGTGTTACCAGCAAAAACTTAAACTTATAATTACGCTACCTTTTTTAGATACCTACTGGAAATCGTTTTTAGTCTTTATCATACGAATTCAGGGTGGCATGTAGTGTCTTTATTTCGTACCTATAAAATTAAATTTAAGTTATCTAAAGTCAAGGATATTTACACCGATTGTTCCTGAAAATTGTAACTTACATTGCTTAGAATGATACTTAATATATAACAAAATAATATTGTCACATTGAATCCACGACATTTACATAAATCTTTTGGAATGACCGTCGGTTTGTTTGGGAATTTAGTTGCTGTTTCATATTATGTTTTGTGTTTGTAATTTGACTTTTTTAAACAATATTTTTAAATAATATTATTATTATTTTCATATTATTATCAAAATCTTTGGTTTGTTTAGTGTATAGCTGTCATTTCTGTCAGGCCTGAAAATCAGTGTTTAAAAGCAAATTAAAGCTGAGTTGGTCACTTCTTTATTAAAAGTCATTGTGTTTGTATTTTTTTATAAATGTGTGTATGCTGTATTCAAATAGAAAAAAATTCTACATTTCTTTTTCTTTTTTTATTACATTGATTATATTCGTCAAGAGCTCACCACCTCTATGCACAAAGGTCATTAACTTACTCCAAATTGTCGACCCAGCTCGGCCAAGTCCTTGAGTTGTGGTTCGCTCGGTTCGATCCACACTGGGTTATTAGCAATAGACAATTTACCTAAAACACAGTTTACGTTTTCCTTTAATATGATTATAGAAATATTGTATAAAATTAAAAAAAAACATTACAAAACAAGATAAATTTAAAATCCGCGGCATGAAAACGTATTTCGACATAGTTGGGTAATTTTTACGAAAACATATTTAACCCGAAATGGAAAATAATGAAAACACTTACCGTTATATCTTGGTTTATATTCGTTATCGTATAACCTCCAAGCCGTAGCATGAGCTAACAATACATACTTGTTACAAAGATATGGGGCGAAAGTTGGCTCCAAAATACCAGGCGCCATGGTTCCGCTGGTGTAGATGTAATCACACATAATCAAAGGTTCATTGACAGTTACCCAGGTTCTCACTCTGTCAGCGTATAAATCAAAGAGAACTCGAGCGTAATCTTCAAACCACTCAACTATTAGAGGATTAGTCCAACCACCTATAAAATTATACAAATCCCTTAAAAATATTTTATTTAAAATTACTTGATTTTTTATTAAACATGGGGCAAACGGCCAGGAGGCTATCCTCCTTTCCATTGAACACTCTTTGTAATGAATGACCCCTCATTTCTACGCAACGCCAGGGCACCACGCCGTTCGGAAAAGGATGGTCATCGGCGATTCGAGCCGCTCTTCCGCTAAATCGTCTGAATCAGCTCAACTTTCGGGGTTTTAAAATCTCCTCATATGTTTGTTGATGTGAATTTGTTAAAATTATTATAATTTAATTACGTATATATAAGTAGTAACTTCTTACTAGCAAAGTAAATTATAGTGAAGAATGAATAAAGTAACATTGCCTTGATAATTAAATATCGAATACAGATACCGGCAAACATCTTGAACAAATATCCTTGCTTCCGCAGATGCGATTTTTAGGGATCACTGGGAGGGACGACTGGCGATGGTTCGCGGCAGCGGGAGAGTGACGTGTCGATCGCGTGTTTGGTAAATCAATTGACGTTTTGTTGTTTAATGCTCAAGAAGTTTGTCGGTACCTGTACACAGCGTGAAAACAGATTTAATATGTAAAAAACTTACCAAGATCTTGTAACGTTTGTGGTAAGTCAAAATGATACATTGTAACCAATGGTTCTATGTTTCGCCTGAGTAACTCATTTATAATTTTGTTGTAGTACTCGACCCCATCGTCGCTCACTTTGTTAGTTAGACCTGTGGGTAGAATTCTACTCCAGGATATCGAGAACCTAAAGAAAAAAATCTACTTAATGAAAACTCTACATACAATCGCTATTAATTACATTTTATGAAAACAACTAATACAATTGTTAACTCTGAATCCTGTGTTGGAATGACAGCTGTATACCAATTGACTTTTATTTCTTTATGAGCATTTTACATCCGCTTATACTGTGAAGAAAAACATTCTAAGGACATCTAAAATGCCCTGAACCAAAAATCAACAGCGTGTTTTTTTCTAAATATATCGAAACAAATAAAAAAATCTTAAAGCCCGAATGATTTTGTTTTTTTGATAAATCAAGCTTATTTTCATCTTGTGCAGTTGCAAATGCGTTCCAGCTAAATAAGGAACCTACCGGTAGAAATCCAAACCCAGCTGTTCAGCAATATCAATATCCTTCATCCACAGATGGTAGGAGTCACAAGCAATATCACCAGTGGCTCCATCGACTATAAGCTCCGGGTGATTGTGAGTGTAAGTGTCCCATATATTTGCTCCATTGTCTGAAAATGGTCAAGTTCTGTCTTGGCGATGAGAATAAAAAAGAGTACCGAGAGTTTTTTACGCCGGCTTTTTCTCTCGGCCTACACCCTCTGTCTTTGCCGATGAGTAGGGATGCCTACAAGTTCGAATTGATTGACGTGGAATAAGTGATACCTAGATGATCTTATGTTCCAAAATAAACGTATTTTATTTTTTTATTTTTTTTAAAAAGATCGGTAGCCCGATTCATTGGTTCATGCATATTTCTTGTATAGGAGTAGAGGTCCTGTTTTGTTTTATCTGTGGCGATTGCACACATCATCAAATTGTTTTATTTATATATATAATTTGTTTGTATATCATTCTCATACATTTAATTAGTTTTACATTCGGCACTGGTAACCGGTCCTTAAAGATGGAGGGAATGGAGGAAAAGTAAACCTTACCCGACACATTTCTCGCGCCTTCGATTTGATAAGCCGAAGTTGCTGCACCAAATTTGAATCCATCAGGAAATTTTTCACCATTCACAACTCTAAAACTATAACTCTCAACCTTAAATATTATATAAAAATCATACGTAAAAGTAATGTCTAATATGGCGTCATGCGTTTTATTTCTGGACCTCCAGATTGTTGTAATTTTACAAATTAACACAATACTACTACATAGAATCTTATTTACCACAGATTGGACAGTATGGACAAATATTATAAGAAACTATTTCTTCAATAAATCTACTAATAAATCTTATAGGTAATTCGAAATACGAAGCAAACATTAATTAAATTAGTATGACGTACATTTCTATGTGTACGTCATACTAAATTTAAATTTATTACAATAATAAAAAGACAGGACCCTAATGTTCTTGTATGTTCACGTTAACGTGAATTTCAAGGCTATTAAACTCTTTGACACCACGGGATTAGTGAGAAGACTGAAAAGGCCAAAAACACCTGAACTAGTGAATTAATGTCAGTGCACGTTAGTATTAAGCGCTAAACAGTGAGTGACAAAATAGAACACAAGGACAGAGTGTTCCCTTTAATAGAGAATAGTCACTCTCTTATATTAAATATCCTTATTAGTAAATTAGGTTGTATATAAATATAGTGTTAAGTTAGGCTTTATTGTAATGTTCCATGATGTCTTAGTAAAGACACACGTACATAATGGTAAAAACGTTTATAATATGTTATTACGTAAAAGGAAAACTTATGTTAATTGATACCGCCGCCCGTTATCACTCGGTCGGCACCCTGCACCCGGCCAGGGCGAAGCCAGCCTTATAAAAATTAGTTCGCTGTTAGCGAGGAAAACGCTTTTAACTATTTGCCAATAATATATCGAAGTAATGTTGACTTCGACGACCCTTTTTACGGCTGCTCACTCAAAGGAGTTCAATACGTTAGAATGATGTAGGAAAACATCGAAAGAAAGCCTGTATAGCTTAATTCCTAAAACTGACAGCGTGTTGAGGTCTATTTTCCTATTAAGAAAGTTATTCTATATTTTGTTCGCTTTTTTCTGACGCGCATTATGTGTGGCATATTATAAAACATTCTGTGAATTGACGATCGTTTTCGAAACGTTTGTTAACGAATGCCACTTGTCTAGAGAGGCAGGCCAATTAGAGTCCAACACGATGTGTCATACACGAGCTAATTTCGTTATTTACACCTATAAGTATTATTTATTATATGTATTAACTATTAGAATAACTCACCTAAACACGACTATTGCGTAGAAGATCATGTTTCTAACTGTGAGAATCAGTATTGAAGAACTTGCATAACATTTAAGGTTCAGTTATAAACAATAAAAACCTTTTTCGTTATAATCCTATGTAAGTATTGTTGTTATGGTAAATAATATCCTTTTTAGTGAAATAGGTCAGTTTAAAATTAATCATTAGTCCTAAGTTAGGCAAATTAATCATGCCTTGGTGCGGAGAGATTTATAAAATAAAATTCTATCGATAAAGTTGTGTGTCTGTGTATAAAAGTTCGCTTTGTGGTGTTTTCAAATCCCTAAAAATAGTAAGTAACGTCTATATGTCCTAACCTTTACCAATATTGACACCTACCTGTTTTCTTTAATTATTGCGTATCGTATGGTGTATCGGTTACTTTATTTTTTATTTATTTGTTTACGCTTTGTTGCAGTAATACAGAAATACAGTACCTTATCGCTGTCGAGCGATCTCTTTCAAAAAACCTCGATGACCAGAAGATGATAATTTGATTAGCTATTTCGTATCACTTTTTCACAACATCATCTTTTAATTCACATTAGGTAAATTGTTTTAATTATGCAGAACATTAAACAACAAACAGTTGCAAGCCTGTTCCGTGTGTTGTGCCATGGTCGGTACCACCTCCATAAAAAAAACATGGCTTCGTAACTTAAGGAAATGGCCGACATGGCCAGTTTTTGCTTTTCGCTCAGGACCTAACACGCTTCACGAAACAGACTGCCAACCTCCAGAAATACAGAGAGAGAAAAGGAGAACTATAAGTTAATAATAAGCAAAAAGCTTTAATTACAGAAGGTTGAAATCGAAAATTCAATAGAAATTAACAGTGAACGTGCTTCAAATACGAGATGAATTATTTATTATCTATATAGCATAAAAACTCTGATAAATGATTTATAGAAAAATATTTACTCTAATAAACGTTAATAATAATAAAACAATTGAATAGCGTCATTAATAAAATTATAATCATTCTAGGACTCATACAACAAAATACTGATTGGTCTCAAGTATATTTTTTTTCTATAAAATTTTTATTTATAATTTTTAATAATATATAATAGATAGAATTTTTTTATTCATTACCTACTTAAGTTTTTATTCAGAAAAACTGTATCTATGGTGTAGAATAGCAATATGTTCCATATTATGTTGGTTGGTATCTACTAATAAGTTAGGCTAAGTAAAAAATCATATAAAGGCAATATTTATAATGCTTATAATATTAATTTTATATAATCAGTTACAAATTAATTAGCTCATCTTTATATTATACGTAACACACAAACGTTACAAAGGTACTTCAAGTATCAAATTGCTAATGCTGACCATTCGTAGACTAAATATATAAGATATTTAGGTAACATAGAAAAAAGACTCTAAAGACTTTATTTAACAACAATAAATTGTTACTACATGAACAAAATTTTCAAATTTCGTAAGAATTAGGAATTAATTTTTAACAATTATGTCACGTAAATTTTTAAAGCCAACGCCCATTTTCAGAGGCTCCTTTGGTTGTTTTTGACGATTACAATTTAAATAATAATGTATTGATAACTCTTATTCCGGCTTTTATGAAAGAAAACTATACGAGAAACTATTCTAATCTCTGTATGGCAACCACACTTTGTTACGTGATTCTTAAACATTCGAGCGATGAAATAATATTAATTTCAGATCTATTAAGGTACCATTACCACTAACGCCAACCAAGTGTCTATGGAAATAATGATTTAAGGTAAAATTTTGAACAAATTAATTGTAACGCAATTTTGTAAACCATGTATTGAATCCTCTACCTATTACCCATAAGTGTCAAAATTTTTCCGAATAAACACATAACTTTAGCTATACAGTGTCTGTTATCATACACTTCCTTCATAAAGTCAACACCATTGGCCACTTCACTCGGCTTTGGAAGAAATGGGACGTTCGGTAGATTTATTTGCCTCTTCGACCGTATTTCAGTCTGATTAAAGCTCATATTAAAGCATTCCTTTGGCACATCAAACGAGTTGTTCTTAATAACACATTTGTAATACTTGGATGACAATTTTGCTTCCCTCTTACGGTCTGGATCGTTGAAATCGATTTGGTAAAGGCCGAAGCGAACGCTACAAATATAAATGTTATTGAGTTTACATGGAAAGTGATAACGTGAGATAGATAGAATATATAGATAGATAGAACTATAGAGGAAGTGTCTATAGATAGCTCGCCCTTTCCTCGCTCAATGGAGTTTTCTACCTCAAATCACGGTGGTTCATATCCTCACAGACTACAGTTCTATATACAGTAAAACAGAACATTTGCTTAACAGATAACCTCACTTATATGAAAGAAAATAGACATTTAATATCTTAACTTGATTGTTAATTTAAAATTGTATTTCCGACAAATTGTTTTTATTATTATTATTACTAAGAAGTTACATATTACATAAACAAAATACCTGTAGCCATCTATCCATTCAAAATTGTCCATTAATGCCCAGACTGTATAGCCAATAACATTAACTCCATCTTCATATATTGAAAGATGTATCTAGAAAGATAAAACCCCTATAAAAAGTTTATCTATACTTTAAACCGGCAACGCATTTGCGAGCCTGGCAATGAATGTCCATGGTTGGTGGTATCACTTAACATAAGATGAGCCAGTTTGCCTCCTATTAAATAAAAAAAAACTTTAATAAAATCGTAATCTGCGCTTTCTTGCAAAGTTTATCTTACAATCGTAGTCTAGTATCAGTGAAGATATCTTACAATATTTATTATATATATTTATCTTATTTCATAATGAATGTAAACATTGCAATACATTAAGAGATACTATAATATACCTGTTCCAAATGGTCCTTTAATCCAACAACTCGATCGTAATCTTCCAACTCCAATCCAGCGGTTGGGTAACCATTTTCAGTTATAAATATTTCCCAATTTCCGTAAGATTTCTTTACCCATGACAGTGAGCGTCGAAGTCCTACAGGGTAGACCTGGGATAATAATTCAACAAATACGCAATAAATAGGTGCTAACTGTGTCGTGCTACGGTTCGTTTTTCCAAGTAACCGTCACAAAGGTACATGAATAAATCGCTAAAACCTTTTTTAGGTCTAGGCCTCAGAATGCTGTATCTGTTTCATGATCATTTTGTCAATTCTATAGGCAAGTAGGCGATCAGCCTTCTGTGTGACACTGTCGATTTTTTAGGTTTAAGGCGGTTTCCTCACGATGAACGAATTGTAAATATATAGATAGAACGTCCTTTGGTACACAGCTGGCGAACGACCCCAGGAATGAGAGTCGCATGCTGAAGTAATTAACTCTTTCTATAGAAATAGATTTTGTATAAAACTAACAAACGTTTGCTAAAGCCATGAAAAATGGTATAATACTGGTTGTAAAATAGCGATACCCTATTACAAATTTTAGTACCAAAAACTAAAGACAAAAAATAAATAGATAAGCAGGACCTTAACCTTAAGTTTTTTCATAAAACAAAAACTTATTAACCACGTTTGGAAAGGCAATGTAGCTAGAATAGCATGTGATAGTATAAACATACCAAAAACTCTTTAATTCTAGAACTTACCACTCTAGTGGCGCTTGTATAAGCATTAGGTGGAATTGTCATCACAGCATTTAGTTCATGCGTTCCGGACTTGATCGGATTCACAATTTTCTCGCCGGGTTTAGCTTGTCTCACAGATAGACCCATGTAGTAGTTCATGGCGAAGAAGTCTGCCGTACCTGAAAGTAATATCATGGCAGATGTATTTACATTGATTTATATAGTTTCTTTGTGAGTCAAGTACTACTAAACTACGATTAGATTTTACTTATTTTATATTTTTTTATTTCAGTTTCGTATTTTGTTTTTAGATAACTATGTGTTCATTTCTAGTACTTGAATCTGATAAGTTTTTTTTATTAAACCATGGAATACATAATGAGCCTGGAAGAAATCGCATGTCAGCAATTAGGCCACCCGGTGATTCAAATCGACTTAGGTACATACATAAATAAAGATTATATTAAATGAGAAGGTGGATTGACCACATTAAAGAAACGGCAGGTGGTACATGGCAGAGAGTGGCACAGTGTAGAGAGGAATGGCGGGATTTGGAGGAGGCCTTTGCCAAAAAAGGGCACACAGATGCACCAGAATTAGATTAATATGAAAATTTGTTTAAATGTATATAAAATATGTAATGTATCTGAATAAAGGCTATTATTATTATTATATTAAATTCGGTATTAGAAGTTTATAAAAAAAACTATTCTAAAATTTGGATCTTGCTTAATTTCTGCAGATCTGTTTGTCAGTCGGCAAAGGCCTCTTCCAAGCTTTTCCATTCATATCTTTCTAGGGCCACTGTTTCCACATCGCTCCTGCCACTTGTATAATGTCGTATTCCCATCTTTTTTGTGGTCTTCCTCTACTCCTTTTCCCTAAAGAGAGCTTTATAGTATTATAAGAAGATTATAGTATGATTATGTCGCATGTTCGACTTAAGATCTTATATTCACATTCCGCGCAAGGCCGACAACGATATTTCTTATTAAATTTTATTCTAAATGGTAAAAATTGGGATGTTTTAACATCCACGTTGTGATACACGCTAGACCTCGCCACTTTTCGATCGTATCTTCCTTAGCTACGAAATAGTCTAGAGAACTTCTATTCTTACCTCTGACAAACCTTCTCTCCGCAGCAGTGAAGGCAGGTAAGCGTGACCTGCTGTAACCCTGTTTCTGACTATAATCCTTCATCAGCTTTTCAACCTTCGGAGGCCATCCACCTTGTTTCGAAAATATTGGGTGGCAGTAACGACCCACCTAGAAAAATTATTTCGCCTAAGTCATATGTACTCTTGGAAGCTAGCGGTAAAATATTTACAGTATTTTTAAATGACCTACATAAATAAATAGTATCATAACAAAAACAAAAGTAATTAATATACTACACCATGTACTCCATAGTAAGTTGTGCTAATTTCTCGTTTTCTGGAGTCTCGGCCTCAAACCACAGCAAATGATTGGCTATCGATATACGACCTAAAGAAGAAGTAAGTAGTAAGTTAAAAAATATAGTAATATTTAAATACACAGAAATTGTTCTCTCATAGCTCTATAACAAAATTGTTAAAGATATTTACCTCCATACAAACTCCTGAAGTTTCGATCAAAAATCCGGTATGCCTTCGCGTGGGCCATTAACAAATTCTTACTACAGATATAGGGGCCCAATTGCTCCTCTTTTATTCCTGGAGCAAATGTGCCCTCTACGTATCCAACGTCACAGATTAACCACGGCTCGTTTATTGTTAGCCATATTTTCACTCTATCAGCGTATAGAGAAAACACCTGAATGGCATAGTCCGCGAACCAGTCTGATATGTAAGGATTTGCCCAACCACCTGTAACGTATAATAGACCCAAGTTCAGTATGCGTTGTTCTGATCTTCACAATACGTGCTTCCTGTTAGGATGCAGTAGTAGCACATACAATAACTTTTTAATTATTTTAAAAACTGGTGTAAGTTAAAATCTTAAGATAGGAGATTGCCACAATTGAACTGTCATTTTCATACAAAAGTCTATCCGCATACACCTTTCTGACCTACCATGGATAGCTTCGACAGATTGCTATTACAATCCATGGATTGGTTATTGGCACATCTTTAATCGATATTTGGATTAAAATGTCTATCTCAGATGGTCATAAATTATTGAGATAGGTTATTGGGTTTGGGCGTAGACTCGACATCCCATCATGTTTATTACTGTGTAGTAGCCGGTTATACTTGACCAAATGACTAATGAATTGTTAAATTGCAAAATACTTACCCAGATCCTGTATGGCAACTGGCAACTCCCAATGGTATAGGGTGACAATTGGTTGTATACCAACATCTAATAATGCATCAATCAAATCACTATAATACTTGATCCCAGCTTGGTTAGGTTTGTTTGTGAATCCTGTGGGGAATATGCGAGGCCAACTAATTGAAAACCTAAAAAAAGTTTATAAAATATGTATACTGTTTAATTGATTTATGTTGAATTATCTACAATGAATAACCTTTTGGGTCTAAAATTAGTAAGGTTTCGCTAAAGTAAACATACAGTACTATGCGTTCAGGCAAGAGGGGATTAAATGTAATATGTGTACCTGATGGAGTAATTTGCTTGTCTCTCACTTCCCATACAAAATTACAGATTTGTTACTAGACAGTGTGGACCAATGAGAATCAAGCCAAGCCAATTCAAATAGAAGCATGGTTTATGCAGATGAATATAGATATTTTGCATATAGTTATTTTTTATTTCTTATCTATAAAAACTGCATCAACTAGCTATTATCAAGACATGAGCCTTTACCTATAAAACTGCAGTCCCATCTCCGAAGCTATTCTGATGTCTTCTTTCCATTTTTTATAAGAATCGGCAGCTACATCCGCCGTCGAATTGTCAATTATAGCTTCAGGAAATTTGTGTACGAAGCGATCCCAAATACTTTCGCCTTTGCCTGTTAATACATATTTTTTGCCTTATCTTCGTAGTTATAACATACACTGTCAGGGATCGTTTAAATGCATGGGGCTACGTTATGGGAAAACTGGTGAGAAGACGAGCCTCTGAAAGGCTGTATTTTGCTTTCAGTTAGATTTAATGAGGTCTAACAACCACTCAATATCGTACCACATCGAATACAAGTCTACCAAACCTAAAAAATATATATTCTGCCAAGCTCAGACTCTGGCAGCCTGACCTTAGGTCCATATTCTAACTCATATCTCAAATCACAATCACGTCTTCACCGCTGTCTAATACGTCAAAGTTCTTATAGAAAGAAAAGAATGCTGATACCGCTCTTGAAACTAGATTGAAGTTCTAATAACGTTCTAGAACATGGGCTTTAGATCATCGATAAACCAGTTGATAAGCATGCGATTCTGACCTCTGAGAGGAAAAAGATTTTACATAATGGCATATAAGGCATATATGATTAGATAAATGATCCAAGACGCATAAAGAGTTGTAGTGCCTGTCACCATTCGTACATGGATATAATAGAATGGTGCTAGAACCAGTCCCAAAACGCCTAAAAACTGTACTAAATGAATACACTTGCTCTGAAGAAGACTAAAAAAGAAATTAACTTTTGAAAAATCAAATTTTCTAGTATGTGCTATTGAAACGGTCATAAATCACTACACTATATATGAACTTATGACATTCTTATCTTTTGAGTTATTTTCTTTTCTTTCGCTTTCTATTTTAAATCGATTCCCATATAACAAAACTTCCCATATCCCAAATTAAAAAAAGATTATAGCCATCTCACTCGCAGGTCGCAGGTCAATGCTATTCATAAAGAAATTACCATCGGAATCCCATGAGCCCTCCACTTGGTAAGAAGAAGTAGCGGCTCCAAACTTAAACCCTGGTGGAAAAGTCTTCGCTCCATCACACACACAGCTAAGTATTGTTAAGCTAAAACAGAGACTAAAATCAAATTTGAATGTAAAAATTTAATCAATTAATAATAAACGCCTCAAATTTAAGAGTATTTCTTTCAACTTGGATGATGTTCCCTTTGGAGTAGAGATTCTTAAGACGCAGGGTTCCAGTGTACAGACGCTAATAAGAGATTAAAGTTGGTGCCTGGTAGATAGGTACCTCGCTCAACTAGAAATAATCTCAATCCAGCGAGGAAATGCTTAAACTTTAAAAAAAAAATTCCCATATTATTTTACTATTACTATATAGCTTAAGAAAATTGTTAGTACTGTATATTTGATTGTTTAAATTATTTTTACACGATCAATAACCGTTACAGAGTGGAATTTGTCAAGTATAGACAAACTATACTTAATTCAAATACCTCTTGCATTTCACGAACCACCAACTCAAGAGGATTTTGTCCAAATTAAGAATCTTACAGGTTCTTAAAAAAGCAAAGTACCCACGCTGAACTAGTTGCTCTATCCACAGATTCTGTCACTCTATAACTTTAATTTTACGCTGACTGATACCAGTGACTACTTCCCTGTCTTAACCCCACTGGATTTTTCGGAATCTGCCGGAAATCAATGTAACTTCATCATTCAAAGCGGCAAAATCGAATTCTTCCGAACTCCAGCTAAACTGATCCTAGTCCATATTTGAGCTCAAACACATTTTAATTATTATATGACTATGTTGAACTACGCTCGTTCAGGCGCCCGAGTTGACGCTTATATTTAGTGCAACATATATTTACGAATACTAAAAATAAATATATATATTTACCTAAATATGACAGCTGGCACTGTAGTCATATTGCAGAATGTGCAAGTAAACTCCAAAAGTTACATAAATAGTCGAATGAAATCGAATTCAATTTCATTAACGGTACATTCAACACGGAAGGAATAGTAGTGAAGATAGCTAAAATCACCGGAAACAAGAATTAACCTAAAATAAATGTAGGCAACTGTCGTTAGTTTGGTTAATTTTAAATGTATTAAAGAATTTAATGACAAGCCTATATTGTATCATGAGAACGATCAACGATTGAATAGGTACTTTCCATATTTAGCTTTGTGTGTCACATATACACTAACAATTAAATATTTAACTATGCCTGCTGTCGAGATAATGCGTTATCGGGCGCAGGCAGCAAATATAGCCCTAATCTGCCGATTTGCAACCTCAATCTTTTCCCAAGAACCTCAGAAACTAAAACTTTATTAAACTTCGAGGTATTCGCCATTAAAATCCGTTAAATACACCATATTAACATCATTGATATTTTATCAGATACACCTTTTATTGAATGCGAAGACGCAAAAACAGACGAAAACAATCAAATTATTCCATGGATGATAGGCCGGGTGCTGATATCGGATGCAACCTATTCAGATACTGGCCACTTCCCATCTACATGGAACCAACAACAGAGCTGATGCGGGTGAAAAATCTAAAGCCTGCTAATAGAGGGGTGTAGGGTCTGAATATCATGTTGTCCCATTCGGTGTGGAGACCCTTGGTACATGGGGTCCTAGCGCTATAAGACTTTTTAAGGAAATTGTAATAAAAACAAAAGCAGAATTATCATTTTTATTACTGCCAACAGTAGCTAACAGTATATAATAAGCTGTTAATCAACCAATAATATGTAGGTACATAATAATTCGCAGAGTGACCACGAACATTTTTAAAGTATTTATAAATCTATTATTTTTATGAACACGCAGGCATCATATTATACTCGCGTAGTATTTCTGAGTAATTTTTCATGGCCCTAGTGATGTTATAAAGAAAAATAAGACAAAAAAATCGGTAACATTTTCTTTAATATACAGGCGTACTTAGAATCTATTAAATAATCTCTATGGTTGATTTATTTGGTAAATGTTATTTAGTTTATTCGGTAATTAGCTATCTAAATCTCTGTGCAACTATTTAATGTGATTGTTTTAAAACATATTAATACACCTCTGACAATTTCTATGGAGATATAAAATATCTGAGTCTTAGCATTAAGTTCCCGGATTAGTTTTTAAGTCATCGTCATACAATGAACGTGTAGATATAACATTGGCGTAATAGTAGGCGGAAGATCGTGGAGTACGGGGGCGGTCCGGGTTTGTAAAGTCCACGTCAATGAGGCCAAACTTCGATCTGAAAATACAATTAATATATATTAAGTAATGTATTATAAAATAACACATATTATAAAGGAAGTTCAGAAAAAACATAGTATTATTTACGCAAGTGATACGTTTAACAGAAATTAATTATAGAAACATAGATTTTGTTGTTTCGGCAGTACAAAAATTGTTTTAAATTATATGATAGTTTTGAGCACACTATGTGCTTGACTAACAATTTCACTGATACTTTTTACTCATGTTATTCCTGAAAAAAATACTCAAACTTTTTATAATGTCAGCAATTAGTAGGTAACTAATAAAAAACATTTATGTTTCACATAATATTGCAACGAAGTTTTCTTGATTTTTCCAACAGCTAAAACAACAAAGCTAAAAAAACTGTGATTTATTTTCGTTTTGAAGCAAGGTTTTTGTTACATGCATGCATGCATGTAACAAAAACCTTTTATCAGGCGAAGTTATGATAATGAAGCTAAGTGGTTAATTTCTGATAAGTCCGCGTTAATTGAAATAATTAGAGACAGTATTTTGTGCGTGAAATTACTGAATTTTGGCGCGCATTAGTTTCTATTTTACTTTTAAAAAATCTTTTCTGTACGAGAAACTAGCTCGTAACAATACTCTGATACGGTAAAACTTAAGATTATTTATCGATTACATAGTGAAATGAGTTAAAATCTTCTCAGCATATCATGAAACTATTACTTACACGTAACCATTAGTCCACTCAAAATTGTCCATAAGCGTCCAAGCCGTGTAGTAAGTTACGTTCACATTGTCCTCGGTTATGGCGAGATACACCTGCCAAACATTATTAATATACTACATATAAACGTTGCTACAGATAGTTTTAATAGTCGCCCTCCGGCCAAATTAAACTTTTGAGTTAACTACTACCTAAGGTGGTATTTTTATAATATTCCACAAATTTGTGAAGATTTTTATTTCTATTTTTTTGTATAGGGCTAGCTAAAAAAAACTAAGGGCCTGTTTCACAATGTCCGGATAAGTTCCAAATAAGCTATTTATTACTTATTGGTAGGATAAAAAGTATTTTTGTGTTTCACGACTGTCAGATAGCGCTATACGTCATGAAATTCGAAGTATCTTATTCGGAACTTTTATCTTTCGAATAATTTATGTGTTGCATAGCTATTTGACACTTTATCCATACATTGTGAAACAGACCCTAAACATATTTTAAAATAGACGCATCTATAACCATAGATTAATTCAACTTACACGCAGATGTCAATAAGATCAACTCATTAAACAAATCCACTCAAGTATTGCTGAACCAACTTAGAGTCCTTCAAGAAAATAGCGTGCCAATACGAAAAAATACCGGCAACACACTTGCGAACCTTCTGGCAGTGCCAGTGTCCATAGTCTACGGTATCACTTAACATCCATGAGCCTCCTGTCGGTCTATCCCCTCTTCTAAAATAAATCGCAGTGTCAAGTATTTTTTTTTAATTCGTACGTACCTGTTCCAAATGAGTCTTATAATAATTAACTCTATCAATATCATTAAGGTCCCGTTTATCACTGGCATAACCATTTTCCATAATTCTATATTCCAAGTCTCCATAGTTCTTTTTCAACCAGGAGAGCAGAAGTCGTAATCCTTCTGGATATTCCTGCAATTCACAAATTGTTTAGCTAAGCTTATGTAGGTATGTTAGTTGATGTTGTATAGACTAGTTTCACATATGTACTGATGGAAAAGTACTCTAATTATTTTACAAAATATTTTTTATAAAAAGCACAATGTTATAGAAAAACTAGAGCCATGAAATCTTTAAACACCTACGGCGTTACCCTGAAAAACCGATATGGTTTTCCAATAATTGGTGTTATTTGGACAAATTACTGTATAATTATGATGAAACCATTTGGTTTCATCTTAAAATCATATTATAATTCTAAAATGCCGTAATCTCCGTTCCTCCCTACCAACGTCGCAATCGATGGAACCATTGAGAAAAGCAGTAGCCCCATTCTTCTTTAGGGTCTCCTCTATGGCATTTTAGTACGCTTTCACCGCATCTTCAGGGCTCGTAAAGCGAATACAAAAAAGTTTTCATTAGCAATGATTCTAACTGGCCAGTTATAAACCAGTGTTACCCACCCCATAATTACAGTATTATATGCCATGAAACTTACAAAGAACCAAGTAGACGAGGTTGGTGGCCACTCAGGCGCAGGCTCCATGAAGGCATTTACTTCTTCACAGCCGTATAACGGCCACTCTCCAATTTTTTCCCTGTCTTTCGGACTTCTGATTAACCGGCCGGTATAGTAGTTCAAGGCGTAGAAATCAAATGTTCCTACAAAATCAGGAATCATGTAAAAGAAGTCGTTAGTGTTTGGTAATAGTAAATAGTTGGTTCATTCAATAACGAAGTGTTATAAAACGGTGAAGTATAAATTTCCGGTGTTATTAAAGGTGTAAATAAATTTCCAATACATAAAATTGCGCGAAAGACGGATGTGTATATTGCACCCGGCATGAGCCTCATTATAGATGGAGCCCCAATCGAATAAAATTATATATTTTTCATCATCCCTCAACAATATACATATTATAATATATTAAAGAAACCTAAGATTAATTATAACCATTAAAAGTTAATACTTGTAGTTCTCATTTAAGTGAATTCCTAATAAATGTGATAAAATTTATTCTACAAAACGTAAATATTTAGTAAAGGAAACACTTAAAACTATTACTTTGTTAACCCAAATTGTCACTTTATCGATTTACATTAAGGTGTAGGTAATTTGCAGAACAAAATTAAGGCTGTGAATGGTATTTCTATAAATCCAAACTTAACATTAATTTATCTACCTTTAATATAATCAATCTCTTCGGTGGTAAACGGTGGCAATCTGGATTTATTGTAGCCTTCCCGGGCACTTTTCTCTGCGATATATTTTTCTACAGATGGAGGCCAACCGCCTTCTTTCGAAAAGATTGGATGGGAGTATAGCCCGGCCTATAGAAAATGAAAAAAATAATAACGTGTATTATTAATTTGATATCCAGAAAACTAATTAATTATATGGAGCTAATAAAGTTAGCAGTCTAGGAAAATGATGTTTTTTATTTATTTATGATGCTGATAACATCTACTTGTGAGGGCTGAACCTTACCAATGGTCAGATGAATTTAAATGTAACTGTCAAGGTGATTATAGGAGTTATGTTTCCAGGAACTATGAGCAAACGAGCAAGTTCAGGCACCCAGTATGGTAATAGAAAAGTTACAATACAAAGTGTATACAAAATTTAAGAAGTGCCACATTTCCTTAATTGTATTCCTTCCTGAATTTGGAACTAAACGGAAACATCTTACCTAATTTGTATCGTTGGAAGATAGTAGCAATAATATAATATCTTACACTCATCTGCAGCACGAGCTCGGTTAAATCTTCGTATTCATCTGAGTGTGCCTGAGCCCACAAAATTTGATTAGTCAGCGATACTTTTCCTAAAAAATTCATTTTACCAAAATTCAATATAAAGAATTAAAAATATGTCGGCAAAGAAAAATAAGCTTACATTTTTGTGTAATCAATTGCTGTCGAAACGAAACAAAAAAACACACACACGTGTGAACTTTCACCTGTTAAGACAATCCTGTCAAAATTCACACACGGAACAAAATCAAATCATTATAAATATATAGATTAGGAAAAATAAATGTATTATTTTTTTTAATACAAATCCCTTACCCCCATATTTAGGCTTATATTCCTCGTCATAAAGCCTCCAAGCTTTCGCGTGAGCCAACAGCACGTTCTTATTGCACAGATAGCTTCCGAACCCTGGACTATATACACCAGCGCTCGCCTCACAAGCGATAATACCCTCATTTATGGTAATCCAGGATTTGATGCGATCACCAAAGAGGTCGTATGCCACGCGAGCATAGTCCGCGAACCATTCAACTATGAGAGGATTGGCCCAACCACCTTAATCGAAAGTTTAAAAAAGTATTAATCTTTTTGCCTCTTTTCATCTCAGCGGAACTACGGTGTGTTAGAGAGGTACGTATGATGTTATAATAGTAACACTGAATATTTTTATGAAGGGGTTAGTTCATAAAGTTTAGAATCCAAGGTAAGCAGACGTTTAACTAAAAAAACCCTCTCTCCCATATTCTCTTCGAGACATTTAGCAGACAAGGAATTTCTATGAATAAAATGACTCGAAGTTTAGCTAAATAAAGTGTCCGGATTTCAAAGCTGACGGTAAAAGATTCCTATTATAAAAAAATAAACTCCAAGAATATCAGAGTTGCTAGTAGTAACTCTCATATGGCAAATCTAATACATACATTTTTGACATACTTGAGTGAGAGTGAGTACCATATATATATACCATATTTATATCGAAACTAAAGATATTGAAATTAGAAACATCACAAATTCTGACAACATAAAATACTATGCATGGAAAGATATTAAACTATTCTATATTTAATGACACAACCAATTGTAATAGAATAATTATTTACACTATGCTTTATCTAGCTGTATGTAACATAACACAAACAACGTATAAGGAATAGATAAATAAAGTTAAAAGGACTTTGAATGCTATACTACTATTAGCCGCTTTAATTAGAGCCATTTTATTTAACATATTTTTACTAGCTAGCATGCGGTTTTAGCCGCATCGATCGTAGGTTTATGTTAGACTCATAAACTTCCTTCAAAAATAACCTATCCATAAATATTTCTTAATTAATAATAAAAAAGAATTGAGCGCCTGAGCTAACCACCTCTTCAGCTTAATATCTGTAAGTACAAATATTATGAAACACGCACCACCAGGAAGCGCGTCTATAAAGCCTACTTGCCGTGTTTAACAGTATCTTGTTCTAGATTTGCGTTGTACAATTGTAAATAGTCGGTTCAAATAAATGATGTATAAATGTTCCTATGTAATCTTACAGCAGATAGATTCAATAAGTCATAGTTACGTATTTCATCTAACCAAGAAGTATATTAGTAGGTTCTTGGGCCAATATCGTCTACTCTATGTGAAAATAACATTTACCCAGATCCTGCAAATTCTGCGGCATGTCCCAGTGGTAGAGAGTTATAACAGGTTCTATTCCCTTGTCAAGAAGGCCATTAATAACGTCATTGTAGTATCTTTTGCCGTCCTCGCTTATGTAGTTGGAGAAACCATTTGGCAGTAGCCGCGTCCAAGATAATGACAATCTGAAATATAAAGTTTGAACGACGTCAAATCAGAATTTAAAGATTTTTTCGTTATAGATGTTAAACATATGTATTCTATAAAAATAATCTAAAATCTATATATAGAGCCTCTTGTTATCTTTTTTATAGCCAAGATACCTAAATTTATTTAGATCATTTTCTTTTTGATTAAGTATGAAAGCGGATTTTAATTGCTATCATAACAATAAATTACATCGTCGAAATGTAAATATTAAAATTTCTTGCCAATATTTTAAAATCTTCTGTTCCATTATGCAAAAGAGCTAGTCTTGTATGCTCAGGTGTAAACTTTATACAGTTGGTCGATTGATTATAATAGGTTACAGGTGATTCTAATAACCAGTATGTACACATTTAATTATTTATCAATGGATTGGCACGAAGCTGAATTCTATTGGTTTCTAATTCAGTCTTTTGTTTTTGTAAAAATGGGATAGTTTTTGGTACCATAGATAAACTGAAAATTAGTACAACTTTCGAATATTAGTTCCTTCGGAGAAATACCAATCAAAACGAACGATTAACTAACTATCTAAACTACTGCTTGCGTAGATACGGTTCATTATTGGTTCAGTCGTTCGTTTTTAATCTGGAAATGTTGAGTTGAGTTAAAGGCGATAGTGGAAGTAGATCCAGAGAAATCTGCTGATCTTACAGCGGGGCTGGTCAAATCCGAAATATAAAAAAAACTAGATATTACGTGGGTGTACACGATGTAAGAGATCATGGCTTATTATTATGGGGTCATGCTGCTGATGTCGAAACTATTTTCATCCTGCAGAAGCGGGCTATTCGTGCAGCCTATAATGTAAAATGTAGGGAAGCTCTGAGAGATAAATTCAAGGAAATTAATATCCCTCGCAATACAAGACTGGCTGCTTCTAATTAATGAGTGCGGTAAAAAAATAATACTCATAGAAAGATGACGGTGACTGGAAATGGAGAAGTGCTGGACTTATACATCAGAGCTTCGCACCGAATGGCGAAACAGGGACAGCAGATATCTATTGCTAAGAATTGCAAACAATGATGATGAAGCTAATTCAGCAACAAAGACTGGTTAATCGCTCTTCGCTCTGCTAACCAACGACAAAGCGCTAACTCACACTTCACGATAGACTGGCAAAGCTACAGGAGTTACAGCTCACCGTCACCTAACGTACCTACCGTCCCATGCCCTATTTCTACTTTTTCCAAAATAAAGACATTTTTTTTAAAGAGGCTAAAATTTAACACCCGATAGGCAGTACAAAACGCTTTCGTAGGCAATACAAAACACCAAAATTGTACGGATAATTCGGTAACTTTCATTAGCTGAAATAAAAAATGTATCTTATAATACAATGAAAATCTAACTTCAAGGTAAATAGAATAAAACGTTTTTATAACTTTATCTAATACTGACCTGTAGAAATCTAGTCCTAATTGAGAAGCTAGGTCAATGTCTTCCCTCCACTTGTGATAGGAATCACAGGCCACATCGCCGTTTGACTGATCGACTATGGCTGAAGGGTTGTTGTGACTGAAGGTATCCCATATGCTAGCTGACTTGTCTGTTTATTAAAATATTATTTTATTACCATAAGATTTTTTGAAAGGAAATCAGTGCATCCACAACTGTTTAATTATACACACACAATAAACCAGCTGCCCTCTGAAATATTTCCGAACTAATTCGACTTAAGGTCCCTCAAGAAAAGAGCGTACCAATTCTTAAAAGGCCGGCAACGAACTCTCGACACCTCTGGCATTGAGAGTGTCCATGAGCGGCGGTATCACTTAACATCAGATGAGCCTCCTGCTTGTTTGCCCCCTGTTCTATTTAAAAAAAAGTTTGCACTGTATCACACACACTGTTAAAGAAGCGGAAGCATTTTTTTCCCATAGTATTTGATCCGAATTTTCAATAATGGTATGGTTGTTAACATATATTTATATATATATATATTATTTTATATATATTTACTCACCACTTACATTCCAGGCGCCCTCAGTTTGGTAAGATGCGGTCGCCGCCCCAAACTTAAATGCGTCGGGGAATCGCCGCTCTCCGCGTACGACTGCTATTAATGCACTAATAATATAAAATATATTAAATTTAGATAATAATTAAAATTTTCTCACTTAAAACTTTATATTAAAATTTAAAGAAACAAGTATAGTATGGAAGTTTGACTCCCAACTTACCTTCGCGCTCACGGCTAGATATCGGGATAAATCGACAGATAGATAGATAGAACCTAATGATTTTTTTTAAAAGATATGTATAAATACCAGCAAAGATGAAATGATTATTTACATTAAAATTTTTGTTTTAAATCACTTTAAAATTGTATGTCACCGTTATTAATAATCCATAAAATAACATACATACCTAAAGACAATTACTTTTAAGCAACACATTGTTACGACTGAGTATATCTACTAGTCTGGCCATAAGTTGTGTTACAAATTCAAATTTTGTTTTCCCTATAACTTTATAACTATGTGTTTTGGATTTGAAACACGCATATTATTTTAAAAACGTCTTTCGGTTTTGCACCATTTCACATAATTTTTCGTCTTAGTTATCAAATTACAATATGGAATGGGTTGTTAAAGAAAATAGTATTAACACCAGGTAGATCGAGGCAGTCAATTTGTCAGCAATTTCATCTCTCTTCGTGTGTGTATCCCAAACATTCTAAACATTCTTTCTTACCCTTCCCCAAAATAACCTTGAACACGTTCTGTACTGTGAAATACTATATGAACACCTGGTTCATACTGTCACAGTAATGTGTTCTTGGTACTAACAAGGTCATAGACAAGTGACGTTATTAAGGGAAATAAAACAAAAAATTCGGTAACATTTTATTTAACAAACGGCCTAAATATACAGCCGTACTTAGAGTCTATTAAATTATCTCTATGGTTGATTTATTTGATAAATATTATTTAATTTATTCAGTAATTAGTTGTCTTATATCAATTTGCAACTATATAATATTTAATAACCAACTAAGGGAACAATTTAATACACCTCTGACAATTTCTATGGAGATATAAAATATCTGAGTCTTAGCATTAAGTTCCCGGATTAGTTTTTAAGTCATCGTCATACAATGAACGTGTAGATATAACATTGGCGTAATAGTAGGCGGAAGAGCGTGGAGTACGGGGGCGGGCCGGGTTTGTAAAGTCCACGTCAATGAGGCCAAACTTCGATCTGAAAATACAATTAATATATATTAATGTATTATAAAATAACACGTATTAGAAAGGAAGTTCAGAAAAAACATAGTATTATTTACGCAAGTGATACGTTTAACAGAAATTAATTATAGAAACATAGATTTTGTTGTTTCGACAGTACAAAAATTGTTTTAATTTGTGTTTTTCCTGAAAAAATACTAAGGGCCTGTTTCACAATGTCCGGATAAGTTCCAAATAAGCTATTTATTAATAATTGATAGGATAAACAGTATTTTTGCGTTTCACGACTGTCAGATAGCGCTATTTGTCATGAAACACGGAGTATCTTATTCGGAACTTTTATCTTTCGAATAATTTATGTGTTGCATAGCTATTTGGTACTTTATCCATACATTGTGAAACAAGCCCTAAGTAAATCTTTTTAATGACATTGAAAGCAATAAATAATAAAACACAGAAACATCTATGATTTACATAATATTCTTTAACAGTTTTCTTGATTTTTCTACAACTGACAAATGTTACTAACAAGGTGAAATGACCGTATCAAAAGATCTTCAATGTCGTTTCAGGATGCTAAAACCTTTTTTCAGACGAAGCTAAGTGATTAATGGCTGTTAAGGGCGTGATTACTGACATTTTGAGTGATAATGTTTTGTGCGTGAAATAAGGGTTTTTTTACGCGCATTATTTCCATTTTACCCTTAAAGATCTAGCTTTTCTATCTGTACCCCTAGCTTGTAACAATACTCCCTGATACCGAAATAATCAGAAAACTAAGGATTATCTTTCTCAGCATATTATGAAAACTAATACTTACACGTAACCATCGACCCACTCAAAATTGTCCAAAAGCGTCCAAGCCGTGTAGTAAGTTACATTTACATTGTCCTCAGTTATGGCAAGATACACCTGCCAAACATTATTAAACACATAAACATTGATAGAGATAGATAGTTTTTATAGTCGCCCTCCAGCCAGATAAATCTTAAACATAACTCGTAGGTTGTATTTTTGTAATACATATTCCGCAAATTTATGAAGAAGAATTTATTTTTATTTTTTCCTAAACAGCCGGAATTATAACCATCTTCTTCATTCTTAGAATGAAGTACATAACCATAATGGGTCTTTGGAATAGAAGTCCTTAATAACATGCTTTCAATTATAATTTGGGTTTGGCAGAAAACATCGGATAACTGTCATTTAAACCGATCTACCACCCAAAACTTGCTGAAAGACCGACAACGCACTTGTTAACGGTGCAGTGTATAGCAGTGTCGGTGTACGTGGGCTACCGTATCACTTAACATCCATGAGCCTGTCCTGTCTTTCATCTCTTCTAAAATAAATAATTGGCAGTGCCAAGTACTTTTTTCAATTCGTACGTACCTGTTCCAAATGAGTCTTATAATAATTAACTCTATCAATATCATTAAGGTCCCGTTTATCACTGGCATAACCATTTTCCATAATTCTATATTCCAAGTCCCCATAGTTCTTTTTCAACCAGGAGAGCAGAAGTCGTAATCCTTCTGGATATTCCTGCAATTCACAAATTGTTTAGTTTAGGTTATGTAGGTATGTTAGTTGATGTTGTATAGACTAGTTTCACATATGTACTGATGGAAAAGTACTCTAGTTATCGTATACACAAATTTTACAAAATATTTTTATAAAAAGCCTCTTTATCAGTGCAGAGCAGTGTTAGCCTAGTGTTTCAGCGTACGAGTCTCATACGTGAGGTCGTAGGTTCGATCCCCGGCTGTGCACCAATGGACTTTCATACATGTGCGCATTTAACATTTGCTCGAACGGTAAAGGAAAATATCGCGAGGAAATCGACAGCGTGTGTCAGGCACCGGAGGCTGATCACCTACTTGCCTATTACATTTTAAAATGATCATGAAACAGATTCAGAAATCTGAGGCCAGGACCTAAAGAGGTTGTAGCGGCACTGATTTATTTTTATTTTTTTAAGCCATGGAAGCCTTAAACGCCCACGAGGCTACCGGAACCGATATGCTTATCCAGTAATTGGTGTAAGCTGGTACTCCTGGACAAACTTCTGTATAAATATGAAATGACTAAACGATGAAACCAAATGTCGTCGATTTTATTTATCATTATCCTAACTTTCAAAATCTTTAAACTCATTTGAAATCTGTAAAAAATTATTTACACTCTTACTTATAAATATCGAGAATTTTATTTGTTTCCTGCAATTTATATTGTATTAATACAGTATTATCCGTGACACTTACAAAGAACCAATCAGAAGATGTTGGTGGCCACACAGGCGCAGGCTCCATGAAGGCATTTATTTCTTCACAGCCGTATAACGGCCACTCTCCAATTTTTTCCCCGTCTTTCGGACTTCTGATTAACCGGCCGGTATAGTAGTTCAAGGCGTAGAAATCAAATGTTCCTACAAAATCACGAATCATGTTAAAGAAGTCGTTAGTATTTGGTAATAATTAATTATGGCGTGGTTCATTCAATAACGTAGAGTTATAAAAAGGTGAAATAAAATAAAATTTCCAATACATAACATTGAGAGGAAGACAAGAAATAAAATAACATACATTTTTCTTCATAATCCATGGACCAAATATATAAATTAAAAAATACTAATATTATTTATACCTTTAAAAAAGTGAGTTATTCTCGTTTAAGTGAATTCCTAATGAATGTGATTTATTCTCCAAAATGTAAATATTTAGCAAAGAAAACACAAGTCACTTTATCGGTTAACATTAAGGTGTAATTTGCAGAACAAAATTAAGGTTTCGAATGGTATTGCTTTATCCATACTTAAACTGAATTTATCTACCTTTAACAAAATCGATCTCTTCGGTGGTAAACGGTGGCAATCTGGATCTAGTGTAGCCTTCCCGGGCACTTTTCTCTGCGATATATTTTTCTACTGATGGAGGCCAACCGCCTTCTTTCGAAAAGATTGGATGGGAGTATAGCCCAGCCTATAAAAATAAAAAAAAATTAATGTCATATCCAGAAACATAAAATACGGATAAAACAACTAACTAAGCTGGCAGGAAAATTATGTTTATTTGTGGTCCAAATAGTAATAGATGTTCTATTTTAAAGGGGTGAACCCATACCAAAGGTCATATTTTTAAATACTCTTCGAGGGTTTGATGCCGCAGATGAAACTAAATATAGCACTCGAGGTGGTTATAGCAGTTATTAAGTTTTAAGAAACTTTGAAAGCAAGTCCAGGCAGGCAGCCTCTTAGTATTAATAAGTAATTCTATGTGATCTATGTAATATAATTATGAACTACCGTCATCGAAAAGTGACAATACATTATATTTTGTATAGTAAATATAAGAAGTGTTTCATTTCCTTCGTTCAATTCCTCCCTCTTCGGCTCTTTTATCTCTGCCTTTTATTAAATTTAAGAAATGTATTAAAGAAAAGCTGTGTAAAAAGGCTTACTATAAAGTTAGTGATTATCTAGTAGATAAAAGGGCCTGGGACTAGTGCTGGGCAGGCTACTTCTAATTTTTTTGCTATATTTGTTTTAAATTTTGTAGAATTTTGTAGAGATGTTTGATGTTTTGTTTTTTTTTTTCAAAAGAGTACCGACAGATTTTTACGCCGGCTTTTTCTCTCGGCCAACACCCTCTGTCTTCTTTGCCGATGAGTAGGGATACCAACAGGCTCGAATTTAATGACGTGGAATAACTGATACCATGATGATCTTATTTTCCAAAATAAACGTATTTTTTTCCTTCCTGAATTTGGAACTAAACGAAATCTTACCTAACTTGTATCGTTGGAAGATAGTAGCAATAATATAAAATCTTACATTCATCTGCAGTACAAGAGCGGTTAAATCTTCGTATTCCTCTGAGTGTGCCTGAGCCCAAATAATTTGATTAGTCAGTGATACTTTTCCTAAAACAATTTCGTTTAAAAGAATGGCGTAAAGTTTCTTGCCAGTTCTTCTTACCCGCTGTACGCCCTTGACTTGCGAACTGGTTGTAAATGTAAATTTACAATTAATTTAATTTGTTTTTTTTTGACGTTCATGAGTGTACATAAAGATATTTTTGAGTTTGAGTTTGTTTAAAAAATAAAATAAATCTAAAGAATTAAAAGTGGGTTTTCATCGTTTTCATCTAATTATATGCTGTATTATCGAATATATTAATCATTAGATTAATACAAAAAGACAGAAAAAAGAAACAAACAGGATTGTTCTAGCAGCAAAATTCACACACGGAAAAAAATCAAAACATTAAGAATGGATTAGGAAAAGCAAGATAACAATTGAATAATATAAAAATTCACTGGCATCGTCACTAACAAAGAGACTGGAACTTTTGTCAGTTCACTCAACGGTCAATAAAGAGGTAGGTAATACAGCGAATCAAAGATAGATCACGCCGTTAAAGCATTGAAATCAACAGTAAAATCTTAATCCATTCAATTTGACTAATTGCACTGTTAACTAAATATTATGTCGTCTCTATCTGTCAAATTAAATTTACGATGTGTCCGAAAGATAACCGTCATACATGATCTAACTGTAAACAGAAAATCCTTACCCCCATATTTAGGCTTATACTCCTCGTCATAAAGCCTCCAAGCTTTCGCATGAGCCAACAGCACGTTCTTATTGCACAGGTAGCTTCCGAACCCTGGACTATATACACCAGGGGCAAAAGATCCCATGGTGTATGTAGCCTCACAAGCGACAATACCCTCGTTGATAGTAATCCAGGATTTTATGCGATCACCAAAGAGGTCGTATGCCACGCGAGCATAGTCCGAAAACCATTCAACTATGAGAGGATTGGCCCAACCACCTGAAACGAAAATTTTAAAAATGTATTAATATTTTTGCCTCTTTTCATCTCAATGCAACCAAAGTGTGTCAGAGAGGGACGCGTGAAGTGCTTAGTTGATAACGGATTGGAATCTAAGGCAACTAGGCGTTTAACTATATATACATATATATTTGATATATATATAGAGAGAGAGAGAGAGAGACAGAAACTAAACATGTATTGAAATCAGGAACATCACGAATTGTGACAACTAAAATTATGCATGCAAAGAGATTTAAGTATTCTCTATTTAATTAAACAATCGATAACAATAGAGTAAATTGTTTACATTTCTTTATCAGGATGTATGTAACATAACACAAACAACGTATAAGGAATAGAAACATAAAGTTATAAGGACTTTGAAGTACTATTTTCGCCGATTTGATTGCAGACATTTTATTTCACACATTTTACCGGCTGACATGTGGTTTTAACCGCGTCGGTCATAGACTAAAGAAAAAAAATAAAGATATAAACAAGATAGTGTATACCTACTGCATAAGGTTAGTCGATATTATCTTACTGCATATCTGTATGCTAAGCTAAACTTCCTCCAAAAATAAACTATACAAAACTATTTATTTATAATAATTACAAAGATTTGAGGGCTTGAGCAATTTACCTATTCAACTTAATATCTTTAAGTACAGATAATATTAGACACGCGTTTCCAGTGCGCTAGCGCACCACAAGGAAGCGCGTCTTTATAGCCTACTTGCTGTGTTTTTGTTTATCTTGTTCTAGAATTGTGTTGTACAATTGTAAATAGTAGGTTCAAACAAATAAATGATGTATAAATGTTTCTATGTAATCAAAATTATAGCAGACAGATTTAATAAGTCATAGTTACGAATTTCATCTAACCAAGGAGTATAATAGTAGGTTCTTGGGCCAATATCGTCTACTCTATGTAAAAATAACATTTACCCAGATCCTGCAACTTCTGCGGCAAATCCCAGTGGTAGAGAGTTATAACTGGTTCTATTCCCTTCTCAAGAAGGCCATTAATAACGTCATTGTAGTATCTTTTGCCGTCTTCGCTTATGTAGTTGGAGAAACCATTTGGCAGTAGTCGCGGCCATGATAATGACAATCTGAAATATATAAAAATATCTGAAATATGTTATACCATATGTATTGTTTAAAAATAATAAAAAAAACGTTATAGGAGTTTATAAATCGTAAATTTACCACGGCAACATGTCACACATATCTCTGAAATATAAATATGAAAATTTCTTGCCATAAGTCTGTTGCATAATATGTATACGAAAAATGATAGTCAACATGTATGCTCTAAGGTAAACTTTATACAGTTGGTCGATTGAATATAATAGCTTGTAGAATATAATATATATATATATATATTAATACATATATATTAAAAGCTGTAATTATCGATAAATTGGCACGCAATGTTAAATACAAATAAATTTTATCTGAAGCGTTACTTTCAAATTCAGTTATTTGTTTTTAGATTTTTGTTTCGGTAAAATTGGGGTAATTTTTGGCAACATAGGTATAGAAATATAGAAAATACAACCGCCCAAACATTAACAAACGGTAACCATTATCGATAACGGCGAATCTTGCTTGCTCACTTGGAGGTAGTGATAAAAAATTATTAAAGCATCAGAACGATAAAAAAGCTAGATAAGTGAATGTTAAAGCTGATAAGTACCCAATAACCTCTCTCAATCCATTTTTCACCATCTGAGATACACAATAACCAATCGACGGGTTGTAATAGATCGATGTATAGGGGTAGACCTTTGTATGGAAATGACAGTTCAACTGAGCCAATGTCTTCTTGTCTTGTCAAATCTTAAAATTTTAACTTACACCAGTTTTTAAAATAATTAAAAAGGTATTTGATATGTTTAAAACATACCCATGAATATTTTAATATTATTTGTACGGTTTTATTTACTTTAATTGGTTTGTATTGATTAACAAATGTGAGTGTAAAGAGTGAAGATATTTCGTTCTATCCGTGCCAAAAATGGATTATCTTAGAAAAAGAGTTTAATTATTGGGATGTAGATCGATCGGCCGTCACGGTCTGATCTCAATTAACCCAATAATTAATCCACAATCTTGAAAACAATCTGAGATTGTGGATTAATTATTGGGTTCGGGCGTAAATCATCAACAGAGAGACATACGTGGCGAAGCATGTATAGCACTTCTGAATTGGCATAGAAACGAGAGAATTTTAATTTGAAATGTTACCTGGATTGAAAAGCATATCTCATAAAAAATACCTTAAAGTATAAATATCCAGCTTCAAAGGTAAAGACGTTTTTATAGCTTTATCTAATACTGACCTGTAGAAATCTAGTCCTAATTGAGAAGCTAGGTCAATGTCTTCCCTCCACTTGTGATAGGAATCACAGGCCACATCGCCGTTTGACTGATCGACTATGGCTGAAGGGTTGTTGTGACTGAAGGTATCCCATATACTAGCTGACTTGTCTGTTTATTAAAAGATTATTTCATTACCATAAGATGTATTAACTGTTGTCTTGAAAGGAGTTCAGTGCCTCTACAGCTGTTTAATTCTTTTTAATTAAAGATTTGAATAGGAGAAGATGGCTATCAAAAAATTTGATACACACGCCGTCGATTCTTGGATTTAAAACTGTTCACATACATTCTTTCAATGTTTTCCTTGGCCGTATGTACAACTGGACACACACAAAAAAATATTGTTGTTAAGTAACAGTAACACTTTTCCTCAACGAAATACAAATAAAAAAACTATATGTACGACACATAAATTGTAAAATATAAATAAAGTTTCCGCTGTATCACGCACGCTAAATGTTCAAGGAAGTTTCCTATAGTATTTGATTCGAATTTTTAATTATTAATGTGGCATAAATATTTACTCACCACTAACATTCCAGGCGCCTTCAACTTGATAAGATGCGGTCGCCGCCCCGAACTTAAATGCGTCGGGGAATCGCCGCTCTCCGCGTACGACTGCTATCAATGCACTAATAATATAAAATATATTAATTTGTATAATTATTTTAATTTTCTCGTTTAAAACTTTATACCAACATTTAAAGATATCGGAATCTTCGTGATTTTTTTAAACATTAGTCGTAAAAATAACAGCTAAGGCAAACTGATAATTCACTTTGAAATTTTATGTCACCGTTATAAAAAAATCCATAAAATAGCATACATACCTAAAGACAATTACCTTTAAGCAACACATTGTTTCGACTGAGTATAAATTGCCCAACAAGTGATAATATTATCAGGCATCAGCTACTTTAACGATATTTGGCATTGAATTGTAATACATACCTACATACTTACTTATTTAAATAAAAGTAATAGTGACTAAGATCTACAGAGCTACGAAATTATTAAGATATTTGATATCGTAACGGCTAACAAACTCACGAGGGCGGCAGAGGAAGTTCAAGGCGTCGTTGATTTCATACTTTAAAGAAAACCTCCAACGTCTCCATGCTTTGCGCTCCATGTTTGTGTCAGAATAAAGTAGTTATATCAGAGAGTTAATTAAATCTTTGGACAGTAAATTAAAGGTGTTGTTCAGTCACTTGTATGACGGAACTTTAGCGACTTGATTGAATATCGATATTTAATTAACTGTCTAGAGATTCAATACCACGGTAGTGATTAATATGTACTCATTTTATCACGAACAGGAAAATTATTAAACCCCCTATTATAGATCATTTAATAAAACAATAGAGAGTCTCTCTCGCTTAAAATTAGAAAGTAAGATTAGTTAGAATTGCTTAGATTAGATATAAGAACAATAACAAAATATACAAGGAATTGTTGGTTCGTTTGCAGAGGAAATACAATACGTGATTGCGGTATTTGGTAAAAAAATAAAAATTTATGAAAGAAAGGACATAATGAGAGTATAATTGGAACGCCTTATTGAAGTATCTTGATAGATGAGATGAAAATAATAATAATTAGTATTAATTTTATTTTCTTCTGTAGCCAAGTTCATATTTCAAGCATCGTCAAGCTCGCTTAAATGGCATTGCTTGTGGCGGCGTCCATGCGTCGGGTTGTCTCTCTCCTAAAAATATGCCAAGGTGGCCATCCGTCATACTCGTGAACGGGTGCTACTTGTGGCAACTGGTTAAAATTGAAAACCACCACATACATTGTGGTGGTTATTTTGACTATGTATTTGTGTGTTATTCCCACGAGAAGAGATGTAAGTGCGTGCTCCTTTTTCACCATGTCTACTGATGACAGAGTCTACTGTTAATTACATATAACATAAGATGACATGTGGAACATTTTAATGGTTGCATCACCTTATATACGTAGTGTTAACAAATTACTTGTCGATTAAAAAGCGAAGCGGAGAGTTAATTACCATTTCTTCCCGTCCGTTGTACGCCCTTGATTCGAGATCTGGCAGTAAATGTAAAATTAGAACCAATTAAATATAAATATGTATTTCATGAATTGAATTGACGTTATCTTAGGTAAGTTCGATAAAGTGACTTTAGTGTATCAACGGGCCTATTTATTAGTACCTACTTAGATGTACTGAAAATAAATGAGTTATGTCCCATCGGTTAATTCAATACAGCAGTGTAGATTTAAAAGGACCAGAACCAGAAGTTATGCGTTCAAATCACAACCACGACCAATTTTACACACACAAAGTGAGTATTCAGCTGTCAGTCATAATGCAGATATTTCAAAAGCTTGGTATCAGCCGTGTTCGTATATCAATCTATCAACAGATAAAACAACACAAAGGCTTATAATGCTTAATAAAAAAAGACAGAATGCGTCGAAACCCCATTAGGAAAAAATCTTATCGCAAGAACTTCATTTCTCATTTCATTCCTGTTTCCCATTTTTGTGAAATAGGAGTAAAAAGTTCAGCCAAAGTGTATCAAGATACAGTCTTGCATCATGTTTTGAAATGTCACAGCAGTTCACTTAAAAAAAAGACCCGGGAACTTTCCTTCAGGATTTTGCATCTAATCACAAGGCACGTATCATAACCACACTTCATGCCTATTTGTGAGATTAAATCGTAGCGTCAATATGGATTCTTGATCTTGTTTGTTTTACGCGCGAAATCATGAAAGTTATCAATTCAATAAATCTAAAAATTGTACATCAATCATTTTTTGTCTTTGAATGATAGATTTTATACTTATCTTGACGTTGCAAGATATTTCAATGTGAAGCACTCGGGTATACGACGCCTCTTAAGACAATATCATATTATATTTTTTTAAATTATCTTTATTACTATAAAATATATTAATTACTTAATTTGTTTTAATCTGTCATAAATTTAACCCTTTTTTTACAATTTTGACAACAAATACAAATAAACGTTTCGGTAGTAAATAAATATATTTTAACCTGTTTAAGTAGACTCGTTCATTTCATTATTGTTTCATTTCTAGCAAACATTCAAACTAATATTTACAGTTTCAAGTACTATTTAGATGATCCTGATAAAACATTTCGGCAATTTTAAGATGAGATTTTTATTTTGAATTGCCTTTGGTTATCTTAACAGATAACAGATAAAATGCGCAAGGCGATGAGAACTTGGAGAAACTGATCGTGGTTGGTAACACAGAAGGCAAAAGATCACGTGGCCGTTCACCAAGCAGAAAAAAAAAAGATTCATCGTCTTCAAAGCTATACAGTGTCATAAGAGAAGCGCTGGATAGAAACCGATGGAAGCAGATAGTCCGCTCTAGATGCTTCGTTGCTGACCATGACGCTCAGACATGACTTCCGACTAAAGAGAGAGAGAGAGATCTTAACAGATAAGGGTAATCCAATACTTATAATCTTGTGGATTTTCTATATTTTTTTTCAGGAATAAATAACTACAGAGTATTATTATAGACTTTCATTTTAAGAGAGAGAGTACAGGCTGGAGTAGTCTAAGTCTCTTTCTGAACTGTATTTATTAAATTCACGTAGCAAGAAATAGTTTTAAATTAATTACTAAAAAATAATACTTTTTTATGTCTGGGCCCCAGATTTCTGTATGTGTTTAACAATCATTTGTCAATCTAATACGGAAGCAGATCACCGTCACACACACACTGACAGTTTACGGTAAGCCGGACTCCTCACGATGCTTTCCTTCACCGTTCAAACGAATGTTAAATACGGACATAGAAAGAAAGTCCATTGGTGCACAGCCGGGGAACGAACCTACGACCTCACGGATAAAACTCGCACGCTGATAGTGGCTAGGTCAACACTACACACTGCTAAAATAAATTACTACATACAAAAAATAATTGATATAAGAAATCTTTATAATTATAAATTTATATATGTATACTTGTGTCTCTATATGCGATTTCTTTATTAATATTATATTTGTAAAATCGACGAGGGTAGGGTCAGAAGTCCTACTAATATAAGGAAAAATATAAAAAAAACCAAAATGCATAAAAATAAAAATACTATAAGAATTTTTACATTTATTGTACAAAATTCACAGCACTTATTAATTAGTATGTAATGTCTATCTTAACCTAGACCTACATAATACAACACTCCAATTCTTATAATTTAACTTCGATAGGATTGCAATGGTAAAAATTTGTACATATTTTCATTAATCATAAAAAATAAAACAGTCTAATTGCACCATCAAAGTGTAGTTGTCTCTCTTCATTCAACGTAAACACATTATTATAGAAAGAGACGGAAGAACACTAGATTAAATCAAATTAAACTTATAACATATTGATGATATTCACTACTTAATATTACAGTGCTTAGTTCATAAGGCAGGATGAACGAATATATGAGACTACTGTGACGTAGATCAAATTTCTCTAGGAAAATCCTATCTCTAAAATACTAGAATCAAGCGGTGAATTTTTCTTGCTGTATATTAATTGACGACAAAAAATTATTTATTAAGAAATACATATGTGTATTTTACATAAAATATTAAAATAAGGGCCTGCTTCACAATGTATGGATAAATTACCAAATAGCTATGCAACACATAAATTATTCAAAAGATAAAAGTTCCGAATAAGATACTTCGCGTTTCATGCGCTATCTGACAGTCGTGAAACGCAAAAATACTGTTAATCCTACCAATCAGTAATAAATAGTTTATTTGGAACTTATCCGGACATTGTGAAACAGACCCTAAGTCTGACAACTTAGAGCAGACATTTCATTCTACGCGAATGAAACAAAACACATGTGAAACCATTTTTATATTCCAACAAAGACAACGAATCAACACATTCCGATGGAGGCGGTAGAATTAAAATTACTCCAAAGTCTATGAAAACTACCCTCATACAGATATAAGCCCCGGTTTTCGTCCGGGCCACGCTTCTTTTGCGTATTTCTTCCTTTTTGGCTCGTTTGACGACGGTGCTGCGTCTTCGGGAGCTAAAAGGCAGAATTGAATTACGAAAACATTATTTAAATATTCAAACGGCGGTGAGAACGTAAATGTTAGACTCAAAACGAAACGTCGTCTGTGATTGGTCAAAAATTATGACGCAGCGTGTCCCGTGTTAACGCGCGGCCAATCACAAGCGAACGAAACGTAGTATCGTTTAGCCTTTCGATAGACGTCCTAACCGATACAAGATTAAAATACATACGTGTATTTCGTTATAAAAGGCAAATGTTAATGTTATTATTACGACAGTACTGATAATTCATTTTTAATTGAAGTTACGTAATTAATGTCTTTAATAATTAGTTTTTTCTTTGTTTTAAAAATTTAAATTACTTTTGTATAAAAAAGGGATTTTATATCACTTAATTTCGCGTTCATATATTATAGGGACGACACTATTTTAAATGTATATGTATTTGTTCGTTTTATCATGTTTATCCCAACTTTGTTGCCTAAATAAAAAAAATAGTCTTGTTTTGACGATCGTAATATTGAGTTGTGTCTAAAAACCTGCGCATTTATCTTAGCGATCCAAATAACTGTATTAGAAAACGAGACTGTTCAAATAAACACTACTTTGAGCTAGGCTCCTAAAAAAACTATTAATTAAGAAATGTAAAAATACCAAGCAAAAAAAACGCTTAAAATACAGCTAAAAAAATTTTTTTTTTTCAGATTTTTTTTTATTCTTATTTAAATGTCTCAATAATCATTAAAATAATCCCTCAAAATGAAGCTAGAATCTTACCTGAATTTGGCAGCGGAGGATGTACGCTGAGATGCGGCTCTGGGCCCTCCATTTCCACATCTGGGGCTGGATTTGGTAACGATATACCCAACCTACAAATAATATTTATTATCCAAAAAAATATCTAGAATTTAATAAATTCTACTGTCTTTTGTCCGTTAATCTTTTACCCATATAAAATTTACTAGTATTTTATACCCAATTGGATACGTAGAGCGGTAATCCCTATAAGACTTGGGAAAAACTTATAACATCGTATAGCACCGTGAGTCAAAAAAAATCAGGGCCAAAAAAAAAATTAATTTCTTGTGACGTCTTCTGTATCTACATTCGTGTGTATTATTATTATTATTCGTGTGTGTATCTACATAGTGATTCTTGGTCACTAAATGTCAGCTTGTTTAACTAACCTGGCTCCAATAAGGCTGAATGGCGACGAGGCAGGCGCCGGCAAATCTGAATACAAGTTGGTGCTGCGAGATATCTCTTGCAGGCGGAGGGAGTGGTGAATGTGAACTGGAAATTCAATATTAGCTTGTATTTTTATATATATTTATAAAAAATAGAGTTATGTTAATAGATTATATCCCCACATTCTCTTATGCACTGTCGTTTTGAACCAAATAATTTCTGCAATTATTTAGATTTTATCAAATAATCATACTAGAATGTCGCGTCATACATTTATATTGAATAAGTGAGGGTAATTTTTTTAAACTTCTATAACAAATTAAAAATAGACTAACTGAATTCCATCATCGGACTTCGGGGCAGAATACGAAATTCCACCATCGTTCCAAAAACTAGCGTTTTTAAAGCAATTTATGCCCGCTGAAGTATTTGCGAATCAATTCGACTTAGGGTCACTCAAGAAAAGGCCCGCAGCGCACACGCGAGCCCTCTTGTGTCACTGTCACTTTACCTATGATTCCTACCCGTTTCACCAAACTGCTTTCACAGTTTGACTGTAGGTAACTCGTTTTATATGAACATAGCTTATAAATCATTAAATTAGGTTATAGTAATACAATTCATTTACGTAAATAGTAATAACATATTAAACAAGTATTTTTTTAATAAACTTAAACTTAGGCTCACTTATGTCCTCGGGTAAACTATTAAGTAAGTATGGAACTTAATAATTTAACGTTCTATCTCCATAATAATTTTGTACCATGGGTATTTCAAATTTGTGTCAACTGTTTTATGTTGCACCAAATTAGTAGTAATGTTAATATGTAGTGTGTAACTAAATAAAATTATGCTTCCTGAAACTTACTTTCATCAGGATTGTGTAGTTTGATCTTCTTAGATGGTACACTGGAATTGGGTACTATAGTTGACCGCACCAGATTCCTAAAGCGGCCCACAGAAGGATCAATGTCTTCAGGATTTATTATATCCACCTCTTCATTGAATGACACATTTCGTTTCTGCTTCTTAGGGGCTCCACTTGGCATTGTTGATGCCCGCTTTGTACCAGTTGGAGGCTTAAAATTAAATTTTGTTTATTAATTTGGTCCATTAAACCTTCTAAGCTTAAACAGAACCGATCCCAAAACAATGATAGGGACAATTACGGGCCATTGTCTCTTTAATAAAATTATTTTTGTCCTAGGCGCAACAGACGGCCCCATGTGCAGAGGCTATTTCAGCGCAGAGGAATCAGTCACCCACATAGTCCTGGAATGCGAGGCTGTGGCTAATCAACGAACGGAAATCCTCGGAACAGTGAGCCGTGAAGCCTGTGAAGTGCCCAGGAGACTTATGTGCTTCTGGAAGAAGCTAGGCTGGCTAAATTAGCCAGGACTTTACGGAAAACTGACCAAATTTGAGTCTAGTTGCAGCAAATGAGTCCACCTACCTAACCTACTTTGTTCCATTACAATATCAGTACAATAAGATCACTTAAATAATAAGTAAGGCGACAGGAAGCTTGCTTTTGCTTTCAAGCAATCTGTTACAGGCAAAAAGCATATGAAAAATAAAATATGGCAAGGAGAAGTACAGATAATATTAACACAAACAATATAAGTTTACTAGTAATTTTAATAATGGGTGAGTAAACCTATGTAATGTGTAAAAAGTTAAGAAATAAATTTAGACACATACACACACAACATAAGAATTATTATCATTATATCTTGTTCCAAATACTTCACCTTCTTTTTGTATTAAGTTCAACAAAATAGAAACAAATAACTGTGTCCACACCAAAGCTAGAAAAGCTAGCTAGAAGTTAGAAAAATTGTTATCTATAAGCAAAATTTGAATGTACACTTATGCCAAAATCACCAATTACTTGAAACTATTTCTTATACTAATGTTTATACCCAAAAAAAATCTTCAGTCAACAAACCCTAATTTTTATAAAATAGAAGTTTTTTTTTTTCATTTAAGCAATTAATAAGTCCATTTAATAATAACAATAAAAACTTTATTCATGACAGAAATATGGTTGTGACAAGAGTCATCTGTCACTAGTCCCCACACTAGAGAGACTGTGTTGTGAGTAACGTGTGACTTGTGAGTAAAAATTTTCAGTGGTACATGGTGCATGTTCAAATATTATTTCAATTAAAATGTAGTCTTAGTGTTAAATCTAATCAAACACAAGTTGTATAAGTATATATAAATTTATGAGTAATACATTGTATGGATGGGTGTGTGTGTGTATGTATTTGGGAGTGTGGCCTTACCTTTATGACGTCTGCATCATCATTCGTCGGGATTCCCAACATAGAGATCCTTCTGTTGTGTGCTGTGTTGAATTCTGTTAAGTTCTAAATAAAATGTTAAATTTATTAATAATTAATTCATCAAATTGTAATAATAATTTAAAGTGATTCATTGCAATATTTTAACCTAAGCGTATATAGTTTTTATAACTACATAATATGTTCATATGTGGCTGTGGTTGATCTCAAAGTGCTTCTTTTATAATTACATATGACTATTTTGACATTTGACTTTACTAAAATAAAAAGTCAAAATCATTATCAGTCCCACACATAATAATTAAAAAATCATTTACTTGTTGAATGGTTTCTTAAAAATTATTTAACTTTTATACTCACATAATGAATTAAATTTTGGATAAAACATTCTCTGTGGCAAACAATGTGTATGCAGACTTAATATAAGAAATCTTATTTTTATTTAATTGATAAAATGTACTTACATCTAATTCAGTCTGTGTCTCTGGAAGCCCTAATAAGGCACCTTCTGTTTCAGTATTGGGCAATTCCTCCATGATACCTCTAGAATTACCAGTTGGCCTTTCTCTGAAAAATAATTACATCCATATATTCATATACCAAGCATGGTTCAAAGATATTACTCTGGCAGAGATTTAGCAACATCTATTTTAGTAATCCAAATATTGTTCTAGTGGGTTAATGATGGACATCCAAGTTAAATGCCATGCACATTAATTTATAGATAAACACACACATCAGGCTTAATGCTCATTGTCAATAGGCAAATTATTTTAGTACCCCATATCTAATGTATACAGAAACTTATTGACACTTGATAAAATAAGTTAGTTTTTTAATAAGCACAATGATGTTTTTATAGTTAAGACACTGAAAACTTAGTGATGTTAGTTACCTTATAATATAATTCCTTGTTGATGCACCGAAGTGAAAATTTGAATCAATAGGTAATTGTGTTGGCTTGTTTGGCTCCAATCGCATCTTACCAATAAATGTGCCATGTGCTAGAATTTATGTTTCAAAAGTTGCAAAAACCTTAATTAATTAACATTATAATATAATAAAAAATTAGATTACAATAAAATATAAATAAATGGAACAATACAACCCATAGTCTTGTACTTAAATCCTTGCAAATGTTTTAATAATTATTCTTTATTAGCATGTATTTATAAATGATTAACCTCTGTCACACTCTGATTTTTAGGTATTAAGTATACTAGTTTCCTCATGATTTGATTATACATGTATAAATAATGTTTTATTTTAGATCCAAAATATTGTTAACAGTTTTATGTAAAATTTTTCAAACCTGTTAAAGTGCTATTTTAAATTTGTACTCACTACTTCCCAAATCCACCAAAAATGCTCTATTCAAATTTTTATGATATACAAAAGCTGCATGAACCCTTGAACAACTTGCGTGGTCAATGCAAAAGTCATTCATTTGAGGGTTTCTTCCAAAGAGGTAGCATTTCTTCTCATCAAGCATAAGTTTCTGTATTAATTTGTCTCCTTTTAAAACATCTAAATGAAGGCCTGTTGGTGGTTTTCCTGCCCTATAATTATATTTAAGTAAAAGATAAAAACTACGTTCAGTTATATCTAAACTAAATTATCATATAGACATTTTTTCCAGTAAGTGTCTTTAACATATCTCAGCCAATTTCGGTGTACAAAATATTATATTGAAACTTTGGTTAAGGAATAAGAAACTCAGTAAATTAAATCCTTTGTGGTTAGAGCTATATAATAATAAAAGTAATGTTTAAGTCGCTATAATTATAAATGATGTAATTGAATTACTAAAATTCATTAGTAAAGAATAAAGATGCAAAATAGGATTGGAATAGGTTGGAATGTCGGCGAAATGTATTATACTTAATACTCACCAACTGGGCACCTCATAATGATTTGCCATTTCACACTATAACTCTTACTCTGAAATTTATCTCAGATGTTGTTAGAAAACCCAACTTTAATTCAGTAGCTAAAACACAAAACTTATCAATCTCTCATCACCAGACACCATACCATTTTCTATTTATTGAAAGTTGAAACCACAGATTACTGAGTGAATGAATTTAGGGACAGTGACCGTTCAAATGTTAAATGTCATTTTACATTTATATTCCTAACAGAAAAGCTGAAATCGACTACAGATGTTATTTATGTATGATACAAAGTTGAAACACCCCATAAAAATGCGAAAACAAGTGGGCATATTAAAAAGACACCATGAAAATGCTATCACTGTTCGAAGCTGCAGAGTACTAGAATAAAATAGTGGAGTGACAAAACGTAACGTATCGTAACAAATAATTCCTGCCTGCCAAATCAGAATATCTCCAAATTAAAACGACAGATTTACAATATTCATCTTCATCATGATTATCAAGAAGAATGTAGGATGTAGGACACAGTATACGGTTTCTATATTCCTCCAACTTTGTAACTTAGGACTGCGAACTGGCAAGTTTTCCTTATGGAAATATCATAATAGCACTCAACTTTCTATAGCAAATATAATGCAAATGCAAATTTCAGGATAACTCAAACCAATAAATAAAAAGATAAACAACAAGTCACTTTAAATATTTTTTATTATTTATCCTTACTTTATTAAAAAATGCAAATAACTGCAAACACCTATGAGAAGAATATTCTGACAGCTGACGTTTTCCAAGATGCGCAAGGCTGCCTGCGCGTGTGCGAGTGTCAGAAAAATTGATGATATGAGTGTTTATGTGTTTGTCACATACGCCGGCGCTTGGTGGGTATGCTAGAAGGGGGCGTTGAAGTGTTTGTACGTCGCCGAGCTCGTCGGGTATTACTGTCTTCATCTAAAAAATAAATAAAATGGAATGATAATATATACTAAACTTCTGTTATTTATGTAGCGATTTTTTTGTTTTAATTACCTGCAATGGAGCTGACTCTACTTTTCTGTGAAGATGATTTTCTGCTTGAGGAGCTATCGCGTGGTCCCGACGCATTTGAATCTCGTGAATCTCTTCTTCTCTCTGATAGAAATATATATATATATATAAATAGATAGTATAGTAGAATAATACATACATTGTTCACTAAAAGGTTGTATGTCACCACTAGGGTACAGTTTGTCTAGTACTAATATTAAACTAAGGCATACTGTATAACAAAGAGAAACCATATTTATATTCATTGAAGTAAATGAAAATGTTAAGAAAATGTAACTTTTTAACACTACATGAATTACTGAACTTTTTTAACAGCCATATATAAGAATATACTTATTAAAAGGTTCTTTGTTTAATTTATGAAACATAAAATATATCCAATCCTCTAAATTAATTGAATTCAGATTTATATGTATCTTAGTAATTGTATTAAATTACCATAATCTTTTTCTGACTTTATACTTGGTGTGTCCGTTGATGCATGTGAACTCCCACTCTCCTTCCTTGTCTTTGTAGCAACAGCGCCAATACTATCTTTACGACCTTTAATTTTTACATTAATAAGTTAATGTCAGTTTATTTAATGCAGAAACACATAGTGTAATATTTTTTTCATACATATTTGATTGCAGTAGATTTACTTTTTTTTTTAAGGAATAAGTATACTAGCCATAAGCAGTTTCAATATCAAATGGATTTTTGTCCTTTATATTGCGTTTGAGTTTATCTTATTTGATAGATACAGTAAGTATACAATACCTTTAGATGCAGTACTATCTCTTGATGCAGTTCCTCGAGAATTGCTTCTAGGGGCTGGCTTTGGTGAAGGGCTTCTTCCATCTGAATAATCACATTAAAATACATAAACCTTTATTCCTAAAGAAAAAACTATTTCTGAATTGAATGTTTATAAAATACTATAGATGTTTCTACACACCATCACTATCATCCCCTAATATAACATCTCTACATTTTTGCTTCAACAAAGCGCCAAATTCACCCTCAGATAAGCTAAAAGGTACTTCTTGATTCGGAAATGGTATGGGCTCTGTTTCGTCCAACATAGACGTATCGTAAAGCGTTTCTAAATGTTTCCAAATGTCTTGTGTTGATATTTCCTTCGTTATAGAGTTTGAAAGTTTCTCCCAAATACACGCCATTTGAAAATGTTTATTTATTCCTACGGGCTTATGATTAGCCATTGCGTAAAATAATTGAATTTCCATATCGACGTCCCAGTCTAAAGAGTCCGCGACTTTAGTTTCCGATGTTTCTTCTTCACTAGAAACCATAGTTTATTTAAAACGTCTAGCGTTTTCCTGGTATATAATATAATAGTATTATCGAACGATTCTAAATTCACACTCTTTTACTGTAATATAACATTTTTATTATAATTAACGCATCTATAAATTAGTAAACAATGAAAAATTATAATAACAAAAAACAATCAATTTACAATCACTGAAGGCAACAGAACAGACCAAGTAAACATAGGATAGGTCATAGATTAATTGTATATTACAGAAGCAATATACACTTTACCATGAAGTGCTATACATACCGAATGAAATAGTTCCTCTTAAACACAATAGTTGGCGCTGTAATCGCCTCAACTTCATACTTATATTTACCAGCTAGGACGTTGTCATTTCCAGAGTCAAGAGTCTTCACCAGGACGAACTTCCTACAATGCTGTATGTTTTCCTTCTCGGCACGTAAAATCGGTTTTATTTTTCGGTTTTTAGTTATACCAATAGTAAAAGTGGCACTGAAACAAAAACTATATGCAGTAATAGCCGCTATAAAAATAAATGTAAAAACATTACAAAACACACACGTGTTAAAACAATCGAACACTTTGCATACATTCAAAAAGAAGGTGGAACGAAATCGAAGGGGTTACTGACACTAACCTTTAAATTGCACCTGACGGTCAACATAACTCTGTCGGCACATTACCTACCAGGAAAATACAACATCATAGCAGACAGATTAAAGCAACAGCCGAGATCTTTCGGAAGTGGGGACATTAGCAAATAAACCTATTTGCAACAAAGGAAACTGCAGTAGTAAGAAACTACGTATTAATAAATTGCAGAGACCAGCAGAACATGGCACTATCGTCTAGCATGGGTATTCTACCCCTCCAAGTCTGTTACTCAGAGTTTCAGCACACCTTAACCCCAGGGAGCGGGAACCTATCTGATAGTTGTTATAGATTGGCCTCGAGGCCTTCAGGACTTGAAACCTAGATCTCTAGATCACCCCAACGTAATTCATCACCTATCGGAGATACTGCTAGATATGTCAACTGCACTGCCTTCACCACAAATACAAACATTGACCCTAAAAGTTTGGAAAATTGGAGTGGGGTGCCCAAATAAAAGAGTGGTCCACACAGGAAAGAGACCTACTTTCGAAGAGTTGGCGTCACCACCTTGTCCATCTATTTAACCGCAATCAAGAGATGGCTCTCAAGGTGTGACAACTCTCAAGTGAACTCAAAATGTCCTCAGCCAGCTGATATTGCAAAAAATTGATTGTCACGTTTTCTTAAAGGAAAGCTATACCACCATCCTTGTTCCAAATACAGAATAATAAATAATTTTCAAATGTTTTTATCAAACATAGGTCAATAGGAATAGCCAAACCAAAAGTCGTGGCTTCATCCGTCACGTGTACTATACTGGCTATCTTTCCACCCTCCTAGGGGCACTTTATTCGATATCGTTATTGCTTTTAGCATCGAGACGCACGGTTCACGATCTAACTTCATTATAAGTTACTGCTGATCATTTTCGGATGATGGTGATAACATTTATTTAACACCGGCGTTTGGATCTAAGACAGACACACTTGATGAAAAAAATATGCCCCGTCTCTTTAGTTACAACTCCAAATAGCTATGAGTAATAGATCTAACAACAGCAAAATAAGAGCTGCTTCGCGAATCACAATCGGAAATTGGGTGCGCATGGTTCTCAAAGATAGTGGAATTTATGCATCTCCTGGGAGTTGTAGAGCAGCATTAGCTTCTTTAGAGGTTGGGTCGAAAATCAACCATTAGGTGACATTTTAGCACGGGGTAATTGGAAATCATCAAATACATTCTTTAATCATTACTGCCGCGAGATAGACTCCCGTACAGAAAACTGCAGTTTGTTCTTTAATACATTTGCACCATCGTAATTACAGAAATACCTTGTTATGATTATAGGAAGTTTATATTATTATGTTAATTTTAAATCTCAATGAATATAGGTTTATATTAACACCGTAACCAAGAATAATAATCGTACTTATGTTTTGATTAAGAATATTGGCAAGTAAATAAAATAATTATGTAAACAGTAACGGTTTTAACTAAAGCCCTGACTTTAACTATTCATAATCATCATAGCGTTGTGTTTTATACTGTACTTTAGACTTTCACCAGATAACAAACACGTCTTCATTATACAATGCTGTATGTTTTCCGGAGGCACATCATCAATATGACACTTTTACATAAAAATAAAACCGATATTATGTGCCGAGAAGGAAAACATACAGCATTGTAGGAAGTTCTTCCTGGTGAAGACTCTATGACTGTGGAAATGAAAACGTCCTAGCTGGTAAAGGTGAGTGTGAAGTTAAGGCGATTACAGCGCTAACTATTGTTTTTAATAGGAACTATTTCAGTCGGTATGTATAGGACTTCATGGCTAAGTAATCATTGCTTCTTCTCCTCCTGTTTTCCTTCTCTGCACATAATATGGTTTTATTTTTATGTAAAAGTGTCATATTGATGATGTACCTCCGGAAAACATACAGCATTGTATAATGAGGACGTGTTTTATGTAAAACCGTCATAATTATAGTATTCATTAGAAATGTGTATATTGACGTGACTCGCCAAGTGGCAACCCTACTGTAAACTCTTAAGTGTATAATTGGCCTAAAGGTCCAGATACTAGGCTATAAACTCAAAAAAAAAGTGTAAAAGTTTTCTGTGGAGTGTGGTTGGGGTTGCTTGTTTTTAATTTTCGTTTGTTAATGCCTCCATGCTACCTAGTACTTCATAGTTCATATTTTAAAACTATTTAAATAACATACTTTTCTTAAGAATTGTATCCTTTAATTTACATTTGTACATACAATAAAGAAATCATGGGAGTTGAAGTGGAAACCATTTCACCTGGAGACGGTGGGTACTGTTCAAATTAAAAATTATTTTACAAAGTTAGTATTGGCCTTACCTTTCTGAAAATTTTTAGGCAATACTTATCCTAAACCGGGACAAACAGTAGTTGTGCACTACACTGGAACTCTTCAAAATGGCAAGAAGTTCGACTCCTCTAGGGATCGCGGGCAACCCTTCAAATTTACACTAGGGAAAGGTGATGTTATTAAGGGGTGGGATCATGGAATTCCAAAGGTATTTGTCTATGCTTATATATTATTATATTCCTTAAGTTTAACTTATTTTTCTTAAATTTTAATGATGATATTTTGTATTTATAAATGATTTCATTTCTTACAGATGTCAGTGGGAGAACGAGCTTCATTAACTTGCTCTCCTGATTTTGCATATGGTTCACGAGGCCACCCTGGTGTCATTCCACCAAATGCAACACTTATCTTTGATGTAGAACTTTTGAGAGTAGAATAGCTTGCTTATAAGTACACATAATGTCAATGTAAATTTTATTTTATTGTTAAACAGTATTTTTGGTTCTTAAATAAGTTTATACTTGTGCTGCAAAAGCTAGTCTATAAATGTTACTGAGTATGTTAAAATAAGTACAAAATTCTACTTCATAAGTGATACTACTAAATTAACTCAAACTATGTTAAAAAATATTTTTAATTTAGTTTAACTAGATATAATCTTTAGTTTTTATTAAGTGCACATTTTCATTGTTAAATGCTTTGGTTACTTTAATCTTCTTTATGTTTTTCTTCTTTTTATGAATTTTGCCTATCATTTAATATGTTTAATCAAGGTTTCTTTAAGAAAAATAACAATATCAGAAGTTCTTAATGATTTTAATTTTTAAAACCAATATAAATATTTTACTTTATTTTGAACATATTGTGCCCATAACCTTAACACAGACCATAAGATTATATTACACTGAAAAATAGTATACTAGTTCATACTAGCACAGTAGTTCATTAATGGTACAACGCTGTTTTTAGAAAATGGTGTCCTACATAAAGCACAACTCTCTAATGCACCATAACAACATTGCATGCAGAAAAAATGCCCACATTGTAAAACACATGGTTGTACTATTTCATCTAAGCATGCCACACAAGACGTACTATTATCCACTTCATTTGGAAAATCAGCCATCTGCTCCAGGTGCTTCTTGGCCTGGTATAGATTCTGGCCACAACTTATAACTGCATGCAATAGTGTGACTATCCCTAGTAGCCTCAGATGTGCATAATAAGCAGCTGCAGCTGGTCTTACATGGACATAATTTATTCCTGTCAATGTTTTACCAATTTCAAGTGGACCACCATTAATGTAAGATAATGCCCTATGTATGCTTTCAAATTGTGGTAAAATATTACCTAATGCTTTTAAAGTCACTAAAAATAGATTTTGAGCTGCTGGTCTTAATGTTGAATTAATTTCAATCTGCTTTTCTACACTACGAAGTAATCTTTGTGTTATGTTCTCACCGAAGGCTGACAGTAAAATGCTTATGAGGCGATTACAAAATGTTGGTAGTTTGTGATAGGAGTCATCGACTTGCACAATACCAGAATATTCTTCACCAAGCGTTTGTAGATCTCGTAGGGTTGTAAAAGATTTGTATAGTACAAAAGAAAAAGGAATAGTCTTGGATGCGTGCTGAGAGGAAATTAGTTTCGCTAACGATGCAGATAATTTCTTTTCATATAAATTATCTTTCTGCCAAGCACGAAGTACCTCAGCAGGCTGCGCTGTAGGTAAAGCCATCGATGTTTTTGATTCCTTAAATACTATATATATTGAATACTAGTGGCATTGAGTTTAAATATTTCAATTATGCTTAGCCAACACTTAACTAACCTTATTATTGATTATATATCATTTAAATGTTTTTAAAATTGAAGTTTACTTTAACAAATAGTAGTGGTAACATAACATTTTTTTCTAAACAGCTCACAGCTGATTCATGATTTTGATTAGGCTACCCGCTACACTGCTACAGTCTACATTACATTTTTTTTAATTTTATGACCTGGGGGTCTAGTCAAGGCGGCTTAACAAGTGTTGACAGTTGGTACCAACTACTAGCTGTCATTTTCATACAAATTTAGTTTTCGACTTTCTACATACACTACTGTTAAGTTTTCTTGACTAGACCCCCTGGTAACCTAGACCTTTAAGTCAAAACTTATTTGGAAAATGTTCAGTACTTTGGAGGGGCTACATTACACACTTTCCAGTTTCCACAGCTATATCGCAATTCGCAAATCATAGTATATTAAACAGGAGAAGAGTATAGAATGTAGGATCCTAACCATACGATAACACTTATCGTATATATGTAAAATAATTTTATAATAATACTATGTACAATTATTTTAATATATAGTATCCTGGTTAATACGATTTTTACAAATGAATGAATAATTCGTTTAATTTGTATTCTCAGTGACCGCATATTATAAATGAGTTGTGGGCTGTGGCATTGTTAATTGCTTTAGTCTGAACTACTCTGTACTCCGAAGACTGTGGTCTATGAACTATGGAGTATAGTCTACAATTTAAAAAATTCATAACATTGGATATTAGTTTAATTTAGTGTCAAATAACGCAATGTTTATTGATATTAGTTAGTTCTACCGAAAGTTATTGCTTTAAATAATAAATGCAATGTAGTTTCACTTTAATACTAAAAAGACTTGAATACGACATATTACAATGAAATAATTGAAGGCACTAAATGCAGTAGAAGTAATTATAAAAATGGTTGTAAATGCGCCAGATTCACCTACTACAGCAGAAGTTATCTTTGTAATAGAGGCAACATCAGCAAATAGTGCTTATATCAGTGAATTAAAAACTAATTATATTATCCCTACATTGGAGTAAGTTAATGAAAATATAATGTCTTGTAGTTATTATTGCATTTGTTCTGAAATTAGAATTTGAACAAATGCATGAAAAGATAAGAAATATGAATGAAACTTGTGTCATATGTGATATATTTTCAAAATTTTTAGGTACTTTCATGGTGGAACATTAGAAGATGGGGTTGGTAGTGGATCAACATATGGTGTAGTTGCTTATCAATCATCTGATTGCTATCCCGGCTCTCCTGTCTCAACTTATGGTCCTTTTACATGCCCAAAAGATGTTGTTGACACTGTTGACAAAATACAGTAAGTCATTATGTAGGAACATTACTTTAATTACTCTTGCATAATTCAATCTAGTTATGCTAATTAATATCTATACTATTGTTTAATAATGTTTAATTGTAAAATGGAATATAAAATAAAAAAACAAATCAGTGGTGCTACAATCTCATTAGGTCTGAGCCTCAGATGTCTGAATCTATTTCATGATCATTTTTCAATCTAATAAACAAGTAGTTTATTAGATTGAACTACTAGTTTTTTTGGATCTAAGACATGTTGGTTTCCTCATGTTTAGAGGAATGAGAGGCTTCTGTTCTCTTTGATGTTGGCCACTAGGCCAACACTGCTCTAAATTTACCTCACTTAATTCTGAAACATAAATAAAAAATTAAACACCTCTTTACCTATATAACAACCTATGCAATATGAATGTGTATAGTGTACCATATTCAATGGCAGATTATGTAAGTTGTTTGATTTTTATATTGTTGTGATGCTATTTTATGTTTAAATATTTACAGATACATAGGAGGTCATGCAGAAAATAGAGCATGTATAACTGAAGCATTATCAATGGCTCTATCATGCTTAGAAGAACTTGGGCGTACAGATATTCCACGACACATTATATTACTATGCTGTTCACCCCCTTATTCTGCATATGCTGGTGGCCTAGTTCCTCCTGGTTAGTATCTTATTCCACTTAAATATAAGGTTTTCTTTGTGTTTTTGTCTTGCATTTATAATTTAGACTCTTATCCCAGACTTAGATCGCAAAACAGTTAAAAATGTGACTCACAAATGGCAATTTTATGCATATAATGACCAAGTTTTAAAGTTAATTTTTATATGACATTAGGAGGCTAAGCATGTTGCAAAGTATTATATATAAAGACTGTGACATATTTGAAGGCGCTCCCAGCACTGTGGAAGCAGCTGCACGAACAGTGTGTGAACGTGGAGCACAGTTGTCTGTGTTGTCACCGCGTCGATTGTCCTCTCTATTACCGCTCTATGAACACGCTGGAGGGGATCTTCATGCTGCCCAGCAACGGAACTATGCAAAGGTTTGTATATTTTTATTATGGTAAATGGTGTACACGAACTATGTGAATAAATAATACCGCGTTTTTAGGTTTCTTCAAACAGTAGATACAATTTTTAGATAAAATATGATTATCATGTGATGTAGGCTTCCAAATATGTGAGCTTCATGTCTTCAAAAGAACATGGTTTTGTAAAAATGTTATGTTAATTTAATAACCTTATGTGATAACAACACTGGATGGATAAATTATGAAAGATTTTAAATTTAATTATTTTTGGCTAAATTAATATAGTTTGTTTTGGAATATACTCTTTGTCTGGCAAAGTTTTTTAATGTGAAATACATATTTGAATGAGTGGTTTTTAGAAATTAAATTATGATTTTTTTTACTATTGAATTATGAAATCAATTTTATATACAGCAAATTATGAGTAACCTTCTATAGAAATAATATTCTAATTTTAACTATATGACAATTTTTAACAATAATTAAATTAAACTGTTATACATACTTATGTTAAAATATAGGTTGATTTTTGTATCAGGATCCACGTCACCTTGTTCTACTCCGCGGCTACAGTCTCAAGGAACGCCCACCCAGTCCTGCACCGCCCCCAGCCCCAGACATACAGACAGACGTGTATGGGTTAGTTATTACCAGACACACAAAACAAACTTACATTTTATTATTTAGAATGAATATTACAAGTCCATAGAAGGAAGTAATCCAAGTATCATGGCCAGATTTTTAAATGATTTTTAATATTCTTAACCTACATATTTAAAATTAAGATACGATAATAAGAGAACAAAGAAAAATCTCTGTATATATATATATATATATATATATACATATAAAGTGTAATATTAATTTATATATATATATATATATATATATATATATATATATATATAAATTAATATTACACTTTAATATATTTAAAACACGTTTGCAGCATTTCTTTGCTGTATACTTTTGAATGATAATAAATAGAAATATATTATTATATTAGTTTAATTAAATAAATTATTTTACTATTACTGAATGTAGAAATTAGTATTTATTAATAGAAAATTGTATTTTGTATCAGCTGTTTTAAAATGTAATAAATATGTGCTACTTTAATGAATGAGTTATCTAAGAAGTAATGAAAAATTTGGTACCATTTCGTAATTGTAATTATCGCTTACAAGCGATCTTTTCCAGGAAACCCTAGTGAAGGAAAAAATACTAGTGGTAAAATGCAAGAAATAAAAATAAAATAACACTAAAATATTATACAATTAGGGTCTGTTTCACAATGTCCGGATAAGATCCAAATTAGCTATTTATCACTTATTGGTAGGAAACCACTAGTATTGCGTTTCACGACTATTAGATAGCGCTATTCGTTATGAAACGCGAAGTTTCTTATTCGGAACTTTTACCTTCCGAATAATTTAAGTGTTGCATAGCTATTTGGTACTTTATCCATACATTGTGAAACAGACCCTAGAAGTAAAATAAAATCTGAAAACTAAAAGCTTATTGATAATAATTATGCTAAATCGGGATTAAAACACCTTTTAAAAACATTCTTAGTTTTGGTTTGACGGATATCAGCATCTATGGGTCTAATGCTATTATTGTGCTGGGTAAATTATTAATATATTTTACCAGTGGCACAATCTCAATCGTTGTTCTTGGTATTAAATTTAATAGGTAGATAATCAGGCTTTTGTGCCTATTACACGCTGACATTTTGTTCATGGTTTTGGCATCGTATTTTCCTGGGTTTTCCATTAATGAGCCGAGACATACAGATCTCTTGGCTCATTAATTTGCTGGTGAAGCCAATTCTTTACAATGTTTTTACTCACAGTACCCTTAAGGAGCCCTGCTCCTCCGACTGAATTACCGTGGGTACTGACATAGGGAACATACATACATACATTCATAGGTCTACAATAATTGTAACTATATTTTGACTTTCAAATAACGAGAGGGCTAAATATAATATTTATTTGAGGCTTAAAGAAAAACATTTTTTTACGGATTATAGTTATGTATTATTGTATTTAAACTTATAATTATTTGTACATAATTTTAAATTTAAAACGACGTTTCGCGTGCTTTACAGCGTGCGTGGTCCCGGTGACTGAAGACAAAGGTGTTAAATGTCAAAAAGTATTACAGCTGCAGAAAATGTTTTCTGCAGCTGTAATACTTTATAATATATAAAATTATGTACAAATAATTATAAGTTTAAATACAATAATACATAACTATAATCCGTAAAAAAGTGTTTTTCTTTAAATGTGTAAAAGTTATGTAAATAAAAGACAATACTATATTTGAGGCTTGCTTTGATGTATTAAGCAAAGTGGTTTTTTTATATTGACAGCCAAGGTCGTGGTGCTGTAGCAGGTCCTCGTGTTTCGGCGCCGTTTCCACGTGCAACGAATCCAGCAGTACGTGGAAGTTGGTTATCTGGTGTGTCGGGTGTGCCAGGTGTAGCTGGACCTCCACGGCAATCGCTATACACCAATAACTCTGCTCTTCTGACACAGTTGGCTCAGCCATCTTACCCGCCACCGCCGTCGCAGGTATGATTATAATATATGTATGTCTATTATAAATTTTATATCTTTAAACGAGCAATTCTTGTATATATCTTAATATATATATTTCTTGTGTGCGTGTGTATGTGACTGAACTCCTCCTAAACGACTGGACCAATTTTGATGAAATTTTTTGTGTGTGTTCGTGGAGATTCGAGAATGGTTTAGATTCACAATTTTGTCCGCTGGACAATGTTTTTTTTAATTAATTAGTAGTTGTTGATTTTGGAATGTTTTACATTGGATCCGACAGACGGCGCTACCATCGCACTGTCAAATTTTAAATAATATTCGAATTTTAATTTTAGTCTGTCCCGACAGTTAGCGCTGCGATCAAATTAAAAAAAAGTTTTGTTATCATTGTGTTATTGTAGACCATGTGCTGGATCGTTAGATATTGTCATAACATTTGAATAATAATTTTCATCAAAATGGTCCAGAATGTTTTAGCTTATTAAAAAAAGTTTGAAATTTTCAAATTAAAGACGTATAGACAGGACAACGTCTGTCGGATCCGCTAGTATATATATATAATTGGAATCTCGGGATCGGCTCCAACGATATTCATGAAATTTAGTATACGGGGGGTTTCGGGACCGATAAATCGATCTAGCTAGGAATAAATGATAGAAAATAACAAAAAGGTGGTGTTTGAGAAGTCCCAATTCAAACTGAAAAATGTATCTTCCTGACATCTATCGGCGAATAAGAATACTATTTTTTTTCGCAATAAATTGCTTTAACGACACAACAACACTAAAGCTATTCCAGCATATATAATCTATATTGTTCATATTTCATCATTTTATTAGTATGTAATTCGTACTTATGTATAATTTCCAAAAACACAATTTATAAAAAATTAAAAATACTGAGCAAAGCGGCCATCCAGGTTATAATATATGTATGATTAATAATAGCAAAATTGGTGTCACTATCGTCGTCCGATATTTTTACTTAATATTTAAGCACAGTGAGTGCGTACGTCCGCCGCAGGTGCCGATCAGAAAGCAACTCTACTCAAGTACTCAAAGATCGGTTCTACGCACTAGGTACTGATAAATTTGACTTTGACACATTGACATTTTACAACCTGTTTCCGGTTTCGAAAAATCATTTTCTTTGGAGACTTACCAAGTAATAAGCAGGAGTGTTGGAAATAAAAACGGATCAACATTAAAATTAAATTTTCAGAAACAGATTTAGAGATTTTTATTAACAATGAATTTGTTAATATCTGCTTTTGAAGTACTTTTGTCATACACGGCCTATTTCTGTGAATTAGGATTTTCGACTCTAAAAACCATAAAAAGGGAACGCCGCAGGACAATCGACGATTACTCGATATTTATAATTTAGATTTTAGACCGACTTGCAGGCTAATAAACAAGCTTATGTTTCGCATTTAATACCTTTTCCATCATTTAAAGTTGAGGTTTCTTGATTACTTATAAATGGTGACTAATATTGCTTAAAAGGAATGATTAATTTGTGGATCCTCCAAGATTTCCCTAGATGTTCCTTGAACTCAAAAACTTCGCGGAAAACTGATCAATCAAATACAAAATATGCGTTCGTCCAAGAATTGTATATTTATTTCTGGCTTGGACAAAAACATAATATAAAGCATTGTTTCTCAACAATTTTTATGTCGCGACAATCTAAAAAGCCAAAATATTAACAGACTCATCTTAAATTTATAATCTGTATACAGCGCGCTAGTTTTAAGGAATCTTTTGTACCTATATGTTGTTTATATTTATTTTTTAACTGACCGCGACCCCCTATTAAAACAAACTCGACCGAAGCGATGCAATTACTATTAAAATACAATTCAAAGTCAAAGGTAATAAAAAGTTATTGTGGATTATCTTCACATACTATATAATTATTTGACTAATATATTATGCAAATATTGTAAATTCCATTATAAAAGACTAAGTATGGAGTTTCTTGCCCATTCTTCTCCACACGAAACTACATTTTGGAAGGAGCAACTAGAATCATCTTTATATTTTAATTAACGTGCCATTTTAGGTTGTCAACTTGAAATAAATAATTTGATTTGACCTCGTATAGGTAATTTACTAAACATGAAACGCTAACATGAATTATGAAAAGTCTAATAACAATCATTAACCTTTTAGCGAATGGTCCAACCTGGTCCAGTTAATCCTGGAGTCAGCGGTGTGCCAACGTCAACCGGGCCCAATGTTGGCGTGTCTGGTGTGGCCGGCGTTAGTGGGGTTGGGAATGTGGGCAATGTAGGCCCAGTGGCCAATGTTGGCAATGTTGGCCAAATGCAGCGGACTTTCATTTGGAGTGGGGTACTGGAATGGATGGAGAAGGGCAAAACGCCCGGTGATCAACAGAAAGTCACCAAGCATTTGCCCTGTCAGGTATGGTTAATAATAAATCTATCTATGTTTTGCTTGGTTGACCGATCAAGTTTATTATGTCTACCCACATTTTGTTGCTGTTTTGTTTGTTTTGTACCCACATTTGTGCTCTCTAATAATTATTAATCTTAGTTTATATTACTTCGTAATTGTATGCAATTCTTATGAGAAATAAAGTTATTCTTATCCTGTTTGTAATGAATAAACTCAAAATATCATTTTCAGACTTAAAAAAAAAGAAAAAAAACGTGGGCTACTTTTTTATATCGCTGATCATGACTCAAATTTCATATGTAAATTTAATAGGCGTGACCAGCTTTCTATGTCAGACAAGCCATCGACCTTTTTGGGTCTAAACTTTAGACATCATGAGGAAACAGGCTTGCTTTATACTCTAAAGCAAGCCCTTTCCTCATGATGCTTTCCTTCACTATCCCAGCACTAAATACTAAGTGCTCAGCCAGCAAGGCTGCAGCCACTAGGCCACATATATATTTTCAATTAGATACTTAAATCTAATCTTGCAGGTGTCAGCCAACTCGAAGGACATAGAACCAGAACTGAAGGTGGATACCTGGCCGAGCAAATTGCTGATGCAATTGATGCCGAAACAGTTGATCAGTAATATCGGAGGACAGTATCTTAAGGATAGCAAGTCTGTCTTGTTCCACCTGCAACAAAATGAGGCGTTAGATGCTCTCACCAAAGTCATGGTCAATGGGTTTGTAAGTACTTTTTGTATATATTGTAGAACCAGCTGCCTGCTGAAGTTTTAGGAACCAATTCCACTATTAAGTTAAAATTTGGTACAGTATACTCAGGCTATAATAATACTCGATATGGATTTTTAAATAGGCCGGCTGCGTACACTTCTCCCCGATGCCGTCTCCCCCACAATGTGACATCAAAGTGCTGATCCTCCTCTATACCCCTGACAAGAAGGCATACCTTGGCTTCATACCCAACAACCAGGCTACTTTCGTCGACCGACTTAGAAAGGTAAAGTATATACATTGATTGGACAATAATAAAGATATAATATTGCAGTAAACCCGTCTTCGTAGCAATATATAGAAAAAAGGAATATAGTAAACGGATGTAATTATAGCTTTAAAGGATATCATCTGATACTAAATGTTAATACTAAACCGATAATGAACACTCAATGCCTGAGGGCTCGCGAGTGCGTTGCCGACCTTTTAATATTTTTTTTTTTAAATAAATACTAATTGTAATTGTTGGGATAAAATTAATAATATAATTATAATGACCTTGATAAATTAGTTATACTAACTATTAAAATATATAATCCAGGTTATCCAGCAGCAGAAGCTTAGCAAGCAGCTGCCAACAGGCGGACCTTCGCCTGCCCTACCACCTGCCACTATGCCAGGTGATACAATATTGAAATATCTTAACCATATACCTCATTCTTATGTTGCAGTCGGTAAAACTATATATATAAACAGTCATTGAAGCTTTAAAACAATGAGATTTATATAATCTTCTTTTTTTTATTTTATTTCACTAAAATAGTTGTTTCAAGTGTTTGTTTGTCTACAAATTTCTCGAAAACCTAGTCATATCTACCTAGTCAACTTAGAAAAAAATCCAAATCCTCAAAATAAGTTCAGTAGTTTTAGTGATACGCATTTCTGAAAAAAACAAGCGTAAAATAGGTAAATAATAAATTACTATATTTTTTCCCTTCCTTTCAAGTATTGCGTAACGTAATTTGGGGGGTGGGGGGAATAAAACGTTACGATTCGGGGCGGGGCTACAATTATGCTATTATTATTATATGATAATTAATTATTTTCGACTTTCCGATACTTTACACCACAATGGCAACGGTTAGGTTTAATGAGTCACTGGTTGGTAAGAAAACGTTTTACTATTGGGTACAGAAAAACGTTACGGCGCGTTACATGGGGGGGGGGGGGGGGTCCCAAGAATCTCCAAAAATTTCTTGAAGTAATACTTGAACGCTTCCATAGGTGTTTGAAGGAAATGTTTGCGTGTTTTAGGTGGGGGTATGGGCAGTCCGGGAATGTCTGGTGGGATGGGAATGAACCAGGGACTGCCGCCGCAACACCCACAGCATGCCCAGGTACGACATCAGATCAATTTTTTTTTTCAGTTAAATTCTATATTCGTTATTAATATTAAAAAAAAATTCATATATAAATGTTACATTACACTATTAGAATATGCCTATAGCATTTGGGATCCTTATTTCATAAAGGATATAAGTATGCTTGAAAGAAAGGACACGAAAATGATCAGGTCAATCAGGAACTAATCTTATAATGATTTATATCTTTTGTTACTGTTTTTTTTGTTATTTTTTTTTTTTTATGTGTATTTTTGTATAAGGCAATAAGGAAATAAATAAATATAAATAAACTTGAGGGGTAGTTCTTTAACAAACAAACAAATAAAAATATCTTTATTCATATAGGTAAACAAGTACACTTATGAATGTCAAAAAAATTAAATTAATTTTAATTTTACATTTACTACCAGTTCGCAAGTCAAGGGCGTAGAGCGGACAAGAAGAACTTTAAAACTTAAGTCCACTCAACATAACACATAAAGAATTTTCTCGAAAACCGAGTCGTGGCCGACTGGAATATGCTTTCGGAAAGTCTAGTAGATTGGATTGTTTCTCCAAATCTCAAAATACGCGCGCATCAACATATTAAGCTGATTAGTGTATATAAAATAATAAAAAAGATGGTAAAATTTCAGCAAAGCATGATGATTGGTGGCGGTATGGGTGGTCAAGTTGGCGCCCAAGTTGGGCAGGTCGGGCAGGTTGGGCAAGTTGGGCAAGTGGCCAAAGGGCCGAGGCCGGTCAGCCAATTGGACGGCTTAGAGGCGGCAAGGCAGCAGAACTTGGAGAAAATACAACATTTGCAACAAACCTTAGAGGCTGCTCATCAACAGGTTTGTGAAATGCTTTTTAAATTTATCTCTATACTAGAATCGTCTTTATATAAAGACGCTATTATTAATAATTAAAGAGGGCGAAGTATGGGAAACTTTTTAAAAACATTTTTATATACGGCCATACATTAGGACTTTATTTCATTACAATACAAAACAAGAAAATACTTAAAACTTTAAACGGAATAAATTAATCTCTATGGCATTGAATGGTCTGAAAACGATAATTGTTAAGCATTAAAATTTAATCCATATGATTAAAAATTAATCGCAAAATATGTTTCTTAGCGAAAACTCGAAAACGGCTGTACCCATTCGTTGATTTTTTTTTATTTATGCCTTGAAACTCTAAGGAGGTTTTATGGTTATAATTTTTTTTTTAATAAAAAATAAATATAAATAAGAAACGAAAACTTGTACCATATAGGTAGGCTAAATGAAAAAAAAATTAAGGCGAAACTTGTGGGTAGATACTAAAAATATAATTAAAATGTTTTCTTAAGTTCTTAATGTGTGCAAAGTTGTATTAAAATTTGTAATTTCTTTTTTTATAACAATATAAAAACTCTTTTCTAGCTTCGCTTAAGTAACGTTTGTCTACAGGAGGCGCAGTTTAAGTCCCAGATGGACATAATGTCTCACTTGCACGCCGCCCAACAACAGGAGCAACATTATAAACAACTCGAGGTAATATTAAAACATTTTTTAATTAATTAAAATTGTATTTATTAAGGGAATATTTGGCCACCCCTATATAGCCTATTTTTGAAGGATTACGACGAATATTAATAAAAACTTTTTTGTCAATGCACCATATACTGTTTGCATTCGTAAAACAATTTATATTTTTATTATTATTGGATATTTTATTACTTAGTATACTATTCGGAGTGGAGAAGAATCCACCATAAAAGACATAACTAACATCGGTCCAGCCGTTCTTGAGTTATAAGTGGTGAAACTAACACGACTTGTTTTATATATTAAGCTAGCTTTTAAAGAAAATTACGCCTTCAGTGTTTATTTTTTTTTATCTTAAAGACAATTTTTTTGTGAGCAGTCGGTATAAAACAATTAATAAAAAACAACAAAAATAAAATTAAAAACCATATTTAAAAATATTAATTTATACATGAGACGAATCGATCAGAAATAGTATTCTGTGATCGATCGATCGTCGAAGCGATAATGACATACCATGCTTTTTATTAGTATGTCTTCGTTTAACCCTATTTTGGAGATTAATTTCGTCGGAGACTCATTTTGATCGGAATATCATACGTGTAAGTTTGTCTACAATACTTAATATTATTAAAAACAACAGTTTGTGTAGTCTATATCGGTCTAATAATCGGAAATGGTTTTTAATATCTTTGCCGCTCATTTGCCTGTTTCCGTTTTCTCTATTTAATTTTTTTTCTTATTTATAATGCAATATTATGCATGACAAATATACGGAATGGTGTCCACTAATATGAAACTTTATGGGTTCTAAATAATTGTTGAAAATACTTTAAAAATTCCAGGAGCAGCAACGTAAGCATCAGTTGCAGCAATTGCAGCAACTGCGGGGTGCGGCTGGTCATCCGCCCCGGCTCATGCCCAGGGGCATCATGCCCACCAACCCCGGGTTGAGGCATTTATTACAACAGGTATCACATTATACATAACTCATCACATTCTACATATCAACACTCTTACTAGTATACAAATTCAAGTAAATTTATATGCTGTAAAGCACGCGAAACGTCGGTTTAAATTTAAAATTATGTCCAAATAATTATAAGTTTAAATACAATAATACATAACTATAATCCGTAAAAAAGTGTTTTTCTTTAAATGTGTAAAAGTTATGTTAATAAAAGACAATACTATATGTATATTGTATTTATAATCCCAATCATCACACATATTAAAATTAGGACAATCATACACTTATGAATATATGAAATACGACCACCGGTAAATCGTGACACATACATATATCCCAAGAGGACTCATCATCAAACACAGGTGAGTTTCTCCCCGTTTGCCCCCTGTTATATAAAAAAAAGGATTTTTTGTATCGAAGAAATTGTATGGCCAAGCGTCGGCAAATACACAAAAAATTATTTAAATACATAAATAGCAATTAGGTTGGAATATAAGAAAGCAAAGGAAAAAATCATTAAGAAAATGTTGCTAAAACGACTCGGCAAAAATAGCGTAGAAACTAGTTGAAAATTCTCAAACTTTGAATTTTAATCGTTTTCTATACAGTCAATATTAGTAATATTTCTCCGTAGTATGTTGGCTGTGACAGAGAAAGAATGAAAGTAGAGTAATGCCTGAAAATGAGAGCGTTAATTATGTATGTACATTGCGGGGTAGGATAAGTAATAGTGAGATACGTGGGTTAATAGAGGCCGTAATGGCGAGGATACAAAAGGGAATGCTTAGGTAGTTTGGCCATGTGGAACAGATGAATGAGAATCGGTTAATCAATATAAACAAGGAATCGTGGAAGCCGGGTTGGGTCTGCCTTGTCGGAGATACCACAATTAAGAACGTTCTAGAGAAGGGGCAAGTTAAAAGTACCCATGATGGACGAGTATGCGAATGTTGCAAAAGTCAATGAAACGAGAGGACAGGACCGTAGCAACTGGAAATCCTCTGCCTAACCCTTCAGGGAAAAGGCGTGAAGGAATAAATAAAAAATATTGCTGTGTTTGGAAAAACATTTAAACTGTTCTAATTCCGTAGAATTCTGACATTTCATAAGTGTTACTAGAAAGTTCCTCACCGAAAAAGGGACAAATTTTAATTACCCTAAAATGGGTTGACCCATGATACGTACTAAAAAAATAAGATAGGTAAAGATAATTTTGATTGAATTTAATGATTTACTTACTTAAGTGATCTTATACAAATGTAGCGAATTTTTCAATATCACGAACAATAAATCAAAATAAATTTAATTACTTTATTTTATTCTTTAGTGGCATCATTGCCTACTAATTCTGGGTTTAGTAAACCTTTAAAAATCTTTATCTTTTCTTGTAAGTTTTTTACTGTTTGGGATGAAAAGGGGCGTGATTACCACTCGCCGTAAAACCACTTTAAATATGGAAATTCACTCACAAATAAAATGTATGTATAGACTGCGATGTTCAGACTCGTATGAAATATATCCATGAAAGCTGTCAGAATTCTATAGAATTAAAAATCGGAGTATAGTTGGATATGGCCTCTTCTTTAGATTTTTTTAGGATACACGTAACTTGATGCAATAAGCATGCACTTGATTCCTGAAATTTTTATATTAGATATTCTGAGTTAGATACGTATTTAAATTGAAAGAAAGAAAGAAAGAAAGAAAGAAATAACTTTATTAGACACAAAATACAATAATTGTTTCTATAAAGTAGAGTGCTCTGGCCCCCACACTAGGATTCCCTGTGTTGTGGGCAGCCAGTCTCTTCCTTTTACATCTAAACGTTACTTAATTAATTAATTCTACTTAACAAATTTATACCTTTTCTATTTTTTTACGATAAGAATGTTTTCTGTGTTAGTATATGACAGCTTAATAAGATATTTTTTGAGTTTTTTAGTGAAAGTATGAAGTGTGATTTTTGAAAAGTTAGTAATAATTTTATTTTTGATAAGGTGGTTAAAGATGAATGGACCTCGGAAGGAGAAAAAGCGTTGAGCGAAGAAAGTGCGTTTTTTAGGATGCTTATATAAAGGTTTGCGTTTGGTTAGATTTGGTGTAGGGGGTGTTTGTTTCCAAAAAAGCCTGCATATTGCCATTAAATAAAGTTGTCTTACAGTTAGGAGCCCTGCTTCGCTGTACAATTTTGAGGTTGAGTATCGGAAAGGTTTACTGAAGGATATTTTAAGAATGGCCCGTTGGGTGCGCTCAATTTTCAGCATCGAGGACAATGCCGCTCCACCCCATACCGATATGCAGTAAGATAATATCGACTGGCATAATGCAGTATACACTATCTTGGTTGTATGTGGGTCAGAAGGTTTTCTAAGGCGTTTGAAAACATTTATAAGTTTGCGAACTCGTGAACATAGATAGTTTATTTGAGGGCTCCAACAAAGCCTTGAATCTATAATTAATCCCAGGTATTTGGTTGTTTTCGTGGGCTCCAGGAGAGGACAGTTACATTTGTTGCAAGGGTTCAGACATGAGTGTAATTTAATAGGGGGGATAGGGTTTGGTTTGCTGGTTTTCGAGATGTGAAAACATATGTATTTGGTCTTAGACGTATTTAGAGATAGGAGATTATCTAAAAGCCATTGAGAGATTTGTCGAAGACCTAAATGAGCTAACCGTGAGGCTTGTTCCCAAGAGTGTGAGTAAAAGACTATAGCTGTGTCGTCAGCGAAAGAGAAGAGTTTAGCATTGGTGAGCTGAAGTGAACATAAATCGTTAATGTATACTAAAAAAAGCGTTGGACTGAGGGCACTTCCCTGTGGCAAACCGCATGAGACGTTTTCTAGTTGACTGCTATGCCCATCAACACGAACCCTCTGCTTTCTATTGGATAAGTAGGACTGAAACCAACGGAGGATATTTCCACGAATTCCTAGTCTTTCTAATTTTTCAAGTAGTAATGGCCTTGAAACAGTGTCAAAAGCTTTGGCAAGATCAAGAAAAACACCGATACATCTTTGTCCTTCATCTAATTTGGAGCTTATGGTTTCAACCAGTCCTGTGGTAGCATCTTCTGTAGATCTACTTAGTCTGAATCCGTATTGATTGTCGGCAAGGATAGATTCTTTTTCCAAATAATTCAGTAATCTGACGTTAATGATTTTTTCTGCGATTTTAGCGAGGGTTGGGAGAAGAGAAATAGGACGATAGTTTGAAATATCTGTTTTATTGCCTGATTTGTAGATAGGTGTGATATTAGCTATTTTCCATGATTCAGGGAAGATACCTTGCTCAATACTAAGATTGCAGATATAAGAAATTGGTGCAGCAATAATGTTTTTTAGTAGAATGACCACTCGATTACTAATATTATCATCACCTGGGGCAGAATTTGTCTTAAGAGAACTAATGATTTTTATGACTTCACGCTCGTCACAAGGAAGAAAAAGAAAAGAATTTAAATTGGCGGAAATTGACACTTTGGAGCAAAGGTCTTGTTCAGTCTGGTTTGTCTTAGACAATATATCGGAAGCCAATTTATTACCTACCGAACTAAAGTAATTGTTTACAATATCGAGAGATTTTTCAGGGTTTTCCTGTAGATCAAGAAGTTTATTAGAATTTGATTTAGTTGGGTTAAGGTGGCATATATTTTTGATAGATTTCCATAGTTTCCTACTATTGTCTTTGTTCTTAAGGATGGTGTTAGCCTCATGTAAATTTTTAAGGTTTTTAAGTATGTTATTACAGAAATTTCGGTATTGCGTATATTGCTTTTGGAGCGGTTCGTTGTTAGGTTGTTTTCTTGATAAGCTATGCAACTGATCTCTTCTTCTCACACAGCGTAGCAAACCAGGTGTTATCCATGGCTTTCTAATACTTTGAGAATTTCTTTTATAAATGATTTTTGTGTTGGTGTTAACTGCATTTGTAATTGTACTTGTGAAAGCAACAACTGTTTCATTTATATTTTCGATGTTATAAAGAAAGGTCCAATCGACCCCTGATAGATCTTTATACAGTTGGTCGTGGTCTATAACTTTACTTATCAAAAGAGAGGCTTTGACTAAATTATTATTCAGGTGTTTAGTCTGATCGATTCCTATAATGACAGACATGTGATCATTCACTTGGGAAGGGCAGACAGCCACGCGTGATTGTGAATGTGATCTAATGAGTGCATGATCTAGACAATTACCTCCACGAGTTGGTAAGAAGTGTCCTTGTATAAGACCGTAGAAGTTCATTAACTCAAGAAACTTATGAGCTCTTCGATCGTCGGTCGTCTCCTTAATGTCGATATTAAGATCCCCAACTATATAGATAGGGTGTCCATTGTACGATAAAATGAGGTTTTCGAGTGAGTCGAGAAAATTATCAACATTATAGAAGGAAGGCGATCTATAAATTGATATGATAACAGCCTTATTATTTAAATGACTAACTAAGCAGTTAGCATCTGTAAATGCCGGTTCAGTTATATTAACGTTAATGTTATTTTTATGAAAAATTACGATTCCGTCGCACTTGTTAATGTATTTGTGGGAGAAAGTACATGAATATCCATCTATGTGAATACCTGTAAAATTTTCATCAATCCAACACTCAGTTAGGACAATTAAATCAGGATTAAATTGAAGCCTCATAAGAAACACTAGAAAGCTATCAAAATTTTTATTAATGCTACGGATGTTTTGAGTAACAATGGTGAGGTCTGTGGATTCGAAAAAAACTTTACAGTCTTCCGGATAATTAAAATATTGGTTGGTTATGAAATTTGTATCATCTATGTCGCGAATTAAACCCAAATTATCGAATTTTCAAATAGATAGAAAAAATGGCATAAAAAACGATAAAATTGTATCTAAATGTGTTTAGGATTGTATTACCGATTGAGTCATGTTTGTCGAATAATATAATAGGGAAAAGTAGACAATTGTATAAGGTATATGGCCTATCACTAACATAGTGGTACTTTGATAAATTTGATATATTTATAATCATAGCAATAATTAATGGTTCAGTTATTTTGCTGTCATAGCTGTGGAGTGGTTCTGTATAGTGTATTTTTTGTTTGTAGAACGTGTTAATCTTTGTATGGAATTTTGAAAAGGTAAGGAAATTAAATATAAACAATAACAATAAAAAACATATAACTACAGCTAACACCAGTCATGCTTTACTTAGCGAGTTAAGGTGATCTTCATTTTTTATTAGAATGTAAGGAAAGCCGTTCTTCTTCCTAAGATATACGTTGCCATTAGCAGACCAGCAGTACTCGTACTGTTCTGACTTCGCAAACTCCCTTGCAAGAAAATAAATGCGCTTTGCTTTAGGTGTTAGGTATTCTGATATATAAATAGCTTTATTACCTCCGAGTCCCAAATGGCTGGCATTCAGCTTGTTAGCTGTATTCCCCACGTTGTACTTACGTGTCGCACTTAAAATATTGTTCTTTATAAGGGTATTCGAAAGTTCTACGGTGAGGTTCCAACACATGTTGTCTTTCCTGCTGGTGAATCGGCTAACATCTCTAATATCACCTGAGTGTATCTCTATGTTAAGCCCAGTACAAAGTTTCCTTATAAAACCAAACAGCTCCGACTTCGTTGGGGTTGGGGTTTGTTTAGGAACGTTACGAATCTCGATGCATGTCTTGTTCATAGCTCGAGCTAAGGCTTCCTGTTTATCCTCCAGGTCACTAATTTGAGCCGAAATTGCCGTCCAATCTTTTTTAAAACTGTCTATTTTTCCTTGTAGTTCAAAGATCTTTTCGGAAACAAAATCTACTGACTTTCCAATGTCTTGACTAGTGTTATTAGCAGTTGTTAATTTAGCTGAAAGTTCGGCAATACGACCTTCCATGGCATCCAGTCGGCTGTTCTGTTGGTCTTGCAATTTGTCGAGCCTGGCATTTTGGTCACGTTGGAAAGCTCGCAGCCATTCCCTGATTTCGTTTTTTAGAACGAGGAAATCGTCCTTCTCGTCGCGCGCAGGTCTTCGCTTTTGCCGCGATTTAGTATTGACGTGGTCGCTCTCCTGTGTTGAGCTATCACCTGCATCGCGTTCCAACTGAATATTTCCTTGTGTTGGAGAAGATTTTTTCATTATGTACTTCAGTTGTCAAAGCTAAGGTTCAAAATTCGATGGAACAGATAAAGATGTCAGCAACAAGTGTAGCAGCCCTGATTGGCGAGCGTCCTTCCCGTATTGCGTAAGCTGATTTGCGTATGCGCAAAGAGGGACAGAGCAGTGTGATGTGGGAGGGGCTAACGCACCGGTGGAGGGGCTTACGGTCGTCTGATGGAGGCACGGTACCAGGATCACAGCACTTAACGGAGACAATTTTTGCGGGTCTCAACGAAAAACTAAACCTCCCAACATTTCATGTGAGCCGGGTGTCGTTACACAATTTTGATGCCAAATTTATTTAAATTTTGGAAATAAATAATATTATTTAAACTGCACTTTCACTTAAAACACGTCTACACTGTGCGGCGCCGGAGGGGAAGAGCCGTGAATTACATATGAAACGTGTGGTAGATAAATAATTTCTAACTCAGGATACCTATATGTGTACAGTTAAATATTTAATTGCTCTGTTATAATATTTTTATCTCAGGTTTGGTTATTTCAAATGATTTTTACATAACAATTAAAATATCTGTATTACTGATTACTTATAGATAGTAGAAAGCTTTAGAATTGCTAGAAATTTGATTATTTAAAAAACATTAACTAAATCTATAGACAAAGTTGCTGTTGTTTGTTAAAGCTATTTGACAATACTCTACAAGTTTACAACATTTTACAAGTTTATAAGATGACAGTACATCTTATAAACTTGTCAAATGTAAAATTTGTTGAATAACTGTGGGTAATAAATTTTAGGTGCATAATTATTATTTTCACCGATTAATCTTCTTCGTGCCTTCTCCATCTACACTACACTGGCGAAGTACCTTGTGCACAAATTAAAGCCATTAAAAAAAAATTTAATTCACTACAAAACTACGCCCTTTTTTACTTGAAACTAGCATAAAGTTAATAATTATTGCCATATAATTAAAAAAAAACGCTCTGTATATACGATAATTCAGTATTATTAAATTGATTTGTATTTAAAGTATAAAGCATACGAAACATTTTATTAAAATGGCGACAGGTTTTTAATATAAATTTGATATGGTATGTAAATCGTGAAGTAACCTGATCTGAGTTATCCTATAATCAATCATAATCTAGAAGCCAATTCTTTAGAATCTCTATCCAAGCATTATTCATAGTTAAGGTAAAAATATAATGATGGAATATTCATGTTTGATGCCATACTTCGTAGATTTTTTTGAGTCAAATAGTACATACTTCATTTATTGACACCATAACATATTCCATGATTATACCAATTGATTTTCAGGTGAACTGAGAATCGCTTTATCATTACATCATATTAATCTGACTCATACTTTCAATTAATAATCATAGCACTAGCTTTCTAGCATTTCTTCATAGTGCGGTCGTTTCTACCAATGCTGGATGGAAAATAACTAATCCATTGCTATATTTTGATTTTCATATATTTTATTTGTATTGTTCTGTGCTCTGAAGTAAAGATTTTAAATTTCAAAATAAGTTATAGTAGATACTGGAGTATACAAATAAAATTCTACAATAAATTAGATAAAAATATATTTAGTACTCCCAACGTTTAACTATTATTTAACGAAGACATCGTTAATCCAGCTTGGTAAACGTTCCGTTAGCCGTAGTAGTGACTGAATACGGCGCGTATGTTTTAGCAACAGGCGGCGCCGCGACCCCAGCGTCCGCACATGTGACCTCCGCACCGCATAAGTAATGCTTCACTTTATTTACTAACGCATAGCCCGTCTCAATAATTTACAATTAGTTATAGATTCCGTAACTTGACTATTCAAGCCAAAACATTTTATAATAGACAACGTTAAATCACAAAAGGACTTAGCCAAGTGCAGTTCTTCATAGCTATACAATAATTTTTTTGGGATGGCAATACTTTGAAAATATTTTTTTTATTAATGAGTAAATTATTGAGTGTGCTTTTAACGTTTGCGACAATTTTCTTTTATTTGTTTTGCGTTTTTTGCTTCATCATTTGAAACGAACATTTTTTCGTATTTTAAGTTTTTATTGTTTTCTCTAATGTATTTGACTATTATACGAAAACAAGGTTCGATTTTTTTTCTTTAAACATGCATGAGTTCTTATTTTTATGTGATTGTGATGTAGAAGATAACATGTTTTTCTGTCCTGTTAACTGGTGTATAATTTATCCAACTTTCTATTAAAAATTGTTCTTGTATATTAATTTTGTGTGAGTTAAAAAAATGATCCAACAATTTCTGGAAATAATTATATTAACTTTATAGATTCGTGTTGGTTTGACAGCTTTTATTATAGCAACATTGGGGTTGTGGGGGCGTGATTTGGTGTTTTGTTTCTATTTGAATTGTATTTAATTAAACATTTTGTGTATAGCAACCACAATATCGGCCGCAAGGTGGCGCTGTGCGTCCTACGGCGCAGTCGCAGCAGTTTGATGATGTCAATAATTATAGCGATTTTATGTAATTTTAAATTTGATAAAAAACGTTTTCAAAATATGTATAGACAATTAAATTAAACAACTGAAGAAAATTTTAATTTGAGAATTGAGGCATATATAGCTTGCGTTTTAAGAATATTTGTCATTTCAAATAAATTGCATGTTATTTGAAAATTAGGTATCGTTAATTATGAAGCTCCAAGGTTTTATATTATGTTAGCAATTATTTTTAAAGCTGGTTCCTAAGTCCTTAAATTGTGAATAAAAAAATCTATTACCAAACTGAATTGAGAATCTTTGACTTGTTTGATGTCATAAAATTTAAATAGTAGTCATGCAAGTGAATGAAATTGAAGATTTGTATGTATATAACTGTTTTTACAATGTTATTAAACGTAAGAAAGATTATTTGTGTTTTAATTATTTTCACAATTCTTTAATATAGGTATACTAGTGACCCGCCCCAGATTCGCACGGGTGCAATGCTGATGAAAAGCAGGTTTTTATTATGTATTGTTATTTCCGTCGCTGGAAAGCTCCGATAATATACGCGACATATACCATCACGGACTTTTCTGTAGACTTTTTCAGTAGGAAAATTAATTATTTACATCACATAAATCTCAAAAATAACAGTACTTCTCCACTATTTAATGGATGTTATTATACATATAAACCTTCCTCTTGAATCACTCTATCTATTAAAAAAACCGCATCAAAATCCGTTACGTAGTTTTTAAAGATTTAAGCATACAAAGGAACATAGGGACAGAGAAAGCGATTTTGTTTTATACTATGTAGTGATGATGCTGATGAAAAGCAGGTTTTTATTATGTATTGTTATTTCCGTCGCTGGAAAGCTCGGATAATATACGGGTTCGATCGCTGCTAAATAAGCTGTAATGGTCTGTATAGATCTATATTAAATGAACAATGTATTCAAGGTATTTAATTGGTTAAGGATTAATGCTGTATTGGTTAAAATCGCTTCGAAAATTAGCCATTATTTTTGTAAAAAATTCTCGGATATCGAGATATCTAATGTTAAAAAAAAAATTTTTGCTCTGCCACATTTTTTCACGTTCCATATTATATATTCATTACGCCACAGACTGTATAAGTTTTATAGATGAGATACTAATATTGCCTTTGGTTTAGCGTAAACTACACTTATAATAAAACCTCTTTGTTTAAAGCTACTGAAAGATATGATAATCGATTAACTCATATACTTAATGGGAATTATTAATAATAATAAAAGCCCTTTATTCGCTGACCATTAAGCTTAAATGCTATTCTTATAAAACAGTATACTTACAATATTCTTAAATCTAATTATATAGCGAAAATAATAATTTATTCTCAACCGCTTTGGTCAGGTTGTCTGTCGACATAGGCCTCCCAAGATTCTTTCCATGTCTCTCTATCCTTGCCAGACCTTCTCCATCCTTTTGGTAGATCGTCCTCCCATCTCTTAATTTTACCTCCTCGTTTTCTTTGCCTGTTCCTCGGATATCACTCTATTACATCCTTAGTCCATGTTTCTTTCTTAGTCCTCATTATAGTCCAGTCCAGTTCCATTAAAGCTTTCTTATTTTTAATGGGAAAGTGTGCATTTATGCAAAAATAGTGCAGTCAAATGCTTTAGAACATGAAAACGCATGTGTCATCGGATGTCCTAACCTTAACCCGAAGTGTTTACTTCGATTAAGTTTCGGTATACATACCGTAAAAATATAAATTACTAGCTCTTTGACTCAAAATTAAGAGATGCATACCACAAAACTCGCTATCTGTCATTTTGACTTTCCACGCGAATAGATTTGATAGTTTAGACATCGTTTTTAAGTACGCGAAAATAAGGATTTAGATACAATTGACAGCAAATTTAAACTGTTGCAATGCGCGGCATAAGCTCAGTTTGATTATAGCTACGTATATAGGCTTAATTAATTAAATTTAATCAGTTAGTTAATTGTATTAAATACTTTGTTTGTTTGTTCCCTTTTGTAAATCTTTTTGTTATATAATGTATCATGAATTCCATCTGTGGCTATGTTCTCGGTGTATTTGTTTGCTATTATATGTATTTTGTGTAGCTGTAGGAGTACAAAAAAAATATGTAAAAAAAACTAATAAGATTGGACATATGGAAGTTATACTCGGCACTCGCATCTAAATATTAATCACACATTTAATAACGCTCAAACAGAAACAACTTGTTTTCTTCTAAAACTTCTATGTTCCAACTTGTAAGAGAGTAAGTATGTCAAAATACATTCAGAATATATTATTATAGTTTCACAGCTTTTGAAACTAGATTTAAGTTCGATTGACGTTCTAGAATACCGCGTAAAGATTATTTCTCTTAATTATTACGATAATTGTGTTATGTGTTCGACAAATGTACAGGATTGGGTGAATTAAAAAAACGGAATGACAAAAATATAATTTACTTAGCACATATCATTGGCTAACATATAAGACATAAGAAAATATTATATACTACAAATATCAAATAAGTATTTGTTACATTCAACTTCGTAAAACGCAGTTTTACCGCGAAGCACTTCACTTTCGCACTAGTGTTAAATATTAATAGAGCAAACAATCGCAAGTTACTTTGGGCTGTCAAGAATAACAGAGGCGCCATATACAGTCTGTATGCTGCCACATTTATTTCAGCTAAATTAGTATTGCTTATATTATTTCTACTAAAGGTACATTTTCTTGCCAAAGGGTAATAAAACATATTGATTTAAGAGTCGTTAAAAAAATAACGTTCCATTTTTCGCCACACGCCAATTTTTTCTTGACAGCTTGTGATTTAACTACCACAGACATAGAAGCTAATGATAATTACTTCATTACCTATAAGATAAACGTAGCCTGAACATTTTCCTTTATTTAATATATACGAAATAATTCATAGGCCAAGGAATATAGTCCGTTACATCTACAGTCATGTTTTTCAGACCTCCAGCAAAAAAACTTTGACAAGCTTTATTACATTTATATGCTTTTCGAATGTAGGAGACTATTGAGCTAATGTTATTACTGAAATTTTATTTTTTTAATTTGAAAATTTATTATTGAAATAAATATTACATGGGCGAATATACTTTTACAACGAAACTACTTTTATGAGAATCTTTTCTCGCTCTTTCTGGATATGACAATTCAAGGTAAAGTTGCGTCAATACTCGGTAACTTCGACGTTTTGGTATTCTGTTTTCTAAGGCAAAAATGTAGCAATAACTGGCATAATGTAATACCTTAGGTTATTAGAATGAATGACAGACGAAGCCATCATGTTTGCTAATGCTAATCATAGATGGCGCATTTTCAACCTATTTATATTTTAATGATTGAAAAATCTCATTTCCGCAGTGTCCTACCAATCCTCAACCTTATTGTTGGTTTCGTTAAGTTACAGAGTAGGCACTGATGTCAAGCGCCACCGCCCAAGGACACAGATTGCCAAAGGCTCATTAGTTCAGCAAAGTTTAGCAAAAGCTCATTTTTTGACATAGTTCAACTATCAGCACTACTTTGGAACCAGGGGCGGATTTACCAGCAGGTCGAGTAGTGCCTAGGATTTTGAGATTTTATTTTGCTACTCTATAGAAATCAAAAGAATTTCGGCATGACAGTTTTCTGTTTGACAGATGGAAGTCTGCAACAAATTTTTCCCAAACCCCAATCATTAACCCCTGCCCTCTCAGCTCACACTTTGTATGAGTGAAAAGAACAAAATTACATAAAGTGTATTTATATACTTCTATATTATTTGCATTGTATTATTTTGTGCTCAAAAATCGAACCCAAACATTATTATACGTGCAACGAAATTGTTGGATTCTAAAAAATGGCGGCAAAAACTATACCTTGAATATTTGTTAATACGCCACTGTTTGGGACTGCTTCTTATTTAAAGTTTCAGCCTGAACAAAGGCAGTATCGACCCGTAAATGTATTCATATTTTTTTACATATAAATTTATATACGTAAAATCGTAAAATCATACAACGATGTGGTTTCTGGATCTGGCCCTGATTGAAGTTACAGAGTACCAATGCATACATTTTGAATATAAGGCCTGATGACTGCAGAGTTTAAATAGTTATTATATATTTTGTACGTATATCACTTTAAAATATTAGTCGACACTTTGGCAGTGTAATTAACGATTAATTTGATTGTAAATGCCAAATATTTTTGACAGAATATAAATATGATGTCATTACATAAATTATGTCACAAACATATCAACCACTTATTTGATTGTGAATCTAAAAATATAAATGCGGATTATAAAACTAAATACATAATTATTCATACGAAAATTTATATATAGGTCTTAATGATACAAAATTTGGAATAATATTACATATATAATCTAAAAAAAATAAATATAATCTCAATACACAATTTCCTGCCTGCAATTTATAAGTCGCAGACAATTAGTTTAATTAGTCGTTTTACTAAATGGCTTTAGGACTTTAGATTTGCTTTATATATAACCTTGCAGGTATTTCTTAATTGTTTTTTCATATATAGCCAATGTAGCTTATACAGTACAATAAATGAGGCAACTAAACAATTATAACTATTATTTATTTCGCGATTAAATGTATCTGAAATCCTGTCAGAGACGTTTATTAAAATGGCTAAAGAAGCTAACAGGCTACATATGAATCATATACCTAAATTTAATCTCCTATCATAAACATATAGATAACTTTAAATATATCGAGAAAATATAATTTCTTAACTACATTTATTCAAAATACAATTAGTTCAATGACCTTAATAAATCTTGTAACATTAAGTAACACTGCACTGGTTCAATTTCGTATTATAAAATGGCCGCTATAAGTCTCGTATTATTAGAATTATATATATAAATAAAGTTATTCTAACCGTATATATATTTGGATTGCTTCATTTGTCATTGAATTTCATTTGTTTAAAACAAAACACTATCAGTCACATGAAATTTAAGACGCGCTAGCGATCTTAAACTAATTTATAATATTTTCGACAATAAACTGACAATTACACTACGACACTTTGCCCTTGTCATTGTCACACCTGTCACTGTCACGTTTGTCACTGTCAACCTGTTTTTTGGCGCCATCTTTTTTACAGGTACCATTCGTGTATGGCTTTTTGGGATGTTTCTTGGGCATTTCGTAGACTCGTTCTATGAGCGCGTGTAGAATACTGCCCGGCAAGCGTTGATGTTCCTCAACTAAATCTTCTATTGCTGTTGCCACCTGAAAATTTTCACATACACACATTAATCCTATACAGTAAGTCTCTATAAATAAACAGAATTAATTAGTGGAAATCCGCCCAAGATCCTCTAAACTCAACTTTACAAAAATATAATATGTATTATATTTTGAATAAAGAATACTTGAACAAAATAATATATACAACTTAAATAAAACATAAATAAATTATTAACATCTAAAGGCCGGCAACGCACTCGCGAGCCCTGTAGCATCGAGAGTGTCCATGGGCGGCAGTATCACTTAACATCAGATTAGCCTCCTGCCCGTTTACCCCCGTTCAATAAAAAAAATTTCTTTCTCTGTCTCTGCGTCATTGACTGATCGCGAATACCACGCAAAAATTTTATCATAAATGTACTTTATTTTCATGATTTATGAATATTGACAATATTTTTAATATTGTCTTTTAACACGAGTAGTAATAAAAAGGAATTCACGTTTTTATCCAAAACATATCATATTTTTGTAAACTTCAAAACGGCAACGAAATCTATCTAATGAAAAACATAAAGAAACTTAATACAATGACTTTTTTTTAAATTATGATCATGGATACTAGTCCTTTAGACCTAAATGCTAATTCAAACATTTTAGTAATAAAGTATAGAATAGGCTATGCATATAGATATTAAATATTATAAACTTATTTTAATTATATTTATACATAATTTACGATAACTAACCTTCTGCTGCAGCTGTTCAGGGGTTAAGCTAGGGTCGGGATATATGGGTTTCCCCAAATGCGTGATCAGTTTTACAGGGAATCCCCCATATACGGGCGCCAAGGGGACCCTAGTTGCTGCATATATCCGAAGACAGATCCCACGAAGCCAACCCACTGTGCGAAATGCTTCACGCACGTTTTGGGTGAACATTGGAATTATTGGCTAAAAAATTAAAATATAACTTAGTACTTTGAATTTCTTCGAAACGTTTGTCGAAATAAAATACTAATATGAGACAAAATATTAGTATATCTATTAATATTAAACACTATCCTTTAAAAAATGTACATCCAGGCGATACTGTCTGTATTATATATTTTTTAAATAGTTGCAACAATATTTTCACACAAATTTTCATATATGTATAACTATGGACACGAAAACGACTTATTGATGTTCTTAAGAAAAAAATAATTACACGTCGAAATTATTGAACTTCTCCATTAAAGTCGTTAAAAGACTAAACTAAAAACAATGTTACAATGCAAATAGACTTTTCCGAAGTTTCTGTTATCAATGAATTTTTATTATTTAACAATTTAAGTTTACAAATGCTGCGGCCAATGTATGAACCTTATCACCAGTGTATGAAAGTGTATTATAATTGCCTCCCTATAAAAAATATACTTTACTAATAAATTCCCTTACCACATTTGCTTCTAGGGCGACCTTAGCAAACCCTGTACGGTTTTTCCAGTGCAAGCGATAGCAGTGGTCACCGAATTGTGCCTCATAAACACCTCCAGGGGAAATGGCCAAGGGGTTGCCCGACCGTAGTACGCCAACGCATGTCGCCACCGTCCCAGGAATCACGCACAGACCTTCTAGTAACTGCGACCATCCTGCAATTAATTAATCTCTCTTGATCTTATCTTAGGTATAGGTAGTGCTTTTTTTACACAATATTATTATTTATAACAAGACCTCCTGGTAGTCTTGCGAACGGATGGCGTAGTTTTGCTCTTTCGCGAATTTTGTAAACGTTTTTGACAATAAATATACCTTAAGTCGCATCTAAACTGAATAAATAAATTTAAAAAAAAAATAGTATTTTTTTTAATATCTGGCTAAAGCGACCCTCTGGGTCGTAGGTTCGAAGCCTGCGCTTTAATGGTCGTTTCCGTCTATGTCGCTGGTGAAGAAAAAACATCGTGAAGAATCTGGCGTGCTAGATCCCAAAAAAGGCGAAATGTCCGTCTTAAAAAAAAGTCAATTATGTTGTTTAAACAATTTAAAAATACTTTTTTAATTAAGTTTCTCGGCGCTACATCAAGTGCCAGATTGGCAAACAGCTGGTCTGCTTAAACCCTTAACTTCCAAAAGTTATACTGACATATCGATACCAATAACTATTTTTATTCTACGCCATCCTACATCTCCTGTTTCCACCTGTTCCTGTCCCTCACCACTCTTATGACAGTGTACAGTTTTGAGGACGATGTGTCCTTCACTGGATTGTGTCCCTTGCCTACTATGCTTTAACCATAGTCCGGGATCCATCGCCCATTTTTGCACTTGATTACTATCAAGCTAATTTTCCGTGAGTAGCTTTATTTTGATGAGACGCCCAATAATTTCCTATACGAAACTCTCGATTGCGGTAGCTAACAGAGGTAGCAAGGATAAAATATGTTGATTTGATGATTCTCAAATATTTATTACTAACTGAATTTTTTTTTGTTAAATCTCAAGACAATTATCTAAATTATTCGAAAAAATATTTGTCCTACAAAATCGATGGTTTGATCAAAGAGTCCCCTCTTTCCGACATGTATCGATAACGAGGTCATCATAAATGATTACTAACCAGCTGATTTTTTTTTTACTTAGTTAATATTCATGTAATTTAACAGACATATTGTCCTACAAATTGCGCGGTACGTTATCCTGGTCGATGGAAGAACATCTACGTTGGGATTATTATCACTAGAAGTGAATACGGCTTTTCCCTGAAATGTCTCATAGTGTACGGGGGATTTGAAAGATTCTTACCAGGTATCTTAAAGAGGAACCTATCAGCGACTGTATGGAGATGCCGCCGCTGGAATAACAGCATCCGCGCTGTAAAGTAATACATGTCTATCGGGAGCGCACCGTGGTAATATATGACGAGGAATGGACCAGCCGGTATGTTCTCAACGCCGCGTATCTCGTAACCTGTATGACATCACACATATTTGAACACAAACAAGCTAGCAAGGGATAAAGTTAAACACACACATAATACAAAAAAAAAAAATAACAATAACTAATAATTTAACTATATCGTGTCAAATAGTTTTTCTCTTGTTCTGTATCGTGCTCTGTCGTAATTACGTATTATAAATATATATATATATATATAGAATATTAATAACTAAAAGTTCCCTAGTTCTAATGGTGTCAATTCAGGAGTGATAATATAGACTTATTACTCCTAAATGTCAAACCCAGGATAAACCAAAGACGCAACATGAAATATCGGATTCGACTGTGATTGGTCAAACGTTTTTCGCGTATCAAAGCGTTTTAAAGTAAAGATACTGTTGATCAATCACAACCGAACGGAGTGCACAATCCTTTCGTCTACATTCTCACCCCCCTATCCTAGTGTAATACTCTTGAAGCCCTTGCTCCAACGTCGAGGATATTACCCCTTGAGTCTAATAAACGCAAACAACTTACCGTGCCACAACCACCCGTGAGCGTCCCACAAAGCACACACGGCAAGTCTGGCCGCATGTTTCCAATCATTTTGTACTTCTGTTACGACTCGCAGCCTGAAATTGACGCGTTAATATTAACTGACTTGAATCAAATAAGGTTATCAGATTTTTAGAATCGTTGAGCATGAGCTATACAGGCTTATAAAGTATAGATATTATCGAAAACTAAGAGTCAAAACGAGAAGATCTAAATTAGGTATTCCAACTTCTAAGTTGCAAGTTTTCCTCTAGAACATTCCATGTTGCATTGAAATCATTTCAGTGGACAGTTATTCGAAATCTGTTTAATTTTTAATCTTGTTTATTCTTTGCAAATTATTGCCTCTGGCATAGCCAGAATCTTAAGTTGCATGCAACGAAAAGCAACATTAGACAATAAGTCAGGATCTATTTATTTATAAGTAATCTCACAGCTACATATAAACGTATTATAAAACAAAATGTGAAAATTTACGAAACAAAAAGAAAACTGAAATTAAACATTAAACAATTTACAAATTAATATTTCAAAGAAATAATTTTTACTACTGCTAAATAAAGGCAACATCTTCCATAAATATTTCCTCACAGAGAATTCTTTGGTAAGGCGGAAAATGTCTACATTTTTATAAAATGTAGTCAGCTAACTTCCGAAACATTGGCGATATTATTTTTCAAATACAATCTAAAAGTCTTTTGTTAAATGCTTGATTCTAATTTTAAAAAATCTTTTTATTTGTCGTTGTCCTTATATCTGAATTGCACAGACTATAAAACATGACGCAATGACCCCTGACTACATAAAAGTGGCGCAGACATATCATCCCTCGAAGTCATGACATAATCATGGCCATCACAAAATAATTACGAGTTCAATAACCAAAACCAAATGTGTCTCAAAGTTTATCACAGCCAGACGGACCAATAATTATCAGCCCCCTTTTTAATTAACTTTAATTGGCACGATAAATTCCCATTCTTGGGGTGCGTGATTACAGTTTTTATTGGAAAAATACCATCATATTTACTCAATAAATCTTGACAATATTTTTCCTTTTCGCGTGTTTCCCTTTAAGATAAATGTAACAAAAGGTTCTATAACTACATATATTACAAATTCCAAAGACAGTTTGATTAGTTAAATCTCTTGTTTTAATACTCCTAATAGCTATTTAGACTATGTTAACTAATAGAAACTTTGAAAATACGTTAGTCAAAATAGATATTACAAAAAAAAACTTTTCACATTTGATTTAATTTGACAATTTAGAATTTAACCTGTGTGGTTATACAAAAATTCCATGATTTTTTTCATAAGAACTCGTTCCAGACTCGCTACACACGGAAAAGTGCGAGAACAGTTTAGATTTTCATTTATTAAAATGAAAATATAGTGTCATATTCGGTGGACATAAAGCGATATTATTTAGGTTCCTGTATTAAACTCAAAAAAAATTTAATGTCCGTTTCTTCTACTGGTTTAAGAAAAGATAGTCGTTGTCGAGAACTTGATTATATATTTTATAATAACTGACCTGTAAAGTCTGTAGAGATAGAATATAATACTGCTAAGGTAGATAAGGATGATGATGACAGCAGGAAGCAAGAAGGTGACGATGACGGGCGTGAGGAACCAGGTCAGCCAGAGACTGTACTCCGTGTCCACGTACTCCACTGGAAACAGATTAAAAACATTTAATAATAGAGAAATATAAATGTTTTGTATATTTCCTCAAAGGTATTAAATCAGTAAGTGTAAAATAGAATTAAAAATATATCCTGAAATATAAATGTCAATATTATTTCTTAATCTCTTATTCTCATTAACAATTCAATAAAAATTATGTGAGTTGGATTAATAAGTTTTGTATAAAATGTTGCTTATACAGAAGTGGAATATTTCACGTACATAGGAATCAAATTTATAGAAAACACTTCGACCATTCCTAGATTGAAAGTCTAATCAAGCAAATCTTCCTACTCCCATCACACAAATAAAATTGGAAGAAAATAACCAACCATATTTAAATAATAGAGAATATTTTTATTAATTCAAAAATACATGAACCAAAATAGACGTTCTTAAAGTAAGTGATCAATCTTTTCTAAAAAATTATAATAAGTTATCATTTTTAAATTATTTATGTATAGTTTATAAGTGTTCTGTTAGTGAATAAATATAAAGCTACTCTGTTTGGTGTAATTTATATATTTTCTGTTATTTATCTTTATAGATGTAAGCTTTTCAATGCTTGTCAACGTTCTTTAAAAAAAAATAAGATCATAGAATATATATATATATATATATATATATATATATATATATTGCGACTATATCAAATTATACTAAATTATCAATCAGCTTCAACTAATGACAATAATAAAACTAGTTTTAATGTCTTTAAAAACGTCATAAACACCTCGTTTTATTTAACGCACGTAACTACCAAAGTCCATTATTATATGAACTTTGTAGTAATTAAAAACAGGAACAAATTATATGAAGCAAATTTGTATTTGCTTAAATTAATAATAAATCGTATTACTTTATCTCATTTTACTAGATACCAGTCCTGTCTGTTACTAAGATACGTGATATTCCGTTGTTCGAAAATGATTCGTTCCAGTGAGTTTTAAGTACATTCATTGCAGTTTCCGGCAATGCACCCACTAATGTCTCCAAGGTGTGTGGTCATCTCTAAGGCTAGGCTTGTTTGACCCTTTCTTATAAACTTACGAAAATATAAATCTTTAGTATAAACAACAACTTACGAAGACAACCTAAAGCGATATTTATCTAATTTTTATCAAAACTTAGTAATTAAAACCCTGTGAGCCTGTTGAAGATTTCAATTAACATAAGTGAATACTTACATAAAAAAATAAATTTTATAAAATTAAATTAAAATCATCGTATATTCGTAGAATATAAATTAAAATGAAATTGTGCAAAATTTCAATAAATCGGGCTTATTCGATAAAAACAGTTTTATTTAAATTGTCTATTTCATTATACGATTATTTAAAATAGAAGATCGCCAATTTGAAAGTCTCATCCAGATCCAAAGGAACACCGACAGTCTCATGCTGCTTTTAAAAGGGTACTTTCAAAATAATTTACGAGCTAACATATAATATTTTGTTGTTTAATTGCTGCATTTAGATTGTCGTTAACACTGTGGCGTGAATAAAAAATAATTTAGTGTGTGATAACGAATCCGGGTCCAAATGCAATAATGACCCGTCATGCGCCGCCCATGAGCATGTGCATGTTGCGTGTTTTGTAAATATATTATTGATTTATATTTCAATAAACGGATTTGTTTTTCACACTTGACTTGAGACAAACATCGATAACGAGTAGGGTAGTCTCATAGGTAACCTTTTAACGCTAAAAACAAACTTATATTTTCTGTTATGAGTTTAATGTTTTATTTATAGCCGTGTTATAGATATATATACATGATTTGAAATTGAAATGGCAATTGCCTGATCATGTAACAACACAACCTAGATGACTACATTAAAGACAGCTCAATCGATGGGACGACCAGGGAAAAGAGAGGGCAGGCTGATGACTGATGACGACTGATGGACACTATTGGTAAAGAGATATCTGGAAAGGTTTGGAAGACGCTCCCAAGAGGGGTCACACATAACATTTAGCTATAAGTAAATACTAACAATAATTAAAATGGAAAATAAGGATATAGAAGTATAAAAGTGTTTTTTTTTATTATCACAGTTGTGTTAGCTTAGTGGCAGCAGCATGTATAACGCACTCGCGAGCCTTCTGGAATTGAGAGTGTCCATGGGCGGCAGTTTTTTTATCCGAGTTTTCGAAAAAAAAAATTATACCTATTTAAGTCGGCAAAGCACTTGCGAACATTCTCGCCATGCGCATAACCCTTACCAACAACTGAGTTTTCAGCTCGTTATCCTTTGTTCTATATAGAGTATAACATTTTTTATCTACAAGATTTTTTGGGTATGATTAGAGGAGTCAAAATGTATGGAACAATTCATAAACCCATTATTATGGGTTTTTTTTAATTAATAAAAATTATTTAAAAAATAATAATCAACCTAACTGCACCTTTCCTATCAACCATCAACACTGACTTAATTGTTATAAGTTGCGTGAAAAAACGTCATCTAAAAGTTAGAAGTTAAGTGTGACCAAACCCTAAAACAGTGCCTTAGAACCGGCACTACTCTTTTTCTCCTTTCTGCGTAATTAACATTTAGTGCATTAAAGGAAAATATCGTGTGGAAACCAGCTTACCACATTCAAAAGAACAGATCTTCATCCGGACGTTGAGTACTAGATTCCTATAAAATATGATGAATAAAACAAACACATTTGTGTCTGCTTCAAGTATACACGAACGGTGGCATAGTCCGACTATTGTCTAAGCAGTGGCATTAGAACCTTCTAGTTAGCCTTGTATGTATGTTATTTTTTTTAAATCAAGCAAGCACACGTCAACTATTTGTGATAAATGTGCACATATAAAGTCTGATTACAACTTCAAAGATGTTAAAGCTACTAGACAAACACTTCTCTCTGACTATAAATATCCTCTATTTAGATACGGAAATTTGCTAATAAATGCTACATTTCCGTACATAGTGAGTGTTATCTAGGGTGCACCGTGATCGAGTTATCAGTAGGTTATCCGAGCTAAGTTGCGTCAAGCTGTCTCGTGATTTCATTTATTTATGTTTGTGACTGATGGATTTACATCCTTAATAACAGTCATGACATGTCTTCCTAAATTACTTAATTGAACATTTAATTAAAATAATCCGATTATAAAAAATAGAAATAGTTAAATTAAGACATTACACAATATTTTTATAAGAATTATTGTTTGATGATTTGCTTTTTTAAGAGAGGACCGAGAGTTAATTACGCCGGCTTTTTCTCTCGGCCTACACCCTCTGCCTTCTTTGCGGATGAGTAGGGATGCCTACAGGATCAAATTTAATGATGTGGTATAAGTGATACCTTGATGATATTAACAGTCTATTTACCGAGAAAATTTGCGCCATGCCCCATCTTAATAATAAAACATCAGGGATGCTACCACCTTTTTAGGTCTGTGCCTCAAATATCTGTATATGATTCATCATCATTTGTGTGTTTGTTGTTTGTTTGTTAGGTGATCAGCCTTCTGTGCCTGACACACGCCGTCGACTTTTTGAGTTTAAGGCAAGCCGGTGCACAGCCGGGAATCGAACCTACGACCCTCAGGATAAGTATCGCACGCTAATAACGACACTAGCCCAAAACTGTTCCACCTAAGCCTTTAAAAAATCTAAAATTCTTATAATTATTAATAAATTTAATTGTGTTTGTTCACTTAAGAAACTTATATTGCTTAAATGTTAATATTTTTCGAGTTATTAACAAAAAACGAAATATCAATTGCAATTTTTAACCTGCACCAAAATCCTTCGAATTAATGAAACATTTTTCTAGAGGTGATGCCAAATCCAATGAGCCATCTCTAATATAGGACATTTATCTCTATTTTTCACGTTTTGAACTTGTCGACTAGACTATAGGACCAAATGAATACCGGTAAGGAATAGTAACAATAGGGGTTCATTATGTTATGAGATATTTCATGTTTTTATTGTGACACTGCGATATGTATATGGACTTGCACTTTAATATTAAACACATAATATAACAATTCAAAATAAGTTTATCTGTAGTTATGCGTTAACTAAAACAATACAATCTACAATGGCCACTTAGATGTCGTAATTTTTATTACAGGATGAATGTATAAATAACTATAATAATCTTTGTTTTCTTTTTTATGTGCACAAATGAAGAAAAGAACCAAAATAAATTTAAACGATGCGCGCGCACCCCGTTCTAAAAGCAAGCAAGCAAGCAACCCTGAAGTTCGCATAGTCAACCTTTAAAAAAAATATTTCTTTAATTATGTAGAAATATTTTTAGTGAATATATTAATAAAATTTGGAATAGTTTAGTGTATTTTAAATAAACTTTATTTAACTAGATAATACGTTATAATAAAACTTTATTTACGGCAACGTGACGGTTTGCTGCATCTGCCGTTTTTTGTAACAGGCCTAACATGAACTTAGAAGGCTAGAATAACACCTGTTTCTGCTATATTAGGATAAAGTTCAAATTAACATACTTTTTCCCCTTTATCAATAACAGGGAAACAATAAAAACAAATGTCGATATTACCGAATTTTCTTCCGACTTTGACTTTAAATTTCCGACTCCAAAATCCACTATAAAAATTATTTTTTTGTATTTATATTGAGTGTATACTTTAAACATAAAGTGTATTGGGTGATATGGTGGCCATTCGTTATTCCTTAAACAATCCTTGTGGTTCGATTGTCCAAGCCAGGTTTAATTACATCCCACCTGATGTAAAGTAAAGAAGGCACGGAGATGCCTTAAACAAACTCATTGATCTGTGGGGAAGACGGAAGAAGGAAAGGAGTTCCACTTCTTTGCTGTTTTTCAAGAAACGACGATAGAAATCGTGCTGTTCGACATCTGGAGCAATGAAGGGGAGAAAGTCCAGCGTGTATTTAGATGAGCGTTGTTTGTAGGGGGATGACCGAATCAGGTTATAATGTACCTAAAGAGTTCGACAATAATATATACATTGACTTTCTCCTTTAGATTTTCTCAAAGGTTTAATATTATTACCATCCTTAATATTATGAGCGACAAATAATATCAAAACAAAGTCCATTTCCGTTGTTCAATTAGAAATTGTAGAAACTGAACATCCTGTGTATGATAGTGACATTAAAATATGTGACCAGCTCAATGCCACCCAGAGTTCACGATCACAATATTATTTTTAATGATAACGGGTGAAATTTAACCTATCTTTTATCTGACTTAGTTACAATTGTTTTTAATTTCATTCATAGTTTATTTATGTATTGGCTATCTTTGTTATAAAACTTTGGGCCATTACATAACAATTAATAATAGCGAACTATAATTTAATCAACATTTACATATTAATTTTTATTTCTCGTTTACATCGTTCAAAGTTATTAGAACCATTGTTTAGAATATGTTAAAAACATTTAACGCAACGAAAAAACACCAACCATTTTTTGAGATGCTATTGAGTTATTTATGAATTAAATTTCACAAAAAATACTATTATAAACAATGTCGTTGAGAACCCTAATGCTTAATGATAACTTATATATAAGATATTTGTTTTACGGTCACTGAAAATATAAATTAAATAAAATACTTCTATGGCATAGTAAAGACCTTCAATCATTAGTTATTGTGTAATTTTATGCAATAATTTACACAATAACTTAAACAAAATAATTTGTTTACATTACTGCAAAATCATATACAAATATCGCTGACACGGCTATTGCGATCGCATGATCCACTGACACACATCTAATAATATATATATAATATAATCACTACGTTGTAATAAATAAATGTTAATAATAATAAACCCTTCAACACACAAGGGACTGATAAAGCTATAGATATGTTATGATCGAATTATATTGTATTTTAGGAATCACTATATTAATTACTTCTTCATAGAGTAAATTTCTTACTAAAAGTACGCGGACATTATATTGAAAGTAGGGAAGGTTTAACTGCTTAATGATAATGTTGTATCAATCCCCGACATTTTTATTTAAAATCTTTGAATCTATTAACAATATTAACGTATGTAGGAATTATAAACGTAACCAAATATTTAACAGTCTTTGAATATTTGGAAAAATAATTTGTATTACATAGGCGTGCTCTACGTTGGGCACCTTAGCATTACTTAGCTTCAGATTACTGCCATATCCATTTTAAATATCTCTTATCTTATTTATGACTTATCCAGAAGTGCAATGTTCTTTGACCCATTGGTGTGCAATATCAATCGAATTATCATCATTATGTTTATATTTGTTTTAATTTATTTTACCTCTATCTTATCACTTTGTATTTATAGAAATTTTCATAATATTTTTTAAAATTATTATCCAAATCAAAATGTGGTAAAAACAACGAAAAACAAACAGCGTAAGTTTACAGCAAACACTCAGCACACTCAGCACTCGGCACTCTCATACCGACTCATTCAGGCCCTCACAGGACGGGTGTTTTGGGAGTGCCATATTATTGCCAGGAGGGAAACATCCCCCATTTGTCACAAGTATGGTTTCGCTGACGGCACAGCGTAACATACTTTTGAGGTTTGTTTAAATTGCCCGCAAATACATTGATTTGCCAAGAAAAAAAATTATGATTAAACCATGACTACAGTAGTCAAAGTATAACGTATAGAATTTGAGATACAAGCTCTTCCCGCTGATCCTCGGCCCTGTGATTAAGAGTAAGTAGTGGCCGAGTACAAAGACAGTAAGATAAATTTTATTTCCCATACTGTGATGGACTTGCAAATTGTGATAAAACCTTCTATAGTTAAAAAATAAACATTTTTAATATATACTCTCTACTTTTGAAAGGTCGCCTCAAGTAACGATTTATATACATACTAGCGGATCCGACAGACGTTGTCCTGTCTACACGTCTTTAATTTCAAAATTTCAATTTTTAATAAGCCATTTTGATGAAAATTATTATTCAAATGTTATGACAATATCTTACGATCCAGCACATGGTCACACACGATATAACACAATGATAACAAAACTTTTTTTAAATGTCGGGACAGACTAAAATTAAAATTCGAATATTATTTAAAATTTGACACTGCGATGGTAGCGCCGTCTGTCGGATCCTTGAATTGAAAATTAATTAAAAAAACATTGTCCAGCGGACAAAATTGTGAATCTAAACCATTCCCAGATCCCCTCAGAACACACACAAAAAATTTCGTCTAAATCGGTCCAGTCGTTTAGGAGGAGTTCAGTCACATACACACGCACACAAGAAATATATATATTAAGATTAATGATTTAATAACCAATTAATATAAACAGGCAAAGATACAAAAACTAAAAACTATGTCGAGGGCGGTCATGGTACATTGTACTTGCATCTAAAGGCTGTCGGTAATTTATGTATAAGTAAGAAATTTACAAAAAAATATAAAAGGTAGTGAAGAATAATAATTTATAAAGTGGAAATTAAAATTATAGAAGAGGCTTTAATACATCATGTTTTTTCTCTGCGGTAATTTGCAATCAGCCCTAAGGCGATGAGCTAAATTGTTCTGTGGTGCTGTCATATGGAGTGACTTCCCATTGGAAGCATCTACTACTGCCGGTGTTCTAGCTCTAGAATATGGTGACGTGTTAGTCGACTCACATACTGTCTAATGGTGACTTGGCAAGCAAGTTCGTTCGGATGACAGCTTAACCGCTCTTTAACACATAATTAGAACGAGGTATGTATATTTATACATTCAATTACGCAAAGAGAACCCTTAAAGCTTAACGAAGGGCGTGATATTTGAATTTCGAATTCAAATTTAAAAATAAATCTATTATTCTATTATGTAACTAGTCTGTGCGCTTTATTTAAAATATGTGTACGCTGTGTAAAAATATTTCAATGCAAAGTTACAATTAAAATCCCTCACTAGACAAAAGAGTGTCTTCTAATAAGTGGTGTCTATAAATCATATTTTCTTAACTAGAAATGGAGTATCTAGATATTTGATATAATAGGAGTTATTGTAAATTTATAGAAACAAACACCGGTTGCTTCACATCGCGATGGCGGTTATTGTGGTTCGCTTTCTTCTAATGTGTCCTGCAATTGCGCATACGCAGCTTATATTACTGTTTTACTCAGACTATTACTAAATATCTGGAGGATTTAGAATTCAAGCTCGAAACCGACTACTTACATCGAAATGAAATGCAAACGAAAAAACATAAAAAACAGCGTTAAACAAACAGCGCCAGATTAACAATTTAAAAAAATATATGAAATATTATGAAAAAATGGACAAGTCCTTCGAAAAAAAATGCAAATAAAAAACACATATAATGTTCATGTATTCATTCTATGACTATTTTCCGGAATTTCTATAAACGATTTTATTTTAATTTTATTCTGTTTAAGATATAAATCTCATTGTATTCATAAATATAAATTAACACTGCTCACGATATAATTAGAACAATAAGCCTTTAAGTTAATCAATTAATTATTTAATATTAATTTGTCAGATCACCAAAGCTAATTCTCTCTAGCTACCTCGACCGCCTCGATTATTAACGTTTCATATTTTCTGACTTCCCTTTAAGTACATATTTTTTTTAAATACTTACTGTAGAACATGCCCACATAGAACCCAATAACAGCTATCGCCAACTTCATAACATCATTGGTCGCTTCCAAATCGAACTTTTTCAAAAAATCACTCATGATGTACGCTTTCACAGGTCTCGCGTCGCACTGATTCTCCACCATTTTTTAAATTTTTTTTCACTGATAACCTACGACCGATGCGTATGATTCGTCCGAGTACGCGATTAAGAATGATGTTGTCATGAAAGTGGTGCTGGGGTAGCATAATAATTATCTAACTGAAGCTTGTTTATTGCTGACCATAGTTCTGTTTCTGTCAAGTTGTCATTTTTAAGTCTCTATACTTTATTATTACTATACAACTATTTTAACAGTTATTAACACAATTGTAATAGTTATCTTGTATAAAACATTATTGCACTTAACTCGAAAAAGGCTGAGCCAATGGTTTTTTACTTATTGTATAAATTGAAAAATTTACCAAAAAAAAAAACCGAACATAAAATGCTCAAACATTTAATATTCATCCGTTAATCAGGTAAACTCTCATGCTACAGCTGTGAAACAATATTCCGAGAAACAGTTTTTATCGGAAAATTGAATTGTCGTTTTTAGAATTTTTCGTTACTTAATATTTAGATTTTCCGCAGTTAAACCCACCCTAACCTTCCACAAATATTTGACGATCATAATTTGGCTAATTATGATCTTAACTTATATCAGATCAAATGAACAGGAATTCAATGTTATATATCTGTATAACTAAAAATAACTTGACTGACTATTCTACGACCCCAGGATGAAGGCGTCCACAGTGCAATAAATATAAGTTAATAATTTTAATGTTAATCAGTGATTAGTCATATATTACATATATTAATCAGGTTATTGAAAAATGTAAATTCGGTTGTTCACGGAAACTTGACTTTTGTGTATGTATGATTAATTATTTGGATCATTGACACCAGACACAACAGTATATATTTTGCATACAATTTAAATTAAATTAAACTAAAAATACATTTGTAAATTAGTTATAAACAATAATTAAATCAAACATACAAGACACATTGAATAAATTTAGTTTCTGTTACAAATTATTTATTAATTATTCAAAATAAATTAATTTGAAAGTAAGTAATTCGTGTGTTCCAAGTTTAAAAGTAATTATGTATAAAATGTTACAAACCTTTTTTTTAACAAACAAACAAGCCAATGTAAAACCATAAGGGAGCTAAAATGCAGCCTATGTTAGTTTGTGCGTTGCCGGCCTTTAAGGAGTATGCTCTTTATGTATTGTTTTATATAAAACAGGAAAATAAAGGATGTTTACTAAATTACGATTCATTCCCCCAAAACTTGCTTCATTGGCGCACAACGAGTTTATTTGAGCAAACTTTTTTGTGTGTTAGTGCACAAATCTGCTTAATTTGCAAACCTGTTTCGTGGAAAGTCATTTCGTGCACATAATAAGCCATAAGCAAGGTCAACTCGCCGATTATTTATGTTATAAAATCCAAATTAAACATTTAAATATCAAAAATTGTTTTGATATATGTTTCTTTCTATGTTTCTCTGTTTCTCTCAAATAGCTATGCAACACATAAATTAATTTGAATATAAAAATTCCGAATAAAAAACTTCGCCTTTCATAACGAATAGCGCTATTTGACAGTCGTGAAACACAAGAAACACTAGTTTATCCATCCTACCAATAATTAATAAATAGCTTATTTGGAACTTATCCGGACATTGTGAAACAGACCCTAAATGAAATTAATTGTAACGGTAGTTATTATTTCTTGTAAATGGTTATATTCTATGGAAACCAGGCGAGGTTGTGCCGAGCCAAGGAGCTGTTGACTCTCCTCTTATTTGGATATAGGATAGATTATACAATTTTTTGCCAACCACTAATCTAGTTAAAATACATTTTATATTTCCTTTTAAATGTCCTTTAAGTCGTTAAAATAAACGATTCTAAAGGCCAGACTGCATTAGGACACGTTGTATTGTAAACGCGTTTATAAAGGGCATTCTTCCAGTAAAAAAATACCTAAAATAGATCAAAACCTTGCAATGTATAATTTTCACGTAACGACATAATAATCCGTTACGATCATACAGCAGGTGCTCTTATCCTTTCCTAACCAGTATCGGGTGTGTATTCTCGATAAAACTATTTTTATCTTACCAGTGTTTATCGCAAGAATTTCTATTTATTTTATTTATTTATTCCACTACATTTTTCTATCTTAACAGTTACTACTAATTCGATAGAACTCCAATAGAATATAATATATCTAGTTATCTTTACAAATCTGTATTTGAAATGAATTGTATACAATGGCCATTAAATAAATTATTTTATATAAAAATATACAGGAAGGTTACTTTTTATAATCTAGATACTTTTTTAGGTCTTCAATTTAAGGTCTAATGTTTTATAAACGTTCAAGTATTTGAGGATTTATATATTCTGTCCTTGTCACTGTCAAAGGAATTAAAACGTGGCAAAACGAATAAAGAATTCTTTCTTGGCGTGGTACTGCGAATAAAACTTCTAGCTAAATTCTATTATTTGCTAGGTTGAATTTATTCACTAAGGCGCTAAATAGATTTAGATTGTACCATAATTCATTAGCATTTTTTATTAGAAAAAACCAGTGGCTGGCTTCTATTATCTATTTAAACATCACTTATTTTTTTTACAGGCGAGTAGGTGATCAGCATTGTGTCTGATACACGTCGTCAATGGTTAACTCTTCAAAAGAAAATTCCAGAAATATCACAGTAGTGACTTGAGTCGTGATTTGAAGGCACGATCAGAGTGACCAGGGAACTTCATGGTTGAAAGGAGAACACTCAAGGCAACACTGCTTATCTCTATTTAGGCTCCTGAATATCTATGATTCACGAATGCTTTATGTTTTAAAGTTATGTTACGCTTTAGGCTGTGAAGAATTATTTATGACGCGGAAAATCGAAATTTGTTTTATACACCACAGATATATCGCAAATCTAAATAATGCGAATAAGAATATTCACCACGACAGGTGGATTAACAGGATGCACTAATGGAAATAACGATTATATCTGTGCCATATATGGCGTTAAAATATCCAGAGATCCTCAGTATTCATTAAAAACAACACGGTAACATAGTAACTCCTAAAAATTTATCATTCATAAGGCTGATATAAAAAGACAACTTTAAAACATCATACACGATGTTTTTTAGTTGCAATTCCTCTATACAGAACTATTCATTAAAAATTAAAACATTTGATTAAGTAAATTAAATTTATTATTTTTCAACGTTAATTAATTCTATCTGACGGAAGAGGGTTTTTATATTTTGTATTGAATAACAAATTTCCAATTAAAATCTGGTTGGTGAGTTGGTGAGGTACAACGCTACTTTCGTAAAGGGTGACGACGAAGCGCTATTAGTATGATAGTATATAATAATTATAGTATATATACAATGTTATAAGCTTAGGCAACGGAAAAAAAATCATCTCATGTGTACTTATTACACACTAGAAACACTGAAGTTTAATCTTTACCTAGAGATTAGACTCAAGATCAATAATCTACACTTTTTCCAATACTAAAGGTATGTTTTTCTGGTAGGTATTTAAAAATTAATAACGTAAATTGTCGTAAATTCAAATAAAATTTTTTTTTAGTATTAAAACTGTAGTTAAATATTTAACGTTTAAGATAACACCGAATTATTGTTATTTAACCACTTAAACTCAAGGTAATCGTGTACAGCGTTAAAAGTCAATAATACTTATTTTTCGTGATTAATAATTAAATGAATAACTAGAAATCTAATTTATACATGCTTCGCTTGCATTATAAATACTTCACTATATCCTACGACATGTTGTATACATGCTTCGCATATCGGAAATTGAATAGAGGCAGATCCTCTCCTTTTGGCAACCTTATCTTACGATAAATTTTCCAGCAGCTACCAAATAAATTTAAAAATGAAATCGCTCAGATCAATCTTTTATACTGGTTAGGCACTCTCTAATTTTCATTATTCGAACCAGCCATATTCAGAGGCAGTTTGAAAAACAATACATCATTATCGTTTGGAAAACCCTAGATTGATGTCGTTGATCTCTCGCGTTGACGCAACGACATTAACTATTTCGTCAATGACGCTGAAGAACATAAAATATTAATAAGCTAAAAACAATGTAAGAAGACATATGAAAGAAAGCATCTATATATATATATATATATATACCTCAAAATCTAGACTTTACAAAAATATGGTGGACACGTTATACATAATATCCTTGTTTGACTTTTCAAATGAAGTGTAGCTACATAAATCCAGTTTGTTCCCCGGTTAATGATGGCACTGCGAGTAATTGTTATATACAATTATATTTATGGAAAGTGAACACTTTCCGCACAACTTGCATAAGTAATATTTTATGTAAGCTTTTATCATAATGCAGAAAATAATTATATATATTTAGAGATTTCATCTTAAGCATCGCTAATAATAACTGAAAAATGATATGCTAAAAGTATATTTGAGGTACATACATTAGTACATAATAAAAATATAGGTAAGCATCATAAAAATTATTTTGCTATAAAACCAAGCCGGACATAAAAGTTCTAAAATACTGTTAAAGCACTACATTTTAAAGTATGTATAAAGTACTTTAAAATTTATACATATTCTCATAGATATTTCCTGATTAGTAAAATCTCTACATAAAAAAATATTATCTTTTTAGGCACTTTAGTCTTATTAATGTTTTATGTAAAATAGAGAATCACTAATAAATTACCTTAGCTGAGTTTGCTCTTTGTTTAAATGGATATGCATTTTTTGTGTCGATAATGACGCAACAATATAAAACAAAAACAAAAAACATAATAAACGGATTAATTATTTAGTACGCTTGTAACAAAGGTAATATATCTCATTGTAGATTATAGTAAAATTATAAATTTAATTTGAACTTACCGATCATGTCGTAGATACTTGCGGTGTAATTATCCACATAATTCGAAATAAAGCTCATGTTTGCTACATTTAAATACTGTGGCTACACTTTGGCGAAAACTCCTTTAACTGGGTAAGAGGGTTAGAGTTACACTTATCAACAAGTTTTATTACTGTCGACAAAAAGTATCACATTGTGTCGATATAGTCATAAATTAAATAATAACATTTTATTTGTAATGCAAAATAATTACAAAACAAAACATATTCTGCAGTTTCGCACAAACGACCTTGAGCTTTGAAAACGGATGTCGGATTCTTGTTCTTGACACTTGACACTTTACTGTCAAAAATCTGGATATGTCAATGTTTTCCAGCACTACACTGTCAATTATCATTATTTTTAGTTTTTTCTTCATACTCTCAGTCTCAGAGTTATGTTCAAAATTCAAATTTTGACTGATTTATGTATCTGAGCCCTGAGGGTTGCTTGTTTACAGATATTCGGGTTTCGACTTTCGGCTTTGTTTAAATTGAATAGAAGAAATGCTTTCGTTTTTAAAATTTTATCTCAATTAATATTTTTTAAATATAAGTTAACGAATTTAAGAATGATTGGCAATATAAATAAGAGTATGTTACTACGGCGACGCTTTTGCAAACGTCTGTTTCTTATAATTTTTGTGTTTACAATATCGTTTTATAGCAGCGTGCTATTATTTGGGAATTTAAAAGGACCTCGTATAATGCAATTAACCAATTTAGAGCGATGTCCCGCTTGCTATGGTGTTACAGTTTGTGCTGAATTATATTCTAATCAAATAATCTTAGAAAATCATTGGTCTACTATGTTTAATGCAAAAAATATTTTTTATGGTTACACAAAATCCCAACGTCGAGTCTTACTTAAGAAGCTTGCCCATGACTGGGAGTTTAAAGAACTTGATGACAAATTGTGTAAAGTTTGGAACCTGAGCAGTAACTGCAACCCGAAAGAACTGTTAAATGCCACTGAAGTTGATCAAAAAATTATTAATTTAGTGCAATTTAATCTTTCTTGGCCTGATACTGAACAAAGAAAAGGCTTGGTTCTGTGTCCATATGCATATAGTGTGTATGATTTGCTTCATCCTGTCTTAAATAATGCAAATGGGAACTATAGAGTAGAAATGATTAATGTTTGGACAATGCTAAGTTTAAATCCTGAACCGCTTATGCTACAGGTGCTTATAATTTTGTATTATTTTTGAACACAGATAAAATTTACTCTTGTAATGAATATAAATTAGAAGAAATTTAAGAACTACTGATGATAAACTTAACATTACACAATTACATTATTAATATTACAAATATGCAATATATCATCATCAAAATGTATGTTTGATAGTTAAAGATATGTAATTGCTATTGAGAGTAGTTTAGTTATGTGTTTACTTATTAAAGTCTAACAGTAAATGTGGATTGAAACAAAAAATATACAAAACAAAACACTAAATACAATTTTATTAGAAAATCTAAATCACTTCTGTTGTTTTTAGATAATTCCAAAAACAAAAGGTTGGCCTGTTCCAGCTTATGGTGGCGTATGTGGAAGGTTAGAAGTAGTTGCAGACGAGGGAGAAATTATTTCATCACTTACTCATATACCTTGGTTAAGAAAGCTTAAATTTGCTCAAAAAATAATCAATGCTGCGATGGATTTTACATTTAAACATGACAGGTGTTGTTTTGTTATTTAATTTATTTATATTTTATCCAACTTGTTCTATTAGATGTTTGATCTATTAAATATTATTATGTTTTGTAATACCAAAGCTAACATAACCTTTATTTATTTAGTTATCACCTAATTTTATACAATGTGTATCAAATTTCAGATTTCGTTTCTACCTAATGGATTGGTCAATAGATAACATAGTTGCCAATGATAAAGATGAAATCACATTTATAGACCTGGAGGATGTTGTTGTTTTAGATAAGAATATTTCCCCAAAGAAGGACCTTCCACACTGGTATCAACGTTATAGTAGGGAATTCTTAGGAACTGGATTTACATTTTCAATAGAAAATATGTGCCAACATCATTTAAGTGATCATAATATATGGGCAGCATGTTATGTCCTAGCAGGGGATGAATACCCTTTCTTATACCCTATACCTAAGCAAATCAACAGTACCAGGCCACATTTAGATAGGTTGTTACATAATTGTTTGAATGGTGATGACAGGTTCCATACCATTGGCAAATTACAGCATGTTATTGCAGATATGCTGCTTGATCCGAAAATTGTGTCATTGCAATGATCTATAAGATAAATCAATTTATACAAAAATTGAACTGTGATATAAGCTTAAAACTTTTTTATTTAATTGGTTGTGTTATTTATTTTTGAAGTTTTATGCTTACTGTTTTTATGTTTGCTTTAAATAAATATAATATACTTATCAAATGTGTCAAGTTTTTAAGCATTAGTGTCAACGACAACAAATATTTACTGTAAAGCTGATATCTAATATTAATTTAACTAGTATATGCCATGGGTCTATGTTTTGGGAGTAGAAAGTAAAAAGGTTTTTTGTTCAACAATCCAATCCTTGAATTTGTTATACTTTTACTAATGTAATTGTGCCATAACATGTTATTAAAAATATTGACTTTTAAACAAGATGTTTTCGTGGACACTATTCTATAATCTATTCTATTCTATATACATAGAAATAGATATATATATACCTATTTTATACAATGTGTATCATGTGTATGTGTATATTTAAAAAGGTCTGTGGAAATGTCAGCTGTCTAGAATGATGAAGTATTATAGGCTGTCATAATCCGTGAAAACTGAAGTCATGTAAAGATCTAAGAGAGATTTCACGTTTATGTATACAATATACATATCTACTTAATACTTATACTTTTAAATAAATTAAGACTATTTAAAGCGACTCTTTCTGAATGAAAATAAACCCTTACAGAAAAACTTGATTTAATTAGGTAGTCGATCATTCAAATTATATAAAAAAAAGGATAATCTATTATTTATTTTTCTACTTGTTTTCAATATTTTTAAACATTATTAATGGGTTCAGACAGTGATGATGAAAACGTAATTCGCTATGGAACACCGCTGGAACCGTTTGAAGAAGGTACCTAATTAACTTACATATCATCTAATGTGTTGAGGTTAAGTTTTCATAAACAACATCCAATTACTATCTTAATCGACATTTTATTTTTTAAATTTCAGATGAAATACCAAACAAGCGTAAGTTTCAGCAACCATCAGATCAATATGCAGTTGACGCTCATGGCAGACGCCGTTTCCATGGAGCATTTACTGGAGGATTCTCAGCTGGCTTTGGCAATACTGTTGGCACTCCAGAAGGTTGGACTCCAGCAACTTTTAAGAGCTCTCGTTCGGAAAAAGCTCAGTTGTCTGTGAGTATACATTTTTAAAATAATTAAGTGAATATACATGCAAATATAATAATAAAAGTATTTAATTTACATATTATATATCTATAGTAAACTTCAGGCTTATATTTATTACTTTGATGTATTCTAGAGTCAAAAGCCTGAAGACTATATGGATGAAGAGGACAGAAGTGAGTTTGGTATTGCTCCCATGCAAGTGCAGACTCAGGGCGAGTTCTCTGGACAAAAAAGGGCTAAAAGTAATAGGTTCCATGATGGACCAATTCCAGGTATTTTATTTGGTTTACTAAAATACAGTGTCAAGTCTAGTAGTTAGTGTGTAGTGTGTAGTGTAGTCTAGTATAGTGTGTGTCAGGCACAGGGTTAATCACCAAGTTGCCTATTAAATATAAAATCACAACAGAAACAGAAATCTAAGGCTTTGACCTAAAAGATTATAGCATCATTTTTCTATACATACATTAAATATTTTTGAACATATAGCCTTCCTAATTTTTTTTTTGTTCAGAACTAATGGTTCACATATTGATTAAAGGAATATTGGAACTACTTTTGTTATAATTTTGTGATTCAACACATATTGCATAAATGTATATTTCAAAGCAGCAGTAGTGGTCACTGTCAGTTTGTTATAAAATGTGTTTCAAGACAATACAATAACTTACCATGAATTGATGCATAGGAGAACCAGTATTAGAGCAAATATTACGACCTGTGCATGAATCGGCTGCTGTACGTATGTTACGAGCTATGGGATGGAGAGATGGACAAGGCACTGGTGAGAGGATAACAAAGACTGAAAGGAAAAAGGCCAAACAGCAACACAAAGTATATGGATGTTATATGCCACCTGAAGTGAGGCAGGTAATATTCTGGGTTCAAAAATTAAATTTGTAACTTTACTAAAAGAAACAATAGAAAAAGCAAGGTGTTTCAATTTATCAGATCAACTCAATAATTTTTTTGTAAAAACAGAAACAAGAAAACTAACTCTGAACCTGAGGTCTTTTTTTAAAAATATGAATAGAATGAATGAATTTGACTTGCTTTTTATTATTTGTTTAATATTTATAATTATTAATTTCTATTTCCAGGAAAACCAAGGCAGTGCTGAGGAAAGTTCTGATTCTGAGTTTGAATATGAGACATTATTTTCACCAGATGATTATGAGCCATATATCCTTATGCGTAAGAATGATCGGTTTGGATTAGGGTATAGCGGTCTCAGCAGGCATTCTGTACTTGGTAGCCTTGTGGGAGAGTATGGAAGTGGTGATAGAAGGAGTAGACTTGTCATGAAAGATAAGGGTAAAAAGGTAAGAAAATATTATGTTAAGTGTTGGTTTTTATTACATAGGTTTGTATTAGACATACATTAGTATTAGACAGAAATAAAATAAATGTTTATTTTTAAATATTGTTAAATGCTTTATAATGGATGTTACTAGATACAAATTGTACTTTTTATTATACTATTTATTATATATATATTAGTTATAGTTATAGTTATACTATATGTATAATATAGTATAACTATAACTATAACTAATATGTTATATACTAATGAAAATTATGTATTTAATTTGTAACTAGAAATAATTATTGAATAATATGTTGCAGTATTTAAAGAACACATAGCTAGAATAAAAAAATAAGATTTAATAGCTGGTGTTGTGAACTTGTCATGCTTAGTATTTAAATTTTAATTTTTTTTCAATTGAGTTTAGGTATCAATAAGAGGCCAGGCGTTCGGTGTAGGCGCTTTTGAAGCTGACGATGATGATATATATGCAACAGAGGATATGTCACATTATGATTTTATGGTTGGACCAGAAAAACAAATAAACAAAAAAACAGTGCCCAGAGAGAAAAATGTAAGTAAAATAGTGGATGGGAAAGTTGAATCATTACCTAAATTTTTCTCCACCAATATATTCTATCCACAAGAAACTTAATTTTTTTGTGTAATAAATGAGTTAAATAACATTTATTTACATACGCAAGTTAAACCCTGTTATAACAACATGGAAGTGACTACTCATATTTGGTCTTAAAAACCAATACTCAAACAGCTGATGCCGTTGTTATTAAGTACCTAATACAGTAGAATTCAGTCGGAACCTTTGATTTTGGTCAATATAACCAGTATGTTGTACACAGGTTTTGAGTACATTCTTTTTTTTTTTTTTTTTATAGAACAGGGGGCAAACAGGCAGGAGGCTCACCTGATGTTAAGTGATATGGCCGCCCATGGACACCCTCAATGCCAGAGGGCTCGCGAGTGCGTTGCCGGCCTTTTAAGAATTGGTACGCTCTTTTCGACAGCGACATTCAAACGTTGGTGACAAAAATAAAGTAAAATGTAGCCAAACTAAACTGAAGCTATTTCTTTTTAGGTTCTAGAAGGTTTTGTTAAATCAAATAAGCCATTACCAGCAGTCCCTTCATACCCGGCGCCTACTTTGCCAAGGGACTATCGACCACAACCTGCCGCTCAAAGAAAAACAAGATTCGAACCCACCGACAAGCCACAAAGAGATCAAGGTAAGTTATTTATTGTACGGTTTTTTGCATAACCCCATGGTTAAATTTATAGTTATTATATAATTAAATAGAAAATTTTAGATTGGTTGCAGGGAAATTTGTAACTTTGCCATAATATATTCAATTTTTTTGATATAAAGTACAACACACATTTACGCATACACATATAGTCTACTTATTTATTATTATTTAAGTTGCAAAAGAGCTGGAATCTTCAATAACAAATGTAATTTATATAATTAAGTGGTTGCCCCCACAAACTTTATTTTATTTTAATATGATTTTTAATTATCTTTTTAGTAGCTACATAAACATATGGAACATTTTGCTGTCACAATAGAGACAGTTCGCTTTTACTAAATAAAAACATAGAAAGAAATATTTTGCGTTTAATTTTTATTTATATAAACTTACTTATTTTTAATAGGCCTCGGTCGTCACGAATTAACAGCGGAAGCGAGAGGTGCTCTTCTAGGAGAAGCACAAGTGAAAATAGAGCTACCAAAGCCTCAAACAGAGGTTACAACAAACACGCCTAACAATTCGCAAACAACCGTGGAAAAATTATTTGGAAAGAATGTTAACTTTGTATCAGAGAAGAGTGAAGATTTCATATCAATAAAAAGCTCTGGGGCTGATCTTAAAACATTTAAACCATTCGCCAGTGATCCGTCTAAACAATCGCGATACGAACGGTTTTTGGAAAATAAGCTGGTAGAAAGGGATAGCGATATGGACAATGTCAGTGCGTGGGAGAGGGATAGAGAGATGTTGGAGTTTGAGCAAGCGGCCAAGCTGTATCGGCCGCTCAGTGGTGTTATGGGAGATAGGTTTGTATTCCAAATAGACAGTTTTATTTATATGTATTTGTAGGGTGAAAGCATAATATCAATACATTCCTAATATTTTTGTAATACTTCAAATTCTGAAAGAAACCTATCTGTTGTGTCGCCCGTTCGAATTAAGGCCGTGCACCATTGGAATTTTCTTAGTAGATGCGCAATCAGTATTTGGTCCTACAGTGAAAAACACCGTGAAGCATATCTCCTACTCATAAATCTATGACCTATGACACAGAAGGTCTTTTAGAGTTGTAGCGCCACTGAATTATTGATCACTCGTCTAAGTTCATGAAGAACATACTTCAAAAATGCCTTGATTTTCTTTTTTGGTGATTACGTCAACAGTAATAAATTTTTTTATTATTTACATCGTCTATGCTTGAATGCATTATTGGTGATTAAAAAAGTTAATACGTTTATCTACTATTATTTATGAGAGCTTGGCTTACTATTGCTGACAAGAGGAAAGTGGGGGGGGGATAAATTGCAGTAAATCTATTTAGGTAATACTTGAACAGCCTCTATGTCACTTAAATTATTGTATAAAGAGTGTATATTCACATATAACAGATTCACACACGCATCACAACCGGATGATGCCTTAAACCCGATGTGTGCTGTCGCTAAGAGTTCCATCAATTATGGCTTAGCCAGTGAAGAGATGGTAGAGGCAGCTAAAAAAGGTGCTTTTGGTGTTATGACAAGGCGAACAGTTGACTGGCGCCCGGAGTCTCTGGTGTGCAAAAGATTTAATGTTCCAGAAATCGGCGGAGGCAGGTATGTAGAAATAATATGGTTATTTTTTTATTAAAATAAAAATGAAATGGGGTCTCTTGTATATTATATTGTAATTGATTCAAATAACACAGTTTAAAGAAAAACCAATTTACCAAACCTCTTGGTTTGTTTAGCAATAAGGATGGTTAAGATTTAAATATTTAACAACAATAGGGCAGGATCCCTAGTTAAAAGGGAACAACAATTTTGCTTGAAAAATAACTATTGTGAAAAAACTATTCAAACATAAATTGTACACTAGCTTGATTCAAACTTTTTGATTGCAGACAAGAACAGAAGAAAGATGACAAGCCAAAAGTATCATACTCAATTTTTTCTTATATGGAAACGTCTGTTCATAATAAAGAGAGTTTTACGAAGGAACAACACCAATTTAGTGGTTCAAAATCCATCAGTGCGGAAAAAAAAGTGACAGAAACTCCAAAAACACAAGAAATCAAAACAATAGTTCAAGAACAACCCAACAAGAGAATGACAGTAGCGGAATTATTCTTAAAAGAATCGGAAAAGTCCAAAGAGACAGGCCAAGAAGTGACTGAAACTATTGAAAAATTCGACAAAATAGATCTTTACAAAGCAATATTCTTAAGCGATAGCGAACCTGAAGATGAAACTTCATCCAGAAACTTCTATGAAGCACCCAAAAATATTGAAAGAAATGACTCCCCGCCCCGTGGTATCTTCGCAAATATAAACTTTGATGAAATCAACTCTTGGAAGAGGTCTCAAAAGGACAAAGACAATTCAAAAGCCGAATCAAGCATAGATACCAAAGCAGAGGATGAAAAAAGTGAAATAGATAAAACAAACAATATTGTAGATTTAAACACGTATGGTCCTAAAATCCCGGACAATTTACAACTAAATACAGCAACAATTACAAACTTTAAACCTAAATTTAGAAGTAAAGATGAAAGAAATGAGTCTTCCAGTTCAGATTCGTGGGTTGATGCAAAAGAAGTTAAATCAAAGAAGCATAAGAAAAAGAGCAAAAAACATAAGATGAAACATAAAAAGTCAAAAAATAAGAAAAAAGATAAATAAACTTTTGTTGATATGATAATAAATATTATTTTATGTTTGGCATATTTTCAGTAATATTCCTAACGTTTAATCAATTCCCAAATGACAACCAACTTGATTTTTAGATTAGAACAATATTTCCCTGGTCATTTTTAACAAAATAAAATTAGTATAGCTTCACATGGGAGGACATACATGAGAAATATTTTAACTGATTCAGACTAGGTACATGGAGGTGTATTTTCGATAAAAACTAAAACATTTCTCACTTGGTAGGCATAGACAGGTTTTACGAAAAACAATTGTCAGATGAAATTCAATTCTCCCAAACAATAAAAGGCAGATTAAACTACCAATAACTGTAAAGAGGAACGACGTAATCCAAAATAATCCTGTTAGGTATGTTGGTGTGTTTAAAAGCAAAGAGGTTTCATGTTTGTTTTGCGGAAACATGTACCAAATTCAATATTAAAGAAAATATTGCGTTTTGTTTTTCTATCATTCTCAAACCTCAGAACCGATTTTCAAGCTTAGTTCCAATTCCATGAAAATTTTAAAATGAAACGGAATTAATAAGTTGTTCCAATTATTATATTGTAGTCTTTATATTGCTATTTTACTTTTACTGACATAAACATACATACATCTTGATAAACAATGATTGAAAGGAGCATCCTCAAAAACTTGGTCTTAAAAAATTGCGTTTATTGGAGAATCTGGCAGAAATCACATGATTTTTATTCGGAGTCAAACTATAAATTAATTAAGGTTATGCATTAGTCAATTCGGTGTAGTGTGATGATTTGAACTATTACATTTAATTAAAATAAGAAACAATAGCAAAATATCAGTGGACAGCCTTGATCGAAGCAATTGTTTTACTTTCAAAAAACGCGCGAATATCGGCCAACTGCGTCTGCGTAAATATGTTCTTAAAAACAACATTGTTTACAAAAACACCTAAATGATGCGTAGTATTACGTTATAACGTTATTATTAGGCGAAATCGCTAACATATTACACAATAATATTGCGTTGAAAAATGTGTAGGTGGTGACGGTTTCAAGGTTACTCATTGTCAAATGGCGGGAATAATATGTACTGGGAGAGTGAAAAATATTTTCTTTGTTCTACACGGAATGTATAATTTGGTATTAAAACCTACAAAATATTTTTATTTTTAGTATAAACAGCCTAGATCATCAAACAAATATTTAATCGTTTGAATACAATACTTTCGTAAGAGTCCGTTATCGCTAGGTAATGCATGCCAACATTATAAAAGTGCGCTTACGTTTTGTACTATCCTGACTCATTTGTCAATAACATTGACGTGCAAAAGAGAGGCAAGATGTAAGTAAACATGCGAAAAAACAAGAAAAAACATAAACTGTGGTTCGAAAGAGCTGAATATAGCGATATTTTCATATGGCCGAAGGAGATAGAAATAAAACATTGCTACAATATTAATTCTTATTCGTAATTGGTACGCATGCGTCACAATCTCTATCCAGGGCCGTTTCTTTTTTATATTTTAAATTACATATTTATATATTTATCGTTTTTCCGATTACTAAAAATAATTTATAATAATTTTGTTTACAAGCAAGATATGTGTATTATGAATAAACATGAAAAGAAGAAAGTCTGAACTGTATTAAATCATTAATAAGCTATAGCTAGAACGTAGATTAGCTTTAATAGCTTAATTTTACAATGTTTTGGTTATATTACAAGTGACACAATGTTCGAGAATTTTCTATTTATCAACTTAAATGGAGAATTCGTCTAAACCTAAAACTACTCGCTATATTACTTATTATATATATAACTTGTGGTATATACCTTATGATAATTTGCATTTGTAAGCATAACATGTAATAAATAATATTGCAATACGGCCCTGGCAGAATACAATCAGCTGTTTGTAATGACAGTTCCCCTGACAAATACAAAATGGTTGAAGACTAAAGTTGGCAAACAAAGAAAGGCAGCGTAATATTGCTTTTTTATGCGAAAAAATAAGTTTATTCAGTGAAAGTTGATTAATTTTAAGTGTATAGTGTGTATAGTGCAAAATGTTGGATCTAGAAATCGTTCCAGAACGTTCCTTGGGTTGCGAGGCCTGGGAATTCGTTCTAGGTAAGCTATTCATATGTTTTTAATTTACGTCAAGAATTTGCGTTGTATTTCCAAAGGATACGTCTTACGCAATATTTTGTTTATATACGAAAGGTTTGAATGTTATTTCGAATGCACTACATTTCTCAATAAGGCAACATTGATTTTTTAATAGCTCGGGCGCGTCTTTGTTCGAACTTCGAATGTTTATTTTTTTACACTTGACCATGAAAACGGTCAGTTGTTTTAAGGCAATATTTAACATTTTAAATGATTTTAAACAAACAATTGTCTTAACTTCTATATTATAACAAATCATATTATGGGCTCTTGATGATCTATTTTATCTTAAAAGGGTCAGTAACCTGTGGAATTCTTTTTGTAATATTAAAGTGTATATACCTACCATATTTTCTGAGAGAGTAACAACTCTTACAGAATAGCATTATGGTTTCACAAAGCCTAATTTAAGGGGCATCTCTAGTTACCTTACTCCAGGTTAAATCAATTGCTTTTAACTTTAAAATAACTGTTTGTTTAATGTGGTTATTTCCCTTTATTCTAATAGAAAAACAAACAATTATTACATAAATTTTATCAGCATATCAAATTATTTTTCATATCACCACAGAAGTGCCCTTGAAATAACAAGTAAACAACTCTAAATTTAATTTTATTTTGCTGTTAGTTGGGGCATTTTTCAGTGTATATTATCCACATTTAGTTTTATACTTGGCAATTTGTTTTTATAATACAATCATCATTTGCAAGTTCTTTATATATTAGTGTGACATGACAAATAACCATACCCTAATAACTTTAGGTTTAAGATCTTAATCATTACTAAGATAATTTAATTTTATGTGAACAACAAATTTCTAGCAATACAATTTTAAAGGGCACCTAATTAATTTTATGTTAATAGTTAGCATGTAAAAAGTACATAGGGAACAATGCACACTACTTGCATGCTTATGAATTAGCCATTTTCTCTCAATCAAAACAAATAATTTATTTGCAGACAATAAATTAAAAGTAAGTAAGGTAATAAAAAGAACAGTTAAGTTATTTATAATTGTAGTCATAACATATGATCAAAAACCTCTCCCATATTATAAAAGCACCTTGCTTTTAAAAAGCTTATCGGGGCTATGGGCTAATACTTGACTTTTATTGCTAAGTTAATTAAGAAAAGTTGATTGCAAACTATGAAAATACAGTAATCCTTAAAACTGGATATATCTGTACTTTTGTTTTTAACCATAACTACGGAATAAATAAATAAAGAGACAATGATCTGTAGATGGGTAAATTTGACATTTATATAATGTTTTACCTGAATTGATTTTTATACCTGATTATATTGAAGATGCCAAAACAACATAACAATATTGTCTGTATTATCATCTACCCAAATTCAATTATTAAATGATAATAGAGTTAAGCCCGAATTTGAAATACTTTAATATCGAGGATACCTTAATAATAGAGTTTTTTTAATGTCTTAAAATAACATAATTCGAGTTACATTATTTTTAAATCTACTTCATAACAGTATACTTTATTGATATGTAGGTTTTTTATTATTCTAAAATCCTGATTTCTCTGCCTAAGTATACTTTGCATAGCATATTATATACCATGATAAATTAAACAGTGTAAATTATACTTGTATTTCAATGGTAAAATTCATAAAAGATTGAAACTGTTTAACTGTAATGTTATAGCAATTATTATTGATGATATAACGCGATTAGTAATGTCAACGCACTTTTTACGCCTTATCGGACAATTACAAGGCAAATAAGTGTAAGTATAAATAGTAGCTAATCATTGTATCTACTTCTGTAGGTTTTATATTGTAGTATTATCTATCAGCTTAAATATAAGGAAATTATTAATTTACTTTTAAATCTAGATTTCTGTATCTGTTTCATGATCATGTTCTTTCTAATTGGCTTTATATGCTTAAGGCATGCTGATTTCCTCACGATGTTTTCCTTCACTGTACGAGCGAGTTTAAAATGCGCACAAAAAAGTTTATTGGTGCCCGGGGATTGAATCTACTACCTCAGAGATTATAGTCTTACGTTGAAGCCACAAAGCCAGCCCTTTTCAGTAAATATATAAATGGAAGTAAATATTTTTTTCCCATCTTCTCCAGTGTCTTAGCTATTTGGCATCTACATAGTAGAATTGTTTATAAAAATATAAGAGCATAGTTAAATTTAAAAAGTGTACCACAGAGATTTTAAAAGTAATCACAAAAAATTACCGTATCCAAAAATCTCACACACACATGCATATGATGAGGTCGCGGACTGTTTGTGTAGAGTCCCGTAATGGTGAAGGGGCGTGAAACAGTCATATTTCTGTACTAAATATTCGATTTAAGCCGGTATAAGTAATACACTTACGTGGCCATTATTTATCCCTAAATTTTTAAAGAATTAAATATATTGTGTAAGGTTATAGATATTCGTACTTGATAGTATTGTATCCACATTATTTTTCCTGTAAGCCACATTTCTATACTTAATATTTTAGGAACATTTTTTGAAGTGTTTCATATACATACTGATTTAAAAGTCCCAACAATACGTAACCATTAACGGCGGGTATCTAAATAAAGAGGTTGTTAGTGCATCTCAGTATGTGGATGTTCATTTTCTTTTTTAATTTAAATTGTTTCCTTTGTTATAAATGAGCACGCAGATAATTTTATACCAATTAAACGTCTTTGTCATCGTGTGTAATATCTTTTGTATGTTTTTTATTGTTCTCGTCAATTGTATTTTTTTTTAATTTTAACGATGTTCATCTATTTTTTTTCGTTATCATGTAGCCCTAAAACAAAGCAGATGTGTTTGCTTCGATGGTAGTCCAACATGATAGGACACCACTGTGCGCTGTGAGCCACTGAGCCGCAGTGTTATGTATGCAATTATACACAAAGTATCATAAAGAATAGAACGATCGATATTATGTAGGTCATATTCAATTCGAATGAAAGCCACCAACTCCATTTGAATAGATACCTGACAGACAAAGAACATCAAATGACACACTTATTGGAGCTTTACAATTTTACTTTATACGCAATATGCATTATGTATGTATCTCATAGGGAATCTAAATGATAAAACTGAACGATAATTTTCGTGTTCTACGCTTCTTGCTTTAATAAGAGATAGAATTAGTTAGAATGCGGTTTACTTTGTGTAAGAGTAAGGCGTAACTATGAAAGACTGCCGTAGTTTTGCGGTATCGCCTTTACTTAATGTCCTATAACCCCTGGGGGGGCAGAGGGCGTCCACAGTGAGTCTTGAGCCTCGTATTTCACCTCGGTCCAAGTCTTCCCGGTTCTCTTTGCCTCGTCTGCGACTGTACGGCGCCAGGTTTGTTTGACTGATCGGGTTTTCTCGGTAGCGCTCCCAAAGTTGTTTGTTAGAGACTTTTTCAGGCCAGTAGATGCTCAGAATACGTATAGACAGCCTTTGGAAGATTTCAAATCTCGGCTAAAAATTTTGTTAGACGGCTGATTACATACTACTACAATGAACAGTGATAAAGAGGCAAAAATATGTCGCTCGTTATAGTTTGGGTTACTCTAAAACATTATAATTAGTACAAATAATTAGGGATAAATGAATGTGAAATCATATTAGTTTTTACATATTATGCGTACCATCTCCATGTCTTCAGGCGTAAGATGCTGCAACCATTGTTGTCCATATTTACAAAGAAGAAATATACTTATCTAGTTCGCCATATGTTATACGCATTCGCAAGATTGCTTAGGATGTCTATAAACGAAACCTTAATGGAAATTATATGTTCAAACGCAGCTAACCTTTGATGCACAGGTGTCGTATGCTATCTGTGTATAATTATCTTAATAATCTATCTAATAGGTATTTGCATTGTACTATGAGTAATTAAGTAAAAAGATTAGCAGCAAAACTGTATGAACACGGTTAATTGTGACAAATGAATTATTTTATGATTATTAGAAACTACTTTAAAATAATTAAGTGTTAACGTGCGACTCTGACGATGTAAGTTCGTACCCCGGCACCAATGCACCAATGGACTCATTGTGTGTGCGTATTTAACACTTGCTTGATGAAGGAAAACATCGTTAGGCAACCTGCGATCACGAAACTATACGGAAATCTGAAGCCTAGACCGAAAACAGAGTCAGTTTTTTAAATTGATAACTATTTATTTAATGGCCGTCAACGCACTCGCGAGCCCTCTGGCATTGAAAGTGTCCATGGGCGGCGGTATCACTTAACGTCAGGAGAGCCTGCCCGTTTGCCCCCTGTTCTATAAAAAAATGAGAATAAAATATAAGAATAAGAAATATATATAACTAAAAAATAAGAATGGGTCAAAGTTCCTATTTATGATGCTGGCAATGAGGGCTTTTGATGATGATGATGATGCTTACTGTTGCGGTAAAGATATTTCAGATATTGGCCAACCTCCAGTTATGGAGAGACACTAATAAAAGAAGATATTGAGCTTCTTCCGACACTATGTGGTTTTATTTTTTTGTATTTATTTGATTTGGATCAGTCTTTGAAAGTCAATTGTTAATTTGGTTTATATTTTTATAGAACTACAGGTAATGAGCCAAAAATTATAAGTTAAAGCAATTGAACGAAAAGTCATCTTTCAAGAGCATTTTTCAAAAGGCTTTATTCGGGAAGTTTGTTTTGTAATAAAACTTTCCCTTCGACTAAAGTTAAGATTTTATTCCGGGACGTCTAGACATATTGATTTTGTTTATATTTTCAGGAATGCATTTCTCGCAAGCCGTTGCTATAATTCAGAGTCAAGTTGGCACAATCAGAGGTGTTCAAGTACTCTACAGCGATCAGGTAATCATAGTTTACAAGAATAATAATGTTAATTAAGAGTTTTATTTACTTACGTACCAATACCAAACTTCATAATATCATTAATATCTTAAAATATTATATTGATTTGTTTTGCATTGCATGCTTTGTCACGAATTACTATTTTAAAATTACACGAGAGTAAGAATAAACATTGAATAGCTGTTCGGAGTAACATATGACACATTATTGTATATTATTCTAAACTTTTCGTCAGATTGTGTATTACTTTGATATATGTACAGTAAAAAAATTAGAAAGGCCTACTTCATCAACTTTACTATTTATGTTGCAGCTTAATTAGCCGTTCAATTAACAGCCTAGCCTCTTAACTAAGCAGCGCCGTTTAACTACATATAGTACGAAGGGCATGCATTAGCCAGCCAGTTTGTAAAATGTTACAAACGCTACGGTTTCATATCTTTCAGTAGTTAAAAGGCCAGCCTGCAAATTGAACGGCTTATTAGGCTAGTTGACTGTGACATGTATACTAGATACAAACATACTTTGTCTTTAATTAAAGTCTGGCGAAATCATAATAAAAGCCTTACATATATCTTAAATAGTGTCATAGTTTCTCTAATTATAATAAGAAATGTTTTATTAGTATTATAGCCACTTTACTCTTCACAGATGTTTTAAAACATTTTCTCATTGAATAATATTACTTTTCAGAACCCTCTCTCCGTAGACCTAGTGATAAATATGCCCCAAGACGGGATCCGGTTAATATTCGACCCTGTCGCGCAGCGGCTTAAGATCATAGAGATATATAATATGAAATTAATTAAACTTAGGTATAGGTATGTATACAGTTTTTATCTAACAGTATCGTAAGAATACAGTAGAATTGTTCTTAATACGAATTAATAACACTTATGGGAATTTAGTTTAGGCTAAACTGCCACAACACTTATTATTACAAACACATATTTTTCTTCGTTTTAATGGATACATAAAAATGTCTTTTTTATCAAAACATTCATGTTCATGTGGTGCATGGTCTGATTTCCTGTGAAACAATTGTTTTAGGTTGCGAAAATATATACATAGAAAATGTCTTCTTGTGTAATTTTTGAATCAAAGTTTTATTAAGTCATAAATAAAAACATGTAGGCATTTCTGATAGTGACTCAAGATGTACCGCTGCTACGTCTCGATTCCTAAACATGTAATAAGTTTTTTCTATTGTCTTGTCAAAAAATATAATCTAAAAGTCAATACAAAACTAGTCATGACTGAGTCTTATGCTTTTTGTTATAATGCATTTGCATTTAAATTGCAATATGATTGCTTTCATTTATTAAGGTCAAATCGTATGACTCAATCCAATAGACGATTTGACTGATTACCAGTTTAATATTGACATTTTATTGTTCCGACAGATGTTGTCGTCCTGTATACACTTCTAGAAAAAAAATCTTCTATAGAAAATTCCAAACTTAAAAACCATTAAAAAAGCATCTAATTCTATCATCTGAACTATTCTCGAATCCACTAAAACACTTATCAAAATCGGTCCGGGATTACGGCTCTGTCGGGAAAGATTCGATCGTCTTGGTCGTGCATTGTTAATGAACTTCAAATCTAATTGTCTTAAAATCTACTATCGTCTCGACCTAAAGTAACAGTTCTAATAAAACACTGTTGCCAACTTATTTCCTAAGCTTCAATCTTTAGTTAGTGCATTGATTGAATTGTATTAATATTTCAGTGGCATGTGTTTCAATTCACCTGAAATAACGCCATCTATCGAGCAAGTGGAGCACTGCTTTGGTGCGACCCACCCCGGCCTCTATGACAGCCAACGACATTTGTTCGCGCTCAACTTTAGAGGACTAACCTTTTATTTTCCTGTTGATAGCAAATTTGAGGTAATACACTCACATAATAGACAATTAGAAGGTTGCTAACGCACCAATGTTAAATATTCATGAAATTTGAAATTAATAGTTTTTCCTATGCCTAAGCATAGTTTGTTATACAGCTAATAACAAATACGATCCATTTAATCTCTAGTTAAACTTGAAAATAATGAAATATATTCTGTTAATTTTGTCTTAAAATTTTGATTGTTACTATATTCCAGCCGGGCTACGCTCATGGCCTGGGCTCGCTACAATTCCCAAATGGCGGTTCGCCGGTAGTTGCACGGACCACCATCTACTACGGATCGCAGCACCAAGCGTCAAAGCCGAACAGCGGAGGTCGGTGGTCCGCGCCGCTAGCGGATCTCCCGCCATCGTGTTACCGACAGCAGTTGCACCTGCGTCGTTGCGATGTTATCCGCTCCGCCAGCAATACGGTGGCGTTGCGGCTGCATCTGCTAGCGGAGGGCGGTAGAGGTGGCGCTGCTATCAGCCGCCGACGCGTTATCCGCTTTGGCGACAGTTGTCAGGCGGTTTCACGTGCGTTGGCCGCGCCTGCCCGCCTCTATTACAAGGCGGATGATAAGATGCGTATACATCGGCCCACCGCACGCCGCAGGGCCCCGCCCCACACGGACTATTTCTTCAATTACTTTACGCTTGGGTTGGATGTGTTGTTCGATGCGCGTACGCATTCGGTGAAGAAATTCGTGCTGCATACGAACTATCCGGGCCACTACAACTTTAATATGTACCATCGCTGCGAGTTTACACTACACGTGCATCCTGACAAGTATGTATGATAATATCTAGTATATATCAGGTGAGCCTCCTGCCCGTTTGTTCTATGAAAAAAAAATGCAGTAATGTTTTTATTCAGATATTAGTAAATTAAAGCCGCGTTCGTGTGAACGATAAACTCAAAAATTACGGGTTTTTATACTATTTTAATACGTAGACATTAGGTATGTGTGTTGTAGCCATTATAAAATTCTTAGCCTATTATAAGAAACCTCAGTTAGTTTTAGGAAAAATTACTGGGAAATTATCAACAGACACAGTATGTAACCCTTCAAAACATAAAGAAGACATTACTTAAATAAATTTTTGAAGCCCCATAACATACAATTGCAACCCTTTGAGCCCCACGTTGGGAAACACTGTTTTATGTGTTATCATAATAGTTTATGTAAATTGATTGAAATGTAACAATTATTGGTTTACTTACTTACTAACTTTTTACGTCCCCGTTAAAAGAGTCCAAAATACACAACCCTAGCTTGATTTAATGGTTAATTCACGCATAACATCAACCAAAGTAAAAAATTTAAGCATTTGAGTATTTATTCAACATTTTGCATTTCCGCATCACCTTGATGGCTGGAAGTCTTCCAAGGCGAGCGATTTGTGGATCCACTCTTGATCTTCCTTGGATGACCTCCAAGTGTTTTAAAGTATACTTCTGCCTCAAAAGCGGGCAACGCAACCACTTTAATCCAGGTTTTTTTTTTTATAGAACAGAGGGCAAACGGGCAGGAGGCTCACCTGATGTTAAGTGATACCGCCGCCCATGGACACTCAATGCCAGAGGGCTCGCGAGTGCGTTGCCGGCTTTTTAAGAATTGGTACGCTCTTTTCTTGAAGGTCGAATTGGTTCGGAAATACTTAAGTCGGCACCTGGTTCCACAAGGTGTCTATGGGCTACGATAACTGCCCTTTTATGTTTATATTTAATCCTACATTATAATGTTTCAGGTCCGAATCCAATGCACTAGTGGAGTCCCGTGGCGGCGTCTGCATTACGGCGTACAGCAAGTGGGAAAGCGTGTCTCGTGCTTTGCGCGTATGCGAACGGCCCGTTGTTCTCAATCGCGCGTCCTCTACGAACACGACTAACCCGTTCGGCTCCACCTTCTGCTACGGTTATCAGGATATCATTTTTGAGGTACGCCTATTTTTTTTTTTAATAATTTGTGTAAATGAATAGGTTTTTGAGCTAAGTACGCCTATTTTTTTTTTTAATTTTGTGAACTTATATTTTTTAGGGTTGTATATTTTATTTGGTATTTTTCTTAGGTCCGCATATTGTATTATTGAAATAAGTTCTGTTAGTTGATATTTTTTTTAAGGACCTCCTATTTATCTTTAAATAAATTCTGTAAATGGATATTTTTTTATGATTTTATCAGCTATATGTCAATAAGCCGATGTAAACAGGATAATTCAGGTTGCGACTAATAATTAAAAAGTCGTATTGTCCTAGTGAGAGTGCGCCTTTCTCCCTGAGGTCGTGTGTTCAAATCATGGCTGTGCACAAATAGATTTTCTATAAACACAATTAACACTAGTATTGTGAAGGAAACACCTTCAACAAACATACATAAATCTGAGGCCAAGATCTAGTATTGCATTACTAATTCATTCAATTATTACTTAATGATAATGAATTAAATTCATGAAAAAGTAGTTTGGATCCATAGTTTTTTGTTCTCCGATCTGGTTCTTAATTAACAATATATTATCAGGTGATGTCCAATAACTACATAGCGTCAATAACCCTATACCAACCAGAGGGAGCCACCCCGCAATACGCCGTTGACTCTATCGCGTGACACACACAGGTCTGTATTTCATTTTGTTCACTTCTTGATACACATAGATTATAATATTAACTCTCTGTGGTTACACAAACTACATATATTATACTCTGTGTAACCACTGAGAGTTAATTTTCTCAGTTTAAATACTTGCCGTCTCAGTATTTCGAGTTTGGTGCAATATGTTGAGGACAACCTGTCTAAAACTGCTGGCCCATACTAACTCCAGATGAAAGGGGAAAATGGCAGGAGGAAGGTTATCTGTGAAGGGCACCCCCCCTTTTCTAAAACTAACCTTTATTCATATTTGTAATTTTAAAGGCTTAGAGGTTTTTTTTATTTATGTCTGCACTCTACACAACACATACAGGATTAAACTTAACACACTATATCTTGTAGTGTTGCCAGTTGTATTAAAATATATTTCAAAAAAATCTTATTTTGTACGTTCGTTATATTATATCAAAATACTTGACTACTCATGTCCTTATCGATTTTATTGTATGATAATGAATATGTTAAATATTTTTCTACAGGTGCCACAAAAAAACGGCAAAAAATTAAAAACCTGAATGCCAGTTTGACAGTCTACAGCCGACGCCTATTGGTGTTGCCACATCAAAAACAAAACCAAACCTCTGGCGAAATAATACATATCCACTACCAACCTAAGAGGAAACAGTATTTTAAAAAAAATGTGATAAAACTGTGAAAAATACTAAAAAAAAGTGAGTGACCGATCTCAAGATAGTATGCTTTATTTAAATGTTAGCAGAAATTGACAGTTGTTTTTTGACAAGTGACGTGTGTTCGAGCGGCAAATCTGACGTTTCTTTATTTAGTCAATTGTGTTTTTAAATTTGACAAATTCCCAAAGTATAATAGACTGTTGTAAATATCGGAGGATATAATTATGTATAAAAAATGATGACGTATTTTTTCTAAAAAAAACTTAGGGTGTGAGTTGTGAAAAAAAATGTGCTAAAAATATTTTGTAATATGCACTATGTTTTAGGTCTAATTGTAAGGTAAAGTCATAGATAGAAATGATTTTTAATTAAGTTTTATTTAAGACATTTATATTTATTTTTCGAAAATACAAAATCATTGATCATGGTGCCCGTAACATTTTTATCTATGAATTTATTTAGTTAGGTAAGGTAGGTTTCATAATTGTTCGAAGAGCTTTGCGTATGAAAATATTACTCATTTTTTAAAATAGGTACAATATGTAGGGCAGATATTCATTTATTCATTCCAATAGTTAAAAAAATCTATAGTCTATATTGTCACAAATATAGTATTAATTTTCAATTAATTTCTTCATCAATGGAGATTCGTCATATTGGTATCTGATCATAACTTCAGTAGATGAGGACATTATTTTTTATTGAGAATTATGAATTTAATTATCTGGACCGGAAAAGTTTTTAATAATTTTTTTTTTAATATATCTTTTTTCATGCTGTATTCGCGCTTTAGATGTGCGTTATAAAGTTAGGTTTCATAAGTCTGTAACTTCCAATCTAGCTACAGTTTTTTGTATCCGATTCAGGATAGAGATTGTTTTTCGGAATGGATTCTCCTTGTTGTCCTTAAAGGGATATACACGGGTCGACTCTTTCCGTGTGTGCGACTGTTTCGGCTAGTCGCTTCACAAATCGCCTTATAATATTGCATGCGGCTCGGTCATTGTGCACTTCTTGAATGAGTCTTCTAGATTAGAAAGCTGCTAAACGAATATTAATGTTTCTGTAATCTTTTTCTCTTGGGTTCCATAAGCACGGATGTCATCATAGCATTCCATAAATATAACAGCCTCATGTATCGCCTGCATTTGATCAAATCAAATCAAAAATATCTTTATTCATCTAGGTAAACAAGTACACTTATGAATGTCAATTTTTTTTTTACATTTACTACTAGTTCAAAAGTCAACGACGTAGAGCCAAGTGGTGGAGGGGTCGGTATGCCGCACTGCAAAAGTCGGATACTACCCAACTTTGGGGCTTTCGGATTTAGTCACTTGCGACCTAGCCGAATTGTCATTTAGACGGTCGATTTTAGCCGGCTTTTTTTTATGGCAATAGTTAAAACATCGTGCGGCTTTAGTCACCAGTGTCACACCCCACGGTGGTCCACTGCCTGAAGGATAGGATGGAAGCTCACTGGAGTGAGCAAAGTACGCAGTAACGGTCTTCGCCTTCCCCGGCGAAGGCGGTTTTTTACCCTAATCGGTTTTTTTTATACGCCGCGCGGGCGGCTATTTATTTATTTATTTTGTACTCCTACAGCTAACATAAATTATATATAATAGCAAACAAAAACACTGAGAATAAAGCCACAGATGGAATACATGATACATAATATAACAAAAAGATTTATAAAAGGGAACAAACAAACAAAGTATTTAATACAATTAACTAACTATTAATTTGTCATCGGCTATTGTGATTGGATCGTCTGGATCTGTTAAAACGTGTAAACCATTTTGAGACAACTTCATCACTTACATACAAAAGGTATACAAAAGGTCGGCATATTAAATAAATCATAATTCGTATTTGGTCTCTATAGAGTAGGGGTGTTTAAGTATTAGCGTCGAAGCCTCGAAACGAATTTCCGCATACTGCAGTTATTTAACGTATTATCAACACTAATAAAGTAATATCCAAATATTATTTTCACATAAATTTTTCTCAGTCTATTAAATTATCGTTGAGATATCGAGAGATCAGACAATATCTTATCAATTTCATATTAAAGTCCATGTTGTGATTTGATTGATTCGATTACGGAAAAAATTCATGCTGATCTCTTATAACGATCTGCAAATGAATATATTATCTTAATAAAAAAATATATGTAACAACTAATAATCGAATATGTTAAAGAACGACGCTCTAAAAATTTAATCCTTAACAAGACCAGTAAAAAAATTATCTGCATCTGTGATGAAATTGTTTATATAAACTGACCTTTGGAGCCGATTCTAATGTTTCGCGATCCTTTTGTTTGGCGGAATATGCTATTTCACAATATTATAAAAAAAAAACAATCAGTTTTATTTATTTATTAACACTTCGTGACATTACAATAGAAAAATTTAAGATAATTAAATAAAAAAGGAGGGCAACTGGCGAGATAATCGCTTTCGAGCGATCTCTTTTAACTACTTTTTTTTTATTCTCTTTTCTGTTGACTTAAAAAATCAAATTCAGTACAATAACGTGCAAACCCTTCTCGAGACAAGATGGCGCCGCATCATCCCATCCCTTATTCGTAAAGTCTTAAGCGTCAAGTTTCTACGTTTACGAGAATTTTGTTAAATTAATTATTATTAACAAGTTATTTTACTGCATGCGTTTCTCTCAATAACACATATGTATATCGAGGCAGAATATCCGTATTCTGCCGTATTATCTCGACGTCTGTCGTTCCACAACTGAGCGTTTTTAAGCCAGTTTTTGCCGCGCACCACCGCTTTGTGGAACCACTTGCCCACTGAAACATTTCCGAACCAATTCGACTTAGGGTCCTTCAAGACTCGAGCGTATCCATTCCTAAAAGGCCGGCAATGCACTCGGGCAAGTCCTCTGGTATTGGGAGTGTCCAAAAAGGCTATTTTGGAGAAGGTAAAAAAAATTACAAGTTGTAGTAATAAGTCCTTCGGGTCCTTAAGTTATTAAACTTAAATTGTAGACAGCATCAAGCAAAAATTTGTAGCTTTGGAAGTTCCTCATATTATGTTTCCTAAAATGTTTCTATGTAATACAAAAAGGGCAGAACATTTTCATAAACAATAGACGTAAAACAAAATATGTTAGAAAAAGAATTATTTCAATTTCAAGGAATGCCCGTGTGGTCTGGTGACGTCTTTTTGAATTTACAAACTGTTATCAAATAATATAAATCGGTAAGTTACATTGATAAAGTTATTAATAGATAATATGATTATTTCTCTTTTGATTAGATTGCTCAAATACACTTCAAAAATCTATTAAATGGTTGTGAAAATCATTTTCATTTAAGGCAATATTCCTTTTCGTTATTTTAAAAGGACAATAATATTTTCATTTGTTATATGAAAAAATATTTCTGATTTCCAAAATATCATTTGAACCCATGTATTTAAGGATTTCAACGCTACATTATTTATTAATGCACAATGTGTGTGATTGTTAATTGTAAGTGGCTGTGGTGCCATAAAAAAAATAAAAAATTGACAAATAATACATTAAAAAAAGGATTTAATATAAGGTAGCGTATGCCACCCTTGTTAGTGTGGTACGGTTTCCGAGTCATCTCTGTTTTTTAGTAATACTCATTTACCAAAAAATACCTCACTATTTTTGCTTTAATAAATCAATTTGTTTAGCCCTGTGTACATATTGTGGCCCGATGGTAGAATAGGTCAATCGTTACATATACCGGCAAACATCTTGAACAAACCTCCGCAGAAGCCATTTTTAGGTATCACTGGAAGTAAAGTGACGTTTGGTAAATTAGTTGACGTTTGTGTTCTGCGCTCCGAGACGATGCCCCACTCCCTTGTTTAATGCTCAAGAAGTTTGCCGGTATCTGTAAATGAAATGGCCTGACACATGCGATGACACTTCACACACTTCTATGATACGGGCTACCATATACATATGATAGAGCGTCTAAAAGGTCGACTATTTTTAAGAGTTTGACCGAAATTTTTGACATATGCGAGCGATGAGTTCGACGCTGTCAGTTTTGTAGTACATTGTCAAACTCATACATAGTTTCCAAACAGGGTTAAATATGTATTATTTACTATTTCTAAAGAATGTTCAATACGAACCGTACAGACACTGGCAAGATTAATAATAATTAATTATTGTCTTCATTAGCTTATTTTGCTGTGGCTTATAAATGCCACGGCGTTGTCACTTAATTCATAAGGTTATTTGTATATTCATTATGTCAGCCTTCTCAACTTAAATTGCGAACATTTCTGTCATTGTGACGTAACGTACTCTACGTATGTTCATTTCATTCACCAATCAGAGGCAGGTACGTCACTAGATAGTGACGTGATAGTGATGTGATAGTGTAGAGATTTTTTTTTCTTAGGGCTGGCATAATCGTATAATGTAACTCTAGTGTTTATAAGTAGCCGTGTTATATTATGCTTTAGTAATACAAAAACTTTATGACGAAATGACGCCCTCAATTTAATAGTTTCAATTTTTTTACAGCCAATGACTTGTAAATTTTTATATGAAGTCATGATTTATCTTATGGTCAGTATGTATTTATAGGAAATGGCCCAAAGTTAGGGATTACAACGTTACTTATTCTAGTACTTGATGCAAATTTCATACTAAGTTCGGTATTTTGGTTAATGCATGCACCTATCTCTATTTGAAAGTTAATATAAAGAAACCAATAAGATAATTCTACAATATACCACAGATGTCTTATCAATAAACAATATTGTTTGAAAAATATAAATAAATTAGGTACAGTCACCAAAAACAAAAAGGTTTTACTTTGAAGCCTACAGAGCCATACCACAGTACATATATTAATAAATAATAAATAAAATAAAATAAAAATAAAATAGCCTTTATTGCTGAACTTATTTTTACAGTAATTTTTCTTACAAATACGTTTATAACTTTTAACAGTTTCTTTTCTTTTCATAAATCAGGTATCGGTAAACGGTCGTTTCTACATTTCAGCTTGTCTTTCGACATAGGCCTCCTCTAAAGATTTCCACTCTGTTCTATTTTTCGCTATGCGCGTCCATATTGGGCCCGCCACTTTTTTGATGTCGTCCTCCCATCTTCTAGTCTGTCTGCCTCTGTTTCTTTTACTATCTCGTGGTTGCCATTCAGTTATTATTCTCGTCCATTTCTCCTTCTTCTCTCTTATCATATGCCCAGCCCACCTCCACTTTAAGCACCTGTATGTTGTGTATGCATTCTTAAATTTTGTTTTGTTTTTGATACATTTTAGTTTAACTCGGTCTTTTCTTTTAATTCCTATTGTGCTTCTCTCCATTCCATTCTGACAAACTTTTATTTTCCTTGCTTGTTCTTCTGTCAATGCCCATGTTTGGCACCCATATAGTAAGCATGGTAAGATACACATATTGTATATTCTCCTCTTGTTCCTCATAGACATATCCTGGTTCTTCATGACTTCACTGAGTGACCAATATCTCTTCCAAGTATTAGTTATTCTTCTTTCTATTTCTTTTTGCATACATTCCTCAGTAGATATTAACTGTCCCAAATACACATACTCCTTTACATACTCTATTTCTTCATCATTTACTGTTATGGACTCTGTTTGTGAGGAGTTAGACATTACTTTTGTTTTCGTTAAGTTCATTGACAGGCCTGCCTTCTCACTTTCTTCCGCTAACTGTTGCAACATTTCCTTTAGGGTTTTCGGGTTTTCCGAAAATAAGATTAGGTCGTCTGCAAAGCGTAGGTGACTCAGATTTTCGCCATTTATATTTAGTCCTTTATTCGTCCAATCCAGATTTCTGAATATCATTTCCAGAACTGCTGCAAATATTTTTGGTGAAATTGGGTCTCCCTGGCGTACACCTCTCTCAACCGGAAATTCTTCGCCTATAGATTCTAATTTTACTTGTGTGGTGCTTTTTGTGTATACGTTTTTCAGTATCCGTATGTATTTTGCATGTACGCCTTGATCTTTTAGTGCGTCCCAGATAAATCTATGTTCAAGTGTGTCGAATGCTTTGTTGAAATCCACGAACCCTATGTAGTAAATTTTGTTATATTCTTTAAATTTCTGGAGTATTTGTCTAAGGGCGTGTATGTGGTCTGTTGTTGAAAAATGTCTACGGAATCCAGCTTGTTCTTTGGGTTGATTTTCTTCAAGTGTGTTTGTGATTCTAGATAATATTATTTTTGAAAACACTTTGTAAATATTGGACATTAAACTGATTGGTCTGTAATTTGCTATATCTCCTTTGTCACCTTTTTTATGTAGTAGTATAATTGTAGATTTTGTCCAATCCTCTGGAATGTTTTCCGTATTGATAATTTCATTAAATATATCTGTAAGTCTTGGAGCGATTACTGGTAACGTTGCTTTTAGAAGTTCGTTTGTAACAAGATCAGATCCAGGGGCTTTATCGAGTTTTTGTGTATTTATTGCTTTTATGGTTTCTTCCTTCATTATTTCCGGTATATATTCTTCATTAGTTATTTCGTCGTTTTCTTTTATAGTGTCTTTCTCTTTTTGACTTCGGTATAAGTTTCGGTAGAATTCTGTAGCGATTTTTAATATTTCGAGTCTTTTACCTGTACTATTACCATCTTTCTTTCTCATACTTGGTATCCAGTCCTTTTTGTAGTTTAACTCCTTCAATGCCTTTTTTATTCCTCCTGTCTTTTCTATGTAACTTTTCATTGTATTAGATCTTTTAGTTTTTCTTTCTTTCCTAAGTTGTTCACTGATCTTTTTGCTTACTTCTGTTACTCTTTGGCGGTTTCCTTTAATTTCCTTTTGTCGTAAAAGTTCTTTTCGTTCTTGTAATAATTGTTTGATTGTAAGTGAGACTTCTTTCTTGATACTTTTGTTTGTTTTTCTGGTTACTGTTTTTAGTTGATTTAGTAATAGGTTGTACTTTTCTTGTATCGATGGATATTCTTTCTTCTCTAATTCCGCGGCATCTAGAGATGTTTGAAGATTATTAAGTAATAGTTTAGGGTCACCTGAGTATTGTACCGCTAATTGTTTATTTTGAAATCGTCTTGTTTTCTTGAACATTCCTGACATCGCAACTCGAACCATCCTATGGTCTGTGTGGAAGTTTAAATTGTTTATGATCGAAATGTTCTTGAAGGCTTTTCTATTATTAGACATAATAAAATCGATTTCATTCTTATATTGTCCATTGGGTGAGATCCATGTCCATTTTTTTGATGGTTTCCTTTTATAAAAACTGTTTAGAATACTTAATCTGTTTTCCAGTGCAAAGTTTACTAGTCTTGTTCCGTTTTTGCTTCTATTTCCATACCCATAGTTTCCTATGGTATTTTCTTCCCCACTATTTTGAATCCCAATTTGTCCATTAAAGTCTCCCATCACGATGACGTTTTTGTGTGCGTTATCAATAGCGTTTTGGAGATTTTCATAGAATTCCTCAATTGTTTTTACGTCCTCTTTTTTATCAGATTCAGTTGGTGAATATGCCTGTATAATAGACCATCTCTCTTCTTTATCTCCGTTCACGGGCAGTTTTATATTAAGGATTGCAATACGTTCCGAGAATCCACTAAGTTCTTCTATGTTGTTGACTAGATTTACTTTCACCATGAATCCAACTCCATACAGCCCGGGCGTCTCCCCTTTATAATGTAGTACGTATTTGCCATGGTTTTCTATACCTTCTCCAAATCTGCGCATTTCGCTAATACCTATAATATCCCACTTTAACTCTTCTATTGCCAGCTCTAGTTCTTGGAGTTTTTCAGGTGTTCTAAGAGATCGACAGTTAATAGTTGCTATGTGGATGTCATTTACTTTGTTTTTCATGTTAGTGTTATTTTTTTCCTTTAGAGGGTCGTGGTCATTTTTCCCCACGATGACCAGTCGGCTTGGGGAAGTATTTTGTTTTGTTATTTTATGTTGGTTCATGTTGAGCTGTTTATTTTTCCGTTTACCGACAGTTAATTGTTATTCTTTGTTAGTTGTTGTCTTAGCGGGAAGAGACGAAAGAGAATTAGCTCTAATCCTCATTACGTCGAAAGCATTTGGTCTATTGTTAATCGGCGGCATTAGAGTTTGTTGTTTCCTTGGTTGAGCATTGTTTTGTGGGGATGATGATGTTTCTCTTTTGCGCTTTTCCTTATTTATGTTAGTATTTTTTCCTTTTACTACTAGTTTGTCAAATTTCAGGTACGCGATATTTCCCTTTTCTCTCTCCTCTTTTAGCTGCGCCTGCAACGTTTTCCTTTTCTCTATTACTTCCTTTGTGTAGTCTTCTGTAACATATACATTTTTGAAGTTTTTCTTCTTTCCCATAACTTCATTCTTCTTCCATTCGCTCGTAAAGGAAATCAGAATTGGTCTTGGTTTTCCAGAAGACTTTCCCTTTCCTAGACGATATATTTTGTTTATCTCATGTTCTTGTAATTGTATGTCAAGGTCAGTTTTGAAAATATGTATTGTATTTTGTATTAATTCTTGTGTAGACCTTTCGCCTTCATTTACTCCAAACATTATCAAATTGTTTTGCTTCTTTCCTCTTTTTAAACTTTCTACTTCCTTTTCGAGATTTTCTACTTTTATTTTTAAGTTTCTATTTTCTGTTATAATAGGTTGAAGTTTTTCGTCTAATCTCTCCATTATATTATTTGTTATCGAATCTTTCAATTCTATTGTTTGGTTCAAGATTTCATTCTTCATTTTATCAAACAATAGTTGAAACTGATCCTCCATTCTTGTAAACTAAATCTGCGTGTTATGGAACGTAATTAGTGGTAGTTTTTATTTACTTGCTCTGGCAACACTAGTTAACTGTTACTGTGACAAGTGTCAATGTCATTGATCTTTTGTCTATGCTCAATATGATTGGTGGATTTCTAACCTCTAATTATCACTTTTTGGAGATACTTTTGTTGAAATTCAAGAACTTACGTGATATTGTGTGAAATCGGTAGTTCCACTACACGGACGACACTTCAATTTGTGTTTTGTGACGTCGCAGTCTCAAGAACAGTGTACGAAATTATTTTTAGCACTCAATAATACGGAGCTACACAATTACGATGCTTACAGTATGACAGCCCAGAGATGTTTTTCATAATTTGTACATATATTACTTAAAAGTAAAGACTTAAGAAAGTGAAACAGATAATAATCTACGTGTCTATTAAAAAAATTCAGTGTAAACTCTATACAACGTCACTCAAGTATATATTTCGACGTTACAAAGATGCAAATATGCATATTGTTGATTTTTTCCTTGACGTCTTTTTCTGCACCATTTATAAGTTGTATTAATTTTTACTTATTTTATTAATATCTTGCTATATTGAGACATCTTCGTGATAAAGCACGTGCAAGCAATCCCAATTTACACATGTTCGGTACGTATGATGCCGACGGTCGAGTTTATTACTGACTAGGACAATATAATAGCGATATAATAACGAACATATCTCCGCAGTTTCAACTAATATCGTAAATTAAATAGTACTTGTAATTTAATTGTCGTTTTTGAGAATGGGTGTATTACTAAAGAGTGTATGAAATATGGAATTCAAGCTAAACCAACGAAAGCCGAGAGAATTCCAGACTTTGAGTTTGTCGTTAAATCTACAGACGTTACATAGAGTTAACACTGTATCATAGACACAATTGGGATACGTTTGTTGCGTCACTAGATTATGATTAGTATATAACTATAATAATAATAATAAAAAATATATAACAAGACATGAAAACGTGACTTTTCACGGCTTATGTAAATAACTTAGTAAACTTTGGTATGACAGTCCAAGATAAATCAATCTTATTAGAAAACAATCACGTACAACAATGCTATCAGTGGGTTATAAATTATGCTTTAAATAACTTTTTAAAGACCGCGTGGGACATGCGTCACCAGGCTATAACTAAGACATCTGGGTCCTTTGTTGAAATAAAATATTCCAGGCTTGTGTGAAATATGTATGAATATCATTAAAATTTTCATTGGAACTTACCAAATTTAAAATTTGATAATGTTTTTTAATCAGTTGATACTTATTGGTTTCTGTTTAATTTTTGTTGGAAAGTTCGGATCGTAGCGAGTGTAAAGAGCAAAGAGATTGCATTCTATCCGTCGTCAAAAATTGTTATAACGATTGTCTTCGTAGGGTTTGGTTATTGGGATGCAGATAGGAGATCGATCGACTGTCTGATCTCAGATTTTTTTCAATCTGTGAATGTGGATTAATTATTTGTTCCGGTCGTAAGCCGAATATGGCAAGAAAGTTGTTTCTTAAGTAAAATCTATCAGCAAGTGGTGTTAAAATTTACGCCTAATGATAAAAAAGTACTAACCATAACGATTGTTATGGGTCTGATTAGATATGTTACTTTTTATTTGATTCTCTTTATTATATCAAAGGTGTCATAAATGGTATGAAATTGCATCAAGTACATAGTATATGTATTAGTATGAAGAATTTTGTTTGTGATTAAAATTGTTGTATCACTATTGTTAAGATTTGCCAATTATTTTTGTTGAAACTATGTTACTAATAACTAGGATTTAAATCATGCTTTTCTACTGATTGTTTATGTATGTATTGTCAAATTACGTTATGTTGAATCAACGTGTTTCCGGAAATCATCTGAATTCATATAAAATACATGCAAATTTTAAGAAAATTTATCCTGGTCTTTTATTTATCTCTATTTTTTACACCTTGACCTTGGGGCTTATTTAAGATTAAGCCTTAGGTACCTTACCTTTGACCTTGGGGTTTGTTCAAGATAAGGCCTTAGCTACCGTAGATCCCTACTGCTAGTGCCTTAGAAGTGTAAAGTCGAAAACTAAATTTGTATGAGAATTTGTCGACACGAACTGTCATTTTTATACAAAATTCGTTTTCGACTTTCTTCATACAAACACTACTACAACTGCTGTTAAGCCATCTGGAATAAGCAAAACAAGACTTTTCTTAATATTCTTTATAGAACAGGGGGCTAACGGGCCGGAGGCTCGTCTGATGTTAAGTCATAACGCCGCCCATGAACACTCAACGCCAGAGGGTTCGCGAGTGCGTTGCCGGCCTCTTAAAAATTGGTACGCTCTTTTCTTGAAAGATGCTAAGTCGAATTGGTTCGGAAATGCTTCAGTGGGTAGCTGGTTCCACATAGTGGTGGTGCGCGGCAAAATGTGCCTTGAAAAACGCTCAGTTGTGGAACGGTGGACGTCGAAGTGGATGCTTATAAAAGATAGTTTGTCTGAAGTTGTTGCTCCCCAAACAATCTTCTTTTCATAGCATTGCCTTTTTTGCATTCATAATACATTTATATATCGTACAAAAACTTAGGATTCAATGCCAAAACGATAAGATGCTATTTGTACAGTGAGTATAAAAACACGCCCTTACCAATCCTTTATTTTATCTTATCTATTTAAGGCCGTTTATGTTTGCAGGTTGTAAAGTACATGCCTGTGGAAAATACAAAACTCTTTTTTTTGTTTTCCAAATAATTTTATTTTATAGCTAAACTATGAGATTATTTCACCAACAACCGATGTTTCTAAGCCGGGAATCAAGACACCAGTTTGTTCGCCGTTTGCATTTAGCCAGCGAGCAAATAAATCACTGCAAATATATTTTTGACTTTAATTTTTAAAATCTTATTCTTATCTTTAAATTTAGGCTTGCTGAGTTGTATATAGGGTCAAAACTTTACACTTTACAATTATTATAAAGCAATCGCTTTATAAATCGATTGACCGTAAGTTATAATTGCCATCTCTTTTTCGGTCATGACATTTATAATTAGCTGCTTAAAGAATTTTCAACAAAGCGTGACCTATTTCGCGGTAGCAATGAAACGGGCGGCATAACTAAAATTACTACAATTAACCTTAGACCTAGGTTTAGTACACGTAGAGGCTATTATTTGATTATTTTTAACACGCATGGTGTTATGAACATTACAAATTTTAGAAACAGGAGTTCCAATAATTATTCATATAAATTATTGTATTTTAATTCATACCGACTCAAGAGCTGTATTTTTAGTTGTAAAAGTAGGATAATACTTAAAATGTCGTAAATGGAAAACGTTCGTGTGAAAAAAGTACTTTTTTAATTCCTTAAATATTATCAGTGCTATTTAAAATATCAGGTTTGATGATAAGCAATATATAATTTGTGTTTTAAATTTTTCGCAGTTTACAATATACAACGAATATTCGTACATTATTAATACAAAATAATAAATTTTCTATATTGTCTCTTTAATTCTGTATCCTCCAAGAAGTACAATCCAGACCTGTTGAACGAACTTGTCCATGATTCATTATCATAGGTATGTTTATAATTGTAGTAGGTTGCTTTAAATGGCTGGTAACTTCCGAGTCACATATAGAATTCAAATAGGCTTTGCATTTTTGGTTACGCATTACAATAGAACATTCAATGTCTGGTAGACCTTCAACACAACCTATTTATTATAATTAGGACTAAGACACCTTTAAGACTTTTGCTTCGACATGAACGGTACCGACCTCTTCTAGTCGGATGGGCCAGGTCGAGCGGAAAAGAAGCGCTGGCCGAAGGGAGAAAGTCGTGGCTCCGCAATATCAGCGAATGGAGTGGCCAGCGTAGAACAGCTGATGCGGTTGGCGAAGAATAAGAAGTACGAGCCGACGGCCGACAAGAAGAAGAAACCTTTAGGTCAGGCACAGCATTGATAATTATATTATTTTAAATCTAAATTTCACTTTAGTAGAAACTTGTACATTGTCATCCAGATATGACCGTATAAAACTCGTTATACATTCCGGTATAAGAAAGGATAGGTACTCCTCAAAGGCCGGCAACGCTTATGATTCAAAGGATGTCGAGTGGCTGCGAAAGTTGGTTTGTATCTGTAAAACTGGGCCAGATACATCTGAAATAAAATAGATGATAAGGTCTGGAAGAAGCTTCAACGGGAGCAGTCTTCCAGAAACCAAAGCCACCTCCAGGTTTTACGCCACATAGGTTTTGTGTAAACCCAGTGAACGACGGTGAATTGTAAATAGAAAGTAATATGTTACATTTTTCCGAGCTCAAAAATATTAACTTTTATGTACACTTAAACAGGCTTATTTATTCATATAGGTATTTAAAGTTAGAAGTAATGTAACTGAAGGCTAAGTTTTATTTAAGCGTACCTAAATGTTTCTTATCTTCAAAGAATCTACACTATTTGAGTACTATTCTAGAGTCACATAAATTAGATTGATTTCTACTGTAACACTAACTCATGTAAACTTGGCTCAATTAAATATTGTAATAAGTCAGTCAATCTCGTTTCCTCGTATAGAGGTTTCTTCCTAACTTTAGTTTTCAGCTTACAGAGTTATAGAAGCGGCTGTCATACCTATTACAATCAATAACTGGTGCATTTTTGGTTGAATTTAATAATGATCATAAATAGGAGAATCATAAATAGAAAATAACTGTAGCGTATAGGAAAGTATCATTTTCACTTAGAGGTTCACGCGTGTAATATGTACTGTAGCTTATACAGGTTTCATGTTTCTCATTTGTGCAGATTTTAGAAGGGCAAAATGACCCGGTGAATACTCTCATTGATAGATAATAGTTGATACTAAAAATAATGTAATAACAATTATATTATTATTAGTATAAAAATAAAATGTAATGTTTGCGCAGATAGTAGCAGATTGGCAGATAATAGCTTTTGAATCATATAAATTTTGCTGCAAATCGCATATATGCTAAATTCTATATTCTGTTTTTGATATAGTTCGTGTTCGTTCGTGACCAGTTCCACTTAACGCTCAATCACGACTTTGAGTCTCTTACCTTTCCCCTTTAGGACACTTCTTGTTTATGTAACACCACCATACATCTTCAATAGCCATAATTAGACATTGTAAGTAGTATTTATATCCCAAAGACCATTCTTTTTACTTAAGTAGGTATAGATAGTGCAATCCACGAAGACGCTCACCACTATTCCTCCTAACCGTTTATAGTATATGGGTGCAAGTTTCTGCCAGTGTGAGTGTTATCAGTACACACGCACACTACAAGGAACTGCTGACGGTTCCTAACTGACGCACAGAGCAAACTCCCCGCACCTTGCGTTTCCCTCAACCTAACATTGGTGGGGCGCGTCTTCGGGAATTCCACTAACTACACAGAATTGTTATAAATAATAATAATGTATGGTCTTTTGGTCAACTATTTAGGAGTTCATATTTCAAGTATCATAATTAGATTTTTGATAAAAAAAACTTACGTCCTTATCTTATCTTCATTAGGTTTATCTAGGCAAGGACGCGCATAACCATGGGGTTACGACATCTTTTGGCCTTGCAATAGATAAGTATTTTTTGGTCTGTACTATAAACGATATAAGGTTTGTTATAAAAAGGTACTCTAGTTACATCTAGTAATGAGCAATTCCGATTTGAAAAATACATAAAACATAATATACTTTATCTATTACATTTAAAAGCACGCCACAAACGATGTAACTAAAGATAGATGTAATGAAAACACTTAAATTAAAACACACCCAGCTTTCTCATCATCATATCATTCTAAACATCCATGAGAATACTAAGATGGAGAGAATTAGCTTCGTTTGTGACAACACTCACAGGCTTTTTATCTTCAGGATGTCCTTGCTCACGAAGGTGTAGGATAAGTAAGTAATATCAACAAAGGTAAGTGAACATCAACTCACTCCTAATTATATCTGCTGCTGCATTCTACCAGCCTGACTGAAAAATTGAAAGTCTATGTGACGTCTTGTAGGAATACGATATCATTAACTTTGTTACACGAGAATTGGTATAAAGACTTGATATTAAATTTGAAATAATTAATATCATCTTTATTCTTTACGAATAAATGAGCACATCGACAGGAAGACAATTATGTTTACTATTCATGGTTACTAGGATATAATTCAAGGAAAGGTTTACATATAATTAATTAAATGTTCTGTACTTTAATAACAATTTATAACTTGACTTTCCTCACTAACGTTACAATGCTTAATTCCCAAGCTCTTATAATGAGCTCGGACTTGCTTTGTCGGTAGTATTTTTAATTATAATACGACTTAAAGTATAACCTTAATTATATTTAAGACACTAAATAAATAATTGACCTTCTTAGGAAGATTGTATAATCCAATTGCCCGTGTCTAGACACAATAATCAACTAAATTCTATATCGACTTATCTATTTCTTAATATCGGTCAGTTGATAGAATAAAATTCAATCGTACCTCTTAATAAGTGATCAAATTGTGAATAGTTGAAATGTAATTGTATCAATGGCTGCAGAACTTAATTTATATAAAAGTGGAAGATCTAATGACTTTTATTATATATTTATTTATAAATTATATATTCACACACACATGCTAATATCTCACACAAGTATTCTTACCATGTAAGATACAGAAGAGCTAGGTTAGGTAAGGTGACACTGTATTTACTAAAAAAATGGCCCGTACATGATATGTAATTCTAGGTGAGAGGAAAACAATTTTGAATTTAGAACACACTCGAATGAAACTGAATATTTTATTTTAGCTGTTTTATTGTGAAATAAATAGTTTATAATGAAGTGATAAGTACGTACACACATGAAATAAATATAATGACAGGCAATATTATATACAATATTATTTAATCTCCGAGTTTCAGAGACTTAGTACGTCAGTTTGACAGTAAGCATTACTTTAGTAGCAATTACGTTTATTACTTTCGTAGACTATAGATAAGCTTTGTTAAGGTAGATAGTCATAAAAGTTTTAAACAACCTTGACTGAAGGCTAATCGATTATTTTAGCGTTTTCTGAATTGGTTCAGTGGGACGCAGTTATGGTATTCTAGCCCTGCATTAGGCATATATAAAATTATATTATTATTAATATTATAACCGCAACCAATCTTGATACATGATTATGTTGTTTTAACAGTAATTACCACTTGAAGTTTTATCTTGACTGTGTAATTCTATTGCACTTTATGTATTGTGTGATAAACGTTATTGGCTGCCACTATCTACGTACATAGCGTGGTTGGTAAGACCTTGGTTTTTCAATGCTGATTTCACGGATCCCTTGAATGACTTAACCAGACACCGAGAGGGTTTTAAAATATGGATTTCTTCGTAACGGTTTTTCTCTCATCGAAATTCATGTTCTCTATTAAGAGCGCACATCGTTGGAATAAGAATAGTGTTTTTGGTATTTAATATTAACAAAAATATATCAAAGTGGGCGCATATATACATAAAGTTCATTGGTGCACAGCCGGGGTACTTAGCCACAAGGTGATTAGTGAAATAGTACGGAGTACTGTTCTTAACTTTGGACGGCTTCCCAGTTCCAGCTACTTCCACTTGACCGTATGCAATGAAGAGCGGTTCGAATCGTCGACGACCAATCCCTATCCGTGCGGCTTGATCCCTTGGAATTGTGTAGAGGCGTGAGGGCCCTGAGCGTGAAGACTGAAGAGGTGGTGAAGAGGGTTCAGATGAGTTCACAAGAAGTCATGCCCAACGAATTGCACTTAAGGTCCTTAAAGAGCGTACCATTTATTTCGCACTCGTGAATGTGTCCATGGGCGGTGGTATTACTTAACATAACATTAGCCTCCTGCACGTTAGCCCCCGCTCTTTAAAAAAGTTGCTTCTCAGTAACAACCTATGCCTACGTGTAAAATGAAATTATATAAAACAACAACGAAATAAATGGTTAGCGATTCATAAAGAACCTCAAGCAAGCTTTAAATATTTATATTATATATATAATATATATAAGTAATACCAAAAAGATAAGTATATTATCATATTATCTTTAGTTCGATGGGAGGGCCGATGGCTGGCCATGCGTCATACTCGTGAACGGGTGCTACTTGTGGTGACTGGTCGTACTTGAATTCGTGTATGCGGTGATGTTAGAGGTTTCTACTACGTATTGGCGTGTTGTTTCCACGAGTATGTATGTGCGTGCTATTTCACCATGCCTCCACCTGATAGAAGACAAATCTTTGTTGTTAATTTCTTTTATTGTTCTTGATTACTGAAGATGTCATATGGAACATGGTGTAATGGTTGCAGCTCTTTACAAACGTTCTGTAATAAATTTGGCGATTAAAAAGAGTGGCGGAGAGTTTGTTTCCCGTTCTTCTCTTCCGTTCTACGGCCTTGATTTGATAACTGGCAGTAAATGTAATTTCACAATTACTTAACTGAATTTTTTGGTGTTCATAAATGTACTTGTTTTCTCATATGAATGAAGATATTTTTGTTTGTTTTGTTCTACAATTTACTTTAAGTTTGTGCTAACAGTCGCAGGAAAATACTAGTAGAATACTTTATTGACATAATAGTTACTGAATATTAGACGAAGTCTCCAATTGCCCTACATTTAGTGAACACCTAACTTGCGTGTCACTTTTATTTGCTGTCTGGACATGCAAACAACTTAACGTCATAAACGGTCAATGTCGGTCCAGAAGGATGTTCGTTATAATCTACTACATTAACAAGGCATTGCGATTTCCTCTAACATCTTGAGCTATTTATTAAGTTACTTCAAATTCAAAATAATTTATTCATGTAGGGAAATTAATATACACTTAAACGAAAAAAGAAATATACATTAAATGCTTAATTAATACTTAATTTTACACTTACTGCAGGTTACAGTTGGCAATAAACTCTCCGCCACTCTTTTTAATCGCCAAGTTTTTTCTTTTACACAACGTTTGTAAGGTTTGAGGGCATCTATGAATTTATAACGACCAAGTGACTTAAATATAATAACTCCGATAAATATTTCGGAGTTAGGAATAGGTTTTACTGGAAAATTTAACTATCGTTTTTAGTATTTTTCTTTACCTAATATTTATCTTTCCCATCGTTTAAACCTTCCCTGACCTTGCACAAATATTTCAAGATCATAATGAGCCAAATCGGTTCAAAGATTCTCGAGTTTTAGCGAGATAAAGGAACAGCAATTCACTTTGATATTTACATATATATGCAAATGATTTACCGATGGAATGTTATAAAAGCAACAATAACTATTTACTACATTTCAGTCTATATATTTTATATATGTATAGGTTGTGAAAAATAATCATCGATCGCTCTATCATTGATAAGTTTTTCATATTGGTTAAAAGCTTTTAAATCGACGATTTCAACAGCAATTACATTTAGATCGACCAAACAGATAAGTTGCAAATGTAAACTTGCAATAATCTACCGTTCATGATGTGTGGCTCTAATGGGATTCAATTTATCCTTACGTTTTTAATAAAAGGATTCTGCAATTGTTCCTGAGTCCTTGTAAATGCATTTATATTTTATGGCGATGAAACAACCCGCTCTTGCGACTTTTTACGAACTATTGTCACTCCTCCTCATCCTGCGGAGTAGGAATTCCATGGAGGTACATATTTAATAACTAGATGTTATATCGATCTTAAATAGACTACATATGACTGTTCATGATAGGGAATGAATCACGTCTAAATTCTAGTAGAAGAATGCATAACATGATTCAAATTGATAAAAGTATGACTCAGTCAGTCACAGATAATACTTTTAAAGTAGGATACATTTTAAAATATGTTAGCTGTATAACTCGTGTCACCTTGCCAATTATTGAAGTTGAAGGCTTATTGTGCGTCATACCTAATCAGTTTTAATTTCTTTTTTTGGTGTTTTTTGCTACTTTAATATAATGATAATAAGAAAAAAGGAGCAAACAACCGGATATTTTTTGTGCACATTAAGTCGTAATTAAATGTTAGTACATTTGGTAAATATTATTAAATTTTCAATACCTTATTATATTAGATTAAAGTAATTGGAGTTTTTATGAGATATTTTTTCAATACAAAATATTGACACTACAAGTACCTTTAATGCTAAGTGGATTATAGCTCCTCATAACAGTACAATAATATTGTCTTAATGCAATGTTCATTCGCAGTATTCGCGTGGCAACTCGACTGTAGTTTCCTTATTAAACAGGTTTTGTAATAAAAAACATACATATTTTAAGTGGTTTATTCGTTTCAAATTTTTCCTTCGGTATTATCCTTTTACAATGCCTCAATGAGTTACATCTGTAAGGTAGAATCACTTTTTTGTTACATTAAAAATTAAGTCCGGCACTGGTAAGAAAAATATTGCCAAATTTACAATACACAAATGCGTACTTTTTCCATTGTCTTCATATTGCTTTCAGCATTACACTTCTATTTTATTAAACTATAAGTAATTTAATAAATTGCACGTTATTCGAATTATTATTTGTATCAATCATTCGATTAATTAAGTAACATAATCATTTTTAATTTTAGTACTCGAATAATCATACAACTTTTGATTTCTGGAAGAAATACGCTTGAAATGGCAACCAAATAATCCAATAAAACATTAAATAGAAAATCAGTATCTATTAAGCAGTCTTCAACAACGAAGTGCAATCTAATCTTAATCTCTGAGGCAAATTATCTAAACTTATTTATGATTGGCTAACTTATGTAATGTTTTATATTAATTAACTAGAAAATAATATTTTCATCACAAACTTAACGTCATATATTATATTGCATTGATTGATCTATATTTCTTAGCACTTAGGGAGACGATACAAAAATTTGTTGATTTTATACTAAGAAGTAGGAATTGTAATTCCAATTTTTAATTGAATGAGATATTGAAATGAAGAAATTTAACATTCACTATGAATCAAATATTTGTAAATTTTACGTAAGCGTCTAGAGCAGTGAAGCGTGAAGCGTCTGGATTTACTTTACGAGTTGATTTCAGACTGAAGACTTGGGAAATAAAGAAAACTATAAAGAATTTACTATTGGCTGTATAAGCTTAGATCACACCTCGTATGAGCAGTTTGATTCCTTACAATCAGCGAATATAACAAAAAACGGCATTGTATCATCAAGATCATACAGTCGAAAATTATAACATTTGTAGCAACCGAGCGGCTTAAAATCACAACCAATGTTGTACTTTCAAAATAAAAATAATATTCGTAAAACTAAAATAAAAATTTGCGCATCGAAATAACATCCATGGCAGCATTGTGTACTTGTACATTCGCAACTTATGCTCAAAATAATCACAGAAATAAATATTATGCTACATAGTATGGATAGGCCTAGTCCCGATTCCAAAATGGTACTTACCTATTATATACAGGTCGTGAATATTGTTATTCCTAAATGTCAGTAATTACAAAATAAAATTGCTAATTAATTCATTATTTTTAAGGATAACTAAAGATACAAAAAATCGTTATCTTCAAAAATATGAACTTACATTGGTGTCATACTAAGATTACTAAAAATTAGTATATAACTTGTACATTAATTAAAAATTATTGCTAATATAATGCTTTCTTGTGTATAAAATGTATGTGCTCAAAACTTAAAATTACACTTTCATTCTGGTATTTGCTACATCGATTTTAGATCCACAAACAAACGCGTTTATAAAATAAATAAACGTCTTTTTTGTTAGTGGTATCCCAACCTTACTTTAGTCGATAGTTTTTAAGGGCGAGTGACTTTTGCGGAACGGTTTTTCAAAGACTTATCAATAGAGGATAACAGTCGTTGAGGTGTTTACAAAAACGTGCTGTTATCGGAATTTGATTCACACGAATTATATGAAATCAATTTCTCGTAAATGATAACGCTTATCGTAAATAGATGGTTTAAACCCAATACAAATTTTCACGGTAACGCTAACATCAAAGACGAATTATCTTTAAATATTTTAGCATTAACTTTCTTTTACTTATTCAATAACCGAATCATACTACTACTACGGATTTAAAAGATTTAGTTGTTATCGCGATGTATTACTTAAATGTTAATACTTAATATAAAAAAAATCTAATTCAAAAATAGATGATAGAGCTATCATGCAACGATATTGACGTATTGTATATATCAATATATCACATAAATTTAGTACTTACGCACTTTCATATCAGGACTACTATCATATTGATATTGTTATCGATTTATGAATTACCTGGTATTTCTAAATCTTCTTAACGATATTATAAGGATGTCACAGAAAATATGGTAACAAGTATAAATTGTGTTAGTTTTTCTCAAACTGTAAATAACACGTGAAATATGATTGTATGAATGAAAATTTAATTAAACCATGCGTAAATAACAATTGTACCCATTTTTTGTTTATGGGTTTGAATGCTAAAAAAAGTTAGACGAATGAACGTTTGAACTATGGTAAACTTTGAGTCAAATAATTAAACCCCCTTTAACCCCCCTAATAATTAAATTTTTATATGGTAACCCCATATAAATCATTATCATGGAATAAAAATTTTATGCTTTTGGAGGAGAAAAAATATTTTCCTGTGTTTGTTTATAACAAATAAATTTCAATATAATTTTATTAGCAGACTTCGATTTTTGCTGATTTATTTATATTAAAACGCCGAGTTCAACGTTCGTAACTAGTCTAGCCTACAAGGTCAGGCGGGTAATTTACCGATAAAACTTGTTTGATACAGCCCTTAAACATGTAATAAACTGTTATATATGTATGTGCTTTGTGGTTTGCTTCTTAAGGGCAGTATTAGTTTCCTTGTTACGATGAAAGTATTATTTGCATCAAGTACTATTTAGTTTTAAATGAAAACTTTAACATGGAAGAACTTCACGTTACTCTTATAAATCGTGGGCTATAGATAGAATCGTATGTTACCATGGTAACCATTTTTATTACCAATTATCCGTAACCAGGGATAAACGCTATTATTGGTTTAGAATTCGAGACGTTCGCTTTTAAAACGGTTTTATTGCAAATATATTTTTAGTTCACTTTCATATTATGCGAGACGCATCAATTGACGCTGCCATTGAAATGGTGCCGTAGGTCAAACTGACAAGGTTTCTTTTTCAACAAAACCTCCAGGTACTTTTAATTACACATTGACAATAAAAAGTTTTGAGCACATTAATCCATACAAACAATGATTCTCGCCTGTCACAATAATCCATAAAACAATAATGATATCGTCTGGTTTATTTTAAACGTATAACAAATCTTTGAAATACGTAAGATTTATCAATCATTAGCAAATTAGCCTCTGTGGTATTCATAATCGTGTAACACGTAAGGTTTTTACTAAAACAAAATATATTACTAATCAACGCAATCTTTTCAGATCTGCGCCTCTGTGTCTGTTTCGTAATTTTGTTTTTTAATAGGATCAGCCTGTCGTGCCGACGCCTTCAAACTTTAAATAATAGTATGTTATCTTTCATTAAAAATCAGTTGATCATTAAATAATTTAGTAACAATCACGTGATATAAGATGTCGTCACATCGCCTTATTTAATTAGGATAAAAAGTTGCCGATGTCTGCATGGTTCAAGTATCAAACCACGAAAATATATCTTATATTCTTTTGAAACAACTATAACAAGACTAACTATATATTACATATCTTGTTAAGTACATTTCAAAAACATATAAATGAGTAGGAAGTTGTTCTATAAATCATGTTGGCATAAATAACAATAACAGAAAGGCAACTTTTCAACAATTAATAGTGATAACCATTATTTATCAATGATAAAAATACTAGATATAATATACTGGATAATAGAGAATAGACAGAGGGTAATTGCATAACATTAAGGTATTATCAGTTTATAAAATTTTCTAACCAGGCAGGTATGACATTGCTTTTAAATCTATTGTAATGTAAACAGTTTCTTGTAGTTTTTTTTTTATTAAATGTGACAGGCTTTATAATTGAAATACTTATGGCTTTATTGTATACAATTGACATTTAAATCAATAATTATTATGCTTTGACTACATAGGGTTTGTGTTTTCAACTTGGTGTTCAATATTATCAAATAGACGGGAATAATTTAAATCTCCAATATCATTTGTGATGTTTTAAATATATAAAAACTGTACAAGCTTTTATTTAGGAGCATAAACACGTCACACCAGAGTGGTGTGCAAGCATTATCTATAACGACGCATGTGGAATGCGAATTTTTATGCTATAAATCACAATTTAATGAGCCATTAACTCAAAACTTCTAAGTACATTGACGTAAATAATACTTTACAAAAGTTATAACAAAAACAGTTACACTCTTTCATTTCAGGGTACCCACCATACAGTGAAACAATGTAGGAGGCACATAAAGTTAATGGGAACTTTATCACTGGGAAAATTTTGCTTTATGGGTCAGATTTTTTAAATCAAATGAGTTATATAAATTGTAGCACAAATATTGAAGTGATGTATATGAGACAAGGTTGTCAAATGAAAGGAATGAAAATATGTCACTTTCAAGCTAACCCATTCAATGTGAAATTCTTTAGTATTAAGGGGTGAATATGTATTTATAATTGAAGCACTTGGCAGCCCTAGGCATGTTGCAATTTAGGTCATTCAATTAGTATTCAAAGGCAGAATTACTAGAATTTATGTAATACAAATATTCATGGCACTCTAATGATAAACCCTCAACAAAAGGCTGAAGTACCTCTGGATGCCGGCTAACCAGTCTTTATTTCTCAATTAAATTAATTTGTCCAAAATTGTATGGAATCTGTCTTTTATTCTACATTTGAAAAATAATTATTTTCTGTTTTTGGTCCCCTTCAGGCCAAATTGGTGGAAGTTTGAACATTCAGTCCAAAGGTACATGAAATAAATAAGCAAAATGTAATTTAAAAATGTTTAGTACAACCCTGTATATTTTTAATTAATTTAGAATGCAATGTTAAAGGCAAGTGTAAAAAACTAAAATAGAGCCCAAACCTTGAATTTAAATAGTTATCAAAATTTAAATAATATAGTAGACCTCTTTTAACAAGAATTCACAATATCACAACATAGTTTTTTCTGTAATAATATAATATACAATAAACTAATAAGTGTTGTGTTGAATGTTGTAGCTGCAAATTGTTGATCTTGTTTTGTCTGACCTTAGCAATGCAATACTATCGGAATGTGTCATCAATACATACATTTTTTTGATATCACAATGAGTAGTGTGCCAATATGCATTTGTATAGACAATGACCTATCCATCAATTTAAATAAGCTGGCTCTTGAGTTTATCGCAGATCACAACAATGAACCACAAAGTAGGAAACAGCAGCTGAAATATTTTGTTTAATCTATAAACATACAAAACTCTTTAAAACAAGAATAACAAGTATTCATCATACATTTCAAACTATAAATAGCAATTAAAATACAAACTTAATCCTAATATACTCATTATAAACTCACATCAACAGTAGCACTGAAGGTTGCTTCTTTTAAAACCAAATTAAAGCTTTCATTGAAGTGATCATGCTCAGAACTTGAGTTTGGGTTTGAGCTCATGTGCTCGGCCACCCCAGTCCAGCCGGTAGTTGCGAGCACGCCAAGAAATCTCTGGGTTAAGCACTGCTGTTGCCAACACAAATGGTGCACAACACTCACTCCACACCCAGGCCAAGAGGAATTCTACTTTTGTAAATGGAGGTGACCCATTTTGAACTGAGCGGAGCATGAGCCAGTCTGACAGAAACCACACAAGCATATGTACGAGAAAGAAAGGTAAGGGTTCCGCACCAAAGAGCTGTCCAGCGGCCCATGCGGCACCTGCGCCCAGCGGTAAACACTCGCTCAGAGGTTCCAGTAGTGCCGTAGTTGGCACCATGGCTATCCGGAGACGCGCCCACCGCTTAAGGCGCGCCTGCATTCCGCCTATCGACTTGGAGCCCGAGTTTTGAAGAGCAGGTAACGATGCTACACGCAACCGCCACCCCCGGGATAATACCGCTTTCGCCATGAAGAAATCCTCAGCCAGATACTCTCCAAATGCGGCCAGACCCCCAGCCTCCTCCAGCGCACAGCGCCGTACAAGAGACGACATTCCGACGTGACAGTTGATGCCAAGGAAATCTGCTCCCAAGTACATCCGCGCCTGCGCCGTACCAAAATATACTTTCTCGTAGACGGCAGCGAAGCCGTCTGCATCCCACGTGAATGGCATCTGATGAACTATCGCCACGTCCTCCTTCATGTGTTGCACCATGTCCAATAGACTATCATCTCTCATTCGAATTCCAGAATCACTCACTAATATAAGGGGATGCTTAGCCGCCATATACGCTGGATGCATATTGTTAATCTTAGGGTTAACGCCGACTCGCGTTCCGCCAATGAAATACCTTGCATCCACTCGGGGGTATTTATGAATAAGACTGTTCACTAGCATCAAAGCAGGATCCTGCTCGTTTTCGACACAAAATAGAATTTCATACATTGGGTAGTCCAATGTGAAAAACGTCTCTAAGTTAGAGAACAGGTTTGGATCTACTCCGGTAAGTGGTTTTAAAATCGAAACACCGGGATGTGGTTGCTCCGGCGGAGACCGGTCTACAGTCCGATGTAGTTTCCACTTTGAATAGGAAAAGGCCATTATATGAATTAGCCACAAACACACCCACGCGACCATAAAGAAAATCGCAAAACCATACACTGTATACACCATCGGAATCATAATTTAAAAGTATGTCTTTTTCGCGTCCCGGCCACATAATATCGACTAGTTTCGAGGGTTGGAGCTGCGCTAGGATTGTATCATAGCACTTAATACACTGTCTATCAGCATCTAAAAAAATCCATTTCAATATTACAGTAATAGAGAAAGCAGTATTCACTTGGCATTTTTATTGCGCGAACATTTTTATTAAATACGGCCGGAAAATACGATGAACAATAACTAACGTTTATTCTACCGCAATTCTCAAAACGACTAAAAACGACATTCCCCGCCCGATGGCCGATATCCAGTGTTGCCAACTTAATTTTAACGAACCCACCAATTTTGCCGTCGCAACCCACTAGAAAACCACTAACATCCACACTAACTAATATTATAAATGTAAATGTGTTTATTTATTTATTATTCTTTCACGCACAAAGGAAATATAGGATCGATGTGATTTTTATGTCCGCAGATAGGAGGAGGTTAGGCAAGCAGCCTTTTTTTTTTACCGCGAGAAACACATTTTTTACTGAAGTAAACAGTAGTCTATATCACTCTTTACTTTAGATGGAAAGCATACAGCTAGAATATATTTTTTGACAATAAAAGAACAATATTGTATATTGAATTATAAAATTAGTTTATTTTCATTACAAAACAACTTATAGAAGACGTACAAAATCGTTAAAAATCATCTTCAGCGGAGTCGGTTTCCTCTGCACCTTCTGATTTTAAGTACACTTCTTTCGTTCTTTTCTGGACTACAGAATTGGGAATTTGGAAAAGGGCCTACTTATTCTTTGAAAGTGATGTTGGCTATATAGACCACTAAAACATATTTATAATATAATACATATTACATTATAAATACAATTAATACATATTAATATACATTTTTGACACATCGTAGTTTATATTACATAATATATTAGTTACGTACGTACCTTTGAATTTTGCAAATGTTTTTACGATAACCCGTGATACTTTAAATCTCCGTAATGATTTCTTAATACATAGTGACATAATTTGCACTTTGCAATTGGACGAGCTGTACTTTCTACCACTGGTACGCAGCCAATCCTTTAATTGGGAGTCCCGTAACCCGTTTTGTTTTAAAAATAAACTAAACATTTGTAAACAAACAAGGTCGCTCCGATGCAAATAACCAAAACTAATAAGTATCTGTGTTGTGTATTTATATTTTTGTATATGCATACGAAGCGAACACATAGAAATCTCATTAATTCAAATCAAATTTGACCCATTAATCATACGAATAAAGTCCATATTCAAAATAATTTAAGAAATTGATACGATATGAACTTGTTTCGACTTTCGAGAAATTCCCAAAAATAACCACCGTCATTTTACAGAGTTGCCTAAATAATGACAAAATATTCCTTTATAAGGTAAACGTTTTCGTCTTTTCCTGTAAAGATATCAATCGTGCTAGTGGTTTAATGTCGTAGCTTACCACTGAATGAAACAAACTAAACCACTAGAAAAATCCACTAGCCACTAAAACTAAAATTCGCCCGCTAAAACGTATGTCTACACCACCAGATCTAGTGGAATATCCAGTAAGTTGGCAACACTGCCGATATCCCTCGATACGTCAAATTTCAAAACTCTGTAATCTCTGACCGGTAAGTACTTCGCCAAAGAGTATAAACATAAGCGTTTTGCCTTTCGCATACAGAAACAGATAAGAAATTGTAAACCATAACGCTTGGTGTAAAAATGATAGTATGTAAATAATTTGCAAGGTAGTGTTAAATAAGAATGTACTGTGAATGTACAGCAATTTTAGAGCTTGTATCTATTGATAGCCAGCACTTTAAACTGCAGTCAGAATATTTCGTTTAAAGAAAACTTAAATAGGTTTATGCAACTGATGAATATGATTTTATTTCATTTTGAGTATGATTCGTTTTCATTTCAACTAATACTATTTCCATACATAATGTGAGTGGTCATAGCTGGGGATTGAGACCAAGTAGCACTAGTCATAATTTGTATGGGCATGACATTAACATTTAACTCACTTTTGACACACAACTTTTGTTCCGTCACAATCAAATTGAACACTTAATATTTTAATATTCCAGTAGATGGTGCTAAAATTAATTTTTATATATGAATTCACGCTCAAGTTCCTCCTAGCTAAAACTATTATATTTAAACTTACTGAAACTATTAAACGAAATACTTAACGATTAAAAGGAGCGGAATGAAGTTCTTGCCAGTTATTCTCATTCATGCCCTTGATTCGAGATTTAGGGGCTACCATGAGCTTTGTTGAAACAATCCAAATAAGATACTGATGCACTTACGTTCCTAACTTTAAAAGCATTTTTTCGTACCTGACCTGAAAGAACGATTACTGATTGTACTTTGTAGTTTATATTGTAAGTTCTGAAATTTAACTGTCAAACTTGTTTCGACACATGATTCTATAATAATAAGTAAAAGCTGAAAAATAATTCATTAATTACAATATGCTTGCGTTTTAGTATATGTTACATAAAAACTAATGTTTTAATATATTTTAATCGTAAAGTTTTCTGGAGTTATTATAGTTAACACTTATATTTTTAAACGTTTCCGCCAAATTTTGTTAAGAGCTATCAATATCATGTTGTATACAAAATTGAATATTTCAGGTATATAAAAATAGTTTATAAATTGTTTAACTTAAAAATATCATGGTTCATGGGTTAAGTATTGTTCACAAATTTGTTGAAATATATGAATCCACATATGATTACACCCAATTGAACATCGCTTGAAGACATCTGAGGTCTGTCTCACACGCAATAATATTTAGGGTGCACAAGGCACGTATTAAATGGTGCTTCTTTCAGTAGGTTTCTACGCGGCCGAGGGACTGCCAGCAATTGAGTTCGCCAAGTGTGTTTTTTTGGCACACGCAGCCCCAGTCTCTCAAACATTTCTGAAAAACCCGTCATCATCATCATTCATCTGGGGGGGTGTATTTTTTTATTATGGGAATAATATTTTATTTTTTTCATTGTTCATTAAACACAGTTTGTGCAATTGTATGCAGGCACTAAAACATTTAAGGAATCAAAGTCGTCGATCGGAAGCAAACTATAAGTTCGACATCTTCGAAGTAGAAGGGGATTGTCGTCTTGTTTCTTATCTCCGTCAATTTTTTATTAAATTCAAGTCTAATACAATAAAATTATACTTTTTACTGTATTAGACATGGTATCTGATATCTTTACGATCTAGTTAATTTAAATATTGAATTTCATATTATGTTCTAAACTTTTATTTAGACACGTTTGATACAAAAAAGTTGAAGAAAAAGTAACTTTAAGAATCGCTTAATTGATGACGCAACGGTCATATTTTGATTCAGCCGAGCGGTCATGATACGAATTTTCATACAATTGAATGAAAGAAATCTGGTAACCGCAAAGGTCACATGGGAACATAAACTTATAGTATGTATGAGCGATGCATCTCAGTAGTTGTCAATTGGCTCGCAAAAAGAGCTCATAGTAAGCCGTTAAATAACGTCTCCAACTTGCATTTAATAACGTTTCTAAGTGTGCAAAAGTTATTTCTCTCTATTCGGTCGGTAGCACATGTCCAAGCATCGTAGTCAGCAAGGAAATTTCTGGAGAGGACTAAGTTACACCGATTTTTGTCCAGTGCCTTTACTACAGTGTAGGGTTTTGGGCCACGTGATCTTTTGCTGAAATATGAAATAATGTGCTGTCGACATATTAGGGGAGTCCGTGCAAAACTTACATACATTAAATAATCTTAATATATATATTTCTTGTGTGCGTGTGTATGTGACTGAACTCCTCCTAAACGATTGGACCAATTTTGATGAAATTTTTTGTGTGTGTTCGTGGAGATTCGAGAATGGTTTAGATTCACAATTTTGTCCGCTGGACAATGTTTTTTTTTAATTAATTAGTAGTTGTTGATTTTGGAATGTTTTACATTGGATCCGACAGACGGCGCTACCATCGCACTGTCAAATTTTAAATAATATTCGAATTTTAATTTTAGTCTGTCCCGACAGTTAGCGCTGCGATCAAATTAAAAAAAAGTTTTGTTATCATTGTTTTATTGTAGACCATGTGCTGGATCGTTAGATATTGTCATAACATTTGAATAATAATTTTCATCAAAATGGTCCAGAATGTTTTAGCTTATTAAAAAAAGTTTGAAATTTTCAAATTAAAGACGTATAGACAGGACAACGTCTGTCGGATCCGCTAGTTTATTTATATAATTATTATAAATAACCATGGATGGCATTTAGAATCCATCTAATAATAAACCACTTTTTTTAATATATGTTATTCAAAATATTGTATTAAGTTCCTTAAGTATTTCAAATAGGGAAATAACAACTCAGAAAAACATAAATAACAATAGAAACATTTAATTACGTTTTGTAGGTTGAGTTGTCAATTTATCTTAGGTAGTTACATGTTGGTATTAAAACTCATACATAATTTCAACGATCTTTATTTATATTACTTACTGATTAATATTATAATATTTACAGTGAGGCAGTAACAGTGTCAACGAATCAAACATACACAATTCAACTTTCGCCTATTTTCTCCCAGTGCCAAGAGATAAATAGTTAGAAAATTTGTGTAAACAAATAACTATAATGTACAATGACAAAATGGATATTATCCCAGCGCGTGTTGTTTAAAATATTTTGTCTGTGGACATTTGTGTTATTTATAGTCTTGCGTCGAACATAGACACGGATGACGTTTACATATTATGGCGGGAACGTTTTCTTTCAACGAACAAGTTGATTTATCTATGAACAGATAGAACAAGCTATATATTATTTAAATAAATGTGGTCTGTATTTAAAAAGTTAATCAGTCCCAAAATCTGGGTAATGAGAAAAATACCAATACATTAAAACGTGAAGGCATAGTAAATAGTTGCAACTTTTATAATTTTCCAAATGTACGTTCTATTTTTTCTATGTAATAGAAACTGTAAACAATAAAAAAAATAAACACACGAAATGAAACGTATCTAAAATTATACATATGGCTATATATACGGAAAAAGAGAAAGAAGAAAAATCGCGGAATGTGTCTATGTCCACCGTTAATGTTGATATATTTTCCTATGTGTTTTTGTCAAATAAATAAGACTGCAAAAAAATAAATTGTAGACAAAGTTGCCGCGAACCAAATTAATAAATTCTCTCATAACACAAGCCTTACGAAAGTTCTTGGTAAAATGTCGATAAATTTATAAAATAAACATTGTTTTGGGAGACTGTGGGCTAGTTATTCTAACACCTTGAGCTAAGAAATAATACACAATTAGCTTCGCACAATCCTGCTTCCGAATACATAGTTTGAAACGACACGCGCCGAGGGATAACTTTTTCCCGATCATTTCGAGAACTCATACATTGACCTCAAAAGACGAGCCCTCATTTAAACTTTTCCTTCGTTGTATCTCACATAACATTATATGGTCCATACACAATAAAATAAGCTTGGTTTAACGCAAAATAGGCTTTCAAGTGACAATTTGATAGTAAAATTCTTTTAAGTTTCCCTTATTTTTTTTTATAGAACAGGGGGCAAACGGGCAGGAGGCTCATCTGATGTTAAGTGATACAGCCGCCCATGGACACTCTAAATGTCAGAGTGCTCGCGAGTGCGTTGCCGGCCTTTTAATAAGAGTCCTTTGAGGTCGATGATGATTCTAGAATTTTGTAAAGTATAAAATGATTTCTGTTTTCCTTAGGACTAGGTCAACACGTTGAAAACTGCGTTAAAACCAGATATACTTAAAGTAATATACAAAATGCATCTGGCAGGGCCACATCCCTATACAATGTCCATATATTTACATACGTACACGCCACACGACGTCTTGCTCACTCTACGCCCGAACCCAATATCTAATCCACAATCTCAGATTGAAAACAATCTGAGATCAGACCGTGACAATCGATCGATTTCCTGTCTGCATCCCAATAACCAAACCCTACGAAGATTTTTACAAATAATATTAAAATATACATGTCTATGTTTAAAACATATCAAATAGCGTTTTAATTATTTTAAAAACTGGTGTAACACAAATCTTAAGATAGGATATTGGCACAGTTGAACTGTCATTTTCATACAAAGGTGTATCCGTATACACCGATTCGACCTACCATGGATAGCTTGTATCGACAGACTGCTATTACAATGCGTTGATTAGTTATTGGCACACTTTTTCATTATTTGGATTAAGATGTCTACCTCAGATGGTCAAAAATGGATTGAGATAGGTTATTGGGTTTGGGCGTTCGCCGATACTTTAAAAATCGACACTTGATTCTAATCATTTCTGAAGTTTACTTATCAAGTATGTCGGCCAATTTATTTCAAATGACGCGTCCTAGTCATTTCGTTTCTCACAAAACATTTTCATTTGAATAGTTATATACAAAGAGTACTTATATTAATGAAAAATGCTGCTAAAAAGATGTTGGTAGAGATGAAATACTTGATAGTAATAATTTGCACCAAAGAATTGAAGTGGTAATTATCGCTAATGAGCTGCAATATAGAAAAACGCAAACAAATCCTGTTTTAACTTATAACAAAGATAAGTGTCTCTTAAACATAACTACAGCTCTACTGATATAAAATAAATCGATTGGTGCGAATTCTATTTACTTACGTCTGAAGGCCGTAATAAGTACGTAAATCAAGTGTCAAGACTGCATGGCGCGCTTAATGATTTAAACAATCAATAATTAAGTATTTATATTATATATAATTTATCAATAATATTTACAAGTTTACAAAAGCGACGTTCACAAGTCATGGTTCGAGTGGACTATCGATAAACATACCGGCCTCGCGAGGGTCACACTAGTTCAGACATTATTTTTAAATATATAAAACACATTATATTCAGTGGGTACCGTTTGTGACGATCATTATATTATTCAAAATTTAATTAAATTACTATTTACACATCACATGTCGGTGTTCAGATGTTCCTCATGTATTCTGGGAAAGTATTCTATCAATGGCCGAGAACATTCTATGTCTACGGCCGGACGATGCGCCATCCGCTATTGGGGATCATCTTCGTCGTGACACAGGATCCTGGAACAGTAGGATGGTTTGTTTAGTTATATGCTACATAAAATATGTAGTAATGTGTGTATGTTTGAAATAAATAAATAATAATAAATATAGTATAGGCTTTAAAGGCATCTTTAGTCACGAAGTCTTTAGTGTAAGTTCAATCAATTCAATCAAATCAAAATTCGTCTTAGGGCATGCTCATGAATTTCAAAAACGTTTACAAAATTCGCGGAAGAGCAAAACTACGATATCCATTCGCAAAACTACCAGGAAGCCTTGTTCTGAGAAGAACGGGCAAGAAACTCACTCTCGATAGAAAAATGTCATAAAGCACAACGTTAAAGTTGAATTAATATAATTTATTAACTGCTTTTAGGTTTGCTATGTATTTAAAAAGCGTTTTGTGGTACAGACGCTCCTATAAAACCTCATTATCATTAATTATAGTATTTAATATATACAAAAACAACTTTTTTTTAAATATATTATGTCATGGTTATAAATATAGCCTCGTGAGGGATAAAGAATTTATTATTAATTATTTAACTTTAGCCAATAAATTAAGTTGTCCTAGCATTGTTATTTGAAAAGTAAAGATTACTAGCGATAAAAGGTTTTAAAAAAAATTACAGAACTTACAGTGTAGACATCACGAATACAAGCAGACGGATAAGCGGAATGAATGGAGCTAGCAATAACGCTAAACCCCGGCCTGGATCACCCCGCGATGGAACTCGTGGTCCCCGTGACATACCCCATAATGCGGTGAGGGCACCTAAAGTCAATAGTGCAACATTGGGTGCAGCGGGTCGCGCCGCATTGCCATGCTGCATAGCGGCTGGTTGCTCACCTGAAACCACAAAAGCAGTGATCGAGCAAATTGATTGTGATCAATTCCTTTTGTGCACATCAGCCCACTTACCACTAAGCACGTGGAGTACGACGGAAGCTGAGTCAAGGTTGGATGGTGCGCAGGAGTAGTTGCCGGAGTCTTCGCGCACAGGATGGTGTAGGACGAGGTGACCCACGGTGGTGTCGGGTCCCAGCCGCTCTACTCGGATATCGCGAAGACCGCGCCGATAGCTCAGCACTCGCTGATCGTTGTGGTACCAGAATATGTAGGCGGGCTCTTCCAACGCCTGCGTGATTACGCATTTCAGGCTCACTGTGCTGCCCGCTTTCACGTAGATCTCGCTTTCGCCTGCGATTTCAATCTTAGGCACTGGAATGTACCACGCATTGTCATATCAGATATTATATCCTGTTTCATTAAAGGCAACTATTAACATAATGTATTTAGTATTTATAGACTACTGGCTGTCCCCGCGAACTTCGTTTCTATTTAATGCCTAGCCTACCTTTTCAGTACATAACAAGATGCATCATTTTGCTATGCTACCGGTTACTGTTCGGTTTTTGGGAATGAAAGGCTTTTTCGGTTTTTCAGTGAATTTTTCTCCATATAAATCTCAGAGTTCAAAGCCATAATTTAATTAACGAATACAAAATAGAGGTTGATCGTAGAGGCTTTAGAAAATTAGAAAAAAATGTCAAAACACTCTTAACCCTCACCCATTTAGGGGGAGACACGAGAATTTTGTATATTACATAGTCCAAGATTGTTTAGTTCGGGTTTACGTAAGAAAGTTTATGACTAACCCCTAAAAACGTTAATGACACAAAGCTATAGGACGATATATTCACAAAATATGATTATTGGAGGCACGCGATAATAGCGAATAAAGAAATTCGGAGGTGCTGTTGCCAATTGGCAAACGTATGAAAAGCTTGAGCTAGATATCATTAGAATATGATATGTTACGCGAACAAACTCCCTTTATAATTAAATAAGAAATTATTTCTTCGAAGTTATTTGCGAGCATATGGTAATTTTAATGAATATTCAGATGAACTCATTTCATCTAGAAAATCTGAATATCAAACTCATGTGTAGAGATCGTCACCGGCAAAAGGTAAAATAAAATTACGTATATTGGCTGTTCATTAGGACACTTCTTAAACATCTATGTTACAAGTATAGTGCCGATAATAATACTTTGCGTGTTTTTTAGAGGTCTTACCCACAACATTTAGCTGCACGAAGTGACTCATCTTTGGCTCGGTCCCGACCTGGCATTCGTAGAGACCAGCGTCGCGTGGCTGCACGTACTTGACCTGCAGCGTCCATGTGTCTGTAGCCTCGACGAGGAAGGCCTGGAAGCGCTCATCGGCGATGAAGGTGAATCGGTCGACGGTGAGGATGTGTGCGTCACGGCGTCGGATCCAAGAGACTGATTTGTTGCTAAGCTGGCGCACCTTGCAGGGCAGGTAGGCATGCGTGCCCAGTTGTGCTGTCACATTGTTCGGCGCCGCCGGGTCAAAGTAGGGGCCTGTGTACAGCCCCACATAGCGCCTCGCGCGGCCTGCGTTGCCTGCCCCCCCCGCGCCGCCTGTGCTACGCGCCTCGCCGCACGACAGAACTGCAATTGATCAGAAATACATATTAATATTATATACAACACACCATTTGTGTAAGGATATTTTATTTACATTAGCTGACCCGGCTAATTTCGTTCCGCCTAACAGCCTAATAATGCTTATTTATACGATATAAAATACTGTTTTCACTTTTCCAAACATCTTATGTTCGCGGATGACAAAAAATTTTTCTTAAGAATACAATCTATAGATAACTGCAATCAAATTCAACAAGATCTTAATAGACTAGAAATATATTACAAACAAAATAAACTTACAATAAATATAAACAAATGTAATAAGATAACTTTTTCACGTAAAAACAAAAAAATACAATATGTTTACAAAATCAATAACATCCCCATTAAACAAGTAAAATTAGTTAAAGACCTTGGAATATTATTAGATGAAAAAATGGGTCTATCAGAACATATCGATAACATAACAGGCAAAGCGTATAAGCAGTTAGGGTTTGTCAAGCGGTCATGCAAGACATTTCAAAATATAAATTGCATAAAAACCCTTTATTTTGCATATGTCAGAAGCGTGCTGGAGTACGCAAGTATTATTTGGTCTCCATATTATGTAAAATACAAAAAAGCTGTGGAAGGTGTGCAAAAAAAGTTTGTCAAATTTCTTTGTTACAAGGGGTATAGGGGTTTTGATGGTTATACTGATTCTTGCTCATATTTTAATTTAGACTCGCTAGAATATCGACGGAGTCAGCAAGACTTGTTCTTTTTACATGCTATTCTTAATGGGCGGATAGACAGCCCCTATTTGCTATCATTAATTACATTTAAAATTCCTCCTGTGTATGCGACAAGATACTCAAAATTGTTCAGTGTGCCTCGTACGAAGTCGAATTACCTGCGTAATTCTCCAATGTTTAGGGTTATGTCGAATTATGACAACCATTTTCAAGACATTGATATCTTCTACCCCAATAAGAGAGATGTGAAGAAGTGCCTGGAGAAGCGGGAAGACTCCGATTTTTTTTTTTTTAAGTAGCTGTTTTTTTTAAGAAGTAGATATTAATAAATTCTTAGTTAAATTTGTTGCTTTTTTTTAATTTTGCAGTTTTTAATTTTATTCTTTTGTTTTTCTTTTAAATGACACTTTGTCTTTTAATGCTTGTTTACTGTTTTTGTTTAATCTGTGTAATCTGTTTTGGCTTTGTGTATTGTATTTGTGTTTTGTATAATAATATGTGTTAAGCAGCTGTTGATTACTTATTATTAAATAAATAAATAAATAAATATCGTGTTAACTTTGGTTACACTTAATTTAGAATTACATTAAGGTACATTTCTTGCGAGTACAGAAATGTTTTATTGCTTGCCATCCCGAAAGTAGAATGGCAGTTCTACACATTAGGCCTCTTCTCTAGCGCCAATTTTGCAATACTGCATGTTAAAGCACTTTCTGATATATATAATTTTTTGATGACCTAGTTATGAATCTTCTCATTCACTTAAACATTGGAATTTCTTGAATGACAGGAATTCGATGTAAAATGATGCGTAGTTTTGTCAACAGATGGCACCACATGCTGTTTCAATTCTTTAGATTAAGTAGGTTTTTCGATAACCTTTATAATATTATATTGCTTATTATGCTATTCGGAGCGGAGAAGAATACACCAAAAAAGAAAAAAAACTAACATCGGCCTAGCCGAGTTATAAGTGGTGTAACTAACACTTTGTTTTATATATTTAGATGTAATTTTATGATGGCTAAGATTGTACTGTGTTTCTCGTTATGTTTTCTTTGACTTGACTAAAATATCGCCTATTTGTATGTGAATTACATTATACTAGATGTTAATGCTAATGTTATGTATGTCGTAAATTGAGTGTTATCGTTACTGAGATATAACACATATTTTAGGTAACAAGTTACCAAATAAGGTATATTTCCGTATATGTAGACATACAAAGTATTACACAATTCTTGCCTTTAGTAATAAAAATTAAAAGTGGATAAATAGGAAAAAAACATATTTTAAATTTGGTCCCTGTAGCAGTGTTGTATTTAAGTATATTATAATTTAGTAATAAACACAAGTTCGATAGTCTCCAAGATTCTTTTAAAATTTATTTTTATGTTTCGATTGATATAAGAAATATTTGTAGTTCCATTTATTCATTTACGTCGAGAGAATTCAAGTCTGGGAGAAGAGGAGGGAAGGCCAATAGACGGTTTCAATAAATCTCGGTGAGGTTTTGCGGTTTGCGGCGAGTCTTGCTACGAAATGCAACCTTTATTATGCAGTACCCTACTCTTAGTTGTCCGTTGCCTGTGCTATGTTTCAAATGTTAGGGATAACTTTGTCATTATTTGTTTTAAGTTCTTAAAGTGATTCGCCTTAACCATCTTAAATTAATTATAAACTCTAAAGTTTAAAATAAAATCTAAATTTTACAGTACTTACTTAATACGGCAATTTAAGTCAATCTTTTTAACATTTATTCGTGCTTCCAAATAACACAATAGAATAGAATGAACCCGCAATTGACAAAGCGACTTCTAAGGTTAAATAGAACTAATATCAAAACAATGATGGGGACAATTACGGGCCATTGTCTCCTAATCATCTTTTTGTCCTAGGCGCAACAGACGGCCCCATGTGCAGAGGATGTTTCAGCGCAGAGGAATCCGTTACCCACGTAGTCCTGTGAAGTGCCCAGGAGACTTTATGCTTCTGGAAGGAGCTGGGCTGGCTAAATTAGCCAGGCACAACGGACAAATTATGAGTCTAAGTGTTGAAAATGACACCAAATCTCAAATCCAGTTAAAACAAAAATCATACATATATAACTGTGAACCCACCAATAATTGCAAATTGATAATGAAACATTACTGATGCTAAACTATTTAAACACCAACAGTGTATTATACATAACGACTCAGTCACTAAAACTCCTGGGATATTTTCAGAACAAAATCTGAGAATTGAGAGTGTGAAACGACAAACAGAAGCATTGTGCGCTCCGTTGGAGTCTGGTCAACAGAATTTCTAGTCCAAACCGCGACAGGATATGTCGTGTTAACGCCTATATGAATTGTCTTCGTGTAGACGTTTTGACCGCAATTGTTTTAAAAGGCAAATTCCGCAGTCATTTATCTTAGTCTCTTATCTGGGTGCGTTGCCGGACTTCGAGGGAGCAGTATGAATAATAATCAATAAGAAAATCAGAGAGTTAATTGAATCTCTAGACAGTTCATTAAAGATAGATATGCAATCAAGTCGCTAAAGTTCCGTCAGACAAGTGACTGAACGAAACATTTAACGAGTTTCCTAAACGTTCCTAGACAACAACACTAACCTAACTTAACATAACCATTTACAATAAAACAAAACACGGAATTTCCAATCTCTCAGTTTATGATCACACTGAAATTAAAATAACAAATGAAATAATCATGGCGGAGTCGACAACGTATTTCCAATTTCACCAAAGACCACAATTTGAAACAAAAAATACTTTGCCAAAACAAAGAATCTAAAAGTAATCAGCTGTTGTCGTGACCGCCATCTTGTTTTACATTATTAATCAATACGCTGGCTTTCAGTCAGACAGATAGTTAAGCGTTTTCGATGCTGCTTTATTTAAATCAAATTGCTAGCGATTTGAATGAGTATCGATCGACATCTCCATGGGCATCGCAAAACTATGAGTATTCTAACATTAACTTTATCCACTCAATCCTGTAACGTAAAATTTGATAGAGACAAAAGGAATTCTAAAAGAATTTGTATAATAGAGCTAGTTCATCTACACATGGGCTTGACCCCGGCGTTGCTCGCCTTGGATCGCCGCGGCCGACCTACTTTTGACAAAAAGACTAGTCGGGAGTATAGTGAGCGGGTTCTATAGTGTGGTGTGCTTTTAATTAGAACACACGCTTGGAAGCAAAACAAGAGCATTTGAGACGATTTCTCTCATATATCGCAGCATTATGATAAATCTAAAATGTATTTGATATATACGTTAAAACCGTCTCCTCATATATGTGGACAATGTCATATTTGTAACGTTTAAATATATTATTTAGTTGTTTATTACTTCCGATTATCGTAAAATATAAAAATTCCGATAATGTTGATATTGCACTCATTGGTGTGTAATTAAATTAAAAATCAGTGTTTGCTTGTTAAGAAAATTTTGTTGCAAATACTTTAGAAAGAGCAGTGTTGGCCTAGTGGCTTCAGCGTGTGACTCTCATACCTGAGGTCGTAGGTTCGATCCCCGGCAGTGCACCGATGAACTTTATTTTTATGTGCGCATTTAACATTTGCTCGAACGGTGAAGGAAAACATCGTGAGGAAACCGACATGTCTTAGACGCAAAAAGTCAACGACGTGTGTCAGGCACTAAAGGCTGATCACCTACTTGCCTATTACATTTAAAAATGATCATGAAACAGATTCAAAAATCTGAGGCCAAGACCTAAAGAGGTTGTAGCGCCACTGATTTATTTTTTTATTTTACTTAAATACCTTTGATTTAAACCAAACGCTTGAACTCGGTACATTTATAAAGGATGCATTGACGAACACGCCATTCTCCAATTACTCAGTATTCCTTTCAGCTATACAGGATTACTAAAAAAGTAGCCTAATTAAATTTCATTAAACGTATATACAGATCTCAAAAGTAAATTTAAACTTTTCTCATCTACGCGAAAGCCGAGTCGCAATTAATATTAAGCAGCGCGGCCCCGAATCACTCTTAATACTCGGTAAATAAATGCAGATTAAAAAAGTGTCCGCATTCATGGCTCTATAGAATTTGTGTCAATTTTTAGTTGTAGTGGCCGCTTATGTAACGCTCTGCAGTGCGTCGCGTTCCGGGATGTACGATTACCGGGACTCAACTGAGAGATTCTGATCAATTTATCGAAGTTATCAGCTACCCAAGAAGGGTAAGGGAGGGCGAGGCTTTTCCTTGGAGCGAGTCATACTGTAAATTTACCAGACCTCAGTCGGATCAAGTGAAACTTCGTTATATGAAAATGAAAATAGGAATGATAGAGATTGGATTTTTAGTGAAATCAGAATGTTTCTAAGATAATCTTTATTATATTTATTTTATTTATTATATTATATTTATAATAAGACAAACTTTATTAACCTTGCTTACAATTCAATTATTCGCATCTTTGTTCATAAAATAATGAATTTATAAATGAAGTAGTATTTCAGCTAATTTCACGACGCTTACACTGTTTACTTCGCTGCATAGCAAGAATAAACGCGCATCTGCGTGGAATCTACCGACTCACTGTTTCTCTTTCTTTCTTTCAATTTTTTGTATCATTATTTCTATCTCTGTCTTGCTACTCGGCGCTGGTCTGTAACAGGTATACTACCCGCATGCGTTCGAATGTCTAACATTCACTCTCACTCTGTCTCTTTCTATCCCCCCTCCACAGGAGCGTTAAACGTTTAACGCAACCTTGTTGGAAGTTACTTTAGAAGTTTTACTACAATACAATCTGTGACGATTGATCAATATTTGTAATGATATAACTTATGTAAGCTTGGTTATTTATTTTTTTAAAGAAAGCACAATGCGAGTTTACCACTATTCACCGACTTTTTTACAACTACTATTAAAGTATTCGTAGTATTTTAATAGATTCTTCAAAACCTAAGACAATGTATTGAACAAAGAATTTCATAAAAAGTATGCAATTATTAGGTAAGTAATGTGGTGCACTAACCGCTGCGGAAGAAAGTATTTAATAACTCAGTTTGAGCAAAATATAAAATAGTTTAAAGTTTAAGCGAATATGCGGCAGGCAGAGGTGAAAATATAATGTCCCGTTTAATTTATCCTTCGTGGATTCCGAACTACGTAGCTCTATGCGCTGTAGCAGCCACGCTACGGCGTAGCGTATACTAACAACTTGTGACTACAGAGTTTTAATGGCGTTATACTAGTTTACTAATTATGAAAACTAGCAATCCGGCCCGGCTTCGGACGGGTGGACATTTATTTTTTAAACATTTTGCCAAACGCAGGACATACATATAATAATGAATTTAGCAATAGTGTACGAGCTCCGTTTGGGTAAGAACTTGATAAACAAGATATATCATATAATTTACGATATTTAATGAGAGGTAAAATAATTGTTGTAAGTTGATCCATGCGTCGGGTTGTCTCTCTACCTAAAATATGACGAGGGGGCCGATGGCTGGCCATGCGTCGTACTTGTGAACGGGTGCTACTTGTGGTGACTGGTCGTACTTGCATTCGTGTATGCGGTGATGTTAGTTGTTACGACTATGTATTGACGTGTTGTTCCCACGAGAATGTAAGTGCGTGCTTCTATTTCACCATGCTCCCTGCTGATAGAGGGCCAATCTTTGTTTTTAATTTATTTTATTAATCTTTATTACTTAAGATATCATATGGAAGATGGTGTAATGGTTGCAGCTCTTTACAAACGTTGTGTAAAAGAAAAAACTTGGCGATTAAAAATAGGGGCTGAAAGTTTATTGCTAGTTCTTCTCTTCAGTTCTACGCCCTTGATTTGAGAACTGGCAGTAAATGTAAAATTAGAAGCATTTAATGTTTATTTCTACTTTGTCGTTCATAAGTGTACCTACATGAATTAATAATTTTTGTTTATGTTTGATTTGATTTAATACTTAACTATTATTTAATAACATAAAAATATTATGGGTGCCAAATGATCCTTAAGTAGGTTTCCTTGTACAAACAATGAGTACAATAAAGTTAGTACGATGACTAAACACGAAAAGATGTGATTATCGTGAAGGTCAAACGGCAAACCGCAGACAGCGAACCCCACAAGGCTTAGTTGCGTTTATGTATATTATTTATATATTTTAATAAAAAAGGGAACATAAACATAAATTTGACGGTTACAGCAACATTTTGCTATTAATTAGTACATATAAATGTATAAATAAACATCTGATAAGGCAGGAAAAGCTACCTGACTAAAATAAGTTACTGCTACTGAGCTAAAATAACTGCAGAGGCAAATATTAAATGGATATTACTCAAACTCAACTAAACTCAAAATATTTATTATCTTTATGCAGTTGCAAAAGGGTAAAGAATTTTAACGTGTGATGGTATGGCAGCGTTCGCAACGTAAATTTATAGGAAGCTAATGAAGCAGAAACAAATACGCTAAAGGTATTTAAATCTTCTCAATGTTTGACGTGATTCAAAAATGAAATGAATTGAATGAAATGAAATGTTTGAAATGCTAACGTAAGGTAAAAGGCGTATATAGTCATTAAGCTAGCTAGTTGACCCTAAAATTGACGATATTATGGCTGCGAGCGACTATCCTATAACGTCAATTTTTGAAAAAAAAACAGGTTCGAGGTTTTTTATTTGTTTATTAAGTTTATGACATCATAAATAGTACTAAATCTACGGATTATTTTACAAAATTTTCTAAATCTTATTTTCTATCTAAAATGTATGACAATTTAAGTAAACATAAGTTTACAAAAATAGAAATTAAACAAATACAAAAAAAAAGTATATAAGATAAGCACACAATAAAATAAAATTACTACATTTTTTTGGACTAATTTAAAGCATAAGAAAATCATCAGCAAAACGGCGTATTAGGTTCGAGAAAGGCACTCAACAATGCTTTCTCTAAAACTATTTTGTATTGATTGAAGCTTTTAAAAGGTTAAATAAAACATACTAAACGAAATTCTCAGGCAATGAACTACTACTTAAGAAGGTTATGTTTCTATTAGAAATACTTTAAGTACCTTTATGACAATGTTCTTATTGAAGTAATATGATCTATTAGCTTTAATTTTTCTTTCTTGGAAACTGTGGAATGTTCACTAATAAAGTTTATATTGAAAAGTTATCCTTCAGAAATCTTTTTACACTTTAATTTAGAACGTTTAAATGAAAATACATGTTTATGGAATTAAAAAGCGTTTTTATAGTACGAAATTAAATTAATCCTGTGTGGCATGGCATATCTGACAGATTCGTGGTCATAATAATAAAACTAAAATGTTTATTTTAACTTTTATTTTTTGTTTATGTTGAAGCTAGTCTATGCAAAGATCTGGGTATCAAAGATTTAGCACGACTTAATTTGTAAATATAACAAATTCCCTTATAAATAAGAAACGTATAATTTTACTAAGGTCTTTAATCTGTTATTATTTAAGTAAATAAAAATTAATTCGATCTATCCCTAAACAACCATCAACTCGCCAGACCTTAACTTTGCGATAATATCTTTGACTGTAGGGCTGTTTTCTATTGCAACTGCTCGCATGGTGAAAAGGCTGTATTCAAAAATACTTCTTGTATTTCATTTGATTCAGTAACTATTTATAACTGTCACAGAATAACATATCAGTAAGGATTAAGACAACAGGCGGTGGTAGACAGCCATGTTGTGATTGTAAATCTCCTCTTAAACTTTCTATTTTTCAAATTCTATTGTATCATAAAAATATGATGCCTTATTTTAAAATATTAAATGTAACACTACAAACAACTCTTATAATTAGTGTGTAAGATAATGTCCTCGGTAAAAGCCGGGGCGGATAGCCACTAAGTCAATAATGCTCTAACTATTGTATGTAGTTAAATGTAAATAAAAACGAGCTAAGAAACATATGGCTGGGATGCAGAAATACGAAGACTGTAGAGAAAGCAATTTGGCTCGCGATCGAGACGCGACTCATAAACCCACGCCAAACAACACATCAATTTCGGTTACGCCGTCCATTAGAGCCTGTGTTTAATGTTTATTACTTGTGCACAAACTTCCTTAAAGTTGCAACATAAAGTAAAGGAAACTGTGGCCTACGGCTGTAATGAGAACATCACCCCGGCTCCAAATAGCACATTTACCATACAGTATAATCAGATTGACTCCTTCGTTCTCTGACAGCGATCAGTCAAAACTGATATACGCTATTATGATTTGAAAAAAAAATCAATGGGCCTGTCATTAAGCTTAGTAGTTTGGAAGTGGTTGCAGGCCATGCCTCTAAATAGGATGTCAAACACTTATAATATAGTATCGGCAAAAATTTATTCATAAATCTTATATATAAAATTCTCGCGCGACACGATTTTGTGGTTAAATTCCTCCGAAACGGCTTTCCCGATTCTCATAAAATTTTGTGTGCATATTGGGTAGGTCTGAGAATCGGACAACATCTATTTTTCATCCCCTTAAATGTTAAGGGTAATCCACCCCTAATTTTTTTTTCAATTTTAGAATTAAAAAAAAATTTATGTGTCAGCATTAGTAAATACATATAACCTACTTTTCACCCCTATACGATCAACCCCTATTTTGTATTATAAATGATATACATGGCAAAACGACGACCTAGTCTTTATAATATAAATTTGTTACCGCTTAGAAGTGTATATAACATAAATGATATCTCCTACTAAACCTGGGCTAGGCTAGGACTATAACCGAAATGTAAACGCCTCTTCATTAATCATTAATACGAAATTAGACTACATATAAAGTACACAAAGTGAAGCGATGTTATCAACGTGTTAACACAGCTTTACACACACCAATGTGTGTTATTTGTGAATAAACAATACAGAGGACAGTGTAGTCGCCGCGTATTATTCGAATTAACATCAAGTGGCGTTGTCTCATTCACAGGCTCTTCAATGTTAACAATTATTTATAAACTTACACTTATTTATGTTTAATAAACTTGCGAATACAAGTACGAAACAGTATTTATTACCAAAAAATTTAACACTTTAAATTTCCATCCATATAAGCACATATTATGTTGTGTAAGAGCTTTATGTATTTTATGCAGCGCTCAACGTAAATAGCAGTAAAGTAAAGTATGAAGCAAAAATATACCACGTACAAATTATGTTTCGAGTTTTACAAGCAGCTCGGCCGCTAGCTCGTCGCTTGAATTCCCACGTTTTATTTTCTCTCGCTTCCATAGCTTCGTCGGTGTGTGACCTGTTCATTCCTCCTTACCCCGCCTTCACCCTTTCCCTGGGACGTAAAAGGCAACATCCTTGTAATTCAAGAGCTCTTTTCAAGTCACTCGCCGAATGTACGAAATGGCGCCACTCTAGTTGAAATTGGAAAGAGTATTTTCGAATGACATCCGACGCGGAGAGTTCCACACGTCAAAGGTCTTTGCTCTCGGGTTGAGAGATTGAATACGTGACAGTCTTCATTTTAACACGAAATTTCCTTAATTAAAAGATTACGTTATTCTTTGAATGGAACGCACTTTCTTATTTTCAAAACGAAATATTGGTGCCGTTCGTGAGATCGTTGATATCAATGTATATGAATTGTAGCAAATAAAAGTGTTAATGGTCGAAGATTTTGCTGACGGTAAATACACTACAGTAGGTAACTGGAATTGTACTATACAACTCTGAACAAAATCAAACTAAAAAGATAAAGTTCTCTGTGAGCATTTAATACTACGTATCTCGAAGGGATTATAGTATAGTCTCGATCAGTAATCTATATATTTAATCAGTTGCAGCTTGATTAGTGTTGTATATGCTGAAAAAGATTTTTGTCGATCGTTTTGACGATCATTGTGACGATGTGTTGTAGTTTGACAGACAACCGAATTTTTTTACAACAATGAGTTACCTTAAACCAACTTTACTGTGTATAGTGATCACTGTTCAAATACAAGTTTGATTCAATTACGTATCACATACGACTAACTCGCACACTCGCGACATATTTACATAAGGGATCCACTTGTTTGTTTGTTTTATGAATATTTGTGTTGCTGAAGTTCGCGGGCGCTCACCAGATGTCGCCGAGCGCCAAATAGGGGAAAACCACAGGCAAACAGTGAAATACGTCCCTATTGATTTGTAATACAGAAGACCTAACTTGTATGAATTAAATGCCGCACAATGGAGCAAGCACATTTCTATATCTGTTTTATTGCTGTTCTTTAGACAAATCGATGATCAGAGGTTTTTGCATCTAAGATAATGGTGTCTTCAAGTTAACATCACCTACACATAATAGCAAATAAATCTTATGATCTTTTTTGTATTTCGAGCGAGATACTTTTTTATCTATTTTAAAACTAAGTTATTATATATCCTTCTTTTACATAGCCGGTTCGATCTGATTTTCTCCTGTTTGCTCTATTCCATTCTGTAGCTAAATCCACCTGCCATCTTTATCGAGATACGAGACGCTCACTTATATAAGCGTTAAATAAAAACATTAGATTTTGTATAACATTACTGTCGGATACAACTATTGTTTACGAAATGATACTAAGGGCCTGTTTCACAATGTATGGATAAAGTGCCAATTAGCTATGCAACACATAAATTATTCGAAAGAAAAAAGTTCCAAATAAGATACTTCGAATTTCATGACGTATAGCGCTATCTGATAGTCGTGAAACGCAAAAATACTATTTATCATACCAATAAGTAACAAATAGCTTATTTGGAACTTATCCGGACATTGTGAAACAGGCCCTAAGTATAGGTAGAATGAAAATGATGTCAAGTTTTTTTTTTATTTAATTTTTTATTTATTAACATAATGGGTTTCACGCACCTTTCCCCGCAATTTGTCCTTCACTCGATTCTCACAAAAATATCCAATTGTTTTCGCATCCCTACTTCATTTAAGGGTTTAAACAATGTCGAGTACTATTTCCAAATGCTTGGTATATTTCTCCACGGTTATTAGTATAAGTTTTTCTAGCGTCATATAAATATTATTAATTTACCTTAAAGGGCGTATCGTATATATGTTTTTCATAATAGACTTTTCTACTATAGTGTCTGTTTCTTAATTAACAAACTAAAAAAATGAGCACGACAAACACTACTTACTTCTACTTTGTTGTACTGATTCTGAGTTTCTCTTAGTTTCTTTTTCAAATCTAGATAGAAACATTCACTGTTGCCTTGTCAGTGAAAACTGTAACTATATATGAAAAATTTTCACTTCACAGATAAACATTTTCCTCTGAAACTGTTAGACAGATTCTTATGATAATTGTGCATGTATGTTTGATAGGTCTAGTAGTGAGTTTATAGCCAATAAATTTTTTTTTTAAATTTTGGATAAAGCTCTTCATTTTAATATCTTTTGACGATATGATTAATAATATATAATACTTATTTTCACCTTTCTTCAATTTTAATAAGACTTAAACCCTTTGCCGGTATAGCAGGTCATATACACGTGTAAGCCGAATTTAGACTAATTATCACATCACGAAATATTATCACGTTTCATCATCATCATCATGAATTGTGTGTGTGTGCATTAAAGCCTCTGTTTTTGTGTCTAAACGAACTCCCTTATAAATAATTACAATGGATTCCAATTATACAGACAATAACTTGAAGATTGCACCAGTCTCCCCTCAACGCAATAATACAAAGTAGTTCCCCGTAGTTCAGTATCGTTGTATGTCTGTCTGTGCGCACACAGTGACAAGTTTTAATGAAACAGACGTCGAGTATTGAGGACGGCCCTCCTGCAAGCTTCCGTTTCCACCACAACTCATTGTTTATCCAGTGGGGATGGCACGATCTTAATTGTTAGTTAAGGATACGGAATAGTGATTTTACGGTTTTTTAATGATTTCCCTTAGCTGTCCGATGTATTTCGTGTCGTTTGTACGTAAGTTTTTTTCACTCTTTTTACTATAATCTCCGCCCGCGAACTTAGACTCGCCTTAAAATTATTTTATACTTAGCCTATCTCTTATCATCTTTATAATTTATTTAACGTTTTGAACGTGCCATTTTAGGTGGTCAAATAGGAATAAATGAACTTATTTGATTTAGTATTGTTTTTTACTAACATAACCTTTACATATTTAAAGAAAACACTTTTTCAACGGATTGAAGCTATGTATTATTATAAACTTATAATTATTTTACATAGCTTTAATCCGATTAAAAAGTGTTTTCTTGATTTGATTTTTTAAAAGAATATACCTTGGTGCAATTAACTGTGTGTCAATGGGAAAAGGGAGCACATAGTAACTAATTAAATGTAAATACAATTATAAGTAACGGAATAGTTAAATAGGAAAGAATCGAATTTTATTATAAAATCTTTACATTTTCAAGATTAGAAACAATTGATTCGAAAAAACTAATTAGCTGGTATACTCCATAATAAAAACGCTACAAAATTTATTTATGCCCCGGGTTTTAATTTGCGATTCAATTTGGTCATAGAGTAGTTTCTGATTTGAACTGAATTGAATCAAAAACAAATATGTACGTTTTAATCTGTATTGTAACTAAATTCTTATAATTTGTGTGGATTACGAAAATGTTATTTATTTAATAAATGTAAATAATACATATATAACAGTACCAATTTAAGCATACGACCAGGCTACAGAAGATAAATCACTCCTTATATGGAAATTGTATTCGTTTTAACAACAAACTAAACTGTAATCAGAGAATTATCTAAACTAAATAAATTCAAAGCTCACGTTAAAAGTAAATTAATCAATAAAGGATTTTGTAATTTGACAAATCATTAAATGATCCTAATCATCGGGATTGATTTGCTCTAGTTTCACTGATTTGTATGACTCAAAACTTAGCGATTAAAAAGAGTGGCGGAGTCAGTTCTTCTTGCTCGCTCTACGCCGTTGACTTGTGAGCTTTTAAAGCTTTAGAATTGATTTAACTTCTTTTCTGACGTTCATAAGAGTACTTGCTTACTAATATTAATAAAGTTATTTTGACTTTATTATCCTCTTGGAAAATTGACTACAGGAACTATTATTGAAAACTAAATAATTAGTTTTAGATAGATACAGATCTCTATCTAAGATACAAAATATTTTAATTTCATAACATCTTTTACAACAGTTCATATACAATTATGACAAATAAATTAATGTCGAATGTCATAAGATGTGGATAAAACGAAAGAGGTATGTTCCTTCAGGTAAAAGGCGTGATAATATAAATATAAAATTTTACTAAATAAAGCCACTGATTTTTCGTCAATTGTTTTTCGCATGCCCCGCACGGTGTTTATCGACGCGTATATATATGCATTGCGGCAATGGTCCGCGTGTTACCGCACACTACACGTTACACCGCCAATATATCGTGTGTGCGAACGCCAGGGGCAGTCAAAGTGCAATTACAACGCTGCTTATGTCCTGAATTATTCACGAGCGCACTGAAATGTTTAAAATCGGCTGTTAACCGTGTACAGTATTTTGAAAGAAACTGCTGTATTACCAGAAACACCTTATATTTATACAACAAGTCGTATGTTGCTACAGTTACACTCATGTCTTACACTCAATCAAAAGATGATGGTGCGACCTTATCTACCCTACTTTTGTAGTTTACTTCTACTTTTTACGATTTAGTGTAAACTTTTGTTTAGATTTTGGGTTTTTTTTTAAATACATTATGTATTGGATTGTTTATTAAGTTACATTAAGTTATATTAAGGTATAAGTACTACTTAGTATGTAAGTTCATTGTTTTGTTTAGATTAGACCTTTGTTAAGTAACAACATATAGGAAAGAGTGTGAATCCCTAACACAGGTTATATAACTTAAAAGGGATGTACTAAAATGTATATTTAAGACCAGGAACTTAATAAAGGAAATTTTTGTTTTTTGTTTTTTTTGTTTTGTTTATGTCGTATGTTGACCTAGTGGCTTTGACGTGGTTCTCTCAACTGAGGTCATAGGTTTGATCCTCGGCTGTGTACCAGTGGACTTTCTGTCGATCTGACACTAGCTTGTAGGAAAACATCGTGAAGTAACTTTAATCCAAAAATCGACCAGACGCAGAAGGTTGACCATGTACTTTCTTAGAAAGAACAAGAAGGCAAAATCGCAATAGGCTTATGTTAAGTGATGTGGGCCCCTCAACGCCAAATTTGACTATAAAACAATGATCAAAGAAAGAAATGCACTATGAGGCCCGGACCCATTTATGATTTTATTTGTCGAATAGAGGTCAAACGGGCAGGAGGCTCACCTGGTGTTAAGCGATACCGCCGCCCATGGACACTCTCAATGCCAGAGGGCTGGCGAGTGAGCTGACCGAATTGGTACGCTCTTTGCTTTGGATTGTAGTGCCACTGGATTATTATTATGACCTAACCGTTAAACCATATAATGTTCCAGTGGGATTATAATTATAAAATTACCTGCGTAATTCATAAATAAATCCCACCCCCACAACCTTTTTAGGTGAGGTGATTTCTGAATCGGTTTCATAATCATTTTTTCAACCTAATAGACGTAAGTGATCAGCCTGCTGTGCCTCACACATGTCTTCTTTTTGAGTCTAAGACATGTCAGTCTCGTCACGATGTTTTCCTTCATTGAGCGAATGTTAAATACGCGCATAGAAAGAAAGCCCATTAATGCACAGCCGGGAATCGAACCTACGATCTCAGGGATGAGAGTCGCACGCTGAAGCTACTAAGCTAACACTGCAATTTATTTAATTCAATTCACAACTAATAAAACCATATAATTAAACGCGTCACGCTAAACTAGTATTTTCTTTTAATATCTCGTGTTTATTCAATGCATACGTAGTGTATATTGAGGCCCTGAAGGGCGCGTCACAGACAGAAGGGTCGGCTCAGGTCTACAGCTTGTCTTTTGTCCTCCCCTTCCAACCCCTCTGCCACCCCCTCCCATCTCATACACCGCAATCGAGTGGTGTCCGTACTGAATAGGTAATTGCAAGAAATGATTCCGCGCTCAAACAATCTGCAAACAAGGGCTTGCAAAGGGGTTCTTGTAATAGAAAAATATACTGTTACGGAAGCATCATCATGTCATGAATAATTTATTTATGTAGTTGTTATTTTAAATATCTTAATAATGTAACACAAGCAAGTGAAAAATCTTGCTAAGAATTATTTCGCTTTTTTAATATTTAAAATATGCTAATATATATATTTTTTAGAATTATATATGTTGTAACTTATGGCTAATACCCTGCCAAGTATTGAGTAAATATAGTTACTCTTTTAATGAGACATGGTACAAATACGTTTCCAAGCATCGATTCGTCTATCACTAACGATTTCCTTGCAATACTAAAAAATACAAACATTAAAAAAATATTCTTCGGTGTCGGTGACAATTGCTGGGTCTAATATCCGACTTCTTCGAGCACTTCTTCTTCTACTAGGCTTACATAATATAGTAAGAAATTAACAAATAAAATTACTAAAAATAATGAAATTACAGAATTTATTAACGAAAAATATGTAACCACAAATTCAACAACAACATAATAAGTGACATCTCTAGCGAAAACCCAATAAGCTATCTCATTCGATTTTTAAAAATTTGAGATAGATAGATAGGTAGATATTCGATATAAACGTTTTAAAGACACAAACATGTATATTTTAATATGATTTGTACGGTTTTATATACTTTATTTGGTTTATATTAATTATCAAATATCAACCAAATAAATTTAAACTCAGAGATTGCATGCATGCCACACCAAAAATGAATTGTCTTCGTAGGGTTTGGTTATTGGAATGCAGATAGGAACACAATCTGAGATCGACTGTCACTGATCCCAGATTGTTTTCAATCTGAGATCCGATTCAGACCGTGATTAGTTTTATTGTGTCGGGCGTATATCTAATGCGCGCATCGAAGTCAGCCCGACCATACCGCGCGCCGTGCTTTTATAGCCTGAAAACTAGTTTGGTCCAGTATACTCCACTCATACACTTCACTTGAGTATTTACAGCTTATAATATATAAATTAATCTGACTAACAGCCTGTCATAGTCTACATCTACGTAATAGTCTATAGATTCAGATACATCATAACATAAGTTGTGAGGCATAATAACGACAATACCAATGGGACTGACAAGACAGACAATCTGTAACTAATTGCAATTCAATTATCCAGGGAGTGGGTATTGTTCAGTAATGTATTCAGTGAGAGGACACTGTCGCCTCACCTGCGCTTATAACTATTAACTACAGCTGACACATTATTCACCGGATGTGTATTAGTCCCACCCACATTAACATTGTCATCAATGGATATCATTTTCGTTATAAGGTTTCGTTTTATTAGAAATTTAAATATGGAATAAAAATTGTGCTAATATAGAAAAATCACTATTTTATGGTAATACGGCACTTTAGATGTGAACCAAGAGCCCAGACGTTAGTCAGTTATGCGTAGTTCGTTACTCCACGGTAATGCAATAATCCTTAGCTAAGCAAAGTATTTTTAAAACTTTAGTTTTAACAGAAAGTTTGCGAATAAGAAAGGAAAATAATAGTCGTCGTATTTGATATAATTTGTTCCATATAGCTCTATTGAGTTACCACGAATGAAGTATCATAAGAGGCGAATGTAATCATAATATCCAGACGGTATTATATAGCGAGCCGCATGATTGATGGAGCCTGTCATACTAGGTGAGATCATGATGTCGACTTCGTCAGACACATCTGTCCATCGCTTCATGTCGACCCTTGCGAATAACTTACTTTATTAAAGTACAGTTCACGTACATTATACAAATGCCCTTACTAAACTTTCCGGCGTAACTTGGAAACAAATCGAAGCGTTCATGAATATTCCAGATTTTAATTAAAACATAAAACAACGTAAAGTTTGTAAGCAACTCGGTGTAAATTTCGAATCTCGAGGAAGCAAACGAACAAAACATTGCTGCCTGCCCAAGTCTATACCTATTGTGAGTCGAGATGAGCTACGAATGGTTTAGCGGTTAATTCGTTCAGTCGTTCGTTCAGATGCGGCTCACCAGTCGTCAGATCCCTGCATTGCAGATTGATAAAAGATTTTAAACTCGGCTTCTAAGCGAATTAAATCTGAGAGCCGTCCTGGGCTCCGTTGAGATGGGAAACGATAAGAACAAAAAAGTTCGGGACCGTATTTTGTGCTATCTACAACACATCTATCGTGTGGTTTGTATTTTGCTTTTGCTCATTAATCAAATGTAAGTGTTACTGAAGATTGTAGTTATGATAGGGCTATTACGCAAGACAACATTTACTTTCGGAGCAACTAATACAACTAACCTAATTCAATAACATACATGTGTGTAAATCTTAATATATATAAATCTCGTGTCACAATGTTTGTCCTCAATGGGGAGTCCAAAGAGTTAAACCACTTAACCGATTTTAATAAAATTCGCACACCATGTGCAGTTCGATCCAACTTAAGAGATAGGATAGTTTAAATCTCAAATTATAGTCGCAATTTTATTTTATTGCAAATTATTTGTTTATTATTTGATACAATTCTAACAGATGGCGCTGTGTTAAAAGTACCAACGTTTCACAGACACAGACAGCTATCTACCTTTAACATTACAAGTTCTCCTACCGTTTCCCTTTAATAGTTTACTACCATGTAATAACAACAACCTTAGCCACAGCAACGCTTGGCCGAGTCTGCTAGTAGTATAATATATTTTTTGTATTCTCGTTCATCTAATTGGGTTGTGTGCGATTCCCTTGAAAGGCACGGTATGTGTTGTAGACATTGGATTTTATGTTACGACGAGATTATGTTAAAGTTTGGCGTTAGGAAATGGGTTGTCTCACCTTTGATAAGATGCGCGGCGAGCACAAGGGCGGCGGTGAGCGCGTGACGCCGCCACATGCCGCGGCCCACTGTCGCCGCGACACGCTGTTGACAAACATACATTTAGAAATAAAAACACATAAACTTTGATTTTGTTTCCTTTGGAGCATACTTGGGATCAAGTGCACAGGCGCTAATTAAGGATTTAAGTTGATGCCTGGTAGATAGTACCGGTGACCCCAGAGCTGCATGTATCGCAATACAGCGAGGTAATGCCGTCAGCAAAGATATACTGCCACATTCTTTCTCTATTCATTTGTTAATTACTATGTAGGTTAAGAATATTATTATTACTGTATATTCGTGTGTTGGGATTAAGACTATATTTACATTTTAAACACACATATACATCATACTCGAAAACTTCATTTAAATATTTGTATTTGGAAGGGCGTGTCAACCAAAGTTCATAAAGCCATTAACAGTATGCCTGAATACTTTGGATAAAAAAAAATATGTTTTATAATCCGATGCTTTTGATATAAATGTGTTTTTCCGAAATAAATACCGTGCAAATTTCAATATTTCCATCGTTTGTACGAAAATAAAATATCAACAAATACTCGCCAAATACACAGAAATAATTGCATAAAATTCGTTTGAAGATGGTATCTGTACGTATATACATAATATTCAAATCAGAATTAACATTTCACTCGGAGTTCCGAATAAAGAATGAAGGAACACACCGGCGATATGTAAAGTGGACTGGCCGCAACCGGTAATCATGAATGGAAATTAGCTGCCGAGGAAAGTTTGTGGGGTATCGTATGTTCCACTTATTGGGCTAACTTATCGCGTCAATATTATTTGTGGGGCCATAACGCGTTCCATCATGGCTTCTTGACACGTGACGTCACAATTAACTCGTTAAAACGGCGATAGAGACGCCTTTTGGTAACTATTTATTTTATTAACGCACAAATCACTGTAATGACCAGATAACGGCCGCGAGGGTTAATAATAAATTACCTATCATAATTTAGCTATAAAAAGAACAAGGCTATTTCACTTCATTTCTTAGTTCGCTTTTCCGTTCGTTCGCTCGGATTTTCATATTAGTATCGAAATAATTGGTATAAAAAATCATTTTTTCTTCTAGGTACTTCTTATATAAAACATAAATTAACGGCGCTACAATCTCCTTAGGTCTGAGCCTCAGATTTCTGTATCTGTAACATGATCAGTTGTTAATCTAATAGGCAAGTAGGTGATCCTTATGTGTCTCACGCTCGCTCTTGACTTTTTTGGGTCTAAGGCAAGCCATTTCCTTACGATGTTTTTCTTGACCGGTCGGGCGAATGTTAAATGCGCACATATAAAGAAAGTCCACTGGTGAACAGCCGGGGATCGAACCTACGACCTCAGGGATGAGAGTCGCACTTTGATGCTACTAGGCCAACACGACTCCCATATACATATGACCGTAATACAATTGAAACTATTTAACGCTTAAAGTATATTAACCGTCATCCTACACAGACGTAAATTTACCAGGTGGCTATAGCCGTCCTTGATAAATGGTATATCGAATAAAAAAAACATAAAGAAGAAATGATAAGATAATATAAATATATTAGAGTAGCGCTCATTCTCGGCTTCGCTGAATATGATTAAATATGTATTACACATATGGTATCGGCTTTTACGTAGATATTTAAGTTTTTTATAAAACTCTAGTACATTACGTTACTCTATAGTGAAATAGTTTACGCAGGGATTTTGATCGTGAGTAGTGTTGGCTTAGTAGCTTTAGCGTGCTACTCTCATATCTATTCTCGTAGGTTCGATCCCCGGCTGTGCACCAATGGACATTCTGTCTAAAACATCGTGAGAAAACCAGCTAGCCAAACCCAAAAATTCGATGGCTTGTGTCATGCACTGATTTGAGGCGAAATGAGATCGGAGGCTGACCTTTTACTTGTTTATTAGATATACAAATGATCATGAAAGAGATATTTTTAATAGTTTCGGTTATATTATCGAAAATTTGCAAAAACAAATTCCTTCTTTATTTAAACATTCTGCAGCCTTTGCATCAGAGAGAATGCAGGATTTTTATGGTGGTAGAATCATTTTAAACTCTCCCGTAGTTTTGGAGCCAATATATTGTATATAATATCAAACCTTTAATATTTATAATATTAGGGTAGTAAACATAAGTTTACAATCAACAAAAACGTTTTAACATTTTAATATTACTATCCATAAGATGGAAAGTACATAGATAACAATATATATAGATGATGTAGATATATGTACATCAACAAGACAATTAACTGTTACGGCCTTAATCATATTAGACTGATCCATCGCAGGCCTGTTTCTATATTATTACTCGAAAACCGCACTGTAACTATAGTTCAGTCAACTTAACCAGCAGTTAACGACCACTTTGTATATTACTGTTTTGCTTCAATTGAAAACATTTATTCATGACTATTTATGCGGTGGCTTATACTATCTATACAAAGTCCTCATTCCTTTCAATAGTGTAAAAATAGATAATAAATTGTGGTTATAAATCCTTTAGAATTGAATAGGAGTAAAACTTACTTATTTGTTGGTACTATAGCTAATTTATAGCTATGTTATACAATACAGATTAACCAAAAAGGGAATTTAGAAATAAACAAATAATAAAAGTAAATGTCAAAAATTAGAAACAAAAGATGTTTAGAAATTTAAAAATAAACAACAATAAACAGTGTTTACAAAATTTTTAACCTACATAGTAATAATTATTAAAAACTGAAACAATTTTTGTTATTTACAAAACAAATATAATGAAATATTTATTCGAAATGATACATGGTTGGCTATAGTTAAGTGCCAAAGAAAAACATAAATATAACATACATATATATATATTTGCAAGGTATTTACAAGGATTTCTTTGCCATTCTCAGAACCAATGTGAGCACTATTAGCAAAACGTCGAATTGTAATGACGTCTTTATTGGCAATTAAAATGAGTGGTGAAGAGTTTATTGCCAGTTCTTCTCTTCCATTCTATGCTCTTGAACGCCTATGAACTGGCAGTAAATGTAAAATTAGAAGCATTTAATGTACATTTCTTTTTTGACGTTCATAAGTGTACATTATGTTATCTACATGAATAAACGATGAACAGGTACATACGAAGAAATTTTGCTTCCTGTCTGTTGGTAACAATTTAAAATACCAAAATAGCTCCGGACACAAATAGACCTATCCTTGTCCGCCCACATTAGTTTGCAGTGAATCTGACATCAGAAAACTAGCGATTTCCATATTTACTCACCAAAAATAGATTTTTGAGAAACACTGAAATTTATTATAACTTAATTTTAACAAATGATTTATAAAGATACTAGCGGATCCGACAGACGTTGTCCTGTCTACACGTCTTTAATTTCAAAATTTCAATTTTTAATAAGCCATTTTGATGAAAATTATTATTCAAATGTTATGACAATAACTAACGATCCAGCACATGGTCACACACGATATAACACAATGATAACAAAACTTTTTTTAAATTTTGGGACAGACTAAAATTAAAATTCGAATATTATTTAAAATTTGACACTGCGATGGTAGCGCCGTCTGTCGGATCCAATGTAAAACATTCCAAAATCAACAACAACTAATAAATTGAAAATTAATTAAAAAAACATTGTCCAGCGGACAAAATTGTGAATCTAAACCATTCCCAGATCCCCTTGAACACACACAAAAAATTTCGTCTAAATCGGTCCAGTCGTTTAGGAGGAGTTCAGTCACATACACACGCACACAAGAAATATATATATTAAGATTTATTATAAGATACTTAAAACTGGCATAAAGTTAAAACTATTGTCATCAAAAATTGATATAGATTTTCAGAATAAAAATCGAAAATCGACTACGTTTGGCATTATGATTCAACATCGAACAATGAAGAAAGCATTCGATAGAGTCAATAAGTACCTGCTGCAACTAAAATGCAGCAAATGGCGGAAGGTAGAACAGGTCATGAAGTGCTGGGCGTTTCTCATTTAGGACACCAAACAAATAAGGTCGCAGACTGGAGTAAGCGAGTGTTAAAGATGGATTGGTTGATTCAACTTCACAAATACAGATTCAGTACTAATAATATACTTTATAAGTGAAGTAAACATATAATACTCATTTTAGTACATATGCTTATTATTATAAAGAACATGTTTTTTTTAAAATGTGTGCGTGTACACACGTAAGAAGTGAAACTACTTTATGACCTTATTTTTCGAAAAATGATCTGCTATTTGCAACCTTACAGAAATTGGTTAAATAAAGTTAAATTAGAGAATTTATAAATTAAATAAAAAAAACAAAATATAAATTTTTAAATATATTATATATTTTTTGTAATTTAATTAACTAATTTTTACAGAATGAAAATTAGAATTTAATTACTTATAATAGAATTGTCACTATCATTGTTATCGTTATTGTACATTTTTGTTATTAATGGCGAGATTGAGATGAGATTCGAAAATCTCAACGGAAAAATGTGATGCGTAACCGAAACATGTGACGCGCAACTAAAAAATGTGACGGTAATTTTTATTACAACGCCGATAAAGAAGTTTCACTTAAAAAAATGTAACAATAAAGCTTTATCACAATGACAAGTGGTTATTAACATGTCTAATTGGTTATGGAAGTATTCTACATTACATGATATGTTGATGTTTACCTATATGCCTTTATCCTTAATAATCCATACAAAAAATTTACAAAAGTACAGAAATTACTATTTTATCAATGAAGTATATGCAACGAAAACTTTAAGTAGTTTTTGTATGTGCTTTTTAATACTAATGCAAATTTGGCAAAAAGAGCGACAAAAACTCAAAGGAAATTAGCCCGTACGAGTCTGCTGAAAGAAGGCAGTTTTTCCGTTTGGCTGCAAAGTCGCCGCCGGCCCTCTCTAATTAGCTCCACAAACTGCCGCTATTTGTGACACTACACTACACACTACTAGATTATTCGCTTAACACGTTTCAAACCGAATGTTTTTTATTCATGCTTTTAAATAGTTTAAATGAAAAGAGTTTTTATTTATATTTTATAAGTTTACAAACAATAAATGTACCACGATGTAAGTTAAGTTGACACAATATTGGCTAATTTTTGAGTATCTAATGTTTCAAAATAAAAGATCTGGTTTTTAAAAATGTGAATTTTTAAACCTCTCAATTGAATCACAGGTAGACAGATCGATAGACCTTTTCACAGAACATAGAAATAAAATATCTATTACGCGCTAAAATTCTGAAGTTAAGTTACCTTAAAGATAAAACACATAAATATTATACTTTGCAATGAAAAAGGAACAAATTCAAAATGAAATGAATGCAGTGAAGCCCGGAACGACATTGGAGCGCTACGCCTGTGACGTCACCTGCGCTACGACTGCTACGAACGCTACGAAATTGGATAATGTAACAATTAATAGAATTACATACAAAAAGCGGGTTTTCCGTACATTTGTTTCGAAAAATGTTTCGCGCATTGTTATTATTGTATTCTTTGTCAGTGAACTTATCTTGTTAATTACACATTGACTGCTTTGTTATTACTTAATTGTTCGGATCTGCATAAAAGTTAATGCGGATAAAGTCTTTGTTTCGCGTATCGATTATTTTACATCGTTCCGGATCGCGTATTTAACTGTCAACTATAAAATAGCTATTAATACATTGTCAGTTGTGACATTGGTGACATCGCGACGGGTGAAGTGCAATAACAATGCGAATTACATGAGCAGCAATTACACGGTCCATCGCGTCGCTGTGTACAATATAATGTACAGTGTCGCACGTGTGAGTGTATATCAGGCGAACGGTGCCGGGTGCAGGTTAGTGCTGACGCTAACGTGGGGCCGCCCGCCCTACGCTTGATGTATATTGCGAGCGCCGCACCCAATTTAAGTTTGCTATAAACTTACGACATGTAATATTATTAAGTACAGTAATTATTATCATCTCATTTCGAGGCGAGGGAAGTTGCTTCGTATCGTTGCTGAAATTAATTACAATAGAGTATTTATATTTTAATCTGAGTTTTTAGAAATAATTATGTTAAGTGTGTCAGATCGCTCATCAGTCATCATGATGTATGGGCTCAGTAAAATCAGTGTTGTTGTTAACAACTAAGCCGAGTTAGGCAATTATAAAGTTTAGATTTTCATAGTATAAATTATTTACCTCGTACACTGATATGGTTAACACTAAGCAAGAGTTTAACGGTTAAAAAAAAAATCCTATGTCACTTAAAAACCTTAGTTGTTTAGAACCTGACACGTGTAGATATATGTTAGTTCTATCAAGACAAATGTTCACTCTCTAACATCTTGTTTTATAACCCAATGGCTTAAATAGTATATCTGTTGTTACTTCCCAATTACCAAATGCATATGACAGAAAACTTAACCCAGTGGTGGTGGACGTGAGGTGGACGCACAGGCTGCCCTTCGTATTCTTAGGGCAACTCTGCGCGATATAACAACCAACTTTTTTTTAAAGCTGTCAACGCCTTTGCGAGCCCTTTTTGTTTTCCGGCTAATACTTTGTATCCATTGTTTAAGCATTCAATTTGTTAACATCAGCTGATCTTGCCACTTTGCCCCCTGTTATATATAAAAAACAGATGAAAATCAACAATATTATAGCGTGATGTACGTAACCATTATACTAGGATATTTAAACAAATGGTTTATAATATTTTGACAACACCTAAGGAATGTTTTTAAAATAACATTAGAAATAAAGTAGTAAGAACTCTTTCAGAATATTGAGCAATCTAAATCTAGATTAAATATAATATAATATTAAATTTAATGAGAAAACAATGGAAAATAATAATTTGTTGTAAATTTTAATTTTAACCTATGGAATTCCTGGTTATATTAATAATGTTGTATAAGCTTATTGTAATATTACAATTGCTCACGATATTTCCATATTATGAGCAATGCGTGCAAACTGGCGGCGCTTGATACAGTATCATTACCAATTAAACGAGCCACTTAAGATGCCCGTGTTGCACTGATAGCAGCCTGCATCAACTATTGAATGGTCATTATTGTCTTAGCTTAACTACACTTAGAGAGCAGTGTTGGCCTAGTGACTTCAGCGTGCGACTCTCAAACCTGAGGTCGTAGGTTCGATCTCCGGCTATGCAGCAATGGAGTTTTTTTTATGTGCGCATTTAACATTTGCTCGAACGGTGAAGGAAAACATCTTGAGAAAACCGACATGTCTCAGACCCAAAAAGTCGACGGCGTGTGTCACTTCAGGCTGATCACCTAGATTTAAGAATGATCATGAAACAGATTCAGAAAGCTGAGGCCCAGACGGAAGAGGTTGTAGCGCCACTGATTTTTTTAACTACACTTAATTTTAGAAGGACTTCCAAATGTAATAAAGGTGTATATTTTATAATTATTTGGTAGTTAAAATTTTCATCATTCTAATCAGCATTTTTTTTTAATTTGAATATAGTTCAGTTTTGAGGGTTAGAATCACGGAAATATTGTCTTGTATTTTAGTCTCCGTGTTGTAATTAACATATTTATATGTTAAAAGAAAAAATGGTTTTTAAGGTATTCAGCCATTTTAATTATTACAATTTACAGCTTGAATTTAAAAGTATGAAGCTGTTTTACGGTTTTACGGGTTGATTGAGGTGTTAAATGTCGTGTCGAGGCACTTTCATAAAATTTTAATTCAATTTAACATTTGTAAAATTGTGATTCTCAAACCGGTATCACCGCCTACAGTTCCTTGGTTAAGGTAACAAGTTCCAGTGTTCCAAATTTGGAGAACTTCTTGTCAGGAAAAAAAGTCAATGCTGATGGATCAGTCGAAGCCATTTTAAATGATTTTTTTTTAAACCCAAGTGTTTTTTTTTTGTAAAAAATATTAACTATTACTATGGAAAAAGGGCATAGATAGCAATAATACTTAGTTTGTTCATTAAATATATTCTATAAAAAATATAATTTTCGTTCCTCCCATACAACACACCAATTTCATATGTAAGACCTACTAATTACCGACATGCGATAATAGCTGCATTTTTAGTAAATTAATATGAGCCGCTCTAATTGCATAATTCATGACGTGGTGTACGTCAAAGTGTCGTTGGAATAGGTCGTGAGCACTTCACTAACATTATTCACTAAACACTACATTCACAATTTTAATATCTAGTATGTATTTTTATTATGTACCTAAATTATTATAGTATAGTACGGACTTTAGTACTTACTATACTAACGGACCACGTTGTCCAGTACATACTAAAAAACATCTAATTGTAAATCTACGCGATTCTTTACTGCGAGAATTCGAATTCACCAATATCGGATTACAAATTAAAGATAAAATCATACGCTAACAATCACTCAAAACCTCAAAGATTATCTTACTCTCTACTTATCAATCTTTTATCTGTAACATATTTGCCAACAAAACAATATATTAGTTTGTTTTTTTACTAAACCGTTTAAACGTTCCCTGACCTTCCACACATATTTCAAGATCGAAATAACTCTCATCTGTCCAGCCATCTATGTATTATAATTGCAGGAGAAACCTGCAATCAAGAAAGCTCTCGAGTTATTGAAATTTTCACGAAAATATTGTTTCATTACTTCGTGGGCCGGCAGAACAATTCAGAAGACACGAAGCGAGTGATCCAACCTAAATAGAGATTACAGTATTTTCCCATCAAAAATGTAATATTTATAAAAGAACAGGGAAGGTAAAAGGTTTGAATCGTTTATAGGGGCGGTCCAATCGATCGCTCCCGAGGAAACGATGGTCGGTGTGCGGCTGTCTTCCGGCCTCACGGGTCATCGCTGACACCAATATCCTTTTATTGTATACTTTGAAAGTATTCTTTGTTTGTGGAATATTTTTAGCAAAGGGATTGGAGATCTAATCATTTCCTTCCACGACTCAAAATTTAATTGATTATACTTTTACTGCGTTAGGCAAAAATGATGAGAGTAAATTGGACTTTATTTAGATATAATGCGTTATAATTAAACTTTCAATGTATTAAATACCTTTGTTTCTATTGTCAGAGTCGCTTTTTCTACAGACGTAGATTAATTTTTTTTAAAAGATTTTTATCTTGTCTTGCCAAAGAATAACCTTTAATGCGTTAATAAGTACATACACGTTTCAAAAAAAAAAAAAGGCATATAGATATAATATTAAGCAGGCAACAGTTTAATACTAATCAAAATCTTGTAACTAATTAAAATCAAATTACAGGAGATGCGGTCACTGAGTTGACACTATCTTCTATTCGTCTCATTTGACAAATTTGTGCGGTACAACTTTTTAAAAGGAAATTGGTATGAATTAATTGACTACGCTAGCGTATTACAGGTAGCAAATCAAAATTACTATTGAATAGAATAACGTAACAATGGCGGGTGTCGAGTGGAACGTCTGGGCGATCGCCGACACAATGGGGAATGAGCGGGATTTTTGTTGATCGGAGGCATTTAGCGAAGTTAACAAAGGTATCGGAAACAATCCACACGACAATAGAGCTGCTGTTGCTGACGATTCATCAACTTCCACAGAATAACTCTTTAACGATTACAAAAGCTCCACGATTTATACCATCGACTGCTCCGCGTTTTGTATGTTCACCAATTAAACATTTTAAAACTATCATTTTTTACGAATATTATTTTATTTACTCACTAAAATAACAGACAGCCACAGGATATTTAAGTCTCATTAAATTTCTGCTCAGATTAAAAATGGTTTTAAAGAGTAGAAAGCCCAGCATATACAATAATAGATAAGAACACATGAAAATATAAACATTTAACGGACATACAAGGACAAAGCAATTATAATAACGATTTAAAATGGCGATCGATTTAAGAGGTAAATATATGTGCTATACGTTTCTTTTACGCCTTCCTTAATCCGTCTTTTTGGTAAATATCGGTTATGAAGACTACATTTAGTTTACTATTCATAAGTTTTATTATCTTGGTAAAATAATCACGGATTTCGAAAATTATGCCGAAATTTCGTTGTCTACATATTTTATTAGTAAGTTAAAATAATAAATTGGAATTAGTAAATATATTTCCGTATTTTAAAGACTAGCGATTTAATTACAAAAATACATTAGAACATAATCGTCTAAGAGCTAGCAACGTTTTTGAGAGAGAATTTCAGGTAGGCCAATTTTTAGGTATCCTATCTCTCTCACTCTCCCGCTCGTCATATAGACTATCTATAATTAGAATTTAAACAAGCTATACATAATACTGAACTAAAGTTTTTAAACACACACTATTATTTTTAATTTCATGAAATCGACGTAGATATTGTGTGCAGCGAGTGCACTGCAAATTATTCATAATATCATAAATATCCATTATACAGTGTCAATTACTGTCATTGTCATAATTCAAAATATTGTAATTTGATAGTATGCATGCGAAAACGTAGCTGAATTGAACTAATTGATTCAATGATTATTTATTGGCTGGTAATAAACCTTACCTAGAAATGCAGCCGGTAAATAACGTTTTTCAATACTTCGAAGAAAAATTATCACGACCAAATTAAGGTTTAGTGACTATATATTAAAAAAGAACACTCTATTAGTTTACATAATTAATTATCTATAGTTGAAGACTTTATATGTAATCTTCTTAATATATATAAATCTCCTGGCACGATGTTTGTCCGCGATGGACTACAACCGCGACCGACAAACCGACTAAACCGATTTTAAATTAAATTGGCACACCGTGAGCAGTTTCATGCAACTTAAGAGATAGGATAGCTTAGATCGTTAATTACAGACGTCATTTTATTTTATTGCAAATATTTGTTTATTATTAGATACAACAGATGGCGCTGTGTTAAAAGTACCATCGTTTAATAATATTTAGCTATTAGCATAAGCTATTCCTTCCAAATAAGTTCTCCTACGATTTCCCTTGAATACTCAAATTAGTTTACCACTAAGTAATATAACAAAAACATTAGCCACATCAAGGCTTGGCCGAGTCTGCTAGTTGTATTATAATTTTTGTTTCAACCTATCGGATAATTTCATTTGACGCCTTTGAGTACGGCTTTGTCTTGTTTCTTTGCTTTGTCCGACGAAAACGTTAATAAACTCCTAATATTTCTGAACTATAAACATTAAATTATACGTAGTTTGCATGCTGCATTACACTCGAAACGTTATAATTGGTAACATGAAGCATCGTTACGAATATTTTTTAATAACTTTTAGTATTTACAATTGGAAAAATGTACAACCTTTGATGGGCTTTTATTTGACCGAAAATGTGTGTACATTTTGTGTTGCCTCTGTTTCCGTTATTAACTATTTAAAATAAATAAACAATAAAATGGTAAAGAATGAATAATAAAAACTAAACGTTGGCATATGCAAATACATGCAGTATACGAATTGTTTCGAAACGTAATGCGTGAGAGCTGTCAAAAACTGAATTTGTCACATTGGCATATACGTACTTGACAAAATCGGGAAATGCCGAAAGCACAGATTCTGGCATATTGTTAAAGCTTCGTGCGTAGGACGAAACGACGCTAATCATCATTAGGCCAGTCTCATTCTTTTCTACGTATGAGGAATATTTTTATGTATGTAATAGAGATACGTAAGCAGTGTGGGTTAAAACAGGACGCACTGACAAGGATACGAAAGGGAATGTTCAGGTGGTTTCGCCATGTGAACAAATGAATGAGAAGGGACAAGGTAAAAAGAATACAAACTAGAAACACTAGGGTTGCCTGGAAGAGATCGCTTGTTAGAGATAAGGCCGCCCGTTGCATCCCTTGTAATTTATATATACTGTGTTATTTGTATTTCTTTAGCAACGAAGTGTAAATAAATAAATAAAAAATAAATAAAAAACCCATCACCGATGATCATGCTTGAATGTGAATGTCGATGAAGCGAGAGAGGTATGTCAGAACCATAGCAAGTGGAGATCCGTGGTCTCTGCCTACTCTTTAGAAAATAGCATGGTGAGTAGACTGATTAGACACGGTGCCTTGGGCAGCACAAATCACAAATTAATGATGCCCGTCAAAAATTGATTTGATCGATTGCTATACACTGCGATGACATTTAATAATGTCAATATTGGGATGAAAATGTTATAAATTAATTATTATTTGTTTCAGGTACAAACAAAATGATTACCATAATTAATATTGAAACAACACGTAACAGACGGTATAATTATTTCAATAAATGATTAATACCGATAGGACGCACTCACCCTAACAAAAATACTCAATTAATAACAAAAGCCTACTCACACGCGACCTCGTTATATCAGTCCTTGCATGACTTGGCTTTCTTAATATTTTATCGTGAAAATAATATGCAGTGATTCGAACAATTCCATTCAAATGCAGTGTTTCTTGTATACTGTCTAGCATTAAAAATGCTGTAGATAAAATAGTGCATTATGTTTTCGTTTAGTTTGTTTGAGTTACTGTTTATAAATAAGATGGAGGTATCAAACCTATTCTTTTTTACATGGTTTCCGATAACTATACTAAATAAATAAATAAATTAAGTAAATGTATTATACATGTACACTAATTAAACGTTTTTACTATTGGAATGCAGTGTTTTAACACGTATATTAAAAAATATCTACGCGGACCCCAGAGTTACTTTTTGTATTTATTATGTTACAAATATTTAAACGATACATAATTCTAAGGAATTTGCATGGTTAGGATTTTAATAAGCAACGCAACCCCTATTATCTATACAAATAAAAATAGATATATTCTATTGTAACTGTAAGACGGCTGGACTAATTTGAGTTATTTTATTTTTTCTTAATTTATTTTAAAAATTTAGATATTTTTTTACTACGCGTATATTTTTTTTATGGAATTGGCAAAATAAAGTCGTTTCTTGAGTAATTAGGCTAACTTTAGTTCTTTATATATATATCTATCATACCAAAATGTTCCATATGAAGCACCTAAAAAGAAAAAAGTTTAGAAAATGCTTATTAAGGCTAGATATGTTCGCGGGGGCAACAAGTATATGAAATTAGATACATGAGAAGAGTGATAACCACGTTATAAACACGATACCTGATGTTATAATTTGTATTTATTTAATTTATAACGTTTCTAAGTGTTTCTTTATAAGCTCAGGCAGTGTGGTATCGCGTCACTATAATCGAATGAGCGTAGAGTCACGCAACTCGCGGTTATTAATGACTTATTTTAACGAGCTTACAGCTTTAAGATATCTTGGTATTTGTTAAAGCTATTTCTGAGAAATCTTTTCTTAAGCATGAATAACATAGTGGCATTTATATTAATTTTCTAATTTGCTCATCGAACACTACACTGAAGAATTTAATATATATGATATCGACAACCTTAAGAGGATACGTTATATCCTACGTATATTTAGAAGTTGTAAGGTGACGTCGAAAGGGACCATATCTAACTATCCAAACTACTACTACTTAAAGTCTTGTCTTTCAATGTAGGGGATATGTGCGATGGCAGAGGCCATGGTTGTTTACGATACTACATTCGTATACCTTTTCTCACCTGGCTGCAGGTAAGTAGCAATCATAGAGATGGGTGCCTACTACAGTGAGGTATATAATATAAAATATTGACGGTTTTAACTTACTACATGTAACTAACATGAGAAAGTAAAAATTAAAAATAAATTAGTTGTTGATTAATTAATTACTATTAATTGTAGCAGGCTTATGATGGCAGAGGTTGTTTTCATAAGTTCATGATAATGAAATCAGCTTATAAAAAATTGTTTCATCTAAATAACAGATGAGGGTATATTTTTCTAATCCCGGATCTTAGACTACAAGGGCCAGTTCACTTGCACAGATCCCCGTTAACAAAGTCATTGGGATTGATGGCTGCCTCCGTCACATTATATGTTTGCAGGGTGAGTTCACAGTATTGACATTATGTATTTAATATTGAATTATTAATACACTAAGGATACTGTATATATTTTTGTGAATAAAAAAATAAAATTCAGTAGACTTTCAGAGGCTTCATTACTTTCCTTCAATTTTGAGAAAAGTTTCCGTTAAACTTTAAATTCAGGTACTTGCGTCTCCAATTACCTGTACGCATAAATGAAATACCGGCGCCCCGAGGGAGAGAGCCGTTACTCATATACATGTCATAGCTGAGGGGAAGGGAGAAACACTCTACAGCGGGACCGTCCCCCGTCCCCGGGGACGACTAAACATGTCAGCGCTTGAGACCGGGGTCGCGGGAATATATCGATATTATTTCAACAATATCTGTTACGATCGCATCATAAATCGTCCTCAATTAAACAGCATTCGTGCAAAAGATATGGGTCGGTATTGTTAGAATTGGGTTCGAAGTGGCGCGGCGCAGAAGAGTACTCCGTGCTATGTACTGTGGAGTGTGTGTTGTGTGCCCCAGACACAACACACACTCCACAGTACATAGCATGATTGTTTGCGCGTTACGAGCCGCTATTACCGAACAGCCGCTTGCCTCACATTTTTTCCCTCTGAAATTATTTTTAACGATAAAAATTGTTTGTTTTGTTCTGTAAATAGCGGCCCTCGGGTCAAAACAAACAAATTAATTTTTAATAGTACTTACGCTACGCATTATATAAAACGTTCAGGGAAATATAAAGGTCCTTTGATGTTCTACACTGAGAAAATGTTATCTATAAAAAGCTTTAAATCCAGGTCAAAAGTTAGCTGATAACCAACTTGTTAGGTTCAATACCGGTAACTAAGATAACTTTGTTGTACGGATAAATCGAGAACGGTTCAACTTCGCGCTTCTAAGAAAATTTAGTGTATGTACACGTAATTAAATTACGGAAAAATACACTCTTTTACGTTCGGATATTAACTTTGTCTACCTCCCCTCTTATGTACGTTGGTTATGGACACTGTACAAATGCCTAGGCATTAATTACCCGAATACATTTTTAAATATCGAAACGTACGTTCAATGATTCGATTTGATTGTTGACACCTCTTGGCCAACCAGAGTAGCTTACACGTCGTTTGAGTATTATAGGTAGTCTATTCTATTCTTTATTCTTAATGGCGACTTCTGTGTCAATCACAATTCCGCCAATGTCGCGTTCTAAATATTATCACGGTGAGGATAGATTTGATGGATTAAATTTAATCTATGCAGAGTTATCCAAAACAAAAATGACTTCACAAAAAAGACAACACACACAGATATATAATAATATATTCAAGAGGTTAACATACTACAAGTTATGGAGAGGAGAATCTTATATGTTTAATTTATTAACAGAAAGTATTATAGGTAAAAATATCGTATTTAAGACATGTTACTTAAAAAATGTCTAATGTATTGAAATACTTTTGAATAACAGAAATGCCAAGCGAAAAGGTATATTTAATGAAAGCGCCTATAAAAGTGACGTTGAACAGCCTCGGAGGGTTGCTCATCATGACCCTCGACTCGGCTCTGATATATTTAACGACAATTAAAATTTTCATTTCAATGTTTACCATAAAAAATAAAGTTAACGCGAGTAAATCCAACAGCTCGGTTTTAAGGTAATTGTGATAATTGAATGCTTTAACTGGTTGCGTAAAATTGAATTAAATACAATACAAATATATTATAATAATAAATCAGTGGCGCTACAACCTCTTTTAGGTCTTGGAATTCTGAATCTGTTTCATGATCATATTTTAAATCTGATAGGCAAGTAGGTGATCAGTCTCCAATGACACACGTCGTCGACTTTTTGGGTCTAAGACATGTCGGTTTCCTCACGATGTTTTCCTTCACCGTCCGAGCATATGTTAAATACATGCACATAGAGAGAAAGTCCATTGGTGCACAGCCGGGTAGGTTTGATCCTCGACTGTGCACCAATACAATACAATATTACACTTAACATTCGCTCGAATGGTGAAGGAAACCGTGAAATCACCTACTAGCCTATTACATTGACAGATGATTATGAAACAAATGGCCCACCTAAAAAGGTTGAAGCGCGACACTTCATTTGTTATTATGTATTTGTTAAGTATACGTTCATTTCCATTAAAAATGAAGTAATCAGTGAACCGGCCTTAACCCTCACGTCTCGGTAACGCCGTCGCGACGTTTCGTTATCGTCATACGGCACGCCATTTTATTAATGCAATTTCGCTTACAGTAAAACCTTTCAACTATTAATGTGCACATTCCACGCATCTATAATCTCTACTTTCAACATTTTTAATATATTAATTTTTTGTTTCTTTTTATGGGACTGAACAAGTATGCGAATATAGGTTTCCGGTCTAAATGGGGCACTCTTCTGTATGTATGTGTGATTTTGATCCTCCTGGATTTTGTTATTATGTATATATCTCCCGCGAAATGTACTTTCCAATTAAAATACAGACATTATATAATCGACGGGAAGTTTACGTCATTTAACTAATGTTGAAATGCGTTTAATTATTACAATTTTCTAATTATTCGTTACTACCAATTAAAATGATTAAGCCACATAAAGGAATTACTATATGATGACTATTTTTACTACATTTATCTGAGAAATGTACATACACATGATCAGAAAGAGAAACAGACTGGATTATTAACATTGGACATTTTATGGACTTTCAAGAGACATTGACTGTAACTATTTAAACAATTTGTTTAATAAACTGTTTTTCAATTAGGGAATTGGATTGTTTTTGTCTTTTTAAATCATCTGCCACTAATTCATTAATTAATGTGAGCGCATGTTAGTCTTAAGTGCAAAACAGTGTTAAGTAAAAAAAATAGCAGAACAAAAAGGGAGTGTCTTCCCCAGAATAGAGACTGTAAGTACTGTTATTGAACAGTTTCTTATGTTAAATATCCTTTTTAGGATATCATGTAAAATTAGCTTTCTTTTACCTTTTATTAATGTCTTTGTGCAGAGATAATTTATAAAAAGCGAATAAGTACCTTACTATAAACCAATTATCATTCCTTGTTTGAATTTTCGATATTTTGTTTAATTAAAAAAAAGGAGATATTTTTATAAATGTTGTCGCTATGGTGGATGTAGAAATTGTGATCCATTTTCTTTTAAAAAAAAATAAAAACAGAGATTAGATTGGTTTTTATTATAACTGTTATACGTCATAATACACAGTAAGTAAAACGTGTCATATGATGTTGTGGTATTTAAATTATGTACACATTTACATGAATTAACACGTCTCAGAGGGCATAAATGTATGAAACTGGTGTAAAGCATAATATTTATACCGATATTTTGAGATTTCTCGTTCGATGGCTTTTCTTAATGTGCTCAAACGGGCTCGTGATAAATTACAACTTCAGACATTAATGGACATTATTCTTTCACGGGATTTTTATAGATATTATTTGTTATGTATAACATATACGATGCGGAGATTTTTATAACGTTTGACAATATCAAGTGCCTTGATGTAATTTTATGAAGTCCTGAAGTGTTTAAAGTAGGTTTAGACACGATTTTCATTATAACTTTAATAATCTAATACATTTTTCATGAAAATAAATATCGCACGAGTTTTATATATTATCTGTTCATCCACGTATTATACTCGATATAAAATGTTTCGTCTTTATTACTTTTGTATTTTTAAATTATATTCGCGAGAATTATAAATAATTATATATTTTTTAACACTTCGTTGCATATTAGTATATTATATTCCATCAGATTATAGTGATCATTAAGAAAGCAACGGGCGGTTTTATCGCTAACAAACGATCTCTTCCAAGTGATTTTTGTAAGGAAAATGAATACTTAAGTACTTAAATAATTTGTATATTAAAAATAAAACTAACAGGTTATTTTAAGTTAAGAACCACAGTTAATACTCGGATTTAAAATATGATAAAAATAATCTATTTAAAATTAAAAATATTATACACACGTAAGATTATAGTCACGATTGAGGGAAAAGAAAATGTTTAAGAAGTGTTTTGTAGAATACATTATTGAGTTGCAAAATAAATAACTAAATAAAAATAGAAATGCCATCCCGACATATTTACACTGTCACTTAAAGGATAAATCAAGGAATTCCAAAGTTGAAAAACTTTCTCAAATAATAAATCTCAAGTTCACGAGTTGATGCTGCCGACAGTATCCAGTCACTAATAATGACAACTACAACTCTCTTCGGGCGTTCCTTAGGTTTCTTGTATAGTATTATATATTTTTATTCTGCAAAGAGAATGCTTTATGACATACAAGATAGATTATGTTAAGGATGATAAAAATTATGACAGACAATTAATTATGGGCTAGTGTCACCAAAGGTGTGACATGTGAGACGTTTTTTAAATACGTCTTCACTGAGACATCATGGAACATTCAGCCTAAAGCGATATTTAAATTGACCAATAACACTACTTAGAGTCCCCTTCATAGGGGAAGACACTCTGTTCTTGTGTTTTTTTCACTTAAGTATCACTATTTAGACTAACGGGCATTAACACTAATTCACTAACTCAAATGGTTTTTTTTTTTAATATTCTCACTAGGCGTTGTGTCCAGAAATTAGTATCTTCGACATTCATGTGATGGTGGAGCCTTTGTTTATGGCCTCTTGATATTGGGCTGTAATTTATTATTGTGGCGACGTTGTCTACGTCATCACCATAAGTGTCGCCAACTTTGGAGTATTTAAAGAAAACACTTTTTAGCGGATTGAAGCTTCAATCCGTTAAAAAGTGTTTTCTTTAAATGTGTAAAAGCTATGTTAATACTATGTGCAACTTTGGAGTATTGAAACGATTTTCTCAAGCTTATTTCAAGTTTATAACAACAGAAATGAAATTCGTAATACATTAGATAAATGTACTACGACAGTAAACACTTGAACTAGAATATTTTTCATATACTTATCGTTAGGAAGGAAAAGAATTTTTATGAACACTTATATGATACAATAGTCGAGCCATTATCATACTCCCGGCAGTCAGCGATCCACACACATTAATCCAGCATCGCTATATCTGCAAGTCATTAGGTAAATATATGAAATGCTACGTCGAGATCGCCTCATCACTCACCGCGCTGCGCTACACTGCGCTAGAGCACTTAGAAATTTGAATATTGGCACGCGCTCTTAATAGTTTTGCCAAGATACGAAAATTCCAGCCGGAAAACTAGACAGCATACATTTACTTTTGACGATGTACATTAAAATAGTAGTTTTACTGCTCCGTGTACCGTGATTAAATACCGATTAGCGAGGCTATAACTCGAGCAACTGAATTCTTTACTACATAATAGCTTTGCTTTGAATATTATTATCGCTTGGCTTTTGCTATGAAAATAAATAACGTCGAAACACTATTTCTGATATTAAAATCACATGCTTTACGAGGCTCGTAGCCGTTTGTAGCACGTAGCACCTTGTAGCACGTAGTTGGTCGTAGCAATCGTAGCATCCGATGCTTTAATATTATTTTTTTCTTATTCGAAGCGTGACTGCAGTAACTTGTAATATAACTGATCTCGCTCTAAGATATTGCCCTCGTTATTAACATTTTATTTATGTTTTCTTCTACGATTTAGCCAATGTTTATTTTAAGATAGAAATGAAAACTTACTAATAAAAAAATAAGATAGCTAGATAGTACGCGAAAGGTGTCCTGTGTCTAAGACAAAACTAATAGGACGAAGGATGAGGATAAATTGTGAGGAACATGTAGTCTAGTAGACCTGTATAGTAATTTTATGCTGGGAGTACATTGTCTTCAGATCTAATTATTTAATTAATGTATACAAATATTGTGCATTCTTTTTTAAAAGAGTAAGTGTGGAGTTTCTTGCCTATTCTTCTCCTCATAAAACTAACTTTTGGGGCTACTAGCTTTCTACTATCTTTATATGTTATTTAACGTTCAAAAGTTCCATTTTAGGTGGTCAAATTGGAATAAATGATTTATTTCAATGATTAAATGGTTATTTGAAGTAAAGCAAAATAAAATGAATAAATAGGGCATACGAATTATATTAATTTCAGTTATAATATTAACGTTAAAGTGAAACTGTTTCAATTTTCTGCTATAACATCTCAAAGGCTCGGTAAAGGATGATCTATGCTACTGAGTGGAGTGCAGAGTGGCAGCCAGGACTGCAGTCGCGCCACAAGTTCCCACAAGTTGCCACGAGTGGCGTCGAGGGTCACGGCAAGTGGTGCGACGTGCCTCACGGCCGATTTCACATTTGCTTACATTTCATTATCACTGGTCCCTTTACATTGAAAAATCCTTACGTTTAAATGTACTGTAAGTGCAATGGAGAATTGAGTAAAAATTTGACTGTCAGAAAATATAGCAAGTTTAACTCAAAGACTAACTTAATTAGTATAATCCATAGTATTGTCTTTTAACATGACTTTCACACATTTAAAGAAAACACTTTTTTAACGGGTTGAAGTTATGTATTATTGTAAATTTATGATTATTTAAACATAATTTTAAATTTATCCGACGTTTCGCGTCCTTTACAGCGTGCGTGGTCACGGTGACTGACCCTTTAAATAATTATAAGTTTACAATCAGAGGCGGCTCATCCTAAAGAGCGCTGGTGCAGTGCACTCCCACGAAAATTATATAAATAATCGATCGAAATTTCTTGTATATTATTTAGATACTATCCCTACTAACTAGGTATTTTTTTTTCATTCTACTATGCCTACAGTACTGACAATCAATAGTCTATTTTTCTACGCGTACATTTAGCATCAAGTTGTAACCGAGTGGAGCGCTGGCGAATGCGCTCCTATGAAACGAAGTTTCGTACGATTACTAGCACTGTTTTTAATGAGTGCGAAAGAGAAACATCGACACAGGCCGACGCGTGAAACAAAAGATTTCGTATGAGAAACTATCCTAATCTGGAGCGCCGCTCACGCGCGACGTTGCCGAGCCGTGCGCTCGTGCGCTCCTGCTGCGGCGGCGTTGGTGGCGCGGGGATGCGATGTTGCCGTTCGGATGTAAACAAACAAACGCGTCAATCGGCTCTGTCAATTTCTCAGTTTTTCTTTAAATTAAATATTAAAAAATAGTTTGTGCGCGGTATTTTACAGAATTGTTGAAAATTTTTGTGAACACCCATAAAAAAAATTCACGAGCCGCCTCTGTTTACAATAATACATAACTTCAATCCGTTAAAAAAGTGTCTTATTTAAATATGTAGTATAATCCACGCTTCAATTGCTTTGTAAAAACCTGGGAGTAAGTTCTCTTAATTTATTGTTCTATACTTCCCGGTATTTAAATGAAAACAATAAGAGCAATTATATCCTTGACGAGCTGAGCTAATCAACAACGCTAACATAGCGAAATGAGCAATTAGCAGAATAAACATTGTATGCCTCGATGTGCCCAGGTACATTTTGATATCGCTGTCTGCCTGTAACAAGCTTTGCAAATCTCCTTACTATGTGCGAAATTCCGGAACCATTTAAAGCAAATTGTACAGACTACGTGTGTTTCATTAATTATTCTTTAGTGCTTCGATACCTGATACAACTAATCTGATATATCAGACTCTGTGGTCTCTCGAATCAGTAAAAGCAGGTGTTCATTATCGACATAGAAAATTTATGCTTCGAATGCACGTTTCATCTGCTCAATACTAGGAGATTCTTTATTAGTATTAACAGGATTTTGAGGTATTAAATGATATGTATTATAAAGAGTTACAAAGAATAACACTGCACATGTTTGTAAGCAGTTGCGTTAACATTCATATGGAATGGGCACAGCCTGGTAATTACTTAGTCTGGTATAAGCCGGTCATAAATCCTTTCCGAACAACACGCGTCCCTTGGCCGTCTCATACACGATAATGCGCTTATAAATTAACAATTTTCTAAGCTATGACATATACAGACATTATAGTTGACAGATAAACATATGAATAACATTTATTATTGATTTGAAACATGATCTCTTTGAAATAAATCAAAAGTCTTATCATTATTTCCTGGTTGAGGTTTGACGAATAGTAACAGACATACATTTATTTTTAACTTTTAAGTTAAATTTCAATTATCAACTATGGGTGTTATATAGTTATGTATACATATATATAACGCAATACGACGAACTAAAGAAGAGCGTAAGCTCTTAACTGAATGGTCAAGGCAAAAGGCTCTGAACAGACCTGGCAACGAAGACTGCAGAGGCGAGGAAAGCTGGAATAACGAGAGTGAAATTAAGAGAGCCAGGTACAGCACCTATCAGGCTGGTTTTCTACACTACCTCTGCCCTACGGGGACATGGTATTGTAGTCAAGCAAGTCAAAACTTCAATGAAACAGGACGAAAAAATTGAGTCCGTTGTATTGCTAATTGGCAAAGCAACTTAACTTAGTCCATAATTAATTAAGACCACCAAAAAATTATGAATGTAGCCTAGAACTTTAGATTTTTTGTTATTTCTATAATATCATCTATAATATTTAAAGGTCTCATTTAAATATCAAGATAAATTGGTTATACTAATTCAAAATTCTGATATTTTTATCTGTGACTGTAGAACTTCCACAGCTGAAACTTCACAGGCAGAATTCGTTATCTATAAAGCTAATAAATAAAAAAGCAAGCGAGGCAATGCCTATATTTAGACAGTGAATAAATAAAAATACAGCGCTGTCTCGCTTTTTTATCTTTATTTTGTTTCTCCTAGATTGTAAAAGGGATATGTCTAAGTATTATAAAGCGTGGGACTCGGTTACCGGTCTTTTCGTTTAGTCTTAAAAGATATTTGCTGAAGTGAAACGTGTTTAGGCGCATGAGGGTAATTTTTTTATGGATGTAACATCACGAAGATGTGCAGCATTTTTGTCAAAGAAAAGGGAGAGAGCGATTGAGACTGTGTGAGAGAGAGTGAGAAAGAGAGATCGAGAAAAATACACGCTATTGGTTGATATATTCGTTTGGTAGTTATTTATTATATTATCATTAGCATGTAACAGTGAGTAAACAGTATGAATATAATCACTTACTGGTACATCTATTGAGGCTTTTACATTAGCTCTAATTAATTTACAAAATATCAACATGGATACATCTACTGTCTGTGTTCCTCTTTGCCTCTTATTGGTGGCGTTTCGGATCTTTTGACTCCATCTACGAACTCCATTTGTGACTAATTTATGTTTTTACTAGTCACTATATACTATTAAGTTTAAATGCAATAATCCGAAACGGAATGCGTTAAAGTGTTATGTTACGTAATAGTAACAATCTCTGTATTTATCGTGAGCGGCTTGCAAACTTTCAGTCTATTTGCTGAGGCGGCTTCACATTCTCCAGATTCTTATATTTTATTAACCTTTTGTAACTGATATACAACGCCGGCTTACTGGTGCGTAACTTTAAAATGCCAAAAGGAATTGCGTCTAAGATACATCCAGAGTATTTTGGTCTTCGCATCAGAGACATATTTTTTGATTGACACACGTTTTGGAGTCTAAGACTGTTTACTATGTTTACCTTCGGCAAATCAAGAGCACATATAAGAGACTGTTAAAGCCAGGGTTTAACCCACGACTTCAGGTATGAGAGTAGCACTTTAACGCTACGAAAACACTGCACTTAATGTATATATATACACGTTGTCTGTAGAAAATATCAAGTGTACATAAGTAACTCCCCCGTGTCAATACTGGTTCCTTTGTCCTCTGTAGCTCTGGGACCAAGCTTAAGGAATTCACAGGAATTCTAACATTCACCCACTAACTTTCCATTAACTTGCACATTATTAAGACAAAACTTGTCCAACAAGTTAAGCTCTGTGACACGCAGTTTAAAACGCGTGTAGTAATTACACTTGTATTGAAAGTTATGTTTGTTTGATATCTTGCTTGTATGATGGAATTACTTTTCCGGTAGCGCTATTTTCTTTATTTAATATCAATCAATGTGTCGGTGAAACCTTCAGGCTTCTGTTAAGGGTTTATGTATTACATCAGCGCTAACTTTTATATATATATAAAAAGTCTTAACCGCCTCTCATTTACTATTGCAATGGTGGATGTTGCCGAGCTCTGAGTGAATGCTACGCTTTTTATTGAACAGGTGTTACAGTCCGAGAAAACCTCTACTGGCAAATGAAACCGAGGAAGACCGCTCACGAGATGGGCGGAAGACATTGCAAAAACGGCTGGCTTGAGCTGGTGCAACCGAGATACTTGGAGTAAAAAAATATATATATTATATATATATATATATATAATATATATGTTTACATATATATATATATACATATGTAAACTTTTTATTACGTACATACATATGTATGTAATAAATAGTATTAAGTTTACTTTGTCTTTGACTATTTTTTTTAAATAAGTATTTATTCATTTATTATTGTGCTTGAATAACCTACACCTAAAAGTTCGTCGCAAAATGTCACAGACACATTAGTTAATAATCACTTTATAAAATATACTAAGAGAGTGCCATCGACATTTTGTATTACCCCTGGGCATCCATTTATTTTGACATTACGCCTACGGTCTTATTCATAAATATTCTTTAATTTCAAACTGTATAAGGTCAGGTATTGTCTCCGTGGAAGGTATATATATAAATAATAACTTTTTTCTACAATGGCAACGTCGTTGTTATACAATATATATTTTATTCAATATTACCGTATTTTTTGTTATTTTATATTATTAATTAATACATATGCAACTAACCATGCGAACCATAACATATTTCAATAAATGCAGATGAAAATGAAATGCAATGCGCAGAGGCAATAAGAACTTGGACAAGCTGATCAGGGTTGCCAACACAGAGGGTAAAATATCACATATATAAAATATTCATTGACGTAGGCCCGTTCAAGTAAAAAACTCATCGTTTTCAACTGTACAGTGTAAAGAGAATTCAGTGGAAACAGACTGTCCGCTCCAGATGTTTCCTTTCTGACGAGGACGCTCAGGCATAAGCTACCAACTAGAGAGTAGAGAGAATTTAAAAAAAAGAGAACGTGGCATACTGGTGCAATAATCCAGAAACTTATTAGACGTTTTAGTATATATAAGTATTTTTAGAAACTTCTAGTCTAAAAAGCGATTTCAGTTTAGTCTAGTTTTAAGAAAAGCGCTTGATCCCTAAAGCTCCGTGCATTAAGTCGCTGCAGGATGTAAGTGAAACGTTGCTATCAGCCGTCAAGTGTCACGAAGAAAAATGTGCACTTCATGTTAATGTAGCAAATAACCGGTAAACCGGTACGAGCTTTCGGTACAGCATAGTTTTATCGGTTACAGGATTTATTTGAAAAAATCTTAAATTAAAATTAAGCGTAAAAAATTGTATACTAAATATGTTACGAGATGAGATACGACCCTAACCGCCCATGAGCTTATGGTTCGTTCATTTGCATTTTCTTTTAAAGGGCAGATTTTCCTCTTCCTCTCCCTCTCCCTGAAGAATAGAAGAGAACATACCCTCAACACAATTAGTGTAGAGTAGTTGAATACACTGTTTTTCGTTTATAACCCCGTTTAATTTTATGTGTGTGTTAATTCGTACGTTAAAAATTTCCCGATTCTAGAACCGGTATTCTAGACTAGTACCGAGATTGTCACACTGTCACTGGCTCCGGGAAATTAAAATGTTCAACTCATTGTAGACTACATTGTTGGCTGAACTAAGAGTTTGTTACACAATCCGCATACTTATTTCAATTGTTTAGTACTTTCAAGCGTTCACTGTAATGTCTTTACAACATTTTTCCACTATAAAACAAGTTTACTTCATTTTATTAATCTTAGCAAAGATGTTTTTTCATATCAATTGATTTTATAAACTCACAACCGGGATGAAGCTATTAAAAACTCTAAAACACCAAAGCTAATGGATCGAGAAATTCATCAAACCGAAATGTTAAGAAATGTTACAGTTTTTTAAAAGTATGAAATAATTATAAAACTTTTGCTTTGACCTAGACTCGCACAGAGCTATCAACTTTACCAACTTTAATTTTATAAAGTTTATGGTAAAATAAAATCCTTATCGACATCAAAGCAATAAAATATTGAAAAACATTAAAGTTATGGGGCAACAAACATTAATGTTACAATTACGAAATATTGAAAAACCGGGAAACGATATGATCAAGATAAACACGAAACAAACGCTCGTTAAATGGCGGGGACTGTATTCAACAAAATGGCGTTTTACTGTAAGATACTAACTGTATTCTTACTATATTATTTGTATGTCTAGTTCTTCTAATGTAAATCAGTGTTGGCCTAGTGAAACATCGTGAGGAAACTAAACCCAATCTACACGTGTCAAAGATAGAAAGAAGACTGTTTGGAATTGCCTACAGATTAAATAAACAAATGCATTCTTAGGTCAAGACCTCTAATGGACTGTTGCTGTGAACTAGCCAACTGTGTTCCTTATAAATATTATAAAGTGGACGCAAGTGGCTGGTGTAAAGACCCTACAAATAATTTATTGTTAGCACAAGCTTAGCACACAAAGCTCAACGTAAACGCTAAATCCAAAGCGAGCTTCTCAAACAACGAGCTCAAATATAAACGACCGACGCTAACTATGAATTAATAGATAATTATTAAATGGAATAATTAACAAGGCCTACGAATCTCGTCGAAAATCAAATTGTTCCGAAATTTATGTTGGAACAAAACCACAACTATAATTTTAGTGAACAAATTTGAGTTGTCAATGACATAATTTGGAATGAATTATTCAGGACCGGTTCAGGCTTATGGTAATAGCATTCTTGCCATTATTCAACTTGGCTAATAGATTAGGGGCCATCGCGTCCTGCAGACCCGCCGTACTAGAATCAATCAGAAACATGACTAGAGTTTTATTTGAATGACAATCGGATAACTTAACGAGCTCTTAAAGATAAGACTATATAGTCTTAAGAAGTCAGCAAATACTAAAGAGACGTCTTTTAATGGCTTACCCTAAACGAATCGAGGGTAAGTTAACAACAAATAATACTTGTTCAGATATATCTCCGATTTACAGAAAATAAACTTAGGAAAACATTACGTAAATATTAGGATGACTTTTTGCGGGATGCAAAGCCAATGGATGAAAATGAATTGTTATGGGAAAGTTGTTGGTACAATTTCTGAATAAAATACTGTGATAGGGTCCAATATGGACCCATAACTCGCACCGCGCTAAATCGGTTCATAAAGTAGAGAACTGTAGCGGGCCCAGGCCGCCTCCTGGGAGCACTACGCGCACGCACACCCGCCATAACTAAGCTCCCGGATGCCGATCTAGGGAAATTGTTATTTTCTATTGTACTTACATTTGAATTCGAAATGAAATTCTTAGCAATTCCTCGGTTGATATTATTCTTGGACACGATCCAATCGCGCATTCGGAATGATAACGTCATGCAGCTCTAGCCGACTGGCAATCCTAGTGAAGGCTTGCTTCGCGTTTTGATCTAGTTATTGTATCTAATGGCCCGCGTTTGCTGACCGATTTATGCAAACTATTTTCGGTTTCAAAAACTCTTATAAACAAAATGCAATAGTGTTTTCTTTTTACAATCATTCAGTGGTAATGTAACAAGCATTTCTCAGAGTCGAGTTATTCGCCGTGTATTTGCCTTTATTGCGCGGAACAGCTACAAAAGTTCCGCGTGGAATTGCCGCCATTACGGAACACGTCTTGTGCTCTGAACCGTTTTCTTTTCTCTGATATTATTACGTAAGACGAATCGTTTCTCAATACAGTTGTTACTAGGCTGTATTTCTTTACGTATAATTGCGAACACTAGTAGCGCCATCCTTAATTTTTTTACTACGTTCAAATAATGTAATGTTTTTTAATAATTCACTATAGAAATACAAAGATTCATAAAATAGGCCGTGCGTACATATTATGTCAGAAGTGAAATATCTTTGTAAATGAATTATTACTGAAGTAAAAGCAAAAACAGATGATCATATACCATCATGATCATCTATATATACAGTACATTCATACTGTTTACACACTGCATACATGATAATGATAATATAAATAAATAACAACTCTGCGCTTACTGCACAAGACATTCTGCTATATAATTGCCATTTAAAGTTCTAAACTGTAAATACTAAACGAATACATCACATCACCAACAGCGTGTATTTTTTCTCGATCTCTCTTTATTACTCTCTCTCAATCGGTCTCAATCGCTCTCTCCCTTTTCTTCGACAAAAACGCTGCACATCTTCGTGACGTTTCATCCGTAAAAATTTCACCATTTTCATGCGCCTAAAGCACTTCAAACAATTACAAAATATTTAACGTAATTGAAAAAAAATAAGTTTACGTTGACAAGTACCAATTCTTAAAAGGTCGGCAACGCACTAGCGAGCCCTCTGGCATTGAGAGTGTCCATGGGCGGCGGTATCACTTAACATCAGGTGAGCCTCCTGCCCCTTTGCCCCCGGTTCTATAAAAAAAAAAAAAAGTTAGCGCTACCCAAGTCAGGTTCAAGTAATTTTGAGAATAAGTGAAAATAAAAACTGTGAAGTGCCTTTTTAATCCAATATTGAGTGTGAATCGGCCGTATTGGGACAGCGGTGCAGTGGGCGTCGTTTGGGGCAAGGATGGGGTCGTTTTAGCAAGGGTTCAATGGGATTAGCCCTTCCGAGGGAAGCGATAAACTAATATGCGGAGGTGAATTGCCTTCAGCCGGACGTGACCGTTCTCCGTGGACCCGTTCACCTCATAGGGAAAGTGCTTACAACTCACAGGTGCAAACATTCGTGACACACAAGTGTTTTCGATAAATGCGAATAAAAATGGGGTTTTTGTGTTATTTATTTGCCTTGTAAGATGTTAGTGAACTTGTAACTCAGTTTAATTGATGTTAAAATGTTTTATCCATTATTACATTTAACTTCTAAGTTTGTTTAATTAATTACAGTAACATTATTTAACATTAGTCAATGTCAATTTTTTGTGACATATTAAATTTCTGTTCTTTACCGTAAATTATATTCAAGTTGTGTTAAAGTGTTCGCCACTCAAGGTGATTCAGGAACTTCTATTGTAAATATTATGAGAGTAAACAAATCTACAAAATGAGGTTACATAGAGCAAGACTAAATGGTCTACGTTTTCCAGGAAACCGGATAAAATTAATAATAAATATATAAATATTTATTAATACTGACACTATAACTGGAATACAATAATTAGTAGCTTACAATGGAATCTTTATTAAAACACGAAAATAAATATTAAATATATTATGGTCCTCATGCTATCTTAAAAGCTGGCATTTTCTCTCTGTATTGCGATATGTTTAGGGAGAAAAACATCACTTCAAGAATCACCGGTACAATTCTGGCGCCAACTAAAATTTTAGATTAGCGGCTGTGCACTCTTGGGTAGGCCCCTGAACATAATTAACTACTACAACGCAGCATGAATGAGATATGCTTTTCGATTGTATTAGGTGCATTCTTAGATAAGTAGCTTTTGTCTAAAACGGGCCAACAGGTTCTTCTGATTAACGGCTGGACCATAAGTTATTACCAACTTGCGGCCAAAGGTAAATAATTTCTCGTCAAACAAAAATTTATTCGTCAAGTAAGGTTAAGAGGGCCTTTAATTTCTCGCTAAAATTAACAATATTTATCATGATTTATATAAAAAAAAATACTACAATTCTGATTCCTTTAAACGTACATAAGATACAATTTTATTAGGTATCACAGGATATTAAGAACACGCCAATTTCGTTTTCTCGACGTCGCGTTGAGAGGTTCACATATTATAATAACAAATACAAGTATAATTAAATGAATTTTCTCTTTTGGGAAATTGGATGAAATAAGCTCACTCTTTTCTCACTTATTGTTTTATTGTGTCAGGCTACTTCTAATGAATTTGTTTTAAATATTGTAGTATTGTTTGATGATTTGCTTTTTTAAAAGAGTACCAAGAGTTTTTTACGCCAGCTTTTTCTCTCGGCCTACACCCTCTGTCTTCTTTGCCGATGAGTAGGGATGCCTACAGGTTCGAATTTAATGAAGTGGAATAAGTGATACCTTGATGATTTTATGTTCCAAAATAAATATTTTATTTTTATTGTGACACGATCTCATATTTATGAGACACATTCCAACTATTCAAACAAAATATAATACTCGTATTATATACGCTTCCAGAGGGAATAATAACATGATGTCTTGCAGAACTCGAGCCAAAAAGTATGATAACTTTAGGCAACGTAGTAGAGTAGCAAAGTAGGTGATATCATAATATAACCTGGCACAGGCGAACTTTCGACCGGCTGAGTGCTGACTGCGGACTTTACTTATCATAACGATCAGTTCTATTCTTTCGTACGCATTTAAAAACTAGCTTATGATTTTTCTGTACTCAAAAGTTATATTTACTCTTTCCTCCAACATTGATTTTATTAAATAAAATACAAATACAGGGGTCTAGGCTCTGAATATGATTTTGTCCCATTCGGTGTCGAGACCCTTGGTCCGTGGGGTCCTAGCGCATTAAGTCTTTTTAGGGGATTATCAAAAAGGTTAGTCGACATCACAGGAGAAGAGCTGGCAGCTACCTCGCACGAATAATTAGTCTAGCTATTCAAAGGGGGAACGCTGCCAGTATTTTCGGAACCTTGCCTAAAGGGACATCTTTTAACAATATTTTTAATCATTAAATTTTAAGGTTAGTTATTAGGTATATTTTTATGTATTATGTTATTTGTTTTGAATAAATTTTGTTAGTCTTTATGTATTTCTTAATTATATCTGTATTAAGTACATCAGTTTTATTGTCTGACACATCGTCGAGTTTTGAGGTCTAAGGCATGCCGGTTGTCGATGCTGGTCTTCACGGTATTATGAATATAGGCTAGTGTCAAATTCTTACTCAGACAGAAATTCATTGGTACAGATGGGGATCTACCCTGTGATCTTTGGGATGAGAGTCGAACGTACCCACTAGGCCAACACTGCTTTGAAATCTGGTATAGATTTATGTGAAATATGTATCGTTTGCCTTGCTATATGTTACTTACTATGTTTTACTTCTATATATCTTCTGTATGTATGTTTGTAACGAATTGGTTCAAAAAGTACTGGATCGATTAAAAAAATATTTCACCATAATAATGCAAAATTATCACTGATTAATATATCCTTATACTACAATAATGTTACCCAAGGTGTCAAAATGCCTATAAAATATCATTCTTCGTATGCGCTGCGAAAACTATTGATGTTAGAACAAAAAAAGGTTCCACAATATTAAAGAACTTACTAATATCTACAAAAAAGTGCGAAACCAGGACGGGCCGCTAGTTATGGTATAAAATAAATATTATTTATAGAAAATTAATAGTATAACATGGGTGCGGTCTGTAGGTAAAGTTTCCCTGCTTTGTCTCAAGTCATTCCTTTGACAGCAAAAGCAATTTCCTTTCGTTTGAATCCCATGATATTGCCTCACTCAAGACCTGACGGTTTATAAACTATACGAGGAATTTTCACTCAACAAATTCTCTTTTACACCTTTTGTACACATTTTTGGTTGAAAATAAATCATAGCCAAAGACGAAATACATCAAATCTGCAAAAAGTTTCAAACATTTGCGAAAGCAAAAAAATCAAGGATAATTAATTACGTTATTTTTATTTTATGTTAAGTGAAGAGTAAGTGAGTGAGTTGTGTTCTTAAGTGACCTAAGCCAGACATACATACATACATACTTAATACCTGAGAGTGATTTGAGAGTGGTGGAAAGTTGCTTGCCTTATTTTTTTTTATATGTTCATAAGAGTTTTTGTTTACCTATATGAATAAAGATATTTTGAGTTAGAGTTGACGCTATAAATATTCCTAAAACAAGGAGTATTAAACCTTTTCCGTAATAGCTCAAACAAGTCAAGACTTAAAATAGAGATCGTTGTATGTGCGAGCGGCGCAATTAAAAATTGATGAAAAAAAAAGGTTTTCATGTTCTTAATAATTATTTTTATGCAATAAAGTTCACAAGAGAGAGTGTTAATTTACATGAATTGATCTGGCCTTATGGTTAGTAATGAATATTATGTTCACTTTACAATACTAGTGAACAGCTTAAATTAAGGAAATGTTAAGTAACAGTCTTATTTGTCTGTTATGTTTTGACACTATGTTCGTGTGTCCGAGATACCGCACTTGCACTTATATTCACTTTACTAGGTTTATTAACTCAAACGGTTTAGTTCTCATTAGGCGTATATATTTAAGAACATAATTTTTTACGAACGAATAAAACGTTGACATAGAGTATCGTAGCGTTTTGCTATTACGTAGTACGCTACGAAAGCTGTGTGTAACGGCGTAGCTTAGTGTTGAGTGGATCTCGCTACGTTATGTAATTTGCAGCGCTCATTAACAGAGCCCTGTGACCTCTTCAGGATCACTTTCAATTTAAAAAAAAAATCAAAAGGTTAAAAGCATTCACATTCTGATATAATTATACCTAAACGCAGGTATGTACGGTAAAACAATGTGTGTTTACTAACAAGTGCAGCACCAAAATATTACTCAATTTAAACAGACAACTGAGCAGTGTTGATCTTATTAATTCAGCGTCTCTCATCCCTGAGATCGTAAGTTCGATCACCGTCTGTGCACCGTCAGTACAAAACTCCCTCGTCCGGTGAAAGAAAGGCGCAAAGGCGCCACCTATTTTTTTATAAACAAAATAAATAAATGCCCATTAATTTATTCCAACCATAATAAATACCAATGTATATTTTAAGCTTCATTAATAATTCCATTTGGTCGGCAAATATTTATTAATTTGTCGTATCATTATCAATAATTGTAAAACAGAGAAGGCTTTTAAAAATTTATTACGCAATGAAATAGCGCAATAAAAGCCTATTATTAAGGTGTTAGCTTTTATTTTCCTTCGCCGATAAAAGAACGATATTGTTTAATAATTATTTTCCTTATATCCGCTATAGATTGCTTTTAAAAGCTTAGGAGAGCTATTTTAAAACATTGGCTTCTAAAATATAATAGTAATATTGCAAACTAATTATTCGTTTACTATAATATTATTTTTAATCTATGCGAATTTTATTAAGGGGTAAAAGCCCCCTAGGGGTCTAGTACAACCTATACCTATTTACTACCACTAGTTGTAGAATGTATTGAACCTAATTACGTAAATTATCTTACCAATAGTCTTTTTTTTATAGAACATGGGGCAAAACGGCAGGAGGATCACGTGATGTTAAATGATACTGCCGCCTATGGCCACTCTCAATGCGAGAGGGCTCGCGAGTACGTTGCCGGCCTTTTAAACGTTACTTGTGATGTTATAGGGTGTAATGTTAAACAAAAATATGAAAACACTTTTTCTTTAAATATTCTATTGGTTTATATAAAGCAGCAGGTAGCTAGTGTTCTACATCTTTATAACACTTCAATTGTTAATTAAGCTTCGACTCCATTCAGTATAAATACGGTTATTACAGTCATTTCACAAAAGAATATACATTTACATTTTAAAACCATCGACCACAGTGCCCAAGTCATCTCACACCTTAGCTTTCTTAGACGGAAAAATTGAGGGAAACATGTTTTGACGACCAACCTCCACTAAATAGAAGAAGCTATTATAAGTCAACGATGAATAAAAAAAATATGAGTACAGGCAAATACAGACGTCTGTAAGTAAATTTTTTCAAACATTTTAAACTAAGACACCAGCTCGAATGGAAGAGGGTCTCTGATATTATCCGAACGGATATTTCATTGGAGTGTGTTAGTTATTTTAATGCGAGTGAGCGATTAAGGCAAGCTAATCAAGTAGAGTAGATATCCCGCGAATTGAATGTTTTATTCAAGCTAGGGCTGGCTTTAAACCATAAACTTTTACGTTTTACTGCGCACTTCGCGTAATCACACTTAGTTTAACTATGGCGGATACTTGTTTAAGATTTTTTTAATTCAATTGCTATGTAATTATTAATAAAATAGTTATAGGTAAATAATATAGAAAATAAATAAGAATAAGTAGGTATTCATTTTAATTAGTTAAGTAAGCGTTTAAAGATAAGTCAATGTAAAAAGTTATATGTAAAATTAATTTGTAGGAAATAAAGGCTTTTTTATTTTATTTTATTTATGTAATATTACCTACTTTTATTGTTCATATGACGTCGTTGATGTGTATGTTTATTTAGAACAAAAATTTAACGATAACAACACATTTGGAATGACATCCCGTTACTAAAGCATTCAACACAAGAAACACACGACAAAAATAATAAAAATGGGATCTAAGAGAGACTAAACAGTCTCCAAAAATATAATTTAAATTTTAATACGTTATGTAGATCGACGTACACTTGTATGTTGCAGTAAATGCCCGTATATTTCATTTATATAAAAATCCCAGGATGCAGTGTTTTAGGTGAGGTAGTATTACCAACTATGTTCTACTAATAACGGATGGTAAGTTGATTAATAAAAAAAGATTTAATTTGAATATCCATGAAAATCTTTTAAACTTACAGCTTGATAAACGTAATTAAATAACATTCTCTATTGAATACTAAATAGAATTACCGTTAACATAGCTTAGTGTACCTCAATAATAATTAAAATAAAATAAGTTTTAAAAGCTTATCTAATTGGGTTTGAAAATAAAAATATTTTATAAAAACATAATCTATATGCAAATTGCAAATTTGTTAACGGATTTTAAACATTTTATCTTAAAGTATGTACGCCAGACAATCTTGAGGCAAAACATAGTTTATTTTATTCTATTGCAATGAAGATAAGCATCCCATCACGAGGGTATATGCTTTTTCTATAATATCTCCTGATAACGTCTTTAATAGGCACTTCAAATACACACGTATAGAACTAAGACAGCTATTCTTTAAAAATTTCTCAGTTTTATGTAGGTAATATAAAATGATGTAGGTATTAAATTATATTATTATTATTATATTCTGTCTTTAAGAATGATACACAAGTTGTTCATTAGTGTAGAGGCTTTTAGTTAATTGAAAAATTGCATTTATCTAAATCAATATAAATTGTGATTGATAATCGATTCCGCAATTATTTTATCATTACTTCCTGCAATTATAGTTACCTAAAACTTCTTCCAAGTGCCAAAATCGCAAATCAATGGAATGCCTTGTGTAACTTGTATCACCTTAATGAAGTCGTAATATCACAATTATGTATAATTGCATATTAAATAGCGAAATAATTAAATGTTTCAGATAATAAATGATCCGCGTAACATTATTAATGTTCACTTGTTGTAGCATCATTAGCGAACCAATTACATTATGAAATTGCGTTGGCGTAATTAAACCTAAATTAATTACGCTACATATTATATATCATACATTATCTACTTATATCGCGAAATTTGTGTTTTTAAGGCTTGTGGTAGGCCTAAACTTCGACACTGAAGCAAAACATGATAGAAACAATGTGAAAACTTACATAGAGGAGAGAAAATCCTCAGGCGGTGCCCATAGCAGGATAATCACAAAACAAGCCGAGGGTACACAAACAGATCATTCAAGTGGGCGCGCGTTTTGGCGCGTTGTCACAAGCACTGCACTGCCGAGCGCGGGAACACCAGAAACACGTACGGCCGCAGCGGCCGGCCCCCAGGACTGACGCGGTCCGGCGCGCGCAGCGACGCATCTTACTCCCTCACACATTCGCCGCTGAGCGCTGAAAAAAGCGCCTGAACCTCTTAAATTATCATGCTCTAGTAATTATAAAATAAAAGAATTATCCTCTCCGTTATATATTTTTTGAAATCACGGTTATAAGAAGATCCAAATTGTGTTAACATCAATAAAATATTGTCATATTGTAAAATATGACAGTAGGTTTAAGAACTCATGTAAGGGCTGAAATTTGTAAGTCGTGGGTCTGAAAAAAATACGTCACTAAAATATAATTACGTATGGAAAATCTGAAAATAAGGTTCTTTATAAGCAAGTGTATGCTATATTATATAGCGTTTAAACCGCTGGATGATCAAAAACGCAGCACCCCGCCCCGCGCGCCTTAAGGGGCGCAAGAGGCGGGGCGGGGGAATGCGCGCGCACAGGATTCGTAAACGATCGCAGCTCACCATTTTACATCCACAGTATTGTGACATTGAAATTCAATTTTGCTACGCTCACCAAGAATATTCTTTTCATTGTGTGTCAGATAACCTCTTGACAAAAAGCATTCATCATCTATTTTTAACCCATTTTAACGATATTCGCTTTATAATGTTGATTTTGTTTGGTAGATTATTTTTAGATAATAATATATTGGTCAGTAGTTTTGGCTAAAATACAAGCAAGAATACAATAACTAATAATTATAATTTAATTTATCTTAATATGTTTAGGTATATAATTTAAACTACCAATTTACTATAATTATCCACATTATTCTTTGGTAGGTATAGTTTATCTATAAAAATTATAGTGATGAAATGGTGCAGTTCTAACGGATTAAGAAGTACATTTGACTTTCCCTTTAGTATAGATATTGGCAGGTAACTAGATTATCTTACTTATTCTTGTTAGTTACTTATTTTTTGCCGCTAAAATAACAAATAAGTTCTCGTAAAGTAGGTATACGGTGGATATTCCACGAGTCTTGGAGGTAGAATATATGTAAAAAGCCCGCGAAAATACGTTTTATACAAATAAGTTTTATATATAAATTAGAATCTGTGAAATATAAAATTGCTAATAGAAGAAATAATCCATTACGTTTTTGGAAAATGCAAAAATTTAATTTCATTGAGCTTATAAATTTTACGAAGTAGTAATCGAGAGAAATTGGTTTTGCTAAAAATTTATCATGAATTATTAAGACAATATACCAATGGCAATTTACCAAAGGACATTGATTAAAACATGTACCAAAAACATTCAAAGATCTACCTTCACGTAGAAAATGTTATTATGTTAGTGATATAATAATCTAATGACGCAGTTGTAATATAATTATGTAAAAATAATATAATTTAAGACCTAACCTAAAAATAATCCAAATAATCAAATACAATTTACATGCTATTATGAGTGTCTATACGAACTATGTATATAATTTTGTACCATCTATGTATTATACATATGCTGTATATAGGTACATGTTACTGCAAATAAAGGTATATTAAGTGAAAAGTTTGCTAACCTTTATATACAGCTTGCCAGCCAGTGGACTGTAAAACGTGTGGCTAAATGTTATACATATAATGAATAAATACATGATATCTTAAATGTCAAGATATCTGCACTAGATAATTAAATATATGAGAGGGTGACATGTCAGAACCTAATAACCCTATGGATCCCTAAGCCCTACAGATTTACCCTAACACTAACATATATACCTAGTGAATGTATAAATATATTAATAAGTACGGGATGTACGATTCCACCAATAGACGAAAGGTAACAGACGGAACAAATAAAAGTAATCAAAGCTATCAAGCAGACTCACAACGATAATTAAGGTCTTGAAGAAGTCTTCGCCACTTTGAGAGGAAGCGAAAAATAAATATGGCAATATTCAAATCTGATTTATTGATATAAAACATCTTAAGTATTACTTACACCTATTAACACATATATAATATTACTAGCTGACCCGGCAAACGTTGTTTTGCCATGTTTTTGTGCCAAAAAATTAAAGTTTATAATTAACAAAAAAACATAAGGGATGATTGTAGAGGGGTGAAAATTTAGGGTTGCATGTATTTTTGTATGGTGTATCGTAAAAAAATAAAAACGAAAAATTTTGTCTTTAAAATAAAAATTAAAATTAAGGGGTGGACCACCGTTAACATTTAGGGGGATGAAAAATAGATGTTGTTTGATTCTCAGACCTACCCAATACGCACACAAAATTTCATGAGAATCGGTCGAGCCGTTTCGGAGGAGTTCGGTTACTAACCCCGTGACACAAGAATTTTATATATAAGATTCTTGTCAGCTCACACGAACGAACAACGTCAGCCGTGTCAGCAGTTGGTCAATGTTCAAATAACACATATTTAAATTAATCTGCTGAGCTGTCGGCGTTACGCACTTTCAGCTATTAAAGTATACAATAGCCAGGTGATACGTGTCAGCGAGGGTCAATGTTCAAATGAAATCTAGAATAGTCTCAATAAATCCTGGTACGGCTGTGGATACCTACATGCTGCACTTGTATGCTAAAAAAGGTAACGCCATGACTATTAAATTATTTAATCTCCTTCCTAGAAGTTATAGATGGACGTGCAATTCTTTCAAGGGGAAGGTGATTAAATTTTTAAAGGCATGGATCTGTTATAGAGTGGGTGAGTATCTCGATTATAAGTTTGACACCAATTCTAAATATTGTATTACATTATAAAATTAATATGGTTTTTGCATGACTATTTATATATGGCGCATTGTGCGGATTTTTATAATTAATGTATCTGAGATTGTACCTCTATCATAGAAAATAAACGATTTCATTTCATTAAAGTCCCGTTGAAAATATTTGTTATTTTCGAATAAATGTATAATGACATGGAGATTTTCTTCTTAAGCTCTATTTGCGAGAAAAGCGTTGTATAAAGGAATACCAAACGATTTACTGAGCGGTACATTACTACGCTAAGTTAACTCGTTCGCGGATATAATACGTTTAAAGTAGTCATGTTGCAGACATCTGGGAAATAAGCATGCTATATTTTCCTGGGACAATACATCACGTGAAGATAAAAATAGAGGGTTTGAGGCAATCTAGTTTATGTAAGGAAAGAGTAGTGGAAAGCAACAACGTAATTTTATTAAATGCTTCCACAACTTATAGCGCCATCTCGTTTCAAAGGTGGGCGATCATCATTTAATTTAAACAGACAGTCGGAAGTCCATATGGTTATTATTGAGTTAATACCAATATTGTCCTAAATATTATATTAGTAGGTAAGTATTAAAGTATATTCAATTAATATATCAAATAATAGGCTTTAGGGCTGCCACTTATGCCTCTTCCCTTAGATGCAGCTCGCTTGCGCGTCGCGGCGTAAAAACAGTCACAGAGTGCTGATTGCACAACCAAACATTGAAGACGCATTATAGTCTCGCAATATACTTCTCGCATTCTTATTGATTTATTTTTAAGGGATTCTTAACTTATGAAGATTATACATTTATTAAGAATGTATATTATGTTACAAAACACCTTTTCTCTTAAAATAGTGTAAGAACCCGTACGAAATAACATTGCACAATTATATACGATAGCAAACACCCGAACAAGATTAAAGTAGGTACTGGGGACCTTGTTGCGAGATTCGTAAACATACTTATTAGGACGGCTGATAGTCAGGTCCTATCTGAATGCCAGCTTCTTTAATTAAAAAAAAAACGGGTGCTACTGGTGATGTCAGTTATTTCGGCTTTCTATTTGCGTGTTGTTCCCACGAGAATTTTAGTGCGTGCTCCTTTTCACCATGGTTCCTGCTGATAGAGGACAAATCTTTGTTTTTAATTTATTTTATTACTGTTAATTACTTAAGATGTCATGTGGAACATGGTTGCAGCTCACTAAAGCGATAAAAAAAGTGGCATAGAGTTTATTGCCAGTTCTTCACTGCCGTTCTACTCCCTTGATTTGAGTACTGGCATTAAATGTTAAATTAGAAGCATTTCATATAAATTTATTTTTTGACGTTCATAAGTGTACATTGTTTTACTTATATGATTAAATGATTTTGAATTGAATTTAATTAAAATAATCACTTTTTAATAGAATTGGGAGCAAATAAGCAGGAGGCTTACCTGATGTTAAGTGATATCTTCTAATTAATTTGATATAATTGTTTTAAATATTGTTTGATGATTTGCTTTTTTAAAAGAGTACTGACAGTTTTTTACGCCGGCTTTTTCTCTCGGCCTACACCCTCTGTTTCTTTGCCAATGAGTAGGGATGCCTACAGGTTCGAATTGATTGACGTGGAATACGTGATATCTAGATGATCTTATGTTCCAAAATAAACGTATTTTATTTTATTTTTTTATTTTATACATTGAGTGCGTCCAAATATTAGTGGTAAGTGGCAAAAACTGCCTTATAACGTACAGCGGGTTGTTTTGGAGGCAGACGAGTAGGAGGCTCACCTGATGTTAAGTGACACCGTCGCACATGGACACTCGCACTGACAGAAGGCTCGCAAGCGCGCCGGCCATTAAGAATCGGTACGCTCTTTTCTTGAAGGACCCTAAGTCGAATGGTTCGATTCATATACGTAAGCTATTGTCACCATTATGCCTAAACACTTAATCAAGTTTTAAGATATGTTCTCTTCACGATGCAATCATTCGCCGTGCTAGAAAATCTTGATTGCGCTCTTAGAGAAATGCATAAAGGTTCGAATGTATGACTTCAAGGTTAGAATTCCCACGCTTAAACACTTCTACAACTGATCTAAATCTTTCCAATGGGAACTTAATAATGATCGTCCCACAGCCCAACAAATAGCCATACTTCGGAATTTAATTTGGCCCATTTCTTTTACGCTATCAGATATTGTGGGGATTTGTGGATTCCATTTATACAAGGAGTTTCCTTTTAGTCGGCGAAGGCCTTATGTTAATGTGGGATTTACTCCGCGCCTTTACCAGGACTTACATACTAAGTTATATTATTTTATTGAAATCGTCGCGTAAATGGAATCGTTTTATAATTATCAAAAATAAAGGTATATCACACGTTCATTAGAGTACAAACGTATGGTAAATAATATACCGCCTAATAAATATAATTAACACAAATGATTAAACAAAATGTGATAATTAGTAGCATGTTGGCAACTGGTCTGTTCAGCTAATTATATTACACCAATCATTGCAATAGGCTTATAGTAACGAATCACTAAATATTCAACACTAATTATTATGTTTTATTAACTATCAACAATGAATTTGACAAATTAGCTCATCAAAGGAATAGAAAATCTAAACAACCTAACCTGGATTAGGTTTTTTTAAGTTATTCAAGAACCATTAAGAAGGTTAGTAATGCAGAGACATGATCTAGGACAGCGATTCCCAAAGTGGTCTATATCGATTCCTCGGGGTCTATGACAACCTGCAAGGAGTCTACGTCAGTGAAAAAAAATTTGGGAATCTCACAACACATACACTGATAGTACCTATTTACTTACATCATACTCTCTTATAATATCCAAACATATCCATTATTTATAAAAGTACCTATGAAGTAAAAAAAATATTATATATGTTTATAAAATTGTGTAAGTTGTAGGATGTTGGTATTCGCTTTGTGGTCGCAATACATTTTGAACTTGTAAAAACACTAAACTTCACTACAGTTAGAAATTTACAGGAAATAAATATCAGGTCAGTAAAGTCTACATAACACGGAAAAAACATGGCAAGGGGTCTACGACACAAAAAAGTTTGGGGAACTCTGATCTAGGACCTGCTTGCATCTCAATCTCAAACTATAAGTTTATTTTTTGAAAAAATATCCGCCATTTAACTCAAGTATCTTTTGCATGGGTTTGCGTCGTTGGCGTCTCCGTAGCTCCTGTTAATTTTCGCGATAAAGAGTTTTTATTGTAAGAAAAATCTCCAGTAAGGTTTTCACTGTAAAAATAATGCAGTCATTTAATTAAAGTGTCAACTTTGTAATGAGTTGCGGCGTTGTTCGATTTACTAACGTACATACAATTGAGGTTTCGCAGACCTTTGGTCCACGCTGACCCAAGCTCGCACGGCAAACAGCGTCATTTGGTTAAGTAATGGTTGTTATATGCGCCACTGCAGCTGCCACCAATTAGCTCTCGGGCGCTCGATGTCCGCGGACATGGCATTGCCCTGATTTACTGCTTGATCTCGTGTCTATTTCATGGAGGTGCCCGTTTCGGTCCGCGCTTAATTAGTTATTACGTAAGTTATTTAATAATACAATTCTCGTGTCACGGTGTTTGTAATTAAACTCCTCCGAAATGGCCGATTTTCGTCATATTTTGTGTGTAAGGTCTGCTAATCGGACGTCTATTTCTCATCCTTCTAAATGTTAAAAGTAGTGGGTTTTAATGATACAGCATAAAAAAAATAGATACGACCTGTTTTCTGTTTCATATATGTAATGTTTATCTATTTAATCTGTTTTCGCTTTGTATAGAGTCTTAGTGTTTTCTTTTATAATTTGTATATCAGCTGTAAGATTACTAATACATAAATAAATTAAATAAAGCCTACAATAAAGGCAAATATCGTGAAAAAACCCACATGTTTCAAACCAAAAAAAATTACAGGTCTCAATAAAGCTTAAGCTTGTCTATGAATTAAAAAATATTGAACAAACTGATGCCATCAGAGTTCAAGACCCATTTACGATTGAAGCCCTACTGTGTAATTATTGTTTAGGCTGTTATAAACCGGATAAGTTTCTTTTTGTGTAATAGGAGGCAAAGGGGCAGGAGGCTCATCTGATGTTAGGTCATACCGCCGCGCATGGACACTCACATTATTGCCTTTCAACAATTGGTACGCTCTTTTCTTCAAGAACCCTAAGTCGAATTGATACATATGTTACTGCGAATTCAATTAGACTAATTAAGCCTTATGGTTTAGGGCGATAAAATACAAGTCAATCATTTCAATCTATATGAATCTAATCTCTTAAGAACGTCAAGTAATTAAATCAGTTTACACTCGAAACCTTATATTTTTTTTATTCTTTATTTTCTGATTATCACTGATTGCTACAACTGCACAAAAAAATAAGCATCTCTACTATAACTATAATAATGTTACTCAAGGTGTAAAAGATATGATATATCATATTGTTTTCAATAATCAAGTCCGTATCCAAAGAGAGCTCGTACACTATTGCTAAATACATTATTATTTGTCCTGCATTTACCGTACGTTTATGCCAAAATGTTTAAGAAAATATCCACCCGTGCGAAGCCGGGCTGGTAATTTATAAAGTTAATTTTACCTGTTACGACGTACGCATAGGATTAACGTCTCGCACGTTGACTCATGGGTTTCGTCACTCAAGTTAAATTCGGCGAAGGGGAATTATAAATAAGAGTGATTAGAAAGCTCCACTCTGAGAGACTACGCCGACGTCCGGTCCCAACCGCCCTCCCGCCCCCCTCCCTTCCCCCCACACTTTTACGATATTTTACGTCTTCATAAAATTCAGCCGCGACTTGCCGTTTTATTTTCGCCTGTAGTTTATGTTTCAAGTATGGAAATAAGGCGATGTTTAATTAAATTTAGTCTCCGAGGTTATTTCGGAAATCTTTTTATGAATAAATTATATGGAATTACAGCTAATATAGAAGCTTTCTCAAGAGATATGATTTAATATTGGAGGTAGTAACTTTTGTTAATGCTTTAATATAGTCATATAATAATTAAACATAAATCGCCGTAAGATCAACAGGCGCTAAAACCATTCAAATCTTAGATTTCCGTATCTATTTCGAGATCGTTCTACTATATTTAAGTATTGCATTATTTACTAGATCTTCAAAGTGTGACACAAATTGAAGCAAGCTTACTCCTATTATATTAATTATTTTGTGAATATTATAACTACTCCCATTTTATCACTAAGAATTTTATTTAACAAAATACGCGGCGATGTCAGCACCAGAAGTTTCCGGGGTAGTTTAAAAAAAACAATTGGAGTAGCTTCTGCCGGAAGTTGGAAATTTCACAACTTAGACCGCCGCAGCAGGTTTTTTTTTTCACTCAAATTGTTGAGAATATTCTGAGTTTGTAATATTGAGATACAGATTGTTTTCAAGATTACGCTATAATGAGTATGATTATATTAATAATATAATTAAGTCTCATTTATTCCTTAAAAAATTACACAATATACACACACATAAAATATTTTCATATACTGTTTTTTTCCCAAGGACCTCTTATTGAATATGTATATGCTTTCTCCAATTGGCTCCATCTATCTCTGTTTTGAGCATTTTTCTCCCAATCCTCTCCACCAACTTAAGCTCGTCGGCCGCCGACTATATCTTTAAAAGTAGTATGCGAGTTTTTAATAAATAATATAAAATACAGGAAAATGCAAAATTATAGCCGGGATGTTAATATCCGGGATCTAATAATTTGTAAAACATGCGAGCTATTAAATATGATGAAATATTTTTATTAAGCGACATATAAACAACAATTTACTAAAAAAAAACAGTAGATTTACAAACATTTGCCCTTTTTAATTTCGTGATATTTAACTTCAGGTGAGTCTTCTGCCCGTTAGCCTCATATTAAATAAAAAAATAATCCATTATGCTATGAGCATGAGTATCACAATGCCAGTGAGCACAAAGCCAGGCGCGTGTCGGTTAGCGTTCAGTTAGTTCAACAAATAAAATAATTCCACTAAACAATCTCATCTTTATTGTATCCCCGTCGCCGGCAGTCGCCCGTTACACAGTTACAGCTAAATGCTCATTGCTTATCTACTGAAAATAAGAAATCTTTTGCATTTAAGCCGATAAATCTCTGTTGTTATTGTTTTGTTTTTGAATTTGCTTGGTTTAACTGTTTAAAGTAGTGGAAGCCTGTTCTTTGCTTAGACGGGTTTAAACTGTATCAATTGAATAAATAAAATAACAGTGCTTATCAAATAACTTATAAAATTCTAAATTTTTTATAGTCTTATGCAAAATATGAATTAAATACTATTGAGCGTGTTTCTTTTTATCACAGGGTAAAAACTATTTGCCAGAAGACGATAAAATTATTGTACATAGATCTTTTACGAGGGGGTTTATTTTTATACACAATATTCAAAAATTAAATTAAATTGACTACTTTGTTTATAGAACAGGGGGCAAACGGGCAGAGGGCACTTTAAATGTTAAGTGATACAGATACAGCCCAACTCCACATAGCAGTTTCGATTTCAAACACCAGTTTGTTCCGGTACTGATCGAAAACCGGTACACTCTTGACGGAGCGACCATGATCGTTATGTAGGATTATTAGAAGGGGCAGATGTGATGCACTACACCACGTTCGCATTCGTTGCCTATTAGCGTCATCCTGCTGCACTGATTCAGTGAACTTCCTACGGCAGACTTGATCTGATCAGTCCAATGCGTAGGTGACCTGCCACGCGGTCTAGTGCCTTCCACCTTCCCCTGGACGAGGAAAGGGACAAGGCGTTCTATGGAGTGCCGTATCACCGTATCTTCACGAAATACGTATTCGAAGAATGTAAGGATGCGAGATTGTACTGTTGAAAATAGACACTGCTTAATACTGAATTCGTAAAGTATCGAGACGTTTGTACGAAACTCGGTACACGAAACCCAAAGCATTATCCTCCAGAACCACATTTCCGGGGCGTCTCTTTTTCGCCTTTCCATATCTCGCAGGGTCCACGTTTCAGCCTCGTACAGAAATATGTCTTTACGAGCCTAGGCTTTGTGGCGTTTGTCATTCCTGTTTCTCCTTCTTTTGCATCTTGTCCATCGCCGTTCTAGTCATACCCATTTGTCGTTTGACCTCATCGATGTATCCGCCATTGCTTGAAATCTGAGCTGAGAATATTGATAAATACTTTTAAAAATTTATACTTCTGAAATAAAAAAAGTAAGATTAGTTTAGCGTGTACGTAGGAACGGTGGGCGCTTATAGAAGTCAATAAGTGTGAAGTTAAAGTTTAAACGAACTAGTGAGTCGTGAGGACAAGTTTCAAACAAAATAAGTTGTTTTACTTGTAGCCTTCGACGACAGCGATGCGGTCTTCTACTAGTTAATCACTCAATGAGCAAGAAACATTGCAAAGTGTCGCTTCAATAAAACGAGTAATGATATGACGTAATTAAAACCAAATATAATTTTCAACCGATAACTGCAAGAGAAGAGCAATTTTTTATGGGATAGTTCAATATAAAAGTTTTTTTAGTATACCGATATTATTGTAGACTTAGACATAGACATATTATTTATTACTAATAAAACACACGCACACAAACACACAAAATAACAATAATAAAAGAGAAAAAATTAAATAAAAAATATAATGAGAGGTATAAACATAATTTATTTTTGCTAAGTTATTTACTATATACAAGTTCCGTCATTTTTACAAGTCATCGGTATTTGCTTAAATTGAAACGACCATCTCTTCTCAGCCAATTATATCTTCTTATATCTACTCAAAAGAACGCTTTCATTGGCCCTTGTTCATATAACCTTTTTTCCTCCATTTTTGTACTCACCATTCGAATTTTATATTTACTAAAGATTACACTTATTAGATTAATTGTTTTCTATTATAACAACGATTCTATTGTCATGGGAAACAATTTATTGTATAATATAATCAATATTGATAAGAATCATTTGATTCCTACGAGTGTTATTAGTGTAGTGATAGCTATAATTACTATAATTACGACATACCTTTCATTACCATACATTACCGAAGGATACATGCAATTCCTTGACCACCCATGCCTTCGGGTACTAGTCGAGCCTTTTGAAAGGAACCTCTTGAGGCTCCTAGATCAATGCTAGTGATTATAGTCGATGTTGTCAACATAGGTGTTGTGTAAAAAAAAATGCGTATGTACGCATTTTTTTACTATGTAGTAAGGAATCAACCTCAATACTGAAATAGCGTGTATGCGGTGCACCGTATCCGGTTGAGTGCGGTTCGCGGCAGTTCGATGCGGTTAATTTAAGTTGTTGACGTTTCTTTGAGTGGTTTTCACGTTAACTTTGCACAATTTCCTCTCGACGGCTCCCAACCCACTGCCAATATACACTCCACTGCATTTCATAAAATCCAACTCAATGTTTCTTGACATGAATAAATACAATCGGAGTTAGTTTGAAATCGAAGAAGTTATATTTAGATATGTGTATTTGGGTATGGTGACCTCTTTAACATTTCAATAATCCTCAAGAATCATAATGTCTATTAGTGAAAGCTATACAAAAACTGTTTGGTAGTTTGGAGATTATCGCGTGCCAGGAGTCGCAGCTAGACGCGTCTTTTGTAGCTGTAATGTGTCCAAAAAACACTGTCATATGTTTTTTTAAATGATAAGGGGACAAAAGACAATACAGTTTTTTTTGGTTGTAATAAGCGCACAGATCAGACATCCGAAAGACGTATTTTTATTGAGGTTGGATATCTCTTGTTTAACATCCATTCCACACTACATGACACGGCATGATGTTCATGATCGGTTAGTTTAATCATAAACGACCACTTTCTTGCAAAAAAGAAATTTATTTAAAAATTTATCAAATAATCGCCATCTCGTGAAATATTTATTTATTTATACTTCGTTACCATAATTTACATAATCACTACATATTATAAATCAAAGACGCTTTCTCTGTCCCTATGTCCCTTTGTATGCTTAAATCTTTGAAACTACGTTGAAAAGACCTACAGAAAAGTTCCTGATGGTATATGTCTATCTTTTATGGATAACCCACATTTTTATATACAACGTTCACAGATTTTCTGTAGTGTATTTAGTATATGCATTGCACCCGTGCGAAGCCGGGGCTTGTCGCTAGTTATATATATAAAAAACAAACAGTAAGTAGGTTACATTAGTTTATATGTAACGGGCGTCCTTATTGCTAAAAAGCGATTTCTTCTAGGCATAATAAAAAACAGATACACCTACAGAGGGTAACGTACATGAAGTGCATAATTAATTTAAAAAAAGAAATTCAAAATAACACGCAACTATAACTTAAATTTAACAAAATAAAATCTAAAGAAAAAATGTAAATAATAATATGAATCAACAGACATGTCTGCTCTGCCATTAGGTTAATTGAGTCACAATTAATATATATATAGTAAGAAATTAACAAATAAAATTACTAAAAATAACCAAATTAAATTACACGAAATTAACCACAAATTCAACAACAATAGTAACGTCCTATATCTAGTGCGAGCGTCGAAGAAGTGCGCCCGACCATACAGCGCGCCGTGCTTATATAGCCTGAAAACCAGTTTAGTCCAGTATTCCCCGCTGCTACACTCCACTTGACTTTTTTTACAGCTTATTATATATATAGTAGTAACGAGGCAAAAGGAAGGATAAAAAGAAGATTTCTAAATAAATTTAAAAAGCTCGACTTATATGAATTGGTAGGGTAATATTGTCGTCAACAGTAATTTTACGTCAGTTGGTCAGCTGATACGTAGTGGTGTATTCAGTACTCCGCAGCCCTCGCGGCACTGAGCTTGGCACCCTTGACACTTCCCTCGCTATTCACTATTCACCTTGCAACTGTTATTATGTAGGCTATTATGTACAGGGTATATGCCTCTCTAGGAGCAAATTATACACTAAAGTGTAAGTTATACAATGTTTTTTCTTTAATTAAAAAAAAAAAATAAAATCATTTATTTCAGACCAATTAATAAGTCCAGTTTAGTTAACCACTTTATATTTAGCTAGTATATAATGTAATGCCCCATTTACTAAATTATTTAAATATAAATATATATTTTAATAATAATATTATTTCAAGAACTATGTTTTTTTATGTTAGGTAACCACTGTTTTTTATAAATACAAGTCCCAACTATGAAAACTTCTGCTGAATGTAGTATCAGAACTTTTTACTTAAAGAACGAAATCGTTCTTATAAATCCCTTGTTAGGAAAATAAAAATCTAAACAATTACAAATAGAAAAATGTCGTAAATCCGTAATTCCGATTAAACTCAATGATACCAAATGCCTTTTATATTTCGCTGAATTCTTCCATTGTTATATTCTATCAAAGCTCAAGTAAAATATTCTTATTTAGTATTATTTTGGTACGAAATATTAAAATGCCCTTGTTTCGTAAAACAATAGTAGCATAATATTTCGGCGTATTGTCTGGCTCCAGTGAACAAAGTTTGTAAAGATTACAAGTGTAGAAGGAAGAATTGAACGAAAAATTCAAAATCGTTTACAATATTAAATAAACAAATAAAATGTAAATGTTACAAGGTTTTGGCAGCATTTTCTAATAGATTGGATTAGTCATATTCTAGAGATTCACGTAAATAAAGTACAAAATTTTGTGGACGGACCATTCTATCATCAGTCGACCATTGGATCACTGACTGGAAGACTCCAGTGCTATAGAGCAAGATGTTTGGTTGTTTTTTACTGTTATCTCTTCCTTAACTTGGAAGATGTAACACGTAAAGTACATCTATGTATGCCTTTATTACATATATATAATTAAATCTTCTGGAATAATTAATGCAACGCCGGACCACCTGGTGTTTGACATAATCGTGCCGATTCTATCCTACAAATTCTATTATTTTTATTAATTTAGAGTGGGATCTGCTGTGTACCATTGGTATTCTCTTTTCATGTGCGTAATTAGTATTCGCTCCAACGGTGAAGACGAACATCGTGAGTAATCCGGTATGAACAAAATATCGATGACAGGTGTCAGAAACAGAAGGATACCTTCTTCATAAAATAATAATGATTAAGAACTGGCAGAAATGTAAAATTATATTCATTTAATATTTCTTTTTTTGACGTTCATAAGCGTACATTATATGAATATATAAATTTTGACTTTGACTTTGACTAAGCAACGGATGCAATCTGAGACCAAGATCTAAAGTAAAATATGTGTTAATTATTTGTTATAATACTAACATTATGAATAACGATTGAAGGGGCGCGCTACAAATACCATTTAAAATGCCAGTGTAATTAATATTGTCAGTGCGTCATGCTTATACTGTCCGCCTCATCGCTGTTCCTTATACATGTCGTACAATTTCATTTTGAAAATTGAACAAGAATAATTTTTGCCTGAAAATATATCCCTTATTCACTGCCGAGGTGCATTGCCCGCCTGTCGGCAATATTGAGAATGTATAAAGGACCGCATTTGTTTCATTCGCATTGATTAGTCACTAACATAGGCCAACCACAGCCATGCGACAACATTTTGTTCAACCACTCTCTCATTCTTAAGTCTACTCGTAAAGTGCCAAGTGCATAAAGCATATTATTTGAATAAAAATAAAAATGTAAGCATAATAATATAAGACCTATATTAATGTCTTCGAAGAATATTTATTCACCATAAATGTTTACTACTCAAAAGAAAAAAGACAATTATTTATTTATTAATAAATAATGTAACTTGTTTATGAATCAAGTTTTGTGATAAAATAAATAATTACTATTATTAAGTCTTCTTTAGAGTAAATATCAGCCAGTAACGTAAACGTCTATAATATTTGCGATATCGCATCTTTCGCTTATTATTGATGTGATACAACATCAAAGCACCGGGCGTGACTATCTGGATAATATCATATTGGAAGAGAACCGCGATTCTGATAATTTTATTTAATATTAAGAAAACGTTCGCCTCAGACTTCTGTATCTGTTTCTTTATCATTTGTCAATCTAAGGCAAGTAGGTAATCAGAATCGAGTGCATGACACACGCGGTCAACTTTTTGGGTTGGCTTGGGACCATTTTCCGCACGATGTTTTCTTTCACCGTTTGATTAAATGTTAAACGCGCTCATAGAAATTCCATTGGTGCACAATCGAGGATTGAACTTACAACCTCAGCGATTAGAGTCGCAAACTTAAATAAACTAAGCCAAATCTATGGTATTATCAGATTGAGTAAGTCATGAGTATTGGACATTACGGAAATCTAAAAGCACGATTTTGCCTTTAAAATCGCGGCCAAAATGTGAGAGTAGGTCTCAAGTCCAACGTCATACAATATTGTCCCTCTCAACGAGGTTTAAATTCAATTTGATGAGTGCAAAGCTTTGTGACGCGACGAGGCCCAGCTAATGCCCATTTTGTGCTCCGCGAGATGTGGAGACACGAATTGAAATAATTTACCCAATTTCGTTTATATTTGTTATCAATAAAATATAAAAGGTTTTTTTCGGAATAACATAACGGACAAATGTTATAATAATCCAGTACTACTTGATCGATAGTACGTTTCTTTTATGATTTGTAATTGTAATACTCAAGTAAATTTTTAACTTAAGAAACTAAACAAAAATCGATTTCAATGTGTGAGGTGAGCAACTATGGATATCCAGACCTAGCACGTTTTGAGGCAGACCAAAGTATTTTTCGTTGTATTTCTCAATCTCAATTCAGATTTGAAGCAGTGAGAATGGCGACATACGGAAGGCATTTAATATTTAATTTTAAAGTATCTAGTGGTTCGATTTCCGGTGAATAAATGATTGTTTAAAGTTAAATCCACACACGGTATGTGCCTTAATCAGCTGTGCAGGCTAATAATATTTTGAATAAAATAATTCAATTAACGGAGTAATATTTTAATTATACTAGTGATGGGGTAAAGCGGCAATGTCCGCTCGCGGCGGAAGCTACTTGTTGTTTTTCTTTCCGGGAAAATTGTAAAAAATAACACGGACAACTGCACAGTTAGTTCGTCGAAACTTCCTTTGTATAGAGAACTCTATATTATTATTAATTCCATTTTTACACTGCGGAAATATTATCAGTTTGTTACTCGGATTTGCAACTTTAATATTTACTGGGAATGTAATTTCGAATGAATTCTTTTTTCTCTTTTGTTTTCACATACACAAATATTGTGTCATGATATTTTTTTTTGTATACAATTCACACTTCATAGCACAACACAAATCGATTCAGAAATTACAGAATTGAAAAAAATACACAGTGAAACGGGTTAGATGCAGTTTTATATATAGTGTTTTTGTGCATTTCTTGCCAATTCGTTCTCCATTAAGAGTTATAGTGAGTGTTTTTGTGCGTGAACTATTATTGTAAGGCAAGGTACAGCATCAGTGTAACCTTTTTTTGTTCCCAAACTAACAATTTCTCCACATCCTTACGGCTGTCGTCATTTTCTGCCTTTCGTCCTAATAAGGAGCACTGCATTGAGGTATGTACTCAGGACTTAGTTTAAGATTATGCATCGACGGCCACCGAACCGTTTTTTGTGATACACTAACAAATAAGCAAAAAATCTCCTTTCCCGGTGGAATATGACAGTGTTAACAGAAATAGTTCAAAATACGTAAACGAATCTTTCAGTCGGATGAAAGCGTACCCAGTGTGACTAATTATTACAAACACCCAAAACATTTTATCACAATTTGAACACGAAGGGTTTCGTAAGGGTACAATTTATTAATATAATAAAACAGCGGAAAGTAGACTTTTTAAAGCAAAGTATGGCCTTGGAGTTTAAAAGTACGTAAAAACTTCGCTAATTAACTTTGGGCTTAAGAATTACAAACTTTCCCTTATCTTTGAATCCTTTTATAAAATCTTCTACATCGCTAATTTTAGACATTCATTCTAACTCGGTTGAGCTTTGAAACAAACCCAATATTTATCATACATACAAACAACATTCCTAGCTTATATCACCATGATATATGTAATATTATAATATTATCCAATACACGGGTTTAAATAATGTAATTGCTTGAATTATGCCTATTTAAGCTATAATGGGATGCAACCTGTTCAGGCACACTGGCCCCTTCCCATCTTCATGGAACCAACAACAGAGCTGGTGCGGCTTATGATGCGGGTGCAAATGCTAATGGTGACTGCAAATATAGGCCTCTAGAATCCGAATATAATTTTGTCCCATTCGGTGTCGAGACCCATGGTCCGTGGGGTCCAAGCTCTATAAGGCTTTTTAGGGAAATATCAAAAAGTTTAGTCGACATCACTGGAGACCGAAGAGCTGGCAGCTACCTCGGACAAAGAATTAGTCTAGCTATTCAAAGAGAGAACGCTGCCAGTATTTTCGGAACCTTGCCTAAAAGGGACTCCTTTTAATAATATATTTTAGTTATTAAAATTTAAGGTTAGTTACTGTATAAGTATTATTCAAATTAAGTTATTAAGGATCAATGTTTTCTAGAGTCTTAGAAATCTGTATCATGCATACTGTAAAGCATTAATGGCATCTTGTGTACCTATAGAGTAAAGTCGGATTAGATTATCTTATCGTAAAGGACGTACCACTTCCGACTCACAGGTGGAATTACCTCTGTGCCGAGTATGTCTTCATTACTTTCAGAGCACACTAGTAATATAAACAGTGGCACACTATTTATTAACGACTGTATATAATTTTAATGTGCGTGCGCATAATATAACCTTTATCTTTATATATGAATATTTAATGTCATCGTTAATTTTTGTACTTTTTTATTACACACTTACCAATAAATTAGTGGCACTCCACCTATTTGTATCAGGCGTCAGATTTTTGTAGCTTTTTTTTTTTTTTTTATAGAACGCAAACGGGCAAACGGGCAGGAGGCTCACCTGATGTTAAGTGATACCGCCGCCCATGGACACTCTCAATGCCAGAGGGCTCGCGAGTGCGTTGCCGGCCTTTTCTTGAAGGACCCTAAGTCGAATTGGTTCGGAAATACTTCAGTTGGCAGCTGGTTCCACAGAGTGGTGGTGCGCGGCAAAAACTGCCTGGACAAACGCGCAGTTGTGGAACGGCGGACGTCGAGGTGATACGGGTGGAATTTCGTATTCTGCCTCGACGTCCGATGATGAAACTCAGCTGCAGGTATTAATCCGAACAACTCCTCTGAACACTCTTCATGGTAAATGCGGTAGAAGATGCAGAGAGACCCCACATCTCTACGCAACGCCAAAGGATCAAGCCGCTTGGAGAGATTTTGGTCGTCAACGATTCGAACCGCTCTTCGTTGAATACGGTCAAGTGGAAGAAGCTGGTACTGGGGAGCACCCGCCCAAAGGTGGGAACAGTACTCCAAGTGGGGCCGAATTTGCGCTTTATATAGTTGCAAGCGGTGGCCCGGAGTAAAGTACCGTCTCGCCCTGCTGAGCACACCGAGCTTTTTGGAGGCTAATTTTGCCTTTCCCTCCAAGTGACCGCGAAACTGAACGTCGTTCGATATGTCAACGCCAAGTATTCCAATGCTAGCTGTGGCTTTAAGGATAGTGTTTTCGAAAAGAGGAGTAGCGACAAAGGGTGTTTTTTTAGCGGAAAACGCGCAAACTTGTGTCTTTTTGGGGTTAAATTGGACTAGGTTTAGTCTGCCCCAGTCAGAGACTCCACGTAGTAGGATTTCTACTTCAGACACAAGTTTGTTCCGGTACTCATCGACATCTGCCCGAGAAATACCTGCCCGGCCAGTGTAAAGAGTGTCCCCAGTGCCGTCATCCGCATAGCAGTGAATGTTGCTAAGTTGCAACATATCATTGATATGCAGAAGAAACAGGGTCGGGGATAAAACACAGCCCTGTGGGACCCCAGCGTTCACGGGTTTAAGGTCGGAACATGCTCCGTCGATGACGACCTTGATGCTCCGATCGGCCAGAAAGCTGGAGATCCAATCGCATAATTTCTCGGTAGCCCATAGGCTGGAAGCTTCGAGAGCAGTGCTCTGTGCCACACCCGATCGAAGGCTTTCGTTATGTCCAAACTAACCGCTAGAGCCTCCCCCTTGGACTCAATTGCCTCCGCCCATCTATGCGTAAGGTATACAAGAAGGTCACCAGCCGAACGACCACGACGAAAGCCGTACTGAGAGTCACTTATCAGCTGGTCGCCCTCCAGATACTCGAGGAGCTGGCAATTAATAATGGATTCCATTATTTTGGAGAACAAGGAGGTTATCGCTATTGGCCGATAGTTGGACGGATCGGAGCGATCGCCTTTTTTAGGGATCGGATGTATCGAGGCGATCTTCCAGCACTCCGGGACAGTGCCAAGCGAGTACAGGTACCGGAAAAGGCGCGCTAAGACCGGAGCCAACTCAGGAGCACAAGTACGCAGCACAATTGGAGGAATACCATCCGGCCCGCTCGACTTATGTATGTCCAAGGAAGATAATGCTTTACGGACAGCACGTTGCCGGAATGTAACTTCCGGCATCGAAGAATCACACCGTGAAATGCTCGGTGGTGATCTCCCTCGGTCATCCAAAGTCAAGTTGGACGCGAAGAGACAGCCTAAAAGGTCGGCCTTCTCCTTCGCAGTGTGGGCCAGCGAGTCATCCTCCCTGTGCAATGGTGGAATGGAGGGCTGACAAAAATTCCCTTGGACAGCTTTGGCTAGAGACCAGAAGGCTCGAGTCCCCGAAGGGAGTTGGGCCAATCTCTCGCCAAATCTGGCAATGTGCTCTGACTTTGCTTTAGTGATTTCCCGTTTGAAGGACCTGGAGGCTGAGTTATATGCTTTTTTGAGTTCGCTGGTATTAGCATCACGAGATTTCGCCGCTTCTGCCCATGCCTTAAAGCATTCTCGCTTTCGACGCGAGGCTGCCTTGCAAGAACGCTTAAACCAGGGCTGAGACTTGCCACCGATCAGCACCGCAGAAAAAGGAATAAAGAGTTCCATTCCCTGCAGAACCACTTCGGCGACAGAGGCAGCGACGGAATCTGGAGCTTCAGACGAAAAGCAAATAGGCCCCCAAGGGTAGGACGCGAAGAAAGACCGCATCCCGACCCAATCTGCTGACTTGTAGTGCCAAATACGGCGAAAACCCAAAAAGCGCGACCGCGAAGGGCGCGTAGATGGCACAGTACTCCGGACCACACAATGATCCGATGAACCCAATGGCGGATCAACGGAGACTTGATAGTTCTCCGGATGCGAAGTCAGCAGAAGGTCCAACAAAGAGGGTTTATGACCGTCCACATCTGGTATTCGCGTAATCGCAGGGACCATTTGTGTCAGGTCGTAGGCTAAAGCAAAGTCGTGAAAGGATCTTCCCGCGTGATCGGTGGTTTCAGAGCCGAGCCAATCGGCATGGTGGGCGTTAAAATCGCCAAGTATCACGATTTCGGCGGTAGGAACCCTTTCAAGCAGGGAATCTGTAGCCATTTGGATGTGCTCGATGAGTCGGTCAGTTTCGTCATTTCCGCTATGGGACCTATACAGGCACGCATAGAATCGCGGATGGTCATCGCAGTCTATGCGGAGCCAGAGGTTAGATAGGTCCCTTCCTTCAAGCGTCCCAAGGCGACGAGAACAGATATCCTCTCTGACGTACACGCAAACTCCCGCCCGCGGCACAAATGAATGTTTCAATTTGTACCCCGGGTAGGAGAGGTAAGAAGTATCAGCCGGGGAGGATATCTGAGTCTCAGTGAGGAAGAATAAGGCCGGCTTCGCAGATTCAAGGTGAAAGTGAACCGCGCTTAGGTTTGAGTTGAGCCCCCTAATATTGGTAAAGTCCACTGTGAGCGTGGAAGGGGTTGCCTTCGGCGAATTCTTCCATTTGCCCCGAGATCGAAACCTAAAACTAGAACTGGATGTTTTGTTTAGAGCGCAGTTTTTGCCCACCCCAGAATACGAAGGGCAGCCTGTGCATCCACCACCGGATACTGATTGTTCCGATGATGGACGCCCAGAGGGGGATTCTCCACGTGTGGTACCCCCCTGGGGTAATCTTTCTTTAAACTGCACCGTCATACTCTGGGGAGGGGGGGGGGGGGATGGGATGGATGTTTTTTTTCTAATTGGCAAGTAGGTGATTAGCATGTGTCTGACACATGCCGTAACCTTTTTGTGTTTTTAATGCGCACATTGACAATAGAAACAACTGCCACAACTGAGCGTGTCTTAAGGTAGTTTTTGCCGGGCACCATCACTATGTGGAACCAGCTATCCATTGAAGTTTTTCTGAATCCAATCGACTTAGGGTACTTCAAAAAAAGAGTGTACTAATTCTTAAAAGGCCGGTACTGCACTTGCCCTTTGGCAATGTGAGTGTGCATGGATCATGTATCATTAGATGAGCTCCCCGTTTGCCCCCTGTCATAATATATATTACGTGATACTATTTCACGGTGCCTCCTGCTGATAGAGGACAAGTTTTTAATTTATTTTATTATTTTTAATTACTTAATATGTCATGTGGATCATGGTGTAATGGTTGTAGCTCCTTAGAAACGTTGTGTAAAACAAAAAACTTGCCGATTAAAAAGAGCGACGTACAGTTTATTGCCAGTTCTTCTCTTCCAGTCTACGCCGTTGATTTGAGAACTGGCTGTAAATTTACAATTAGAAGCATTTCATATGTATTTACTTTTTGACGTTCAAAAGTGTATATATGATACCTATATGAATAAATGATTTTGAATTTTAATTTTTGAATATATAAAAATTTAAATCAAATTCAATACGGCAACATGTTTGGTAATGTATGTTTTGGTTCATGGATCGTGATTAGTAGTCATTTATGTAACGTCTACGTCTGATTCAATTATGTATCCTAAAAAACCTTTCAGTTGTCTAAAGATAGGCCATTTTTATTTTATTTATTTCACTGTCAATACTTTGACTGTGGCCATGCAATCCCGTCTTAACATCGCAGTAAATATTAAAAACGTATATTTATTGTCCAATCACAGTCCGCTCCCTCGCCTCCCCTCGCCTCCCCTCGCTGCACATTTTAATTAAAATTGTTGTGCGCAGGTAAATTCACACCTTATATTAGAGATATTACATTATGTTACTAACAATAAGGTTTCATATTGCGGCTTAAAAGGCCTTACCTACCTGGGGTACGTATGGGGTATTTCTGGCGAATTTCCATCGTACGACCGGAGTGTTGGTTAATTCGATCTATTCTGTTCATGACCTAAAGAGCCTTTTTAAGGGATTCTCAGAAGCTAAGATTATTATAATTATGACTCGGGATAGAGTTTATTAAGGCCAAAGCTCTTTTTTCTGAACCTTTTCAATAATAAAGGAAATTAAAACATAGCATTTTTTATTAAAAATAAAGTTTATGAGTCTCGGTGATATTTACTTCTACTTTACTTATACTGATAATGAAAAATATTTTACCAATGTTACGTTATTTGTAAGTATATCATTTGCAAAGTAATTCGGTCGAAACAGGGTGGAAGGAAAACGTTCTTTACATAAGCTTCTTAACGATGTATCATTGAGATCTAGAGAAAACTTGTAGAACTTGATAATGCCAACATAATGCCAGAGACAATATCTAACTTTTATATTTTGTAAAAAATGTCCTTCATCTAGTGAATCGGTCTCACTGTTCGCATTTACTCCAAGCATTTTATTGCGGTTTTCACAAATATCAATTTTGATTGATGAAGAAGGTTAAAACCTTTACTCACTCCTTGGAAAGTTGGCGCTCGCTCCGCGAAGTTGAGCTTTTTAATAGTTTTATCAAAAGGATCTTATCCCTGGCTGATCTAATAATTTACCGATGAGATCTATACAAAGCAACAATTCCAGTAAATGCAATAGGTACCTTAGAAATCTTAGCATATACGATTATATTCTTCATATTTATATATATGACAACATTACATTCACGTCCGATCTTCGATTATATGTTTTAAAGGCAAATCTAGGCTTCTAAGATCACAGCGCACAAGACGGCAAAGGGTTGATAATATTTTAAATGATTAAAAAAATATATTTAGTCAGTTTTAATACTAATGTCATTGTAATTTTTAATAAAAGAGTTTATTTATGACTATGGTTTGGATGTTCACTTGATGTGAAGTGACAATGTCACTCATGGACAGTCAAGAAGAATGTGACTCTTTTAAGTAAAAGTACGGCTTTTTCTAGAAGGGCCTCATGTTCTTATTCCTTCGACCTGCAGCAAGTTGGCAGCAAGAAACATTTTATGGTGGTGCACGGCACAATGTGCCTCAAGAAGCGCCCAGTTGTGAACGGCAAAACTAATTAAAAGCTATTTATATGCATGTTAATTTAATGGACTATTTAAACACTTCACGAAAACGTATAGGGCTCTAGGGTCAGGTTTCCCAGGACCTAGACACACCAGGGACGTTGGGACGTTAAAGTAATATATTATTTTATGTTCGTTCCCGTTCTAGTTATGATGAGGATTTAATAATCTTTAAAGCCAGCGTCCACTTTCTACACTAAAATTAGCTGAAAATAACACATCAAAGATTTTCCGAATTGAGCGAGTTTTTTCTCGAGTTCAAAGGTTAAGTTAGTTACGAAGATAAAATCTCACTGAGCTCGGGTTACTGTCGCTAGTCCCTTTACCTGTTATCCACTCCGTTCTCAATGCGTTTGTACGACAGGTCGAAAAAATCGTGAGCCCATTCACGATTTTTTTCGAAAGAAAATTCCACTCAGAACTTAAACCGGATCCAGGAACCAGTCTGTTTCACAAATTCCCGATACAAAGATACTGAATGCTGAATTCTGTTGAAACTTTCAATATTTATACGTTCGCAGTGAGTTCGCAGTATCTCATGTATTTAATATTATTTATTTTTTAAGTTAAACTTCTGTTGTCGCGTTAGGGAAAAATGGAGAGAGTTAACGATGCGCGCGCACACCGTCACAAAAAACCGACACCCTGAAATAATATTCAACATTATTGTTTTGTTCTATTGCTAGTGACATTTTTTCTAAAAAAATAGAATAACATTTTTGAAAAGATTTTGTTTGAGAAGTATAACTTCTAAACAATCTAACTTCAACCGTTTTTCGACAGTATCGTATTGGCTTGTATTTTTTAAAATAATAAGTCATCGCTGTAATACTACAGCTTGATATACATCAAGCATTATATAAAATGTATAATAACATTTTCTATATATCAATTACCTTACATGACATATCGTATAAATAATTTATGTGTGGATGACTAAATCCATATCGTACCGATATAATATAAACCGGCGTTTTATCCACTAAACCTGGTAAATTAGAAGGAATACGTTGTTATAGTAAAGGGAATACGATATCGCTTTGAGCCTCGTCTTTTAAATCTTTTTGCCGACATTTTTTTCCTTTTTTCAAATTAAATAAGGACAGTTCTCCGTTTGTTTCCTAGTTCGATTCAAAGGTATACATTGCAAGGATACTATTAGTTACAATTTAACGAGGCAAATAATATTTAAGCGCTTTTTGAGCTTGAAGGTAAGCAAGAATAGAAAATAAAGCTTGTGGTTAATGCATGTACCACTAGGACGAATTCTAAGGATAAAATTTATTTCATACATGTCAGAGCATGACACATGTTAACACATTGAAACAATGGATACAAAGTAAACGCCGGAAACCAATAATTTTTATGGAGAATTTTGTTTAAGTAAATATGAATGTTTGAAAATATATATGAATGTATATTGTTATTTTGATTTAAAAAACATTTTTCGGATCTGAGTGGTTGGCATACAGCATATTGGGTATAGAGCTAGGGATGGCAATGGTTTTAAATGAATGATCGGGATGATCCGAGTGGGCTACTATGACCCGACTGTGACTATGATAAGAAAAGAGCACATAATGATGTCAATCAAATACTTTCTAAAAAATATGCTTTAGAAAGCAGAAAAATATCACGAGAACTTTAGAAGGCGCAGCGCCAAACAGATGCAACTTCCTCACAATCGCGTAGCAATATCGCAGCTCACAAATCCCGAGGGAACTTTTTGTATCGAAGAAGCCGCTGGGTCGGCCAAGTATATAATTTAAATACATAAATAGAAATTAGGTAGGAATATGACAAGGCAATAATATGTATTAAGAACGAGACTTAACGCTACGTGTGACTTCCGTATGTCTATGTATTGGATTTTGACTTTAGGCCTGTATTCACTTTGATTAGTGATTAGTGAAGGTGATGAGTGATTAGGAGAAAACAAGCGACAGTGACTAATTAGTGTAGGTGATTGGTTGGCTGCGTACTAAAGTGATTAGAAGCGTGTTCTATTTTTTTGCGAGTGAACTGCGAGTTCTGACGTCGCGCGCGCCCTTCCTTCCCTCTCACTTGTGCCCGCCAAACTATTGACAACTGAATTGACTTAACAGAGCCACTAAACAATAATTGGACACTACTTGCACTAAATCATCAATTCTTAATCACTTGCACTCGCATTAATCAAAGTGAATACAGGCCTTAAAGGAGTTTCACAAAGAGAATCAGTACAATAAAATTCAATAAAATAACTAATTACAAATATTACTACAATATGGTCCTTCTCTCATTGGTGTACAAAAAAAATGTCAGTGTATGAAGGCCAATCAACCCAATAAAACACAAAATCTAATCTTAAAATATTTTCCACTAATAGATATTTCTTTCTATGGACGAACGACTTGCCTGTAAAAATCAGTAAAACAGGGATATACATTTGAGGTCTTGCACTGAGGCTCTGTGACATATACGAGTATGGCGTCTCATCGTTGAGAGCTTTATTTCTTGGCTGATGTAACAGTGTAATTACAAAATCGATAAGAAAATGATGAAAATTCCTGGCGAGTACTAGTGCGATGTCCATCGGGTAGTAAAGATAAAAAATGATTTTTTTCGCGTGTCGTCGTAATTAGCACAGTGTCAGCGCGGCCGACGCTCGACAAAAGAAAAACTTGGATATTTTGAATTTACGAAACTCACTGAATGTGTATTTTAATCAAAAGCAAATAAAAATCTCCGAGCCAAATGAATACGGAATATTTATAACGTTATGTTATTGTTTCATTTATTTTTCGCGCAACTGCAAAAGCCTATCGACTTTTGAAAAAACAGTGAATTGTTTCTCGGAGAAAGATGCATTATTCTCGATCTTGAAGCATTGTACTACTTGTACGTTGGCATTGTCTCGAGAAAAAGCTTGGTTTTTCGTTTAATCAGCAGCAGAGCGCAAGGGTTAATGCTCAGATAAATGGCTGCTTCTAATGTCGACCGCACGATCAACTTAAGTGCATTCGTGTTTTTACTGTAATTTGTAATACACAAAATACTATTTAAACACTCGCTGACCAAGATAAGTAAGCAAGAAATGTCGAGTTATATAAATATATTTGTAATACAAATTTTTATTGAAGTTAAGACTTTTGGCGCGATGGAGAAAATGATGAGAGTGAATTTTTACGATGCGCGCGCACACCAACACCTAAATTCGACATCGTAAAGTTAGGATGCATGGAAATGGATAACTATGTTCAAGTTGTATATTCTAGTATTTTTATATTTAGAACAAGTGTTTCGTAACAGTACAATTAAACGTTGTGAATAAATAAATATTATTTCGTTATTTTTAAATCAATTTTCTCAAATGAAATTCAATAAGTTAGGAAACTTTTGTATAACGTAGTACTAATGAATTCGATACTTTGTTAAGATACCTTTCAAAATCATAACTGAAACGAAATTTATACATATAATAAAGGTATTGCTTACCTTACACGTCGCTTCGACAAACACCTACATATTAAAAGTCCGTTTAAAAATCTAGGCAACAAATTAAATTAAATTTGTTCATTATTAGTTAATTTACAATATTATAAATAAAATAAATCAGTGGCGCTACAACCTCTTTAGGTCTTGGCCTGAGATTTTTGTATCTGTTTCATGATCAATATTTAAATCTAATAGGCAAGTAGGTGATCAGCCAGTGCCTGACACACGTCGTCGACTTTTTGGGTCTAAGACATGTCGGTTTCCTCACGATGTTTACCTTCACCATTCGAGATGTTAAATACGCACGCAGATGTTAAAGACATAAATAACGCTACTTATCCTCAAACTCTTTTCTCTTTTATTTTAGATAAAATATTTGCGTGACAGAGATATTTCATGTTTAGTTCGTGGCCCATATGATTGAGGATTACATGATATCTGTAGGCTATAGCAATATTCTTCAATATAATGTTGTATCGTGTCGCATTGCAGCCGCGGCGAGATCCGCAGTTAGATCATTATATTGATCATTGGAATCACTTTGCTTCTACTTAAAATATTTTACAAAAATACAATTTTCCGGTTAGTCTATGTCAATATTAATTATAATTTCCAATCCTGGATGGAATAAAAGTATAACATGCAGTTCACACAAAATATTACATGTTATGAAACTGTCGATATTAGTCTCTTACATTTTTTAAAACTTCTTACGGCATTCTTACATTATTGATTCATTCGAACAAATACTGTGATTGATTGTAGCGACATCGATATTATACTTACAATAATTGCGATGACGTAATAATGAAATGCGCTAACGAAGTCAGAGCTTAGCCGATGGGGCTTTCTGGCCAGTCTACAGAGAGACAGACCTTACTGTCGTATTGCGTGTCGAGAAGCGGATAAGGCTCTGATACCGTCTTGGGTGATTGTTGGTGGTGCCTAGATATCCAAATAACCATTCCGCACTAAGCAGGTGCGCCGCGGAAGCATATGCGCAATGAATTTACCTACAAAATATAAACTGTTGACCATCCTTTCTCCACATGACCAAACCACGGATCGTAAGTGCACAAATGTGTTATGACTATGGGTTGTAACTAGAGATCAAAGTCTCGTCTGGGCTCAATGTGGTGGGTTTGGAATCACCTCTATAAGATCTGTGTTAAATGAAACGATTATTTTAAAGTAATCAAAGTGTTAATTGTTTATTGTAAACCAGACAATGGCGGAAAGAGTACTAGGTACACAGAGTAATCATAGTGATCTGACGTGACTGAGACAACTATAGAGTGATACATTCTCAAACGACTGAAGGCGCCAAAATTAAATTTTATACAACCTCACATTCTATTTAGAGAATACGAGAAATTACATTAGTGTCGAAATTCTATACTTATATTTTCATTATATCAAAGCTGAATATTGTATGAAGCTTTTACGACATTACACGTCTTAATGACAAAACAGTAATATCTCGCCCTGTCATCGACTATTATAGGTTTGCCCATTTATTATTAATCCTCTCCTGATAATCGGGCCCCTCCTTTTGACTTATCAACAAATGTTGTACCATCGCAAAATCATGCTTTATTTGTATTGTATTAAGGTTTATAATATTATGAGGTTTCGGGTAGGTGTGTGACAGAGGCGCAGAGGTGCGTCGGGCGGCGTGTGCCGGCGCTGGGAGCCGCCACATCTGGCGTTGATGTAAACTTGATTTATCGTTTTATTTGAACTGCCCGCGTGAAATATGGAGATCGAATTATGCTTTTTAATGGGTCATGTTGATGAATTAGGTCGAGCTGCCGTACACTTGTTACATTTGTGATTGTCGGGTCATTGGGATTAATGTGTTAGGCATTTGCTGAGAATAGAAGTATTGAAAGTGTCAACAAAATCGATTGAAATGAACATATATTTATTACTTAAGATATTATGTCGAACATGGTGTAATGGTTCAAGCTTCTTACAAACAATTTGTAAAACAAAAACATTGGCGATTGAAAATAGTGGCGGAAAGTTTATTGCTAGTTCTTCTCGTTCGTTCTACGGCCGATTTGAGAACTGGCAGTAAATGTAAAGTTATTAGCATTTAGAATTTAATATATATTCATTATTAACGTTGAATTTTGATTTTTGAACAGCTCTTAATTATGTCAATAAAATCAAATAATAAGTACAAAACATATGAAAGTGAGGTGGCTTGTACGCTGAAAGCATCATGTCTTACACTTGGATCATCCTCCTACTTGAGAGCATATGTAGAAAGGTCCATATCCTTTACTACAAGATTATGTGACATATTCGGTACTATTTACCGAAATACAAGATTTAACAAAATGTTTAAATTTTTGTATAATGAGTAAAACGTTCTAGTTTCGAAAAAAATCTGTTTATATTGACCTAATATTTGGAAATTCAAATCATTGGAATAATGAGGAATAATTTCGTTTGTCGGACTCGACCCAGCTCCGAACTTACTTTCAAACTCTAATTTATTTTAATGATCCCAAATTTCACTCTAACTCTACACACTGACGTATCGCCCAAATTGCTTTTCACTCGAACTTATCCTATTTGCTTTACATTTTCCCTTAGCAGCAAATAACGTGCTTTAAAAAAAAGATACAGGATTTTGTTATAACTAACGCCCGAACCCAATAATTAATCCACACGATTGAAAACAATCTGAGATTGAGAAACCGTCACAGTCGATCGGTCTCCTATCTGCATCCCAATAACCAAACCCTACGAACACAATCCATTTTTAGCGACGGATAGAATTCAATTTCTGCGCTCTTTACAATCTTACAAGCCATAGAGGGATAAAAACCGCGGGATTACAACATTTATTTCGTATATTCTATTATTTTTAAGGCAGATCCAAACCGGAGGGAAATGGTTTGGAAACAATAGTCGTAATTGGAAAATAAATATACAAGCATCTTCTTCAGTCGGTCTCCTTATTTCTGAAAGTCCTGTTACTGGCGTGGCGTAACTTCATCCTCTCACCTCTGTCTTTGGCAAGCCTCTGGGTCTGGGTAATGACAAGACCTGTAAGAGCATTTACTCCAGTCTAGCGAATAGGTGATCGGCCCCGAAGTTTAGTGCCCCTCTCTGACAGTCCCGATAAGTTTCCATACAAATACAAACATCGAGACTGAAACACAAAATAAAAGTGTCAATGACCTTTTGAATAATATTCCACCTCTCTAATGTAAATCAATTTGAAGGTACGTCGTAAAAAGTATAAAATTACAAATGATGCAGGGTGGATGAAAGTACTTCGGGGCAACAACTTGCACTTTTATGACAATACTTTACGAGAACAGTATAAAGAATTGTTCTGGTGGATTATTGTTAATCTTATTTTGTAGTTTGCTAAAAGATTTGTATCTTTACTAGTTTAAGGAATGCAGATTTTATAGCCTCGAGTGTTTAGATATTTTATTCCTGTCATAAATCCGTTTAAATTGTGCATACATACCAACATATGGAACATTCTTATATGCTTAATGCTACTCCATAGAGACTGTTTGCTTTTCTAGAATATAAAACCAAGTACTAACTAAAACTTTACAGAAGTTTACCGAAGACAGGGGAAAGTGGAGGATCATGTGCAGCGCCACTAACCCGAACTTAAAAAATGAAAGAACGACTGAAGAAGAATACGGAATATCTTATGACATACCCGCATTCATACTTCTCTAATATGCGAACATAGATAATGTAGTTTTGTATTTCAACCGTAGTTCAAGATTTGTAAATGGCTTCATTCGCTATTAATGTTACGAGAATCTTAATATACAGGTACAAATTCGTACTCCCACAAACTTCGTAGCGAGGTAAAATTCGCTCAGCAATAAATAGTAACGAGTAAGAAAACTAGCAACTCTGGCGAGGCTCGTTAAGACAAGGTGACGTAAATTAACCCGACCGCTTCAACCAGCGCCCTCTATGGCCCACAATAACAATAAATTACTCTTCCCTTACCCCACTCCCCGCACTGGTTTATCGCACGTGCTCGTTACTGTCATGTTTCTGATCCCTATATTAGCAGTAGTCCCAATGGTAGGGCCTTTCTTTGTATGAAAAATTGATGTTCAGGATTTATTCGTAAATTATTCAAGGCAATATATGTGATTACAAATATTATATATACATATACTATTTGTGATATTTTATATACATTCTCAAGATTTGTATGTGAAAACTATAAATGAAATAGTTAATACAATATTACAGCTACCACTATAACTACAATAATAAAAATACTATAAAACATTTTTTTACGAACATGGTACGTTTTAAGTATATAATGAGTGTGTGCTCTGCTTGTAATTGGCCCTGGGTCAGCAGCAGAGGAGCAGAGTGTTCCACAGCGCTGTTCATTCTGCCAGAGACCACAGCATCTAGTTTGCGCCTCAGTCGCAAAAAAGGAAAAGAGTAATGCCTGCTTTTCTTACGAAAATCTTCTTCTATATTTAACAGTGAAATCTGGAGTTCGATCTCTCTACCCATTAGAATTTCACTGATTGAATGGGCTTTTAAATAAAACATTTGCACATCACAATTTATCTCCAAGAATATGTGGGATGACTTTAAGTGTATTCAAATAGTAATTTTAAACCAATGAAAAACGAAGGAGAAGGTCAGTAGGGAATTCCTGAAGCTTTCATCTCATCGGACGAGATGAAATAAATGAATTCCAGTCAAGGCACGTGTGGTTCAGACTGAAGATTAAAATCTAGGTCGAATCCGCTCCTTACACTTGAGTTTCCATCATTGGACCTTCATGTGGAATGATTTTATTACGCCCATATACTTTACACATTTCTTAATACGGTTCATAATGAGTTTTTAAATTAAAAATACAGCTTGTAAACATGCCGGTTTTGAGATGACTGTTATGCAAAGAACAAGCAAGTGTTAACACAACACAGAAAATAGTCATTAGTAAGTTTGTGCGGGTTTAAACTTTGTTAGTTCAATAAATATCATCTTATATATAATATATACACATATCTGTGTTATTTTGGCTATCTTTTTTCACTTATTCATAATATTAAATCGTGATATCGAACATCAATAAATCAGTCAAACTGTTTTTATAAATTCTGCGTGGTTCTCAGAAGGCAAGACGAATCCACATTCCGGGAGGTTCATATGATAAATAAAGTGATATGCCTAATAATTTGCTAGTTATAGGTTGCTTAATTATAGGTAGCTACAAATATCATAATAATTACTATCACATAATTAATGTAATCAAATATAATTAATACATATTTTTATTTATTATTATTATTGCTATTTTTTCTTTTGATTTTATTTTATGATATATTAGTTATTTACGCATTTTGGTGTTTCTTTTTCGTTGTTTCACATTAGAGTTGCCTGGAAGAAATCGCTTGTAAGCGATAAGGCCGCTCGTTGCCTTTTCTTGTGATCTTTTGTAAACTGTTTTTTTTAATTTGGTTATGTGTATGTAATAAAGGTTAAATAAATAAATAAATAATATTAACATCTGTATCTCGTTATTACTCAATTTTTACTCGAAAACCTACATTCTAAACTAACATTACAATCTCAGTTTCTTTATGATTACATCGAAATAAAAATGTATCTTACAAATTAAATTTTATTTTCAGATAGCGAAAAAATATTAACATAATTTTAGCATATCGATCGTACTTATATCGTTATCGTCGAGTCATTATGAGAATTATAAATATTACCTACACGTCTGACGAGTGACGATATGTACAAAGCTTGCGGCCAATCGCGGATACATATATCATACCGACCGATGACACTACATTGCTCATGCTCCTATATCACCCAACCACGACCGCTTCTGATATATTATTATCGCTCATTAATTACTTATTGCGTAAACTTTATGCTATAGACAACTATAAACAAACTTCATTTCATTTCCCTACGCGATATTCAAAAGATTCCAATGATATCAGAAAATATTATGAAAACTGATATTATAATAAACTTATACCCAAAATGATTATTTAACTCGACTGCAAAGCGACGCGAACATAACAACTGCATTACGGCATGTATATTCATCAATTTTTAAATAACTTCAATAGCTTCGACCGCTAATTCAATTACAGACGTATATAGACCACGATAATGTAGAAATGGATTGGAATTCAGAATTAATCCACTGTAAATCGACAAAACTCAGCAACTATTGCTATGGCTTCGTGTTATATCTCGGAACACCGCAGTGCGATACGTCGATCGACACGGTATACATTAACTGACAGCTGTGAAACTTATACGATTCCTGTGTGAATAACGCGCAATGTATTATGATCAATACTTTGAAACACAGTTTGTTATAAGATTGTATTTTAGCTATGTGTGTCACTAAACCGCATTAAGGCTCTATCTCAGGTCGCGCGTGGCCGAAGGGGATCCGAGAGGGGGAGGTAGTGTTGTAAGAAGCCCTAGAAATAATAGATATAAATGAGTGGATTAATAAAGGGAAGCCGCGCTGGGCTGAGATTTAATCCGGGGTTAGCTGCGTATTGGACTTTTATTTGTCACCCGTTTTTCTAATATTCAGAAAGGATTTACGTAAACTCAATTAGCAACTTTAATTACTTAAAGAAGTCATGTGGAACATGGTGTAATGCAGTTCCTTACAAATGTTTTATAAAACAAAAAACTTGGCGATTAAAAAGAGTGGTGGAGACTTTATTACCAGTTTTCTCTTCCGTTCTACACCCTTGATTTGGGAACTCGCAATATATAATAAATGTACTTAATGTATGTTTTTAACGTTCATACGTTTTTTTATATAGAACAGGGGGCATACGGGCAGGAGGCTCACCTGATGTTAAGTAATATCGCCGCCCATGGACACTCTGGATGGAAACGGGAATTTTTTTAATGATAATTATTCGTCTATAATAATAGATATGTTCAATCCGTTAAAAAAATTGTTTTCTTTAAATAATTCTAATTTTATTTGACATGAATAAAAAAATTGATTCTTTATTAACCATTAATCATAAGACAAGAACATAGTTAAATTACATGGGCGCTTAGAGCTCTTTTGTCTTGAATATGGAAAACGCACACTTAGAATCCAGCGATCTATTATATTAGACAAAAAAGTTGTCTACAGTAGCACTATCGATTATACTTGCCTTGACGAAGTAGGTTGATGATCCCGTTGTCGTGTAGTGGTGTTTATAAATAGCTAACGCGGTAATATGTAAATATATGCGAGAGGGCGTCGATGTGCTGATCTGCCCTCTCTTACCAATAATTTATTCCTCACCGAACTTAATTAACTTTTGCACTTTTCTACTTCTCTTTGGACAGTTCCACTTTGATTAAACTTATTCCCAACGCTTCATTATACTTAATATTCTTGAGAGTTTCCGCCTCAATTTGGACCTTAGTTGTGGGCGGTTGCGTTGGTAATAATCTTAAATGTAGTGAGATTTAAGAACACAAGTTTCGGGTTCGTTTCTTAAAAGCCCTATATCATAAAAAGTAGAACAAATATCGTGAAATTGAAGGATTACAAAAATATATACAATGAAATTTATAGTTAATAATAAAATGTAAACAAAATGGCAGATTTATTGTTTTGGAATGTAAAACACCGGCGGACGTTATCAATAACGGATTTCGATTAACAAACAGTTTATATAAAATCTATCGCGATATATACAATAATATGGTGAACATTGAGTGGACTTTAGTTCGTGTGTGACAATAAAATATTCAGGGCACGAATCACTCGTATTGGGCGCTTTTAACAAAAGGAAACAAAGGCATTGATTTTTTTCATGAAATATCAAGTGACCTTCACGCTCGACAGTACTCTCGGTTCAGTAGTAGTTTCTGATATATATGGACATAGCCTGTAGAAGGCTGCACACCTCATTGCTCTTATGTGACATCAAGTTTATGCTAACGAAGCGGCCACGGGCAAGTAAATCAAAGATAGCTCTTATTGTTATAGCCATATCCTTCTTCTTCAAGTGGCTCTCCATTACTGGAGGTTGGTCGTCAGTTTCCTGAAACGCGTCTCGTCCTGCGCCAGATGTAGCAACTCTTCCGCATTTGCAATACCTGTTCACTCCTCAACGTTGCGAAGCCATGACTTCTTCCTTCGACCAACACGCCGTTTACCCTGGATTTTACCCTTTATAATTAGTTGAAGGAGGTGGTAGCGGTCAACAGCCATATTATTAACATAGTGAAGTGAATATTCCATCAAGAATTGGAATGATTGGATGCAATCCCACCTGATGTTGCAAAATGCGGCCTATCGGAGGTCCCGCCACCTTTTAAATGATTGTTATATTCTTAATATTCTTATAATAACATTAAAAAAATGCTGTTTTTAACTTTGTTTGTTTTCATTTATTCTATTTGAACCACTTGAACCCGTACCGATGTTTTGATTAACAGTTAAAAAAAACAATATATTAATACTTTGGACTTTAATATATAAACTAATTAATAATTAGTAATATTTAATAGTTAATAAATAATTATAACTAAGAATAGATCGCAAGTCGACTTTATTAGTGTGGAAACGGCTTAGCGAAAAAACATTGGAAAATGAATGTATTTGCATTTTCCCCTAAATTGTTATATAAATGTCGAAAACAATTTACTCTTAATAGTGAAATAAGCTTTCCGGGTGATGTTTCAGTTTGTTTAAAAAGCTCTTAACAAGAGATCAACGACCCCCGCTAATTAATGAAATCGACTTAAATTCGAATTCTATATTTTATACATTCCCTATTTGATTGTCGGTTATTTCAAAAAATCTTTTGAATTACGAGAGCTTTGTTTCATGTTAATTAATAGCTATTTTCTTTTGATGTATTTTCAGGAGCGCGCGTTTACTACGCTTATTTTGACGTATATATTACCAAAAGCTATGAAGTCGTTTTATTTTAAATTATTTAAATAGCTCTGGGTTACATATTTATAGGGTTGGTTGTACATATTGTCGTCTATATTTATTTATATATAGACCATAAAAATGTGGCATAATGTGTATGCTATATTTTGGATTTATAATAACTTACCAAGTTAAAAGTGCATCCGGCTTTGAATATTATATTTTCTCATATTTTAGATCGCTTTGGATATTACAGCACATACATATAATATCACTGTATAATAATAACTGTTAGCGACTTATAAAATAAAATAAATCAGTGGCGCTACAACCTCTTAGCCTCAGATTTCTGAATCTGTTTCATGATCATTTTTAAAACTAATAAGCAAGTAGGTGATCAGCCTCCAGTGCCTGACAAACGTCGTCGACTTTTTTGGTCTAAGACATGTCGGTTTCCTCACGATGTTTTCCTTCACCGTTCGAGCAGAATTAAATGCGCACATAGAAAGAAAGTCCATTGGTGCACAGCCGGGGATCGAACCTACGACCTCCGAGATGAGAGTCGCACGCTGAAGCCACTAGGCTAACGCTGCTCTTATAGTTACCGACTTATACGACTCATAAATGAATATAAACTTTACAACAATAATGTTAGAACATAAAAATATACATCGTAAGATTAATTTTAAGAGAAAAACGTACAATATATAACTTACATAATAACTCGTAATAATTTAGGTCACAGCGTATGAAACTACATAAAGGTCAATCAAAAAGTAAATAAATACTTAAAACTGTTTATCGGTGGCACTCAATAATTACACTTTGGACTTACACTGCAGTGGTTCTGTTATTTCAGTTGTTATTGCTGTATTGGTCACCGTTATTATTTAACAGTCTCGTAAATTAATAGTGAGAAAAGCGGGAAGAGCTCTCCCGTCTCTTAATGGACTTAGTACTTTTCATTTCTTGCTTTCATTCGAGTGCATGTCGCTATTAGAAAATAAATACTAACTAGTGAACTGCAGGTAATCGAAGTGGCGTCTTATTGCGATCGTCTTGCTTTTATTTTCCGCTATTTATGCATGGGTCTATTGACACATTTCTAATAACTGTGTTTTTTTTATAGACCAGGGGGCAAACGGGCAGGAGGCTCACCTGATGTCAAGTGATACCGCCGTCCAGTAAAAAAAAATACAGCCGCCCATGGACACTCTCAATGCCAGAGGGCTCTCGAGTGAGTTGCCGGCCTTTTAAATGCTTGGTGCACACTTTAGTTGTAGGATTTAACCTAAACAAGATGTGTCGGTCACTATATATTACTCCTGAAGCGCGCTCGATTAGCTTACATAACTTGGCCAATATATTTTGTGAAACCGTTAAATCGCCGAAAACTAAGCGAAATTCAAATCTATACTCTCAAACTTTATTAGGAAGGTTTTTATAATGGAATTTTTATCTTTTGAACGATAGAAGACGCTATAATATACTATTTAACGTTTAATAACTATATATATATATATATATATATAATATATATAATATACTATTTAACATTGCTCGTGGAGGTAAAGACACAGTTCAATATAACGGCGCACTATCACACGGCAAACGAGCAATCTACCAGTTAATGCTTCGATTTCCTTCCTTTAATTATAAAAGATTATCCGTGACACTTCGATTCGTTTAATAATTGTCGACGTTTAATTAAAACGGAAAGCGGCGTCCGTAGCAATGGATTTGCAATTCTTTTACCTCCTACTACGATTCCCTATAGGATAGCGTGCATTACTGAAGATAAAAATTTGGCTAAAAAGCTTTGTACAATGCGAGTAATGGATCGGTGGCATGCGATAGAGACCCCATTGTTCAGTAGTAACGGTGACAAAGGGGACACATGATTCCATCGAATCAGCTTCATCTGGTAGTGTCCCATCTGAAATAAGCTTTGACACTACGTCCTATAGGTTGTTTATTTGCACCGCTTTGTAAATTTAAAATTGTCTATGATACCAACTTTTGTATTCTGGTATTATTCCTATTTCATTATTTGATGTGTCAAGATTATAACTAATGAAGTATTGTGTTCAGTATTTACAAACAATGCTTATTTATTATCTGTATCAAATTTTTAAACAAACAATTTAAATCTCAAATTTATTTACAATATTATTCACGCTTTCATTAATTTAATTAACAAAAACAATAAGTATCATTAAAGTATAATAACTAAAATATATTATTGAAGGAAAGTAGTAGGGATTCACGGGTTCTGCCTCAAGAGGCAGAACCCGTAAATCCTCGCGTGGGTGGCCAATATCAGCGAATGACACGAAACTAAAAAAAAAAAAAAAAAAAAAAAAAGTTTGGTCTCTTTCCCCACTAAACAGACCGTGCTGAGTCGATAGCACTCACTCCCGAAGCGATATTTCTCTCTGTTTCGAAGTTAGGTTTTGCTATACGTTGCAAATTAATCGATTTACTAATCACCTCATAATTAAAGAATGTAACGTCTCGTCCAAATCCTCATTTACTAATCACCGAGTCAGTTTCGTATCCATAATTAGCAAATTACCATGCGCATTTACCTGCAAATGCACCAGGACAGATGGGAAAAGGATTTACTGAACATTAAAAATATGATTTCCGTGTTTTATGTGTTTATTTGCATTATGTTACAATACAACTTTACTAGTGTCATGTCATTTCTTGGTGAGTCATACGAAAAATTTCTGAGGTAATCTTCCAAGCTGAAACCCCAGAACTTGTAGTACAAATATACTACACAATACTCCCCACAAAAGGCAGAATAGATGTCCTGAACGCTAGCTGTATTATAGCGCCATACCCGACAATTTCTTCTTAAAAAATCCGCTATTACTCTAATAGGCTTACGTCCAAATGAATCAAAATATTCTCCAACTTTTTCGTGGTTGATATGAATAGCTACCCAATGAGATCCTGGTTGTGAGTCAGGATCGAGATTGCATATAATAAATGTGGGTAAGTGTACGTGCATTGGTAGGCGATTCGAGGGGTACACGCTATACTGGATGCTGGGATGTATTTTATGGAGACTCATTTGCAGGTTTAATGTATTCATTTTTATTCCAACGCGTTTGACCTTCTACTCTTATATATTGCACTAAATACAATTCCAATTCCTATCAATCATCCACCTCAACTAACATCTCGTTGTATTGTCACCCCAATATATGTGATATCTTATATGCATTTATTTAGAAAAGTAGGGAAACTATTAATGAGAAACCATATTTTTATTTATTATATTTCATTCCGTTTATTATTCTCAATTTAATCATAAGTACATAAAAGTCATTTCTTAACTACTATAATCCACACATACATTTCTGTTCTTATCTATTTCTATAATGTTTGAAAACTCTGCATAAACTACACAGTTAATTGTTTCAGTCAATGCGTTCTCGAATCTTACTTCCATTCTCACACTACCATGACGAATGAGATTCCAGTGAATATTAGAGTTAGCTGATAAGTCGGGGGTTAAATCAAAGGCTAGTAAACAGTATCCATCTGAGTATTGCTCCCTCGATATCCCATTACCTTCGTTAAGAAAATGTATACCGGTACCTGAGTACAGTGTGTGGTATGCGCTGGCAAATACATCGTTTGGGAATGATGGTTGTAATGATTTTGATGGTATTTGTTGACCGTCTATATATAAACTAAAGGAGCAAATACCGAAGTTTTCAAAGTTGAATGGGTTTTTATTATAACTACCATTGAAGGCGGTATTATTAACAAAACCAATGATACATCTCTTAGGAACCTGTCCTAAAAATATATTGTCCAGTGTCTTACCCTGCACACCAGATGGTATGGTCAGGACTTTCACTTCGCCTCTTGTTATAGGATATTTAGCTGTAGTAGTGGCAAGAACCTTTTGATGGGCTATTAGTATTGATGGATTAATTTTTGCTCTGCGTATTATTAAAGTTGCATCTGTGATACAGACTTTGTATTCTAAAATTATTACTAAGGCGAAGGGTGTTAACAAATGTGTCACAAAAAAATTAACGTTAGACAATTATAAGTCATGTTTATTTAATAAATTTAATATTCAATTTTGTAAAATGTATCGATTTAAATCGTTAAAACATACAATTTTCACCCAAGAAATTAATAAAACATGTTTATCTTTTAATGATACCAAGCGACACATTCTACCAAATAATATAGATACGATACCACTGGGCCATTATAAACTCGTTAGCAATTCCAAGTAAAAAAAATAAAAGAAAAATGTGAACTAAATTATTAATAATATGTTTATGAAATTTAGTTGTAGATAATTTCATTACTCATTATTATTTATTTATGTGTTTTATAATATTTTGTAAGATAATGTTTTCATATTATTGTTTTTATTTAGATATTACCTTATTTATATTTTAGAGTAACTTTAATGTATAAATAAAATCTTTTAAAGAAAAATATTCAGTTTTATTTGGATACCCAAAGAAGAAAGAAGTATAAAAAAATGATTCATTTTATTCATCCTTTTGCTGCAATCATAGCAGGTCCAACAGGATGTGGAAAATCAAACTTTGTAGCACAATTCATTAAACATAGGGGTAGTGCATGTAATGAGTCTTTTTCTGAAATAACATGGTGTTATGATGAAATGCAGCCACTATATAATATACCTGGAGTGAATTATCATCAAGGGTTGCCTGATTTGCATATGTTCGATGGTAAAAATCCTCATTTGATAATAATAGATGATTTAATGAGAGAATCTGACGGTAGAGTTGTTGATATATTTACAAAAGGAAGTCACCATAGAAATTTAAGTGTTTTTTATATAACACAAAACTTATTTCATCAAGGAAGAGGACAACGTGACATTTCCCTTAATTCAAGTTACATCATTTATTTCAAAAATCCCCGTGATAAAACACAAATTAAATTTCTAGCCAGACAGGTTTCGCCTGAGAACACTAAATTTATCGAAGAATCATATGCAGATGCTACAAAAGTTGCTTACGGATATTTGATGATTGATTTAAAACAAAATACTGATGATACACACCGGATAAAATCAAACATTTTTGAAAACACTCACTATTGTACATTATATATCACCATGAAAGCATATAAATATCTTTGTAATCAACGATTTTGAGTCAGTTTTAAACTATGTATCATCGAGTAACAACACATAAAGATTTATTGTCAGCTCTACACACATTAAAACCAAGACATCGGAAGGTATTACTGAAAACCTGCAATAATCAAGAAATAAACTGTCTTTGTGAGTGTATTTATAACGTTTTGAAAGGAAAAGTACCATTGAAAGGAGCAGAGAAGTCTAAACTTAAAAACCTAAAAAATACCTTACGTAAGCTAGTAAGCAGAGGAAAAAGTTTTGAATATAGAAAAAATATATTAATTCAAAAAGGAGGTTCCTTTCTTCCAATAATATTAGGCACTGTTCTAAGTAGTCTTATAAGTTGTTTTACTAATAAACCACTATGAATACTAAAAAAATGCTGATTATTGAACACGATTTTGTTGATAAAATAACACATCAACAAAATGAAAATAAAGTTACACCACGAAGTCGATTAGACAGTGAAATGGAAAAAATAATGTCAAGCAAATTAGGAGATCGTGAGAAATGGGCCCTTTACCAACAAATTTTACAAAGATACCTTCATTTTTCTATGGTAGAACGTCAACCTCAAGAAATAATATTTACTGAAAAAACAGTAAATAATAAAACTTATGAAGATGGTAAAATTAATTTCACTGATAACGAAAATGAAAATGAAAAAGTGGTAGGTGGTGAACAACCGTCGTTGGGTAAAGACGTCTCGTTTCAGTTGTCAACACAGGACATATTAAATTTGATTCCGAAAACTTATATAAAGAAAGGAGAATTATTGATGGAATCCATTCAAAACCATAGTGATAAATTACAATGGAATAAATATGGTACAGTGGTAATTAGTGGAAAAGAAATTCCTGGAAGTAATATTATTGATTTAGTAAATGATGCATTAAGACCCTCAAAGAAAGCAGATCCCATCGGTTGGGAAACATTCTCAGAATTTTTAAATGATATAAATATACCACTGACATACATTGGTAATCTCAAAAGACTTAAATATATTGGCAATCTTAAAAAACATCACACACTACCGATCCAAGAATCAAGCATCGATTACACTTCTCCGACTCAATCAAATCATAACAGTAAAATAAAAAACAAAATTGATTGGGATAAATGGACCCCATATTAAAGCTTCATCAAATATATTATGATATTTCACATCCTGCCGGTTACAGTAATGTGAATACATTAACAAAAGCGATGAATGGAAAACTTTCTAAAACAGATGTAGAGACGTGGTTGCAGTCTCAAGAAACATATACGTTACATAAGCCAGTTCGAAAAAGATTTCTGCGAAATAAGTACATTTTATCAAATTTTAATGAATTGTGGCAAGCTGACTTGAGTGACTTAAGAACTTACGAACAGGATAATGATGGATATAAGTATATTTTATGTGTCATTGATGTTTTTAGCAAATATGCGTATGTTAGAGCAATAAAAAAGAAAGATTCTGTTACAATAAAACAGTGTTTTACTAGCATTTTTGATGAAGCTAAAACTGTTCCTAGACATATACAATCAGATAAAGGTACAGAATTTGTATCTAAAGATGTCCAAAGTTATTTAAAAAATAAAAATATAAATTATTATACTACAAATAATCCAGATATTAAAGCAAGTATAGTAGAAAGATTTCAGAGAACTTTAAAAATGAAAATGTGGCGTTATTTTACATATAAAAATACACATCGCTATATAGATATCTTACAAGATTTAGTTAGTTCATATAATCACAGTGTGCATTCTAGTATAAAAATGAGACCATGTGATGTTAATAACCAAAACATTATGAAAGTTTGGAGGAATCTATATTTTGATGGAATTTCATGTAACTCAAATTTGAAAAAGTTACCCAAGTTTAAAGTCGGTGACCATGTAAGAATTACTAAACAAAAACATACATTTCAAAAAGGTTATGAAAGTAATTGGAGTGATGAAATATTTATTATAACTTCAGTTATAGATCGCTCACCATGTGTTGTATACACTTTGATGGATTTGGAAAATGAATCTATAACAGGCACATTTTATGAGAAAGAATTACAAAAAGTTACATTTTCCCCCACTTCTGATTATAAAATTGATAAAATCTTAAGGTATCGTAACTCTGGACTCAGAAAAGAAGCATTAGTCAAGTGGAAAGGGTACCCAAACAAATTTAATTCTTGGGTATTATTATCTTCTATCAAAACTTTACAATGAAGGAAAGTTTTTATTTAACTTTACTCAGCAATAGTTCCACACAATATTTTCCGGGAAATATGACTTCAAATTTTTCTACAAAACTACCTAAGCCCATTACATTAGAAGGAGAATGGATGGTAGGTATAGTTGAGTTCCAATATCCCTCTACTATGTTCTCCGTGCAAGAGCATGAAAATATTATGTACATAAGTAAAAAAACTACCATCAACAACGAAGAGACCACACTAATGTATAAGAACCATATACCGGCCACCAACTATGATAATATACAAAATATTCTTATAGCTTTAAATTCGAAAGAGAAAGTTAGTTTTCGCCAGGACACCGTGTCAAAGTTTGTCTCTGTTGCAGTAAAGGATCCATCAATAATTTCATTATCTCTATCACCTAATTTGAGTTTTCAACTTGGGTTTGAGCCAGATACCAATCTAGTAAATCAAAATATCAGTAAACGCCCTGCTAATCTACATTTAGGGTTACCATCACAATTATTTGTGTATTGTGATATTATAGAACCACAAATTGTTGGTGATGTCATGACACCCCTGTTGAGAATTATACCCTTAGATCCCGCTAAATACATATATGGTTCAAATAAAATGCATATATTTTCACCACCACATTATTTACCTGTTATGAGAAGAGAATTTGATGTTATTGAGGTAGATATAAGAACAACCACGGGAAATGCGGTACCATTTCAATACGGTACATCGTGTGTGAAACTTCATTTTAAAAAAATATAATCTTTATATCTTTTTTGAAATGTATACACCTCAAGATACTATTATATGTCCTTATGAACATTATTATTCGCAACAAGCTGGATCTGGTATTAATGTAATCTACAAAGGAGCCTTACATCAACGTGGTCATGGTATCGGCAGTTTTCTTGGGGGGTTATTTCGAAGTGTGCTACCTTTACTCACTAGTGGTGCTAAGGTGATTGGAAAAGAAGCACTTAACAGTGGTATTGGGCTTTTGTCAGATGTTGTAGCTAGTCGCCCCATTAAAGAATCAATTAAAAATCGTTTGAAAAGTGCTAGTTCTAACCTTAAACACAAAGTTGATACCAAAATTGATGAACTTATGACTGGATCGGGTGTTAATAAAAGACGAAAATATAGAAATGAGCTCATTCGAGTTTCACCTCTTAAGAAGAAAGACGCTTTAAGGAAAACAAGGAACAAAAATATTAATATTTCCAAAGATATATTTTCAAACTAATCATAATGTCATTTATTCATAATCATTCATGTGAGTGTGTTAAATCTGAATTGGACCTATTTGCTCTTCCTTCCACACAAACAAGTATCGAATATGGGCACTGGATACACTACAAACCAATTTCTTCATTAAGCGATGATGGACCCATCGAATTCCAAGTACCTGGTACAGGAGACGACTACATAGACCTTTCGCATACACTACTCCATCTCAAGGCTCAAATTAAAAATCAAGACGGTTCTGTAGTTAATGCAGCTAATGTAGTGGCACCAGTCAATAATTGGTTACATTCTTTATTTAACCAATTGGATGTTTACCTAAACCAAAAACTTGTGTCACCCCCAAATAATACTTATGCATATCGTGCTTTCATAGAAACTCTATTAAATTATTCATCATCTGCCAAAAAATCACATTTGACATGTGGTTTATGGTACGAGGATACAGCTGGTAAAATGAATGAAACTAATGAGGCAAATAAGGGCTTTTACAAAAGACAACAACTTTCAAAGGATGGTAAGGATGTCGAAATGATTGGACATTTACATGGGGATATATTCAATCAAGATAAATTCCTCATTAACGGGGTCGAACTATCTATAAAATTAGTGAGATCGAGAGAAACATTTAACCTCATGTCACAGAATGCAGATAATAAGTACAAAGTCTGTATCACAGATGCAACTTTAATAATACGCAGAGCAAAAATTAATCCATCAATACTAATAGCCCATCAAAAGGTTCTTGCCACTACTACAGCTAAATATCCTATAACAAGAGGCGAAGTGAAAGTCCTGACCATACCATCTGGTGTGCAGGGTAAGACACTGGACAATATATTTTTAGGACAGGTTCCTAAGAGATGTATCATTGGTTTTGTTAATAATACCGCCTTCAATGGTAGTTATAATAAAAACCCATTCAACTTTGAAAACTTCGGTATTTGCTCCTTTAGTTTATATATAGACGGTCAACAAATACCATCAAAATCATTACAACCATCATTCCCAAACGATGTATTTGCCAGCGCATACCACACACTGTACTCAGGTACAGGTATACATTTTCTTAACGAAGGTAATGGGATATCGAGGGAGCAATACTCAGATGGATACTGTTTACTAGCCTTTGATTTAACCCCCGACTTATCAGCTAACTCTAATATTCACTGGAATCTCATTCGTCATGGTAGTGTGAGAATGGAAGTAAGATTCGAGAACGCATTGACTGAAACAATTAACTGTGTAGTTTATGCAGAGTTTTCAAACATTATAGAAATAGATAAGAACAGAAATGTATGTGTGGATTATAGTAGTTAAGAAATGACTTTTATGTACTTATGATTAAATTGAGAATAATAAACGGAATGAAATATAATAAATAAAAATATGGTTTCTCATTAATAGTTTCCCTACTTTTCTAAATAAATGCATATAAGATATCACATATATTGGGGTGACAATACAACGAGATGTTAGTTGAGGTGGATGATTGATAGGAATTGGAATTGTATTTAGTGCAATATATAAGAGTAGAAGGTCAAACGCGTTGGAGTAAAAATGAATACATTAAACCTGCAAATGAGTCTCCATAAAATACATCCCAGCATCCAGTATAGCGTGTACCCCTCGAATCGCCTACCAATGCACGTACACTTACCCACATTTATTATATGCAATCTCGACCCTGACTCACAACCAGGATCTCATTGGGTAGCTATTCATATCAACCACGAAAAAGTTGGAGAATATTTTGATTCATTTGGACGTAAGCCTATTAGAGTAATAGCGGATTTTTTAAGAAGAAATTGTCGGGTATGGCGCTATAATACAGCTAGCGTTCAGGACATCTGTTCTGCCTTTTGTGGGGAGTATTGTGTAGTATATTTGTACTACAAGTTCTGGGGTTTCAGCTTGGAAGATTACCTCAGAAATTTTTCGTATGACTCACCAAGAAATGACATGACACTAGTAAAGTTGTATTGTAACATAATGCAAATAAACACATAAAACACGGAAATCATATTTTTAATGTTCAGTAAATCCTTTTCCCATCTGTCCTGGTGCATTTGCAGGTAAATGCGCATGGTAATTTGCTAATTATGGATACGAAACTGACTCGGTGATTAGTAAATGAGGATTTGGACGAGACGTTACATTCTTATTATGAGGTGATTAGTAAATCGATTAATTTGCAACGTATAGCAAAACCTAACTTCGAAACAGAGAGAAATATCGCTTCGGGAGTGAGTGCTATCGACTCAGCACGGTCTGTTTAGTGGGGAAAGAGACCAAACTTTTTTTTTTTTTTTTTTTTTTAGGCGGGGACTGCCGCTGAGCCAGAAACACACGGGGGGTTAGGTTGACTGAGGCAGCGAGTGAGGCAGTCCCCGGCACGGGGGGTTAGGTTGACTGAGGCAGCGAGTGAGGCAGAACCCGTGAATCCCTACTACTAAGGAAGTCCCTTTAGGCAAGGTTCCGAAGATACAACGCTCCCCCTAATGTTAAATTAAATTAGGCACTTGTCAAGTGAAATAGATATCTTCTTCTTGTTTCTTTATTTCCTAAATTATTTAAATAAAACTAATAAAGGTTACCTGGCCGCGCCTGGCCCGCGACAGACGCGAGTGGAACCGGAAGGAGGAGGCCTATGTCCAACCGTGGACAAACCAAAACTTAACTGAATGACGTTTTATCATCCCTAAATTTTAAAGTGTTTTTTGGAAATGAAGGCTATTATTATTATTATTATAAAGTATAAATAGTGAGGGAAGTGGAAGAAAAATTTACTCAATGTTGGAACCATAGCCCAAAAGACGATCTGCAGTCGACGTGTCGCTAAATGTATTATCATCTTTATACCGAGAATAGAGACGTTTGGCTATAAGCATAACAATAAAATATCAATGGAAACAATTTAAATTCGATACACGAGTGAACACGGAGATAAGGCGGGCGGCTGGCATCAGTTCCGAGATTGTAAGGCTTTCGAGCGTCAAACGAGGCTTCGCGGGCTCAAGGCAGGCTCAGGGCGGCCAGGGGTGGGCGGGCGGTAGATGGACGCGCGATAAACGACAATAAATAGCGACAATGCCTGTCCCTCGCACAGTCTCATCCTTATCTGTGTGGTTCAACCTGAGCCTTAACTTGAACTCGCCTATACGACTTTGTATACGGGTAACAGTTTCATATCATCCTTGTGGTGTCATATTTAAACTAGTTTGCAAAATGTTCGAAAATCAAACAAGACTAGATCTGGATGAAATTAGTTTATAAAGTCAACATAGCTCATAAATCATAATTTGAATCAACGGTGTAAGTAATTTAAGTTACACTAATCTACACTAACTTTTCCATATTCAAATTGTTCGACAATTTCTATATACGCTGGTTTTGGCGATCCTCGATTCGAACGTAGAGAAAATATTATTAATCCTTCAAAATTAAGTGGATATTCAAATTGGAGCCAGTTTCATTACCCGGCTACATTCAAAACAAAGTTAATCCGTCACAAGTGTGATAGCTGCTCCCATAGATAGCACATTTGTTCTCCGATCCGATCGCTGGTATTATGTAAAACAAGACACGTTCAACAAAGACGAATACGCCTAATAAACTCTTCATACTACTTCGTCACACTTTAAGCATCGCATATCATTCACTGCTTGCTTTGAAGCACGTAGTTGCCAAAGGTCACCCTGAACGTGGTAATGTATTGCGAACATTATGTAATAAATTTTTCAGAAGGTGATTGCAAAGAAGCGTTGTTAAAAAGCGCAAAGTGAAGATTTTAATATAAATGCAGATAGGATGACATGGGCGAATGAGGTAGCCATAAACAATGGCTGTTTATGTGAGTGTCAGTGAATAATTCATCAGATGGTGGTACAGTCCTGTACAGTAGCGGCTCGTGAGTGCTACGATATTGGGCGTATTTATGTGACAGCCCCGTTACGTCAAACCACAATAATTTGAGATTACGTCAATTGATAGTTTATTATTTATGGACTTGTTGGTTTATTCGTACACCGGGGCTGGCTTTGGAAATAATATTGTCGATGTTACTGGCATAAACAGAATCATGAGATATTGAAAATTTTATTCCTATGAGAAATAAAGTTATTCTAACCGTAAAATGCGATTCATTTATTTTATTTAATTATAAGTAATCTAACAGTTTATACTTATACATATAATAATACAAAATACTAAGACAATACAGAAAGCCAAAACAGATTACATAGATAAACAATTTATGTATAAAAAAATAACAAAATAATAAAACTAAAGTAAACTGAAATTTGACATTTTAAAACTACTACTTAAACAAAATCAGAGTCTTCCCACTTCTTCAAGTACTTCTTTACATCTCTCTTTTTGAGGTGGAAAAGATCAATGTCCTGATAATGGTTGTCATAGTTCGATATTGAAAATATTGAATTTGTTTTAAATTAATAAATATAAATTAAATTTGACTGAATGAAATTTTATTGGTTGACAGGCAGGCTTTTTATCTTCCCTTAAATGAAATCAACAATAAATATAGTTCTAACCCATTGTACTTCACTTCCATATAGAACAGCAATGTATTTGTGGCCACAAAAGCGTAAACAATTGTGTCCAAAGGAATCGGCGAATTTGCGGTTCGCGGCTCGCAATTAAATCGAAAATGTTATCTCTTTAAACATTAATGATTTAAACGTAATGAGTGATTTTTTTTATATGTGGAACGAAGTAATCGTAACATAGATTTAATTAATTCGATAAATGTGTTGTGATTAATAATAAAGAGTTGTTCATGGCCTTGATTTGAGAACTGCGGTTGGAGATTTTAAACATAATAAATCCATTCATATTGATAAAAACGCTACAGACTCTAATGAAAGATAGAAGTGTCTAAAATAAATATTTGCAAACATTACTTAAAAATCAAGAATCAATACATTCTGTATCTCTGTAATAACTGCAGTCATTATTTAACAAAATAGCTAATTAGCTAACAAATTAATGATATTCTTTACATTGTATCGCTTATAGTATTAATTTGACAGTGTTTGCAAATATATAGATAAATACAACTGAGAGACTTTAAAAGTAAATTGGTAAAGTAATTTTACGTAAAATTTGTCAAATTTAAATTAAGAGTAAAGTTATTATATTTTATTACAGCACCGACTTAACTTACTAACTTACTGTCAAATCAATTAAACAATTGAATCAATGTTTCAAACATTTAGTAATGATATTATAGATCAAACCTAACTTAGAGAAGGCTTTATATTGATTATTTTATGATAATGTATAAATTATATGGCTGAAAATATACATCGAGGTAATTAACTATACCTAACGTACGTGACTAATTAATCCACCCACTTATATGATTTAAAATTACTTTATCGTTAATTAGTTCTATTTATAAAAGAACTTCAATTTATTTACATAATATGTTAACATAAAAGAAATATCTACTTCAGTTATTCATCAAATCCAATACTATCATAATGGGACCTAGGTTCCTACTTAGGTTTAAATTAACATATTTTAAGTAAAGAATGTTATGGACGATGAAGCAAAATATCTTGAGGAAACCGGCATGCGCTATACCCAAAATCGGCGGCATGTGTCAGAAAAATACAAATTATCACAAAACTGATTCAGATATCATCAAAGGTTCATACCAAAAAGGTTGTCAACCATTGGTATAAAGTATTAGGAGCAGGTTAGTTGCATAGAGTTTTTTTATAGAACGGACAGGAAGATTATCTGATGATTAGTGATACCGTCCATGGGCAATGCAGCGGACATACCCTTTTATTGTCTAAGTCAATATATTTAAAATATAGCAATATTGTTTATTTCGAAGACAGGACGCTCTTGCTAATAGAAGCAGTTTCTTCCAACCAGCTCATACGTAAATATAATTAATGTACAGAGAAATCCTAATTTTATTTTTAAATGTATGTTCTATTTACAATTTAAGTGTCAAAGAACACTCCGCCGGCAGTGTTTACATTAAGTCTCTCTGTTTACGAGTTCGTCCTAATAGCGAGCACCTTCCAATAAAGTTAACTATGTGTTAACGGCCTATTTCATTATCTCCTCGCTTTTATCTCGGTTCGATTTCAGTTTAATTGAGATTTTACTGCCGCCTGCTCACTTTACACATTTGGAATTTCCTATTAATGACGGCGACTCAATTTAGATTTTAATAGGGCTCAGGAAATATTCTCATCCTGTATTGAACATTGCTTTTGTCTGTTTTGCACGAGATTTTTTTCCATTGAGTGATCGTAATATATATCACGTGACATATAACAGGCAGAGAAGTTTTAATTGTCAATTAATACTTTAAGAAAACGGATGTAATATAGCATCGCAGCCATTGGATTATTATCAAATCATCAGAAGTATGTAAAACCCAGCTTCAGAATTATATGAGATAAGAGTTTCATTATTTTTGACTGCCTCTCTGTCTGATCTCTTGGGGTATCTATAGTGCTACCAGCTCACTTATAATTGACCTTACTCATAGGTGGGCAGAGGCAATTAAGTCCAAGGGGTAAGTGATGGTTGGTATATTTAGACATAGTGAAAGCCTTCCAATCAGGTTTGGCACACAGCACTTCTTTGGAAGCACCCAGCCCCGAGAAAATATGCACCTAGATTTACAGGGTTCTCGCTGGTCGAAGCATCGAAAGGCCATATTCATAATCTTAAACCCAAGAACGTTGGTTCGAACGTTGGTTCACAAGGTTTGTTTCTTCAGCATATCCATAGTATGTTGCATCTTAGCAATAATATTGCAATGCGGAAAACAGCACTGGGGACAATATCCACATTGGCCGTGCAGGTATTTATCAGAGTTAATGAGTGACAAGTTTCTTTCGAATGAGTACAGGAAGAAACTTGTGTCTGATGTCAAAACCCTGCTACATGAAGTCTCGAATTGGGGTCAACTAAATATAGTCCAATTCCACCCCAAAAACTTCTGTCTTTTTGGGGTGATTTTCGCTAAAGACACCCATTGTAACTCCACCTTTATAAGCTTCTTCGTAAAGTCTCATCTAGCATCGGAACACTGGAAAAATATGAAAGGACGTTGAGACGTGGACGTTGATGTGCTCAGAAAGGCAAGAGAGTACGTCACATCGAGCCTCTGCTTGGCACCTTGCCCGCTTGGCGGAAACAGTACCCAGCTCCCCAGTACTAGCTGGTACTGCTCCTCCTCTTGACCGTATTCAACGAAAAGGTTTTCGATTCATCGACCCTGGCAACCCCCAACACGCTGAGAAGCCTGCCGGTAGTGTGAGAGTCAGTCGTCGTATCACTTTACATCAGATGAGGGCAGGGGGTATAAATATTAGATTTAAGTGTACGAAGATGACAATATTTACCTTTAGCAATGTACAATCAAAGGATTTTTTGTGAGAATTACGTAATTAAATCTATGTAAAGTCATAGAAGTTTTCATTTAGAATTCTTTACAAGGATACACATTCGTCTATTTAAAATTGTATTAATCAATACTCACATCTCTAAGGAAATCATCTAAATGTACCGATAATTATCTAACTGGAAGCAATATCTATTCATATTACAGCTTATTCTAAATTAATTAATCATATTCCTCTCGTAATCCAATAATAACGTTAAGTTGACAGGATAATGAGTCCATAGAGCAATATGCATCAATCAGTTATGAAGGAAGATATCGCTCAGAGCTTAATGAATATTTCATACATAATGCACCTACCCGATCTTTCAAATCACAGAATAGATTGCGAAGTAGTAAAATTATTTCTATGAAAATAAAATTTGTTAATAGTTGTGCGTGACTGAGACCGTACATTCAAACTGTACCTACTGGTAGTGTCTGGCCGAATGACCTTTTATATCCCCAATTAATATTTGCCCTGTTATTGAAATATGTTATAATGGTGAGTTTTGGCGTACTTTCTGTCAATGGACCTTTCATTGGGTTCACGTTAAGAATACTTTTGTTTTAATTTCACATTTCATAAAACAATACAACCAAATATATACTTATCAATTTTGTGTATCTAAATGTCTGGTGCTGGGATACAGTTCTCAAACTCTGAAAAAACAGCCATATGTCAGCTTTTAGTAAAAAACTATGTTATATTGCCGATTCAGATCCACCTGTTCATGTATCTAATTTTTTGACGTCCATAAGTGTACATTATGTTACCTATATGAATAAATAAATTTTGACTTGACTTGACTTGACTATCTTATACCATCTATTTACTCATCTGAAATAATCGTATTTCATGTACCTTTTTATTTTTCAAGGGTCTTTGATTCATTATCCTTTCACTGTCTACATGCTTTGTTTCATTAGTTTTGTCTTAGTAATGAGACATGATGTAGTTTTGCACTTCAGCCGCTCATCTTATCCAATTCCTTTTCGCGCAGTGGTTGCCTGGAAGAGATCGCTCGAAAGCGATAAGACCACCTGCTTTCCTTTTTATTAATTATTTGATTTGTATTGTACTACGAAGCAAAGAAGTAAAACAAATATATTAAATAACTGTTATCATTTTTGAAATGTTTCTAATTGAAAAACAAATTGTAATAAATAATTTTAAATATATGAGGGGAAATAAACTGTATAACAAAAATATAACGTGGCATAAATAATACATTCGATTTAGAGGAATTTATGTTAGTTAAATATTTTTAAGTGTGTTACGATCGTAAGTATCCTGTGGCGTTGGTAGTTCGAGACTCAAGTTTAAACACTGTGAGTAGCGGATTATCCGCGGATATATTAATCACTATGTGGGGCTTATCCGATGCACTTTACAATATAACAATATAACAATATATAATATATATGGTAGATAATAGAGATATTAAAAACAGGCCGGCAATACTTACGAGCCCTCTGGCATCGAGAGTGTCCATGGGCGGCGGTATCACTTAACATCAGGTGAGCTTCCTGCCCGTTTGCCTCCTGTTCTATCCGTTTGCCACCTCTTATATAAATATAACAAGCAGACAACTTTGCTTTACAAACGAATGCTTAGCTACATTGACCCTATTGCCGGGGGAGAACCGAATAGTTTCGACAAACTGATAATGGTAGAGAAGAGTGATGACAGGAGAAGTCGGGGTCAATCTCCTACTCGCTAATCTGGGTCTCAACATTCCTTATGCCCTGAGAAAAACTGAGGATAAAGCAGCGTCAAGTCTAGAGCGACTGTCGTTTAGGGCTTTTCAAGAGAAATTAATGAAGATTACAAAGATGCTAAGCAATTCAATGGAGCTGTATTGTATTCTTTTATTCACGGCAAATAGTATGTAATCTAGGTTAACAATACGGCCGGTGATATCGCGAGACGCTCCTAAATATGTAAAGGGAATTAAGATAAATAAAAAGTCCCGTTCGCACCCGGGGGACACATAAGTTTATCGTAACGGGACGTTTACATACAGCTACGAACCTCGGATGCTCTATGACTTTCAGTACGTGGTATTAGTGAATATATAAAACAGAAATTAAGAGTACAATTCTTGTTAATACAAGTACTTTAAGCATTAAGGGAACAATGTATGTGATAATATATTTCATTATTTACGTAAGTCCACGTTTTGTGAAACTGTACTACTCAAAATAACTTTTTGCATATAGGTAATAATGTACACTCATTAACGTCAACAGAAAAGTGTAAAATTGATTTTAAATTTTCATTTACTATCGGTTCCAAAGTCAAGGGAATGGGCGAGAAGAACTGGCAAGATACTCTCGGAACTCTCTCAAACAAAAAGTGCCTTTTGTTTTTAAAATCTATGTATATATATATATAATCTATTACTATCATTTATTTATATTTAATAGTAAAGCTTATATAATTAATCAAACATAATACTATATTTATAGATAATTAAATATATTTTTTTAACGGTTCATCACAGGCTACAACTATCGATTGAATTTATTATAAGTTCATAAACAACATACATGCATAAAATACAAGAAATGAGATTACAATTGAATAGACACATCTATTACTTTTAACTCAATCAAGAAAAAAATGCAAATATATTGTAAAATCAAATATAAAGTTTATGACATTAACTGTAAGAGCATAATATTAACAACATTAAGGTAAGTGTGAAATATATTAATGTTTTAATTAATGTTAGTTATTAAATTATAAGTGCCTTACATTTTTATAAATTTAAAGCACTTACAACGATTATTTAGAAATTTCACTCATCGATCCTTAGGCTTCTAGGATATCCTCAGTAAACACGTAATTACCCATATAAATATCTTAATCTTCCATCTAGTCAATACTAATAAAAAAGTTATTCGATAGAATTCGTAACTTCTAGTGTCCCATATAGCAGCCGATACGGAGCGAGAATTTATGGCGGCTGCGATACAACCTTCCCTCACGTACACAGAAACTGCTCATTAACCACTTTAAATTTGCATTGGATACATGTGACCCTTCTTTACAAGAACAAATGTTTACATAAATATATAACAAAAGTTCAGCCAACATGTATGACATAAAAATAACTATGTGTGCGCTTACAAATCACTGTAGTGACGTCATACCCTCAAACCCGCTAAAGATGTTGTTCTGTCCGCTAAGGATATCTAGAACTTCTCGACTTTAGCCACTGGGCCCTCAGCCCGGTCAGTCAGCGGCAAGATTGGTTGCGGTTCCTCCCTTTCAGTTGCAGGAACAGTACCATTCTTCTTCCACAGATATATAGAAGCAGACCGCGAAGGCCATCGACCATTTAGCAACAATTCACAGTAATATTATAAATTACATAATGCAATATTTTAGTATGTATACCTGTTTTTATGCAGCTTTCGTTGAAAAATACTAGGTACATGAATATCTCAAATAAAGTACTTGTATAAATAAAGAATACATTAACATAAACCCACAATATTATTACTGTAAATGTATTATTATAAGTTGAATGAACTGAAAAGTTTGATATATTCAAACCAATATTAATTATCCGCGAGCCTCATCGAACATGTAAATGGCAAAACAATATCAGTACAATTGGATAAAACGAAAAAACCACACGCAAACAATTCCCGATTTATCCCGCGGCGTAACCTATTGTCGGAATCGAATGTTTCGCTGCAGATAGCGAGTGGCGAGTAGCGACCGATGACCCGTAACGCTGGACATCGATTATCGCCTATTCGATACATTCCCCGGTCGCCGGTCCCCGATCCCGACTTGTCAAAACAAACGCCGTGATTAGCGCAGCTTTGTTTTAGCATTAATTTTGAATCATGCAAATAAGTTGCTCAAGCCTTGGCTTTTATTAGCATTTATTACAATTATTAATTTGATTTAAATTTTGCAACTTTTTTTATTAAACTGTTGTATAATTATCTGTACGTATTTCATTGACACCTTCGGATTAAAATGAAATAATATAACTCCCCCAGATGATTTGACACCCTTTTGATCTCGGAAGCACTTAGGGGAGCTAACTCACTAGGGCGATACTTCTGATACACTCCCTAATAATTGAGACACCGATTAAACAGTGATTTTAATCATTACTATATACGAACACGTAAACATCTTACATTGTACTTCTATATTGCAGATTTTAGTTGCCATTAAAAAGTGAAATCAAGGAACGGATTCAAGAGAAATATTTTGGAGTAACAATAACATACTTGCCAGTGTACAGCATTATCACTCAATAACCAAAGGTGGAGTGCTTTAACTTAGATTAAGAAAAAATATTTGAAAACAAAACAAAAATGTATATTATATTAGAAAAGAGAACAAGAAAAATATGGTTATCTAATACCCATTTGAATAAGAACTATACTTGTAATGAGGTTATATATTTTAATAAAACATGTTATATAAACTAATAAATTCGAGTTAAAATAAGAAGTTTAAAAAAAATACGAAGTGTTGATTAAATCAAGTGTCGATATAGAACATAGTATAACCACTTGTTCAGCTCATCGAGTCGCTAATGAACTAAAAATACTCGATAAATGTCAACACTAACACACCGTCATACAAATCAATATATGATCACGCAATATGTGACTTCAATGAGTTATCATTAAGCCTTTTATATACGTTTTTCACAGTCATAGACTTTGTAAACCTTGATATTATGTGCGTGTTGTTCTTAAAGTGTAAGTACATTCTCTAATCACCGCGCCTTGCTTATATAGAGGTGAACAGTTTGCTTTAATTTTTTAAACAAAATAAAAGTACACAAAACGTTCCTTATACAATCAATACAAAAAACGTAACGATATTTAATATACCTTATACATAATATAACACCTATCTTAAATTTATGGAGCTAAGCAATCATATGCCAGGCCAGAATAATTTTGAGATATGGGTAAACAATTAACAAGGCGAGGAAGAATATGAGGCTGTCCGTTCTGTGTATACATTTATTGCGCGGACTTTTTGATATTCTAGATGGCAGAGTCGAAAAAGTTTTCCTTGAGAAGCGAAAATTGAATCTGTTCTTAGATTGATATTAGTCCACAGGCTATATTAATCTTAGGTCATACTTAATGTGTTAGATTTTTACATTACTACGGTATTTATTTATTTACTATAGTTAACTGTTTTAACAAGTGCTGAAGAGCATGATATAGTAATTGCAGGTGCGGTTTGAAAGAGTTACAGAAGGTTTATTGTCAGTAATGCAAATTCACAAGAATATTTTTTTCTGACGTTTATAAGTGTACATGAGTTACCTATATGAATAGTCACGTACGTGTCACGCGAATGCATTTGTGTGTGTTCTCTTGGTTTCTTCAGAGGCAATCGTTTATCAATGAACAGCAGCCAAAGGTTAGAGAAGAAGACCAGATTTTCCTTAGAAGTGCTTTGCCGGCCTTTTTAAAATTGACACGTTATGCACTTCTTGCACTTATAATTTTTTTTATTTATTGTTTTCTTTTCTGACTATGGTTGCCTGGAAGAGACTGCTTGTTAGCGATAAGGCCGCCCGTTGCATCCCTTGTAATTTATATATATTGTGTTATAAATGAATTGGTTCGGAAATACTTCAGTGGGCAGCTGGTTACACATAGTGGTGCTGGGCGGAAAAAACTGCCTTAAGAAAGGCTCAGGTGTGGAACGACGGACGCTGAGAAGGTATTTGTATTCTGTCGTCCATCCATGACGTCCGATGATGAAACTCAGCTGCAGGTATTGGGCAGAATAACTCCTCTAATCACTCTCCATGGTAAATGTGGTAGAAGATGCGAATAGAGTGTCCATCATGACTAAACTTCAGGCGAGCCTACTGCCCGTTTGCCATTTTCTCTAAAAAAAAAAGAAAAAAAGTTGGTCGTCGCAATATGCTCATAAAGCATGAATACTTTGCCAATTTATTATCATATTTGTGATAGTTCTCAAACTCAAACTGTCTGTCTGGCTGTAAATGAAATTACCCTTTCAACCATCAAATTATAAAGCATAAAGTAATAAATAAAGTATAAAGCTATAAACACTACTTACAAAATACAATTTTCTGAAATAAGACGCTAAATCAATGTATAGCAGTGACATAAGATTGTGCAAACTTAATTTAGCCAAGAGTGTGCCGGCAGGACTTGAAGAGAAAAATCTATCGAAGAACTCTCGACGCTGGCTTAAAGCGATTACACGGCGCTCATAGTCTTGGAGATAGCGTTAATATTGAAAGTTGAGTCCACTTCACTCAATATACCAGTTTTTAATGCCTTTAATTTATTGAATATTTTTATTTAGCTTCAATTTCTGACAAAATAATTTTGTACTTAGTAAATCTTAAATGCCCTGTATTTACGATTTCTTCGACATTTATTATTAAGAAATAAAAAGCTATGGTAACAAAAATATTCTTCGTTCCATACATAGTAGTTATACAAATTATGTAATGAAAAAAATGTTATAAGACTCTTTGTCTACAACAGAAGTAGCAATTGTATTCCCTTGATAGGATCTAGAGAGACAGATAAATGCATTTTATGTTATTACATTGCCCATTATTCATTTGAGAGGTCCAACTACATTTATACGTTTCAGAGCTCCTAACTACTCGTCTGCGAAGATCTACAAAATATTTATTTTTTACTCTCTGAGAGTAGTGTTAGCCTAGTGGCTCTCATCCCTGAGGCCGTAGGTTCGATACCCGGCTGTGTCCCAAAGGACTTTTATATGTGCGCATTAATCATTCGCTCAAACGGTGAAGGTAATTCTAGTGGAAACTTACCTTAGACCCAAAAAGTCGGCGGCGTATGTCAGGCACAGGAGGCTGATCACCTACATGCCTTTTATATTGAAAAATGATCATGAAACCGATAAAGACATCTGGGTCCCTGGGGCCACTACAAAAATTTTAGTTTTTTTTAATTTCTGTGGTTGTATTTGTTATTTATTAGAATCAATTCAAATGCTTACTAGAGCTGTTCCTAGTTAACTTTTGAAATATTAATAACATATTTTTCTGTTTCAGTTTTAGCACATTTGTACGTATTTAAATAATTAAATTTTACTTTGTACGATACCTACAGTCTGGTGACACTTTTCAAACTTTTATGTTCCAAATTCAAAAATACTGGCATGAATACGTTTTGTTTACTAGTGTGAAGTTAGAGTTGCATAATATCACGACTTATTTTATTGTTCATCCTTTTTGGGTGCTCCTGTCTGCTGTCGCATAAAAGCCGTGTAACTAGGTCAGTGTTACCAGCAACGAACAGTACATACTTCATAGCAGAACAAATTTATTTAAAATAAAAAATATTTTATTTTTGTAAAAGTTGAAAAGAGAAAATCACTTGCAGATTTTTTCAGCCTTAGATAGAGGTATTTAGCAGTCTGTGTGTGTGTCAATAATCAAGTCTATTTTATATATTATATTCTATAAATGTAATTAACGCACACATTAAAGATTGACCACATGCATACACAAGTCGAGAGAAATTAAATGAAAATATTTTTAGGTTAAGTAATCAATTCTAAATATCCATCCGTTGATTAAAATTTTATTAAACGATATTATATACGCATACTAACAAGTACGTAGTTTTTTGTTGCCTTGTTCTGTGCTCCAATAGTCCTGATCATTGACTTGACTGACCCAACAAGTTAACTGATTTAGAATTTTAGCTTTTGGTCAATTTACGTCTGGATATTTTTAAAAAGTAAACTCTACTGTTATGACATATTATGTGATATATACATAATATAATGTGTTTTAAGACAAAATCGTGGTGGACGTGACCCACTAACGTCTAACTAATTTATATGAATTTAGTCACATGACAAAGCGTGAGCTAATGATATTCCCATGTTAATTCGTTTACTAGGCCATGACGAAAAGTGATTTCATCACAAGCAGTTTCTCTCCAACCGTTTATTTGTGATCTTTAAAGCGGGCTGGAATATTTCACTTTGTAGTTTAGTTTGTCCAATAATAATATTCTAAACAAAACGATATGTATTTATCACCTTTTTAAAGTCTTTTGCCGTTGGTTACGACCATTCGCCAAACGATAAGAAGCCACTTACCCTCCGGCTACACAGCTCAAAGAAGAATAGAAGAGCTATTTTTCGTCCAGGTTCTGATATACATATTATATGGACATCTTTCGGCAAACGAAATCACCTTTAACATTTTAATATATTTAAGTATATTTATTTCTTCAGCCAGAAAAAGCCCTAAAAGTTAATGTGTGTTGCTGTTCTTTGAGGAATCTTACTTACACTTTTTTAATACTTGGAGGTATATTCTCTTTGGAGCTGATGCAGCTCGCTAGGTAGAAAATGCTGAGTGAAGCTGACTGTACTGTATTTGCACCAACACGCGGATCAAACCGATAACTTGATATAAATAATAAAATTTCCCGTTCCTAAATCAATCAAATCAAACACACGCACCCCAAGTTGACGCACTTGAAAAATTCTCTCCCTTCAAAAACACAAATAAGTTCTAGTAAATAATACATCAAAGGGCTAAGTGATTGATGCGGCCAGGCGCGTTGGGGGACAACGCTTGTCATTAATCTCTGTTCAGCGAAAAGTGCACCAACACTGATATAGATTTGATCTCAATTTCAAACAGGTTCTGATAGCATGAGTCATCTTACGAATACCAAGTTAAAACAACATTAACCAGTGCGTTTGTTGCACGAGAACAGTGGACTAAGTTCAAATAAATTTCTTGGTTTATTAATCAATAAAATAATTAAATAAACAATTTTCAGAGGTGCAGGCTGATTTGGAGCACTCCAATTTGACGAAATGCAAACTGTTCAACATTCACAAATTGTTTAAAACAAAAGGGTGAAGCTCATTGTTTGAGACCTAGATTACTTCGCGAAAATTTTTGATAGAATTTTTTTCTATTTATAAAAGCTTTTTACGTGATGCTTTTTAATGTGCCACTCTTTGACGGACTTTTAGTCATTGCATGAGAAAGCTCGAATTTAGGACGCACTAAGTACACATACATACATCTAGAGCAACCAGACTAAATATGATTTTATATCAAAACGAGCATAGCTTTATGCAAAACTTATTCGCAATTTATGAAAAGGTACATTGCTTAGAATGTTTTTCCGTCGTCTGATAGCTGTCTGTGTTAAACAAAACATTTCTATTTCACTTTATAAATAAACTTATAAGAGAATACGAGAAATGCATCAAATTTTTGAATGTGAAATTATTTCTTGTGATAAAAATAACTATTGGCTCCATGTTCAATCATTAAGAAGAGCGTTCTAATCACGGCTATGCACTTATTTATTAAGCTATTGCATAGATTTTATCGCGGGCTTAGAGCGCGGCGACCGAATTATGAAATTCCGTAACGAAAATAAACCTAACACACGATGACGTAATAAAGGTGTGGCCAATACGCGTTAGAGTAGGACAGACTATATAGGCGTGTTATTCCGATTCTGGTAGAGTGGTAGATTGAATTAATATGAAAGAAAAAAATATATATGCATAAATAAAAAATAAATATAATTACATAAGTTGATAAAAAATAGCTTACCGCGGTAGTCCCCGAGTGCCACACGTTTTTTTCTTTATATGTGGTAAAGACCCATAAAGAATTGTAGCGCCGACCGATCATCACCAGATGTGTTTTCATTTTGAAGAATTCATGTAAATATAAGAAATCAATAGTAGATTATTTTTTGTATTTTTAGTTAAAGTTTACTGAAGTTATAGTTAAGCCTTTATAATGAAGGAAGAAAAAAAATTATTTTGAAACTATTTTGACCTAGATAGAATCGCCAAGCGTTTAACATTCGGTAATTTATTAACTTACAGATTTATCTATATTACGGAAGGAAAACGAGCTGGCTCGTTTAAAATAAAAAGCTTAACGCGAGCCATAAACACTTGCAGCGCTGGGAAGCTTACGGGTGTGTCTGCCCTTTAGGATAAGGATAACTCCTAACTAGAAAGCTTTATAAAATATTTTATTATAATTTGATAGGTAACTGGCTTAGTTCTATTCCATTTATTTAATCACTATGTCATATGGGGGAAAAAAGGTGGTAATGACGAATCTAGCCTCTGAACATGTTTGTTTGTCAAAGCTCCTCTCACGTCGTAGGTCCACATCAAAGACAGCCACTTATCTATTCCCTTATTCATGTCGCGACCAGACACTGTTTATTCACGATGTTTGACGTTTTTGTTCATCCAATCATAAAAGTCTTTTGAGAACGTTTCGCTATACAAATATTCGACATTTATCCCATTATACCTTAGAATGAAATAATTTGTTTTACGAAAAAGTATTTAATTATGATGTATTATTATCATATACACACTGTATTGGTTATACAGTCAAAATTGGTTATAATAAAACGACATCGAAGACCAAGGAAGACGTAAAATCCGATAGTGACAACAGCTGATGACGTTGTTAATAAGTACTTAATACAATAAATTCAGCGGGACCTTTGATTTTGGTCAACATAAATGTTGTCCTGAACGATGTTGTCGTAAACGGTTTTGACTGTTTACATTTTTATGCATAATTTATTAATAAAGAGTTGTACATAATATATAAGGGTTTAACAAAAAGATATTGTTACCTTATTACTAATGTTTGACCATATCAAAGTTGTTCGATGAAACTTTCATGAAGTATGGTGTAATTCATCAGATTTACATAAACCCATAATTCATGTTATTTATATAATTTTGAATACTCCTTAACGTTTTCAATAAAGTAATAAACGGTTCTTTAACCGTTTAAAAATCTGTACCACAAACATAAACTAAGAAATTCTGTAATATAGGACCTAAATTGTTTTACTGTAGAAAGATCAAGTTATTATCACAAGATTTCGTTAAGGGTCTGCTAATTTATCCAATATTCTCTTAGACAAAAAGTAGCCCAAATAAGGATAAATGCGAATCGCATTTCTACATTCTTGTCATTAAAGTTATATTAGTAAAAAAAACAAAATCAAACTCTAACAAATTTTCTATTTATCCTATATTATTTTTAATTATTATTACTATACTATCAAAATATTATTAATACTGTATATTTCTCTGTTGGAAATTAATTTAAGTATAAATATCTCAAGGCTATATATCGGTTAGGTTGGTTTTCCTAGACGGATATTTTTTTTAGATTTTGCAAAACAAAATCAAATGAAAAGAAGACAGACACATAAACTCATAAGCTTAAAAACGTAGGAGAAAATCAGATTTTAAATAACTGTAGTAAGAAGTTTTCATTTCAAAAAGTTTTTATAATTAATACAATTAAAACATTATATCTAATTAATTTACAATTAAAAAATTATATCTATTTAATTTTGCACAACTATGTTTTTTTTAATTCAGAAAATAATCACATACACAATTATTTATTCCTGCCATCTCGGTTTCTCCCACGTTAAATCTTTACGATTTATGTGTCTGTCTCTTTTCGTATCATCGACTTTCAAACCAAAACGATACTAAAGTTTTCACTTAAAAAAAATAGATATGTACAAGTAGGTTTAGCTAGAGGATCTAGGCGAGTATATTATTTTTAATTCTAATTACTGTACGTAATAACTGTCTGAGAAATGTGCAAGCATTTTAGTTAGCACATTAGTTTCGTAGTAGTTTTGGGTAGTATTTTGTGTGCAGCTGATATTTTTGTGGTTGTCGAAGACCTTGTATTCAACTAACAAATATTTGTATTCAATTAATAAACGGTGTTTTTTTGAATGCCATGGCAGCTCAGCTCGACCGGAAAAGGGCTTTTCCTGCAACCATCTCAAGGGTGCCTTCTGCGGGTCTCGGAACACAGCTTCGGACTTCGCAAGTTGGTCAATCGCCCTGAGAATGGATCGAGATGGACCCTCTGGATGAAATGGTGTAAAAATAAATATCCCTACTAAAATAAAATAAAATAATAAAATAAAATACGTTTATTTTGGAACATAAGATCATCTAGGTATCACTTATTCCACGTCAATCAATTCGAACTTGTAGGCATCCCTACTCATCGGCAAAGAAGACAGAGGGTGTAGGCCGAGAGAAAAAGCCGGCGTAAAAAACTCTCGGTACTCTTTTAAAAAAGCAAATCATCAAATAATATTTAAAACAAATATATCAAATTAATTAGAGGTAGCCTGCCCAGCATTAAAACTTACATTATTATTTCCAAGTAAATCCATAATTTTGTGCCAAACTTATAGCTTTAGTTTCTCAGAGAGCTCAACAATAGATTTGCATTCATTGTAAAAGATTTTCCAAGCCCTCACATATACATGAAAGCGTGCTTTATATTCAAAATGCAAATTTTAGTGAAAATATCTTAGGTTTCTCTTTCACGAGCAAATAATCAAAAAGGTGCTTTAGGCAACAAAGTTGTTTAAATAATATATATTTTATTCAGAGCTAAATATATAATATTGAATGGTGGTGGTTGGGATGGTGGTTTCCCCGCTTGACGAATAAGTAATGTTATGTTTTTAATTGTATTTTTTTTAATTCCTATCTTTAGCATAACTTATGTTTACATATATTGTCGTACATATTAGATATAAGATTTTATAAAATTATAAGTAGATTTCGTAATATGTATGATGTTGTAGACTTAATAAATAACTATATACAGAGATATAATTGATACAGAGAGGAAATGCATCTTTAAGGATACACTGGGACTTATAATTAATAATAATTATGTGTAGGTTCCTGAATAAAATGTAAATTGAATGTGATATGAAATGTTCGAATCATATCACTGATTCAAATAATTGCCCAAGTACGGGTAAGATTCAGAAACAAGATTAGCGCAAACTATGACAAAATTTATTATTTGAGGTATAGGAGGCTGACACAAAGTCTAACGAGGTTTAACGTTAAGTCTCGTTTCTGAAGCTTACCCTGATATTGTGGACTTAAAAGATTCAATTGAAAGTATAAAAAAATTATTACGGCACTGTTTTGACTGATAATTATTTTCCCAATCTATTAGGTATAATTAAGACGAGATTTTAATAAAGTTATATGTCATATAATATTTATATGTAAAGATGCAAATTAAAAGAATGAGAAGTAAGTTTATTATATGCATGGCCTCGTTAACAATTAATGTCTTATACGCATTTATCCAGCAAATGAGTATCATTAGTTTCCCAGAAATCTTTTTGTACAAAATTAACACGCGCGAATTCTTTCTATACAATTCAAGATCATATTTTGTATAATCTATACGGAACGTGTTAAAATAAATGTGAGCTAAGTATTATCGACAATAACTTACATGACATGCTTAATATTGAGTAATTTCTGCATAAAATTCCTACTAAAACAAACATAATTCGAATAAGCGACGGGTTAGAAAAAGCGACATTTTGTTGGCATTAAAATTTGCATTTTAATGTAGCGTTTCGCTATAAGAATAAAAATATTTTGTTCAGTCTTCATAATTTGTATGGGTTGAATTAATTCAAAATCTTAATAATTTTGTATTATCTTAGTAATTTTATACTGATAACGATATTTTATTACGCTGAACCTAATTATTAACGAGAATCTGGTTAACACATCATATTGATTTATCTCATATCTAGTAAGCTTATTAAAGACTCGGCCCAGTCTACCTTCATTAGTTTTTCTTGGAAATTGGTGTCTATATTTTTACACAGAAGATCCTCTTTGTCTGAATACAAAAACTTATTTGGTCAAATCTCAATTACAGACTGCGTAAGGCTGATATAAAAACCATGCATATCCTTAACCATAGGAATGCCAATGGAATTGGCGTCCATTTCCATAAGATTATCCAGGATGTTTTTCTCGCCAATTTTCCAGCAAATTTAAAGCTAACAGGTGCTAGGGACAATGGCAAGCGGCCAGATGTCTTTGATCCCGTGGAGGATGGGACGGGCTTTAGTATGGGATACTTCTTGTCTAGATATGTTAGCTCCATCTCACCTGAAAAGCTAGCAAAATAAACAAAACAATAACAAGATCCTTTTCTCAGAATTAAATTTGTCCCCTTTTTGAGAGAATCTTGAGCCGTGGGTTTTAAGTGCACACACACTAATTAAACATTTAAGTCGGCATCTGATAAACAGTAGTCAGTCACACTAATCCCAGCTGGTGTCTGCTTAACAAATATGTATCGCAAACAGTGAATGTTTCAAGTTAAGGCTGTCGTAAAGATGCCACAAGGAACAATGTAATTTAGTTTTATATTTATCCATTTTTAATAATTATTATTATGTACATTAAGAGTCTATAGTAGTCGATAGTTTTGGCAAATCAAGTCAATTCAAAAATCATTTATTCTTATAAATAACAAAATGTCAAGTTTTCGTCAATTATCAAAAGTCAAAGTGTGCACTATGCTGTCTTAATATAGGTTTTACACGTATTCATTTAAACCAAATTGTCTATACTATTAAGAATGTTTGTGGTTTTGTTTGGTTCGATACGTTCACAGAGGTCGTATACTTTTACAGGCAGACTACGACTCTTAATACACTAGTGCCGTTTTTACTGTTAAGTTCTCTCTAAGTGATGCTATGTATTTGTGTGATCTACATATCTGATGCCATAAAAAAACTTCAAATATAAAGGTAGATTAACTATTCAACTATTAACAACTTTACAATCACAATCCATTTAGCCTGATGATTTTTTATAGAAACTAAGAAGTTGACAAACAAAAAACAATTAATAGAAAAACTACTAAATATGTTTACTTTATTATTTTTTTAAACAAGCCTTCGGGAAGCACAAGAAGGACAATGATCACAGGTTATGGGCACCCATTTTAGTGGATGTTGCCGGCCTATGAGGCCTGAGTATACTCTGTTCTTTAAACAATTGGAGGTACCTCCCAGGGAAGACCCCTGGGAGTCAATTGCACAATTCGCTAGTTCGCAAAAGAAAACGTCTTGTGAAGCGGACTATCAAAAACTTCTACTACACTGCGAAGGCAGAAATAAAGAAGACATAAAAAGATCTACACTTTCACAAATGTATATAGGTATTACATAAAGTTTAAGAGAACAATTTTGTTAACTTTCTTATATATTATCTGATTTCCAATAACCTTGAGTCTCTTATGAATATGTACAATGAACATACATGTTAGTGCGCGCGGTGGCGGCTGACGGCTATTTCCTGTGTCAGTGTCGTGTCGGAAGCGTCGTGTGTGCATTAGACGCCATTAGTGTGTCAGAGACTATGTTTGTGTTAAACGCGATCAAACACTGACATAGATTACATTTTTTAAATATTATGATTCGATATATTTGTTTTGTCTCTAATTTAAACAGTGTAAACGTTACGTTAAATTGTAAAGTTTAATTCATTTATATATCTAAAAATAATAGAGAGATTTTCTTAAATCAACTTTCCAAGCTAAGTATTTGTCCAACGTAAAGCGGTCGCGTCTGCCCCGGTATAGTGACAACAGTGAAAATGTCGCAAACCATTCACCTTTGACGCCCTTGCGCTAGTCGTAGCAAAACCTAATTCCGGGCGAGTCGGGTTATTCGTCTCTCTATGTAGGTAGCAAGAAGCCCTTCAAGCCAACAGCAAGATTTCATAAATAAAAAGTGCGTGCGTACAAAGTACACTTCTTTGTAAGTTAATTATTATTAAGGTAAAAGATGATCATGTATCAGTATATGATCACTCCATGTATTTGTATATCTATATTCACATTGTATACGTTCTAATGATAATATAAATAAATAAAAATAAAATCGTTACGCGACAGAATTTCCATCTAAAGTTCTAATATGTAACTATATTATTTAAATGTATTTTACTTGAGTTATAAACGAATACATCATCCAAAAGCGTGTATTATTTCTTTCTCACTCCATCTCAATGGGTTCCATAAAATTGCTTAACTTCAAAATTTTTTTGACATATCGGTATTTCCAAAAACTGCCAGTCTCAATAAATAGATAAATATTACTTAGATTTTTTAATCCTCTATATCGCTGTAACTATAATCATTTTGCTCATTTATCAGAAACAGCTTCATATAACTATTTAGATTAATGAACTTTTAATTTAAAGTCAACCATAAGCGGCTAATCACGACGCGTTGGCGGGAGTTGAAGAGATTTTATACTTTTTAAGAAATATGGAAATGTCCCGAGCCCTCTTTCAACTTATAATTTGTTTGTTTAGTATTTGGTACAGTTGTTTTCGGCGATAAATATTAGAAACTCGTAAATATCTGTTAAAGTCGCGTCGCTTTGGGAGCGAGACACTTCGATTATCCATGATTTATGTCCGGATTAACGGCACTCAACTCTATGTACAGGAATTTTAAAAGGAGATACAAATTCTCATAATTTTTAGCTCGTCAGTAAATTGTTATTAAGGGAAAAGTTGGAATTTGTGGACGCATTTTTTTAAATATATTTTAAAGTTGTTGTGGGGTTGACTGTTGGATCTATTATTATTAATTACTTCGATAAATATTTTATCGCTGAAAGGATGAGAAGAAATAGGTTTAGTAAAACCGTATTACGTTTAATAAATAGTTTTGTCGTAAGTATATGGTCACAAAATGTTTAAATATAACTACTTAACTCGATATTTCGAGTTGCTCTTGCCCTGATTAATAAGAGTCGAAACGTTATATTACTGATAAATAATTCAATAAATTTCCGTTTTAACTTTTAAAAATTAAAAAAATCTAAATAAGTGATAACTAAGTAGCAATTCATAGGTATATATTAAAAGTAAAGTTTATTTAAATTAAAGTAATTAAAATAATTTAGAATAACAATGAATAATTTATAATAATTGATTACCTATAATACTTACCTGATACAGTTTCCAATACCTTTGTTCATAGCATTAATCGACAGTTAAGTTATTCGGGCCGGGCTGGTGGTGTAGCGTCAGTCACACAGTTTAACAACTTCCTCAAAGTTTGAGCTGCCGAAATATCCCGATACAGAAATACCCAACGCAATCTATAGTTGAATACATTGTAAATGTGTTCAAGAAGTCCTTATAAGACGTTCTAAACTATTCAGGAATTATCGCAGTTTAAAGAGAATGTTAGTGGCCTAAATTAAGAACCCTTAATGGTTGGGTATTTTGTACAGTTGTTTTCGGCGATAAATATTAGAATGATATATTGAAAATTATATGGGATGGTGTTTTTAGGAGTTAAAGAAGTGAAAAGAAGAATGACAACTATTTACATACATTAATAAATAGTTGTATTATAATAACATAGTTAACAATGGTTGCCTACTTATATTAAAAAATACAAATATTTAAAATAAAAGAGTTATAAAGATATTATGTATAATAAAGGATACTAGAGTATATTTTGTTCTTTTTTTAGAATTTTTTGTTATATTAAATATATCAATTTGCTGGTAATTTCTGTAATAATCTGAAGGTAAATAGGTACATGACGGAGTTACGTAAATATATAGTTTGTACTTTTGAAAAATATTTTACGGCGGCTCGGCAGGTGGACTCAGTGTTGGCTGCCATTTCGTGACGGAAATTTTCTTTCAATTGCGCCAGAGAAGTCGGCTTATTGGCGTAGACTTAAGATTTAAGATAACACCATACGAAAAAATCTACAGGGGTTAAATCAGGACTGCGTGGAGGTCAATTTATGCCACCTCTCCTGGAGATCAATTTGCCTGAGAAAATTCGTGGCAGAGACGAATTGGACGTAAGTGACGTTGCTCCATCCTGCTGGAACCATGTTCTTTGGTTATAGCCAAGAAAGTTTTGAAGTTCTGGCACCAAGAAGTCGTCTAAGATTTTACATAATGTAACCTAAATAAATGTTAACTTTGTTTTGAGACGCCTGATAAAACAATTATCCTAAAACAGAAATAAATAACGTCTGTCGTAATATAATTTAAAAGATAGATGCCTATTTTATTACGGATAAGCTTCCCCCATTTATTCCTGTAAGATATACATTTATTATATACATTAAATTTTATACAAAAACTAGCTGACCTGGCAAACGTCGTTTTGCCATGTATATCGTTTATAATTAAAAAATAGGGGTTGATCTCAGAGGGGTGAAAAATAGAGGTTATATGTATTTACTAATGTTGTATCATATTTTTTTTTAAAATCTAAAATTGAAAAAAAAAAATTAGGGCTGGATTACCCTTAAAATTTAGGGGGATGAATAATAGTTACATTAAAAAAATCTGTTTAAAAGATTCTTATTTTTTTATATAGGTAAATTAAGTACCTACAGATGAAAATGTTCAAAGACTCAAATGAGCCAACTAATTTGCATTGAAAAGTTAAATTAGTCCCATGCAATCAAAGCTTAGGCTTTTTATTAAATGCTTAACGTAAATATTCAAATAGGTACTGCAAATTAAATCTGAATACATTACATATCTCAATGTTGGAGTGATCCGGGTCGATCGCTGATGAAGGTACAAAAATACACGCAATAACTTCGACAGAATTATTAATACATGGAAAATTATATTCTGCTTCATCTTCATAAGATTCGTTTTACCTTAATAATCATGAAAATATCATGACGAACGAAACGGAAAAAATTAGACTTCTTTGTATGGAGTTTTCATTATGAATATATTTTTATTATTTTGAATGATTTGAAAAGTAAACAGAGATTATTGGATGGATGTTTTGTAGGGCTGAAACATTTTTAAAAATGTGCTCAATTTTAAAATGGGTGTAATGTATGCTCACTTGAGGTGGTGCGGTGGATGGTGGCAGATACAGGCGTGATGTATAGCGGGGCGGGCCACTGCATACCCTTTCATATTTCCACCGATCCATGTATTAAATATATAGTTCAATACATTTTAATACTATATTATACGTATGGTGTTTCAGATTCTTCGTATCTTCAGATTTTCAGATTTAGCGTTAAGCTAAATGACAATGACCTAGTGACAATATAGGTGAAGAGACGGTATTGCATGTACTAACTGACTGTCCAATGTATAGCAACGACATGTACAAGTTATAGGAATAAGCATCACACAGAGTTTTTGCTGAGTTTCTGCCCGTTCTTCTAAGAACAAGGCGTATGGCGTAGTCTTGATCTTTCGAGAATTTTGTAAACAATCTTGACATTCATAAGCCTGCCCTAAGACGCATCTAAACTGACCAAACGTATTTTGATTCTGTTTTTTTTTGACAGACAATCTTCAAAGAAATAATGTTGAACATCAGAATTACCGTTCAAAAATGTACTGTCAATATAAAACAAAAAGTTGTTAACATAAATAAATCTTACTTATCTTAATATATATATTTCTTGTGTGCGTGTGTATGTGACTGAACTCCTCCTAAACGACTGGACCAATTTTGATGAAATTTTTTGTGTGTGTTCGTGGAGATTCGAGAATGGTTTAGATTCACAATTTTGTCCGCTGGACAATGTTTTTTTTAATTAATTAGTAGTTGTTGATTTTGGAATGTTTTACATTGGATCCGACAGACGGCGCTACCATCGTACTGTCAAATTTTAAATAATATTCGAATTTTAATTTTAGTCTGTCCCGACAGTTAGCGCTGCGATCAAATTAAAAAAAAGTTTTGTTATCATTGTGTTATTGTAGACCATGTGCTGGATCGTTAGATATTGTCATAACATTTGAATAATAATTTTCATCAAAATGGTCCAGAATGTTTTAGCTTATAAAAAAAAGTTTGAAATTTTCAAATTAAAGACGTATACGTCTACGTAAATTAAAGACAGGACAACGTCTGTCGGATCCGCTAGTATAATATAATACTTTATCGCAACGTATGTGTATATTAGTATTTTTTAATATAGACATACATTACTTAATACCTCAGATGTCATATAAGTCGGGGAATTAGCTAAATATATATTTATATATAAGAAAAAAGTTTCAGATTATTACGCTTATGTTAACAATAAGTAGTATGTTAAAGCACCGTTTATGACATAGTTATTAAGCTGCCTAACTATCAGAATACACCAAATAACACTAGGATATATTATATTTGGGAGGTTGAGGGTAGACGTGAAACAACTCGTATCGTGTCCCCAATTCTTTGTATTTTTAAAATCAAACAAGAAATAATATCGTTTCAAAAGTAGGAAAAGTGGTGTAATATTTCGAGATAAAAAAGTGTAAATGTTATTCCGCCGAGAAACATTGTAAAAGCATAGATAATTCGCCAAAGTCACAACGCTTCAAACGAATGACTTTTGTAGATAACTTATGTTGAAAAGAATACGTAAAATGCAGGAATTGTGCACAATGAACAACATTAAAGTGAAATAGTGTAGTGATGTGAAGTGAACTAATTTTTGCAAAAAATAACGACACAAGTGTCAAGACTGACTCATTTAATATAACTCATTTAATGTCTGTGACGCGTGTAACTTGTACGATATTTTCAAGCAAATGCAGTAAGGACACTTAGTCAAATAGCTTGCGGTGCCGGTGACGTTCCCATTGGGTTCGAGTTCGAATCACTCTAGAGAAAAATAACTTTCAAAAATTTATTTTTCAATAAATATTGAACACTTAATTTTAATATAAGAATATCACAAATAGAATATAAAATATATATATACATCTTTCATAGAGGGCACTAAGTGCATTATAACAGGCGATGGAGGAAATAAAAAATATGTTAGTTATCATGCAGCAAGATATAAAGCAACAAAAACAAGACATGCTAGATATGAAAGAAGATATTAAATGTACAATAATCAACAGCCTCAACGAGAAGTTTAATCACTTAGAACTAAAAAACGAGCTTTTGGAGAAAAACCTAGAAGAACAAACAAAAAAAATAAACAACCTAGAAAGACAGTTTAGACGCAAAAATCTAATCTTGTTCGGCGTAGATGAGAGCGAAAAGTCATACGATGAACTCGAAGAAATGGTCATAAACATAATAAATACATACATCAAAATTTCATGCGAAACTCACAATATAGAAGCTGTTAGAAGACTGGGGAAAAAAGGCGAAAAAGTTAGACCTATAGTAATAACATTCAACACATTGGGATTCAAATTAAAAATCCAAAAAAATAAACATTACCTCCAAAATACTTCTTATTACCTAAAAGAAGACTACCCAATCGAAATTTTAAATAAGCGTAGAGAACTTCAAGTCCAAGTTCAAAAAGAAAAAGATGCAGGCAATACTGCCTTTATAAAGTACGACAAAATTATTATATTGAACAACAAACAACCGTTGTATAAACAGTCAAACAAAAGAAATCTCTCTGAATCCCCGGAGACACTTCACCCCGGCAGCCAAGGTGTTCAACAAGCTAAAAAGCAACCACCTAAGAAAAACAAAGGAAGCATGAAGAACTATTTTATACAAAAGCCCAAACTAATCCTCACTCAAGCAGAAACAACTCAACGCCAAACGAATACATCACAACACAACACTGAATAGCAATCAAAATCGGACCCTCTCCCAACCTCAAATCTCCCAATACGGCCGGTCACCGCGGGAGAGTACGACCAAAACCCTCCAAAAAAAGCCACACAGACGGTGATGAGACAATACAAAAACACAACCAAATTAAAAATCGCAGCTTACAACGTCAGGACCCTATCTTCACATGAACGCTGGTTGGAGTTAAATGAAGCAACAAAAAATATCAATTATGACGTAATCGGTATCTCAGAGATCAGACGACTTGGTAATAAAATAGAGGAATATGACAACTTAATATTCTGCTACATTGGTAGTACACCAGGTAAATTTGGAGTCGGCTTCATCATTAAGAAGTCTCTTAAAAACAACATCGAAAGCTTCATCGGCCTAACAGAACGAGTGGCAATGCTAAATTTAATACTTCACGAATTTAAGATATCCATTATACAGGTATATGCACCCACCGAATCCGCAAAAGAAGAAGAAATAGAGGAATTTTATAAAACTATCGACAAAGCTATGGAAATAACACATAAGAACATTATACTAATGGGCGACTTTAACGCGAAGGTAGGGGCTCCTAAAGAAGGTGAATACTTAATAGTGCATCAACATGGGGACGGTGAAAGAAACGATAGAGGACAGAGACTTGTCGACTACGCACTTGAACACAATTTAACAATCATCAATACATGCTTCAAGAAAAACCGTAGCCGGAGATGGACGTGGCGATCCCCAAATGGACAACACAAAAATGAGATCGACTATATACTATCCAACCAACCAAAACTATTCAATAACTTTGAAGTCCTGAATTTAAACTATCCGTCAGACCACCGATTAATTAGATCAACATTAAAAATAGCCAAACAAAAACAAAGTAGAGTGAAATTTACAAGCAAAATCAACTTTCAACTGAAGACCAAAGACGAAGTAGTAAGATATAACAATAACTTAACCTCAATGCTACTCTACCCTTCTTACAACTTGAAACATACATCAATACAAACTTATCACGACAAAATAGTAAATGCTATTAGCCAAAGCTTGCAAAAAGCTCGAGAAAAGGGAAGAGAGCCACACAAACACCACAAAATACTATCAGATCGCACCGCTCTATTACTAAAAAGAAGAAAAGAACTACAAGAAAGAAATAATAAATCGAGATCAATGAGAAATGAGCTTTCCGCCCTCTACAAAGTGACAAATAAATACATAAAAAGAGATTACGCTAAATACAGAGAAAATACTATAGAAAGACATCTACAACACACAGGAAGCACAAAGAAGGCCTTTAAGGAACTTAGAACGAACAAAACCTGGATAGGAGGATTAAGTAAAGACAACAGAACTTTGTGCAAGCGCACTGCCATTATCAATGCGGCGACAGATTTCTATAGAAAGTTATACAGTGATAACATCCAAAATAATAACATCTCAAGCACCAACGAAAATAACGACGAAATAAGTATAAAACCAGTGGACGAAATGGAAGTCCAAGAAGCAATAAATAGCTTAAAACTGGGAAAAAGCCCTGGATCGGACAACATAACAAATGAAGTATTAAGACTAGCACACAAAACATTAGCTGGACCACTAGCGGAACTATTTAACTTAATACTGCAAAAGACTAAAACGCCCATACAATGGTCTGAATCGGACATCATACTCATCTATAAAAAGGGTGATCCGAAAGATATTGGCAACTACAGACCAATAAGCTTACTCCCGAGCCTCTACAAACTCTTCTCAGCCATTATAAATAAAAGAATCAGCAGCACATTGGAATTAAAACAACCAATAGAGCAAGCAGGCTTCAGGAAAGGTTTCTCAACTGTGGACCATATACACACACTTGAACAAATCATCGAAAAGTACCAAGAACAACAAAGACCGCTATACATAGCGTTTATTGACTATCAAAAAGCATTCGATACAGTAACACATGTAAGTATATGGGAAAGCCTAAAACAGCAGGGAGTTGAAGACGTATACATACAAGTCATAAAGAGCGTATACAAAAACAACACGGGCAAAATTAAGCTAGAATCTCTAGGACCAAGTTTTACTATAGAAAGAGGCGTACGGCAAGGCGACCCCTTATCTCCAATAATATTCATAGCAATTCTGGAGACTATCTTCAGGAAGATAGATTGGAGTAAGTCAGGCCTATATATAAAAGACAAATACATAAGTCACTTAAGATTCGCAGATGACCTAGTGCTGTTATCAGAATCCAGCACCCAGTTACAACAAATGATGGAAACTTTACATTCGGCTAGTATCAAGGTGGGTCTGAAAATGAATCTCGCTAAGACTATGGCAATGACAAATCGGCGGAGAAGAATATTAACAATAGATAATGTGCCACTCGAATATACAGATTCATACATCTATCTAGGTAAGCAAATTAGTTTTCATCCGAAAAATAACGAACTAGAAGTGAAAAGAAGAGTACAACAAACTTGGAATAAATATTGGAGTTTAAAGGAAATCTTTAAAAGTGGCCTGCCTATTACCATAAAAACAAAAATTATGAATTCTAACCTTCTTCCAAGTTTGACTTATGGTTGCCAGACCTGGAAATTCACTTCAAAAGTAAAAAATCTTATCACCACCTGTCAAAGAGGACTGGAACGCAGCATGCTTAAACTAAAGAAATCAGACAAAATACGACACACAATAATAAGATCAAAAACCAAAGCTACAGACGCACTGAAATACGCACAAAAACTTAAATGGAGATGGGCTGGCCATGTCGCGAGGCTTAAAGACCGAAGATGGACCACAGAAGTGACCTTTTGGAATGGACCTCAAGGTAAAAGAAATCGAGGAAGACCACATACTCGTTGGGATGATGAGATCAAAAAAGTAGCCAGCCCAAACTGGAAACAGACTGCACAGGACAGATACAAATGGGCATCTTTGGAGGAGGCCTTCACCCAATAATGGGGTTCCTACAAATTATATTATTTAAGTATACTAAAATCTAACCAAGCCAGCTAATAATACAATAAAATAATGTAATAGTAAATATTATCTAGTAGTTATATTTGTAGGAAATAAAGAGGCTTTTTTATTTTATTTATTTATATTATATTTAATCTAATATCTTACTCACATTCATGCTATACTATTGTTTTATATGACTCTAAGGGCTATTTTTTACTATTTATTTTATACTGTGTAATTTTTAAAACTGAGTTGTTTTTTTTAGTTATTTGATAATAATATCAAAACCATAGGCAGCTTCGTTACAGACAAACAAAAAGAATATTTCCGTTTTCTAATATTTGTATAATATGTCAAATATATAGTTATTTCAATTAACAAAAAAGTATAAAAAGAAAGTCAAAATTACATGTAAAAAATATTTTACCTTTTCTTTCCTATCCTTCTCCATATGGAAATAGAAAAAAAAATCATAAAGGAAGAAATTTCATACCATTTAAAAATAGTTTTTACATTTTTGTAGAAATAGAATATATTTTCAGAAATATAAACTGGGAAAGTATCTATAGAACCAATGGTGCTTATGCCGTTTTAAATCTGGGCTCAAATTTCTATATCATAGGAATAGCTTGTTTCTGGATCTTAGGTATGCCGATTTCTTCTCGATGTTTTCTGCCACAGCGAGTGTTTAAATGTGCACATAGAATGTCCGTTGTTGCACAGCCGGAGTTCGAACTGGTGACCTGAGATATAAGAGACAAATGGTGAAACGTATTTATTCTATTATTATCTATATATATAAAAGAAAGTCGTGTTAGTTACACCACTTATAACTCAAGAACGAAAGAACAGATTTGAGTGAAAATTGGTATGGAGGTAGCTTAGAGCCAGGAGACGGACATAGGATACTTTTTATCCCGTTCGACAGCGTTCCCGTGGGACTTGACATGAAACGTCAGTCACTATAAAAAGTGGTATAACAAATAAGAATCAGACTTGGAATAATAAAACGCAAATGATAGCTATGTAATTGACGTATAATGACAGCTATGTAATGACGTATATATGACAATTTGATATTTGTAAGAAATCAATATTCAAAATATTTCTATTAAATAAATACGTTTAATTATTTTTACAATTTACAATTTAATTATAATGATAGTGCTATTGCCCATTCGTATAAACAGTGAAGAGAACTATAAAACTCGGTATTGTCGTATGTATACAGTTCATCCAAAGAATGATGAATGTTTCTATTTGTTGTTGTTGTCGAATGACGCATTTAATCGAGTATTGGAACGGGAACGTGAATATGATCACCAGGAATTAGATTTAGTAGTTCAAACGAATGTACCCCTGTTGAAATACCAACAAAAGGAAGTTTATGATACTTTAATGAAGGCAAACGATGATGAAAATGGTGGTTTATATTTCCTAGATGCCCTTGGTGGAACTGGCAAGACATTCCTCATGTCATTAGTTTTAGCAACTGTTCGGGCGAGATCCAACATAGCGGTTGCAGTTGCTTCTTCTGAAATAGCAGCCACATTGTTAGAAGGATGCCGTACGGCTCATTCAGAATTAAAATTACCGTTAAATCTTCTAACTATTGGAGAACCAACGTGTAATATTGCAAAACACTCAGCAATGGCCAAAGTTTTAGCGGCATCGAAAATCATCATCTGGGACAAATGCACAATGGCGCATAAACGTGCATTGGAAGCACTTAACCGAACATTAAAAGATTTACGCAATGAATCGAGATGTTTTGGAGGAGCAATGATTTTACTGTCTGGCGATTTCCGCCAAATACTGCCAGTAATTCCAAGATCTACGGCTGTCGACGAAAAACGCTTGCCTCAAATCGTCAAATCTATGGCGCTATGTGACGAAACTGCAGCTGACAACAAACATGAGAGTTACATTGCTTACTGATAAAAAAGAAGAAAAAGAATAAAGATGTAGATGACCTGAACTACATAATGGTATGCGTTTGGTGGTTAGAAAATTGAAGAACAATGTAATTTACGCTACGATAATGATAGGAAAATTCAAAGGTGAGGAAGTTCTTATTCCGAGGATCCCGATGATCCCAACCGATATGCCGTTTGAATTTAAAAGACTTCAATTTCCGATACGTCTTGCATTTGCCATGACCATCAACAAATCACAAGGCCAATCCTTAAAAGTTTGTGGTTTAAATCTAGAACATTCATGTTTTTCCCATGGTCAATTATACGTGGCATGTTCACGGGTCGGAAGACCATCAGCGTTGTTTGTTTTTGCGCCTGATAATAAAACAAAAAATGTCGTGTATCACAAGGTACTTAAGTGAAGAGCAACCTATGTACTAAAATACAGAAATAATAATGAATGATTAATGTAGGTATTTAATTTTTTTGTATATTTTCCAATAAAAAAACCCAAACTGCTTATTTATTGCCATTAAGGCGGAACAAAGTTCGCCAGGTCAGCTAGTATATTATATTATATATTTCCACACTTTTTAAGCTTAAGTTCCAATTCTATTACAACTAATTTTACAAAGTATTAAGCGTAACAATGTCGGGATAGCGGGCAGTTATTACGAAACATAACTGTGACAGCCTTTAGTATATTTCGTATTGAATGCTTCGTACGTGTCGTAATATTTCCATTAGACGTTCAGCGGCAGCCCATTTGTCCGGGATTGTCCGGGATCGCCGGGGATTGCCCGGGAAGCAGCTACATGTCCATTGTCCCGGGACAATTGCAAGCCTATTTCTTGTTATTACAGTTTAGTCATTTGGTGCGGATTGAAGTGTCAGTGTGTGCCTCGTTGCAATTACGTGTCATGAGCTGAGCCAGCTAGGCTTTATTGTTTATGGGTCGATCTGAGTTCATGACAAATTGCATAGAAAGTCTCGAAGGAAAACATATTATAATCTTTATAGAGTAGTTTGTAGTAACTTAAGTCATAGTCATAGTAATAATATCTTTATTCATTTAGGTAAACATGTACACTTATGAATGTCAAGAAAAACAAATAAAATTAATCGTAAATTTACATTTACCACCAGTTCCCAAGTCAAGGGCGTAGAGCGGGTAAGCATACGACTCTCATTTCTCAGGTTGTAGGTTCGTTCCTCGGCTATGCACCAATGGACTTTCTGTCGCATTAAACATGTGAAGGTAAATATCGTCAGGAAACTTAGACCCAAAAATTTCACGGTGTATGTCAGGCACACGAGGCTAATCTACTTGCCCATTAGAATGATCATAAAACTCTAGAATTCTGAAGTCCACAGCTAAAAAGGTAGTAGCGCTGCTGACATATTTATTTTTATTTGCTACTAATAGCGATATCTATACTTATGAAGCATTTTGCATTAGCTAAAATAGAAAAGTAATTTCGAGGTTCATTTGTTATTTATTCATTTGTCTTTACGAAATACTTGCGAGGAAACTTAGAATAAATTTTCAGATGAACAAACGGATATCATAATCAACATTTAATTTTTATGCCAACAAAGTAAGTTAGATGAGTGTCGAATAGATTAAAAACGTAAGAAGAGCTATACATCAGTCTTACAATTTATGCCGTATTAAGTATAATAAAAGTTTCTGAAGTGTTCCTCTGCGAGTTTATTTCTAGACAATTCGAACCCGGTACGCGCAGCCAAGGCGAGATGAGTTCAAGGTTGTATGCATTACGAATTAAAATCGCCTGGCGGATGTAATAATAAGTTATTATCTTTTTGGATCACGCTTAAGAGGTTGAAACTAATGAGGGGACGGATCAAAGGAGAGTTGTAATTTTATTCCGTGTAATTTTAGAACAAATGGGCCGGCACTGTGTGTGTGTCGACGAGTCGCCAAACCAGTTGAAAGATTGGATTCCTTCTTTCATGTGTAATTCGGTGTTCCGGGCCGGACGTTTTTCCAATTTGGATTTTTTTGTTGAATCAATTTTAGTTTGACTTCAATTAGTTTCGAATTACGTTGCCTTTGATGTTACATTTATTTTAGTGACTTCTAATTTGTTGGACTGCGACATTATTTTAGAGGCGAAACGGTGAGCTTACATACTTGAGAATGAAATCTTGTTGAATTGATTTTGTTTTGTGTTCGAAATCAATTGTTATCTTTGATTTGTAAAAATTACGCATATTTCTTCTTCTGCGTTGAATCTTAATATATATATTTCTTGTGTGCGTGTGTATGTGACTGAACTCCTCCTAAACGACTGGACCGATTTAGACGAAATTTTTTGTGTGTGTTCAAGGGGATCTGGGAATGGTTTAGATTCACAATTTTGTCCGCTGGACAATTTTTTTTTAATTAATTTTCAATTTATTAGTTGTTGTTGATTTTGGAATATTTTACATTGGATCCGACAGACGGCGCTACCATCGCAGTGTCAAATTTTAAATAATATTCGAATTTTAATTTTAGTCTGTCCCGAAATTTAAAAAAAGTTTTGTTATCATTGTGTTATATCGTGTGTGACCATGTGCTGGATCGTTAGATATTGTCATAACATTTAAATAATAATTTTCATCAAAATGGCTTATTAAAAATTGAAATTTTGAAATTAAAGACGTGTAGACAGGACAACGTCTGTCGGATCCGCTAGTATATTATATATTTCTGAGACTATCGCCTACATTTTAATAGGGAATTGCAAGACGGCTACAAAGCAATTTAATCCATTATCTATATAAAGTTAGGAATAAGACGACTATATTCTCGAAGTATAGCCATTCCATGAAACATGTTCTAAAAATATTGTTTAACACATTTCACGGTTAGCTGGAAACAGAATTCGCTTAAAATTTCCTTCCCAATATAACGTGAAAATAGCGAAATCTGTGAAAGTTTTAAACGAAAAGTTGTAGTCAAAGTGCTCGAATTCAGGAAATTCCGTAAATAACGCACTTAGGGCATTCAGCCGGTGCCGCCCTTTCCGCCCCGGACATACGCTGAACTATTTCAGCTTTAACTTTTTAGTTTAATTAACAATGTGATTTTTATAAATTAGTTTATAAGCGCGGCAAGGATTTTTTTTTATTTTAAGCAATTAATTATTTATTCAGACACAGACATAGACATAACATTTATTAAAAACACAAACACACACACACATAGGTACACAAAATAACAAACGTTAAAGAAAAAAATAAAATTAGAGATCTCAAACACAATAAAAATAAATCCCATTCGGTTCGTTTTAAATGTGTAATGCCTGTGTGTTGGCTGTAATTGGTCTTGGCTCAGCATTATGCTGAAGAGCAGAATGTCCCATAGCGCTGGTCATCCTGCCAGAGACCACAGCATCTAGTGTGCGCCTCAGTCGCCAAAAAAGGAAGAAAACGAATGTAATAAAAACTTAGTAAAAAAATATATATAAGTTACCAGTGTACGTAATGCAGTCTTGTGTAAAGGAGTAAAATTAATAAAAATGTATATTAAATAAAATTAAAAGTATATTAAAAAAAATAAGAAGCATTTTAGTAAGAATGTAAATGTTTTTATTTAAAATAAATCAATTAGTGGTTTACTAATAGTTTATTTATTTAAAACTATAAGTTTTAATTAATAAACCGGAATAAACTTGTAAATATTGCTTTCAAACTTCAAAAGAAGGTCACTTAATTAAATAAAAAGGTTTCGTTTGAATCAAAAATGCGATTAAGACCCCTTCAAGCCTTTCTATGTATTGACAACGGCCCTCACGCGATAACTCAATTAAGAGTATTCTTTTTCATATGACAATATTTAAACATAATAATACAATACGTATTTAAAGGCCTACTAGCCTTCAGTCACATGTGACTTATTGGCAGAATCAAATTTGAATTCAACAGAATTTTCTACTTGATCAAGATCTATCTTTCTACACTTGACCACTAAATAGTGTCACAAAAATATTGCATTTTTGATAGTAAATTGATATAAATACTTGCGTTTACGTCAACTATTATAATATTTCCCACAAGAGCGATTACTATGTATATAAGTATCTAACCGATGGTCAATAATTTAATTTAACAATTATTGTTTATTGTAATCCTATCAGAGGCCCCATGTGTGCTTTATCTATCCAGAGAAAGTGACTTGTGAGAAAATTCCAGTGGACGCGGAATTCATGCTGCGGAATCAAAATATGAAAGTTTCGTCTATGCGTGGAACATTTGTCAAATATCAGCAACGTTTGTCCTTATAAAACCAGTACTATATAAGTATTGATAACAGTATTACAGGATTTATGTTGATAGCTCATTAGACAGTCCAATATGTATTCAGGCTATATGTTCTTGTTAGAATCTGAGTATTACTATGTATTGACATAGACTAGACTTTTTCATATTGGATCTGTTGTTCCCACGAAAAGGTAAGAGTGTGATAGAGGACAAATCATTGTTTTTAATTTATTGTATTATTCTTTGTTACTGTCATATGGAACTTGGTGTAATGGTTGCAAACGTTGTAGGGAAACTTGGCGATTAAAAAGAGTGGCGGAGAGTTTATTGCCAGTCTTCTCTTCCGTTCTACGCCCTTGATTTGAGACCTGGCAGTAAATGTAAAATTAGAAGCATTCAATGTATATTTCTTTTTTGACATTCATAAGTGTTCATTCTATTATATACATAAATAAATGATATTTGATTTCATTTGATTTGGTATACCTACGCACAACAGACCAATTATGAGTATCAGTGCGTAAACTGAGTCCGCCAACCAAACCATACCGTGATATAATATTGGATTCGTTATAGCGATAATATTGGTGTATACCCTAATATAGAGCAGTATTAGGTTACTGCCTTCAGCGTGTTACTCTCCTCCCAGAGTTCGTAGGTTCGATCCCCGGATGAGCACCAATAAAATTTCTTTCCTTTACCATTCGAGCGAATTTTAAATAAAAACATCCTAAGAAATCCGACTCTCAGCCACAGAATACTTTCATATTTTTTTTTTATTTTTTTTTTTTTTTTAATGGAGCTGCGAACCCACCCCTGACTTTTGCTTATCAGGGTCCTTTTTTGCTGTATTTATTTTGTTCATTCAATTTAAAAAAAAAAAAATACTTTCATATTAGATTGAAAAATGATTATGTAACATATACAGAAAGCAGGCCCAGAAGATTTCAGATTCTTCTACATCAATACAGCTTTGAGGCGTCACTCGATTTATGACTGTGAGTGGCGAAAGAATAATAAAATATTCAACGCCATTAAATGCACACATATATTGTTCAATTGTATTCGGACCATTACGGTAGTAGTTTTACAGGCATAATGAAAGAGAATGGTTCAATAAAAGTTATAACGGCGAGATTTCAATCGGTTAATGGCGCCGATTGTTGTCCGAGAATTGATTTTAACTCAAATTATTGAAATGAACAAACTTTTATAACACCAATTAACTTTCAACAAATATCCAACTATTAACACGTAAATTATGAACCACGTTCACGAACGAAAAGTTGTTTATTACATTGTTTTCAAAAATTTATAGAGGTATAAAGTAAACCCTCGATAAATTGGATTATATTATTGAAGTTATCTAGAGTGAGACTTATATCATATTTCACATCTTAAACATTTATACTTCATGGCTTTGTCAATGGAGTATTTGTTCATGGCAAGTTTGATGCTATCTATATATGGCAAGTTTGATTAGCTATATATATAAAAATGAATTTGCCTTGGTCACGGCATTACGCATGAACGTCTAGACCGATATTGCTATTTCTTTTTTGTTGCATTCTATAAAGTTCGAATAAAAGGAAAAAAGGAAATTGCGCGAAAAATTAGAAAATAATAATAATACTTAAACACCATATTATGTAATCCTGATTTTGGTACTATAGCAAACTAATGGTGTCTTTTATTGAAATATTATTAGATTGCATTAAAACTCCTCATAAACGCCTAAACCGATTTAAATGAAGTTTTTGTATGCGTTTGGGTAGCGCCCTGGATGGTTTAGATTTACAATTTTTATACTTTGTTTAATATTCTTATCGCTTGAAATACCATGCAGGACAACATCTATACCGCCAGTAATATAATATGTATATGTAACAAATAATATAATAATAATAATATGATAAATAATTTTACGATTTACTTTTACTAATAAACGATTCTAAGCTTTTCTTTATATTATAGTAGGCATCATCGCAGCCCATAGTGGGTGCATTGCCGGCTTTTGTGCGTTGTCGTAGCTCTCAGGAAAAAACCCCAAACAATCTCTGTTCTACAGTGAACTGAAAGGCGTTAATATTTTGCAATAAATTTTTCTCTGTTTGCAATTATTTCTTCGTTTTAAAATGACTGTTAACATAATCTAATAAATACCTGACTTTCGTCAGCAATAAAGATTTAATGTTTATTTTTATTTATTTTCCTGTATTCTTTATTTGGCAATGCCCTAATGAATATACTAAATTACTAGTGAAACTGCATCACAACTACTTGTTTCAAGATCTCTTAAATCTATAGCATAACATGCCTGGTGCTCAGACTTACACGCTTAATCGATTTATCTAAAACTTTCTATTGTTAGAACTATTCAATTGTTAAGTTTCAATGAACCTAGACAATTAAGCATTTTACTTGAACTATTTCTTCACTACATCGACAGCCTCATTTCATCACAAAGGCGATATTTAAAATAATGCTCATTAAACCCAATAATAATTCTAACGAAGCTTTGAATAGCGATGAATAAAATTTTCAAAACGCCTCAACTGTTAAGAGTGAATGAATATATTGCGGTAACGATAATGTGTGCCAAGTCGTGGGGCAGAGGAGGGGCAGAGGGGGGCAGAAGGGGCACAGGCGGCCAGGCAAAAGCGATTGTTTCCATCCAGTGGCGTCGATTATTATTCAAATTACAGAGTCGATGTAACGTACAGACTCGCTAAGTTATGCCCACAATGGCTCATTTTAGAATATTTAACATACACACACTGCCATACCACGCGATTGTATTGAATATTTTATATTGCTTAGCAATTATTGAATTATTCAAATTTCCATGGTGATGAATGGTTACGTGAAAATCCGAGTTTGTATTTGTGTGTCACACAGTATCGTGTGTGTGTCACACAGGGAATCAGATTAACGTAACAGGCTTATTAATATAATTCTTTTTGTTATCGCATGAGTTCTTTTCTACTCTATACAAAATAATTATTAGAAACTATCACCACCTATCACCACCTATCACCCCCTGGAAACAGGTAGGCCGGTATCACTTATATTGCTAGACGGCTGTCAAGCGCGACGCGGGCATTTTAAGAATTGGTACACTTTTTGCTTGAAGGATGACGAATGATGTTTTCCTATAATTTTAAACCCGTCCTCTGTAATAGATTGCTATGATCACTATTGAGATATAACTTCAATGTCAAATTAAACCTTATCTTAAATATGTCACCAATCAAAGTAAATTATTAAGCTAACGTAATCAAAAAATGTGTGCAGAAAGGAGTACTGTTGCATTTTTGCATGTTTGATACCTAAACGGAGGAATCTCAACTAGACTTACGACAACCATTTCGGCCTGAAGGACCAAGTGACTATTTTTGTTGAATGGCTTTTTGTTTGACCGAAGGGCCTTGGCAGGTCAGCTTGTTTGGCGAATGTGGCTCGCCTGGAATGGGCGTCTTCTGCGAGACTTGCAGCTCGGGCTTATTTTGGGTCTCCGCTGGGAGGACAATGACCGGAAGGACATGACGTAAATTGTCTTCCCTGGTAAAGGGGTTTTTTACTCTAGTCTAACTTTAGCGTTGCTTTACCAAGTCATTTGTCATTAGCTATTAGTGGTAAAGGTCGTTTTAAGTCGTCGCAGTGAATTGAAAGCGCAGATTATAAATGTCACTACAAATGTATACAAAGTGCTATTGAAGCATTGTCTAAACACAATTGCGACATAAGTCGTTCGCTCAAGTTCTTTGTCGTCAAACACGATCAAAGAGAAGGACAGTTTATTTGGAAAACGACGACATACCGCGCTCCCTACATGAACTATCTATTTTAGTTGCTTTCTTACAAGCAAAAGTGTATTCCACTAAATTCCGACTTTTGTTTTGTTTCATTTCGCAAGAATGCGTGGGCGCTTCGATACAATTCCACGAATGAGCTTTATACTTCGTTAGGGATGTAAAGTTACAGTGGATAGATTTTGAAATGCAATATAATTACAGAGTTCAAATTCTGTTGAATTGTGCGCGTTACCCGGGGATGAAAAGAGGCAGATTACATAGCAGTAGATAGGTCCATTAGTTAATAGTGAGTAATATGTTTTATAAATAAATGCTTTGTTAGACATTATTCATGAATGATTTCTCAAATTAAAATGAATTCCAGTGCATAGGGCAGACATATATTATACCTATTCTTTTATAATGTTTTTAGGCAATAAGTTCCTGGTAATCGAAATTGACTAAGGCTAAAAATAAAACAATGATATAGTACCATAAATTTCATATTAAGTAGATTCGAGAGAGGCCGGAACTCGGTTGGGTTTTTTGCTCATATATCAGTTTAATAGGTCGTTTGATGTACTGCCTCTTCACTGGCTCCGAACCTCGACACTTCGCCTAATTTATTAACCAATTCCACTTTAATCAACTTCTGTAGCACTTAAAATTCAGGTAAAAATCGATGGAAAATTTGTACGCGGCAATTAGATAATTAATGGTTTTAGATGCCATTTTTTTATTTGAGTTTACGAGCTGTACTGGAAAATGAAACTGTATTTTTAATGTATGCATTCATGTCTTAGTCATTTATATGCCCTGAAATCAAGCAAGAATAAATATTTAAGGTTACTTATTAAATACAGTCACGATACGTAAATATATGACAGCTATCTGTGTGCGTGCATCGTGTAAGCGAACGAAAATCTCATATTAAATTTATTTATTTTTCTATTTGAAAATCAGTACAATTTGATGAGACTATCAAGCGCCGGGAGGCGTAGCGTTTTTATAATGTGTTTCCGCCTTAAATAGAAAAGAAGTTTGTGTGGTGGAAACACAAACTGGACACAGTTTTTCTGTCCATCTGGATGTAGAAGATATTTAAATAATTAACTTATATACATACTAAGGCCAGTGACATATTCACTATAACAAGTTAACTATTGAAAAAATGACGCTCCATGTATATCCGATGCAAGAAATCTGTTCTTGACGAGAATTCTCAGTCGAATACAGAGTGTGTTCTTATATTAGAATATGAATTATATGATATATATGTATAACAAGAAACAATATTAAATTTAAATTGTAAAATATTAAATAAATCAAACAATTCTACAACAACAATTTGGGGAATAGAAATTCTTTTTTAATAGTGCCTCCTGTCTTTAATTTCTCCGTGTTCAATAGTGATAGTGAGTTTTAATTGTTTTAAGGTAATTTTTCTAAAGTAGTTTTCTTCTAATAATACTACCTGCACTTTATCTTGTATAGGTATGATTTTGAAAAATGCAAATTGTTCTAGGTATTGACATCTAATTTCCTAATGTAGGAATTAAAGTACATTAAAGCATTTAAAATTAATGATAGTACAGTGAGGCACATGACAGCGGTCAGACAAAAACCACTTGCTCACAATAGCCAGAGTTTTAGGTTGGCTAGGAGTGTTCTACGTAATATAAAGTAACACAAAGATTCATTAATAACACTAATAATGAATGAAGATACTTTCTCGAATAATCTCGCAATTTTAAAGGGTCAATTGAGCAGAAAAAAAGTAATCTTTATTTCTAATGATTTAAATTAGAACTTTGGTAACTTATTCATAAATAAAAAATCAGTGGCACTATAACCTCTTTGGGTCTTGTCCTCAGATTTCTGAATCTGTTTCACGATCAATTGTTAAATCTAATAGGCATGTAGGTGATCAGCCTCCAGTGCCTGACACACGTCGTCGACCTTTTGAGTCTAAGACATGTCGGTTTCCTCACGATGTTTTCCTTCACCGTTAGAGCAAAATATGTTAAATGCAATATGTATGTGCACCAATGGACTTTCTTTCTAGCGAGAAAGAAAGTCCATTGGTGCACAGCCGGGGATCGAACCTACGACCTCAGGTATGAGAGTCGCACGCTGGAGCCAATAGGCCAACACTGCTCAACATATTCATAAAGCAGTGTTTAAAGTTTTTGTTAGGACTTTAAAAACGTTAATAGTTAAGTATATATTAATTGCTCTGTTTTGTTCTATTAGTTTTGTTTAAAGAACAATATGTCTGATTTATTTTTGAACTTCTTGCTTACCTTATCTAATTTAATTTCGTGTTTTTTCACATAGCGCTTGCCTGAAGTATCATTCGAAGAAGAAGTTATTTTCATTTGGCGCTAAGTAAACCAAAGCCAGTGCTCTTTTACCAGAAAAGATGCTCATGATAGATACATGCTATTTATGTAGATACTGCCAGATATATAGATACATGACTATGTATATATGTGGACTAAGTCCCAACGCCCAAAGGGGAGGCATCGCAGCCCATTTTTAGTGGGTTGCCGCCCTTTGAAGGGGGAGTACTAGCTGAATAGTTCGTCGTATCTCTCAGACCTCCACCGGGAGTCGATTCCACTCCAACTGTATTGAATTTTGACATATGATACGTATAAACTCAGTAATGACACTGAAGGGACTTTGCATATTTTGACGTTTAACGACAATTCATTGTAGACTTGTTGTTGTCGTTAAATCTCACAAAGAAAAATCTGAATAAGAAAAAGAAAAAGTTTATTTCAGACTAGTGATAGTAATTAATGTTGTATTTTTCTATTCATATCTTACGATATTCTTCGTGATAAAGCACGTTCAAGCAATCCCAGTTTGTAAACAAATAAACGGATTTCTTACCAAGTTCGGTGCGTATGATGCCGATAATCAAGTTTATTACGGGCTAGGACAAATAAGCGACAAAATAACATACACAGCACGTTACGTACACTCCGCAGTGTTAACTATTTTCGGCCAATCAAAAAGTACTTATTATTATTTAATTGTCGCTATTGAGGGCCAACCTCAATAACGACAATTTAATGCTATGTAAAGTGTATCATTGTATGCACGGCAAGCTAAACCAACCACAGCGGAGTGATATCAACGAAATCGTGGAAATGTTTAGAAAAAAAAAACGGCTTAATGTAGAAAATTGCCAATACTTAAATTTTTATATATTGTCGCATCCGATGGAATCACTGAGAAAAGCAGTTCTCTTGAGAGGTCTCTTCTATTTTTTCGCTTCATCTCATCTTCAGGGCTTGTATACCTAGAATTTTATTTTTAGTTCTAGGGAATAAATAAAAGTCGCAGGGCGCCAGGTACTGTATGGCGGATGACTCTCAATTCGACAGTTACCATAGTCAAATATTCAAGAGTTTTAGATTTGCCGCCAATTCACAACAACACATGACAAATGAATGCGATACTACATAAGGTTACCACAGAGTTCTAAAATTTAAATTAAAAAAAGTTTTCATTAGCAATGTTTCTAACTGGCCAGTTCTAAACATTTTCAGCGTTACCCACGTAGTACATATAAGGTACTGGATGTCGCGATGCAGCATAAATCCCGCTGGCAAACTTGTCACGGCGAGGTTTTAAACTGTTTTAAACTCCTAACGATCTTGCTTGAGAACTTACTTCCTCGGTAACAGATGTTTTTTCAACGGGTTACTTATTTAAGTGCAAGTTTGTGTACTGTTTCTTAGCGCTCTGATAAAGTGGACAATGTACACTCTTCGTACAGAAGTATTCATAAACACGAAACGACCTTCTACTGTTTCAAAACAAGTACTTATGTCGCACTTTTCATCACAGCGTAAACAATTTGAGTAGTATCATTACATAGTATAAAACAAAATCGCTTTCTCTGTCCCTATGTCCCTTTGTATGCTTAAATCTTTGAAACTACGCAACGGATTTTGATGCGGTTTATAATAGATAGAGTGATTCAAGAGGAAGGTATATGTATAAAAACATCCATTAAATAGTGGAGAAGTACTGTTATTTTTGAGGTTTCTTATGCGATGTTGTAAATAATTAAATTTTTTCCGCTTACATTGCAAACGGAGGCTGAACCCTACGAGTTTTATCAAAATAATGTACTAAGTATTGTACACATTGAAAAGTTCTACAGAAAAGTGCGTGATGGTATATGTCTATATGGTATATGTCGCGTAATATACGCGGAGCTTTCCTGCGACGGAAATAACAATACATAATAAAAACCTGCTTTTCATCAGCATTGCACCCGTGCGAAGCGAAGAAAAAATAATCAGATGAAGCCGGCCAGGAAACATCAGAACTTCTAGAAGGAGCTAGGCTGGGAAATGTAGCCAGGACTTAAAGCACAAAAAACGAGCATCTAAGTGCGGAAACTCAGGCCACACTACAAACATACTTATATGCTAAAATTAGAAGATACAAGAATGCGTAAAAAACATGTTGCATGTTCGATGTCGCGGGCTCGTTTGTAATATGTTTTTTATAAAAATTACTTGTGCTGTGTAAGTGTAATCCCTATGTACCATCATTATGGCTGAGACAGAACAACATTAGTGATAAAATGTCAGAGGGTTTTCAAAGTGATGTCTTGATAAATGGAGCCCGCCAAAATACCAAGGTGAGAAAAGGTTACGAATGTGGGCCGAATTCATTTGTTCACAAAGAAATAGGTTCTCACTGTCTGTCATCTCTGGCCCTTTTAATAAATTATTCTCAATAATTAAGGTTCTTTATAAGTTTTCGTTGTTATTATTATTAAAAATCTCATTCCTTTTCGTATTTATCGGCATGACCCCGTTATACTGGACCATATGGTCCAGAACTTTACGATGAGCATATGCTTAGGTTAGGCCAAGGTAGCTTCCGCCCTTATAATTAGTCTTCAGGCAATAAACAAAATAAATAAAATAGCCGGAATTCCGAGCGAAATCAAGATATTAGCAAATTCCTAATAACATTCCGTCAAAATATAAACATTGGATATTAAAGACACAGCGCCCTCTATCGCTCTCGGTAGTGAATATTTCGAGACGTCAGTGTATTAGGTGCTGTTCAAGTATTAAGTAAGCAGATTTACTGCAACTTAACCCCCTCTCCTCTTGACAGCAAAAGTAAGCTCTCAAAAATTATAGTACATAAACGTATTAATTTTTGTAGGAATCCTCAGAAATGCATTCCGTTTCAAGGCATAGGCTGATGGGAGATGGGTAATATGGGAGTTTCTTGCCAGTTCTTCTGTTCCGTTCTACGCCCTTGATTTGAGAACTGGCAGTAAATGTAAAATTAGATTTCTTTTTTTTGACGTTCATAAGTGTACATTATGTTACCTATATGAATAAATAAATTTTGACTTTGACTTTATGTGTAAAAAAAGTAAATATTTACTATTGACGTTATCACCAAATAAGAAAATCAAAGATTATTAAAAAATAGTTAATCTAAACCTGAAAGAACTTTAGGATTTAAACTCTGTATAAACTTTCTACGGTTTAAAATTTCTCATCTCACACGTTATTTCCTTAAAATAAATTATAATAGTGTGCGGTTTAGTTTCCAGGGTATATATTGTAGCTTTGTATAGTCTAAGAGATACACAAAGAATTAAAAGTTTATATTTAAAATGAACTTAGCCCTTATAAAACTTAGTAACATTGGAAGTAATGTCCACACCAAAGTTTTAGTTACATCTGATTTATTAATTAGGCAAAAGGCTTACAGCGAGATTACTACTCCATAACACGCAGACATTCTTCGTCTGAATCATACCTTTCGAATTATACAGTTACATTTAAAATCAGTAAATCAAGGAATTAATGAAGTATATAATATAAATGTTTTCTATCAAAAAACCACATATTTATATTTGTTATAATAAAAAAAATTGAACCAATATTAAACAATGAATACTAAATACATTTGTGGGATACTAAATAATAAAGATATATTCAGGCAAATACCAAAAATGTTATTCAGCAAACCGGTGTATGGCTCTTATGGCATACATCACTCTAGTAGAGAAACCTAGCCAGAGGCTAGACGTGTATTAAAACCTCATTACTGCACCCTTCCAGCTTCCTTCGCATTTTATATTGCTGCTTTTATGCTAAATTCATCACACTATACCGACGCACTCCAGTGCTGGCTCAGGGGTTATTGACCTGTTAAATATAATTCCTTTAAAGATATTATTATTTTCTTTATTAATTGTAAAAACCTTGTTCGTATTATCGTTTTTAATATATAAAAATGTGTTATTTACACTGTGCACTAATGGACTCTCTATATATTTGCCCATTTAACATTTGCTCGAACGGTGAAGGATAACGTGAGGAAGGCGACACTCTTAGACCCAAAAAGTCGACGATGTGTGTCAGGCACTGGAGGCTGATCACCTACTTCCATATTACATTTAAAAAATGACCATGAAACGAATTCAAAAAAATCTGAGGCCAAGACCTAAAGAGGCCTTCTCGCCGTTTTGCGGTTTGTTCAGGAAAGCACCGATATATATTTTTCCAACACCAGACTATGTTTATATATGCTTATTAATTAATTATTGTATTTGAATTTAAAAAATTAAAAGCCAGTTCTCAACTGAAGGGCGTACATAAGAAAGAAACTCTACGCTAATCTTTTTAATGAACAAATATCTATCTTCACCCTCACACCTCGCCCCATTATCAATCGGGTTTTAATACAAACGATTCGTAATTAAATGCGAGCCGAGAATTATCGGAATAATTAACTTTTTGTATTGGTTATTTACGTAATGTCGCACGTCAAAATGTCTGGATTATAGCTGCAATTATCCGGCTTAATGTACACTATATTAAGTTATTGGTCAATATTTTTCAGGTCCACGCGAAGTTTAATTATTTAAAACAAGTTAATAAAATATCATCGTTGTCGTAACTTTAAAAATATAGCCTGTAATTTGGCCTTTCCCAGTCATTTGTTTGTGTGAATTTTTCTTATTTATTTGACTTTGTGTTGTGTTTATTTGTATAACCAAGGTTTTGTATTTTTTTTATTATACAACTATTTTAGTATCGCCCGTAGAATTAAGGAAAAGAAAACATTGAATTATTTAAAATTTTTATAATTTGTATTGTCCTGTAAACCTATTGTATCAGTCTTTCCTCCAATTTCGATTTTGTTCCCTTTGGAGTAGAAACTCTTGAGTCGTGCACGGGTGCTAATTTAAGATTAAATATGGCCCCTAGTAGATAGTTTATATACTTGATAATAACACACTCACGATTTTCTTGAATTTTCTTAAAAACAGTTCCCAATTAGGATGATAATAACTATATAAATGAAACAAAAACTAATTCTAACTTAAATGAGAGTGCGATGTTCAAATAGATTTTATTTCGAGCTCCAAAGTGGAAATAGGTTGTTCAAAACAATCGTCAAGCGGAGAAATATGTCGTAAGTTTCACGTGTGAGGCGGGGGTAAGGGGCACATTGTGCGCCACTTTACATTCCCCTATCTGAACGAAACAAATAGATTTTTTTATATTAGTTTGTATATTGTGTTCTCGTAAATAAATGGGAAAATTAATAGAATATATCACCTTTAAGGGTGACTATTTTTGGTATCCAGAAATACATTTTCTGCCGATTCTAACTTGCACTGGTAATCACAAGTTATTAGGAACATACATATAAATTATATAACCTAACATAAAACTTTATGTAACAATATATACTTTCGTAATCATTTTCAATTTTTAAAGGCAAAATAGACGTAACAATAGATTTATATATTTACCGGTTATGAACACCATGCCAAGAATTATGAAAGCCAGATATTCATTTGTTATTTTTGTAATGTAGAATATTAGAATCTGCACAATAAATACGTCAAGCAGGGTCTAAAGAAACCAATATTACTTGTGTTTCTTATAAAGTCCCTTGCTATGGGCGAGAATCGGGACGATTACCCGACGTAGAAATTCTTCCCGAACTAGAGTATAATGAAGCGGCGAGGACGGACATTAATCGCGGGCGCAGGTGCAACGCGAAATTTATTTCCTGTGAAATGTTTCTTGCACCAAATTGTTCTACTACTCGTACTGCACTTTTCCATTTACATACATTTAGCGCATATACATTTAAATAACTTTACAATACTTGCCAGTTGTATTGGTAACAGTTTTCTCACGACGCGACGGAAGGAAACATATTTCTAGATTTATTGTGTCACAAATGCAGCGGAATAAAGAATACAGAATGTCTTGTACAAAAAAATTTGAGCAAACATCATAACAGTTGAATCTTTTTGTTCATACATTAAGCATAAAATTTCCTGCAACGAAATACTACATAATTGATGTAGTATTTCGTTCATTTAAGATATTAATCTATAAGTAATTTAGATGTTAATTGATAATAGCTCAAAGGATTCTTAATTTCCGGCCTCCAAACTTATTGAAACTAATCAGTTTTAGTTAATTTCCTATAAAATATTGCGGTTCTTAGAGATTAGGTGTCGCGGGATGATCAAAGGGTGTCGTTGGGTCGTTACGCCATTTCGTTACATCGCAATCTGCGCGCGAAGTACCTGACTTACCTCCTTAGCACATCAAAAAGCCTTGATGAAGCCCGCATTAGGACCGAATGAGCGTAGCGAGCCCATTTACCCCCGACAACCATTAAATGTTTAACCTCCACCCCCCGCTTTATCTATTAAACACCAGAGTGATTGTCGGCAGCGGTGAGTGTTACGCGGGGTCAACTTAAGTTGGTCGATATAAGTTAGTTACTTCGCCTCTGTTGTGCGTAGCTTATTATGTCAGGAGAGTTATTTAGTGCTTTATTGATTATACTAATGACTTTCATAAGAGATCCATATTTAAGTTATATATTATGAACCTAATTAAATAGCTGTTTCAGCACTTTAGAAATAAAAAGTTATACTCCTTTAGCTAAAAGGTTTACAAAAGCACATTGTATGAGCTTCTTTGTCCGGCGGCCCCACACAGAGTAAATTAAGAAGAGTGGAGCACATTTACCTGCGGAATAATTACATAAAGCCCGAGAAACTCGTGAATATTAGACAATTTTAAATTTTAAAATACTGTTTCAGTGTTTTTGAGTTAAATGTAGACTTCTTTTAACTTCACTCGGGAATTTTTAACTATGAATTTTAGTTTTCCGCTAAATGTACCGCGCGATGTGTTACCACATTGTTTAAAGTGTTTTATCAATATGAAAAAGGTATTGTAAAATCATAATATTTAATTTTTGAAAACGAATGCAACTAAAATGGTAATACATATATGAATTTTAATCTCTTTAATCTCCAATAACTCTTTATTCAAGTCAGTTAAGGATTATTTATTTTGTCTGACCATACATTACAGTTTTGTGTGTTTGTTAAATGACTTCTATTTAGTATTCATTGTTGATTTGCATTCTTTTATCTTGTTCTTTTAAATAAATACATTGATTTGCCCATTCAGATCGTACAGCTGTGCAGTATAACCATATTATGGTTTAACATATACATATGTATTTACAAGCACTTGTACTACAATAGTTTTCAAATACCAACTGTATTTATTCTGTTTGGCAAACCATTATGCACTTCAGGCTCGTGTGATAATTGCTGTATTTTTATTTTAACAATTTTCTGTTTTTTGCTTGCTGTTGTACTTTTTGAATAAGGTAGAAAGAATTGCATTATTAAAGTTTATTTAAATAAATTGAAAAATACATTGCACCTCGAACTATGAACCTTCTTCGGTTCATTAAGTTATAAATCATCAAGGACTTACGAATCGAATATCATTAACCTAATGTAAAGAAAACCAATTTCAATATAAACTCCAATAATCTAAGTTTCGATGCAACAAACATTTGCAAAGTTCCTGCTTAGAGCTCTTACGGAAAAGACCCGATTCAATCGAATCTATTTGCATTTACTACATCTAAGTAACATCTTTATATGGACTTTCGTTAAATTTTTACTGAAATATTTCATTGGTGAAGCTTAAAAAATAATTTTGTTTATTATTAGAGGCTAGATAATGTTATGCGATGACGCCCATGGGCACTTACATTGCCAGAAGGCTTACAAATGCGTTGCCGGCTTTACAGAATTGATACGCTCTTTTCTTGAAGGACTCGAAAACGTTTGGGAAATTCAGTGTGCATCTGGTTCAATATAATGGTGGTGCGTGGCAAAAACTACTAAGTGACGCATATATTAATTTTTATTATCTGTGTGTTTAATAAAGTGTGAATCAAACCAATCTCGTGATTGTTATAGATCATAGGTAAAATCATGTTAATCTACCTAAACGAATAATGCTCTTGGAACCTTTTATGCTAGATGAACCTATACTAAATGCTTTTTATTTATAGTTTTTTTGTACAGAACAGCGTGCAACCGGTAGAAGGCTTATCAGATCTTAAGCGATACAATGGACATATGGCGTGGTACATGGGCACTCTCAATGCTAGACAGCTCGCGACTGCGTTGCCGATTCTATAGTCACCAATAAATATATTTGGAATTAAGTATCGTATATTATTTTCCGATAAATATGTGTCCATTCTACCGTGTCAAAATTGATGCCAGAAATATCCTACGACAATTAATTATTAAACATTGATAATGTTACTACACATAGTTTTTATTACAGTAAAGGACAAGATATATTATGTTTTGTTTGGTTATGTAAGAATTTTATGTAAATGATATATATCTAAGTTGCTTTACACGGAGCATAGGAAATCTAATAAATTCTAGGTATAAACTTATTTAAGCTTTTTCGGACTTCCAAGGTAAATGTAGGTAACCCTAAAAAGCATGGGAGGATCTACTTTTAAGGCTGCAGCCCAGGGCCTTTGGATACAAGGTGCCCTCAGTATCCACTGAAAACAATTGGCGATATTTAAAAAAAAATTGAATTAAAAAAAAATCATCATTACGTTGGTATCTGTGAGATCAATCAACCTATATGCGATGCGCAAGCAGACGGGAAATTCCCCGTCGCTTGCTTTCGTCTATTACAAGGGACTTCCCTGTAATAGCCTAGAGCCGACTTCACGACCCGCCCATGCTAACAGCACAATATATTGAATATATCATATTTGTAAATAAGAGCCTTGGACATTTCGTATATTTAAAGGAAGATGGAATCAATCTCTTAACTTATAAAATCTATTTAGAGAAGAACGTCGAAGTTGGCTTATCGCGTCCGGGCATAATCCGAGTGTAAACGCTGGAGTTGCAAGTTTTCAATAGGTCAGTGATCAATATTCAGACGACGCCGCGACACGGTGATGAATTGCCAGGCGTCACTCTCACTCGTTGGGGACAAATTACTAACGAAGATCTCGATAAAGTAAATACAGGCTGGGGGACTAAGATTTTGGATTCAGATAAACTTAGGTAGATTGATTGATGCGGATAAGTAATCATTTTTCTTCGGGCGACTAACCTCGTTATACGAAACCTTTCGATTCAAATGAAAATTAAAATCATTTAATCATTTTGGTAACATAATGTACACTTATGAACGTCTATAAAAAGAATGTATTTAAATGCTTCTTATTTTACATTTACTCAAACCAAGGGCGGAAGAGAAGAACTGGCAATAAACTCTCCGCCTCTCTTTTTAATCGCCAAGTTTTTTTTACACGTTTGTAAAGAGCTGCAACCATTACACCATGTTCCATGTGACATCTTGCGTAATCAAGAATAATAAAAATAAATTAAATACAAAGATTTGTCCTCTATCAGCTGGAGGCATGGTAACATAGGAGCACGCTCTTACATACTCGTGGGAACAACACGCAAATACGTAGTAGAAACAACAGTTACTTGTCAAAAATATTTTATCATATAAATGAAATAAAACAAATAGTATTAACCATACTTAAAATTGATAAATAAAAAATTAAAAAATTATAAAGTCCCTGAAAGTATAACTTTTTTATGTTGGTAGCATTTTCTCGCTGTACTTCGATGCTTATTCGGTGAGCTAAGAAAGCACCCGGTTTGGGCTCACCAATACTATTTACTAGGCGTCACCTTAAATCTTTAAATAACGCCTGTGTACTAAAACCTCACAGTCCATGAGCCTCTACTCAAAAGGATACAAAATCAAAGTAGGAGGAAATACTTATATTTGTGCCATACAAAAGGATTACACGACTATACATATTATAAAAATTTATAATCATTCCATGCTCTTCCTTTTCAAATGGTTTTCAGCCTACTATTATTTTTTATGGTTTCAAAAACTATCCACCCTGGTCTATCAGTCTTATATTTGAGATTGATTTCCGAAGACAGGTCGTCATAGATAATTTAAAACAAAAATATGAGCGTAAATAAAAAAGTAAATTTGGTATCTGTAGAATGGAATGACATAATGGACAGATGTTACTGTGCAAACTAATATTTAGTGCACTAATCGCAGTTTAGAAATATCATGACTAACTAACCCAGATAGAATAATTCCAGCTTTACCTCGATATTAGCATTAGGTTTCTGTATGAATATGACACTGCCATAAATGAACTAAAGTTAAATTTTCACAATTAAATAGAAAATAATGCACAATTAAATCTGTTTTATATACAACTTCACGCTCCAACACAATTCATTTCTGTATAAAAACGTATTATTTAGTACGTAATAAATGATATGAAAGTATTTTATGAACAGAATCAATAAAGAATCAAGAAATTCACTACATATTAACGAGTAATTATATATATAATCCTATCTTGTCAAAGCTCATCTTTTCATCTTAACATAACGAAATGTATAAAAAACTACACGAAAACTGATATGATACTCAGTGGGCATCCTTTTAGGCTGAAATTGAATCTGTTTCTCAACTTTTTTTATATATGCAAGTAATGTATGATGTTCACGATTAAACATATGTTAATTACACACATCTAAAAAAAAATGGTGCCCATATGGGGCTTTAAGGCACTCATTGTTGATGGACACAGTAATTGACCATTAGGGCACAAACGTTTTTTAATATTGGGCAAACTTGACGTATTATTTTATTTACATTATAAATTATCAAATGCAATAATTTATTCCAATGTGGTCTAATTATATAATATGGCACTTTTGAACGTTAAATAAAATATAAAGATTATTCTTGTTGTCCCTTCCAAAAGGTAGTTTCGTATGGAGAATAATGGGCAAGAAACTCCACACTTACTCTTTTAAAATAGAATTTACAATATTCGTATATATTAGTTAAATAATTATATGTATATTGTATAGACAATGTACTCCCACAATAAAAGTACTATACAGGTCTATTATTGTATTGTTAATATACATGTTCATTACATATTTACAAACATCGAAACCGTGGAATATTACACATTGAGGAGTATAAAAAAATACTAAAACAGTATGTGAGATAAAAATAAAATAATTACAGTTTGTAGTGTTGTAAAACAAAAATATCTAAAAGTACATTATACATTATATAATACAAACATTATGTAACGACGTAAAATATCCTGTAACAGAACTAACGAAAGTGTTAATTTGACTTAAAATCTCATTTTGCTCTTTAGAACACTTAGTTACGATATCAGAGAATTGTCAAGCTCACAAGTCTCTGTGTCCGAAACAAAGTATCGCAAACAGTCAAAAGAGTACTGCAATTATACAGTTCTCCGCGTATTCGTTATTGTCAAGAGTACACATGCATGCAATAGTTTTAGAACGTTTTTTGACATTAAAAATTTTGCAGTTAGGTAAACTGATAGTAAATATGACTTAGGGCTTGTTTCATAATGTCCGGATAAGTTCCAAATAAGCTATTTATTATTTATTGTTAGAATAAACAGTATTTTTGCGTTTCACGACTGTCAGATAGCGCTATACGTCATTATTCGGAACTTTTATCTTTAGAATCATTTATGTGTTGCATAGCTATTTGGTACTTTATCCATACATTGTGAAACAGACCCTTAATGTCCTGTAACCTCTTCAGCGAGCCTCCATCGCGTTCCGTCTCGAACATCGTATTTAACCTTGCTTTAAGTCTATTTGTCTCTCTTTGCCTCATCTGCATAAATACGGCGCCAGGTTTGCGTGGGACGGCCACGCTTCCGATTTCCTAGAGGGTTCCAATCAAGTCTTGGGAATATGATTGGGATCCCTAGTAAATATAATAGCATATAAACAAGAAGAATTAATAAATTTTTGTATAAAGCCATAGGATTACTGCAAATAACGAATTTGGAGTAATAGTCAATAAACATATTCTAACTTTAAATACAATTAGTAATTTATCAAAGCGATGTTCTCACATCCTTAAGGTTGTAGGTTTGATTCTTTATGTATGCGCATTCAACATTCGTACAAACGGAGAAGGAAAACATAGTGAGACTTGCTTGAAAGTGTGTGTCATTACACACGAGGCTAATCACATACTTCGCTATTAGGTAGATAAATAATCGTGAAATCTGAGGCCTGGACCTAAAAGGTTTTTAGTGATTTTATTTTTATTATCAATCAAATCCGTGCAAAATCAACAGAAAACATATTTAGCGTTTATTGATATAAATTAAATAATTATGATCACGGATATATGGATGGATGGATAACTTATTTGGTCTTGCAGTGTACATCGACAGTGGAAAGGCGTCACTCGTTTCCTAATTGCATTTCGACTATCCAGCGAGATTAATTCTGTTGCAATTTACACAAGTGTGCCATAATCCGCCCGCCCAATGCTCTCCGCCCGCTCGTTGCGTTTGCACTTGCTAATGAGAACTTCTCACTTTGTTTCTTTATTATTTTTAATTTATTGTTGAACAACTCACTTTCTTGTCATAATGGAGTAGCTGGTCTCAAAGTCAAAAGGACAAACCGCTATTTTGAATTCAGAAACATTTTCATCATCTTAAAATGCTCCACAGAAATTAAAAATATTTTTAATTAATACTGATATATAGTCAGTATTCCTTATATAAATACAGTCTTGAATATAGCTTACTTATTGTGCCCTTTTTTCAGTACAAGGAATTTATAAGTATAATACTCCGTCTCGGCATATTGATAACTGTAAGGCAATGTATATAACGCTATGTACCTTGCTATGTGACAGGACAGACAAGCCTGTTCCGACAAGAGAAATAACGACAATTAATAAGGCAAATACAAAACCTTCTAGCTTTCCACATCATTAAAGTATCTTCTCTTATAATATTCAAAATGCTGTTAATGCAAATTTCCACAGCTCATAATAGGCATGAATAATGCTAACGGGCGCGGATGTGTGGGTGGCGCGTTAGAAACTGTTAGCAAACTTACTTCCTTCCAGCTTTATCATCTGGGAGCGTCCTAATTTTCATAATACTTGCGTCAAAACTTTGTCAAAACCGCCGCATACCTATATGTAGTTTTACTTCCAACTGGGTTGTATGGAATAAACATCATTGTTAATTCAATTGAAAACTATTCAAATTATGTAGTGATTTTATATGGACATTGCGATAGGCATGTTACAAGATTATATATGTATATGCTTACTATATACGTATACGATTAATTGGGCATAAGTATATGCTTATATAGGGCGTGAATGTTCGTACTGTTTAATATAGTGTGCGGCTGCGGCAGCCCACAGCGGCGCGTGACGCGACGACATGAGATATGACGTCATATTTTATCTAAATTGCGATTATAATTTTCATAATACGCTCGAGATGAAGAGAGATCGTACAGGCGTGGTTTGGCGCCATAAAATACCTTTTTAATGTGCTATTAAAAGTATATTATGATTAGTTGATAATTGATTCCAATTAGTGTGTATATATAATATTTTTAGATATATTTATGTACTGAAATCGTCTTAATTTTACCTAAAGTATTTGTCGCTAAAATACAGTGTAAAAGTATATAATAATTCATTAGACCTTAAGTTCGGTAAGATAAAAGAAATTATTTTATAAAATAAGTCCCCGGCCTCATCTTAAAGAAAAGCCTTAATTTGGGTTTGGCCCAAAGAGGGCTTCTGGGACCTTTTAAATGTCCAAACTCGTATTTCTTTAACTCTTCAAATTTATCGCCAACTTAAACATTAAAAGAGAAAATAAGTATTACATTATTAATTTTTTATACGAATTCTTTCATGTCTTTGAAAGAATTATCTTTTCACAATTATCAATGAAGCATTTCCTTTTGAGATATTTTAAATCAACGATATATCTTATTACCGACAACCTTTTGTGAAAAGTATCAAATAATGATTGGTTGTTCGTTTTTAATGACAACAAGTGTACTTATTTGAAATATGATTCAGATACGTTATTTCTACGTACACACAATTCACGGTACTTCAAAAGACTAGTTACTAATGTTATTACTATGATACTATAAAATTTGATTCATTTCATTAATATGTAGCTTGTGGTAGCCCTTATTCAAAAAAAGTTTATCTAATTATTAGCTATTTATCTAATTAGCAAGCGATTCTTATTTGACCCCGAACCTAAGGTAATTTGTTCCTTTACTATTATTTTTCCTATATTTCTGTGCTATTAAATACGATTCAAGCAGATGAGAGAACTAAGTGAGGACACCAACTCACATGATACCAAAAATCAGCGGCAAATATTAGCTAGTGTATAAAGAAAATATACGCTAAAAATGATGTCTTGTATCGTTGAACATGACATACAGAAATTTATATGGGGATATTTGAAACGTTATTTGAAACAATGCTCCTAATATTTTTGTTACAATTTTATAGGCTTCGGCCCGATGTTTGAGTGCAATATCCGTCAGATAAACCAAACAACAGCCCTCGTATTGACAGTTCTTTGATGTAAACACAAAGCCGACAGATATAAATCAATCACTGGACGTGCTTACACCCTGTACACTTGTATACAGGATGTAGACCGATGCGTGTTTATGAATAAATTACAGCAAAGTTATTTGACATCTGATATTTATAATTTTCTAGAATATAAAGCACTTCTCATATATATATACTATATCGTCATCTCTTATATATATACTACTTTATACATAGTCGAGAGATGATATCATATTTAGTATCAGCATAATAATATTACAAAAAATAGAAGAAAAACAAAAATCTATTACCTACCTACTCATAGAAACAATTTTCCTCAAAATACCATTGTGAGAACACGATGTTATTTGTTTTATTAGAATGGCACCACCACGCATTTTCATAGACATGTTACAAATTATGAATTGTCAAGACGTCTAAGTCATATTGTAATTATTTTGTTGGATCGATTGTTTTGTTCAATTGCTCTCTGATAAGCGCATGCACCGACGCACTGACTTATTTTGTAATGTATTAATCTCTTTGTATCTGCGACATACAATTCTTTCAAGGGGAAGGTGATCAAAATTTTTAAGGCAAGGTGTTTTTATAGCGTGGGCGAGTATCTAAATTATAAGTTTGACAATAATACTGAATAACTTAACTTACCTATTATTATGGCATTATGTTAATGTTTATATAATATGACAGTATAAAATGAATTTCACATTTGCATGCCCATTTATATATGGCGCATTGTGCGGATTTTAAAATTACTATATCTAATTGTACCACTATCGTTGCAAATAAACAATTTTATTTCATTTCATTTACATATTTAACAAAATATCTGTGTACATTATAGTTTAGAATCTAGAAGGAATCACCATTTTTAAAACCATTATTTAAATTAACAGTTACAATATAAAATAAGATTTGCGGGCATCCAACAATAACTCACAAATTGCACAGCCTGACGGACTATTACCCAGTTCCAGGTGATCTGCGCGCACACATGTGACGGGTGGAATGAGCAACATTAGTTTTTTTAGTAACGAGCGAGTGACGATTTAAATAAAATCCTATTTGAAATGCAAGTATGAGACTTTATTTAATGACCCTTCGTCCGTGGGGTCCTAGCGCGTTAAGGCTTTTTAGGGAATTATCAAAAAGGTTAGTCGACATCACAGGAGAACGAAGAGCTGGCAGCTACCTCGCACAAAGAATTAGTCTAGCTATTCAAAGGGGGACCGCTGCCAGTATCTTCGGAACCTTGCCTAAAGGGACTCCTTTTGTTAATAATTAAAGTTTAAGGTTAGTTATTAGGTATATTTTTATGTATTACGTTATTTGTTTTGAATAAAGTTTCTTTAATTTCATAAATAATCAAAATTAAGTGAATTAAATAATATGTAAACAGATAAAATTAATTCAAAGAAACATGCACAGCGTTCTGCTTACCCTCCCACTGTCAGTAGGTAAATAAATTTCTATGTTTATGACAGGTTCTTATTGAGAAAATTCGCAACTATTAGATACAATTCATATTGAATTCCATGTTATCTACGTTCATTTGTACGAAATAAAATAATATAATAGGATTTATAATAATAGATTTCTCGGAAATTTATTGTTATGAAGACAATAACGATAAGTTGATAAATACTGTTATCCTCATTGATTTCGCTTATTTTCAAAGAAACAATATTTCCTTCGCCATTAGACGATATCGTGAACACAGGAAATACTGAACAATTGCAGTAACGATTCTACAGATTGTCTTCACCTTCACATACAGATAAATACAATATCTCGAAGGATTTTCTTATTTCTCAGATACTTAGCACGCGCAACTATTTATGCTCATTTAATTTAGAAAGTTAAATGTAACTATTTAAAAAAGAAACATGGTTTGCTCTGTTGGGCATATATCTCTATTTTTTTAATATCCTTTTTACTTTTTTTATCATATATTGTTCCATTTTTAAAGTGACTTAAAATCGATGCCATAGTTTTTCAGTTTGTTACATATCCCTGTCTATAGTATTAGTATAAACAAACTTAAATTTTGGCATGTGGGTGTTAAAGTAGTTCGAAGATCCTCTTTAATAAGCTTCTAAGCTCTATAAATACGTTGGTATATAAATCGTTTTAATGAAGAAGAAATACTTATTATTTATTTAAGCATAGTTAAATATATGGTGTACAGCCCGGTGAAATAGTGTATTTAGCTCTCAAACAAAATGCCGTATTTTTTTCTCTTAACTACTCAACCAATGTAGTTTTAAAAAATGTCTTCTGTGTTACAATAAATTGCTAGAGAAATCATTATAACTCACCTAAGTTATATATGAATATAATTCAACAATTTCCAAGGAAACTACACAACTTCATAAATTGTAATGACTCAAACACTTTCCGGAATATTTTACGATTAAAGAAAATTTGATGAATCTACAAAGAGCAGCGTAATTAAAGGCTTATTACGGAACAAGAGGCGAACAAAGTTTAAGGGTTATTTTCCAAAAATTTCCCTCAAACATCCCTCGAAATTGAAGTTCGCTAAGTAAGTTTCATTGTTTAAATGCTAGTGAAAATTCCATAATTTAAACATTGATGCATTCGATAGCAATTTTCTATGGTTTTAACAAACGACCATGTCTGCAGTGTAGTCTTTTGTTAATATTAATTTCACGCCAATAACTGCAAAACTGTATTTTTAATTTAAAATTTTGTAGATGTTTAGTGTGGGCAACTACAATAACATATAAATAAAACAAAAAAATTATGCAAGTACCGTCACTAAAAACCCCATGCGTTGTGGGTTTTACTGAATTACAATTATTTTAAGAAAAAGAAGTCTTAGTGTTACATCAAATCAAACAAAAGTCGTATAAGATCTTAAGTATGTGTGAATGTCACGTGTGTGGGTATGTATGTGTATTATACACTCTGTATTTGAGAGTATGGCTGGTGTTATAAGCGTAGTGTATGTGTGTTAGTTTTTAAAACCTCGGAGTCATGACAAAATATATAGTAGGGCCTCTGTAGACTCGAAATCCAATTCAGCAAGCATGTTTATGTGTTTTGTGAGTAAATATAATTTTCTGTTTCAGTTAAAAGCTACTGGAACTGTAAGTGTGTAAGACTGTACTTGATTCTAGGAACGACCTAAATTGTTAGTTTTAAGTTAAAATTATATTGTTCTGAATTATTTTTAAAAATTGTCTTTCGACACTTTGTTATCAATGCGCATTGAGGTTTTTACATGTCCATTGCCCACGCAGAGATATAGAAAGTCTTGAAAAATATCATGACTCGCAGAGTGGAGGGCACCAGACCAGGGCTGACACCCTACACCCTGGATCGATCAAGTAAAGGCCATTGCGGGTCTTACTATCACCCAGGTGAAGGCTTGCCGAAGACAGGGGAGAGTTGTGGAAGCGGGCCGGCGCCACAAGACGTCCTTCAGAAATGAAGAGTGCGTCTGAAAAATAATATTAATAAACTAAAATTTTAATGTAATATATAAATTTTAATCACCAATTACGGAACTACAGGATCAAGTAACTTCTCCATTGTAAAGCAGAAAAGTCCTACACTCAGGAATGTTTATAGATATATATAGTCATGCGACACCTGCTCGTGTGTAGAAAAAATACATACTTATTATAATTATTTTCAGAAAATACAATTATGATATCCTTACTTAAAAAAATCTCGATGATGAAGAAATGAAATAATTTCACAAATAAAAAGCAGATCTTATGTGATATTTTCATTGTGAAAGGAAAATTGTACGCGAAATATAATATTTAATAATCAATTAGCTAATATTGAATCACTGAACAAACAAAGTAAAACAATGAACGTTCACAAGAAACCCCGTTGTGGTCTCATAATATGACGTCACTCAAAAGAGAAAGCGAAATGACGTCGCATAAAATTACACTTAATAAATTTTCTATGAGCTCTTTGAGGTCGGGTTAAGGACTATCAAGCTCAACGTTCGACGGCTTTAATTCTCACATACTTCATTGCTGCGTGCGTTCGGATAATGTTAGCCTACTTTTGTACTTAATGAGCAATGAAAGGAATCTGTTTATTTACATACACTTTAACTTTAAAGCTTAAAGGAATATTTAACTTAAATCATCAAGGGTACGGAGCCGACACGATTAATTTCGAAGGGTTTTATAATCCCGTTGAGAGAAACAAAAGAATCAATCATTAGCCTAATATCTCTGTCGTCCTTAATCCAATCCAAAAACTTTTCGTGTATCTTTCTCTCGATCATTTTATTACAAAGGGTAAGAAATTTTAGCAATGGCGTATTAAAAATAAATAAAGATAAAATTATGTTTCTGTTATTATTGCATTTAATATTAGTACACGACTTCAAACGGAGCGCAGACTTTCCATTGCATGTATTTAAAAAAAAGAGAAATTTAACTAACTGTAATAAATGCCTCTAGGCATAAATCTTATATATAGAATATAATATTCCTAATATCGCTGTGTAAATATCAGTATTAATTATTGATAAGCGAACTAAAGCTCTCGACACAGCTCTGTAACGAAAATCCATAGTGATCTAACAAGTAGGTTTGCAACGACAATAGCGTTCAGAGTTCAGTGCTTCATTTGAGTTGTTAGAATCAAAGATTACAGACCAATCTGCAATTAATATTGATGCGTCAAACGTAGCACTCCGGCGAGCGTTGCTTAGCCGACACGGCGCTTGGAGCTTAGCGTGGGATTAAACCTATTGAATAGTTCCCAAACAATACGAACGCTTATGCTTGTATCTACGTCTTGTAATAGCATCGTGTAGCTTGTATTGACTTTGCTGATACAACAATATGCATTGTTATCATTGCATGCAGGTTACGTTATTATACTACAAAATTTCAGAAATTAAAATTGTGTCGATTTGGATCTTTTATGGTTAGTTTCACAGAATGTACTATTTATTTACACATCGTTGCAATCAATACAACTGAAATAATAAAATTAAGAGGAGGGTAACTTGCGGTCTTATAAGTTTCAAGCGACATCTTTCAGGCAACAAATGTGTTGAAAATAAATACATTAAGGGAGGTCAAGAAATGCAAAACTACATAAGATATACAATAACATAGACTTATATAGTTAGTACGAAAATTAGGGATAACATGTGGACTAGTAATGCTTGCAGATATTTAAAGGAAGATAGAGAAGTAGCTAGGAGAATGGACACGGGAAGTTAATTCAATAGCCCCATGGAAATACCTTAAAGGATTAACAAAGAAAGCATGAAAGGAGTTATGTGATAGGATTCCATGGATATAGTTTTCAGAATATAGTTTTTAAGAACGTAGGCCTATGAGCACCCAATTAATCAAGCTTGCTTTAAGCGAAACATGGTATTATAGGATAAAATTTAAATAATTGTAAATAAAATAATGATTATTATTTTTAGTCGATAATTTATTGTTCTAGTTACATACAGAATATACAATACATATGATGTTCGTCTTCTATTTTGCAGCGGATACTTAACTTAACTTACTTACTGAAGAGGGGAAACCCGTAATAAATCACTGAATAGTAGCATATTAAAATTATATCATAGTGTACAAGTCTGTTGCTATAGTCGTACTTCTTACAACATGTATTTAAAATCAAATAAACTATTTATATTTTGGAATATAATATTTCACTTATTCCAGGTCATTAAATTTGAATCGGTAGGCAAAGAAGACAGGAGGTGAAGGTCGAGAAAAAATAATAAATCTCGTAAACGGCGTAAAAAGCTCTTACTCTTTTAAAATAGCAAATCATCAAACAACACTTGTTATAACCAAATATCGCAGTATATTAATCCATGAATTTATCTCTCAGAGATTCCCTACATTTTAAATTATAGATTGCTTGAATAGCTTTCTTCTGCAGTATGAAAATAGTTTCCAGTTAGTTTAGTGATAGTTCTTTAGTTTATTTATGAAGCATCATATAATCACTACAATTTACTTGCTTATAATCTGAGTTACCCAGTAGTTCTATGCGTGGCTGTGGCTTCACAATGCGCAAAAATCCTCGGAGCAGAGTTACTACGTCAAGCCCGAGAAGTGTCTAGAAAACTTCTGAGGTTCTGGATGGAGCTAGGCGGCATAATTAGCCAGAACTGTACCCACAAAATGTGCATCTAAATGCAGATAATGAGTTAACAGTACTAGACGAGTTATAATAAACATTCGATTGAATTTGTAAAAAAGTATTAACATCAAATGTTCAATTAATATAATGCGGTAATTCTTACCACTACGCCGCATTGTGCCAATTTGATGGCGATTTCACGTCGGCAAACATTTGATTCTCTCCAACCGCGCTTTTTTACCACTTTGTATGCGCGCTTCATGAACGGAGGTTACAAAATGAATCGCGGCTATTTGTTAGTGAAACCGGGCGCTTTTTGGACAAAATGTAGAGAAGACCGACAAATGGCTACAGTCACGTTATAAATGCGTTATGGTTAAACAAGCTACACTTGCGGCTTCCGGTATAACAAAACTAATTTATTAAGAATTTTTGTTAGTTCGATATTCAAATTTCGATTGTTTACAGTACAATATAAACTGTTGTTTTATTGAAAACTGTAATAAATTTTATTCTTCCGCTAATTATAATAAAAACTCGGCAGTTATAATTACAGTTTCATACTTGTTATTCGTCGTTTTACGCCCTTGAGGTAAGAAATAATTCTCACCACCAATATATTCAATTTAAGTTTATAAAAACTTAAATTGAATATAGTTGATTTGGTGCTGATAGAATGAGGCTTATATATGAGGCCGAATGACACGAAGCCTACGCGTGTCGGAGAGGACTTATCACAAGTGCACAACGCTCTATTGTTTCTTTTTCAATTCATACAATTTCAAACCATTCCTATATTTTTATGAAAAATCTCTGAATCTTTTGGTATTATGAGATCAATTAGCTGAGTCCCGAAAGTACATCCTCTTAGTTTATACTAATTTATTTATGGTCAAAATCCAGGTTACAAAACAAGAACCCAGTATCTCAGACATCTTGTAATTTATTTCTAATAAATATAAAATTAGATTATAATTCTTCTTCGTACACTCTTGACACAGCGGTCGTGATCACTATGTAGTAATGGTATTAGAAAGGGGCAGATGTGATGCGCTTTACGACGTTTCGCCATCGTTGCTTATTAGAGGTCATCCTGCTGCACTGATTCAATGAACCTCCTAAAGCAGACTTAGATAGGTCCAACGCGGAGGTGACCTTCGCGGTCTAGTGCCATGCACCTTTCCCTCGACGACATAGTAAATTATAACAAGCTAAGTTAATATATATTTACAATATTTTACATCACTTGTTCCATATAGTTATTTGTTTTTACATATAGAATCTGTCTTTGCTTGACTATTGTGAGTTAATCTATTGGCAACAATTTGTTGATAGAAGGTCTACTAAACTCAACCAGTTAATAATACTTATTTTTTATACATGTGTATACCTTGAGGAACGGAACATTACGATCTAGCCGAACTTTAGACTAATAAGTATATTTGTCATAAAGGCCAACCTAAGGCCTGTATTCACTTTGATTAGTGATAAGTGCAGATGATGAAGTGATGAGTAGAAAACAAGTGTGGATGGCGACTGATTAGTGCAGTTGATTGCGTTGGTTGAGGCTGCGTAGTAAAGTGATTAGAAGCGTATTCTTTTTTTTTGCGAGTGAACTGCGAGTGACGTCGCGTACCCCCTCCCTTAACCTCACTCGCAGCATGCCTGCCAAACTATATGACTACTGAATTAACTAAACAGATCCACTAAACAATAATTGGACTCTACTTGCACTACACAAATGCACTAATCAATGTCAATTATCAATAACTTGCACTCGCACTAATCAAAGTGAATACAGGCCTGAAGACACTCCTACCACTTTAGCACTTAACTAACGTACATATCATGCTCATTAAGTTCTAAATAAAAATAGAGACTTAATACGTAGGTATAATTATATGCTGCCAGTATCTTCGGAACCTTGCCTAAAGGTACTCTTTTTAATAATATTTTTTAATTATTAAATTTTCAGGTTAGTTATTAGATATATTTTTATGTATTATGTTATTTGTTTTATAAATAAGATTTTAAATGTTTTTAATTCCGGTTTTCTTAATAATCGTTATCAGGCGGTATTATCAGTCCGTGTTTATGATCTAAATAATTTACTTTTATTGCTCGTTGTTCCCGCGGGAGCAGTTCACTAAATTCTAAAATTACCGCCATAAGCTCGGCTAGACACAATTTGGGTAGTACCGTAATGTTTCAAATTTAATATTATTTTTAAGTTATTGCACACTATATGGGGACATTATTTTATATTAGTTATCTTTTCGCATCAAGTGAGCAGTGATGACTTGTCCTGCATTTAACACATTGAATGCTTATACAATGGATACAAAGTAATAGCCGGAAACCAAAACTATTTATGATGAATTTTGATTAGGTACCTAAGTAAATATGAATGTTTGAAAATATGAAAATATACTAATTTTATTAAAAAATACATTTTCGGATCCGAGTGGTCGGCATACACCATATCGGGTGCCTAATACTCGAATCCGAGAGCTGAAGATGGCAATGGTTTAAAAAAATGTACGGGATGCTCGCACGGATCCGAATGGACACCACTTCCATGACCCCGCTCCACTCGGATCCGAAAAAAGAGCACATAATGTATTAAATCTCGGCTGTGTACCAATACTTTTCTTTCATTTAACGGGAACTTATTTTACTTTTCCCACGGGAATTAGTAGATACCTGAATCGAATCAATGGAAAAATCTTTCATTGAAATGGATAAGCTCAATAAGTATTGGACGAATTTCCATCATACTTCCACTATTAGAATATTACAGTTTTTTGCCTAATACTATATTAATTTCTAAAATGTTTAAACAGTCCAGTGGTGCGAAGGCGATAATCTGCTAGTATTTAGACTCACTTTCTTTATGAAGGATAATTTTAATGGTTACCATATATATTTAAAATAACTTTTGGGCAACGAAGGTGCCTAATCCTAAACCATTCTTTTGAATACACCTAAATTCATCAAAATTGGTCCAGCCAGAGTTAAATGACAAAACCACGCACAGAAGGTATACTTATGACAGTCAAATATTTGCGATAGAATAAAACAAGAAGAGAGATGAGCGTACCAATGTTTAAAGGGCCGGTAACGCACTCGCGAGCCCTCAGGCATTGAGAGTGTCTAATGTCTATGGACGTAGTACCTAACATACTGAGCCTCCTGCCCGTTTGCTTCCTGTTCTATAGAAAAAAACACGCACAATAGCGCAAGGTTTGAATAACTTCGAGTCATTTGAAACATTCACCAAGAAATTAAAAATGTATTAGTCATAAAGACATTTTCATTCATTTCAAAAGTGGCTCCCAGAAAATATAGGTTAAAAAATAAGAAAACTAGGTCTTCAAAGCGCAGTGTGTGGCTTCAGACTGATTTTTCACTTTTATCGCAGTGACATTAAAACCTTCATTGCAATAAATATTCCTATGATAGTATTTCTAATGGAGTCTTAAGAAAGATTTGTCTTCGTAAAAGTTTTTAATGTAAAGTAACATCTCTAGAGAAATCAAAAGTATTCTCATAGTTGTATCGGAGTATTTCTTGAATTTTATTGAAAATATTATAAGTAGCTTCAGAATAAAAATTGTGCTGTAATAATAATTAGTGTTCTATTTTTATTACGGATTAATTAATAGCGTATTTATTATAGTTCCCTCTCCTCTCTACCTCTCATTCTAATTCTTTGCGAATATAACAGAATAAACACTACCAGAGCTTGATATAATTGGTTGTGGGCTGATCAAGTTTAAATAAAAGCATTGTTAAGTATCTATCTTATATCTAATCCGTTGACGGAATTCAGCATATATCGTAAACATATATGGTTAAATTAACCATATATGTGATAATTGTCATGTATACTGACATATATTATAGTTTGTAACATATTCTGTAGATTATATATCACATGCTGAACTTCTATAAATAGATAATAATAATAATCAAATAATAAAAATGTTTATTGTTTTTCAAATTTTACCCTAATAGATGAGTATGAGACAGCCCCCGTAAGTAGTCAGAGACATGTGTGAGTGAGTGTGTGCATGTGTTTTAAGTATATAGATAAATTTTGATTTATATGAAACATAATGTAAATTAATAAATTAAAAATCGCTAATAAAACAAATACTAGAGTAATTATGAGAAATCTCACAATTACCAGAGATGTCGAAATATTTACTTGTTCGCTCCGAATTAGTTCATTTGCAGTTAATTCAAAGTGTCACCGACAGCAAGTAGGTCAGCGTATTGTCTCTGAACCTCCCCTGCCGTCCCCCTGACTTAACGCAGCTTAGCTGATAGCTACACTGCTTTATATTGAAGCTAATAATTAATGCTAGTATCATTTGTGGTACAACTGTGCCTTTCTAGCATATTGTACTTTATTCATTATCACAATAGTGTAAATGCCTTCAAAGTATAACCTAGCATGCTGGACCATATAGAATTAGATTCTGCAAGCGTTATTACTCGCGAATTTGGTGCATTTTCGTTGCGGACGAAGTTTGGAAACTGGACCTCGGCTTAGAATGCTAAAACGTAATTCTATTTATTACTTTAAAATTACTTCGTGAAAATTCAGCTTCATGGTTGAGGCTGTCGTAAATGATAAAAAATAATAACTGACTATTTTAGCTGATGTGATTAGTTGAGGAAAATGTTCAACATAAAATTTTGTGAGATTACGTATTGATTTCTGTTTTTGTTCTGTGCAGGTATCCAAATAGCAATATTAGTATATTAAATTGAAACATATTGCATCTTGGGAATGTAGTCAGTGTCCCGTTAGGAAGCGTCCGGGGGGCAAATTTGTCCGGAAAGCCAAGAGGATATTCTGTTAACAGTCCATTTCCACACACAAACAAACACTTGAGAATTTCTCCGGTATTGATTACTAATAAATGTCCAACAATTGGAACTTGAAAGTCATATTATGTTTTCATACGAAATTAATTTTGTTTCGTATCTTATTGAACTAACTATTTCTATCGTTATATATTATATAAGCCTTAGTAGTTTAATAAACGGAGCATTAATATGAAGCAATTGTTCCAAAGGAAGATCAAATTTCTGATCAAAGATCTTAAAAAATGATTATTACACTAAAATAATATTATAATTGCCATATTTAATAGACAATGTCTTTAAATACAAAAATTCTTAACATATATTTTTTAATGAAAACATTAAAATCGTCATTCTCCAATGTTACCTATAGCTTTAATAGTGTAAGGTATATGAATTAAATGTAATTCGATAATTAAATGTCACTGTATCAATGTTTAGGGAAACAAATTAGCCGTCTGCAAAGGTAGACAATAAAGGCAGATGTTGTAAATTTGGCAAAAGAAATAAATCTAGTTAAACTTGAACCTCCTATATCATCGCACAAAGCGCAAGTTTAAAATAAAGTGAGAGCGTCGTGTCGGGCACACGCAGCTGCTTCTGAAATATCACTTGACTTCACAACTTTTCAGAGTTCCCGCGGCCGCGTTATACATTACCTTTGTGACCGCGTACAACATCAAATCCATACAGACAGAATGTTACAAAGATAAAGAGAATTGGTAATTTTATATATGATGAAACGTGACATGTACTGGTGAGCATTTTATTCATAAAACTAGTGTATGTAATATTTTTTATTACGGTTTGAATAACTTTATTTCTCATATGAATTTAAAAAATTCGCTTACTGAGAAAAAACATTACAAGACTAAATAATTATTACTAGAACGCACAGAAGGTACCTATACAAAAATTAATGATATTTTTAATACTTAAATAAAACTATACTTATTAAAATTAATATTTAATCCGCCGTATTATTTATAATAATTGAATGCCACACTGCAATTCCTCTGTATCTTTCTTAAAAGCCCGTTTTTTTGTGTCAAAAATTACTGTTAATACGTCTTTCGCGATGCTTTAAGATAGGCGGTTATAAACATTTTCTTCGAATTGATATCCTAGTGAAGTAGTTCTTTGGTTAAGGCTGTGTTTTTGTTGTGCATTGTGCGGGACCCGCCGTGACGGAGCGAAGCGCACTTTGGGGCTATTATTTTTCTCTTTTCAATTCGAGCTCTTTGACTGTTATACGGTTTAACCGTTGAAAATTTGCCGTTTTTGATTGAAACGCGGACGTTTCGTGGTTTCGTTTTTTTCGTCGGCCTTTTGAAGCCTCGTGTAGCGAACGTGCCTCGGCTTTTTAAGTATTTACAGCGGTTTTTAAAGGTTTAATTGTGTTACACTTTGCGGAAAATACTTCACTGTATATTTCCGTAAGGGAGAGATGGGGCTGCTTATAGTTGCTCTTCTGAATATAAAATGTTTAAAATGCGATTACGGGAAGTAAAGACGTTCAACAAATATATATAATAGATTGTATAATACTGTAAGTATCCTTTTGGCTGTTATAAGTACTTACTTATACCGGCGTTGTTATCAAACAAAGCAGTATTAGTCTAGTGGTGTTTTGTGATTCACAAAATTGGGGTCGTTTTAATCATAGTTGCACAACAAGAAAATTTTATTCCTATGGGCACATTGAAGGTAAGCTTTTAATCTATCAAAAACAGCAATAAAATGAAACAAATACTTGCATATTTTACTATTACTTGCAAAAAAATACATACTTTATAAAATCTAAGAAGTAAACTATACCCTAGTGATAGCAATCGGTCAGTAAGTAAGGGATCGTATACACTAACGTAAAGGCGCGGGCACATTACGCCATCCATCAATCTCAGTGACGGCAAGGCCGGCTGCGGCGCCTTATCGCATCGTCCGACGTCTCTTTTACTACTTTATATTGTTGAACCTAACTATGAATGTCCTTTTGACCCATCATTAAACTTTCTTATAGAAATTTCAAGTCTTTTGTACAATTAAAACGAAATTGTATTGATGACTTAATTCGCTCACAAAACATAAGTATTAGCCTTGAAAGATGACCAACCCCGGGAACGATTTTTATATATAATATATAGTAGTGTGGACTCAGTTTCCGCACATTTGGGTTGTTGTGCGCTAAAGCCCCAAACCCAATAATTTATCAACAATCTCAGATTGAAAATAATCTAAAATCAGACCGTGATAGTCTCCAAAATCCTATCTATCATCCAGCATCCTAGCATCCTATAATACAATGCAATAATCAAACCCTACGAAGACAATCCATTTTTGGTGACGGATAGAATGCAATCTCTTCACTCTTTACACTCATGTTTCAATAATAAATAAAGTAAATAAAGCCGTACTAATAATATTTAAATTTACATGTCTATGTTTAAAACATATAAAATAGCTTTTTGGTTATGTTAAAAACTGGTGTAAGTTAAAATCTTAAGACATTATATTGGCACAGTTGACATGTCATTTTCATACAAACACATACACCGATCCGACCTACCATGGATAGCTTGTTCGACAGATGGCTATTACAATCCGTCGATTGGTACACATTTTTCAATATTTGGATTAAGTTGTCTATCTCAGACGGTCAAAAATGGATTGAGATAGGTTTGGGCGTAAGTCCTGGCTGAGGTAACGCAAGTTCGGCTCTGTATATCGAGAGCAAACAACGTATATGGGGAGTGAACGTTGAGGTATTTGCTACCGCGGCTAATAAATAGTCTAACCAAACAGATATAAGATAGTCTACCGCTAACCAACATAAAGCTCTGAATTAAAAAAACTACTTTTATGTTTGTCGCGCTCCTAAACAAGACTGCTATGGTTACATAAATACAAACCACAGCGGTTTTCTAATGTAACATACTGTGATATATTTTATTATAATAAAATCAAGAATTAAAAAAAAAATAAGCCTGCCTAGCTCCTTTCAGAAGCTGACAAGTTCCCTGGGCACTCCACAGTTTACAGTAGTGTCCTCGCTGCTCCGAAGATTTCTGGTCGGAATCATTCCAGGACTACGTGAGTAACTGATTCCTCTGCGCTAAAACAGTCGTTGTCTTTCTATGATGTATTGTGGGCTTACTGTTTAGACACGTAAGAAGAAAATTATCTTTAATTGTATATATTTATAAGTTCCTAAAAGATTTTGCTAATTTAAAATAATTATTCATTATATTGATATTATATAATAGTAAAAACGACTAGCTTTAAAACTGTCTTTGATATGAATTAATAATAAATCAATGGCACTACAACCGTTTTAGGTTTTCATATCTGTTTCATGGTCAATAGTCAAACTAATAGGCAAGTAGGTGATCAGAGCGAATACTAAATGCCACATAGACAGAAATGCCATTAGTGCACAGACGGAGATCGAACCTATATCTCAGCAATAAGAGTCGCACGCAGAAGCGACTAGGCCACACTGTTCTTTGATAATTATTTACCTAAGTAAATTAGTTTCGAAGAGTTGTGTGGAACTTACCTCGCCCACATATTATAATTGATTAAAAATAATTGTTTATTCATTTACTTATTTTTATTTATAGGCATCACTCTGAATGTAAAAAAATGCTACGTTTATAAAGAAAAACAGTATGCGTGATCTTTTCTTTTAGACAACATTTCAGGCGAGTGTGCGGGCAAAGTTTCGCTCGCTTTATCAATATCAGCCACAGGATCTATTCACAAAAAGGGATGAAGGGAATTCTTTTGTAGATGTTTATCTTGTAGTTGCGTATCTGACGCACACGATGTGAATTCAGATTTTATTACCTATAACAAAGGTTGTATGCTTTGCGTATTTTAAATTAAAGGGATCGACTTGAATGGTTTGCTATGGAGATGGAATATAAAATCTAAAGGTAAAGATTTAATAAGCAGTGACTTTTAGCACCATAAGGCACTTATGGTCAACGGAACGAAGGTTGACTTGATGTTAACTAATACATCCTGGGTTAGCTAGAAACATATAGCCACTGAACGGGATTATATATGAGTATTAGAAAATACGAGGTGTCTCAAAGGAAAGTTCATATTACTTGATCGATTAAAAAAAAGTAAGTCGTTTGTCAAAAAACTGTTTATTTATTATTAAAGTAAACGTTTTGGAAATTTATTTCTTAAAAATATTACCGTCCAAATGTAGACCCTTGTGTCCGCGGCACCCATTTAATCGAACAAAAAAATTACTTATGACGGCTCGGCAGGTGGACTCAGTGATGGCTGCCATTTTGTGACGGATATTTTCTTTCAGTTGCCCCAGAGAATTTATTATTGGCGCAGACTTAAGATAACATCCTAAGAAAAAATCCATAGAGGTCAGGACTACGTGACGGATTTATATCACCTCTTCTGGAGATCAATTTGCCAGAGAAAATTTTACGAACTCGTGGCAGAGATGTATAGTATGTGTGTGACGTTGCTCCTTCCTGCTGTAGCCATGTTCTTTAGTTTTTTCCAAGAAAGTAATGAAGTTTAAGCACCAAAAAAATTCGTCTAACATTTTAACATAACGCTCTGAAACTAAATGTAAACTTTTGAGAAGCCTGTTATAAAAGCGTAAATTGCAAGGTATGAAAATATTTAATTTTATAAATATGTAAATAAGTCATTCGAGTGAAAGATGTTGCATAAAATTATTGTTGTCTAGACATAACCCACTCATTTAAAGAAATATCATCTGACAGTTTTTCATAATAATTAAAAAGTATTGTATTTTTACTCATAACTGTCAAACCACCGCTTGGCATATAGTTTATTTATTCGATCCATAAATATTATTGAAAAGTCCGTTTTTAATAGAATTGTATATAATATAAAGATGAAGATTACAGTCTCTAGCGAACCCTGGTCGTGATAAGTTCCAGCTCCTTATGAATTTTCTTCCCATTAATGCCAAAACTCGTGTTCGAAAGGTAAAAATCGAGAAATTACATTAAAATCATCGACGACATATTATGTCAAATACAGAAGACTTCTTGTCTTTAAAAAAATAACAAAGCAGATGCAATCTAGGATGGTAACGACACTAGATTTTTCTCATTAATATAATGTGTTTTTACATTGTCATACAAAATATTGGAGTTAATAAAATATCACGTTATTGTAAGATTAGCAACGCAAGTTTTTTCTACGAGAGCGTTATGTTCCTGGTGTCATTAATATTAAAGCCATTTGGGTCGTGAAAACGGCCAAGAGGCGGTCACTTGTATTAAAATAAATAGTTTTAATGTTCTCATTGAGATGTCGCTGCGAGTTGAGAGTCTTCGCGGCGCGAGGTCAACGAGGTGCTGTTTTAACTATAATTATTTAATATCACTCTGAAACTTCTTTTCATATAGCCTTGGGTTTTTATACTTAGTGACGTATGCCTTGGGTATCCTGTGACACATACATATACGATTAGCAGACCTCTGTATCTACTATTCCTCCTCCTATGTTCCATTATCATTGATTGTGGTACTGAAGATTATAATTACCAAACTTCTATTTAAATACTATTATTATTTATTGTTTATGAATAACGCGATACAGCTGTAGTGTTATGATATTACATTCTTCATTTTCAGATCTTGTCATTACTACTTTGAGTAATCGTTTATTGATAAATATTGCTTTAATGATAAAACAAATAAAACTAACGTTATTAATTTTATTTTATTGGTTATGTAAGTCACAAGAACGCCTTAAAATGTATTAAGTGTGTATAACGGCATATTTCAGTAGTGTTGGTAAGTGGTTTAAGGGTGTATCATACAGCTCTGAGGTTGTGTGTTCGAATCCAGACTGAGCTCGATAAATCAAATGTAAGACTCAGAAATCAGCAGTGTGTGATATTTCTATGTCACACACTGCCTGTCATATATAGTGTTTTGATCCCTTTTTTGTTGTGCCACCTTAACCTACCACCCATTTGTCATTTATATTTTTTTAACTTAAAAAAAATTGTAAAAAAATTATTATAATAAAAATAAAAACTTTGTTCATGACAAATAGACTAAATTCATAAATCGCATGGCACTCTAGGGAGTCTGACTGGCAATTAGTCAGTGGTACATAGTTAAAAAAGATTTTGAGGAAACAATCGTTTTAGTGTTACAGGTAATCAATTACAAGTTTTATAATACATTAACTATGTGTGAATGTATGTTTGTTAGTTGGTGTGTGTGCGTATTTCACTTAAAAGACTAGAGTTACTGGGAAAGTGTTAACGAAACACAGTAAGTATTTCAACAATTTAATTTCAAAACGTATGATGAAAAAATTCCCAATAATTTTAATAAAATTCCGAATCGAACCCCCCTCCCATCAATGAAATTTCCCCCCTGTGGGATTTCGCCCCAGGAAACATTGACTAAGTATTACTAGCTTTTTTATCATTCTCTATTGCGTGATTTAAAAATACCACGAACTTATAATCCCAAGTACACACAAATATATGAAAAGAGATCTAGAAACATCGTTGAAAACTGGAGCACGAAGACAAGTCAATATTCATGTACTACATAATTTTGGATAATGTAGAACCCGGGCTTAGCCGAGTACAGCCGGGTGAGTTGGCGGGAGTTATTTAGGACGCGACGGGTGTTCCTAACGACTCGACGTAAACAAGATGTAGTCGATATTAAAATTTAAAATTATTCAATTATAAGGGAAATTTATGAAGATTGAATACAATGTACAAAACATTAATATTTTCAATGTCTAACGCTTTGAAGATGTTTTAATTGTATTAAGTAACATTTAGGGATTTACGTCCTAGCTATACCGAATTTACCGTGGAGAGTGTTTAAAGGAGTTCTGCGAGTCGTCAAGAGGTCGAAAATATGAAATTCCATTAGTATCCGATTTTTTGCAACGCACCACATCTTTGTGAAACCACTGAAGTATTTTCGAACCAATTCAACCTAGAATCTAGAAACAAAGAGCGTATCAATTCTTAAAAGGCCGGCAACGCAGTCGCGAGCCCTCTGGTATTGAGAGTGTCTATGGGCGGCGGTATCACTTAAAATCAGGTGTCCCTTCTGCCCGTTTATTGCATAAAAAAAATAATTTAAGCAAGAGAAACGAATGTAGAATACTTAATTTAGTTTGAGACTTTTGAACTTATTTGCTGATATATTAAGAACTGTATTGTTATCACATAAAGCTTACTTTCCCTCGCTTCAACGTCCCTCGTATCAGATCAGGTGAGTCTCTCAGCCCGTGTGCCCCCCGTTCTTAAAAAAAAGAGCCTGCATCATTAAATAATCACTTCTACGATATGCTACATTTAAGTCGATTTACGATATATGTAGATGTTCTTCTACATATATCCCAACTTTTTCTTTGCGTTTTTTAATAGACGATACGTAGCTGCTTATACATATTGCTTGCTTGGCGTAGCTCTGGAGTCAGCTCTGGATCTTGCGTAATGGCATTTTAAACAAATTAATTTCCTTAAAGTTTTATTTTATTACACACTACTACACTTATACACACCATCACGTACATACCCACACTTTTACACCTTGTGTGATGGTCAACCAAATAGGCTTAGTTAAATTAGTTTACACACACATAGTTAAATGTATTAAATACATGTTTTTGTAAATCTTTTTGTTGTAAAAAGATTTACAAAACGCTATATTTTCAGTGTATTTGCTTTTAATTATATAATTTATGTTAGCTGTAGCATTACGAAATAAATAATTTCGTCTAAAGATCTAGATTCCAGGTCATAAACTCCAAAAAAATAAAAAATAAATAAATTACTTACCTTAAAAAGTCGATCAAGCAAGCAAGTAAGCTCAAGTCAAGCAAGCATTACGTAGATAGGCCCCAAGCGTGGCTCTGAGAGAAACTTAAATTAAAAATAACAATAAATTTTTTTTATGACAAATAAACACATTTACAAACCGGCATAACTCAACAAATATTAAACCCGGGTAAATAAAAGCGATAAATTGAGGCCGTTATCCGGTGCGTATTTGTAAACAGCTATAAATTAATTATCCGGCTCTGCTCCACCCGGCTCGAATTGATAATAATTAGTTAGAAAATCCGCCCTTGACCGAAGCTCAGATTAATTTATTTGTATGGGATATTAATATAATTTTTAATTGCACATTTTCGTTGAGTTACATCACTGAAAATTGTTTTATTGATTAATTTAAATTATATTTTTTTATACAAATTAATAAAATACGCGTATTAATTACATAAATCAGCGGCGTGGGCGCTTTCAGAAATCGTGGACAAAGAGTGGGTCGACTTATGTAAGTCATTCCATAAAATCCCGTTTTTGTATGTCTATTTTATATATGCTACAGTTCCTACAAAAACACAAAAAAACATAACTACCTACTGTCTATCTATATATATGAGATATGCATATGCTTTAGAATGAAGTTTACTTTACTTTTGTAAATTATGAATTCTATATATGTATGTATGTCCTTATGTTTAGACTCAAATACGCACATGGAGAGCAACTTATATGGGAAACAACAATGTGATGTTTCTAACAAAAGCTAATGAATTTTATCTATTGTTCAGTCACATCTGCTTATGCTTGTGAATATATAATATAAACTTGTATGTAACTGACGATTAAAAGATTTTACTTTAAATAAATTTTATATTAATTCCGAAGTTCTGCAAGTTGCTCATTTTCGTAGCAATCATGAATGTGAACTCAATTCTTTCAAGCATATTTCGCAATCTTCGGTTAATTTTGGAGTTGTATTTTTCATATGAGATAAAAGGTTTTTATACTATGTTGATTATACAACTTAAGCTATTTTTATTTTAATATAATATTATATGGGTATTTATATTTTACTTTAAACGTGTAAACCTCAAAATATGTTTAGTTGATTCAAGACTCAATCTAATAAGAAAAATGTCGGTGGATATATCGTTATTAAACTTAGACTAGCAAGCATCTGCAAATATGGTTAGATGTTCACTGACTATTTTTACACGAAACAAATAAATATTTGCCATTTAAAAACGACACTTACATACTTAAAATAATGTTCTATTATGAATGAACATAAGATGAACAAAACATATGAAGCAAATAGTGGCGTGATAAGATCTCCTTAAGAAAACCGTTGGAAACAAGCTCGTTGTCCCACTTTTCCCATTCACTCGCCCGAGTATTGCTTTCAGTCCCCGGGACTAGACTAGAAATAGGTCTAAGATGAACTTATATCTGTATACCTCTGATATAGAGCTTAATTTGAATAATTAATGTTATTGTATTAACATATATTCATCTTACTTACTTACTATTAAGTAAGTATGAGTTTTGCACATATTATGTTATATTAAATTTTGTTTATTTTAGTGAATTCTTAAGCTTTTGTTTGTTTACATATTCCTCAAATAGCTAATGTTTTATACTGTGATCGAGTCCAGGGATGCCTTTATATTATTTATATGCAAACAGTAGTCGGCCAAACATTTGCTAAATTAATGTCATCACTTGCTCTGTATAATATTTTATAACAATTAAAAAACTTTTGACCCTGTCATGTGATGGATGTCATAAAACGAGGAAACTATGGAATAATCACTTGTTCCTTGGGTCTTTAGCCATCTGTGTAACATTATTGTTTTGCTTATAAACTCATCTTGCTTATATCCAAAACTCAAAATAAAAATATAGCTAATGTTTCCATATGTGTCTAGCGGCTTTTTAACAAACAAAAGAGACAAATATTCTTTAAAGATTGTTTGTTCTATCACCTAAACTCGGATGTACCTATGATTTAGATCGCTATCTATGGTATACGCTACTATAACACATAAAAAATTGTATAACAATAGTAAACCGCTTCTTATTTATAAGCAACCAACCCTAATTCAGTTTGCAATATATAAAATAATTGGTTCAGAACTTACATACATTAAAATTATTACTAAAGTCAAAGTCAAAAATCATTTATTCATATAGGTAACATAATATACACTTATGAACGTCACAAAAAATAAATATACATTAAATGAATCTAATTTTACATTTACTGCCAGTTCTCAAATCAAGGGCGTAGAACGGAAGAGAAAAACTGGCAATAAACTCTCCGCCACTCTTAATCGCCAAGTTTTTTTTTCACAACGTTTGTAAGGAGCTGCAACCATTACACCATGTTCCATATGACATCTTGAGTAATAAAGAATAATAAATTAAATTAAAAACAAAGCTCAGCAGGAGGCATGGTGAAATAGGAGCACGCACTTACATACTCGTGAGAACAACACGCAAATACGTAGTATAAACAACTAATATCACCGCATACAAGAATTCAAGTACGACCAGTCACCACAAGTAGCACCCTATATATTACCCTATTATATTCGTTATCTTAAGCTAATAGAGACGAAATGCGGTGAATGCAGCTTTCAACCGGGTCACGACTTGACACGGCTTGCCCAGATATTCATTTCATTGTCCACCGATTCACAGACAACTTCAATTGCTTTCACGACTTACTAACTAAATCAAGGCTTGTTCAATTTGGACTGTCTTGTTTAATAAACTCTGTGTACAAATGACACCTGTCATCAGATATATAGCATGTGAACTTCAATTGTTTTTTCATTGACAATTTTATAGCCGTAACACAATTTACCTTTATTCAGTTAACCAATCGTTTTAATTATGCATGTGTGATTAAATCGATCGGTTTTTATGAATTATTTGAATACATGACAGTTGAAACAGACTTAAACATGACCCGACCCATTGGAGATAAGATTTTATAAATTATCAAATCCTCAATCACAAAATGTTCCAATTTCGTTTTAATAATTTAAGAAATCCGAATTATCACTCTGTAGCTGTTTCAGATAAAATAACAAGAACAGTAAAACCGTGGAGTTGCTTCAATGGCCCGTTTAAACCGCAAGATACGCCTTTTTATTTCTTAAGCTTAATCACGCCTTTAGTGCGGAATATTCTTTGCTTTACAAAGAAACCTTTGTGGCGACTTGCTTATAATTTTCTTTCAATTTACATTCTTTTACTTCTAGCTAATGTATTTCTTGAATATTTTCTCGGACTATTGCCATCGCTACTTGCCTAGAATAAGTTTATTCATATTATTTTTATGTAAGTGGTTGTTTAAACTATTGTGACACATATTGGGTTGAAATAGTAAATACTTGATGATCCCCTACTGACAAATGATCATGAAACAGATTCTGCGACTCAGACTTAAACAGGCCCGCCTTGATTTTCTCATTTATGTCTTTTGTACTTAAAACACACAATACAGTGCTTAAAACCGTAAATTTGTTTTTTTTATCACATATATCATCTATCAAAGGTACAAATATGGCTACTATACTGACTGAACGTATCCCCTTGTCATGTCGAAAGGTAATTTACTAGGTAATTATTATTAATTAGTAGAAATATGAAGGTAAGAAAACAAAACTCACGCGAGTTCTTCCATTATCCCGTAAATTGTTCAGTTATATCTCAAGAGGCTTTGTTAGAATAGCAATACTCCGGACCTCGTGTATCTAGCTATTCACTCAATTAAGCCCTTTGTTTATGGAAACTAAGGACTAATATCATTGTATAATAGGAAATTTCCGTTCAGTATTACGGTTTCTTGCTTGACAATAAAGCCAGTATTAAGACAGATTGGGGTCAGTCGGTCTAAGCTTGCAAATCTTGAAGGATGCTTAATTTGTAAAGTTACCGTCAATATACATTTAGTTTATGTTATTGTGTACTTGCCTTAACAGATTAAGTGCTCTTTTCTCGGATCCGAGTGGAGCGTGGTCAAAGTAGCGAAGCCGCCCACTTGGATTCATGCGAGTGTCCGGTTAATTTTTTTTTAAACGATTGTCATCCTTCGCTCTCGGATCCGAGTATTCGACATCCAATTTTTAGTATGCCGAAACTGTCCGGATCTGGAAAATGATTTTTTAAATTATAATAATTATATTCATTCTTAAATATTTTCAAACAATCAAATTTACCAAATCAAAAATCGCCAAAAAAGTTTTGGTTTTCGTCTATTACTTTGTATCCATTGTTTAAGCATTGAATGTGTTAACAAAATTAATCTGAAAATAATGATAGCGATAATTACGAGCCACTATCTCTTTAAAATCATCTCTTTGTCCTTGGCGCGACATAACAGTGTGCAGAGGCTGTTTCAGCGCTGAAGGTGAGGTAAGGCTGAATCAGCCATCCACGTAGTCCTGGTATGGGTGGGTGATTAGCCAGGGCTTAACGCACAACGGACCAAATGTCTGATTGCGGAAACTGAGTATATATGTACATACATGTTTGATATGAGATATACACGCTTGGTTAGCTTTATTTTTCAATTTGATATTTTTATTAGCTAATACATGAGCAGCCAATTAAAACCGTATAGCTCGCTTAGCTTCTATGTATGAAAATGTTATTCAGGAACAATTTTATGAATAATAAAGATAGCCCAACCGCCAAGGCCTCATGAATCCCACAATGTAATTACTTAAGCAATCGATTTCAATTCGGTATTCCGCAGATGATTCGAGTGGCCGTTGGATCGATTCCAAATTGGATTCTCGTTAAACTAAACAATCATTATCATTTGTAATTCAATCTAGAAATTGAATTAACGCTAACTGGGACATTACAATTGTGAAATCCCCTAATCAGAATATTAATCCGGCAAACTAGCGAAGACAGAAATCACAAGGTCATGAATATGTATGCCGCGGCGGGACGCTCAATACCTAATCGTTCGGTGGGGCTAAACGCATCTGCTGATGTCTCCCATGTCGCTAGAACTAACGTTGATAAGAAATTAAATATAGCGTTATAAATATATTATAAATGCCTACTCAAAAATCAACGTTTAATATCAGTAAACACATGCTTCAAAACTATAAGTCCGTTTATTTCCAATATTTATTGAATATGCAGTTTGGATTTGTTATATATATAATTTATATTGATCGGAACCCCTTCACTGGTCCAGATCTCTCCAAGTATCTCCCTCCAGGGCTTTCTTTTACTTCTATATCTTCTATCCACCTCCAACCTTCCATTATATTCCATATATTTGTCTTGATTGTCCACCTTTTATCTATGCATTATACTGTATGCGCAATGCCATATTAGATTTATCTGTTTTACTTTTACTGACCTTTAAACAATGTTCAAACGGGAAGTGAATTCTAAAATTAAATAGCAGCGTTCTGATGTATGTTTATCCCATGAGCACAGTCTGGCGTGACCTAGTGCGAGCGTAATTCCACGCACATGCCGCTAATCATATTATTCCTGTGTCATACGTGTTCGAACGACATTTGGTTGTGCACTGACCATCACAATACAGCCAAATTTTTGAGTTTTGTGAGCTTTCTTAAAGTACAGAATGTTTCATAGATTGATTCAATTTGAGAGTTGAATGCGCTTAAGTCAGTCATGGTGTAATATTTTTTTATTAATAATTGTTACTACACGAATTTATTTTTCTTCTTTTAATAGAAACTGTAAGTAGTGTCATCGGACACTTTTTCACTATTTAGTAATTTAGGTATGACTTAAAACAGTCGTAAGTTAGGCTAGGTCGTAATTTTGCATGATGTGTATTCATGTATAAAATATGAAAAATATGTATTTTTGGAGAAAACCTAAAAATAATTTTACACCCTCATAGTTTAGTGATTTCATTAAATTATATGTCCGTGCGAGACAAGCAAACTTGATTCACAAGTTGTAATTGTATGTCTGATTTGCTTAAATTAAATGGATAATAATTAAATTATGGAAAATCTAGAAAAAGTCATTAAAATTATGATGTTAGGATGTTGGCCTGTAATCGAAGACGTGGTGGTCATATTAGCGATGTTATTTTCATAAACCAACCTACATTTATCATCATATATAAAAAATATTGATTTCACCTCATGAAAATCGTGGCATCCACGCCAATTAATATAAAAATGTTTTTTCTCATAATTGGTTTGTTTGCATAAAAAGTCTAAATCAATGGTTGTTCAGATTTCCCTTGAACTGCTGAAACGGCTTACGTGCTTGTTCCAAATTTAAAACCTGAAGATGCAATTCACCAATAGCTCAGAAGATTTTAAATATGTATTTTTAGATTATTGACCAACAGATTTTCTAAATCAGCTAAAAAAATTTAAATGTTGTTTGAATATTATAAATCAGATTTGAATTTGTTTAAATAGTCTAGAACTGTAATCTTATTAAAAAATCATTTATTCATATAGGTAACATAATGTACACTTATGTACGTCAAAAAAAAAAAGAAATATACTATATAATTATATTATATATAATTTTACATTTACTGCCAGTTCTCAAATCAAGGGCGTAGAACGGAAGAGAAGAACTGGCAATAAACTCTCCGCCACTCTTTTTAATCGCCAAGTTTTTTTTACACAATGTTTGTAAGGAGCTGCAACCATTTGCAATTGCAGCAATTGTGTTAATAAAACCTATGATTTTCATATTTCTTTACAAGTATTACTTGCTACATTCTACGTCAAGTTCTTTTACTAAGTAAGGCACGGCTCTTAAAAACATTATCTTGAAGGTCTGTAAATCCTATAATCTAAATATGTTTAGAGATTTACCTGAATAAAGGCAAATAAAAAGCTTAAAAGCAATAAATGGATTTTAGTGTACGATAAGTTGAGAGTATTATAGGTTTTAGGTATCAAAGGTCAAAGTTCAGATTACAATTCATCGTATTTATATTAAAAATGAAAGCAATATTAATTTCGTTGCAGGTTTTATTTAAGAATTTAATAAAACCCAATTCTTATTTGAATTTAATATAATATCACGAAGAAGTTTTGCTTTTGAATTTTTCGATTTACTTTTTCTTCGATAATTTTTACAGCTTATAATAGCGTTCAAAATTAAAGGCTGGAGACGGGCTGAACGTATATGTAGTGAATAGTTACAGGAAGTGCTAATTATAGGTAGGATATTATAGATATCCACGATTTAAAACGTGTGACATTAAACGGAGTAGAGGAGTAGTGGAAAGTGGAGTAGTAGTTTTCGTAGAATATCTCAATAATAACATAAAATATGTTTATTTTGGAATATAAACTACAGGTACGGTATTCCACGTCATTTAATTTGTCAAAAATCCCTACTCATCAGCAAAGATGACAGACGGTAGGCCGAGAGAAAAAGCCGGCCTAAAAACTCTCGGTAATCTTTTAACTCATGAAGTCCATTATATATATAAATATTTTTATATAATAAATTGTTTTAAATAAAAGATCTTAGTTAATAAACACCGAGACTACGAATGTACAATTACAAAAAAGTGTTTAGATATTCCCAAATAGTTCATACCAATTATGTCGTTTAATCAAAATATTTGCATACATAAAATATTCACTGCATGTTTTGTATGCACAGATTAGCAACTTTCACTTGAGTATGGAATATAATATCCGGAAAATGACCTCCACGGCTTCGATGACATGCTCTGACTGAATTGTTTCTCATGGATATTAATTAATATAATAAGAGCTATGGGCCTAGTGGCTTCAGATCTCTCTTCCGTCTATTAAATGAACAATAACTCGTACGGTGAACGACAAATCGTTTGGAAACTGGCATACCTTATATGTCAGGCACAGAAGGTTATCAACTCGTTTTTTTTATAAAAAACTGAGGCCAAAAGGTATGGTAAATAAGCCAACGCAGGTATTTCGCAACAAAATGAACAGTAAAATAATGTACAGTTGAGAAATAAGGTAACGAGGCAAAAGTTGAGCGTGTTTGAATTAGAAACGAAATAAAATACCTAACGAACACACACTGCCGCGTTGGTGACCATGCTTTACTAATTTTAAGTATCGACTAATCTTTTACAAGTTGGTTTAGGTTGGGTTCGGGCGTTAATGAATAAACGCAATTTTTATTTTTCTATTTGTTATTTCTAATCATTTGTTACGTTATTATTTTGACATGATTCAAGTCAAGAGTTTCTCATCTATAGGTACTTCTCGCCCACTCGGTCTTCCTTTTTTTAAATATTGACTTTAATAAATTTGCATAGTTGATTGAAATAAATTCGAATGGTATTTTAGTAAGGATTATTTTTATGAAACTTAGTTGAAATTTTTAGGTGTATATATCAATCGTCTCGAAACAGAGAATTGCTGCTGGTCTTATCTAATTCAATCTCCCTTTTTCTTCTGCGGGAGCTCATGAGCGTCGAGGTGAGCAAGGAAACATCTGTCCAGCACCTCTCTTATACAGTGTACAGTTTTAAGGACGATGTGTTGAAAGACTCGTTCCATCTATTTCAAAACAATAAACAATTTCTCCAAGTGCACATCGCCTCTACGCAATCTCGCTCAATGGTTTTTTTATAAAATATTACATCTATACGAGATTTTTTTTTATTTTTAAATAATACTCGGCCAAGCGTTGCTGTGGCTAAGGTTTTTGTTATATTACATAGTAGTAAATTAATCAAGGGAAACCGTAGGAGAACTTATGTGAAACGTTGGTACCACGACACGGACCTAAACTAAACTACCTTTAACTCAGCGCCATCTGTTAAAATTGTATCAAATAATAAACAAATGTTAATGTTATCGTAATTTTAGTAAGGATGCCTATTTTTTTTGAAAATGAAATATAGCCTATGTCACTCAGGAATGATGTAGCTTTCCAACAGTGAAAGAATTTTTCAAATCTGCCAAGTAGTTTCGGAGCCTATTTAATTCATACAAACAAACAAAAAATCAAACCTTTCCTCTTTATAATATTAGTATAGATCTATTCGAGATCAGAGACTTCTTGTGATCTCGTATAGATGGGTATTTATTTTCCACATAATATCATTAATATTTAATGCATAGTCACAATACATATGCACAATTAAAATGAACAGCGTTGGTCCGGTCCACTCAGTAATTTCGCGGCAGTGTAAACCCGCCTAATATAATTAGCCCGCTTTGTTCCACACTCCTACTGAATTTTACTACAAAAAATATCGCGATGTTTAAGGATAATTGTATAGTTAAGGCTTAAGGGATTATAAAAGTATGAAATATTTACGTGGGGTCGTGTTTATAGCTGTGTATCAATTATTATTGATACTGAGGTTTTCGTGAGGGTTTTTTCGCTGTTTTATTTACAAAAAGATATTCATTTGTAAATTAATGATTATGCGCAGATATTTCTGAACAATTGAATACTGATGAGGTAATTAAGAAATACCATATATAATACATAGTTTAAATTATTAAAGCATGCTTCAAAACTATATAAAATTGAATTTTTATAGTTTTCAATTTCACAGCAAATCACATAAGTTAGGTCCAACACAATGTCTAAGCCCTATAAACCTGATAATCTTAATTTATCAAAGTTCACACTACATAATTCTTACATCAGAAAGTAATTGTATTCATTTCAGAAATAATATATTGCCACCCCCAACGAATAAACCGGTACTATAGAAATTAAAATTTTACAGGAGAAATAAAAAACCAAATTACTTTACTTATGGGTAAAAAATCGTATTTTTTCGTATATTTCGTAATTTCAAAAAAAAAAAATATAGAAAAGAAAACAATTTGTAATCCAAGCTCTAATAACTCTATTTGGAATAACACGAAGAGCAGTAGTAATAGCACATTACCCGTTTATTCGTTGGAGGCGTTAATATAAAGATATGTTCTCATACTAACCAATAAATAAAGATATCCATTTCTATATAAATCGTTTAAATAAATGAAACAAAATACTTCAAAGCCTATTTTGGCTTTGGACTATTAATAAAAGAAAATAATGAAATGTAAGTATCAAATTTAAACTGTATTTCTGCCGATGTTTTTGTTTTGCCACTTAGAAGGATAATAACTACATTATCTAAATAAATTTTTATAATAATTATTTAGATATCTGTTGAATTACTGAACGTCTTTGTACTTAATGCTTTTGTATATATTATGCTCAGTAAAACCAGAATTGTATGCTTAGAGTTTTCCTATGGAACCCTTCACATAGTGCGAAGTCATAGTCTGAGTATGCTGGTATAGTATTAGCGTAAGTAAGTACTCGTACGAATACAATGCGTTTTATATTAAAAAGTCTCTCCAACAAAACGGTAGTGTGTAAAGCGAAAGGCAACTTCTACAAAGAACAATGCTGTACTTACATTAAAAAAAGTGGAATAATTAACTGGTTCAGTGGGCATTACCGAATATTAATTCGGGTACTGTTCATAAAACCAATCGTATAGTAAATGGTCGATTGAATGGTAATCGCTAATTGGTATTGCGTTCTCGTTAAATATATTTCGCTTAAAATCGAATGCTTGTAAGTTTCACGTTCACTGAAAAATTTATAAAGCATTCAAAACTCTTGTATTTTTCTATAAATATATTTTGTTTTCTGGTTAGTCTGGGTATCGACATGTATAGCCAGAAACATTCTATTAAAAAAAATACTAGCAAAGGGAGTGTGAATGAGGGCAATATTTCGTAATCTCATAAAAGCCTCTTGCTTGTACGAGTATTTGCTTCCTGGTTACAAAAAGATAAAGAGCAAGCTGTGTAAACTTGTGTTGAGTCTACATTAGTAAATAAGTAATTGTTATTTATGTAAATTAGGCATTTCTTCCAGAAAAGTGTAACCATAGCGTTTTAATTTAACACATGAATAACCATACACATACATAATAAAAAAGAACGTCCGTTGGTGACCCACCCCCTAGCCCTCGGAGTTGCATATCCAGGGCGGCGGTTTCTCTTTATTCATTACTTATGTAATACTTAAAGTTTATGTTTGTGGTAGGATTGCATACCCTCATCGGTCTTAATGATATCGTCATTAATGTCTAAGAAATTTAACGAGCAATTCTTGTATATATATATATATATATAATTGGAATCTCGGGATCGGCTCCAACGATTTTCATGAAATTTAGTATACGGGGGGTTTCGGGGGCGATAAATCGATCTAGCTAGGAATAAACGATAGAAAATAACAAAAAGGTGGTGTTTGAGTACTCCCAATTTAAACTGACAAATGAATCTTCCTGACATCTATCGGCGAATAATAATACTATTTTTTTAAATTGTTTTAACGAGACAACAACACTAAAGCTATTCCAGCATAGGATATATTCTATATTGTTCATATTTCATCATTTTATTAGTATGTAATTCGTACTTATATATAATTTCCAAAAAACACAATTTAAAAAAAAAATAAAAATACCGAGCAAAGCTCGGCCATCCAGGTACTCGTCATTAATGTCTAAGAAATATTTAAAACCGTAGTTTAATGAGTGTTGCGCTTTATTCCAGTAATCGAGTGATTGAACCGATGCGTGGATAGATTTGACGATCGTACAACGTTCAAAATTGTTCTCATTTCACGTGATTGCCTTCCCTTCAATAATAATTTCGTTCTGATATGTTCGCTTTGATGGATCCTATCAATTGCTGTTAATTGCACACAAATAAACAGTACTAACCTCAGTTGGCCAATGAATATCGTTTGTCGATGAAACCAATAAGCGAGCTATTAAAGTAACGACTCGCCAGGTAGGGCACATTGGGGTCGCTAAACTAATTTTACCCTTGTAACATGGGGTCAAGAAAGGTGATTGTCAAAGCAAAATATTAGCATGCGTTGGTGATTTATTGTTGAATGTTTTCCAAAGAAATTTTACATTTGTACTTCAGTGAAACAAGTAATGACTAAAGTAGCTATATTATTTATATTTTATAAGTGGAAGGCGCTTTGTATTTAAATCAAGAATTTCTATGAATATTTACTAATAAACTCTTCGAACATTGCGTACAAATGCGTTCAATGTCAGTTTGTAGTCAAAATTCCTTTTGAAAAACCAACATATTAGTTCAGACACCTTTCATCTTTCGAATTCCTTGCAATTAACGGATTAAACAGTACTTATCCGGAGCTGGATACATTCGGTAGTGGGCGGATCCATTTAAAGAAATAATTGTTAAGTGCCTATGTCTAACATAATCCGCTGATTTGCTGTTATTTTTTTGTGCTTACAAACATTTCTAATATTTTAATTTTAATTGTATTTTTAAATTGTCATACATATAGTAAAAGAGTTTGTAATGCATACGATAGATTTAGCACTATGTATAAAATAAATTTATTTGTCTGACTTAAGGCCCTGTTTCACAATGTCCGGATAAGTTCCAAATAAGCTATTTATTACTTATTGTTAGGATAAATAGTATTTTTGCGTTTCACGACTGTCAGATAGCGCTATACGTCATGAAATTCGAAGTATCTTATTTGGAACATTTATCTTTCGAATAATTTATGTGTTGCATAGCTATTTGGCACTTTATCCATACATTGTGACACAGGCCCTTAGTCTGTATAGATATAATTGTGTGAATTAATTAATACGCGTGAAATTCTTCAATACCGATTTACATTATTTGTTTCGTGATCATTTGTTTTTTTTTCCTAATAGACAAGTTGGTGATCGCCTGATATACGCCGTCGACTTTTTGCAGCTGACAGATAGCTTGGCTTTGAACCCCGGAACCAATCAACCCACTAGTCTAACACTGCTCATAATAAAGCTTTATTGAAATGTAAAATTAGTGACAACAACTAAATATCTCCAGTAGTGAAGCAAATTGATTCCCTTTTCCAAATGACACGCAACCGTTCCTTCGTTTTAATTCCTCATCCATTGTTACGTATTACGTACCAATAGGCCTTTTCAGAATTACGTTAGTAATTTTAACAAGTTGACAGTATTGAATAAGCCAAAGTATGTTATGAACGAGTCAATTTCATATAAAATGTACGCCAGGCATAGCCGGCGAGCTATAACATTAAACTCGCCTTATATAACCGCTTTAAATCTTTTCAGCGTTAAATTCGGTTCAGATTGCGGTCAACTAAAATTGAGTTTGCTTTACATTTTCAACAGAAATGAAAGAAAATAGGGAAAACCTGTAATGAAAGAATATTAAATTAATACACGGAATTTTAACGATGCAATTTGTTTTTTTATTTTTCACGAGCTTAAATTTTATAGTGGTTTTGGATTTTAAATGGATATGGATGATACTATTTATAAATATAGAAATAATTACTGTGGATTATTGATACTAACATAAAGTGAGGAATATAACTTTATAAAAATATTAACACTTCTTATTTATTAACTTTTTAGTAGTAGTAGTAGTGATGAGTGCTACTGAAATCTTAAAATTACATTTACGGGTCTTATCTATTACAAGACGGATATCCTTGTGTACAATATCCACTAACCAATAGAAGCGTACTAAAAGTTACTATAACGGATTCAAATCAGTTTTTAATGATACATTAATGATATTAATTTCTAAATTTATCAATAAAGTTCTTTAAAATTACCCTAATCAGATTCTGACTTTTCTTTGCCGCGCGGGCGGCTTTTAATTTTAATTCGAATTTAATGACGTGGAATAAGTGATACCATTATGATCCTATGTATTCCAAAATAAACGTATTTTATTTTATTTAATTTGTTCATTAGCTATCGTGATAGGATCATTCGGATCCGTCAGGACATGTGGTCCCTACATGGCCTTTTTTGTCTGGGCCGCTCCCAGACAACGGCTTTACGGCTGCACAAACCAGTCCCTGTATTTATAGTTTATTAACTTTAAGTTTGAATGGTCAAACGTTATGATAAATAACTAGTGATAATAATAATGACTCTGGCGTCATTATTACTCTTGACCATTGAATAGTCGTTAGTTTATAGCAACATTGACAAATCAAATAAACCACTTTTAATCTAATTTGACTTGATGTTATTATATAATGACAATGGAAGCTGTCACAGATGCCATAGTTCTGACATTAATAATGACTGAAGTTACTATCACCACAGACTATTAAATAGTCTATTGATTTGTAGATTTATTAAAATTGGCAAATCAAATAAACCCCTTAATGGTTTTGAACTAATTTGACTTTGATGTGATTAAATTATAATATAAAATATAATTGTTTTTGTTTGTTATATGTAAATAAAATTTGTACGATTTAATAAGTAAAAATGTTATCACATATTTTTGAGACTATCTTAGTAAATTATTTGATCCGGTACATGTTTAGTTTTTTCCGTGTAAGAAACGATCTATCAACGAGTCTACAGAAGGTTATAATAGCAATTTCACATACAATTACATTAACGAATCTATATTTATTAAGCTAATTTGTTCCGTTAACTAGTGTTCATTTAGTTGCATATTCCAGCGTTGTGGTTAGATAATGCCTCTATGTTGAATTTACAAATAAACACTGTTCAATTTACACTCTATCCATTTGGATTGTACAAATGCACTGAGTTGTTATCTCATTGCATTATGAAATCCAATCGAAGAAATAACAATATATCGTACATTCATAAACTTACTGAGATACTATTACTGACACAAAAATATTACGTATAATTTATATACAAATACTAGTTTTAATAGAAATAATAGTTTTATTCTGTGATAAATAATCAACTATAATTCATAAACAAGATTTAGGTAGTCAATCCAAATATCGTATAACTAATGTTACGTAGTTAATAATAATAAATAATCTTTTCTGCATATTACTTTACATCTAATAAATATTTATATACAATTACAAACTAAAAATATATCTAATAACTAACCTTAAAATTTAATTATTAAAAAATATTATTAAAAGGAGTCCCTTTAGGCAAGGTTCCGAAGATACTAGCAGCGTTCCCCCTTTGAATAGCTAGACTAATTCTTTGTGCGAGGTAGCTGCCAGCTCTTCGGTCTCCTGTGATGTCGACTAACCTTTTTGATAATTCCCTAAAAAGCTAAATAAATTAAGTAGAAATGTATGAAATCTAGGAATTGTATACAAATCCTAGGAAATTTATATAATTCCGAAGTCATTTACGAAATCTAACCTAAACTATTTAAGACATGAATGTACTAGGAATTGTTTATATTACATTTCCAATATCGTATTAGGAAATGTATAAAAAAAAAACCTAACCTTACTTAACAGCTAACGTGGCACTAGCGAGATCGCCTGATCAAAAACAATACCCTCGCATATCCATTGATATCATACACATACATACACACACATACACTAAATAAAATCTTTCATCACGTAGCATTAGTCGTAGAGGAGCTACGAGTTTTAACACGTAGCACGGCTACAGAGTTACATATACATTTCCAACGAAAAGGAACAACTACATATCTATTCTTACCTGTGCGGCATTAAAGTTATAAATAAATAGTACACAATTTGAAAAAAATCTTTAGTACTAACGATGCAAACTTGTATTCGCTTCCAGCGAATAACGTATTCTCTATTACGGACTTGGAAATTCTCTCAATTACGATAGTAGGAACTATCTAAAAATGTATTAACTCTTTAATTCTTACATGGGCATACATTTTATATCGTTTTAAAAATTCCGTATTAAACAGTTTAAAATCTTTTATCTAGTAACATACGACGAACATCAACAAAAGTTACGTTAAACAAATTTAAATCGTATTTAAGATTCGCGCTATTAATCATGTTAATATTTTTTTATGTAAAACATGTATATAAGATAATTTTCTTCGTCCAAACGTAAGCCAACTTTTCCATCGAATCTGAAACAATAATTTTATTCCTTTTTTAAATCACCTCTACTAAAAAATATCCAAGTAGCATGGACAGTGGGTGCTATGGGGAGGCTATTCTAACAGCACCGTGATACGGGAGTCAGACAATAGCCCGGTCAGTCACGGCTCATCGCACAATTTTTCGCTGGCATTGAATAACGCTCTTTTATTTGCACTATGAATACTGTTCGTTACAAAGATGTGATGAATAGCACTTTGAAAGTTAACGCATGGTCTTTATAATAAGTTACCGATTTTTGTATCTACTTTCTTCTTATGATTTATCGTTTCATTGGTTTATTAACAATGAAGTAACATTTCGTAACTACTCAATAAATATAGACGCAGACAGAAAATGCCAATCAGTTTAAAAAGGCCAAAACTATCACGACTTTATTGAATAATTTGTTACCTAATCAAGAAATAAAATACGTAGCCAAGGTGCACCGTCGTCGTGTATTTACTAGCAGATACTACTAATGATTTAAATCATTCTCGAATCCACTCGAACACAAAAAGTTTCATCAATATATGTCCAGTCGTTTAGGAGTTTAATTACGAAATAACCTAGATACTGACTGCAGCTATCTACCGGGCTGATTTGTGAAACTAAGCCATTCAGGCCGCCACTCAAATGCATACAATAAAATTCATTGAAATCGGTCCGCCCGTTTAAGAGGAGTTTAGTGACATACTCAAGTAAAGAGCGTACGAATTCGTAAAAGGCTGGCAACGCACTCACGAGTCCTCTAGCATCGAGAGTGTCCATGGGCAGCCTCCTGCCCGTTTGCCCACTGTTCTATAAAAAAACACAATTTTCTACGTAAAAAAAGATTTTATCAGGCGTAACTGTTAACGACAATAATAATACATTTCATTATTGTATGAGTTTTAAAAGTACTACTACGAGTAAATAATTGTAATAGACGATTGTACAATGTACATGGCTACATTGAATACGTTTAAGAAGTACTCTTTAAGGTAAGAGCAATATTAATTAAGTTTACTTAGCAACAGAACCTTTTATTGTGACTTTAATTTGCTCTTAAGTTATTATTCAAAAAGGGCATTGACCTGCGAGTTGGAATAATCAAGAGTTAATTTCCAAATGGATGAACTCCGCATATTGTTCTCGAATATTCGGATGATATCCAAGTAGATATTCTTGAAAGGCGTGGGGCTTAATACACCTACAGATTATTAACATTTATAACTATATACATAACTTATACATGGCAATCAATTAATGTTGAAGAACTTTGTAGGCGTGTAATTATATATATATTATATCTGATATCGAAACAGCGCATGAGCAGTGTTGGCCTAGTGGCTTCAGCGTGCAACTCTTATACCTGAGGTCGTAGGTTCGATCTCCGGCCGTGCACCAATAGACTTTCTTTATATGTGCGCATTTAACATTTGCTCGAATGGTGAAGGAAAACATCGTGAGGACATCGACATGTATAGATCCAAAAAGTCGACGATGTGTATCAGGCACTGGAGGCTGATCACCTACTTGCGTAAGATTTAAAAATGATCATGAAACAGATTCAGAAATCTGAGGCCAAGACCTATAGAGGTTGTAGCGTTACTGATTTATTTTTATCGAAACAGCGCAACAAGACAAAGGGATAATTCATTCTCTCACCATTGACCACTTAGTGTACATATATACATATACTTTTATGATATATCCATTATATAATGTATAAAAATTGTTTAAGAAATAATAATAGAAATAAAAAATTCCCATTGATTTTATTAAACCCTAAAATATTAGGCAACTAACCACAAATGCGAGCAATCACTCACAGCCATAGATCCCATGATATGGTCCTGGGAGCGTCATTACATTTCTCCACTAACCCTAGCGCCGATACGGTCGAGTTTTCTTTGTACTCTGCCGGGGGTTAAAAATAGCTACGACGTGCGTTTTTCTCAGCTCGTACATGCCATTCCCGCCTTTATCAAGTAAGTGCTTGGATTTGGGTGTTTGATTAATATCGATGTTTGAAAACATTTCGCTGTAAAAGCCCTATAAAATATATCGGACGTAACGTAGATAACTTGATTATAACAATATAATCTAACTCTACAAATTAAATTTCACACAGTATTTTAATGTTAGAGTTTGAAGTCGAAAGCACTTGAAAAAACAAATAAGTCTAATAATTGTAATTTCTTTTACTAACATAGCTTTTACACCTTTAGAGAAAACACTTTTTACCGGATTGAAGCTGTGTTTTAGCGTTAGTTAGTGCGATGTCACAGTGAACGTGACCACAGCAGGCGGAGTCTAGAGGTAGTCAATAATAATAATAATAATATTTATTTATTTCTCACAAAAACTTACAAAACTTCATAACATGATATGTTACAGTAATGTATCTAAATCAATGTTAACAACTTAAATTTATTGCAATATTTTATTTTTGTGACAAGATTAAGCAATGAGCTGTAAATACTTTTAAAAATATTGCATGAACTATCAAATACGTGAAACAGAGTATAAAATGGGTTTTACATTCAGCCATAACAGGTTGAATATACTCAGACATATGCGATCTAAAATAGTCTAGACATTGTCTATAAACTTTTGTTCTATAGAAGACGCGCACCACTCATAGTACCTACGCTAGTCTAGATAAGTAACTTTAAACCTATATTATTCAGAGCCTATTTTGAATACTATGTATTTACACGTTTCATATTTTCCAATTATAAGCTAAAAATATTATCATTAAACTTATCCCACTTATGATTAATAACTGTATCAGTAAAATTATAATATTTTACCTAAAATGTTGTCACCTTCCCATCAGATCACAAAAACTATTTCTGAGACGGAATACCTGACATTCTTTAAAAAATTTACCAATCAGACTCTCGTTTCTTTTAGTTTCCGGCAAATTTGTGGACAAACAAACACACGAGTAAACTTACACACTTGAGTAAATGAGCTGTCTTCAATATTATCACATACAAGTCAAACTTATAACCTTTTTTGACAAAAGATTAATGATACTTTGGTCATAGCTTATAGACTTCAATCAGAGCTTTGTCATTTTCTAAAACAAAACAGGACAATTTTGCTTTAGTTTCCCTCTGACTTGCGGCCTATCACATGCGGCCTATTGATGTTATTCTCTTTAGAAAAGATAAGGCGAAAAGGTATGCTAAACTTACACTGTATCCACTATCAAAGCTCTCGAATAAGCACTCTACCCTATATTAGCTGGACACTCATCGTTATTGAAATACTATCGTGATCTACAATATTTGGTCTTCAATGTATAAACTTAATATAATAAATGGTTCGTTTGTACCGGTCAGCTAATATCTTCGTTATTCTGATTATTTTGTAATCGGATATTTCATGTACCAAATAAGGTTTCACTTCTGTTAAGATAAATTAATATTATTATATTTTTTGAAATAGATTTGTCCTTATCATTATTTTGTGTATAGTATATTTCACGTATTTTTTTACACCTTGGGTTATATTAATATCTTTTAATTAGAAATACCTATATATCTTTGAAAATTTATTATAGCATTTGTAAGTCAGTGAAGATGCAGCTTCCTAATAGTGAACGTTTCAAAATCGGTCCAGTAGTTTTTGCCTGAAAACGTTACAAACATACTTACAAAAACACAAATGTATCCTTATTCATAATATTAGTTTACCTACTCTTATATAAGTAAACATCTTTTACGTCCAATAACTACAAGAACTATACAAAAGTAACATATTTAACATAGATGAAAGATTACAAATATACCGGATAAATAAAAGGAACAATTGTAGAAATATAATGGTTTGCTGGAATCTTCTTGTATCAAATTATAACATACTGATTATTGCTGACTGAAAAGATGTACTTCAATTTATAGCAGAAAGAACAGACAATTTTAGATATCAAACTCGAAGCAGGCAATATAAAGGGCGGCGACAGAAGCCCTCGCGAGAGCTGTTTCCATTAAAAGTTGAATTAATGCAGAGTTCTGTTCCGATCTCCTGGGACTGACCTGACGTAGATCCGAATCTGATTGATTTTATACAGATATATATTTCAAAGGGTTATTATAAAGGCCCTATATTTTGAAATTGAACGTTGTATATAAAATTTCAACTCTGCATTATCCTTTATTTGAAGTTTCGCTGTGATCTCCAATTACAAATAAATTACGTTGTCATCTGCAAATTTCGCAATTAATACAACTGAACGTTAATTAATTTTAATTACATTACAAACGTAGCTTTACATTTTAGATTTACACTGAAAAAAAATCAACATTAAAACTTGCATAGGGTCGTAGACGAACAATAATTGCGAAAGTTTTCAGAATGCGTTTGGCAATAGTCCAATACAGACCATAATGAGGCCTTAAGCCTAATGAATGAAAGGTTCCGTAGTTTTCCGGCCGCTAACTGCGCTAACTGGGCCGTGCCATGTGCGCCTAGATCGCTCAACTTCCTATCTATTTCGCGCAGTTTCGTTTTTAATTGCAGCCAAGAACTGCGGCCAACGTGAATATCAGTTCAACTTTCACAGCAGCTGTCCTTCTAATTAGTACAATTGTGAAATTGAATTAATTAGAATTCGTAACATTATACCTTATTAAATCATTAAAACAAATAAATCGCTGAAAATTATAGCAAACATGAGCACAAAACATCAAAAAAACATGTGAACCCTAATTAGGAGTGGCTCTGAACAATACGCTCCATATAAAATACCCATCTCAAAAATATCATTCGGCGAGAGTATTTCCAAGAGAGCGGTTCCGAAGGGACAAAGTGGGACAAAGAGATGAGGACAAAAGCGGCCGAAATGGGGCCTATGAATGCGTATATAATAGAATATTATAACGAGACATTATGTGGGCAAGGATAATTGTGGGTCCAAATGTGATTAGCGGAGTAAAGATCCAATTGAGGAAAATACCTGAGGACATCTGATTACGAGCTGTCACAACACTGGCTGATACAGGTCTAGTTTCAACCATCTTTTACGTAACTGAAAATTTAGACAAAATGGCAGAATTTAAATTTCCATTCAATCAAATTAAATCATATCAAATTCGTTTATTCAGTTTAGATGTGTCTTAGAGCATGCTTATGAATGTCAAAAACGTTTACGAAATTCGCAAAAAAGCTAAACTACCAGGACATCTTGTTCTGAGAAGAACGGGCAAGAAAGTCAGGAAGTTTTATCCTCTCTCTACATTACAGTAATTCAAAGGAAAATATCATAAACCACAACGTCATTAAAGTTACATAAGTAAAAAATAAAATAAAAATCTGTTCTGTGAATAAAATAAAAATTAATGACATTATATTATATCGTTAGTAATTTTTTCATTAAATTTACATTTTAAAATAAACTAATTTTACAGCTGTATAATCTTCTGAAGTTAATTTTGTTTCTAAAAGAAACGAAGTTTAAAAAATAGAAGAAATCAATACTGCTCTACCCCGCGTACTTCATGAAGACGTCTAATGATTCTCAACTCAAACTTTCCTGAAATTGAATATTTCAGTCCGCGTATGCTTTGTAAGCACTATTCAAGCGTTTTCAACGGAAACTTGAAGAACGTAGTTTTAGTTTAGTTTTGTTCTGAAACGATGTAAAACAGAAACAATTTTGAATGAGTCTATCTAGTAGTAGCAAGGTTAAAGAGAAAAACAATATTTATTTTAAATATTTTGCGTAGGTTTCGTTTACTCGGCACATTTACATATCCTTTAGAGTGTTGTCTATAAAAGTTTATTCGTGCAATTCGTAATTTGATTTACAAATTGTCACACGAAAAATTCTAAAACAAAAATTCAAATGCAACCGCAATGTTGCCGCCATTTTGTGCAGCAATCACAAAATGGCCGCGAGAATTGTCGTCTGAGCCGTATCCTCAGGGAATACCCTGCACAGTGGACACATTTGACAGTTGTAAAACATTTTATGATAAGATATTATAGTTTGTATTATTTCCAACAAATATACTTTTTGTTATTAATTATTACATTAAATAATACGTTTTATTAAGATCATGTTTTATCGTTAAAACCACAAGTTTTTAGTAATTTGAGTAAAACGGTGTTTCGGACACATAAGTCAAGATTTGATTTGCTCAATTGTCAAAAGAAAAAATTCCGAAGGCTAACGAAAATTTATAACTTTTAAATATGTAAACTGTGGGCGTGAGTAGTGGAAAATCATAACAGTCGGGCATTGCATTCCCCAGTTCTGAACTTTTCTACGTTCGTATTGTGTTCGGAAAGTAGATTATGTGAATGTTTGAATGTTAATGCATTCTGTGCCATAGTTATTTCAACTTTGCGAGTTATAGCTATTTGCAGCGGTAAATTTACCCGACTTTACTTTAGATTTAAGCCGTAACTTTACTGTATGTATTACTTAGGTTATATAAAAGATAAACAACCTCTACAAAAGACATTTCATATACAAAATATTGGGCAAGTTTTAATAAAACAAACGTAATAAAAAATATAAGAATTTAATTTTAATTTTTACACAAATAAAACAGACGTTTTGAATGCTTATGCTATGCTATCGTTTCTGACTACTTATATGTATACATATTTATAAGTATTACATACATAATCCATAAATCTATTAAATACTTGTAAAAAATATAGCATTATATTATGTTAACCTGAAAATAGGAAACTTATTAAATCACTTATCTTCTGAATATAAAAAGTATCATTTCTTTTATTTTATTTAAAAATATATAATACAATTTCCTAGCAGTAGCAATATCGGTTTTAATTTCTATCTAATCTAATGACGGAGTCTTATTATAACAGAAGGTACCTTTAGTTTTAATCATAATATCAAACAGTTATTAGCTTGGTGATTAGTCTCTAATGATTGCTGAAAATAGGAACCGACCAGATTTTTATACATAAAAACTGTGATTATTGAAGTTAAAGAAAAAACCATTTACGCTCCATACAAATCAGTTTGATCCTGTGTTTCTATGCATAGCGCGTTAAACAAATCAGCTTTATAATATAAACAGTATTGTATTATATGTATTTTGGACATGTTTTACTTAATTCCAAAAAATACGAGCTCCTCCAACTCATCATCAATCATACAAGGCAAAGTGGCAGGAAGAAGGAGACCTGGCCGCAGAAACGTCCTGGTTGAAAAACTTCAAAAAGCACCATGTCATTGTTTCGAAGCGCGGCATCCGAAATTAAAATAGCCATTATGATCGCCAACCTTCGCATGGAGATGGCACTATAAAAATAATGTAAACGGTCAATTGCAGCATCTTATAAAATGCCTCATCAGTCTGTCTTTGACGTGCTCGTGGCCACGTAGTTGAGATTGATGTTGGATATTAACTTTGTTTGTGTTCCGCCGCCCGCTAATTGAAATATGTTGCGCGCAGCTTCATAAAATTACTTCACTCTGCTTTTTAAACGATTAATGAAATATAAAACTGCATCATTTTAATGGAGTATTTTTCAGAGTTAACTCATATCAAATGATATATTTAAATTAACTAACTAACATTAAATTATTTAGTTGATTATATCCTTTCTCATATATTCATAAGCATCTCATAGTCCTTATTTTACTGTATGATGTTTGAGAGAAAAATAATGTTACAAATTTACTTAGGATTTGATATGTTGAGAATTAATATTAACCGAAGCGTTTTACAATTGTAAATAGTTTTACAATAGTTATAGTTTTGTTTTGATAATAGTTTTTTAAACTTAATAGTTTGTATTAAACATACAATGTCTTCTAGAGTGAGTTAACGTTCTACTAAACGTAACGTAACGTTCTAAACTTCTTAGGGAAATGTGAATATACTTAATAAAATACCGACTTTAAAATATACGTAAAACAGAGTTGTTTTTGCTCTATATAGGCCCTTGAAGGATTTTATAGTATGTCGTAGGTTAATATAACTTAAGCTTCGTACTTGCCAATGCTTTCACCGTATCAAAAAATCAGCAACGAAAACACACTTACGTTCGACGTCAGCTAAATGGGCCGAAGCCGAAAAAATAACATTGATAATATCGCAGCACTTATCTGTGCCGTAAAAAGTGCGTCAACGCCGCTTGATGAACACCGCCCCACAAGGGATTTTTAACGAAAGATAATCCTTAGGAATCACAACTTCGGTTTATTAACTGCGCTACTTCAACACTAGATTCTATTGTTGTAAAAATAAAGTTGAATTTAGGGTGGCGTGGTTAGATGAGTTGTCTGCGTAGATCTACGCTCTCGGGGGATATTACACCTTCGCAGCGTCTGAACAGGCTATCGGCTGAATATCTCCATTGATGCTTTATTTACGGGATTAGTCTGGAAGGGTGATGATTTTCAATCAGTGGATATGGTTTATTTATCTTTGAATTGAACACTAGATTGTGTCTGAGTGCACGGTGTTGTTGCTACAGTTAAACCGATGCTTGTACCGGTAATTCATAGAATTAAGTGTTTGGTTTGGTTTTCTACAAATGTTTTTCTAAAGCACACCTGATCTTACGGGGCTGAATATATTTGCGGCATTAGGATACGTTTAATATTGAATTAAAAGTGATACACTATGTATTGGATCGGAAACATTCCACTGGTAATTGCCACTAAGTTCTGATGACAGTAATATAAAATATATTATCTTTATAAAGACGATTAAGTCTTTCATCCTTGTTATAAAAAATGTATAATTAATGAAATTACATTCTATACATTTTATATCTCTCGTATATAAATAAATAAAAGTGATAAACTTTTTAATTGAGACTTGTGTATGTTTATGAACGAGGCCGTAAATTGTTGCTCTACTGGTTCTATTGTCCATAAAAAACCTTTTTTCAAATAAAAATAAATTGATAGCTACAAATAGACTTAGGTTATTAAGAGAGTATTTAGGGCGAACGACTAGAACAAAAAGCTAAGAGACCGGGGCATTCTTCACCTAGATAAATTGTAGGCTATTCCTGGCTCCATTTGTCTAGTCTACCTGAACATTGCTCGACTTAGCTGAAACATTAAGTTCTCTACTTTTATGGTTTTCTTCGACAATATTAAGGCTATAAACTTTTAGCTATTTTAAACAGTTTAAGAGAAAAACAAATGACAGCGAAGTGGATGTTATTTTATAAAATATTTATAAAATGCTTCGTTCGTTATTATTCTAAGTCTTTGTATTAGTCCACTGGTAGGGATTAATTAACTAAAACAAATATTTATTTCAAAACTGGAATTATATTCTCGCCTTGATTAGGTCTGCATTCGTGACCCCTTGGTATTAATAGTGTCCATAGGCGTGTATCATTTATAATAAGGTGTGTCCACATCTTGCGAGTATGCCGGAATGTGCAGCGAGCTACGAGTATGCAGTCACGGCAATGGTTTGGTGCGCCTCTGTATCGGAACCCATGCAAGCCTCGAAAAGGTCAGCCACTATTCATTAAAAAAGGACTTATTGTTGAACTTATTGTTGATTATATTTAGTAATATAAATATACTTTGTGTACAAGTTGGCATTTTATTACAGTTAAAAACTGTAACGACATCGAAAGGAATATACAAAAAAAAGGTAGCTGTATTCTTTTAGGTACTTAATAACAACGTCATCTGCTATTACGACTATCGGTTTTTACGATCAAAGATGAATTTTTTTTATAGAACAGGGGGCAAACGGGCAGGAGGCTCACCTGATGTTAAGTGATACCGCCGCCCATGGACACTCTTAATGCCAGACGGCTCGCGAGTGCGTTGCCAGCCTTTTAAGAATTGTACGCTCTTTTCCTAAGTCTAATTGGATCGGAAATACTTCAGTGTGTCTTTTCAATGTAACAGATAAACAGCACAACGCGACGGCCAGAATCTCTAATGTGCAAGAAAACCGCAATAAAGTGATTACCTGACCCCACTCGTTACGGAAATGAGGGAAAATCACCGGCTCTCCTCATGTACTAACAGTACGTATGTACTTTGCCTTTGGGAATTGCCCAAATCCTGGTTTCAGTAATAGACTACATAATTTGGAGATAGTATAATGAGTTCTCATCAACACCTCGGTTGACTGGGGATTCTTTTGTTTTAAATGAAAGCTTATACATCGTGTATTAACTTAATTATTATTTATAACAGATTTACTGTACACAGGTTTAATTATAATTTACATATACATACTACATAATCAGGGCAAAGTTGGGTCCATAGGTCCAAATAATATAGCACATCTTCCATATGTCATCACCCCGATGGCCAACATTCATTCCATTAAATGTGAAAATAATAATTAAAACTAAGCAAGTATAACAATTTCCAATTTCCTTAGTGCATTTTGATTAATGTTGGCTATAGCATGTGATTCATATTTTTGAGGTTGAAGGTTTGTATCGTACTGTCTAGGAAAATATAGTGAGGAAAACGCCATACCTTAAGGCTTGTATTAACTTTTTGATTATTGTCATATTATGACAATTACTAATCACTTACTTGAACTGATTAGTGCAAGTGCAAGTGATTAGTAATTGACATTGATTAGTGCAGGTGTGTAGTGCAAGTAGTGTCCAATTATTTATTGTTTAGTGACTCTGTTTAGTAAATTCAGTTGTCATTTAATTTGGCAGGCAAGCTGCGAGTGAGGGGTAAAGGATGGCGTACACAACGCACTCCCAGTTAACTCGCAAAAAAAATTAACAAGCTTCTTCAAAAAAAGAACTTTTAAAGACCGCAGTCCACTTATCACCTGCACTAATCACTCGCCGTCCACACTTGTTTTCTTCTAATCACTAATCAAAATTAAAAAAATTCAAAATTCAAAAATGATTTATTCATGTAGGTAACAATGTACACTTGTGAACGTCAACAAAAAGAAATATTAAATGAATTTAATTTTACATTTACTGTCAGTTCTCAAATCAAGGGCGTAGAACGGAAGAGAAGAACTGGCAATAAACTCTCCGCCACTCTTTTTAATCGCCAAGTTTTTTTTTACAGAATGTTTGTAAGGGGCTGCAACCACTACACCATGTTCCATATGACATATTGAGTAATAAAGAATAAAAAAATAAATTAAAAACAAAGATTTGTCCTCTATCAGCAGGAGGCATGGTGAAATAGGAGCACGCACTTACATACTCGTGAGAACAACACGCAAATACGTAGTATAAACAATCACCTGCACTTGTCAATAATCAAAGTGAATACAGGCCTTTAGCCCGAAAAAGACGATGCGTGTCAGACATCGCTGAATGGCCGAATTAGAAAAAACAAATGAAAAAAAACATATGTGCAATTCACACATGGTAGAAGTGAAACCTTCAAAAACTTTTTTTTTATTATTAATCATATATAAATTAATCATTTTCCATTATCTTAATGTGTGTGTTCTTTTAAAACAGTATATTTTAATGATAAATTTTAATTTATAAGTTTAATATTAATTTTTAATTTGGGAAAAACTAAAACATCGAAAGTTTGAAATTCGATCAAATGAAAAAGCGGCAGTAAAGAGAGGCTGTATAATGCCTCCTATCTCATTTTCTCCCACGTTAAATCATATGATGAATTGATGTTTCTGTCTCTCTTTACCGCTGCATCCGGTTTGAAATCACGACGATTCGAAAGAAGTTTATCTATCTCATTTTCTCCCACGTTAAATCATATGAATTAATGTTTCTGTCTCTTTTTACTGTCGCTTTTTCGTTGCATCCGGTTTGAAATCACAACGATTCTAAAGAAGTTTCACTTCAAAAACACACAGACCTTATGTATTATTATCACATTTAATTTCAAAATTCAGTGTAGAAATATTAAAACATTGTTTGCCCACATTATACGTATATCACCTATCTTTAACGGCTTTAGTTTTTTAATTTTTATCTCGTGATTGGGTCATACTTAAGCAAAATTAAGCTATAATATCATCCATGGTCGCGTGCCAAACGACAGTGAATTCCCGAAATGCACCAGATGTATCCCGAGTTTAACTTTTCCTTACCGCTGTGTAATGACGTCACTTGTCATAATTATTATTGTCATGACCGTAACTGCAAGTTCTCTTACAAAAATATTTTGGTAAAATATTATGTGGAAATCAACTCTATGTCCATCTAATAAGGTTCACTAAATACGCAAATCGAGTCAAGAACAGATGCAATTCGACATTAATGTGGCATTTTCATCTTTATAGCTCACGAGATAAGGAGTTTAATTGCAGCTCGGAAATTTTGCGAAACTATAACGACCGCGGCTCATTTTTAATTTGTCATATAAAGTAAGATTCATATGTCGTTTAATGGGCTAGGTGAGAAATATAGCTTTCATTACTTTAGTTACACATACGTATATTATATAAATACCGCTTAATTAATTTTTGATAAAGCTGAGAATAACGCGAGGCTGTTAAGTAATATCGCCACCAAAAACTCTTAATGCCAGAGGGCGAGTGCGTTGCTGGCCTTGTATGATGTGACTTTTACGTGTGTACTTGCTTTACTTCTTCTTCTTCTTCAAGTGTCTCTCCATTACTGGAGGTTGGTCGTCAGTTTCCTGAAACGCGTCTCGTCCTGCGCCAGATGTAGCAACTCTTCCGCATTTGCAATACCCGTCCACTCCCTTACGATGCGAAGCCATGACTTCTTCCTTCGACCAACACGCCGTTTACCCTAGAATTTACCCATTATAATTAGTTGAAGGAGGTGGTAGCGGTCATGGCGCAACACGTGACCAGGTACGCAACTTTCCGCTATTTAATGTTTATGTAGGCTTTACAATAATATGCATTAATTGAAAAAAATATGCAGATGTAACATAGAAAATATAAGTTTTTCGATAGCTCCAATCAAACAATTAATTTAATTGACTTCTCTTGAGTTTGTGAGGCCTCGGTGACGTAGAGTTCATTTCAAATTTGTCACTAATCTAAGTTTTAATAGACAAGCAGTGAACCCTTGTCACCCGGCGCATTTGTTTTACCCTCTGTCATTGGGCTAAGCAAGTTTGGCATGTAGAAATGGAATATTCTACTACAGGGGTAAATAATAGTAAAAATTAGAATAGTACCAAATAACTCAAGCGCATTTCTGTGATTTTATTGATAATAATCCTTATTTTTGTCAGTCTTCTATACTTCCTTAATCAAAAGTAATAAATTTTGGACCTCCTGGAAAACCAAAAGCCGCGTAAATTTATCCAAGCATAATAAGCACTAAGAAAAACTGGGTCTAAATTAAAATAGGTAAAACAATATGTAAAAAAATGTAATAGGTAAAAATTAAACCTTGTTGATTTGATTTTATTTCGTAATACAGCTAACATAAATTATATATAATTACAAACAAATACACTGAAAGATGGAATACATCGTACATTTTACTACAAAAAGATTTACAAATGAAAACAAACAAAAAGTATAGTACATTTAACTTAGTCTGATTCAATTTATTTAAATAAACCTAATTTGGCTGTGTTGTGTGATGGTGTAAATGTGAGGGTATGTACGTGATGGTGTGTATGTGGGGTGTGCTCATGATGCAGGTGATTTTGCGCTATGGATATTCTTAATACACTTTTGTAAAATACTTAATTAATAAATTTAATGTCCAATATATTTTTAAGCTTTAAAAAACAATCAATATAAACACCAGAGAGAGCCCATAAACTGAAACTCCCTACTCGATACGTCACTCCAATTAGCAGTCGACTAACCCACTCTGAAATCGTTAGCCTAATTTACAGTTGCTGGAAATCACCAATAAAATGGCCTTAAAAGCCTCGAGCGAGCATTAAACAGGCTTTCAGGCAAGCAGGTGTATTTCAGTTCGAACAATACCCTTCAATATCGGTCTCTGAGTGCAAACGACTTCAAAATGACCAACAGTTTGCGTTGCATTGTTTTACCCGGGCCCCGTTCGATTCCAATCTTTTTGTTTGTCCGATTTAGCGGTAAATATGCTGCAGTCTCCACATCTAATACACCAGTTTAGTTTTATATTTTTAAAACGTTTACAAACGTATTTTTGTGTTTTTGATAACTGCCTTCTTTTGTTTTCATAAGATCACTAACACGAGGTAAACAATTTTAGAAATTCAATATTAACAATAATGGTTTATAATTATTGAACCAATAGCTCTAATATACTTGTGTACTTATTAGTTGGGCCACCATGACTTGTCTAGACGAAAAATAATCAGTAGTAATTTGTAAACAAAATCTAAACACTAACTAAAGAACAGTTACCTAATACAACTTAGGTATAAATAATAATTTAATGTAAATTAAACTATTTACAAATAGTGTACTGATTCCTTGCCGAAACGGCATCCAATTAGAGTTGAGTTAGCTTGCAATGAGTTCTCTATTACCATCTATTATGCCAAGTTTCCAGTTCAATTATTACTCACTAAATGGACGACTATTACTCCTTCTCTCTTAATACCGCAACCTATGCATTTTACTTATAAGTATAAATATTATAGGTACCGGTCTGAAATTTCTATATGTTTAATTCCTCTCAATAGTTTAGTCCTAAAATTGAGCAATATCCTCTTTCTATTTAAGTGCAAGAGCACAATACAATTTTACACAAGTACTACAACACCTGAGAACTGAGAAACGTAAGTTAGAAATCTAATGGCGTATATCTTTATATGGCACACTTAAGCACTCAATAACGATGCCCTTCTACTATAAAGAAACATCTGAGATCAAAGTTATACACAAATTAAAACAAAACAGCCATAATCACGGCTATAATGGCTCGAAAAAAACCATTAAAAGAGGAACTTTAACCTCGAAGAGTAACGATTACAATAAATTAAAAACTCCGGGCAAACAATAGTTGAAAGTTGGTAGCGGCCAGACTTTGCCGAAAACAAAACTTCTACTGTATTTTATAAAATACTATGACAAAGTGCTACGGCGTTTAGACGTGAAATTAGTGTCTGCTGGAAAATCAGAGGATCCCACAGGCTCTGTATCACACCGCCTACTGTTATGGAATTTTATTAATAATTCGAATATACAACTTTATTTTATGATATGTATATTTTATTCAGCAGTGTTGGCCTAGTGGCTACAGCGTGCGACTCTCATACCTGAGATCGTATGTTCGATCCCGGGCTGTGCAATGGACTTTCTTTCTATGTGCGCATTCAACATTCGCTCGAACGGTGAAGGAAAACATCGTAAGGAAACCGACATGTCTTAGATCCAAAATGTCGATGAGGTGTGTCAGGCACTGGAGGCTGATCACCTACTTGCCTATTAGATTTAAAAATGATCATGATTCAGAAATCTGAGGCCAGGACCTAAAGAGGTTGTAGCACCACAGATAGAGTATATTTTATTAAACAATGTTTTCTTATATTTATAAATTCAATTATAAAATATTTTTTATTATCTCTGCATCTGCAATTTTTAAAACCTTTAATGTTAACAACACACTGATCTAAATATAATTTTAAAAAAATAAATAGAACAAACTGCGAAAATAATAAAATATATTATAAGAGAATTAAATGTTTTAAAAGATTCTTCTTTATAAACGACAGATAAATGATTTATTAGTTTTTTGGGCTATGCCAAGTCTTAACATCCGAGTATATTTCATTCTATACAATCCTAGTGTTTCGAATGATAATCGGGCCAGATTAGAAGTAAATAAATCCAGTAATTTATGATTGTAATATACAATTTGTTTCGGTGTGATAGGCCGCTGTCTCATTGCAGAGCCGTGAACCAGTAATTCTTGATCTCAACGAGGCAAGTTTAATGAAATTCTTGCGAGCACCGCCGCTCCAACACCGCACTTACAAGCCGATGTTTTTCAACTTTAACCTTCCCCCTCAATTCTTCCCCCTTTATGTCAAACCCTTTCAGTTAAAACTATTTAACGACGAGCAGTTTTGATTTTATATTACAGTGAGGTAGATTATTAAAAAAATAAGATAATTTTCTCGTATGTACCCGATAGTTGTGAACCTGATTAACACAGTCTGATTGGAAGCATATGCAATCTGACCCTAGACCTAGAAGGCACTGATTTTTTATCATTATTCCAAAATAATGATATAATAATCATTATATTAATTACACGGGACACATATTGAATTTGAACCAATTGTAAATAGAGGCATAAGATAGCGCTTTATTAAGAAATGCTAATAGCAGCCTATGATAGCTTTGTTTTTGAGCAAGCCCACAACGAAAGTCATAATAAATCATTGACCGAAAATTTTCTCACGTTAGGTTCATTTTCATACAGATCGAGAGTTTTAGATTTGCCGCCAATTCCCAAAAACAAATGACAAATGTATGCAATATACTACCTTAGGTTACCAAAAGAGTTCTTAAATTGAAATTCATAAAAAGTAGTGTTTCTATCTGGCCAGTTCTAAACATTTTCAGTGTTACCCACGTATACATACACATGTAAAAAACAACTTTGCTTTATGTTAAGAATCTATAACGGTTTGTTTACTTAAATAAATAAAACAATCTTGTTTTTACCTATATTGTATTGTGAATGGCTTAGGTGTCTAGTAAATAGCTTTAAGCAACCTGCGGCACTCGACTTGACTTGCAAACATGTAGGGAAATTGGCTTTTGTGTTTATAAGGCATCTTATTCTGTGACGACTTCACAATTACGAACGCAGTTTGTCTTCCTTTCATTAAATATTGAATCAGGAGCGCATGATTGTTGAAGGCACCGCTCACATTTAAGCATCAGTTTTACTTCATTCTGATCATAAAGCTCGTTTTAATTGTTTTCTTATCAAAAACCAGGTATGTTTCTCAAGAAGACTTATGCTTGTCCAAAGGCGGTATCACTTTTCATTGTATTCTTTAACAATCCTTTATATTATTTATTCGATCCAAATCTGTTGAAATTGTATATGTTTGAAATTTATAATTTTATTTCATATAATATATATCACCAAACGGTATCAGTTTATTAAAAAATATATACTAATATTTCTCGTACTCATTAATTTGATCTTAGACATTTTTCTAGGTAGACTAACTAACATTATTCATGTATATTAGGCGTATGTTAAATTTGAACGTAAGTCGTATAGTGTGTAATTACCCTTTTCTGTTCTGGTGAAGTTGTGCACAGTAGTGGGGCTAAACTAGTGTTTAACCAGATAACGTTAACTTTAATGTGTTGTTATAGAGCGAGCTATGTACTTCAAACTATATTCAATACGTAACCGTACTTGAATCTCGTTAAAATTTGTTTTTGAGTACTTTTACAGTTTAATTAAATGTTTTACAATACTTTACGAGGCCTGAATAGTGACGTAAATTCAAATTTTATCATTTAAAGAAAAACACTTTTTAACTGATTGAAGTTATGTATTATTGCAAATTAAAACATAATTTTAAATTTGCTTTGACCAACCGAAAGTACATGCGAAAGAAAAAAGATTATTCCCAAGTTTGGTACGCGAAGCCATTGAAATAAAAAAAAACGCCAATTTCAATAGAGAGGACGGCCTAAAATTATCAAACTCCTGGGATCCAATAATATCCAAATTAAAATCTAAACACAAACAATCCGCGAAAATGGAGGACACCGTGAGCAATTTCTGCAGAAACCCTACATTCTTTAGTCGATACCAACTCCGGGGAAATACATAGAGATAATACAACATTTTCTACAGCTGTGATACTTTTTTGACATTCAACACCTTTTGTCTTCAGTCCCGTGAGCACGCACGCTGTAAAGTACGCGAAACGTCGGTTAAATTTTAAATTATGTTTAAATTACATAACTTCAATCCGTTAAAAAGTGTTTTTCTTTAAATGTCTGAAAATCTTAATAAAAGACAATACTATTTTATCATTTGATAACGACTTTTTGTACCTACTTTAAAAAGCAGTTTTTGTAATTCTTCAGTGCCAGTGCTCCCTCGGTGGTTTAGTGTTGACATACGAATCCCAAGGCAAACTGTAGCATATATTACAAACTTGCTTATGTACTGTCGATTGATTTAATATATATTGAATATTACTGTTACCTATGAAACACAAGTAAATAATATTTATATGAAATAGCGTTGTGAGATGAGCTGAAGTTCCGCTAGTGAACAAAGTTAGTCAATAGCTAGTTTGGAAGCTGGCCAGCCATGTAGACGCTACTTTAAGACCTACTTTCATCTCCAATGATAGCTAATCAATACGATGAGGGCTCTTCACTTCCTGTGCCGACAGTGATTCGTTTTATGACTTACCCATATTACTAGGCCATGTTTTCTTATGTAATTAATTGATAACGGATATCGTTTGTATAATTTAATGAGATAAAGTAGTAAATGTAAAGAGGTTGAGATAATTGTTTAAATACATTGCATGCCGATTTATATATGGCGGATTTTTATAATAATTGTATCTAATTGTACCACTATCTTAGCAAATAAACGATTTAATTTAATTTACATTTAATAAGAAAAAAAATTGTATTATCCGTAGGTATTCGAATTTAAACCAAAAAAGTATTTTTTTTCGATGAAAACTATTTGGCTATGTGGATGTGATTGTTACTTTGTAGTACGGTTATTAAATGAGGATTATTACACTATTATTTATTAAATGATGTAGAAAATATATTAAAATTATTTGTAGAATTTAAAGTAGATTGCTATAGGAAGTTAGTGTTTATAGATTTGTCCCATTAAAGTAATAATACTATTAATAATCATACGTCTACACTTTGCAGCAACTCGATAGTAATAAAACGTTGAAAGCCTTTTCATACCCGAAAATAAATGGCTTAAAAATTATTTAACTAATGAACTGGATTAAAAAAATTATAGCAATATATTAACCCATCATTTATTAAAAATCCCAAACTTACTAGTGGTACCTATGAGTGATATGGAACTTGAAAAAATATTTATATTTTTAGTTGAAAAACCGTAAGATGTCAGTAGCATAGACCCTACATCAATTGAACAAAAAGTATGACATTTAACGGGGAAATGAAAGTTATTCATAATACTCTAAAATACTTAAGGTGAATTCACAACAATTATTGCTTTCATCACTAATTCTAATAGTTGCTTCTAAATAACAAATGTATCTTGTTACATGAAGTTATTTAGAAGAATGACTTATTTATATATTTTTTGTTGATATAACGTAACTGTGTATTCAATTTCAAATTCAAAATTTATTTATTCATGTAGGTAACAATGTACACTTATGAACGTCAAAAAAAGAAATATTAAATGAATTTAATTTTACATTTACTGCCAGTTCTCAAATCAAGGGCGTAGAACGGAAGAGAAGAACTGGCAATAAACTCTCCGCCACTCTTTTTAATCGCCAAGTTTTTTTTTTACACAATGCTTGTAAGGAGCTGCAACCACTACACCATGTTCCATATGACATATTGAGTAATAAAGAATAAATATAAAAAAAATAAAAACAAAGATTTGTCCTCTATCAGCAGGAGGCATGGTGAAATAGGAGCACGCACTTACGTACTCGTGAGAACAAGACGCAAAGACTATTGTATGAACATAGACTGTATGTCTTTCCCTTCATCAAATGTTTAAAAATATCACAGAAAACGTTATTTGTTACTTTAAAATATTTAAGATGAAGCCACAACAATTATTGCTTTCTTAATTAATTCTGAAAGTTGCATCTAAATAAGGAATGTATAATGAAGTTGGTGACGTCTTTGCGAAAATGAATTAACGTCTCGGATCAGATTGACTTATGTAAATATAGATAATTGATTACACAGCACACTGGGCACTGAATCAGATTGAATTTTAAATGCAAAGAGATTGGTTTAAAATATTTTGTCTTAGAGTATAATGAGTACATACATTTAGGTTTATGCTAGGACTAGAGTAGTATAGTAGCCACTAGGCCATACAACATCCTTGAGTTCGTAGAGTCAAGCCCCGTCTGTGCGCTTTCGCTAACATTTGCTCGAACGATGAAGGAGAAAATCATGAGGAAGCCGGCTTACTACATCGCATATATTTTTTACTGTTGCATCGTCAAATTTCTTGTTATAGAAGAGTACATTTTTAAGCAGATTATGGACTGTTTAGAGAAAGATAGAGGCTGTGGAACGTACTGACCGAGAAGTTCATCGATTCGCAAAAGATACCCGTCACAGACGATTCAAATGATTAACAGCTAACCTTCAGTCATGGGGAGACACTTGAAAGAGAATAAAAACAACTGTCATGTGATTGATTTTGTTAAAAAAATCTATATTGATAAAAATGCTGCTTAATATTTTTATTAAAATTTGTTTGTCTGAAATAGTCGAACTTTTTGCGAACGTAAGTCTATCACGATGCGTCAATTTGACTAGCTATCGTTAGTATGGTCTATATAACACGATATAGTTTTGTATGGAAATAATTACGACTTGAGGCTAACGCTTCATTATTCCTAGCGATGCATGTTAATGTATTGTTCTCGAATAGAATATCAAAGCCATGATTTTTTTCTGTTACAGGAGGCAGACAGGCAGGAGGCTCACCTGATGTTAAGTGACAACGTCACCCATGGACACTCACTGCCAGCTCGCAAGCGCGCTGCCAGCCTTTTGTTAGTTCGTAGGTACTACTTTTGAACACTATATACAATTACATACTTGAAATCTAAGTTAAGCGTCCATAAATTTCTACACCAAATAAACAAAATATCAATTACCTTTTTATTACAATGTTTTCGCTAAAACTAGACAGGAGAAGAGCTGAATATTACTTTTCTCTTCAAGTATATTAAAGAGGAAAATAATCAAACGAATGAAAACCGGGTCATCATGTTATTAGTAGGAAAAACATCAAATCTCGACAACTGCCAACAAAAGTAGCGACTTCGCCAATAATAATAATTGCGACATCAAGTGAACCTCATAACAGACATAGATGTTGTACTAAACCTATTACTTGTGGCGAAGGAAAATGATCTTTAAGCTTTAACAGTACAGTTCTTAATATCTTAGCAAATAAAGTCAAATATCTCAAACTAAATTAAATATTCTAATTTCAACTCTGTTGCTTAAATATTTATAGGTTATTTTTTTATGTAATAGAAGGCAACGAAGGAGGCTCACATCACTTAAGTGCAACCAACCCATAGACACTCACTTTGTCAAAAGGTTCACAAGTGTGTTGCCTGCCTTTAAGAATTGGTACTCTCTTTTCTGACGGAAGTCGAATACTTCAGTGGGCAGCTGCTGCCACATAGTGGTGGTGCGCGAAAACTGACCTAAGAAACGCCCAAGTGTGAAACGCAAAGGTGATATGGATAGTATTTTTAATATAAAATTTTCAAATATTTTTTTTTACTTTTGTTAGTTGATGTGAATGGACGGCTCCAGATCAATACCGCCTATGAAAATTAATTGGTTAAAATTTATTTATAAATCGCCGCCTGTCCTGGTTTTGCCTCGTGCCTTTATTATTTGAAGTATTATAGAAATAAATACGCTCTATCCTACTCAAGAATAATATAGCGTGCTAATTATGAATATTTATAAGTCCAGTTGGGCTGATTTTATTTGTTGCGATGAAACCAATAAATGATAATCTTTACTCTTTACTATATTTAAGTCTCCTCCTATTAAGAATCCTCGCGGGATTACAAATGTTTTTATTTTATTTTAATCAACTAGGAATTCTTGTGTTAGACTACGTAAAGTTTAGGTTATTGTTTTTCTGAATCTAAATTATATTAAGACAAATGTATACAGGTAAATATTTACTTATTAAACAAATTTACTTTTTTAAAATTTACAAAATCAAAATCTGTTGCCCAAGTTTTTATATACAAACGAAATGTTGTAAAGAAATAAAAAAGTTAATAGTAAAAGGTCAAGAGATATAGCGAATAAAACTTCCAAGTTTGTTAATTACATTAATTTTGCCGCCAAATTGTGAGGCCGGGTTCGCACGTGCGCCTTACGACTGGGAAGTTGTCGGTTCCCCGATAAATTAGTGGTAAGTACCCTCGTTTGATTGCCAGCTATTTATGTATGGTCTTACCAATAACCTGGGAGTATGCCAGCCCAGCTGTCGACACCGCATCGCCCGGGCAACTCATTCAATTTTGACCTTATTGGGGCTATGAGCAGTTTTGATCGTCTTCACCGACGAGTTATTACGGCTATTTCTGAACAGGGCTGCCAAATTTATGCAAGGAGCAATATTAGTAGGTAAGTTTGATTTCGTATTGGTTTGAAATTTTGAACATTTTCATATTTATAGTTAATGTTTTGTTTATATAAAAATATAAATTGTTTTATACAATAGTAATTAATTGTTTTGTATTGTTTCATGTGAGCATCGGAAAAGTATCTGATCATACAAGGGTCCTAGTCACTGTGATGTCCCTAATATTCAAAACCATATAGTTAGGTAATAAAAAAAACATATAAAATATAATAAATTAGCTGACCCGGCTAACTTCAACATTCCATTAATATCGTGTTAACTTTAGTCAAACTTAATGTCGGATTTCATTAAGGTAATACTGTATACAACTTTTTTTTCAGTACAGACATGTTTTATTGCTTGCCATTGCGAAAGAAGAATGGCAGTTTTACACATTAGGTCTCTTTTAGCGCCAGTTAATTAATTAATTAGTTAAATCACTTTCTGGTATACAGAATGTTTTTATGAGGTAACACATGTCTTCGATCAAGATCAAAGCATGGAAAGCACACCACCTGACGATCGGAATTTCTTGAACTGACACAAATTCAATGTAAAATTATGCGTAGTTTTGTCAACTGATGGCAGCAAATGCTGTTTGCATTATTAAAATTAATTATTTTTTTGCTGTAATTCGATAACATTTACGATATTTTATGACTTATTCTGCTATTTGGGGAAACCAAAATCGGTCCAGCTGATGTTGAGTTATAAGTGTATAAACACGACTTATATATTAAAAGTTTTATATATTTCGATTTATTACATGTGTAGACGCGCTTTTTGCATGTAATTGCTTCTGTGACTTAACATTTCCAAATGTATTGTAATTATACCGTTGAATTGAGCTTTTTGTGATATGTAAAATGCACTATCACCTTATAGATAATGGATTGTATGAAGTAAATCTAGCATTTGTTAAGCTGGTGTTGAAAATATCGCGTGAGCACGTGTCCTTTATACTCGGTGAAGTTGTGTAACTACGCTCAGAATTATGTTCACAAACTTCTTTAAATGTACTTCTTGTTTGCACGAACGTGTTTAGGGCCATAACGTCTAGGACATTACCAACTTTTAATAGTATCACTGCTTACCTGCCGACATTGGAAGGCCTACAAGTAGAAATATGTAAGATTTCTTTAGGTTTCATCGATTCGCTCTTTTCAGATATGTTGTATATGATTTTCCACCAGTTTGTGGAACCAGCTGCCCACTGAAGTATTTCCGAACTAATTTGACTTTGGTCCTTCAAGAAAAGAGCGTACCATTTCTTAAAAGGCAACGCACTCGAGAGCCCCCTGGCATTGAGAGTGTCCATGGGCGGCGGTATCATTTAACATCAGGTGAGCCTCCTTCCCGTTTGCCCCCTGTTCTATAAAAAATATCTGTAAAAAATCAAAAAACAGTCATGTGTTTGAATGTCAGATCTTTCAGGTGTATACATATAGTTAGTCAATGCCTATATTAGACCTATAAATTGATGGCATTGCTAAAAGGAAACATGATGAATAATATATATACATATATATTATATAATCTTACACTTAAACGGGTCTGTAGTACTACTGGAATATAATATTTTAAAATATTGTTTCTATACATATATTAGCCTTCTTCTCTCGCTAAAGTGCGTCCAAGAATTACATGCAATATTTTGCCTGAAACCGTGTATGATAAAGTGTATGCTATAAAGATTTTGAATTTAAAAGAGCTGAATCTAAACCTTACAAAATCCTATAAAATGTAAAGTGTGCGGAAAATAGAAAGCTTGCAGCAAAATACGTTTGATTCATCAGTGTCCATCTTATTCTTGATGTCCTTGGAGAAGTTAAATAATACACGGCATTGAAACTATAACTTTAAACAGTTGTTGAAATTGGAGTATTATGAATGAATCACTCGATAAATGCAAACGTTCCGGTCTTACAGTAACTAATAGTAATAGGTAGTAATTAAAAAAAATCCTTGCTATTTTGCTGATTCTTTCTGTGACTATTTTAAGATTAATATTATTGAATGTAAAGTGGAGTTCTGAAAATGTAACGTTCTTTGTTCACCAATATGTAGTGCTTTGAGAGTCTATCCAATATCCATTTTCCGCACGCGGAATACAAATGACGAACTGAAATAATGCACAAAAACTCCCACCCAACATGTAAATCTATTATTTACGGGCAGAAAGCCTATCTAATATAGTGTATTGTCGCTTCCGATAATACTATTACTATTTTTATGGAGCACGTTTCATATTTCGTGGTTTAAACTGTTAGATTATTTAAATTCTTCCATTAAGAAAGGGGCGTACCAATTCTTAAAAGGCCGACAACGCACTCGCGAGCCCTCTGGCGTTGAAAGTGTCCATGGGGTATCACTTAACATCAGGTGAGCCTCCTGCCCGTTTGCTCACTGTTCTATAAAAAAAATTAAAGAACCTTCCCAATTATAAAGAAATCAAAAATTTAAGAGCACGTTTTATTTGGTAATATAAAATCTGTAGAAAAACAAACCTCGGGGCTGTTTTAAACCATGTTACTCTAAAATAAATTACTATGTAGTATAGAAGCCGCGATAAATTTACTACGTATATATTTAAAAATTTAACGACACAAACATCAATTTTCGATTGTTTAATAATTAAATTTATTAGAATGTATACAGCAAATATTGTGTTGCACAAATTTATTCTAGAGCCTTTTTGCATATTTAGAGGAACTCCTCATACAGACAGCGACCATAATTCCAAATATAACGACTAAGCAAAAGAATTCTATATCGAAACAGCGATTCAGAAACATTTTAGTTGGTTGCAATAATCTGTGCTGTTACAAGAGCCTTATCTGAGTGCCCCGTCTGGGGAGTTGTTAGAATGGGGACTAGAAATGTCTTCGATTCGAAATTGCTTTGACGCGGTGTCGCAATTTGCCTTCAAGGAAATTCTGTTACGAGCGTGTATAGATTTGATGAATATTTTATAGATGCGCTCTATATTTTCAATGCTGCTTGATTTTTTTGTCCTCACTTTATTTTCAATAACATATCACGAATCAATTACTACGTAACATGATAAATTAATTTGCTCTTTTATAATAATTTTCAGCGAAATAAAACTTCAAATAGCTTTAACATACTTGTTGCTTAGCTTTTACATATTGGTTGCTCCATTAGTACTAAAATATCAGAGTCAATTCTAATTTTTTTTTTAATTTATGAAAAGCTTAATAATAAGGGCAATCAAACTAGGTAAGTGCAATATAAGCATCAAATGCGGGCAAACCGGATGTTGATTGCAGAGAAACCATTCAACAGAATTTCTGTTTTGACTCCGTGCGCTCAAGAACCAATTCAATCAAATAAGCAACAGGCAACCGCTCCCAGGAATCCAATTTGCACAACATAATGTGTTATTACTGCCTTTGTATGCGGCACAAAGCCTTTCTGGTGGCCAATATATAGGCCGTCAGATCCTGCCTGTTCCTAAATACTTTAAAGCTCTTTAGGAGCCGAGATCAATATAATCTTGGCACGATGACATAATTTTATTTGTGCCTTATGCTTCTATACCTAGGTAGGCTACGTGACCTCAATGTGCGGCGTTATGAGCATGCCCATTAAGCCTTCCGTTACTTAAACTCAGGCCAAATGATTATTATTAGCATCATAATATACAAACATTACTAAGTAAAGTCAAATATTGAACCTTATATTAATTGATAAATAATTATAGTTCTTTGTAAGTAATATTTATCGTAGTCTGATGGAGCTACGGCGTAGCAAAGAGCTACGTATTTAATTTACTGATTTCATTGGTTTCTAAAGTATCGTGTAATAACTCGAAAACCTCTTTTGCATCAAAGCTTGCTTAAATTTAGAATCGTAATCCACTTTTATCCAACCATTTTTTCAACCAAAACCTTGGAACCCGTAATATTCGAATGAATTCACAAAAAGTATAAAAAGAGCCTTTTACTTGGGCTCTTGAAAGTCAGTTAAGCATTAGGTCTTTGTGAGCTGAAAGCTAGATTGTATCAGTTAAATAATAGCCGTTAGGGACTGATAGCGAACGCCTCGCGAATAGGGTTGTCACTTGTTGGATAATTTAGTGGTAGCAAGGTGAGAAACTTAAAAATTTTCACTTTCCTGGAAGCTTTAAATATACATACATATCTCATACATCAACATCAACTTAACATATTTTTATTTTTATTAAATAATTATAACTATCATTACAAGTATGTGAATTATCAAGATGATTAATGATATTACGTTTTTCATTTAAACTTGTTACGAAACTTCTTATAACGAATAAGTGTGAGCCCTAGCAGCTTGTCATCGCCATTAAGTGTGTCGGAGGCGCGTGACGTCACACCTGTGCTGATAAACGATCGCTTTTTACTGACACGCGAGCGTTGTCAGTCGATTTCAATAGATAGATCTCTTTGGTAATTCAATTCTTAACCTAAACTATTTTGTAACCATAAAGTATCATAATAAAGATTCTAAAATCGTAAGTTATTTAAGTATCTCTGACACTTGCGAGAACTTTTTTCATTTTTGACAGATATGCTGCTAAATAGTTTTTTTTAAATCTATTATGACCTTTTTGGACGAACCTTTTTAGGCTTGATGCACGCCTATTTCCCACACTGACTTAACTAAAAATCTCTTACCTTTTTAACAATCAAATCTCTCTGGTCTAAGTTTCGAAACTCTAATACATAAGTATCAAACTCCAAACTGAATATATCATTTTGAATGTGTAATTTGAACTGAGAGCCCTCCTTAATTAGTGAATGATAATTAAGTGGGAGTGAATTCATGAGTTAGACATCAGCAAGTTTGCCCATTGTCGGTAAAGGTTTAAGTTTAATAGGTTATGTCGGTAATTCTGAGTATCGCAAATTGATTGTACATATTATGATATATTAATTGGCTTTGGTTCAGTTTTAGATAAGTTTAATCTTGGTTTAGTTTACCAGGCCTATAAATATTTTACAATAATGTTCTGTTTCCGGCAGATGAACCGGAATTATTTGAATTATAGTGTTAACAGGAACGCTCCCTAATAATTTCATTGGGCGATATAACGTTTGGTCAGTGTAGATTGTTGGATATAGATGAAAAGTAAAGGAAACAAAACACATCCTTTTGACTTAATTCTGTTTTACAGAAAGCTATTTACACAATATTTTATATTTACTTTGGTTTTTGTTTTATAAGTTTTTTTATTTATACGTGAATTCAATACGTTATATAAAACATACTCATAAGCAGGAAAACATTTTGTTACTATAGAAAAATAAATTACATATTATATTATTTGGTTCTGTAATGACATGTTTTTGATGATGGAAGTGCTTTCCTGAAGAGAACTCTTGTTGGGTCGAGTTTCATAAATAAAATTGCCTTTATTTCTGACAAGGAAAAATGTAAACTTTATCTAATACATAGACCCACAAACAGTACATATATACTGTTTGTTTGAGTTTAATAATGACAATAGAGTAATTAAAACTTAACAACGTCAAACTCAATTAGGCACATTTGGTACATTCCTTTCGAGACAATTTTAATTGTATGGAGTTTTAGTTTAGTTAGTTGTATTCTTATTGGACCTGGTTTATATACTTTCAATTTATTTTCATTTATGTACCTTAGCTATCGTAGAACCCTTCAGTACAAACAGGTTCAATAACCACCTACTAGGGCTCCACCACAGCCTCATAAAAAAGATATCATGACAAAAGCATTCTCCAATCGAATGAATAAACTATGTAATAGCCTTAGGCGATTCAGTTTTATGTCCAAAGGGCGCTGCGACAGCCAGCACCGCGATGACGTATCAAAACTGTGTGATTTATTTTAGGAAGCTGGCCCATTGTATAGACCAAGCCTGGGGCCATTGTGTGTCCCGGTCTATCGATCATGTGAGACCTATTCTATATTATTATCTTATCGAAGTAGTGACGCACATTTTATCTCTAATAGGAAATGCGCTGTTCTAATATTGCCTTATGACTCGATTGTGGTAATCCCGATTAAACCAAGCTTAGCTCTACTACCAATTGAGCTTAGTAAATTAACTTTTGCAGACTTTTAACATCTTTTTACGACTTTAGTCGTATTTATGTAACAAGTTTGTTCTACCTCGTCTTGATGCAATATTTTTGGTAACTAGCTAGTATCTACATAGTTATCAAGTATAAAAATAAATCAGTGGCGCTACAACCTCTTTAGGTCCTGGCCGCAGATTTCTGAATTCGTTTCATGATCATTTTTTAAATCTAATAGGCAAGTAGGTGATCAGCCTCCAGTGCCTGACATGACGGTTTCCTCGCGATGTTTTCCTTCATCGTTTGAGCAAGATGTTAAATGTGCACATAGAAAGAAAGTCCATTGGTGCACAGCCCGAGATCGAACCTACGACCTCAGGTATGAGAGTCGCACGCTGAAGCCATTAGGCCAACACGGCTCTAGTAATCAAGTATACGTTAGCCATATGTAAACACATGGTTGCAAGTTATAAGTATAGAGAATATCACAGAAAAATAACATATTTTGTGACTCGTAAAAGCACAGGAGATAAGGTTTGAAGTTGTTGTTTGTGTCTCTGAAAATCAAACAAAATGTGATAAAGGCCATCGAACAACGTTTAAAACAGACACAATTATTTAACGAATAATCTCTTTTGGTCATTTAAATTTGAGCACAACCACACAGATTTATATAAAAATAATAATAATATATAGAAATTTAAATGTGTGAATTTATGTAGTTATTATGTAATTTTGTTATTCTTATTAATTTTATAGGTTTGTTTTTTGTCTCGTCTATAAATGTCACTGTTGTTCACTCGTGTCAATTTGGGGTCATCTGTTAAAGCAGGAATGTTTTTATAAATAAACTAGCGGATCCGACAGCCGTTGTCCTGTCTATACGTCTTTAATTTGAAAATTTCAAACTTTTTTTAATAAGCTAAAACATTCTGGACCATTTTGATGAAAATTATTATTCAAATGTTATGACAATATCTAACGATCCAGCACATGGTCTACAATAACACAATGATAACAAAACTTTTTTTTAATTTGATCGCAGCGCTAACTGTCGGGACAGACTAAAATTAAAATTCGAATATTATTTAAAATTTGACAGTGCGATGGTAGCGCCGTCTGTCGGATCCAATGTAAAACATTCCAAAATCAACAACTACTAATTAATTTAAAAAAACATTGTCCAGCGGACAAAATTGTGAATCTAAACCATTCTCGAATCTCCACGAACACACACAAAAAATTTCATCAAAATTGGTCCAGTCGTTTAGGAGGAGTTCAGTCACATACACACGCACACAAGAAATATATATATTAAGATAAATCTAAAGTAGAATGTTGAGACGAAAACGTGTTAATTAAAATCTGAATTCAGACAAGTATTGTAGTATCAAAATCAGGCGAGTGAGTTATTGCTGAGTGAGCATTGGATGCAACATTAATCACTTGTCGTCATATATCAGCGTATTGACGTCGAATGCGTTATTATTCTCGCGAACTTTCACTGAACACTATTCTTTACTTCGCATTCAAGCCATTTCCGGCTGTTCATATAAACAACTTGTTTACTTTACTTACCTTTCTTTATTGAGGTTTTGACCTTCGTTTTTAAATGGGCTGAGTCGGTTATTTCCCAGAAAATACTCACGTTTGAGGAAAAATAAATGTTACAATTAATATTGTCGAAAACGGCGGACCAATTCTTAAAAAGCCGGCAACGCACTACTTTGGGGAAATGTGAGTGTCCATGACCACTGTATTACTTAACGCGTGAAAAATGTGCCCGTTTGACTCCTGTGAATATAAAAAAAAAACAAGTTTATGTGTAGAACAAAATAACTTCAGCATTTTATCATAAAAGAATTAAAAAATTTATGCCCGAATATTGTACGACAAAATACGCCAAAAAGTTTTGTACAAAGCATAATTTGCTCTCGAAAATGAATTTAGAATTTTTGAAATCAGTTGAAATACTATGGCTTACTGCTGGTAAATCCGAGAATTTATTTCACACAATTTTCGAAATCACATAAACTTTGTTAAGGAATCTGAGTAGTTCTGTAGACCCAGAGAAATATATATTTAGGGCCAAATTGAATTTCGTCTAAAGGTTAGAGGAATTTGCTAAAACGCGACTACCATTAGTTGAGACGTGACTTAGAAAACATTTCGATTCTCTTATCCCGCTGTTTATATCGTTAACCCCGTATACACTACTCATTATGGTCATCTACGCAAGTCTTCAGTCTCTCAAAAGGAGAAATGTATAAGGGTTAAATAAAAATCACGATCGAAGGTTATTGAGTAATCTCTAAGAGCAGCTATTAGGCGTATTAGGCGTTTTATTTTCTTAGCCTTTCATTTTTACAACCATCATGGTTATATATTTTATATGTGGTTATAAAATAAACGCATTGGAATTTTAAATAGCGTTGCGAAAAACATGAATAGAAAAGCCCCGGAGAGACCTATTTTATGTAGATTAGAGGAACGAGTGGGATGATGGCCTATTCCAGCGGGTTCTATTCAAACCTTAACCTGTCAAAAACACCCAGTAACATTACAATCCTTACCTGGAAACTTTGACCTCAGATTTATGTAGGTGTTTCTTGATAAATATTTTTCTTAATAAGAAAGATTAGCCGGCTTGGCCGGGTTTTCTTCACGATGTATTTCATCACCATATGATGTGACTGGTTCATATATCGAGAGTGTCCATTTGCGGCGGTATCACTTAACAACAGGTGAGCCTCCTCCCTGTTTGCCCCATGTTCTATAAAAAAAAAACATTTTACCTAACATTTCATGGTAAGCAGACAACTTAGATTTTATATTTCTATATTATTTTATATCACTACATAAAATAAATATGTTTTGTAGCTTTTAATTACTATGTTTGTAATCCCGATAGAACATTGTTGACATTGCATACTATATAAACAATTTTAAAGCAAGTTCGCCATCAATGAGATTAAGCTAACTTTGGAAATACAGCTTTAGCTCAAACTCTAAGCTAATGGGAATTAATTGAGGATTATCTAAAATACTGTATTTCAATTTAAATTGTCAACGTTCCAGTCTAATTTGTATAACATTTTCAGTAATTGGAATATGGGAAATAGGTTTTAGAATGTTTTTGTTTTAATAATAACCATACCTACGTTTGATTTATATTGCATTTTTAAATATTAACATACTTATACATTTTCTGCTTTACTTTTTAAATATACATCGCGCGCTAATTATAATTAAAACGCGCTTGGCAATTAAATAACATAAACAAATTAAACGTTTATATTAAATACTGGCGAAGCTAATTCATAAAAAAAGTAAAGAATCAGTGGCGCTACAACCTCTTTAGGTCTTGGCCTCAGGTTTCTGAATCTATTTCATGATCATTTTTAAATCTAGTAGGCAAGTAGGTGATCAGCCTACAGTGCCTGACACACGCCGTCGACTGCTTGGGTTTAAGATATGTCGGTTTCCTCACGATGTTTTCCATCACTGTTCGAGCAAATGTTAAAGCTAATAAATAATACAAGTAATAGTAGGATCAACAAATTTAGAGTTTAGAATCACATCGATTTGAGGTATATGAATCAAATTTCAATGAAATTAGGTTCTCCTTTTATTTTATTATACGAAGTTACTGTTAGGAAAGCTAAATTTAGAAAACATAATATCGACCGGATTGCCTGTTTTTCGGATAAAGAAGTAACAAAACCTGTACAGTCACTGCATGTCCGATGCATGACCTAACGAGTGAAATACTAACAGTGTGTTATCTCGCTCTACTTGCTTCACACTGTGCAGGTTACAAACTTTAATCTTTAAAGTTTTTAACTTAAAATTTAAATTTTTTAAATTTACAATTCTTAAAAGGCACGCACTTGCGAGCCTTCTGGCATTGACAGTGTCCATGGACGGCGGTATCACCTAACATCAGGTGAGCCTCCTGCCCGTTTGCCCCCTGTTCTATAAAAAACAATCTACTATGTGTTTAATAAAGTATTAAACGCTTACGAGAAAAACATTTGCGTTTGACGAAAGTGCTGTACGATTCTGCTTGTTAATACCTCTTTTCCTAAAAGTTCAGCAGGTTGGTTGCTTACATACAAAAAAATATAACAGAGGGGCAAGGCAGGAGGATGATCTGATGTTAAGTCATACCGCCGATGGATACTCTCAATGCCAGATGGTTCGCGAGTGCATTGCCGGCCTTTTTAAAATTGCTACGCTCTTTTTGTGGACCGTAAGTCAAATTTGTGAAAATTGAGCCTAGACTGGATGAAGTGATAATATGTAGATTTAATTTGTTTGTATATAAAAAGATAGATTTGCCATTTTACAAAATCGCACGGCTATTTTATTAACATACAAAATCGCTTTTGACATGTCCCACGCGGGACTGATTCAATTATAGGGCAGTGGGTTTGGTTCCCGGTCAATCTAATTTTTAACATAGCTTAGAGCGGAACGTAGCGTCTATGTTATTATGTTACCTAAAATCCGATTTTGGTCAACGTTAATCAAGTAAGTTTCAACTTCAATTATGTATATTATTTGATATGGCTTTTTCACTGATGGTAAGTGTAAATATCATAGAACTTTTAGCAGTCTGTTTAAACTTTATGGCACCCTTTGAATCAACTCTCGAGAGCAGTGTTGTCACTGACTCTCATTCCTGCGGTCGTAGGTTTGATCCCTGGCTGTGCACCACTGAATTTTTTTTCTATGTGCGCATTTAACATTCGCTCGAACTGTGAAGGAAAACACCGTGAGGTTACATGACTTTTTGGGTCTAAGGCCCGTCGTCGGTATGTGTCAGTCACAGAAGGATAGTAGCCGACCGTTGTTATCACTATCGCCATCCGACATTTTAATTTAATTTATAAAACAGGGCCGGTGCGCATGCGCAGTCCCTGATCGCAGAACATTTAAAATAATAGCGATCGATTCAACGCAATCGCTGTTTGCCTTGGAAAAACTTCGACAGCAGCGTCCTCGCAGCAGCATCCTCCTTCACCACGACAGTGCTTCCGCACTCCGCAAAACGGACTGTTGAATATTTGACTATGGCAGGTGTCGAGATAATGAGTCATCCGGCTTACAGTCCTGACCTGGTGACCTACGACTTCCATTACTCCCATACATACGACTACCACACATACTTCCAAGAACTAAAGATGAAATTCGAGGTATTCGCTTTACGAGCCCTGAATTTGCGAGAAAGCGTACGAAAATTCCATAAAAGAGACCTCTAAGGAAGAATGGGCCCACTGCTTTTCTCAGTGGTTCCATCAAATGCAACGATGTGTAGAGAGGGACGGAGATGTCTTCGAAAAACAATAAAAGTATTGGCAACTTTATTCATTAAACCGATTTTTATAAATTGAAAAATCGGTGGTGAAAAAAGTGCTACCTAGGTATACATAGTATATTGTGTTAATATATGTTATATCTTTGTTGTATTAATGTTTTGAACATGTGTTAGTGAAAGTGTACAGTTTCTGGGTCATTTGGGTGTTTTAAATAATTGAGGATTTTAGTATTACTCTACATTAACCACTCGCGTACAACAAGAGAAAATAAGCGAAATAAACTGTAAATTAATATGAAACGAATGAATGCAATGTAATAGTTGAAGAGAGTGCCTTCAACGATTAACCCGCAATTTTATATTTAAATTTTAATTAAATATCAAACTAAGATAAGTCTTTCAAAAGGACGGAAGGATAAAGATGATGTCTCCTAAACGGTATTCCTCTAAACGGCCATCACAATGGACCCCGATTGTTACTTTCCGGTTGTAGCGATTTGAAATAATACTTTGAGGTATTATAAGGCAACTGACAGCCTCTTTATTAGATAGAAATTCATCTAATACCATCAAACACTAGCGGCAGCTAATTTTAGTATCAGAAATAATATAAGTAGTTCGTTAGTTTTTAAGAAATTTAGAATTAAGTTTGTTTATGGAAGAATTGGGAGCCCTGACACAGGTAATTTTTACTTAAAAGGGTTCCCAAAACTTACACTTAGTACTGCAAATTTACTTAAACTGAATAAACACTTTAATAATTTATATTGTTGTTTTGTTAACAATAATATTACTATATTATTGTTTAGTACATAGTTTATTACAGATACTTTGCACCCTATGTTCTGTGGCGTTTTGTCTTTATTATTTGAAATATATTTTAAGTTTTAATAAGTGTTATCAACCATACAAATATAAGTATCAGAAATAAATGAGCATGTATGTAATCCAACAGTTTCACACCAAAAGCGATACAGAAATGTCAATTGATAACAAAAATGTGTGCCTTGCGGCCCACCGTTCTGTAATACGCCCCACCTATGTACACAATCACTATACAAAGAAGAATAGCATAGACATGGCACTAGATTAAATAACCGGGATTTACACCGTGCCCTGAATGTCTAACGTATAAATAGTGAGCGTTGCGCTTTGAATACGAAGTAGTCGGGAGAATCCTCTGTTCCACCCACACTAGATGAATTTGTACTTACAAAACTGAACGATAAACTTTTTCGAGTAAACTTCCATTGCGTGCTTAAAAACGCGTTTTAAAGACATCCAGATATTTGCTAGTATACGAGAGGCAATGTAAACTGTTCATTGAATGTTTTTCTGTGTACTGTACTAAGTGCTATGATATTTTCTCGAAAGGATAGAGCAAAAAAATTAAATTAGTAGAGTTTTCCCTTAAGTCAGTCGAAGTAAATAGTGTTGAGTCAATAGCACTGTTTGCTTCTATTTATTCGAGTGATATTGTTTTGCTACTGAAATATATTATTTGAAGATTTTGTGTTATAGTGAAATACATAATGTATGTAAGTCAGTTGAGGAAATTGAAATGTTGTGTATACAAACGTTGGAGCTTTTTTGTTATTGAAGTTCTTATGAGAACCTACAAAATATATACAGAGCGATTGATTTTTATTTATAAATTTAATTAATAATATTTTTGTCATTCTCCTAAAGCAGTATGTGTCTGATCTATGATAGTCTAACGTTATCCATTTTATTAAGTATTATATGCGATATTAGACAATAATAACTGCAAACCAAGTATCCATTGATCCATCTGTTATTTAGGCCTATAGTCGTTTATCATAGACCAACAGCTATCAAATCTATTTATCTAAGACTCGAAATTAGACATAGAAACTGAGAATACACTTTCACTATTTCTTACATTCACTTTATTACACATAATTCAGGCAAAGTAAAGCTTTGTAAATCGTTAAAAAATTTAAAAATTCCCCGTTATCAGCGGAATTTGTGTGGCAATAAAAAGGCAGGTGTTAACTCTACGGATAGAGCCGTTTGGTATCGGCGATCGCTAAACATTTTTATAGTGCACTCGGGCCCGCTCGTTAATCATCAGTTTACATTCAGCTTGTAAAGCATCGTTTACGATCACGGATACATAGATATTATTGATGATAGAAGCGATACTTATTAAATAAATAAATTGCTGGTATATTTTGGTACTGGAAATGGTAAAGCGATGTTTATAAATACTAGTATGGATTTTTCAGGTAATTTATAAACTATAAAATTAATGTGTAGTTAAATTTAAGAATCAGGTAATTGTGTAAGCTTACACAAGTATACTTTTGTTTTTTAAACTGAACCGGTATTGCCATATTTTTACGCCAAAGAAGTTATACTTCTTATATATAATACTAGCGACCCGCCCCGGCTTCGCACGGGTGCAATGCTGATACTAAATACACTACAGAAAATCTGTGAAAGTTGTATATAAAATCATGGACTTTTCTGTAGACCTTTTCAATGTGTACAATACTTAGTGCAAAGTGTTAAAAAGTGATAAAACTAGGCTTTTATCAAAATAATGTAGGGTTCAACCTGCGTTTGCAATGTAAGCGGAAAAAATGTAATTATTTACGACATCACATTAGAATTTTCAAAAATAACAGTACTTCTCCACTATTTAATGGATGTTATTATACATATAAACCTTCCTCTTGAATGAAAACCACTCTATCTATTAAAGAAAACCGCATCAAAATCCGTTGCGTAGTTTCAAAGATTTAAGCATACAAAGGCACATAGGGAGAGAGAAAGCGACTTTGTTTTATAATATGTCGTGATTAAGAAATAATTTTTTTCGACGTTCGAAGAAAAAACGACACTAACAATAGAAAAACTAAAATGTTGATTTTAAGGTGTCGGTTTTTTGAGACTTAGATATTTTGAGAGAGATATTTTTATAATATTTAGCACGTATACAGTAAATATAGATATATAAACATATGGAGTGATGATATACTGGTACAAGACCATCTATTGGGGCTTTTACCTTAGTAATAATTAATTTACAAAGAAGTTTTACTTCTGACATGTGTACTTTGTACGCACGCACTTTTTTTAATGTAATTGGAGGAAAACGAACAAGAGGCTCACCTAATGTTAAGTGATACCGCCGCCCATAGACACTCAGATTGGCAGAAGTCTCGCAAGAGTAATGGCGGCCTTTTAAGAATTGAAACACTTTAGAATGCAGATAATTCCACATAGTGACGGTGCGCGGAAAAAACTGCTTACTGCCTTGCTCTGCTTAAAAGCAAGAAGAAACTTAATGTGGTGAATGACTGTATCAAAAATTATGGAGCACCCTCAACAGAAAATAAAATTTAAATATCTATTACGATTTTTAAATTGTCTCCTATTGATACAGTTTCGTATCTTTGTATATCTTTTCTCGTAACTCGTAACAACGCTAGAGTAATGCTGTATAGTTTCTCTTGTATGTTATATGTCACTGGCCCACTGTTAAGCGCATATGGCGTATCCAGTAAAGTAAATCGATGTATTCCTGTCGTTAATCACCATTGAACACTTAAACAGTGTTAACATCAGCGAGCCGTGTTTGATCGTGTCGTGTCGGACACGAAACATCGAAACGTTACATCTATATAACGTTTTGTTGAATTACCTTCTGACCCTTTTGTAGGCTTTGTGTATTTTAAGTTTTTAAAAACTTCAAGTTTATTCTTTTTTGTCAAGTTAATTGGTTAATTGTCGATATCAAACATATGACTCTGTTTGCTGCTTATATTATGCACTCGGTTTATCAACTTAAATATCTAAATATATTCGATAAAGATATTATATCTATATGGAAACCGATCTAATATTCTGTAACGTTTGACATCGGTGCCTTTTCCTAGTTAAATGATAGTATATATGAAGCACGTTAAAATGATATAACTGCTTTATTAAAATTTGATTACATTCTACAAAGCATATTTGGAATCTATAGATTTAGAAATATGGTAAGATAATGATATTTTGGTGGTTATAATTTCGTACAGTTGTATTTGGGATATAATACCCGCGTAAAGGAACGGTCTGATTCTTGAAGTCATAGGTTCGATCCGGCTGTATTACAATGAACTTTCTATGAACACACATTCCGTTAAATGAAAAAGTCATCAGCAAAATAATAAGGAGAAAAAAACCAATAACTTATTTGCCTATTATGAAATACACATTACGCAACATATACAGAAATTTGGGCCCTAAACCTAGGTTTAAGCCAGTTATCATGTATGTTACAACTTGGCTAAGATGGATAAGAGGGCAAGAGATCCATAGTAAATTGTCTAAATTATCTGAGGAATAAAAAACATCTTTGAGTTTATTAAAGTTCCTCATCTTCGAAGCTGTACACTGTAAGCTAAAAGCTTAATTACTCGTTAACGAGAAACATTTAAGTTGAAAGTTGAACTTACAAGTTTGTGCTTAAGAAACCATAATGTATAATTATAACATGATGCCTTTGTAATGTTTTAATATATCTGGAGGGTTTTTACATTTTTGTTAAATTTTAACGTACGCATATATATTACCAATAAAAAGAGGCTTTATCACTGAGCTTATTTTACACTTAATATCATAGTTTTAGTATCTAAAATACAAGATTTTTGAAGTTATACTTCTTTTACCGCGATGGAAAAAAATGTTGAGAGTGAATTTTTAAGATGCGCGCGCACACCAACACCTAAATTCGACATCGTAAAGTTAGGTCTAGGTGGCATGAAAATCGATAACTATGTCCTAGAATATTCTACTACTACTCGTGAAACACGTGTTCTAAATATATATATACTAGATTTTTTTTATAGAACAGGGGGCAAACGGGCAGGAGGCTCACCTGATGTTAAGTGATACCGCCGCCCATGGACACTCTCGATGCCAGAGGTTTCGCGAGTGCGTTGCCAGTTTACGAATTTGTACGCTCTTTTCTTGAAGGACCCTAAGTCGAATTGGTTCATCTAATAGTATTTGCTTTAAAATACAAGCGTCTTTTATTCAAGTATGATATTGTTTTATTTTAACGGACCCATGGTGTTTAATCCGCAGCTATTTAAAAATTTGCGAAAAAGTTTGCGATTGGCACCAGTTACCGCAGAACAAGTGTTTTCCTTGATCAACGTTTGAATATCGAAATATAGCGAGGAAATCTCAGAAATAAATAAACACTGCCTCAGGGATCAAACTTTTAAATTTATTCATTGTTTGATTTACTTATATATATTTTTATTAAGTGCTTAGGGTATGATTATATTATTATATCTAACCTAAATTGTTGCAGCTTTATACTACTATGATTTTGTAACGAATTTTTTAAGGCTATATACACATATGTTTCGAAAAACATGAATAGTAATCTATATATATAAAAGAAAGTCGTGTTAGTTACACCACTTATAACTCAAGAACGGCAGAACAGATTTGGCTGAAAATTGGTATGGAGGTAGCTTAGAGCCAGGAGACGGACATAAGATACTTTTTATCCCGTTCGACAGCGTTCCCGTGTGACTTGACATGAAACGTCAGTCACTATAAAACGTGGTATAACAAAAAGGAATCAGACTTGAAATAAGAAAACGCAAATGATAGCTATTGACGTATAATGACAGCTATGTAATGACAATTTGATATTTGTAAGAAATCAATATTCAAATTATTTCTATTAAATAAATAATTAACAATTATAATGTAATGATAGTGCCATTGCCCATTCGTATAAACAGTGAACTATAAAACTCGGTATGGTTGAAAATTTGAGTTTTCAAAGACGATCGAATCTTTCCCGACAAAGCCGTAATGCAAGAAGAATTCGAAATGACTGAAGAAGAACAACAAATTGCACGTGAACAGCGCCGCGATAGTAGGTATGGCTCGACTTCGTGCTTCTCAATCACGAGAGCAAATATGCAACCTATGTACTAAAATACAGAAATAATAATGAATGATTAATGTAGGTATTTAATTTTTTTGTATTTTTTTCCAATAAAAAAAAACTGCTTATTTATTGCCATTAAGGCGGAACAAAGTTCGCCGGGTCAGCTTGTTTAAAATAGTTAAATTTTAAATTAAATACAAACATGTGAACATTATGAAATTGATTCTTTAGACTCTCAAGAATAAGGCTACTTGACATTATCCCCAATTCATTTAATTCGAAATCACTTTTAGAAAATTACACTTCCATGTTTCTGCCTACTAAAATCGTATCCTATCTACCGAATTAGTAATTATTTATCCTTTATTGCCTTATACAAAAACACACATAACAAAAATAAAAAATAAAAAAAAACAGTAACAAAAGATATAAGGCAAAGGGCGGCCTTATCGCTTACAAGCGATTTCTTCCAGGCAACCCTAATGAGAAACACAACGTTAAAGAAAAACCATCAGAGGGTAGAGTACAAAAAAAATCAATTAACAAAAGCAACAAAAAAACAAAAAAACTAAAAACTTAAACTAATTAAGTGTATTTAATAATTTATATTGATTTTTTCCTGTCCTAAATGTTGAAACCTTTTTCTATCATGTATTCCATAATTGTGTTTGTAATAATAAATTTATAATATTACGGTGAGATTACGAATTAAATATTTTTTTTAAATTAGTACGTAAAATTAATGTCAAACAAAGCAAATTGTCAATTAAACCCGTGTTGCTAGGTGTACCCGGTCGCGGCCGAGTATTCAGTCACCGGGCGTGTAATATGGAGCCGCGCGTCACCTGGGGACAAATGTTCCCAATCCCCACGGACAAATTACTCGATTATCTAAATAAATTACTAACTCTCTCTCGCCTCTAATAGTTTTGTTTCATCTGTCTGCTTGTGAATGTGAATATTTCGTTTATATTGTTCTTGAACGCGTAGTAAATGGCTCCATCTAGTTTTGGTTAACTAGGTTAACGGTACTGATCATAATTCTTCTACAGTTTACATTCATTACAGCATGTAAACTGCTGTCTTTAGGTATTAGTAATACAAAAAAAATGGTTAGAAGTAGATAATTGTGATGAATTTAACATAATTAATGTAGCAATATTGGCGTCTTTCTTTCTTTTCTTTCATTCTTTTTCTTTCAATCTGCTTAATAAACATTGGCTTCTAACCCGCAAACCAAACCTTAAGATTAAAAATGTGCCAGGCACAAAATAACTTTATCTATTAAGACTTTATAATGAAGAACGAAACCTATATAGTGCTAATGGAATAATTAGTTTATAAATTATTCGCGAATCGCAAGTAGCAAATAATTTCGAGTAAAATGATACAAGATTTTGTTATTCATTTAGTAATTTTGCAATATAGAAATAGTCTAATTAAAAATTATACCAATGAAATATTTTATCGATTGCGAGGAACAGTTTTACGCGTGGGACTTTAGAGGTTATGAGTCTTCAAAGTAATCACGAAAATGAAATATATAATTTCAATGAAATACAAAATTAATGAATTTCAACAAAATAATTTATAAATCTGAAGACAGACAGAAAGATCTATATCAACATTACACGATATAGTTATCTATTATATCAACTAAGTACTATCGTCATTTTTCTTCAGTCTCTGTGGGCATATTCTTCACAGATTCCTATCTCAAGGGACCATCGCTACCTTTCTTTCATGTATTTTATCCGGCTACAACGAAACATAACATGTCATTTCCCTACAAAATGGGTAAATAAGTTTTGGAAGATATAATTTTTTGATGTTATTTGATTTATTATGTTTTGTATGTTAACTGTTGAACTTATATCATAAATGTAAAAAAAAACGATTACGATTATGCTGTGCTTTAGTGTCGTTCTCGTGTCACGTTTGTAATGTAATTCCTCCGAAGTGGCTCGACCGATATTCGTGAAAGTTCCACCCCTAAATTTATTTTTTAGAGAAAGTTTTGTATTTTTTATGATACATGCGTACAAAAATAAACGCAACCCTTAATTTTCAACTCTCTACGATCAAGAACTATTCTTTATTTGTTAATGTAACTTTTTTGTTACTTATGACTTGATTTATGAGGTAAATAGGTAAAAACTCACAGAAAATAAAGTGTTTTCATTCCGGAAAATCTTGTATTCTTGTTTCCAGAAAATTTGACACATATTACATACTTGATTATTAATGAAAAACATCAAATTACATAAAAATCCATTTATTCTTGTTGATAACTATGAACACATGAAAAAAATTGAAGGTCCTTCTTTATATTTATTTACAGTTTCCAAATCAAGGGCGTAAAGTGGGCGAGATTAACTGTCAACAAACTGTCCGCCACTCTTTTAATTAATCAATCGCTAAGTTTTTAGTTTCCGAGGAAATTGTAAAGAACTGCCTGAAACTGTATTGTTAATTAAAAATGGAGGCAAAATAATATGTAGCACTTTTATTATAAAGTATTTCATTTAATGATTAAGCTGTTAGTACTTTCACAAAATCATAGACGGCAACTTGTTTGCAATATGAAGCTATATTAAATATCACGTTTTATTCAAGACCACTCAAGTATAATACCAGATAAGTTCTAAACTTCTTAGACATACAAACAATCATCGTAATCACAAACTTTTAAATATTTTATCGAAAGAAATCGAAAACATTTTCATATAATTACGGTTCTCAGTTTAAATTACTTTTCCAATAACATTACAATCTACTTATTTTCGTAGTAAAAATATTATTAGCTTCGTAGGGTTCACACAGGGTCGTGAGTTTCGCAAATGATATTCAGTCACATAAAACTATAATTTGTTAAGAAAAGCCTCTTTACTGTGTTCCACTGACGACGGGAATAAGTTGGGAAAGTTACACAATAAAATTGATGGCTCTGGGCGGGATGTCGTTATTGTCTTAAGAAAGCTCGCTGTGGATGTGCCAAGAGCTTACGCGGTTATTGAACGATTGTTTAAGTCTATTAATTCGTTATTTTAATATCATTGTTCCTGTATTTTTTTAAATTTGTTTTAGATCAAGTAAAAATTGTACCTTGTAGTACTATAAAGCAACTTAAAAGTTTAGTATAGTGTAATAGTTTTTATGTTCTTTTCAGTTTATTTTTACAATTTTGCTATATGAATGTAAGACTTTCTTTGCAAATAAAAGAAGTTTACAATAGGAAATGACTGTACAATTTGAAAGAAAACAGTCCATAGTAGGAGACTTAGTAAAAACGCATAGTGTCTCATTGTCTCGTAGCGTAGAGAAAGAAAATAAAGTGGAGTTATATTGATTTTTAGTTAATTAAAAAAGATTGATAAATCGGCTTATTTAGAACGAAAGGAATACGTAGAGACAGAGATGTTCAGTAGTTCCATATGAGGGAATACTTGGACCTTATTCCGTTGCAAACGTAATGCATACATCTCAGTGAAACATCCCATAGCCCCATCCATAACAACCATCTTTTAAGAAGCCAGTTTGGCTTCCAAATGACTGTGGAATTTTCTGAACGTGACTGTGGAAAAATTAAAGAAAATTTCACTAATTGTGTCTTTTATTAGAAAACCTAGAAAACAAATATCGATATAATATTAATTAATCTGATAAAATTTAGTATGTTTTATTACATTTCTTACACGCTAAATCTTGTAACTCAATACGTAACAGTAAAAGCAGTCGATTTTAGTATTTAAATCGTTTTATTTGGACTAATTCAAGTTGTGACGTGTCGTAATAAGAGGGCTCATTATTTCTCGTCTAATTGTGTTTGTTTCATTAACTTTTAGTGCTGTTCCGAGATTTCTGACGACAGTTGTTCAATGTTTCCACTTTCCTCCTTTATAAACGATTCTTGTAATTTTCATCATTTTATGCACATTTCGTATTTCTGTGAATACATTTTAAAGCTTAATTTCAAAACGCAATTTCAGTCCACATATAAATTAAGTAGAAGTATTTTTAAACGAATTGTTCCGAGAAATTTTACGTCAATAAACTTAGCTATATATATTACTAGATAATTGATAAAACGGCCTGGAACTAGTGCTGGGCAGGCTACTTTTAATTAATTTGCTATATTTGTTTTAAATATTGTTTCATGATTTGCTTTTTTAAAAGCGTACCGAGATGTTTTTTACGCCGAATTTTTCTCTCGGCGTACACACTCTGTCATCTTTGCCGATGAGTAGGGATGCCTACAGGTTCGAATTTGATGATGTGGTATAAGTGATACAATGATGATCTTATGTTCCAAAATAAACGTATTTTTTTCTAAAATCGCCGTAAATTCGTTGTTGTTTGGCCGGTAGCTATCGGTGTAAACTACAGAAGTGGTTTGAATTATTCGTATTTACATTTACTCAGCTCGCACCTAAATGCTAATTGAGATTCAAGAACACAGCCACAACCCATAGCTAGTGCGGCAGCGCTTCGCAAGGCAAATGGGCTCCGCAATGTTTGTCCACTTTGCGGGACTATTCTCATACTCTAAATTGTGTTTTAACATAGTAAACTAGAACGAAATACAAAAATAGGTTCTTTTTTAGATCAAATGACCTTAATAGCTGTATGTATTAGTTTATTACAGATAACAGAGTAGTTATAACAGCAATGTGACATTGTTTATAAATTTAAGGAGAAAATTAACATATTCACACTTACTGCAGTCTGACTAACTGCAACAATTTAAATTTAATTCCACATTCATTTGGTTCAAAAAGCAGTAATAATCAATAAACGTCAAATGGCAAACAGTTTAACCAATTTCTTAATGACACTGGAAGAACAGAATAATTTAAGATACAGGCTAGGCCTAGTTTAAACGCTAGTGCTCATAGAAGTATATTATGTATAAGGTTAACCACAGTGAATATTGTATATGGAATGAAATGTTTGTTTTGAGTCAAATAAAGTAAATTTTCATTTATTTATTTAATTTCAACTCAATCAAAGGCCATACATTTTGTGATATGCATATAAAAGTTAACCGGAGACAATTATTAACAGCTCATTAATTAAATTCCATAAAGGGATGTTTGTTTCTTGGATTTACAAAGGGTGGTCCAGAATAAGTCGGTGGGATAGTTAGACAAACAGAGGCAGACACGTCGCACGCATTAACGCCTGGAGACGTGGACGGTCACTTCACTGAAGTGTGAGCGGAGACTTAAGTGCATCGCCCAAGTATTGACGTGGGTGAATTAGGCAGCCAGTTGCGCCGAAATAGAGCTCCTGTGAAACACTTACTCAATGCAATTATCAGGTCAATGATGAACTCAATTAATCTTAGAACGTAATAATTCAAACTTGGAATCGATTTGGTCTCATTAAAATATATTAAGCTCCGGCTTTAATAAAAATAAATCTCTAAAAGTTTTTATTGTTTTTAGCGGAGTTAGCCGCATAGAAAACTCGCATCCATTGTTTCCTTTGAGAAACTAGAAAACCTTGCAGGACACAAAAGATTGGCCTACATTTATTGCCCATAGATATACCTAGATACATATAAATTGCACGATACATGAAAAAATCCGAGAAAGTGCCTTTACAAATTTTCGACTTTAAACTTTTAAATCGCATTCGAATAAAAAACTTCATATTAAAAGTTATTTTGTGATGAATGTGTTCAATTACTTTCCACGACGGAATAATTAAAAAGTTTCCGAGTCGTATAGATGCAGATGTGAATAACGACGCGAATTAGATCCAATTACAAGTTGAAATACTTTTACACAAGTTTGAGAGGTGCTGACGTATAACAGGCGTGTCGAGGAATTTATGCTAAATAAAAAACAATTACAATTTAGTTATGGCAATTAAAACAACGATTTTTTTCCGTTTCCAGTATTAATAAATTATTATATTTTATATTTCACAAATTAGGATTTTAAGAAAACATAATTTTAGTCGCGATCATTTATTAATTAACCCTTCGTTGCAGAAATATAATGGACATAGTATATTGTCTTTTATTAACATAGCTTTACACATTTAAAGAAAACATTTTTTACCGAAATTCGAAATCATTTATTCATGTAGGTAACATAATGTGCACTTATGAACATCAAAAAAAGAAATATACTTTAAATACTTCTAATTTTACATTTACTGCCAGTTCTCAAATCAGGGGCGTAGAACGGAAGAAAAGAACTGGCAATAAACGCTTAATCGCGAAGTTTTATTTTTTCCACAACGTTTGTAAGGGGCCGCAACCATTACACCACGATCCACATGACATCTTGAGTAATGAAGAATAATAAAATAAATGAAGCTATGTATCGTTATAAACTTATAATTATTTAACTTATAATTTTAAATTTTTTCGACGTTTTCTAACAATACGTAGTTGCAATCCGTAAAAAACTGATTTCTCTGACAATTGACATTATTAAATGAAAAGGAAGGCAGGCATCATGCGGCTTTACCGCTTTCGAGCGATCTCTTCCAGGCAAGCACTCTACTAAGCCTAATTATTTATGTTTGGGTTCTCTGGGAGAAACTGCAGTAAGACCACATTCTCAATTACAATTTATTTCATTTTATTTTTCACCTGTTTTTTGTTATTTTAATGTAAATAAAGTTTTTTTATTATTTTACCAGTTCAGTTCTAATGTTGTCTGTGTTCCTATTCCCTGATATGTAAAGCACATATGTGTAGGCCACCCGCTGGGCTCGTAGCCGCACAAGTGACGCGCTAATGCCGCATGATGGATGTATGCGTCCAACATCGGATTACACACACACTCACACCATCTTACGACACTACGTCACCGTGCACTTATACCATGTTATTAAAGTTATTTCCAGAAGAAATTTCTGCTTGAAATCAAGATTACATTTAGAATGTGAGAAGTTTCATAAATACACATATTTCACGTAGTTGCATACAATTTAATACAGTTTTATATGTAGATGATTTAAATGAAACAGTATAAAATTCTTCTTAACATTCTAAGATAAAAAAATGTTTTTACGGAGAAGAAACTTGTAAACTATGATAGTATTATTATTACATATTTTATTTCTTATTGCATTTTAAATAATAATTTAAGTTTTAACATTTATATTGAATCAATTGATTTATTTAACATATCAACTAAATATATTTATTAATTTATAACATAAATATAATTCTAATATAGTAACTAATCTTAAAATGTAATAACTTAAATATATTATTAAAAGGAGTCCCTTTATGCAAGGTTCCGAAGATACTGGCAGCGTTTGCCGTTTGAATATATTGAATATCTAATTCTTTGTCCGAGGTAGCTGCCAGCTCTTTGATCTCCTGTGATGTCGACTAACCTTTTTTACCCTAAAAAGCCTTATAGCACTAGGACCCCATGGACCAAGGGCCTCGACACCGAATGGGTCATATTATATTCTGAGCCTAGACCCCTGCATTTGCAAGCTTTAGTTTTTTCAGCTGCATAACAAGCCGCACCAGCTCTCTTGTTGGTTCCATGAAGATGGGAAGGGGCCAGTGTGTCTGAACAGGTCTGAACAGCCTCTCTTGCCATCGTCTCTTACAATTCCAGTTGACTCAAGTAGACTTGGCACTTTGACGGCGGCAAGGGACCGACGTATGATATCGTTGAGTGCGGCATTTCTCGAGAAGTGGCCAGTACTTTTTTGGCATGACAGTCTGTGATGTCCTAGTAAAATTTGAATTAGTGATATTTGAACTTTCACGTATAAGGTAGTATGTAGTAAAACCCTCAATTTGGATTTCATAATTAATTTATTTTCAAAATATTTATAATCAGTAGCTGAAGTCTTATAAAATCACATCATTTGTATATTATTTGTATGTATGCATATCACCTTAATCGAAGGAAAAGTTAATTCCCTTATGGCGTTAAAATAATATAAAATCAGGTCACAAGGCTTAGTCAATGACCGATCACAAACGTCTGCGGTTTCCTTTCAAGCTTCAGAAAGCCATTTATTGTCAGACCATTCATTTTGAAATCGCATTTCAATAAAAACAAAAACGCACCGGAGCTAATTAAAAATTACTCGTATATTTTATCAAATGAATTAATCAAATGAAAATCCCAAACGAAAAGGGATTGTAAAATGTATCGAATGAATTGCAATAGTGTTTTGTAGAAAAATAAATTCCTGCATGTTTACAAAATCAGAATATCTGATTAATCTATTGAGACCATCGCGACTATTCCGCTAAGTGAATTAGACAAGCGTGGGTGCTTTGACTCAGCTCGACACAAACAGATTAAATAATATCGCATACAATTTACTAGTTTCTGCACTAAATCCAAACTCAAACTGAAACTCAAAATATCTTTATTCATATACAAGTACACTTATAAACGTCAAAAAAAAATTAAATTAATTGTAAATTTACATTTACTACCCGTTCGCAAGTCAAGGGCGTAGAGCGAGCAACAAGAACTGGCAAGAAACTTTCCGCCACTCTTTTTAATATCTAAGTTTTGAGTCATACAAATTGTTTGAACTGGAGCAAATCAATCGCAAGGATTAGGATCATCTAAGTATTAATTATATTTTACAATATGTTACCTATATGACTACATGATTTTTGACTTTGACTTTATCACAGTAGGCCATACCAGATCTTTGTACTTTGGCTAATTTGAAAAACGGTTGAGTGGGAGGTGTTCGGATTACTACCTGCAGCTGTGTTTCATCATAGGACCCATATCACCTCAATATCGTTCCACATTTGAGCGCTATTTAAGGCATTTTGCCGCAAACCAGGGTTGTGTGAAACCAATACGACTTGACTCTTATCAATTCTTAAAAATTTCGCAAGCCATGGTATGGTGTATCCAAGGGCACTTAGTACCAACCTTTTACCCGCTTGCTCCCTTCAATTTCCTATTATATAAAGATTTAAGAGAGAGAGATTTAAGAAGATTATAAGTGTATATTAGATATGACGTCAACATGGCATTTAATACATCTAACTTGCTCCAGTTTGCAGGCCCTACTATAAAGACTAAAACTTATTCTTTCTTTTAGGTTAAGTAATTAATTTTGATAGGATTATGTCCCAGTGGAGGAACAACACGATTACAATACTCTGTTGGTTTTTACAAAAGACGCAAGTAAGTGGCGAGAATAGCAAAGTCAAAAGCCGTGACTCTATTAAATTATTCCATTTCGTCGAGTCAAAATGACGTCGTAATGTTGCGAACATTCAAAGAGTTCGCAAAGGGGTGTTTTTTATACTTTTTTCAGAGTATTTCGCCGGTGGTCAAGAGTCCTCTTTCATGTTTGGACAAATTGTTTGCCTTTTTCGGATTTTACTAAAACTGTTTTTGTTGGGTATTTCCGAATTTTCGAATGTTTTTCAGAAATATGTAGTATGTGACGTTTGTTTCCGTATTTTTCACTTATACTTGTTAAAACCGCTTACAAAAACGTCCAATTGCTCTATTTAATGATGCTGTTTTGTCTTCCTCGGTCAAATTGTGTTTACACTATGATAAGGTAAGATAGATACATTGAGTAGGTACTTATTAAATACTTCAATGATTTTTAAAATGTACTGTATATAACTCGAGTTAAGACTGACTGAATTTTCTTATAAAAATAAACATTTGTTACAAGTTTTCGGATAAAAACTCATAAATTGTCAAACATACAGTACATTATAACATTTATTCAAAAGCAATAAAGTATCGAAAAACAAGAGGTCGCTGGATTTACTGCGATCTGATGTTGTGTGAGTTATGTGTACGCGAGTTATGAGTGTGTGATATGAGTCACTTTGATTGTTATTGCTGTTATGTTTGCTAATGCTTCAATATCGCGATCCGTACCCGATAAACGATATACCATACATAACATTTCCCCAATTTTGTTTACGTAAATTAGAGTTTATTAAGCGCAAGTAATAAAATAATATCTTAGTTTATTTATTCTTTACTTTCTTCGTCTTCACTAAGACCCATACCTCACCGAGACGCCATGGCGACGTTACCAGCGATGTCACCATGTTGGCAGCGTAGCCAGAGTCCATAGCTTCGCATGCGGCGACTGGCAAAGCTGGCTACCTTATGACGTCGCCAATTCTTTGCACGTGTTCATATGCTCCGTCACTCACTCAGTCGCCAACAGTTCCTATTGCACAGCTTAGAACTTTTTTGCCTTTTCATAGTCTCTTAATTACGTTTTTGACTTAGTTATCCTGAAAGAAATTGTTAGAAAGGCTTCTGCTCCTAAGTATCAAATATAATTTACACAGAAAATCATTTTAATTTTTTTTTTAATAAATAAAAAAATATAAGGATTATTTTGTTGACATTTTTATTTTAACTTAGTTTTTATTTTTATTTTTGTGTGGAGACAGAACTGAATGCATTGGCGATGTGGAGACTCAGTCTGGCGACGCAGGAAGACTGGCCACGTCTCCATTCGGTCTCGGTGAGGTTTGGCACTAACCGATGCGTCATCTTGATCGCACGCATTAGCCACTAGACTAACACTGTTCATTTAATTTTAAAGGTAAGACATATAAAATTGTCTTTAATTTTTTTTCGTCCTGCATGAATATTTAGTTTTAAGCTATTAATTTAAGTGTAAAGAAAACTAAATTTCTTATAAAGTTAGAAGTTGTTTTGAAGAAAGATTTTGGAACTAAAAGGAATTTTATTAAAACAATTGTTTTCAAGTAATATCTCTCTTACAAAAATAAACTCTTAATTGAGCTGTTGTTCTAAAAATACATATTTTAAGCAAACTTATATATTATAATAACTATGCTAAGAAAATTTTAACTACTTACTGTATATTTTTGAAGTGAAACTTCTTTATCGGTGCTGGTAAAAATATTACCGTCACATTTTCTGTTACGCGTCATATTTTTACGTTACTCGTCACAATTTTCGGTTACGCGCCATCTTTTTCTTATCCCTATCACGGTTGATTCGAAACCATTTGAAGCCATTAATAACTGAAATATATAATAACGATAACAATGATAGTAATAATTCTATTACAATTAATGAAATTCTGTAAAAACTCAATCTAATGGTTAAAAGATTAATTATTTCATAAATTGTATACACGGTGCAATGACAATCCACTAGTGATTTTTCTTACATTACCTACCTGTATAATTTTATTGCATTTTATCTGCAACGATAATTGTAATTTTTTTTTAAGAGCACTGGTTATATTATGTACTAACTATATAGTAGTTTGTAAATAAATGAGAATGAATACGATATCTTTGTTTTAATTTGCTACCATTCCATGTGAAAGAAAATTTAAAAAAACATATATTAACGATAACAATGATAGTAAGAATACTATTTACAATTAATGAAATCATAGTACCTTATTACAGGTAAAATGAAATAATTTTTAATTATTTACAAATTTGGATTTAAACTAAGACCCGTTTGAGCACTATCAAAAATCACAACGTTCAAAAAAATTTAATTTAAATGAAATAATATCGTTTATTTGCTAAGAAAGTGGTACAATTAGATAGATTATTTATAAAAATCCGCACAATCAGCCACATATAAATAGACTTGCAAATGTCATATTAATTTTATAATGTCATGTCATAAATATATTTGATAGCCCTTGAAATACAGATTTATGACGGTGAGACGTTTAATACGGGACTAAGACTCGATACGACTTAGGATTCTTTAAGAAAATAGTGTACCATATCTTTGAACGCCAAAAAAGCGTTTTTTTATTGTAATAACAATCTCAATATTTTACCTGGATTTTGCCCCCTATACAATGAAAAACCTACGAGAATGAGAGATGTGAATGAAAAGAAAAGAGGAAATAATGTCGCGTTTCGTTTGATTGGTCAAAGGGAAAGATGGATCGTGTCGCATATCTATGATTGCACTAGAGATTCTGTTGACCAATCACAATCATATAAAACGCATTCCATTCGTCTTTTGTTTTTTTTTTCACTATTTTGTGCTGAAGTGAAGCTTTTGTATTATACATAATATAGAGATCATGGAACATTTAGAGCCTTACTTAGGACTATTTAGTAATTTAAGTCTAACCTTATACACTAATCAATTCTGATCTTTTTTAGCACTTTGCCCAATAACACTACTTGCAGACTTAAGGGAAACACAGTATTCTTGTGTTCTATTTTTTCAGTTACCCTTGTTATAAACTTAAGACTTAATATGCACAAACACTCCCTAATAAAAGTAAACATAAACTTAGCAAATAATAACACCAATAAACGATGCTTATCACACTTTTACTATTGTATAAAACATAAAAATATATCTGAAAGTATGATTTCGGCGCGTAACAATTTATAAGCAATCAAATTGATAATAACGGGTGGGCTAAGGATTTTTCCCCATGTTCGCCGTTTTCCCCACGACGCAATAAAAGCAGATAAATGAGCTGATAGAAGTTATGAATGCCTGCGTTATGATGTCACGTGCCTCGTTATTATTGCGAAGACGCCGGCGCTTCATTTAAATATTTAATTAGCAGATGTAGTTGTTGCAAATTAACGCGATTTGTCAGAAAGCTTGTTGATTATTGTCTCGCTAATGCAGATAAAATACTTCATTATTAAAACAAACAACTCTAACAATACACTAATAATAATACATTAAATTATACTCCTGTACGGTAGCGTAGCAAGGGGGGGGGCAGTCCGCACCGGATGTCACCTTTTTTTAGGGTAACATCCACCCGGTCCCTCAAGTTTAAGGACAAACGAAAAAAGAAATCGCTAGCATAAAAAAATCTTTTCCAGGGATTCCTCCACTACCATTTTTTTTTAAGGAGGTAAAAATGCACAACCGCAGGCAATAGTAATATAAATATCAAAAGATATAATAAATTATCCTTTATTTTTGTTGTGCGTAATTAACTTAATTAGCGAGTACATATGCAGGTACGAACAAATAGAATCGCGCAAAAAAATACTGCAATGGCAGCATACCTTTGGTGGCATTGAAGATATGCCGACCAGCTTAGCCTTCTCCAGTCAATGGTTTGACTGGTGGAATATCATGCATGCGGACAAGGATAAGCTTTTACCGTGTCCTGCCTAAGGCGATTGTTGGTGGCGCCGTGGCCTTTTAGTGGGAATTCACAGTAGCGAGTCCCACATAACCCTTCACCACCAGGCAACCGTGCCGCGGGCATTCGTAACGCATATCCCCACGAAAAAAAAGATCGAAAATCATCTCTTAAGGATGCAGGAAAAGCAGCACCATTCTTACTACACGTGAAAATCTCAGGCCAAACCCTAAAAGTTCGGGCCACTGTTTTATCAAAGCCGTTTAACAGAATAAAACATAATATCAAGGTCGTACATTTGTTGGGACAATTCAGTAAAACAGTAGGCAGTTATTGTGATCAATGAAACAACAAAGGCCCAAACCCAATTTCATTTCACTTTTTTTCCCTTTTGTCTTTGTGATAATTCAGTTTGCCTTTGTATTACAATTACTTTATAGCTTTTGTTGATTTTGTTCATAATTAATTTTGTAAAATGTGTCTTTGATGTGGAAGAAAGGGTATTATCTCTTTCAAATTAGGTTTTCCGTTGCGGTTTTTAATAAAGAAATGAATTATTTATGTAGATACGTTTACATGAAAGGATTTAGTGGTGGTAGTGAATCAAAGAACTTTGTGAATAGAAAATATTTATCATCTATTTTACTGATAAGTAATTATGAGTTGTAAACCGATGAGGGTTGGGACAAAATGACAAACGGATGGTGATTGCCGTATATTAGACGCATTATAAATTATTATTGAAAGCTTGTGTTATATGGAATTTTGGGCTTTTGTTATAACTTTGTGTTTTCTTCAATTATTAAATTACGATTTAGTTTTATTTAATGTCAAGCTGTTTGAAATGTTTTTGTTTTTCTTAACTTTGGGAAATACCCTCCAACTTACGATGATAAAATAACAATTTATTTTAGATGGTAAACATTGCCACATAAAAATAGGTTTATCAGAATAAAGTATATTCCAAATCCTCCTGGACCCACCTTAATGATAAGTAAATAATAGATTTAGTTGAGTTCAGTTGTTGTTCTGTGTTAGATAAATTGATTTTAGTACCTGGTTTATAAATATTATGGGCAAATATTTATTTATTTAAGGCACCGCGGCAAAAATTAATTGCCGGTTGGCGTGGACAACATAAACCTAAATTATTGATGATTATATATAAAATGAATCACTTTTTATAAAAACACTTTAGAAGCCAAAAAGGTTCAGGTTAGATTTAGATTGTCCACACTTGTTAACCATGAAATATTTGCCGCGGTGGTGTTAATATATAAGTACCCAAAATTCTAATTTGTCTAATTATTGGAAGTTATATATTCCGGAGATTCTTCGATCTGTTATTTTAGGGCACTGTCATAATAATGTAATGGTGAGTATTTAGGCATTCGGAAAACGGTTTTTAGAGCACTATCTATGGTTTACTGGTAAAGCAGATAAGATTTGCAGGATTGTTGAAAGCTAATTTATACTTTTAGATGTTCCTCAAGCAATTATTACAGAGAGTGATAAAGAACATGAATCAATTTTTTTTTAAGAATTAGTCAATTGTAATAACTCTCAAATTTGGTATGCTACCAATTATCATCCACTGAGTAACCTACAGAGCAATCGAATAGGGTTATTGGTACAATAATATCAAGTTTCATTACTAAGAAACATATATTAGGATTTACATTACAAAATTTGGCTGATTTGACATTTAAATATTGACGAAAAACACTATCTAGTAGTAAGTGTAGTATAAAAAGAGTGCCGACGACTTTATTGCCAGTTCATCTCGTCGCTTTTCTTCTCAACGCTCTTTATTTGAGAACTGGCAGTAAATGTAAAATTCAGACGTTCATAAGTGTACATTGTGTTACCTAAATTTAAACAGTTAGAAGCATTTTACTATCTATAAGAAAGTTGTACTGAAGATAAAATACTAAATTTAATGTAGGTGATAAAATATATAGGTTTGGAAAATAAACCTATTTTTGTCCAACACAGAGAAAAAGTTTAAGGATAAATTGGTACCAAAGTTTGATAAAGCAATAATTGTTGGAAAATTATCTTATAATGTTTTAAGTTAAATAACTGGTATGGTAAACCGTTAGGGGTTTTATAATGCTTGAAGCTATACTAGAATGGAGAACAGCAGTTAAAGAAATGAAAAAGTATCTTTCCATTTCCTCAGTATGTTGAGGGAATATGATGCGGGTAGGGATAAAACAACGACGCGAACGGTGATTGCCGTGTATGGGCTTTTGAGTTATAAATTGTTCCTTGTGTTACATGAAATTTTGTGTTTTGTGTATTTTTGTTATAACTTTGTAAGGGCTATGTATTAAATGATTATTTAAGGATTTAGTTTTATTTGACTAAGTGAAGCTATTACAAATGTTTTTCTTTTTTTAGCTTTTAAAAATGGCCTCAAATTAGTGGTCCAATTATACGAAAAATTACAGTTTGTTTAAACCACATGAAAATAGTTGTGGTAGCATAAACCAAAAGATTTAGTTTAGTATATTAATAAACTATAACAGCAGTAAAATCCAATGAATTATATTATGAACTTGAACGAAATCCTGGTTGCTTAATAAACACGAATAAATAAGAATTTTGCGTTTGAATTTTTTTAGCCTCGTTGTTATAAAACTTATAGTAAATGTATCATGGGATTTAAATAAAAATAAAACTTTATATAAAAACTTCATAGTTTTGAATTGATCTTAATAATGTTTATTCCACTCAAACGTAAACTCAAAAAACAATTTTCTTATAGATATCAAGTCTAATACCTTAGAATTTTTTATCTGTGTCACTGATAAATTTCAAAGGTTCTGCCTTGGGGCGTAACGCGTCAATGCGATATAAAAACAATATTTATTCATGCAGAATAGTAACGAATCCAAAAAGCAAAGCACTGAATGAGGGACATAAATCGAGAACATTCCACCTCTATTATACTCCACACATATATCATCTTAACCCTTCGATACTCGTAAAATATGGGCCTTTGATATGGAAATGTTACCGAAGATTTGAAATGTACCACTTTTTCACCTTCGCATGAAATATTTGCGAAATTTCGGGACGTGCTAAAAGACCAGTCGAATAAATGAAAAAGCCTTTTACTATTTTTGTGGCATGTTTTATTATTAATGTCAATAATACGCACTGATATATTACCTTTTCTGCTTTTAAAATAGGTAAATGTTATATTAAAATAAATATATACATAGTTCTCGGATTTTCTGTAATCTGTGTACTGCAAACTTTCCATTTCTGATTGATTTACAACATATTTACTTTTATGTCGCATTGGTTCGGAAATATCTAACTGGCGGATTAACGTTTTGATAAATATTAAAATAGATAATGTAAATCGGAATTATTTTGCAAGCATTTATTAATTTTATATTCATTTACATAATACAATTGTTTGTTTCGCCAAGAAGTTTGTACTTTCTAAGACGATTGGAGGCAGCAAAATCGCCTATAAGCCATAATGAATTCGTAATTCTTTGAAATACTATACATATATACAATGAAGTTCGAAATATACATTAGTAAATTTATTTCAATTCGAAATATTTAAATAGTCGTAGAGTAACACAGGTTTGGGTATTTGTAATGCAGGTGGTCGACATGAATAGAATTAGCCGACCGCGCGCGGGAGCACCGGCTCTCATTAGCATAGCAATGTTGGCGGTGACTTCCCAACTCGGCAGTATTTGCACGTAAATCGAGTGAGCCGTCCGTCCGAGTCCCATAGTCCCGCCCGCTAGACGTTCCGAATTTGAATTTTAAACTAAGCGCCCCGTTTTACTGAAGGTACCGTTTTTAACACCGCAGAATAGATAATTGAGATTTTGAATAATTTTATGTTGTTTAATATATTCCATTCGAAATGGCTGTGTTTTACGAGCCGTTGTATTTTTCGTTGATAATGAAAGCCTTCAGTGTATAATTTCAGGAAATTTTCATTTCTGCGATTCATAGGAAATAGGTAGGTAGGTAATATCAAGCAATATTTGATGTTTTATGATTTTTTCATGCTCCAAAATTTCGTTTATACGATGTTTTTTTTCATCATACGATTGCCTGAAAGAGATTGCTGTCGGAATCTAGACCGCCCGTTTGATTACTAAGTCACACAGTTGTATTATATTAAGATTTAGCGGCCCGTCCTGGCTTTCCACGGGTGAACATTTATTTTATAAACATTTTTTGTTCATATGTTATTTAATATTGTGGAACATTTCTTTGTTCCACCATCGATAGTTTCAACATACTACTAAACTAATAATAGTTTTAACATCATAGTTTCAACAGCGGCGTATGTGATGAAAGATATTTTAAAGGCTTTTTACACCTTGGGTAACATTATTTTATTTTTAGTCGGGTACTTTATTTTTTATCTTGCAATTAAAATAGCTTATATTATTTAGTGGATATGTTTTAAATCAGTCCTTTATAATAGGAGTATAAATAATAAAATGAATTAATTGTATATTGCATATAACTAAGATCAAATGAAATATTCATAAAGAGGAAAATGTTAATTAATTAGGCCTGTTAATGAGTCCGACCACATTACCAAGTAAACAAAGTTAATAACAGGAATATAAAAGTTGCAGATGCCTAAGCCACCAATAAACATTTTATAGAGTACAGTTCGCAGAATTTATTGTGAGGAATAAAACATAGGGCGAGTCGCGAATTTACTGCGGTTTTAAGAGCAAATTGAATGGAAATCGCGTGTACACTCGTCTTCATTTGAACAACTTTAGGGGATGCTATATCAGGGCTATTATATTGAAATACGACCAGCTCTTTGATTATATTTACACGCTTTTCGGTTATATAATATGTATTTTTTTTTCTTAGCTTAGAAGTAAATATAATAAAAGCAAGTCTCAAGTATTACTTTGTATGGCTAATATTATCTAAAACGTAGTAGCTTATAATACAACTGCTAGTTAATTTGTGCCGTTAGATATTAAAATCACACTTTACTAAAAAAAAGTTGTGTGGTTATGAAACCACGGCAAAAGTGAAACTTGTTTTCACACTATAGACAGTTAACTAAATTTTTTTCGAATTATATTCCATTAAGGTATAAAAATCGCTTTATCAATTATAATTTTATACTTGGAAAATTGGAATGATAATGGGGAATAATAAAATTAGACTGTCTCTAACTAATATTTTTATTTAACTCTGTATCTTATAGAGTACGATTTACATAATACTTAACAATTACTTAGATTATATATACATATCAAATAAAAGTAGACTAAGTCTCCAACTAATATTTTTATTGAATTCTGTGTCTTAGAGAGTATGACATACATTTAGATTATATACACATATTAAAATTGCGTGGAGCACTGGCACAAATGAATAATAGTCTTTCTTTCTTTATTTCACTTTATCCCTACTCCGCGGCCGACCATCACGCGACATGCGCTACACAGACCAAAAAATTTGAGACGATGTGATAAAAGTTTCACTTTAAAAATGCTACCTCAAGGCAGTGACATATGATGCACCTAAGCAGTGTAAGTTTGGTCAGAAATCAAAATAACTTATCCATGAGATTACTTCCACTTTCGTTGTGATTAAAACCGCAACACAAAAGCCTTATGAGTCTAATAACGCAAAGAGGCTTCATCACAGATTATTTTAAATATGTTCCAGGTTTCAAAACAATAAAGTTCTTTGTAACGTTATTAATTTCTAGCTCGTTTAATAGCAAGTTAATACATAAGATAAATAGGGTATTCGCTAGTTAGAGCAGGTCTGGCCACATGGCAGCCTGCCAGCGACATAAATAAGGCATTATCTGTGCTGTTGCTTCCATTTAACGTCACACCGACCTGTGCTTCTTGCTCCCAACCATTAGATAAAGATTCTTGCCCAACGGATGTTATTACAATTAGCTATAAATGTTTTTCATAAAAATTTTGATGGATAGAACGTATTTCACCTCTGTTAAATTATACTGAAATAAATTAGGCGTTTTATCACAAATTGAAATATAGCACGTTTTGAGACATGCCGATTCCGTCTCGATGTTTACCTTCACCGTAGTAGCAAGTGTTATTTATTGTTCACATAGAAAGATAATTCCTTTGGAACAACGCAGTGATTCAAACGCACGACTTCAGGATTAAGTTACACCTTAAAGCCATAATCTACTCACATTGATGCAAAATGAATTTAAGTCTAAATTAATTGAAATCAAGGAATATTTAAACCGTCATTAAATCTTAGACGGTTATAAACAGGAATGTCATAAAGTTAGAGGATCAATTCAGTGAGGATTTGCGATTTGCGAAGTTTAGGGTGCCATATTTCATTGAAGACAGACCGCAATGACCTTGGGCGATGCGGGCGCCTGCGACTATTAATGTTTGTACGATATCACTTGCCTGCTTTATTGCTATCATCTGTTACCCCATTACAATATTATCTTTATTAATTGACATTGATACTTCTGATAATTCTAACTTTCTAGCATTGAGACTTCCGTATCGTCCTATGCATATTTATTTATTTATTTTATTTAAATATTCCTACAGCTAATCACTTAACAATATTCAAACAATTACATTACACACAAAAGCCAAAACGGAATACACATTGAAACAGAAACATAAAGTACAGTTTTACAAAAGTTCTAAGGGTAGAATATATATTTAATATGTAGTAACAAACAAAGCCATTATTAGTGAAAGATACCTGAGTTTTTTAAATAAGATAGAGCTTGACAATTTCCGAGTCAATCAAGAAAGAACTTTTAAGATTCTGATTAGACTTATGAACTACCTACTGCAAATCTATCAATAGCTTAAAAAACCTTTGACACAGCAATCATCATTTGGTTACTTTCAAAGAATTTCTTATGCACCAGTCTTGTTAAATGTTTCCTTAAAATCACTACAAAAAAATATGTATATACTTGCTGAATATGCATTAAAAAGTTCAATATGTCGAGCCGTTTCGGTGGACTATAGTATCGAACACTATAACACGAAAATTTTATATGTCCGGTGGTGGCTGGCTATCTGTCACTCAGGTCTCCTGTCTTAGAGACCAGTCTCTCACATACACTTTCAAATGTTATCATCTTAGTTTAATCATTATAACCTTGTATGTATATGTGAGAGAAGAAATAAAGATTATTATTATTATATATATAAAGATAAAACAGCTTTGATTGAAGCAAAATGGTGGTTTAACAGCTGGCAGGGCCCGAGGCATTTCCGATATAATTATGTTCGGATCAAATAATGGTTTATTATAAACATTTATATACTGATTTATCTACTGATTGCCGAAAGGTTTTACCGCTTGCTTCCATTTCAATTTAAATTTAATTAATGTAATTCAGATTGTGCTGAAAATATAAATATGTTTGGTTGTGATTTGTCAACTCTAGTCCATTTACAACAAAACCCATTTGGCCATTTCATAATTAATGTTTGTTTTTTTAGATCTGAAGCCGAGAAGCTAGGGAGAGTGAAATCTCCCCTTTCCTAAAAAGGGACTTTATTTGCTTAAGGCCCTATTCCGCCACGAATTGCTGGGTTTCGGGGTGGAATGTGGTGCGCAGTAACAATTAGTTATGTAAAACATTAAATAAATGTAATTTTCTAATTTTTTTTTAAACTTTTTATGATTTTTTTTTCGAAAAATGATCTACTATATGCAAACTTCACAGAAATTGCTTGAATAAAAATAAATTAGTTTAACAAAAGGTTTTTAATATCATAGACATAAATACAGGTTATACTATTATTTCATTTTATCATATTACTACTAAATTTGTGCGTGTACAATAGTAAAATGGATATGTATCCAAGTTCATGTAAACTACTCAACTCCACTACATATTTTTTCCTACTTTAAGATACGATGACAAAAAATGAAAAGAAACAATGTACTTTTATGAGTTTGTCAAACCGATAGCTGCTTAAATTAAGTCGGGTGGGCTTAGCGTCTCCCGTCAGGCTCACATTAGAGTTTCATAACGATATTTACCAAACGATACGATCGTCATTATAAACAAGTTCTTCCTTGTGTTTGTGTCTTGTTCTAAGTGGCGGACCACTTAACTAAAAATCGGTCTAAACTAAATTCTCCAAACTCGAAAATCACAGAGCGGCGGTAATCGCGAGCTTTCATTAAAAATTCAACGGGTAGCTGAAACAAGTTCAGTTTTTCATTTATAAAGTTAACTGAGAATACAACTCAGCTGTTTTAAGGCCGAAGCTGAATTATTTAAGCAAAGAAAAATTTCCAAGTATTGGGTTTGTGTGAAATTTGAAAAACTGAATTGATATGCTAGTTTTGAATTTCTTTCCGGAAAAGTCGATCTAATACTGAAAACTAAATAATTAATGAATAAAATTACTGAAAGCAAAGTATGTTTCCACTAAAATTTGTGTTGCTGGTGACAATATAAACCTAAGTTGGACTAATTTTTGATTAAATTATTGATTGTATTTCTTTCATGTTTACGTGTGTTTTAATAATGTTAATCTGCTTTTTTATTTCAGATTACACAGAATATAATATTTATATTAAACAAAAAGAATAACCCAAGTAAGGCGGTGAAGCGAACCCGAAACAACGCACCCTGCTATTATTTTTAAGAAATCATTAGATTATCAGATTTCAGCTTACTATACTTAAATAAAATAATAGAACTCCAAGTGTGAGAAGATGATACGCAATCATATTAGTTCCATAATATGTCGTAGGGTGGAGCTGCTTGCCTCCTAAACTAACCTACGACCTTCGAGATGACAGTTGCAGCCAGAAGACGACCTTTTAATTTTAAACACTTAAGGTCCTCCGAATACAACTACCAGTAGTTATAATTATTAAAAATTGAATTCAAAACGATATTAAGTTTTTTTAAGAAACCAGTTTACTTAAATTGAAACAAAACCTAAAACTCGTGGCAATAAATCATGCTAGACATTTCGAAATTGCCAAGTCCTGCCTGAATTCGCTGATTAATTAGCCTTAAAGTTCAGCAAGATTCTACTATTCATTAAAACGATGAGAAAAGTAGAGAAGAACCTCAACAAAGTTGGTTCCTGCGATTTATCTAAGGTGGAAGCTAACATATGTGTGTATATTAAATAAATATTGCGTTAATTTAAACCAATATTCCAAATTTGTACAAAATACAGTGAGATTTTGAATTTTGTTTCAAAAAATTACTTTCATAGCTTATAAATCCATTAAAGTTACTATATTATTAGTATTGTTCATAATATGTTATTGGAATTATATTATTCATCTTAATAGAATAGAACTCGTAATTATACGTCTTTTAAAATTGTATTTAATTACACTGTACGCATAAACACAAACTCTATACATACTTTACACTATATATAAATTTGTAAAAATAAATATAAAAAACTTATAATATTTTAATCGATTTATGCAGTCCCTCTGACTGGTAAGGTATTTGAAGAATTATATAAATAAAAGCAGTTTTATTGAAATATATAAACAATTTTTATAATGAGTCAAAAAAATCCTTTAATTGAACATATCAAACAAATTCTGTGGCAATACCCGTTCTAAAGTGGAGTTAATTAAAGTGGGCCCATCGTGCTTTAAACATCGGATCGCATCGTCGATCGATGCCACACTGGCACACACCCAAATCGGTCACAATTGGAGAATTAAAGGGAAAAATCTATTTTGACTCTTGTTTATTGGGAATTACAAAAAGAAACTACAATATAAGTATAAGAGCAAAAATGTATTGCAATTAGCGACAATATGATTTCCTCAAATTGAGGAAAAGGTTTCTTTAACGATATATCATACACTGCGGATATTGTATTTTTTCGATAAATGATCTTATACAGCTTTTCCTCCAAAATTTTCACATTTAACTAGGTGTATATATCCTTAACAGTAATTACATCTCATAAATTCCCAGCAAAACTTAAATTTCTCACCTTGACATAGAATGCTGATCAGCTTGTTGACTGTGACAAAACTACTACTACTGTGGGATAACGGGACTTTATACACTTGGCTTCGAAAACCTTAAATAGAAGTTATATAAAACCTCCTTATACGATTTCCATTCCTTAGATATTTATTTATTCATATAGGTAACATAATGTACACTTATGTACGTCAAAAAATAAGTAATATTAAATGAATCTAATTTCACATTTACTGCCAGTTCTCTCAATAAACTCTCCGCCACTCTTTTTAATCACCAAGTTTTTTTTACACAATGTTTGTAAGGAGCTGCGACCACTACACCATGTTCCATATGACATATTGAGTAATAAAGAATAATAAAATAAATTAAAAACAAAGATTTGTCCTATATCAGCAGGCGGACAAATCTATGTAAATATATAACAATGAAACTCTTTAAAGAATAAAAAATACCATTGTGGCGTTGTATAAAATAGTTTACTTGTTAAAATTTAGCAAATAGAAGACAGCTATACAGGAGATGTCCCAAATGTTCACGTCCCGACCACAGCGTGGGGATAACAGCAGTAATTCTATTTCCTCTCGTTCGCTACCTGTGCACCGAATTGTCGATCACACGGCTCCGGACGCATCATTGTATGTAGCTACTTAGAGTCGAGACAGTCAAATTATTTCTAATGCGTGTTGGTTTATCTTATTTAATAGTATTTTTTTCACAGCAATTGTCTTTTTATCACACATTCGTTATGGTGAAGGAAGTATTTAACGAGATCTTTTCAATACTATATACAATCCACTAAAGCGCATACAAAGCTATAGGTGTGTCAAAGATCTATGGAACGAATAGGGAAGAAAAGTATGGATATATTACATAATACGTCATTGAGAAGAACGTTAGCAGTAGCAGATGATACAATAATATAAACTTAAGTGGAAATCGGCGGGCACCTGGCAAGAGGAATAAAAAAGTGTCTGTGATGCTGCTCTAGTTCAAAGTGGAGGTCACTTGAATGGTATACAAAATTGGTGTTTTTTAAATCGTATGAATCTCAATATAAACAAGTGCTTTCATATTAAATACACAAAAAAAAACTTGTTACTGTGTATGAGCTTGACGGCGCGCCATCGAAGGAAGTTCAGGAGATTCGTGACTTGGGTGTTATTATCGACAAAAAATTAACGTTCATATCACAGGTCAAAAGTAGTCACGACTTTCTCACGAATGCTCGGATTTCTTAAACGGAATGTTACAACATTCCGTAAATTGTTTAGGCTGTACAAATAAAACAATTTTGTACAACGCTTTGGTACTTCCACTTATCATGGAATCCAGAAAGGTTAGATATATGAAAGGAGTGGCCTAACCGTTAATAAGCGATTTCTTCTAGACAATTCTACAAATAATTTATCTGATTAGAGGAAATTAAAATAAAGAAACATAGACATGCTTACTCAAATATTGGATCGTACCTAACAAATTTAAACGTACATTTTTTACATTTATTTGAATTACATTTTTTGCATTTCTAGAGTGTACCGAATCCATATTCTTTAGGGATTTATAAATACAAAATAAATTGTATCAATAATGTATATTAGTAAATCATCCATATACAAAATTATACATTATTTTGATCGACTGAGTACATCATACCACCACGCTGCCGACCTCAGTCACGTGTGCCACAAATTTCCTTCACTGTGTAGCTCTAACAGACACTATTTTTCTGATATTTTATATGTACATGCAATACCTATAGCAACTTATCATTCTACTTCTAAAGACAACATCCATTAACGTTTTTTTTCTTTGTGCTATTTATAATTTGATTATTTATATTTGTTTTTAATACGAATGGCTCTAGCACTGTATAATTAAATTTAAATTTAATGCCTTTGTATCATAATTGTTCGTCAAATACATACCGCTTAAACTCCCGAAAGTCCTTGAGAGAATTGGCTATTAAAGGCAACTTGGACGAAGTATTTTGTTGCAATTTTAGCCAAGTTGCCTCTTGCAAACTTACTAAATCTACAAGTACTTTAACAGTTAACAACTATTATGTATACAATGTAACTACAAGATCTTCGTAGTTCAAAGGTATACCTCTACACATTATCTATTTATTTATTTAATTATTTATTTATTTATTTATATATTATCGATAAATCAACATGTTTATTTAGTACGAAAACATGTTTTAATGTCTAATTAATGTTAAATTAATTTAACAAATTAAAATAAATATTTATATATACGTGTAGAATAATAGTGACAATTACGAATTATCCATACCTACCCGGTTCAAGAAAACTGCAAAAGATTGACACAAAGGCCTCTGAAGGTAGCATTCAGTTCTTAACAAATGCGATCGTTCGACTACTCGACCCTGGTCGCATGTCGAGCGACCCCTAGCTTTCCGATGTTAGCGATCGTCAGAACCATTCGTCTCTTTCAGTGGTTCTATTGCAGTACGATATGTTAGACAATTTATCCGCTGCGAGGAATAAAGTTATTCCACGTTTATTGAAGGCTAAGACGACCATATTCTTTAGGCCCTCTGAAAGACGGATAAAAACTGTAGATGTCAATTACTCATACAACAAAATATCAGAAAGAAATTTGAGAAAATAATGTTTGTTATTTTGCTTTATTTGGTTGCATTTCTCGCGTATGTCGTACTTGGAATGTACTAATTGAGTTCAAAAATCTTATCTTCTTTTGCCTAAGCAGAAAGAAAGACTGGCAACCGCGGTCGTGTAGACGAATGGTCGTAAGCGTAGGTCGCAGTCCCTAAAAACCGAAGTTTAAGTAAAATGATACTATGGAATTAAGTAATTCAGTTTGAAAACATTATAAAATAAACATAAATAAAGCAATTTTTTTTGACTCTGCATTGCCCCATTGCCCCCTGTACTATTAAAAAAAGTAAATTCTCTTACTTAAAAGTACTTAATTTTATATATGATAGCTTCATATTTAAAATTAAAACGATATTTTTCATAAACCCCGAGTTGGCTTCGTAGTTAGGCTGCCTATAGTACGTTTTGACCTCGGTAATAAATTATCTCGGAATTATATCGAAAAGAACGTTTCGGTAGCCGTTCATACACAATCACTACATAGTATAAAACAAAGTCGCTTTCTCTGTCCCTATGTCCCTTTGTATGCTTTAATCATTGAAACTACGCAACGGATTTTGATGCAGTTTTTTTAATAGATAGAGTGATTCAAGAGGAAGGTTTATATGTATAATAACATCAATTTAGGTTTCTAATGTGATGTCGTAAGAAAATTACATTTTTTCCGCTTACATTGCAACCGCAGGTTCAGCCTACGAGTTTTCAAAATAATGCACTTAGTATTGTACACATTGAAAAGGTCTACAGAAAAGTCCGTGATGGTATATGTCTGTCTCTTATGGGTAACCCACATTTTTATATACAACGTTCACAGATTTTCTGTAGTGTATTTAGTATCAGCATTGCACCCGTGCGAAGCCGGGGCGGGTCGCTAGTTTTAACTAAAAATAATAATCCCTGCCACCAACCTCGTTTTGGCACACAATTGCCAGTCGTAAGGTTATAGAGAAAATTTGGTAATAATAAGAGAGTTTTGTCTAGTAATATACTACTAATAATTATTATTATAAGATAGGTAATTGGCAAAAAGGTAGTCAAAGTCAAAACGCGTCCAAGCGTAACAAATTAAGCGTAAAAAAGTGAAATTTTAGGGATTTATATTAAATATAGCAAGTAACTGTTTGATTATTTGCATATGTCGAGTAACTACAATGAGTACTAGGTTACCTGATATTCTGGATTGTAAGCAATCTCATATATAGCAAAGTACAAAGTGATTGCTAACGTGTGGAAGCCAGCCTGAAGGAATACAGCTGCCTGCGATAATATCAAATCATCGGCAAACTCTGGAATTTAGTATTATAAATTCAAAACGAAAACCTTAGATGTTTTCGGTTTGAAGACCTAATCTATGTAACGAGAACTGAACTTGTTGTCTCTTAAATTATTAATATCCATCGCGAGAATTCTACGCGGGATTCCTGGAGAATTGATAACCAGACCAGACTTTTGAAATATATAAATCCCCACGTTGAATAGACTTATTCTTTAGCTGTAGGTAGCTGCCAGCTCTTCGTTATCCTGTGATGTCGACTAACCTTTTTGATAATTCCCTAAAAAGCCTTAACGCGCTAGGACCCCTCGGACCCAAGGGTCTCGACACCGAATGGGATAAAATTATATTCTGAGCCTAGACCCCTGTATTTGCAGGCTTTAGCTTTTTCAGCGGCACCAGCTCTGTTGTTGGTTCCATGAAGATGGGAAGGGGCCAGTGTGTCTGAACAGGTATTCAAAGTTAGCATTAAAACATTCTAGCTATTCAAAGGGGGAACGCTGGCAGTATCTTCGGAACCTTGCCTAAAGGGACTTATTTTAATAATATTTTTTAATTATTAAATTTTAAGGTTAGTTATTAGGTATATTTTTATGTATTTAATTTTTTTGACGTACATAAGTGTACATATATTAATTAAAATTAAGAATGTAGGTATGCCAAATCGGTTTAAAAAAAAATATAGTATCGATGTAACTTATTAAATGTTATAATCACCACGTATGGCCCCGTTGCACGTGACATTTTCTCTGCGCATCAGTCAGAAAATTAACATTCCAAAGAAATAAATCCAGATAGGAAAGGAAACAATAAAACGATATCACGTTTCGCTTGACTGTGGTCAAACAGAACTACGTCTACGGAACGCACTGCATTTCAACTATTGGACGCTTGTTTATGACCAGACGAAAGCAAGTTAAATCTAGTACCGTTTTGTATTCGTCGTTATATCGTCTTAATACTATTATTTTCAGTAGGTGTCAGGGCGAGGCGTTTCAACTCGAGATATTGAAGCTAGGCGCGCTAGGGAAACCCCGTCACGAAAACCGACATCCTGAAGTGAGCTGCAGTCAACATTTTAGTTTTTTGTGATATTACTAAACATTATTAACTTGATAATATATTATAAGAAAACTCTTAGGGCCTGTTTCACAATGTATGGATAAAGTACCAAATAGCTATGACAACACATAAATTATTCGAAAGATCAAAGTTCCAAATAAGATATCTTGTATATAAAATAACCTTCGCGTTTCATGTCGTGTCCATCTGACAGGCGTGAAACGCTAAAGTACTGTTTATCCTACCGATAAGCAATAAATAGCTTATTAGAAACTTACCCAAACCTTACCCTAATAGGCCCTTAATGTATTAAATACCTTTTTTCTATTGTTAGTGTATTTTTTTCTACAAACGTAAAAAAAATATGAACACATTTACGCGGTTATTTATACATTTCAAACGTTACTATTTGTTACAACTGTTTGTATAACATTGTTTGTAGAGAATTTAAATTAAATACTATATAGTCAGTGGAAAGCTATCAATTATTACATATTTACTTTGTTGTGGATACATAAACCAAAAGTTATCCGTCCGCGCCGTCAAATAAATCTATAAAGTTCAAATGTTTTTTTTATAGAACCGCCTGTTCTATAAAAAAAACATTTGAACGTAAACTTTTATTTACATTATATTACACAAACCTTCCTCATGAATCAAACCAGTAAGGTTTAAGTTCATCGCGAAATATATACGCATCAGGGGAGTGATTTTTTATATTATAATAGTTGAACATATGCTGCACCTAACATTTTGTAGATATTTATAGCTCTTCAACTTTTTTCAGGACCCCAACATACTACATTGAGGCAGCGTTCGTAAAAAACGTTCTCGTTCGACCCTTTTTTCTCCAACTTACTTGGAAAATTCGACTACGACGAAAAAGTCTTTTCAGTTTATATACTACTAGCCCCGGCTGCGCATGGGCGCTATGCTGATGAATAGCACGTTTTGCACATTAGAAACCTCAAAAATAACAGTATTTCTCCACTATTAAATGGATGTTATTATACAAATAAACCTTACTCTTTAATCACTCTATCTATTAAAAAACTTCATCAACATCCGTTGCATAGTTTTAAAGATTTCAGCATACAGACAGAGACACAGACAGAGATACAGACAGAGCACAGAGACAGAAAAAGCGACTTCGTTTTATTCTATGTAGACTACATACTATGTGACAACTTTATTTTGTTATGCCAAAATAGTTTTCAAAATCGGGTCTTATGTAAATCTACATAAGACCACCACCGGTGTTATCACACCCGGAGATTCCAATTTCACAAACTTAATCATTTTATCTTACATCTCCTTAAATAAGCTAATAACTTTGACGAGTACGTATAATACGAGTAAGTATAATTTCAATTTTCGTGAGCAATGCGTCAGTATTAATACTTTTATGTACTTTTCAAAAATCAAACTTCAACACAGGTCGAGAAGAACCGGGTTAACATACTATAAAGTTCACATGGAATATCAAAACTGTGTTTTTGGGAGTTTGTAAAGTATTAGGAATCTCATTGAATTTCATAAGGAACTGGATTACAGATGACACTTGTTTGGAAGTTACGCGTCGGTGTTTGAGATTAGCGAGCCGGGCCTGGCGTTAAGCTTTCGTTCGTTAGTTTACTACTTAGCGAATAGTTTACAATGTAATGTTTCGGTTATGGTCTTACAATGGAATCCAAAAGAGCATTATTTTGCTTAATTTAGCCTCCTCAAATACACTTCGCCATCGCGATCTATCTAGTGCTTCCCGCGTCCAATTATGAACCCCTATTGTTTTGAGGTCCTTGACTCCATGCCACCAATGCAGCCTTGGTCTACCGGGTTTTCTTTTGCCACCGGGTTGTGAGTTTAGTAAGGTCCTTGGGGTTCTGTCGTTCGCCATTCAGTGCACATGTCCCGCAATTTTGTATTATTTTGATTATTTTGTTTTGTATATAAATGAGCATTTGGTTGAGTGAATAACGTAATATATGTATTTTGCAGTGTTGGCAAAGTGGCTTCAGCGTGTGACGCTCATCCCTGATATCGTAGGTTCGATCCCCGTCTGAGCAATAATGGACTGTCTACATGCGCATCTAACGCTCGTACGTTAAAGGAAACTGTCGTGAGAAAACATGCTGGGTTCAAATTAAATCGTTTACTACTATGTAATATAACAAAAACGTTTGCCATAGCTATAGATTATATATAAGGCACTTTTTAACGAGACTCAAATAATTAAATATTTTACAACAACTAATTAATTTCCAAGAAACTTCGACATTTCACTTGAAGTATTGGAGTTGTTGAGTTAGTGGAAATTTGTATGACTAAGTTTTATTTCACTGAAATGAATAAACCGAATAAAATTTATAACTTTAAATTGCATGTAGTTAAGTTAAGTAGTTCGATATTTATGTTGTTGTAAGTTTGATATGATTTTTGTAAATAAACAAAAAAATCGAAATGACCTGTATCATTTTCATTAATAATAACTAGTAATGTTGTTTGTGTATGAACGCGAATTATCTGCGTAATACACCAATATTTCGGGATTTAGCTAACTACAACACAAATTATGATGACATATTCCACCTTTCCACCAAGAGTGAGGAAATATTTTAAGAAACTTTGAATTTATATATAATTTAGTTTTGTTTTCAAATATTAAGTGTTTGTTTAATGTTTAATTTAGGTTATTTATCTATGATCTAATGTACTTGATTGTCTTCAGTTTTCTGTTTTGTGAGCAGTGTATAAGCGTGCGACACTCATCTGGGGGGTCGTAGGTTCAATCCCCAGTTGTGCACCAACTTTCTTTCTATGCGCGCTTTTAACACTCGCTCGAACGGTGAAGAAGAGGAAACTGTCATGTCTTAAACCCAAAATGTCGATAGCGTGCACAGGAGGCTGATCACCTACTTGCCAATTCATTGAAAATTATCATGTTAGCCATTCAGAAACCTGTTATTTTTCTGTTTCGTATATTTTGCTTATCAATGTAATCTATTTTGGGTTTGTATTTTGTCTAAGTTAGGTACAATATATTTGTAGATATAAGATTACTTATAAACATATAAAAAATAATGTTTAACCTAAGATATCATTACATTGTATAATGATAAGATATTACATAGAAATGATTTTACTAATAACAATAATATAGAGATACAATTATTAAGCATAATGAGTATACAGAGAGAAACTCCAAAAGTAAAAAGGAAACGATAAAGTAAACTTAAGAAGTTCCTTAATAATCCTTATGCCTGAGAAAATTTCGTGGCAGAGTAGTATCGTTCTAGATGAATAAATTTTAAACAATTGCAATCTTTATCGTTTTCGTCAGTGAATACATATGGCTGCTATATTGGGAAACTGAAAGAACCGCAGGAGACTAGGAGTTCTTTTCATTTCCCCTTGTTTTTTGCCAGTCTGCTCCTGAGACAGCAATTAGCTCATTAGTCATCTATCCTTAGGTATCTTTAATATTTTTAAATTACAAAAAAGGTTTTTATTTTATTTTTTACGTATGTTACTTAAATGACGTTGTGGTAGACATTTTTCTTTGAATTATTGTTATTTAGAGGGAGGGTAAAACTTGCTGAGTTTCTTGCCCGTTCTTCTCAGCACAAGGCCTCCTGGTAGTTTTGGAACGGATGGCGTAGTTTTGCTCTTTCGAGAATTTTGTAAACGTTTTTGACATTCACGAGCATGCCCTAAGACGTATCTAAATTGGATAAATGAATTTTGATTTTGATTTCTTAAAAAGGAATAAGTATTAAGTATCGCAATCAAGCCAGGAAATTCTGCCAGCGTCATATACAGCCACCAGGAACCAGGAACCAAACTCTTAAGATTTTGAATTTCCAATTTATTAAAAAAAAAAATAAAAAAAATAATTAAATGCTTCTATAGACCATTCTCCAAAACAGGCTATGCAGCAGGCCTATCACACCTCAACTATAACCAATGATTTGCTTGGAGAATCAGAATTTCTTAATCGAACCACAACACCACACATTTATGTATTGCCTACTACCTGTTTGTGTGTATTCTTTAAAATAAAATGGAGATTGACTTGTTTGACTATTAAAATGTGGGATTATTTAATTTTGACTAATTTCCATTATTACAGTCTTCAGACTGTGCGTGCAACTGTGATTTCTGAAATGAAATTCTCAACAAAACTGGAATACTCTGTATTTTACTAACAGGATTCAACAAACAAACACCATCAAGTCGTGTTTGACTTGGGAAATCTTAGACAAGATATTAATGAAGTTTTGGGAAATATTTGTGTATCGCTGTTATAATTATAGTCCCTTACTCTCTTTTGTGCGTATTGTGTATATTATGATCCTAAGATGTCTCAAAACTCAAGAATTTTAGTCACGGAAATTATGGCAGTTTGGGAACCCTAACACAGGTATATTTACTTAAAAGGGTTCCCAAATCTTACACTGAAAAGAAAAATGTACCAACTTAAATGAATAAAGACTTATTATTATTATTATTATGGCGTATGAAGCTAAAGTTGAAGTTTACAAATCATTTAGTAATCCACTCTAGTGTAAAAATTATCAATGAAATCAGGCAAAACATATTGTTAGCTTATATAAGGCTGTGTAAAGAGCCCTCTGGGGTTGGTCTACGTATTCTCCCTAAGCGTAAGGTCTAGAAATAAAACCAAAAAGTGCAAGGTGCACGTTCTCCAACACCACAACTTCTATAGTGGACCTAATGAGTCAATTATTAATTATTATTTTTAATTGTTCAATACGGACTAAAAATAAATCATGTTTCATTTTCAGTACCTGGGATTTGTAACGACATGTTTCAACTTTATATGTAATCTTATTATATATAAGAATTAGAAGCAAATTATAATTTTCGTTCATCCAAGAATTGAAGCTTATAGCCGAAGTGTCAAGTCCTTTTATAAAGGAAATAAGTCAAGAAACATGATCGGGATTTTCTTCTGACCTGAATCACAAACTTCAATACACATTTATGATATGTTTCATATCTGTATAACAGGAAAATATTTGACACGATGGTTAATACTTTTTAAATAATTTATAAAAAAGGACAATGCAGTACTTTCTTTAGCAGATAAAACACTGCGTTGCCCGCCGTCGCCCGAAGACAAATCTATCGTATGTAACCTTAGGCCATTTTGTATACTACGTTTGAACGCATCATATACAATAATATTAGTTTTATTAAACTTATACTTATTCCAGAACAACATCGGTTTGATGACGTTTCTATTTCGTTTTATGTAGTTATTTTTATGCTATGGTTGCTTTTTCAAATTTTTATTTTTGTAGCTTGATATGATCTAATATATTGTTGTGTACGTGACTAAAGTTTATGATGTTATATTTTCTTGTATAATTTTAAGCATACTCGTTGTTTAATTATTATAAATTTAAAAATAAATTATGATCTTCAAATACTGAATAAGTTAAAAATTAAAATCTCTTAAATTATATTTACTTGAATTTTATTAAGAATATAAGTCCCATTAATATGGTTTTTAATAACAGACCTCCCCAAGGTAAGTAAAAAATTCAATTAAGTTGTATAGGGCAGATGCTACTTCAGGTTATTTGAATATTATGAATATTCAATATTTTCGCCCTTCAAAGGATTTTTGGGCAGAGTAATTTGACGCTTTGATATTTTTAATAACATTACACCTTGTGCGAGGTATTTTAGTCCCCTCAAGAATTCGTTTTAAACAAAACAGCTTTGAATTTTAGAAGCCTTAGTTATTATTTAATGAAACTAAGCACCTGTCAGGTAAAAACAAAATAATTTACATCACTATAAAGTTTAAATGAATAACACAACTCGAGTGAAATTCATATGATGTTTTAATTGTTCAATACGAACTAAAACAAATCATGTTTCAATTTCAGTACCTGGGATTTAAACGAAATGTGTCAACTTTATAATCTGAATATATATAAATTACGTGTCACGTTGTTTGTCCGCTATGGTCTTCTAAACTACCGAACCGATATCAATCAAATTTGCACACCATGTGCAGTTTGATCTATCTTAAAAGATAGCAATATAATTTTATTGCAAATATTTTTTTATATTTGATACATTTCTAACAGATGGCGCTGTGTTAAAAGTACCAACCTTTCACATAAGTTCTCCTACCTTGAATAGTTTACTACTATGTAATATAACAAAAACCTTAGCCACAGCAACACTTGACCGTGTCTGCTAGTAATAGTATAGATATGAAATACTCAGCTGTGTAGTAGCTGTAGTGTGAAGTGAACAAGCAATCCGATAGAACTCCAATAGAACAAAAAATAACATAAATAAACTGAGAGCCGGCTGCCGACGATTCATTAATTTGCGCTATGTACAGTGCAGTTCCCTCGCCCATAGTTATGAGATTTGTTTACTAGCATTATTTTATTCACTTAGTTACAGACAATTTTTTTTACAGTTAAGTACAATTTAGTTTCAGTTCATTATATAACGGCGTGCATGTAAAACCTTGCTTGTAATGTCGATAATTACACTAGTTAATCAGGCAACTCTTGTGCACATTGATTAAGTAGTTGTAATTATAATTAAAAGTAATGAAATAGAAATAATAATTACTAGATTGAATGGACACAGCTCAATGGGCCATTCGACGGCTAATATGGAATTATTGTTTCAGAACTTAATAATTAACTTTTAATCGCTTGTAATAATATGTATGTCGCAGCCAACAAGCTTAATTAGCCGTTTAATAAACAGCCTAGCCATTTAACTTAACAGCTCCGTTTAACTAGCGGCCTGAAAGATATTCAGCAGAAGTGTTTGTTATAACATTTAATAAACTGGCTAACTAATGCTTACACCATTCCTGCTATAGAGCCATTGTTTGGAAGAAATAAAAAAGAAGAAACATATGTTTCATCATGATCTATGACATGAAAAATATATTATTTCGTAACTGGTAATAAATATTATTTATCCGTGGAACAAACAAGGTAATATGCAGTGCAATCTCATGGGAATATATTTTTTTAATAATTAGCGATTTGTAGCGACATCTACAATCTGCGGCTATAATGATACGATGTCATGTCTAGACGCGCCAATAAACTTAGGGCGGCCTGTGAGGATTATACAACTGGTTGACCTTTCCCACTGAGGTCTTTTGCCAACAGTGACTACTTTTAGACTGGTCGAGGCTCTTAAGTTGAAGAAGCAGCACTTTCCATCCTTTACAATTGAATGGTCGTTAATGAATATTTATTTATTTAAGTGAAACTTTTATTACATCGTCTCAAACTTTTTCATATGTGTGTTGCATGTCGTGTGACGGTCAGCCGCGGAGTAGGGATGAAGTGAAAGGCGCTCGTCATCGCAGCCAAGGCAGCGCCAATATAGCGGCGCCTATAGTTCGCAGCAGCCGATCGTGTACTGCTATTCCACGTCCTTTTTGTCAGTGTTTAATGTAAATGTAATTTATTAAATTTAAAATTTATTAAACTTTTTTATTTCCCATTATCATTCCAATATTCCAAGTATAAAATTACGATTGATAAATCGATTTGTATACCTTTAATTGCATATTATTCCAAAATTTTTTAGTTAAATGTCTATAATGTAAAAAAAGTTTCACTTTTACCGTGGTTTCATAAAACCACACAATTCATTTTTTCCGCTAGTATTATCACGTTTTCTTAAGCATTGGAACTGTAAAACATGTGATATTGATGATATAAAAACAAAGAATATTTCAAAATAAAGAAATTACGTAATTTACGAGGGTGAAATATTGTTAGATCAGATATATTAATGAAACAACGAAATAAATATTTTTGCGTGTTCAATCGATGGAAGTGTCAAAAATTGAGAAGTAGGAATTCTTCAGCCGTCACTTCACTCGCTCCAACTTTCCCTGAAAGCCTATAATGGACTTACGAAATGTTTTCCCTTCAAAATGTTAAATAATTAAGATTTCCTTTGAATGGAAATCCAATTTGGAAGGTGACTTTGAATGTTTTATTTGCGATTTCCGTATTGATTCTTTGTATTCTTTTATGAACGGCGAGTTACAAAACTAAATTTAATTTCCGCGGGAAATTGAAAATCTAAAAAATACTCTATATAATTAAAAATTCTTTCAATTATACATAATATGGTTCTGTAGGCCTTATCATATACAAGCGAATAAAATTTTGTTTTATATTTTTACTTCTATTGTTTAATCCAAGTTTCAAGAAGAGGTCCCAAAGCTCCCCAAGGTTTTTGTAGCTCTCCTTCTATTACGTGGTTGCAGTCTTCAACAGTGTATCCTGTATCATTTGGAAGAAATGATTGACAACACTTACAACCACTTTGTTTAATGACATATTAAGACTGTATACGAATTAGGCGCGGACTCAATTTTGAACGGTATTACTTACCTGACTAGCGTTGGCCTAGTGACTTCAGCGTGTGACTCTCATAGCTGATTGGTAGGTCGTAGGTTTGATGCCCAGCTGTGCACCAATGGACTTTCTTTCTATCTGCGCATTTAACATTTGCCCGAACGGTGAAGGAAAACTTCGTGAGGAAACCGACATGACGTCGACCCAATAAGTCGACGATGTGTGTCAGGCAATGGAGACTGATCAGCTACTTGCCTATTAGATTTAAATATGATCATGAATCTGATTCAGAAATCTGAGGCCAACGCCTAAAAGTGTAGCACAACTGATTTATTTATTTGTATTACTTACCTAGGATTGCATTAAGTAGACAAGATATCGGAATGGTTCAAAACGACTTCCAAAATTCTTGTACCCAGAGCAAATAACTCGCTTAGCCCGTCGATTTCCAGCTCACTGCAGTCAATAATGATTGAGAGATACGTCAGAATTCCACACAAAGCACTTAATTCCAGAGAGCTTAATGACAAGAACCTCTAATTGTCGCCGCATCTAATGAGTTTAAAATTCCCGTTCATTGCGTCGATCGCCGCTAAGTGCCCGCAAAGATCGTAATTCCTTAATTACCGACAAAGACTCACAGACTCAAACATTCAGATGAAAATGAAGAGAATGGAGCATTAAATTATAATTGCTGTATTTTCTTTGCGAAATCTTTTGTTAGCGTTTTGAACCGCGTTCACAAAGACGCAGCTTAATATTGCGAAGTGATTTTTTCTAGAGCTTAAAGAATGTACAGACAAATTAATTAAAATTTTATTACCACAGTTTATAATTGAATTAAGGTAAAAATGAAATGTTTACAAAATACTGACTTGAGTCACTACTATTTATTGCATTTAATTTCGCTTCCAACACAGCTTACAGCAATATTTTTCCATAATTATTCTACATAACATAACATAATGTGATCAGGTATAATACCCTTGCAGTCCCTGGAGATTAGGGTTGTCAAAAATTTATATTATATTATTTTAACAAATAGTTAATTGTCAAGTCAACCAAAAATGAGACGTTAAATATTTTTGTACGTAATACGTAGTTTAATTAACGCTTTACACATCCTTTGTAAAAGTCATTATAAAATTTAAATTATATCAATTCTGTACTTAATTAGCTAGCTGGTAAGCTGTAATCCAGCCTTGATATAGTTTTAAACAAATTTCCTTTAATTTTGTAATAAATAATGTTATTATGCACCCAAATACATGCCCATTATATACAATTCAATATTTAAGACCTAAGATATTTTGTCCAATGCTAATTATTTCCATCTTCACATATACAGCATATGAAGATAAGTTCACGCCAGTGTTATTAATTCAAATGCTTAATAATTTGGGAAGGATACCAACATTTACAATATACATACATATATAAGTAAATGTATTCATAACATTGATTCAACCTCATCGTAGAATTTCCTCAAAATGCAAGTATTTCTTGGAATGGCAACATGCATAGATCTCAAATATAAAGTAATTCATTAGAATCGTTGATCACTTATACTTTTATTTCATGTTAAATCAAGAAATATAAGCAACTTCTAAAGAAGGTAGGGCGCTTATAAGTTCAATATGTAAAGCTACGGATTACGGCACCCGGTTTGGGACAGCCCTAGCTGAGTACGTATGGAAATACGAAAATCAATACGCGGTAAAGGATACAGGTTGGGAAGTGAAATGGAAAATGATTTCCGTACTCATATCCTGTTATTCCAGTTTTTATTTAAATATTTTCCCCCTTTAAATAACATATCAAGTTAAATAACATATCAACATAGAAGTAGTAACTTGTGTATCCTATAAACATTGAGTTTATAGGATACACAAAATACTACTTCAATACAATTTCACTACAGTTTAAAATTAAAGAATAATTCATGTTCGAAGACTTTTTCTTATCAAATAGTACAAGACAATACAACACAAATATATGATATATAAGAGAACAAGTTCTAATTATATAGGTGTACTTTAATAGCTTCACATGTAGGAAAACAATGTTATTAATCTTAACACCATTAGAATAAACATATATAAACAAACATTTCTATTAAGACATGAAAATATTAACGCAGAAAGTACGTAGATATAAGACAATACAATTGCAATAATAATTTTAAATGGCTCTTAAAATAGAACTCGAAACCAGTTACGCCCAAACCCATATTTCCCCAATCCATATTTGACCATCTGACATAGACATATTAATACAAATATGTGTCAATAACCAATCGAGGGATTGTAATAACCATCTGTCGATACAAGCTATCCATGGTAGGTATAATCGGTGTATATGGATAGACCTTTGTATGATAATAACAGTGCAACTGTGCCAATATCCTATCTTAAGATTTTAACTTATACCTGTTTTTAATATAATTAAAAAAGCTATTTGATATTTTTTAAACATAGACATCTATATTTTAATATTATTTTTACGGTTTTATTTTGTTTATATTGATTATAAAATATAAGCGCTAAGAGCAAAGAGATTGCATTCTATCCGTCGTCAAAAATGGATAGTCTTCGTAGGGTTTGGTTTGGGATGCAGATAGGAGATCAATAGACGGTCACGGTCTGACAATCCACTAACAATAATTATTATTGAATTCTGGCGTTCTAAAAATCGTGTTGTAGATATTCTGGCAATTGTGGCACGTTACCGATATTAGTACGTGTAATAGGTTAATCAGATGTTATATATTAATATGCGCATTTTTTTACGAACATATTACTTTAAAACCACTTTGCCTCCATCAACAGAATATCCGTTTAGGTTATATGAACATGTCATTTTAATTTTGGTCGAAGCGTAACATTCAAAATCGGAACTATTTAAGATTTTCAATCTTGCAACGGATTTTAAAATGTAAACCAGATGATAGGATGTTTATCTGCCTCTTTGTCGATGTTTATGCAACACAATATCCTTTCAATGACAACAGCTTGCTAGGGACAAATCACAGGACACTAACTGACAGTGGTGAAGAAGTGTCGTCATTTGTAAATAACTTTTTTTAAAGACAGGAGGCCCACCTGATGTTATGTGATACCGCCACCCATGGACACTCTCAATTCTAGAGGACTAGCGAGTGCGTTGCCGGCCTTTTAAATAACTTCTTCTTGACAATAAAAAAATGTTTTAAAACCTATTGTGTGTAAGTTACAGAGATTTAAGTAAAGTAGTTAGTTTCAGTCCCAGCCCATTTCTCATGTTCCAAAACTTTGTACAATTTTACTACTATTTATACATTAACATGTACAAAGTACAAGTCATACAAATGTTCCTCATATTGGCTTTTTTATTGGTAATATTTCAAGTACATTGGCTTTTTTAAATAAAAATAAAAACGTTCATATCAAACTGATTTTTCGTAGACTGTATTGATATCGAACTCGTCCGAGAAAATTCGCTTTTAATATTTAATACTCTGATTCTAGGAAAGGTTATGAAAGAATTTCATAGTTATATAAACGTGAACCTCACTCCAGATTGATGTTTACAGTTCAGATACCGATAATATTTTATGAGTTCTCTACTAATAAAAATCATTTTCACATAGTCAATTTATCTTCTCATTTATCACGCAATTCAATAAAACTAAATCTTAAATGAAGCTCTTTCTTTGAAATTGTATCATTGTCATTCATAATTGTATGTTTTAAATTTAATTAAAGCCTCCTTAAATACCCATAAACCCGTATAAATATCCATAAACACTTAATTCCACAGGGCTTACCGTTGCGTTGCCAGCATCTTAAAATTTGGTGCGCTCTTTTCTTGAAGGACCGGATCTCAAACCCTACTTTAATCTACAAGCCGTCAACATATGATATGTACCAACTATTTGTACTGTGTTTCCAGATATTGTACACTATTGTACACGTGTTGTACTAGTGGGACACAAAAAAATTAAGTAATGTATCAGTCTTACTTATTTGTGTAATCCAGAGAAAAGAAATCCACAAAATAATTTATGTTTACTGTTTTATTGTGTTTTCTATTGTCTAATTTCTACTTCGATATTTTTTGAAGTTAAGGGCCTGTTTCACAATGTCCGGATAAGTTCCAAATAAGCTATTTGTTACTTATTTGTAGGATAAACAGTATTTTTGCGTTTCACGACTGTCAGATAGCGCTATTTGTCATGAAATGTCAAGTATCTTATTCGGAAATTTTTATCTGTCGAATAATTTATGTGTTGCATAGCTATTTGGCACTTTATCCATACATTGTGAAACAGGCCCTTAAAGTCATGGAATAAACGAAGAAGTTTCAGTCAAATATCAGCCCGTTATAAGCTTTTACACCAATATGAAAAGCGGATTCAAAACATTCTCCCTTAATACGATACTAAATATAATTCCACAATTCGTTTCACACTTCTGTGCTCTTCAGATATATAACGTTATATATTACACAATGTTAGAGCGCCCAGAAATATTGTATCTCCGATCCAAAAGGTCATGATTTATTGTATCTTAGGTATTTTATTTCTAGTCTATGCAATAGTGATGATAGCTACACTGTGAAATCACTGTTACTTTCCGAATACAAAAGAGCCTATTTATTTCTTGATTACTACAAATACAGCTTAAACTCCAATAATAATAAAATTATACACTCTCAATAACGACAACATTTGAGTAACAAATAAAGAACTTTATAAGTTGCTAAAATTTGTAAAAACATACAAACATTGTAAGAAATTTGTTCTTTTGTTTACAAATTGAGATGGCTTGAGCGTGATTTATCACGAAGATACCTCTATATCGCACGATGTGAATAAAATAATTTAAAAAAAAATAAAGTGCATAACTCCTCATTGCAAGAACTAACACTAGTCTGAAATAAAGATTTTCTTTTTCTAATTCTGACTATTCCATTCAACGACTTCCATTTTCTCCATTTAACGACGACTCCCTATAATGCCACAAACTGCACACATCCTTTAGTTTCGTTACATAGTCTTTATACTGTATATACAATTTAAACATCTGAATTAAAATTAAACTAAAATAAAATAATTATAAATATTAAATAAAATAACGTATATTGTCTTAACAAACCCTTGGAGTAATTTATCTTAAAACGATGTTGTTTTATATTATTATTTTTGCACAATACTTGCACAACTGTAAAAAAATATTATTTATAACAGTTATACGATAGTGATCAAATATAACAGTAAAATAAATAAGGCAGGAGAGCACCCCTAGTGTGGCAAGTGTCTGTACAAGTGTACATTTAATATTCAAGTCGAATTCGTAATATTTTACCGGTACCATATTCAATAAGATTCTAGTAGAATGAGGTCAATAGCTTTTGTATAAGTGTTATAAGTTACGACATAACCATTTTTTTAATAAAAATACGAAAACAAGCAATGGAAACGCCATATTGAACTTTTCCCAAACAAGGAGAAGAAATAATGTTGTCTTGGCTTCACTAAATTATTTTAAAATATAGATGATTTATTCTTGTCTTAAATTAACACACGATTAAACATTTTGCTGCTAGTGTTTTCAATAAATTATTGAAACAATACTTTAGGTGGTTCAAGAATCGTTTATAGTAAGTACACTCTGAGAGGGCAGATCGCGAAATAGGCCGCAAATCACCATCGCAAAATGATGCTTGAAGTGCTTGTGCACTACACAAATGTTACACATATCACACTAGAATCCTAACACAATACCTTTTTAAACTATTGTGTACTCGTTCGGCGGTCGCACCCGTATGTAGAGGTGAGTAAACAATACAAATTTAGTACGTGTCCCAGAGTGTTCATACAATATGTATATAATCAATAAATACAGGGTTTAATAAGAGCGAATTTCTGTCGAAATCAAATTCATAATGAATGTATATTGTCGCGCGACTGTGGCCCTCTGGGCATGTTTAGGACTATTTACGTTTCATACTCGTATTGTATCGGACGTGGCTGAAGGTTGTGCAAAGTTGGGAATACAAATTAGTTCATTACATCCGATCGATTCTTATGGCTTTCGGGACAGGTCTCATAGGACCTTAGCTTTTTGCTACTTCTCACTTTTACCTTACGATGTTATTTGGTCACGCCTACGTCTACAAACAATATATCAGTTTGCCGTGTACTGGCTGTATAATATAATGCTTAAAGTATTCAAGGAAAAACTAACTAATTAATAAAGCCTTTTATAAATGTGACGAATAGTTAAATGATCCTAACCCTTGGGATTGATTTGCTTCAGTTCAAACAATTTGTATTAAAAACTTGGCGATTGAAAAGAGTGGCGGAAAGTTTCTTGCCAGTTCCCTTACCCGCTCTACGCCCTTGACTTGCGAACTGGTTGTAAATGTAAATTTACAATTAATTTAATTTTTTTTTTGTCGTTCATAAGTTTACGTGTTTACCTATATGAATAAAGATATTTTTGAGTTTGAGTTAACTCATCCTCTGTGGCGCTACGGGATTTCACTTCAAGTTTCCTATCATTGTATAACTAGTATTGACCTAAGTCACCTTGAACTGTCATACTTTTGTTAAAGGTAAAAACGGTTGACTTTAATTCAGTTACTCCTTGGTTTTGAGGGTTTAAATTTAATTCCAAGCGAGCTTCCTGTCCCGTCCTTCTGGTCTGGACATGTTATGATTATGTTATGTTTAAAATGGAGAAGTTTCTGATTTTATTCGTTCAATTATTTTCTTTGTAGCTTAACTTAAAAGGTTGGTTATAACAATAATAATTCTATACGAAGCCTTTAGTTTCCATACATTAAAAATAAACATATTTATTAATATTTAAATCGTCTCATTAATTCCTAGGCCCGTTTTTTGGCTAAGGCCTCTTCCAATCACTCCAACTGTGTCTGCTCATTGCCACTCTCATATTAAATTACAATTCTCGTTCTCTAATTTTTCATGGGATAAACACGGAAAAAATTACAATCGAATTATTAGTAAAGTACGTGTGATGCACACTTGGTTAAATTGTAATGATTTTAACGAAAACTTGTAAAGCAACATTCCGCAATCTACCCTCGTCTTCCACATTACTATTTCTAACAAAACAAACAACATCGAGGGTTCTACCAAGCCGAAAAGTTAATAGACAATTAATCTACTAGGCACTTCGTTTAAATTAGATGCTACATATAAACCTCGCCATTACCACGTTCTCTGCTTCAAAGATAAATATGCATTACAAGCCATACATGACTGGTTTTGCTTAAGACAATAATACATTTGGCTAACAAACTTTTCGATGTATGTTATGTTCTTTGCTATAATGGAGTTTAAATTCAAATACGACACGGTATCCCTATTTGGAAGGTGATCAAGATAATGAGATGTTTTCTTTAAAGTATCACAGGAAGAGAAAAATATGGTTCAATCGCACCGTAAAATATTATGGCTGCAGGTATGATGTTTTAAAGACACTTAAATTACATGAATCAATGATTTTGTAGCCTGTTATGTAACGTATTATCGAGTTATTATGAAGCTAAGAGAAAATCATGAATCATATAAGAGACAATGTCTGACATTAATAACGTTTTCTTGTATTTTTCCGTACTTTTTAAATATTTTATTGAATGTTGCGTTTGAATCTGAAATGTTCTATCTCTTTGTATTTATATAAGGCGGATCATTAATTAAATTGTTCTAACAAAGACAAAGACAAATTAAAAAAATACCTACCAATATTGTCTATTCTTTTGTACAATTATTAAGCGGATATCACGCGTCTAATCCACCACACTAACACTTGAATGAAAATATCTATTGCAATTGCTAAATCTGCTTAAATTATTTCTTATACTCCTTAAACAAATCAAAAATGAAATCTATTTGTCCAACCCGATACCTAAAAAATCAAAGATATTAAAATTATCTTTTATCAAGTTTTCAACTTTTGCCTCTATGTTGGTATTATAAACATAAAACAGTAACGCATATAATATGGTATATCAGAATGACTGACGACGCTTACAATGCTTTTGTCACTCTATTTACTTGACACTTGACAGTTCAATTTTCAAGAAAATAACAACCAAAAATTATTGGGCGGTAAAAAATCCTTCTTATGTTACCTTATTAATCATTCACTGTTTCCTTATTTATTACTTCCTCGTCCTGTGAAAATTGAATATCGATATTAAATGTTTTTTACAATTATTTCGACGGACTGAACTTATCGAGTACGGTAACCGGAAGCATGAAGCCGGAAGAACCTAGAATATATCTTAATATATATAAATCTCCTGTCACGATATTTATCCGCGATGGACTCCTAACCTACTTAACCGATTTTGAATTAAATTGGCACACCGTGAGCAGTCGGTCCAACTTAAGAGATAGGATAGCTTAGATCTTTAATTATAGGCGCAATTTTATTTAATTTCAAATAATTTGTTTATTTTTTGATACAATTCCAACAGATGGCGCTGTGTTAAAAGTACCATACAGACACAGATAGCTGTCTACATTTCCCATAAGTTTTCCTACCGTTTCCCTTGAATAGTTTACTACTATGTAATAAAACCAACCTTAGCCACAGCAACGCTTGGCCGAGTCTGCTAGTATTTAATAATAATAATAAATATAATATGTACGTTACACAACCGTCTATCTGATTACGAATAGTCGGATCAGGTAAATAATTTTAAAGCACTCGAATTTGGAACAATAAGGTGTAAGATCTTTTTCTTGACCGAATGAGCAAGTAATATTCCGCACATCAAAAGTCCATTGGAAAATATGGGGTCGAAGCTACGACTTCTGGGATAGCAGCCGCACGCAAAAAAAGGAATGTATATAAAAATTAAGGAATGTATGGAGTATGGACTCAGTTTCCGCAGTTAGACGCTCATTTGACCCGTTGTACGTTAAGTCCTGGCTAATTGAGCCAGCCTAGCAACTCCTTCCAGAAGCACTCCGTCTCCTGGGAAAATGCAAGCCTTCACGACGTGACCCCACTGATCCAAAGATATATTTTCAATGGGAAGCCATAGTACCGTATTACAGAACTAGGTTTGTTACGCCTTCCTTTGCACTGAAAGTTGTTATTGTGCCTAGGACAAAGAAGTGTTTGTTTGTTAATAAGGGTCTGCAATCATTAATAATCATTAATTTGAATGTTATTCTGCTCAGGCTTGTGCTGTGACAAAATAAAAGGTTTATTATCTGATTTTATGTACAAAATGTAGCCAGTAACTATAGTTGAGTAAGAAATTACAGTTAGAAATTCGTATAAAGTAAAGATAGTCTTGAGAAAAACAAACATCATTAAGGAAACGGAAGCTCGCATTAGCCGTTTCCTGTCGCCATTTACTATCTCCTTCGACTTGAACACCATATTTACGTTAATATTAGAGAAATTCCCAAAACCATTTTTTATTATGATTAACCTTGAATATTGGTAATAAACAATATATACATTTTTCTTCATACATAAATAAAATTATTAGAGGTTTTGTTGCTGTTCATGAGATTCGAAATAAAACATTTAAGACCTTGAGTCTTTATTTATAACGGGCATATATCACGTTCAGATTATAAATATATGTATTATATAAGAAAACCAATTCATTTAAGGCACTATCCGTTTTTTTAGGAATTTAAAAACCAATTTGCCCATTTTAGATTTTATAAAAACAGCGCCGAACATAAACCACAAAGAAGAATGACTCTTACAAAGTATGCCAGTCAGGACCGGGAAGCGGGAAGCATATGAACAAATAGATTAGATTCCCCATAAATATAGGGGACACGGGTATAGTATTAGCACGCAACAGTAATACTAGAACAGTTAAATAAATACAATAGTCCTCAGAAATAGAATATTCAGTTATATATTTAAAAAAAAACTATTATTCATGTACTATAATGATTTCTTTTGTTCACATTCAGTTTTTGTGTGAATCACACATATACTGCACTGCATATACTAAACGTACCGTACATCGTAGTTGAATTTACGAACAGTAAATTAATATAATATAATATTAAACGAACAGTTTTCAAATATCGCATTCTATATCAAGTTACAAGCTGGAAAAGTCTCAATAGAGATTATTTATGAAAAATATACATACAAAAATATATATATACGTCATGCTTAACGAAGTTATTATCGCTAAGGATATATCGCGACGTTTGCCGCTGGGATCGGCTAGCCGTTGTCTAGACTGGTTGACGATCCTTTTAGGTAGGACAAACAGTATACCATCCATCCTCCAAATATTAGTATGATATAACTGGCATTTTATATTAAAATAAATAATGTATTAAAGTATTCTTTAATCATTGTCAATCGTCATTGTAAAAATATACACCAAATAGTTTCGTCTTATAACTAAAAACTAAGCGTCCCCTAAACTTATGCATTTGTTTCGTGATCAATTACTTTTCTTATAGGGGAGTAGGTGATAAACCATCTGGGCCTGACACGCCGTCAACTTTTTGATTGTAAGGCAAATTTCCTCACTATGTTTTCTTTCACCACACGAACCAGTGTTATATACGTCGCTGGAGCTCAAACAGAATGTAACTCAAATGAAAGTCGTACCCAGTACCAAGTACAATACCTCCAGGGCGAGTAGTAAACTTACTTTAAGGCCGGGTTTTTTTATTTAAGTAATATCAGAACGACAATAACAAAACACTCAAGATTTATGTCAGATTTGTCAGTACAATTCAAGCGTTAGTTTTACTGTAAATTATATAAACTGTGGGCCATTCGTGCGCGGGTTCCATTAAAAGTTTAATTGTCGGTCGGTTGATAGACAGCCCTCACCGGGAATCAACTAACTGAAACAATTTCACACTACCCTCCGACCCGCGCCAGCCCGCAACATTAGTGGTCGGATGTACTTACTGCTTGAAGCCTTCTTATGATTCTTTATCCAAAATCCGTATTTTCAATACTTTTTTGTATTCAAAAATGAACAGATATAATGACGTAGCAATTTGAGTTATTAAAGGTCTGTTTCGCAATGTATGGATAAAGTACCAAATGACTATGCAACACATAAATTATTCAGAAGATAAAAGTTCCGAAGAAATTTCGCGCTACCTGACGGTCGTGAAACGCAACAATAGTGTTTATCCTACCAATAAGTAATAAATGGCTTATTTGGTACTTTATCCATACATTGTGAAACAGGCCCTAAGTGTATAAAGCATCTGTCACATACACTATATATAAATAAAAAAAATATAGGATAATAATAATTATTATTATTTTTTTTTTTTTTCTCAAAGATGTGATTGATGTGAGTCACACCCTGATGCTACTAGGCCATCACTGCTCTCAACTAAAGAATAAATATTTTCTAAATCTTCGCAGACGAGTAGGAGCTCTGAAACGTATAAATGTAGTTGGACCTTTCAAATTACTAATGGGCAATGTAACAACATAAAATCCATTTATCTGTCTCTCTAGATCCTATCAAGGGAATACAATTGCTACTTCTATTGTAGACAAAGAGTCGTATAACATATTTTTTATTAAATAATTTGTATGAGATCAATAATCCAAAAGGCAACAATATTTACGCCACCTAACACCTATTAATATATCGTGTAAAATGCTAAAAGTAAGTTAAATAAGAATTCGTTTGACCCGCATTTCTTTCAATCATGAAAAATGATTTTAAATTGCAGGGGAAACATTGAGTGATAGAGATCGAACGTGCTACCCTAGCATTTGCATGCCGAAACCGACATTTATCTTATACAGAAGCTCGCTAAGCTATTTGTGAATATTTTACATCGAAATATTTTATATAAATTTTTCATTATTTATTTTCATCGTCATTCTTTAGTTATGGACGTAAAGGTAAATATAGTTTGGACGATACTAAATATACATACAGTGTTGTTTTAGTGAGGTAGTTTTTCAGTCTCTTGTTGCTTTAATTAGAATTAAAAAGTTTAAAAACCCTCATTTAAACCTGGTATGCACTTTGCATTGTATAGGGTGTCCATGAGTTTTGTAACTAATAATCGAAAAATTTGACAGTGTTGGTCTAGTGGTTTCAACATGCGACAGATCCTTAAGGTTGTAGTTTCGATCCCCTGCTGTGCACCAATGTCTATGACTTTCTCTGTATGCATTTAACATTCACTCGAACTGTGAAGGAAAACATAATCAAGAAACCGGCCTTAGATCCAAAAAGTCGTGTGTTAGGTACATGAGGTTAATTTTCTACTAGGCTATCGAATTGGGAAATTATCATGAAGGTGATACAAAAATCTGATTCTCTAAACCAATGGTGCTACAACCTTTTAGGTCTAAACTGTTATTCCTGAAGTCATTGTTTTCCAACGCAATTTATTTGCTTTTTATATTCGAATTTAAAACTCGCTCGTCGGTAAAGAAAAGGTTCGTAAGGAAACCGGCATGCTTCAGACCCAAAAATTGACGGTGTGTTGGACCCAGAATGCTCACCAGAACCTGCTTACTAACAAAAAATTATGGAATGGTAGCATTTTCAAAAGATTTTTTTTGTTTGTGTGATAGATTTTTTGTATGGATATAGAGAAGGAGGTAAATGGAAATCACGATTGAATTGATCTAGTTTAGCTGTGTAAATTTTTAACGAACGAACACTGCTGAAGGCGGAGGCTGATTGTGCCTCTTTGTCGCTGGTTCCGCGCTCTCGCTTGCACTTCAAGCCTTAAATTTAACACCTCAGAGCAAGGTAACGCCGCAAGCGTCAAGAGCAAGGTAACGCTGCATACGTCATATTTGTCATGCGTGCGGCCGGCTGCATCGAATTAAGAGAATTAATTTGTTGTCACACCAAACAAATGATCACGAAATAGTTACAGACATCTGATGCCCAGACCTAAAAGAGAGTAGAGTAGTGTAGCCACTGCTTTTTTCAAACAGTGTAAGTACGTGCCTTATAAAAGTTTCTCGCATATAACTTTAGGTTTAAAAGTTTTACTTTAGTTTGGCCTTAATGCCGGTGCCCTTAATAAGACCGAACTTGATAAGCCTCAAAGCCAGTAACTATATTATAACTACAAATCTCATAACGGCAAATCATCTCTAGTTCTCACAACGAATTGCACCTAACATCCAAACCGTCAAAATGAGCAATTTTCGGGCAATTCTAAATGCATAAAACTTTATGTGTTATAACGAAATTTTGGTCCAACATAACTTGGTCTATTGGACTTGAACAATTGAACCAGTAATGTATATCGCGGGAGGTCCAGCTTCCCAAGCCAAGAGAAGCGTTGTAACTGTTAATTCTCAAGAATAGCCAAAACCTCTCCTCTTAACGAGCGGAAGTCATTAAGGAGTGTTTAAAAGCCGCTAGAAATATTTGACCCGCGAGTGGTTAAGAAAAGTTATTTGTAATTAGCAGTTAAGTTTACATTAAAAAGTTATTAGACTTTTTTCATTTATGGTAATTTTTAGTCGCTGTGGGCTCTAATTATACTTATGATATAAAACCTTATATGAAATTGTTCAAACAAGAACATTTTAACACAACAGTCATATGAATCATGCGGTTGGAGACTTGTTACCCTCTTTAGGTTAGGTTATAAGGGACTCACATTCGTTAGATTTATAAAGCATTTTCGCCGAGAATCGAACGCAATATCGGAATATCTAACAGAAACGAAAAGAACTTTATTATACATAATAAAAATTTATATATAGTTAAAAGAGAAAGTGTATCCCCAGTGTCGTTAGCAGCTAGTTTAGGTACTTGACGAAATAATCTTTACAGAATACAATTTTATAATTGAAGTAAAGAACAGGTTTAGAAGGTGTTGGTTAATATTGTTAGGGTATAAAGTTTCTATTGGGAGTGCCTCTGAAAGAGAACGGTTTGGCAAAGAAAGTGTGTTTCTGGGTAGCTTATATGTAGGTTTTTCTTGCATATGATGTGTTTGTTTTAAAAAAATCGGCATATTACAATTAAGTATACCTTATCGTTTTAAGTTTTGTTTAATCGTACAATTTGGGTAGCAAAAGGATTCATATGGGATATTTTATGAATGGCTCGTTGGACTTGCTCAATTTTCTTCATTAACGACAATTTTTATAAAATATATTTTATCGTATTAATTTAATAATTCCCAAGGTATTTACAGAGACTTAGAAACATAGAATTGGCCTTCAATAGGACATAATTCAATATGACTATAGTCATTGTGTTGGTAAGTTACGCTAAGATTTACGCCTGCAATTCTCCTTATGAATAGGCTGTCTCATGTGTCATTGAAACCTGAATATAGTCAGATTGTATCGGCAATGGATCCCTATGTAATACCTTTCAGATCGGCTTACCCGGCCCAGCTAAGTCTGGCTAAGCCGCTGTGCTAAGCCTCGTCCGTGGCGTTCTAATCTGCCGCCAGATGGCGCTGTGTTGATTAATTGTACCAAGGACGTCTTGATCGGAACAGTTTTGCTAAGAAGGTTTGCCTTCTCTTTAGTATAATCTCTATTTTATTAATTACTTGGGGTACTAATGCTATCTATATAGACACAGTGTTAACTGCCATTGCCTAAAACAGCAATTTAAGCACTACATTAATAATTGTTTTATTTATAAATTGTTCTTTCTAAGGAAGTAATTTCCTGATAACACCACTATATTTACAATAACCACTTCAATGATAATCTCACAATTAACTACTAACAATTGCTATTTAAACATGATACAGTCAGTAGTTAATTATTTTTATAACATGTCTTAAATAATACAAACCATTGTTTCAGCAGTAAGCCGTTTAACAAAAACCTTCAACGTGAACATTGTTCATACAATATTTATGATATTATTACGAAAACAAAAGCGATAGCTTCAAAGAGGAATTGTATAGAAACAAAATTGTTTCCCGCGAGACAAAGGCATCTTGAATACGTCAAAAGGTTTAATTTTTATGTTCATCCCTGTGTTAAAACTGTGCCCGCTTCACTCCCCTGTCGGATTATCCGTGACAACGCCGTGGAAATTCCCGGGAAATTCCGGGGAAAATTCAAATTTTCCTCTTCTCTAAATGCGCCACTTCGGAATGTAAGGAAGATGATTTTTTTAATCTTATTCCCGTGAAACATGTTTCAGTGTAATCCCGAGCAAATAAGTTGTACATTTACAAATTGTTTCTTTTGAATGAAATTGAATTTAGGTCGCTTGCTACATTTTGTACTCGAAAATAAACAAAGAAGAAAGTGTAACAAATTGTAAATATTTCATAAACTCTAAAATTTTTATCAATATTAAATATTCATTCAGCTAATGTCAAATTATTATTTTAGTGACAACAGACTATTACTACCATTAAATATTATACTATTAACATATATTTAAAGCGAATTAATTATAAAATTCGTTCTTACTTATTACATCCGATTTAACTCCGTTACTAGTTTCCGACTTTTACAAACGAACGTCATCAAAATTCAAAACAACCACTTAACACGCGCAAGTAAAAACGTTTACATAATATCTGCAAGCAGATTACAGTCAACGTATGCGCCGTGGCGGAGTAACGTAACGTCGTTACGTCGTTACATCGTTGCGCCCATATTCGCCGTATTACGCCCACATTACGGCGTAATCGCTGAGATAAACGCAGAGCCTCTGTTTTTATGATCCCCCGTCTCTGTATATCTTGGATAATGACTGTAATTCTGATATTACGGGGAAGTAACCAGAGTGATTTAGTTTTCATACGCTGTAGTGTTATTTTAATACATCAATTCTTGTGAATTTTAAGGACATGTATTCAAAGTGTCCTTGTTCTTGTGAATTTTAAGGACATGTATCACAAAAGACGCCGACTCCATCATATGATACTTCCCAGGCGTTAAATATGTCCGAAATCAACTTCACACCGGCATCGATTGTGAAGCAACCCTTAGTAAAACCATACTGTTTATTATGTAGGAGTTTATTTTTATTAAAATGTAAAGAAAGTTGGTCTAGCATCTTTTCAAAAACTTTGCTCAACGCGGGGAGCACTGAAACAGGTCTGAAGTTTGACGGATCAGACTCACTACCTACCTTGAACAATGGTGTTACCTTACTTAATTTCATTTCGTTCGGAAAGACTCCACAATCGATGACTCCACATCTGTTAAAAATAATATCAACTGATCCTTCTTCCTCTAAGAAGTCAAAACGACTGTACATTTACGGAAGAAAGCAATAAAATCACGCAAATTGAACCGTGGGCAACACTAAGGGTTTGTGTAACCGTATAAGAGAACTTGTAAAAACATTACTAATGCAGTTAATATTTAGAATTCAATTCTAAATAAATCTATTATATAAATTACGCGTCACGTGTTTGACCGCTATGGACTTCTAAACTGCTTAACCGATTTCAATCAAATTTGCACACCGTGTGCAGTTTGATCCAACTTACAAGAAAGGATAGCCAACATATAAATATAATTTTACGCTATGTATGTATGTCACTGAACCCCTCTTAAATGGCTGGACCGATTTGAATGTGTTTTTGTATGCCTCTGGGCTGAGTCCCGGGAGGTTTGCGCTGCAGTCGGTACTTTCATACTTTGTTTAATATCCTAATCGCTTCAAATATCATGCAGGACAACTTCTGTCGGGTCCGCTAGTATATATATACCTTTAGAGAATTGCATTAATAATGCTTTTATTTAGTCAATAAATGAATAACTCGATAAACCGGAGACAACTGAACAAACAGTCTCGAAATGCACAGAAACGATTCCTGTTAACAAGTTTTCGAATAAAAATCGCAATTCGATTCCTTCAAGTTAAAATCGATGTAGATGTTCTCGATAACTTTTCGATAAAACTTCAAAATCGAATTGTTTGACACTCGAAATAAAATTGAGATTTTCTCTGGCTGGTTGAGTTTTTAAAATAGATATTGCTTCCGATTTAATCTTGGATATGTTTAATAAATTCTAAACTAAGTAACAAGCTTAGTAAAGAGTTACCTCAATAAAACTTTGTGTTTTGATGCGATGTGACTTGTAGATTGCGAGGAAAGGAGTCTTTTGACCATGCCATATTTGGGAATACAATGAACAAACTTATAAAGAAAACTATTAAAACGTGGATAGAGGCTCTGTATTATCAACCACATCATCGTGTGTTTGTAGCCTGGCTGTACATTTCCGATAAACACACATTCATATGGTGAGCGACAAATCAGGACCAGCAATTAATAAATTGACGACCTGCATTATCAGAAGGTAGATTTTACGGTAAAATATGAATTTCAGAAATTTTATATATATTTACATAAAACTGACTTTTGCTAAATTCAGTGGAAGAACGTTGTAATTGATTAGATGATGGTTGGCTTTTGAGGAAAATATTCTTCCCGAAGTATTTGAAATATTTGTTTCTGTTTTATAACATTAATTACTATTTCTGACAAATCAGACTTTAAAGGTCTATGAGTACAAATAAATAAATAAATATTGGATAATTAGTGCTTTATCTCTTTCATCGCATAGCTCTTGTCGGTTACGCGCGCCCGCTCCCATTACAAATGACCGCTTGAGGTTTAATAACCACACAACAAAAAATTAGCATGCCTAAAATCTACCCTAGTAACTGACATTATTGTTTGATAAGCAAAAAATCGTCTTCAAATTCTGTAAATCTTGATTTGGACATAAAGTTATTACTATTGTATACCTAACTATACATAAAGAAATATACCAATATTTTATGATTATGTTTTTCATACACCTATAATGTACATGTATAATATAGTATCTATAGCTCAATATTCCTTAAGGCGGGCGGTATGTTTTTGTAGCCACAATCTCGCCACTCGATCACGCCTCGCTCGATGCTCGCGATAAACGTACGGACTCCAATTTCCTGCTGATACATAGAGTAATAGAACTACGAGTTACGCAAATAAATATTTACTATTGAATAATTCACCTTCATATTTTATTTAGTCTTTTCTGTGAAAGCGCTTCTATTGTAATAATTTATCGGATTGGAAGTTGGATTGTAAGCGTTAATCTCAGGTGTTGATTTGAATAATAGTAATTTGATTTTGGATAGACCATTGAAATAAAGGTATATAATAATGCACAATTTTCTTAACTTCCAATATGTATTTTTCATCTGTATGTCTTATGGGTTTTTCCTTTTTTTTGGGCAAAGTAAGTTGAATTATAGTCTATATTAGTAATAATATCACTGATATTGTAGCATTCAAATGGTAAAAGAATTTTTAAAATCAACCCAGTACTTGTTGATCCAATTAGTTACAGACATACTTACAAATTTTTCCTTTTTCTAATATCAGCATAGATTTGCGAAGGCCCTTTATTAATTACTACCCCAAATTGTGTTAATCCAGTTATTCCCAGCTTGTAATTATAACCGTATGTTTTTGCTCGTATCTATGCCAGTTTTTATTTACATTATAAGCTAAAGTTAATGTATGCTGGGATTTAAGTTTTGTATCGAACCTATTAAACTAAAAAGACTACAATCGAATTGACGCAGGTCGAATCGAAACAAATAATTAAATCACCTTAACTGAATTCAAAATATTTTTGAAAATTTATTTCATCACCAAATTATATGATGAGCAATGCCTCTGTAAGCATTAAATCTATGCTCTAGAGTAGAAGACGCCCCACATTTCACGATCGGTGTCCGTACTGAAATTATAATGTTTTTTTATGACCTCCCCGGGAAATGTGGACAATATTCCACACTCTGCACTATTTCCATTTCGTTCCGCACCTCTGCAATATGTTCAATATTAAAACATATGAGATATAAAACTATTTTTCGCGGATTCCTTGCTGAAACAGAGAGAGCCCGACGATATTGGTGGAAAGAATTTGTTCGAGTGCTTGTTCTGATTTTCGAGAGATTTAAGATGACATTATTTAATGATGGAACCTTAATTTAATACATTAATAACATATTCTTGATTTAGATTTTCGTGATTCATGTGCACTCTTTACTTTTTGTTTTTTTTTAATTTTAATTTTTAATAGTAGTTTCAGTTTAGTTTAATTTTTGTTCCTGTTTAGTTTCTTCTTAATAACTTTATGTAATATATATTTTTGCACTTCTTGCCTACCCTATTTAATTTAATACATTTTCTTTTATTCCCTCACTCTGCTTGCCTGGAAGAGTCCGAAGCGGTAAGGCCGCCAGTTAGGGCAACTGGCGGCCTTTTTATTTAACTATGTTATATTTTTATATTGTAATGTAACGAAATGTTAATAAATAAATACATAAATAAAATATACACTTATATTCAAATACATATTGTAAATTATATGAACAATTAAACATTTTAACATTAACTGACAAGGTTTGGTGTAACTTGATTACAAAAAATGAAAACTAATAAAGCTCATCATAATCTGGGCCATATGAGACAGTTTGTTTCACTATATTTTAAATATCTAATAGGATTTTTTTTTAAATAGAACATTTCTTACTGCGTAAATGGCTCTAAAGAGATTTTCCTATTTCCACGAATTTCTGCAGATGCAAAGCTTATTCAAACCATTTAATGAAAGTAATGAAACACGATCGACCTATTGCTTCGTAATGCACTTTACAGATATCTCATTCGTCAGAGAGCTAATGGATTTTCTGTTGACCAACATATTTATAGCAGCCCCCGAGCGATATAAGCGGATCGATCACGCGTAGAGACAGTCATAGCCTAAGCCAATACCCGAGGAATTGGATTCGTAAGCTGCATGCTCCTAATGCCGATGCCATGTAGTTTGTTTGCCCGACTATCGGATTTAGATCGTATACGAATTAATTCGATATTATTGTTATTATACTTAGGATTTAGTTTGGTCTTCGTTTGCGGCGGATTTGCAATGTCAAAACGGAGTAATGCGGCTGTTCCGCCGTTTGGCGGATATGATACGTCATTTAAATGCTGGTAAAAGATGTAAGTTGTAAAGCTAGCTATTATCTATACTTAAAACGATATCTTATGTGTATATTATAATTGAATCAGTCTTATGTACCATGTAAATATAGCACTCATTTGCTTCTTTCTGTTAAATTGTGGTTAGTCTGCGATAGAGTGAGACTTGTACTTGTATAGTGACTAGGGTAAAATATTCTAATTGACCTGTTTTATTTTTTATGAATAAAAATTTTTTGTGGTTATGGAAAGAGTTCGTATGAAATCTTTGCATGTTATCTACTTTTCAAATTCCTAACTTTGGGCATGAAATTAAATAGTTCGACATTTATAGAGGATATGTCCAGTCTCACAATAGCTTTAGGAGCGTCATCAGCGTTTAAGCGGATAATAAGCGTATAAGTAAATAGAATATGAAGCGATTTGCGCTTTGGCATTCAGCCAGCCCATACCAGACTCAGGCTATGGGTACTTTTACTTTTAACATTTCCTCTACAGAAGTGATAAAATAAGGATATGTTAAGAAACTTTTTGACTGTATATAAAATGAATTTATTTTTAAGCAAAATTATTTCATTTATTTACTATATTATTAAAAAGCAGAGAAGTGAATAAAGAAGTGTTTAAGTACTACGTCACGCAATTTTTGGTTCCCCCCCCCCCATGTAACGCGGCGTTACGTTTTTCTGTACCCATTAGTAAAACATTTCATTACCACCCATTGGCTCATTAAACCTAAAAGTTGCCATTTGTGATGTAAAGTATTGGATAGTCGACAATAATACTAACAATAACGCATAATTCAACCCCCGTTCCCAAAATTCGATACGTCATACTTGAACGCTCCCTGAAAATGCGAATCTTACATGGAATAATTATACATTAGTTCGAGACTTATACTGCCATAACTAATTTTTAATACACCGAAAATTGTGACTTCCAATTTACATCTTGTAGGAGAATATCAAAACAGGAATACGATATTCCGTCCAGAGATCTAAAATGTTGTTAGGCAATAAGCAACCCGAGTTGAAATGCATATTGCATGAAGCGTACCTGTGTGGACCTTTTGTTTACGTCTTTAGGACTTGACCAATAGATTTTCTATCTGTGCAAGTCAAATACCGAAAGTAAAAAAATGTATTACATTATTTGATCAATCAGCCAATTTTGTAGAAGGCATTGGAAGTTGCAGTGTCATTATAATAATAATAATATTTATTTATTTTCTAACAAAAACTTACAAAACTTCATACATGATATGTTACAATAATGTATCTAAATAATTGTCATTCTTCTTTGGAGTAATTGTTTATGTGAGACTGATGCCTGCTAAAGGATGTGCACCTGTGTTACAGGTCATCAGGCCTCCACCACTTCGGAACGACAAAAGATAATTAGTAATAAAGAATAGACAATTATGCTAACACGTAGGTACGTTAACAAAATAAGAAATATATACATTTTTCTGCAATAGTATATACATAAGGAATGTATATATTATAAGGAAACCACATGGGGTATGTGTATGTGTGTGAGTTTGTGTGTGTGTGTGTCTATGTATGTGTGTGTACTGAATTATTGACGTAATAATCTTACACTTATATATATTATAATTATACTTATATATATATATATATATATATATATATATATATAAGTATAATTTTATATATATATATATATAATTATACTCTAAATAATTATTAACTAACATTTACATAAAATTTGTGTCAACATGCTCAACTATTTAGTCATTAAAACAATGTTCTACTATAGTTTCAGTAAGCAGTTTAAAGTTTGTACGTGTTATGCGAAATAAAATATTTTTATTCAAAAATATTTACGAAAAGCATAAATTATTTATAATGCATAAAAACTTATAGACTTTAGAAGCGACCTGTGCAGTTTTCCTATGAACTATCATAATCGATCGTGACCTTTATACAAGATCATTTCTAGTTTTGGTTTTATTAACAGCGGTGGAGGTCACCCACTGATGTATCCATAACACACTAAGTAAAGGCACGTTATATTTTTATTTAATAAAAGATATGAAAACTCAAATTGAAAGAAGGCTCGCAAGTACGGCCAGCCTTTTAAGTAATGGTACGCTCTTTTCTTATAGTCAAATTGGTTCGGAAATAGTGGGCAGCTGGTTCCACATAGTGCATGGCAAAAACTGCCTAAGAAGTAGTAGTGACGACTTTCTCTCCTTGCAATCTATTGCAAGAATTTTTCGAACAATTTTATTAAGTATGTTGCAAGCGCGTTATCGGCATACGCTGAGCCAGTTGTAGCACAGAACCTAGTAAGTAATATTTAATTTAGTAACATATACATTACTTTTTAAATAAAAAACACAAGCAGAAACTATTCAATGAAGAGTACTAAAATATTTTCCAATATCTATCGGAGGCCGTGATGCGAATCGGAAGGTGAAAAATTTCTTTATGTAAGTAGATAATAAATTATGATCGAAACGATCGAAGTGGTACAATAATAAAATTGTTTTGAAAGATATTCAGAGCTCCTTCAAATTGACCCTCTTGTTAGTTTAGGACTCGCAACCCTGTCTCCACGATATTACAGAAGAGTAAAGGCCTGAACACATGAGATGCCGACAAACCCATAATGCCGAAAATATTGGACGTCAAATATTTGATAAATTAATTACATGCTGCTATGTATAAATTGTAACAATTAACATACTTGTATTGTAACAATTCAAAATCAAGCAGTTTTGTCTATGTAACATGCAGATGATGCAGGCAACGAAGAAAAGCAACTTCTTTGTGTCTTTATCCTTTAATAATAATTGTTGTTGAAAATCACTGTGTGCCTTTTGGCAGCCCGCTTGAATCATTCATAGATTGATTTTATACTGTTAGTCTATGATATTCTAAATAATTACCATGTCAAACACTTAAACATACATTGATACCTGGGAATAAACAAGGTATGTAAATTTGCCATATTATGCAGATCAAATTAATTTTTTTTTCTGAGATACGACCTCCAAAAATTCAAAATTCGAGCGTACTCCGTCCTCAAAGGCTTGCAACGCATCCACTAAAAATTAGTGTCTATGGGCTGCGATGATTGCTTTTTTGGGCGTTCGCAGGCTCGTTTGCCTCCTATTGTATAAAAAAATATACACAATTAACTGTTTTTGTTTTTTTTAATTTTATTTTTTAATTGTTGGGCAATTATTAAAAGTGACGCGGGGAGTGTTGGGGTCGGTCCGTGTGGGGAAAGGGATAAAATAGATCCTGGCTTAAGCAACTACATAACTAACCCTGAACTAACTTTTTTAACCGCATTAAAAACTTTGTCGACAAATAAAAAAAACAAAGCGTTTAATGTGAAACGGCTCTAATCTCATCTCTAGAGCGAGTACAATTCCGTAGCAGCTCTCGACTCGGTCGCAGTATTTATTGGCCAACTTCAACAATAAATTGGTGCCGCCAACGCGACAACTCAAATGATAGTTTTTGATGAGATTTTTAATTTTCCTAATATGGGGGTTCGATTTTTCATAAAAGTTCTTCTTGGGTGCCCAAGTTTTAAATTGCATTGCATAATGACTTTCAAATATGAGGATGAAGTGTGTGTTTAAAACATTTTTTTTTAAGTAAAAAGGGGCTTTTCATAGTAAGCCTTTGTAACAAACTAATAGGAGTTACATATTATACCTATCACCGTCTTATACAAAGAGTTTGCGTTGGATTTTGATATCGAACCTCGAGGCAGTATTAAGTTTTTCATAATTCATTTCATGCCATATGGTGCAAGATGTAATGATTGTAGCGTCTTAGGAGTAAAACTCGCTAAATATTTAAGCTAATAAAAGGAATTACGATGTGTTGCCGTCCTGCTCTATTATACATTTTAGATACGAGAACTTACAGTAAATTTAAATTATGACGTTCTAATATTATTGGTTCTAGTCGTTTTATTATTTCTTTGTTATGTTTATAAGTTACATTTAGTAACGTAGTTGTGAAAAAAGATAATTTGCTTATTTTATCCTACGACCGAGTGTATACTCACCTATTCATTTTTGCCGTGCACCATCACTATTTGGAAATAGTACTGCTCACTTCAATCCAGCAACACTACCTCAGTCAATCGAGTATGTTTTAGCCTAGATGAAAAATTAACGGCATAAATTGTGCTAAGGCATTCATAAATACATTTATAATAAAACTCAAGATTGCCTGTTTTTAAAATGGCTCCTTTAAAAGAAGATTTAAATGTGACAGTTTCATAAAAAGAGCATCAAGTAGTGACCACAATTGTTGTTTCAAATCGATTTCACGTCGACACAAATAATAAACCGCTTATTCGTCGCTTCTCAGCAATTCGTTCCGCTGAAACTCGGCTGCAAGCACAAACGGAAACATACGGGCATTCATAATAATGATAGTAGAATATTATTTATAAAATAATTTAATTTGTGATGAAATTCCTATACCTAATGTAGCTGGCAAGTCATAGCTTCGTTAACTACAGCTTGCATATTAGGCTGCGGTGACTGAAAGTTTAAATAGCAAAAAATTTCAGTGGCGCACAGTTTTCTGTATCAGTTTCATGATTATTTGTAAATCAAAATGACATGTATGTGAGCAGCTATCTGTGCCTGACACATACCGTCGAACTTTTGAGTCTAAGGCTAGCTTTCCTCACGATGTTTTCCTTCACCATTCGAGCAAATATTAAACGCTAATAATAATACTGAAAGTCCACCACACCCAAAGAACTACGTACTCAGATAGATGCACGATCTTGCGTCTTGATCACTAAGCTCGAAAAAATAAAAATCATTATTAACTTTGATATCTTAATATCACTATAGATAGACCTTTCAATTAGTTAAAAATTTCATATTGGCAAATTTTCACAGCAAATAAATGCCAATAACTTTTTATATTGTTTCACTTGCTTCCAGTATATAAGCATATACTCTCGTTCTTATTGATTATTTCCAAAACAATACCAACATATCTAAATACATTGTACGTAACACATTTATGAGTCCTAGGGCTTTCAGACTGTCTATGGGCGGTGGGTATCACTTGACATCTAATGAGAATGTTGCCCGTTTATCCCTGTTTTTTATATAAAAAATCTATTAAAAGAGGTATAGTGAACTGGTACAAATTTTTCCTCCGTATGGGGTGCGATCTGCTCGCGACATTTCGATGATATTTCGATCGGCCGATATGAAAACAGCTCTGATTGAATCGTGATTGAGGTTGAACAATCGCGATGGCTCTTTACAATAATTCTGCAATCCCGTGTGATCGATGTACTACTTATCAATTACTTATGCATTATTAACTGTTGTGTGATTGTTATGAAATATGTATGGCCCATGTCCATAACAATTAGTCTAATTGCACCGTCATAATCAAATTAGTTATCTGTCTAACACAACATAAATACAATTTGACAGAGATGTATGTGTAGTGTGTACGTATTTAAAATATGCAATAATTATTATTTATTTATTTTGCGTTTAAGAAACGATATGTATACGAAACAAAGTAAATATAACTCATAGTCAAAACATAGATTATTTTACATAGTACTTCTAACTTTTTTTAGTATACGTACATATTTTGTAACACAATACGTAATAACATTTAAATGTCTAAATAAAATCACGCACAGATAGCATTTACTTATTTACAGTGTACATTTAAACATATTGGGTAAAAAATGTTGTAGGGCGGATTTGGGCGGGCGGCGCCCATAAAAGTTTATGTGGCGTATGGTTCGATCATAAAACGCTTAGGGCCCGCGGTGCCTTGCCGGGCGCGCGTAAAACATCCAGCAGGTTATTTGTTGCCTTGTTAGCGATGTTTATTCTGCACCTTTTGGGATTTGATTAATACGAGCACGTCATACTATTTTATAAATATTTAAATGGTCTATAAAATTTAAATACGATGAATAGTAAATTTATAATATACCTTATGGTCAACTGATTACTTCCGTTGCATAATATATAAGTACCTGGATGCCCGAGCTTTGCTTAATTTTTTTTTATTTTATAAATTGTGTTTTTTGGAAATTATATTTAAGTACGAATTACCTTTTTATTTGACTAACATCTTTAAACGAGCAATTCTATGTTTAACTTGATAACACACGAATAAAATGACATTTTCTAGAAATTATTCGAAAATATCGGTTTATCGCCCCCGAAACTCCCCGTATACTAAATTTCATGAAAATCGTTGGAGCCAATTCCGAGATTCCAATTATATAGATATAATCCTTGTATAATGCTCGTTTAAAGATATAAGATATGAAATGTATTTGTTTCCATATACAGTAATTACTGACAGCGAAATAATAAATGTCAATTCATGCACGTTATATTTTATAAGAAAAATGTAATAACATAATAAACATAAGGAACTTTATTGCCTATTAAAGTATTTTTGTAAAGCTTAAAATAATATAAAGCGTTTTGTTAATGTGTAACGTGAATGAGAATAAGACAATTTAATTACTTTATATAATATCAGTGAAACATGCTTTGGCACGCATCTATATTATTTTACATCCTCCATTTCTTTATGCTATCCTTCCTGTGATGTTTTTACGTAATCAATAAATAATTTTATCATATAAACACTGTTATAATAATCTATAGCGTGTAAGCTAAAGGGAAATAATTGAAGAAAAGTTCCGAAGCAACGGAATTGTCACGTAACAGTGGCAGGTGGGGATTTCGTAAACAACCTACAGCTTCATGCGAATCGACTTTATCTTACCAAGATTTTCTTATATTATTAGAAAATATCCTACTTATTACCTGTTACAGTAAGGTCGTATAACTACTAGCTTTTATAACACCGTAATATTAGTTTCTTTAACACAACTACGCAATATATCATTCTTATTTTTTCATATAACAGGCGAAACGCGTGTAAGAGCATTGTAAGGATTGAGAGGCCATTGCCAGAAGGCTCGCAAGTGCGTCGCCGATCTTTTAGAATATGGTACGCTCTTCAACAACCCTAAGTTGAATCGCTTCGGAAATACTTCAGTAGGCAGCTGGTTTCAAAGATCGCTTAGAAGGGACATCTAAACTCTAACACTTTTATTTGTATGAACTCTTCTGGCCATTTGGATTAAATTATTTGTATGTGTTTACTCATTAAAATAAAAAATTATAATTAGCTACAATCTTCAAGGTAAGTATTTTTATTGTCAATTATATATGGAAATGTAGCGTAGATGTAAGTTAATACAAAATCCATGATGATTATTTTTAATATTATCTTTACTGTGATAACTTAGCTTAGTTAATAAGATAGCATTAATTTTATTGTAATCTTGCTTTGGTAAACGAAAATAAATAAAAACGTAATTTCTATTCAATTGTTTTAAAAATCTTCTGAATTCTAAATTTAAGTAAAATTAATTCTAATATACGAAGTGTATGACATCAAACGAATTATGTTTCTGATATTAAACATATAAACTTTAGTAATGCGTTTATCAGTCATCGTTACGAAAGGAAAAAATAATAAAGTCGGACATTTCAAACGTTGATTAGAGTCCCAAACCTTTTGATAAATTTTTATAAGGAATATAATTTCTCCCATTGCCTACTTAAATTGAAGATAGAAAAGCAATTCTCTAAAGAAAATTTACGATATGACTTATTCAAAGGTAAACAGCGCGAGAATATTGGACAAGAGTGAGTCGGCCACATGTGGGGTTCTCTTTGATAAAAAATAATTCGTAAATATCTCTTATTTCGACTAAACGGTTGCAATAACTGTTAAATTTTAAATGCGTATCTTACTGTGCATACTTACTAAAAATATGGCTTTAAATTCCTTTAGACGTTTTAATTAAGAATCTACGTATATTTGGGAATGTATAATAAAGTATGTGTGTGTATAATTAGTAATGATATTACTTTATTTAATTTTTTTTCTTGATTTAAAATAACATAATGGAGCATCCTCAGAGTGCATCGCAGTACTACAATTTAAATTGAAACTCCAGGCCCTATGAGTTACAAAAGTGTATATGAACAAAAAACAAAGATGAACGGCAAAAGTTAGATGCCCATACCCAAGATGGGGATCCAATACCCTAAATAGTAGAATTCTAAATTCATTTCTTTTTTGTGTTGTATATATTTTATTCGTAGTTGAAAATAAATAAGGGCTTAATAATAATAATTTACTAATGCCACTTATTAGACTCTCTTGGGTAGTCACTTCACTTGCGCGTTGGCGAAACGCCCTTCTGAATAAAACTGTACAAATTAGATACGTTGGTGATTTATTCGTGAAATTATATTGTCTATTATTTGCAAGAAAATACTTAAGTTTGGATCATAAAATAACAATTGTAGTGTTTTTTATTGTGGTGTAAAATTATTATAATTTTAGTCATATATTGTTTGCTCGCTCTTCGACTAATAATATGATTATTGAAATTCCTTATTAAACCAACCTGCTACAATTGTATCCCTAAATAACATTGTATATATGAGCATCTCTAAAAATCCAGGCGACCCCAAACGGGAGTTCTATTGATCCCTTATCAAGAAATAGAACTGGCCATTAATCTCTCGCATAAAAGCCGCTACAGAACAGTAAGTGGATAAATATATAGCGGGTAATGATGCGCGGAGATACTGCCTTTTGTTGCTTGCTAATAAATAAACATTCGATGGTAATACTCTACTATGTTTATGGTGACTTATACATTTTTCCGGGGTAATAAAAGAACGAAAATTGGAATAAACAAATATTGATAAAAAATAAATTAGGATACTTCGATATTTACATATTTTCTTTCGTTTATTGAAATTTGAACGTATCAAAAGAGCTTTGAAACAAACGACCAGTTTTTGATGGATTCCAATTAAATTTTCTTTCTTTATTTATGGTTATAATAAACATTATTGTAGAGAAGTGTTGCTTTGAATGGTTAATGAGTTCCAAAAGTAATTTCTTTTCGTTTTTATACTCCTTATAACTCCTAAGTTGAAATATTAATAATTAAGTATATTAGTAATATATTAGTATATATACGTATTCAGCATGCATGGTTCAAAACTTAATCAATGGTGTGAATTCGTATCAAGAAACAAGCATTAAAAGACATGAAACGCTGACATTTTTAAGAAGGAAATAAGAAATTATACCGCGGGCTACAAGACTTTCAATCGGTTATGAATAGGATATAAATAACGGTAAATAAAACAAAACTCGCAATTATAATATTTTAAATACTGCCTAATTTAAAGGTAATTAAAACACACGTAATATGAACATATTATATGGTAAAACATTATTTTCTTAGGGTGTCTAGAGAGTAGATTTAGTCTAGTGGATAGAGCGTACCACTGAGATACTGGTTCAAACCACAACTGTGCCCCAATGCTCTGCAAATGTGCGCATTTAACATTCGCTCGTACTGTGAAGGAAAACATCGTGAAGAAACCGACATACTTAAAAGCCTTGCTTTTAAAAATGATCATGAAACAGATACAGAAATCTCATACCACTGTTTTTTTTATTACTCACTTAGGGCACTTCACTTCACTTTTATTCAAGCATCATGGTGCGTATGGACATTTAATACGTATAAAAGAAGTTTCTCAACTCCATTTAAAACAATGTTTGAAAAACGAATTTAATGAATACGAAACTCGACGCTTTGAATGCGTGGGGGCTGTCAACCTGTCAAACTGTCTTCCTAATTGACAACCTTTTCTTCCAGGTGCGACAGACAGCACCTTGTGCAGAAGCTGTTTCAGCGCAGAGGTATCAGTGTACGTAGTTCTGGCTGCGGCTAAACCTACAACCTACTTGGAGTTCATCTGCGCACAACAAACCGGACTTAATGAGCGTCTAAATGAGGAAACTGAGTCCACCAAACATTACTATTACATTGGGGACATAACGTAATACTGACATATTTCCAGACGGAAAACGAATTGATAATATGATGGTTGTAGACATGTATCTATAGGACTATTGTTCTGTATAAAATACAGCGATAATAATATTCTGTGTCTTTTATTTCCTTCTTTGTATACAGTTTCTAAACTAATTAAGACTTTTTTGATAAAAGTCTAAATCGTCATCAGGAGAAAACTGTCTTTTTAACGAGTTTTAAATATTAGTCTCCAAACAATGACTTTATTTGCCATAGAACGTAATAGAAAAGCCTTTTCTACTATTTACGTTGTTACCATGGTAACACGACAGCATCTCATAAACGCCATTATTATTAAAAGTTGAAGATATTAGTATGTTGAAATAGCGTAGTCGAAATCGAACTCGTATAATAGCTAAGTAAGTCTCAGCTAACCCTAACATAGAGCGAGCTGGCGTCGCGCCAGAAGCGATAATGTTGGGAATTTTAAAGCGAATAAAGATGACCGCTGCCCACCTTCTATTACGTGATATTACCCGCATGAATATCAAACCACCGGTTATTCATACGAATACATTTCTATACTTTTGATGTAACTGAATTTATGGGGCGCTATGTTTCTAGTTTAACCATACATTACACTAGTTGAATCGTTCATTGTATTGTATTCAAAAGGACATTAACGGCCTTTATAATTTTAAGGTTTTTCATGACTTCATAATAAATGTTGTTCGTTAATAAATATTGTGTGGCATGCCATCCATTGTACAATGAAATGTGTATCACAGTTTATATATAATAAATATCAGAATAAGTTAGATATATATAATATTTTTTATCCTTTAGTGTTAGTTATTATTTTTTATGTTATTATTAATATTTTTTTTGTTTTGTTTTATTTTATTTTGTGGTCGTTTCTTTAGATTTTTCCTTTAATATTATTTTTCTTTTAAGCAATATGCTTAAGTTTGAATGTAATTGATGTATATGTGTGTGTTAAATTTGTTATGTAATATTTTTTTGAATTTTTTAGGCATACACATCGTTTTAGAATGTATTTATAAATAATTAAATAAATAAAATAAAATTATATGCCGTGTAGGCTAACTGCACTAGATCTAATTATTTATATATCAAGGACAGACCTCAGAAAGAACCTAACAGTAATAAGCCCTAGTGATGTACCCTAATACATAAATAATAAATATAAAAATAACTACTGGAAGTCTGCAGTAGGCCTACGGAAACAGACGAAGCCCTACTGGTAGGATCAAAGGTTCAAGGCGATGGAATCTCAAAGCTATCGGGTAGGCTCACCACGATACTTAAGGACTTGAAGGAGGCTTCTCCACTTTGAGAGGAATTGAGAAGTTGCAATATTCAGAACATAATATCCTAAATTCTAAAATTTTATTTAACCTATACACTTATACTGAATACTGAAATAAAATAAATAAATCAGTGGCACTACAACCTCTTTAGGTCTTGGCCTAAGATTTTTGTATCTGTTTCATGATCAATATTTAAATCTAATAGGCAAGTAGGTGATCAGCCTGCAGTGCCTGACACACGTTGTCAACTTTTTGGCTCTAAGACATGTCGGTTTCTTCACGATGTTTTCCTTCACCGTTCGAGCAAATGTTAAATGGGCACATAGAAAGAAAGTCCATTGGTGCACAGCCGGGATCGAACCTACGACCTCAGGTATGTGAGTCGCACGCTGGAGCCACTAGGCCAACACTGCTCATACTGTATACTGACTCTTGTCAAATGTTTGTGTATTGTCCACCTTCATCTATTAAAATTGGGTACAAGTAGTTGGTCAAAGTTCAAGCGAAATCTGAACAGACTTTTCTTGAAAGATTAACAAATCTCAAATTATGTATAAAATAGATTTAATATATACGGTTGTTAGAACTATTGGCCTAAAGTTAAATAGTAATAGATAGTACATTAAAAAGCACTTAGCAATAAACAGTCGTTGTGTACGCAGCTGCGTAATGGAGCTGAAACGCTAAACTTAAAGAGATATGTTGGGGCTTAAATTTATTTTGCGTGCTTAAAATATACGAGTCGTTAGTAATTATTATTAATATGATTATTATTTAATTAAACATTCCCGCCTTCTTAATAGAAAATGGTTACTATTAACTTTAGATGGCCCTCTCACTAATACACTCTGTTGTTTTACTAGTATTCCAATTAATTATTAGACTTTGCTATTCGCCAATTTAAACTCTTATGAAAGTCAAAAAAACAAGTAATTGTAAATTTACATTAACTCCCAGTTCGCTAGTCAAGGGCGTAAAGCGGGCAAAAAGAACTGGCAAGAAACTCTCCACTCTTTTTAATCGCTAAGGTTTGAGTCATACAAATTGTTCCAACTGGAGCAATCAAATACATAGTATATAAAAAATATTTTGCAAAATCGCGAACTGTGTATCGACTTTCGGTGAGGGTCTTCCCTGGGAAATACGACGAATTGTTTTAAAAAGTTTACTCTTCCCTCAAAGACTGGCAACGCACCCATTCAAATGGGTTGTCAATGGGCTACGAAGATTGCCCCTTTTTTGGCGTCCTGTAGGCCATCTTATAAAAAAACGTATTGGATTAGGTAATGGGTGTTCATCTCTATAAGTGTCAACCTTACCCAACAACCGCGATTTATAAGCCGCTTAGTCTTTGCGCGATTGAAGTTGAGTGAGAAACGTTTGACTTTCTATATTTGAATAGTCTATTTTAGACTTCTATATTAGTCTCAAGTCTGAATGCGCAATTGATATGTGCTAACGTCACGCGATTCCAAAGTCAACATCATCGCTACGGAACAACATTAAAATTTCATACAAGACCCTTGGCTTCGGTAACGCAATCGGAAGTTACAGTGTACGGGCATATGTCCCAGGAAAGCCATGGGCCCAAAAGTTGCTTTAATATTCTGTTCAATAGGAAGGAATAGTGGTAACTAAAAATAAATTATGGACAGTCAAACAGGCCAATTGTGTGAATCAATTCAATTTATTCATTCTAATTCATTTAATTAACTCCTGTAACATTATATGAGAGATAAGTGTAATAATATGATAAAAATGTAATTTTTAACGCGTTCCAAGATAATTCCGGGACATTCCACAAATCACTGTCTCAATCCAAAATTTCAAAATTACTTCATGAAAAATTATCCTTAGGCTCTTAGAGAAAATCGCTCCAAGTGAAGCGAAATTAATAATTCCGACCTCGTCAAGGGGTCCAACTACATCCTGACGTGAGTCACCTTTGTATTTAAACTAGTTTTGGGTTGGATAGCTTACGGATGTGAAACTGACCTTATAACGATAATAAATAATAATTACATACATACACTTCAGTATGTTACATACAAAACAGGTAAAAGTAGATAGTCGGTCTTACTGCTCAGAACATTACGTTTCAACATGAAATATAATAAATATAATAAATTCTTCGGGCCTATGAGGCTGCAACGGTTAAACGGTGCCTCGTCTAACGGAGTCTACAAATTTCATATAGCCGAGTTAAACAAGACCGAAAATTTTTAGCTAAAATATAAGAGAGTCTATTTCTTTATCTCTATAAAATATAAAATGTATTCGAATACTTTTGAATAAGGATTACATTACGACATAAATGTAGCTATGACCTCCTGCGGAGTGAAGCGAGGAGGCCCCTCAAAAATTCTTCCACTTGTCTCTCTTCCTGATGACTAATTCTTTCCCGCTATCACTTTTATTCCAACCTCCGAGGTTTGTGGTGGTCGTCCTTTATTTATTTCTCTCTCTACACTCGATCTATTTTATTACGCGTAACACTTACTCATCGAGCATTCGCACGAACCTCAATTCGGTTGAATCGTATGTAAAATTTAAAAAGTCCCCATGGATCACCCGTCCATTACCGCCCTTTATAAATTCCTCGACCTAAAACATCGACAATTATTTCAGTAGGAGGCTGTAACCTTACTTTATTGCAGGCTTATTTTGCTCGCAAAGTGCTTGGAATAATTTTGTATGTTTACAATTTCTAGTCAAATAATTTTACTCGGAACTATTAATTGAAGATAAAATTACCATAATTTGTTTATGAAATGTAAACCATACTGTTATGTATCTTGAAACAAAAAATAGAAGAAAATTTCAAAACGTTACTTATAAGTTGTTAAAAATATCGATACAATGTTCAAACAAATCTTAGTACTTTTAAAGTATACTTTACGCATTGAAAGGAAACACGTAAAACTCTTTCCCAAGGATTTTAAATAAACATCAAAAACATGAAACAAATTGAAAGTTGCAGAGCGCAAGGCTTATGTTAAGCCGCCCGGTTTGCATCCAACACGCGAGGACCGCTAGCGATTTAATATAGCGTAGCTAAGCCTTTCCTTGCGCCCAATGTCTCTTTCAACTTTACCGTAAAATATTTTATTTAACCTGTATTTACATAGAAATAAGTAGTTACAGACTGGCAAGCGCGCATATGCGTTAACACAGACGCATGCAAAGCTGAACCCGGAATGTCTTAGCTCCAGCCCTACATCCCAGTCATAGTTTGGAAGTAATTTGACGTGGAGGGAATTTCCTGTTTCAAATTATCTATATATAGGTTTGCACATATAATTATCATTGGTTTATATATATATGATTGTACCATAATCAAATACTGAGTTCAGATTTTTATTGTCCGGCGGCGGTATCAGTTAACATCAGGTGAGCCTCCTGCGCGTTTGCCCCCTATTCTATAAAAAAAAAGATCAGCTGTGCTACATCATCAGACATCAAGGCAAAATACAAAGTACCATCCCTAGCACTACGTTGTCTTCACTATAGAAACAGCTACCCACCAATATAATTGCGAACAAATTCAACTCAAAAAAGAGTCTTCTTCTAATTCTAATTCTCTTCTAATTCTTAAAAGGCCGGCAACGCACTTGCGAGCCTTCTGGTCTATGAGTGGCGGTATCACTACATTACGTGCGCCTCCTGATCATATTCCACGAGTTACATAAAAAAAAAGTTTCTTATAAATGTAACTCGCGCTCTGTTTTGACAAATCTCAGGATTAAGGGGGTCAAACGTCATTCAAACCCTTATCAGTGAGATGGTAGATTGTCATGTGTACCTATATAATAAATAAATTAATAAAATAAAAAGCCTTTTTATTTCCTACAAATATAACTTTTTACATTGGCCCATCTCCAAGCGCTTACTTATCTAATTAAAATTAATATCATCTTATTTTTATTTATTTTCTATTTTATTTACCTATTTTATTTATTGTTATTAATATATTACTTTATATAATATTTGCTACTATATATATCATATTTACTACTACCTATATACCTGTGAGGAAATATTCAATACGTATGAGGTTTATTGTTGTGCAATATCACCTATGAAATCAAAGATTTAAAGGTCGTACTGTAAATTTTAGTTTCGTTAATTTTTTTTTTCTTAATATGTGTTTAAGATTAAAACGGGAACACCGCACAAAATAACAGACAGCACTTACATTCAGAGAGCGTTAGCAAATATTTTGCTAAATGATGTAACTGTAACAAAAACCCCTCATCACGAATGTTACGCAAAACACGGACAGAAAATTAATGAAGTACAAAAAAGGACGTAAATACAAACCTAAGCAAACCCTTTTTTGTCGCGGGCTTCCACGCATTAAGGGATTACTGCCTTTTCGCAACGGAAGTAAAAATTAATAGGAACGGCTAACGAATTCTGTATTTATACAAATCTGTCAACGAAATCCGCCATAATTCAAGGATTATTTTAACAAAGGATACTTCTTAAAACAATACTTATTCGTATATATAGGAAACAAAAGAAAACGGCGACCTATACATATAATAAATAAAATGCTGGCTGGATTTGTACGATCTGCTATATTAATAGTTATAAGATCTAGGCAAATGTATTATTTGTATCGACGCGGGAAGAAATCATAAGCCGAAAGAATCGAAGCATAAATCATTAAATATTATCATAAATAAATATTCAATAGCGTCAGTATTAAATTTTATCCGTAACTGTAGATACTTGGCTGCTCTCCAAAGGCCACGATTGCCTACTACATAGATAAAATACTCTAGAATAGAACATACCACTTACATTGTTGTATTGTATTTTTAATTCTATTTTCAAAAATCTGAATGAAGGAATGAAATTAATAAGATTTGAACTTGTACTTCTAACAGCCGTGGCCGTAAAGATCACTTATTAGGGAAATATAATAAAATTACTCAAATAATAAGCACAATAAAGTGAAAATACACAGATTAGTGAAATAGTTTAAAAACTGATACACCTAGGTTCCATATCTAAATTGTCTTTTAGATATCTATGGAACCTAACCATTCTATTTAATTAATCATTAATATATTTATTTCCAGCTCTCAACTATATTTATAATATTCTTAACTTACAAATAATATTAATTAAAAATTGATAAATAGAACACTTAAACAAATTTATAAAGATTGGTCGTGGTAGTGTACCTTTTGCAGCATTTCCACGCTCTAATGCGATACTTATTCGTTTAATTAATATTACTAACGCTTATTTCCATTAAGTTACAAAATTTTCATATCCAGTTCTATATAACGACCGGCTGACAATGCAAAATTTGCTCGAATGTTTTTCAACGAGCTCTACACTATCCATTTTCTATCCATTAAGGATCGGCGATTCCATCTCTGATTGTTTGTTGGGCTGACTTTATCCCGGTCCCGCCTTTTGAAACTTTTAAAGGACTTGCACTTTTTTATCGCTTACAATAAATATGTGTTTTGCTTACCATTTAGAGATTTATTTTTAATTTATCTAGTGCTTTCATTTCATAATTTAAATTTTAATCCTTTTGTGAAGATACCAGCCATCTAACTATGACAATTGACTTCGCAAATTTTAATTATCGGATTACAGTATTTCCATACTACATACAATAATAAATATGTGATCTTACAATTAATTGATATTGTCTATGCATATCAAACGTTTTCTTTTAAAATCAAAATGGACAGTAATTTCTTTGATTTAATCTGTTATTGAACTTATAAACAAACAATTCGCATCTCCTTAAGGCTCAATATTGTTTTTTAATTGCTATTAATTTTAAATACAGGGGAGACGATATGTGTTTTGCAATAGTAAAAAAAAGCCTGTGTGTACGTATGTACACGCGTTAGAAGTTATACTTGGTGTAACAACATAAAAATCTTTTCAAAAATTGTATTCTACGTTTGCAGAAAAAACACAAAGTTTATTTTCATATCACAAAAATCAAAAATGTTGACTGTAGCTAATTTCAGGGTGTCGGTTTTTCGTGACGGTGTACACGCGCTTCTTAAAGTTTACTCTCGCGCCAAAAGAACTTCGAAAACTGAAAAATTCGTAATATTATTACTTCTAATCGCCGAATGTTATTTACCGCAACGTAAATTTATTCTTAAATGCTTGCAAGGTAAAGAAAAATATAGTCTATATAATGCAAATAATAGTAAATCCTTTGCATATAGCGTAATAAAGTCTTCCAGTGGCGGATGTAGGCAATTAGTAGCCTCCCGTCGCGAGTTGCGTCCGCAAATATGCTGGATCTTTGATAGTCCTCTACCTGAGAGACCATTAAGGCTAAGGGTATGTACATACTAGCGAATGAAATGATATTCATTCTAGAGCGCCTATTAAAATAACTCCATAGAAACGTTTTGACAGATTTCCCTGTGTATGATTACAAAAAATAATAAAAATTTGCACGCCATTGTTTGTGTATGAAGAATATGCGAACATTATTGTATCATATTCTTGCAAATAAATATTATCATTACCATGAACTTTATTATGTATTTATTTATCGGTAATTTGTTATGTTTTCCCATTTATAGGCAGGTAAATGTCAGTTAGTAAAATACAAATTTAACCAATTACCATCTCAAATTCGCAATATTGGAGTGTTTGACAAATTCAAAAAGGCATTAAAGATGCATGTTAGAATGAACATAGCTGACTAAAATTGTTACGGCTAATGGCGACGTGTATCTCGCTCGTATATAATATATACATATTAATATTAAGTTTCTCATGTAAATAAAATATTTCTGTTTTTGTAATGAGAAATAAAGTTCTTTAAACATTCAAATTTCATTAAAATAGATTTAAATGTGATTTTTCTCATTAATATCCGTGATTATATTTTTTTACTAAGAACTGGGAGTGCCAGAAATCTAAATTAAAAAAAAATACATTACTTAATTTTCTGTTTAATTTGTAGAAATCTAAATTCACGTCATTTAAAGAAATTATAAATTTGCGGGTGTGTAGGCAGCCTACAGGATTTGCAAGTTAATTATAATGAGCCGTGCACGGTTAATCGCAGTAGTCTTTGTCTGAACTGACAGAACAGCGTAGGGCCCAGACGACGCTTCTGAAGATACGTAAAATTTACTGCATTTGAAGACTTTACATTTATCATATTAATATATTTCCTATATTAAATATATCATACTCGCGCCGAGCAAGAAATTAATGGTATTAAATATTGTTTAAACAGAAAACTGTCGTTTTCATTTTTCTCTGTTATCTATATAATACAGGAATCATCTGTTTTACCGACGAAATTTTTGTCATAGCTAATTTAGTCGTGTACACAGAGAAAACCCTTTTGTTAGATTGTCAAATTTTAATATGCAAATAGGAGATTACCAATTATTAAAATATTTCGAAACAAAACAATAAATGAAGAAGAACATTCTGTGTTTACATACATAGCATCTCTCAAGCAAAATTAGGTTTAAGCACAATATCTTACGAATTAATCGAAACAATATGTATCTAAATCTATTTTTGTTAGTCATACATTTTTTTAGTATTGAACCTTAAATATTGAGGCATAATTAAGGCATTAACGAGGGCGCAAGAAGTCTATTGCTTTCTAACTTTGAAAAATAGCTGACACGGCAGGGGTAATTCTTCAGCAACATCACTCTTGTGGCGGCTTCCAATTAGCTGGCAACACCTCGCGTTAATTGAATCAAATTGCACTAGTGTTGCCATCTTTTACATCGAACGCGCACCTTAAATGGCATAAAAATTCTGCCTTTGTATAAAAAGTTTACAATTTACTCCTAACTTTTAGATGGGAAAAGCTCTGGGGAAATTCAAAAGTTTCAGTCACTAAATTATTAAGAAACGAACCACTAAATAAAGCAAAGATACTTTGAGTTATTTCAATCCAATTTTCTAATAACTTTTTCGTTAATACATATATATGTAGTATAGATATATAGACGACTGATCACAAAATATATATTCCTATTTGAAAATTATTATTTATTATCATTACTTTTTTTGAATATTTTATTTTATAAATACTGTTGTTAAATGTGATGACGAAGTTACATAAGTTACATTACATAGTTACATTGTAATAGTATAAACAATACTATTACATTATGTTTTAATATTGTGATTTAATACGTTTTTCTATTGCAGAATATGCGAACATTTTGTTATTATGCCACCATAATCTTGCAAATACTTGAAACTTGCAAATGGTCATAGTTAATTACGTATTTGATAGAAAAATACATTCACAAGGAGTCGCCTCCCCCCACTTCCACATCATTTCCGATCGGTGAATCGGAAATGTTTACTTAAAAATCTGTAGTGTTTATCGCTAGTTTCTTCTAGAATCTTCGTCATGTCACATAATAAAGCACGTATGAAACTGAATAGCAATACTTATTATTCAAGTTGTACTGAGTTTTATTTATGATACAAGTTATTCAACGAACGTGACGATTTCAACTTGGCTAAGATTATTGAGCACCGAATTATACGAAAATCTCATTAAAAAAACCCTCCACAGATGAGATTTAGCTCGACGTGACAAAATTGGATACTTGAATTATATTCCCCAAATAAGTGAGCGTTGTTTTAGGTAGATTTTGTTTATCATGGTACTTCTTAGATGATGTTTTAAGAAATTTGCAAATACTAGATTTTATAAGCCAATCTCATATATAAAATTCTCGTGTTTGTAATGAAACTCTCCAGAAACTTTGTGCACATATCTGTTCAATCTGCGAATGTCCGATTTTCTATGATTGATTTATTAATTTTTTAGACAAAATTTCTATTTTTTTTTTAATATAGCACATAAAAATTACCCTTAATTATCACCCCACTACGATCAACCTCTATTATTAATAAAAAAAATTAAATAGGGGTTGATCTTATAATATGTATAGGTAAACTCTAATTCAGCCTCGGACCCAGATTGAAACTGTTTCTCGATCATTTTTATTTATTTAATTATAACTAATCTAACAGCTTATACATATTATAAGACAAATCACTAAAACAATACATAAGGCCAAAACAGATTACATAGCTAAACAATATATGTATATAGAAGAAGCAAGTGCATTAATAGACAAAGATACATTTAAAAAAAACTAAAGTGAACTGAAATTTAAAAACAACAAATAATACTTAGAATTTAAAACTACTACTGAAGCAAAATCAGAGTCTTCCCGCTTCTTCAAGTACCTCTTAACAATTGACATCTTTCTTTTTGAGATGGAAAAGATCGATATCTTGATACTGGATGTCATAGCTCGATAAAACCCGATACATTGGCGAATTATGCTGGTAATTCGACTTCTTACGAGGCACACGAAAAAAATTTGTGTGTCTTGTACGCATACGGAAGAGGGATTTTAAAAGAAACTTACGATAGCAAATAGCTACACATCCGCCCATTAAGAATAGCAATATTTTATAACAAAGAAGGTGATCAGGCTTCTGTGTCCGAAATATGTCGCCCATACCGAACCGATTTGAGTTTGAGATTTGCCTCTTGAGATGTTTTCCTTCACTGAAAAGCACGAACACCATTTAGAAAGAAAATTCCATAGAAGCACAGCTGTTATACAGAGGAGAAGAGTCGCACGCTAAAGCCAACAATTCCTACAATTATTACAATACTGAGGCATAGTGGGTTTTTCATAGATCCATACCAAAAAATGCTTGGAAACGCTTTTGGAATCCAATAAAAACTCATGGTCACCGATTTGCGTGTATCGCAAAGGCGCATTCCACAAGCGATGCCGCGAGCCAATTTGCACATTTCCAATTCGAATACCTTCCAAATTCTAATTTCCTTTCCACGTATATAAGAAAAATCAATTTTATTTCCCAGTAAATAAAGTTCAATTTAAATAATCTCGTCTTCATGAAACTTAGGATAAGTGTTGTGGTTACGTCACTCATTTTCACTTTAAATGCTTCAAATTGATTTTGTTTTCAGTTTAAAGACTTGACTTTGACGTTGTTTTACGAGGTTTGCTATTTAATAACAATTTTGTACGTTAATTAAGGAGCTGGGATGTGGGAACGAATAATGTGTGCCGCGAATATGTCACACGCCTCGAGGAGACTTTCATTTAAATAACAATATTTCATACATAAAATAATAAGGGATTTTAATTCCGTGAAGATAGAAAAGTGCGTCATTTTGTAATATAATGGAGTATAAATAAATAAGTTAACTTACGTCCTAGGAAGACGTTAAAATTACGAACAGTATTTTTTTTATATTGACTAGCTGCCCCCGCGCACTTTGTTTGTGCCTAATGCCCAGCCTACCTGTTTAGTACATTTGAACATTTAGCTCTGCTACCCTAGAAATTGTTCGGTTTACCGAAATGAAAACTTTTTCGGTTTTCTGTGACACCTCTGAGTTCCAGTTTACTAAACTAACAAATAAAACATAGGGGTAGATCATAGAGGGTAGATTATATAGAAAAATATAACGTTATTTTTTATATATCTTATAAAAAGTTATATAAAAAAAACAATAAACTTAATAAAAAAAATTTTTTGGTGTGGACATCCCATAGTGGTTTTAAAGATAGATAGTAGACTTACTGAATATGCTTAAAAAGTTCATAAAAATCGGTCGAGCTGTTTTAGATGAGTATGGGAACGAACATTGTGAGACAAGAATTTTATATATAAGATATTATCACGTTTCTTTTCCAAAGAGGTAAGCAGAAACGACAAATCTCCACTTGTTACGGTCATACCTCTCCCGCTATATCCACTTTTATGTCATTCACCACGCATGCTCGTTGGATATGGGTACTTTTAACTTGTCCATTCTCTCGTACCTCCTAGATTTGGTTCAGGTATGTATAAGGCAGCCTACCCAAAGTGATTTTGCCATCCATGCTTGCCTTGTTTACCTTAATTGTTAACCGACTTCCACTTATCCGTTCCACATGACAAAACTACCTAAGCATTCCCTTTCTGCTCCACTCACACTGAGCTCATGATTGCATATTATGTAACGTGTTATTACACTAATTGTATCAATTATTAGTTTACATTTTATACAATAGCTTTCGATACTCAACAACCGTATACCCGAGAATTTTGATATATCGATATATGATGAAACTTAAATAATAAACTAGGACACCTGGGCCACAAAGGCGTTTGAAACGTGTTCTGTGCCTAGACCCTTGTATTTGCATGATTCAAAAATATATTTACATAAATTAACGTTTCCTTTCATGTTCAAAATCGGAAAAGTATAACGAACACAAAGCTGCTAACGGCTTGCATCAATAACATTACCTGTGAAACCGATGCATTGTAAACCCCATCGGCTTAAACGATACACACAGGTTTTGTAAATGATTTAAAAGAATCGAAAATTTGTTACAAAAAATGGACGGTGCTCTGTTATTCCAATAGCAATCCAGATTTCAATGTTGAGTTCTTGTTAGGGCTACGGATATTAAGGCCCTATCCCAGCACGAATTGTTGTATTAGTGTCTTGGGGTTGATTGTGGTGCGCAAAGGAGAACTGGAGCACTAAGGCGCGCCGACCCGTAGTGACAATTAATAATGTAAAACATTATATTCATGTAGTTTCGTCAATTTTGGATTTTGGAAATGGATTACTTGGCTGGCGATGAAATAAATCGTGTAAATTTCAAAATCATGTTCTTCATAAATTTTCGTCATAAAATGAATTCAGTGTCAAAAATTTGTTTTTTTTAATCGTGTATCGATCTATCAAAATACATAAACTACTCATTACTTCAGCATATTTTTTTTTATAGAACCGGGGGCAAACGGGCAGGAGGCTAATTATTCCATTTGCTCTACTTTAAACAGAAACGATGACAAAAAATGGAAAGAAACAAAGTATGTCTCCTGTTTGGAGGTTGGTGACGGATAGGTCATTAAGGTCATTAAGGCATTATATCTATACTGCATAACGACACATCGTGATTGCTATTGCTATTGCTATTGAAAGTTACAGAGTACAAGGGCTGGCGATACTCCCGGATCAAAGCTTTATGCGGTGGAAATTAAATTGTTTAAAACTGTCCACTGCTTTGTCGACATAACAATGATAGTTAAACTTTATTTCATTTAAATAATTATCAAAAAGCCGACAATGCACTCGCAATTCATCTGGCATTTAAAGATACCAGAGGCGGTGGCATCACTTAACATCAGGTGAGCATCCGGTTTGCGGGCAAATCATAGATAATAAAAATGCTCTAATTTGAATACTTGACATATTTTAATCGAGGAGTTTTCAAATATTTTTCTGTATCCGTTTTAGAAGCTCACGAAGTCTATAGCTATAAATGTGTATAATAAACTAGAGACAATATTAAGGTATACATTTAAAAAATGCAATCCTTCAACTTGTATCGTGTGTATTAGCGATTGTAGCTGGCAGACGCGTCATTAACATATGAAATGACTAGTGCAGGGTGCACTATTATGCTAGTATCCATCTAACCACGTGTTTCATAAATACGCCTACCACTAACCTATCCTTAAAGTAATAACTTTAACTAAATTGCTACCAAATCTGGTACTTACTACAATAATTTAATAGTTTTGAATGAAATGAATATTAGAAATAATAACCGTTTAATTTTATTAACGTTTTATGTTTAAGTAAATTAAATAATGCTAGGAAAATAAGAACAAAGATAAATGATTTTTAAACGCGAATATTGTAGGAAAAGCCTACGGCCAACATACTAAACGATTTTAATAAAAGTATTTCAAATAAACTACAGACTTTATTAAAATATATCTATTTTTTATAAATTACAGTAAGCAAGATGACATGTTTTATCGTATATAGGGAACTCAAATAGAGAAAAAATACTAAACAAACTATTGAAAAAGACGCCCTAAATAACGTTTTAATTTTTATAAAAGTTTTAAATTAAGTCAGCTAGCCATAAGTTATGTTATGAAATTTACTGAAGTTATGTAACATCATTAAATTTATACCTACATATTTATTAAAGACTCAGCAAAAATAAAACAACATTCTATTCTAAATAGCCAACTTTGGCTTTTATACAGGCCTTTTTCTGCAGGCCACGAATCCATAAATTGACGCACTGTTTCCAAGAGAAATTTTACCATTGCTTGTTCCAAAGATTCTTTAAGAGACTCAATGTTAGCCTGTCGTTAAGATCAGGCCATGTCTAGAAGTCTAGGCTAGATGAGGGCTAGAGATGAGATTTGCTTCCTAATTTGGTATCGACGAATTCTGGGTTTAACACCATAACAGCCTTTGTAGTTCTAACAGATTTTTTTGGTTTTCAACAGACGTAGTGGAATATAAGGCTGATACCAAGCTTTTGAAGTGTCTGGACTATGGCCAACGGCTCCATACTCACTTTGTGCAAGGCGATCCCTGCCATCTATTTTCTTTAACACCCCATTCCATGTTGTATTTTAATAATTAACAGGAAAAATAATGTGTAATGGCCCAAAATCGAAAGAAGTTTGTAAAATATAACGGTTCTAAATTCAAAATAATAAAAAAGTTGTTAAAGATCCTTTTTCATTTGTAACAGAACTTATGGCTAGTTACAATTTTAAAGTTTCAAAACTATCTGAGTATTATACTCTTTGTTTTTATGCAACAAATGCGTACTTCCTTCAATATTTTTTAATTAAACAAACTCTGGTATATAAACAATATTTCAAGAAATTATTTATAATTTAATGATATGCGACCAGTTCTTTTGGTTAATTAAAACCGTTTATGTGTTATGTGCTCGTTATACTCATTTATGAGTTTAATTAAATGAATATATTGTTTCTCTACAAAGGCTGACAAACACACGGCCCCAGGTGAAATTACATACCCTACGCATTGAGCTCAGTTCATTACAATAGTTTGTACCCTCTGAGATTAAATTTTACTTGTTTAAATTGTTTAAGCGTTTGATAGTTCATACTAGATTTTGAAAAGTTAAAGTCCTGTCCATATATACCTGATAATAATTGCACATATAAAAACTCATTTTACACCACTCGTTAAATATTATACAAATACACGTGACCTATTTTTTTATTGAATAGTGAGCACAATGTTTGTTTACATATAAGATTTGCCGGTGTTTAATATAAACTTTACATTATCATATTTAAAATATGTAATAAAAACTAAACAATTTAAATGAATAGAAAGATTGTACGACTACATTTGTTTTTTAAAAACTTTTTATTTCTTACAAAAGAAAAAACTAAACTTAAAGAATATATTTTAAATATAGAAATTGTAAATTTACACATATATTTCCAAATTATTTTGCATGAACCATTCCGGATTTGTTTAAACGGCATTGTAATCGTAAAAGTAGTTGATTTCCTCTGTAAAGAGCTTAGTTTATAAAGACATATAGTACATATGAATATCCACACTTTCGCCCTAATATCTCAGTGAGTTGGCTCCTACACATTTGACAAAGGAGTTGGGTTAAGTCCAAAAACATGTCCTAATTCAGGATTAAAAGGTCTAGAGGACTACAACCAGTGGTGCCCCTCTTATTTTAGAAATAGAATGAAAAAAATTTATCGGTCAAGAGTTTCAATTAATTATTCATTGTGAAACCTAGTAGATTCTAATAGTATTGCACAAACGTATGAAATTAAAGGTTGTTTACTAGTTGAAATTTAAAACGTTACCTATTGACCTTCTTCTGTGGAGACCTGGGGGCGTAGCCCCCGTAGCCTTCCTCTGAATTCAGCTCGTTTTTATCACAAAACGGGGCCTAAACGGGCAGAAGGCTTACTGACAGCGTTGCCTATTGACTGTAAACTGTTTCTTAACTAAGTCGACAGGCACATGTGTTTCACATAGTGGTGATGCGCGGTTAAAAGATGCTTAAGTAACGCTCAGTTGAGAAACGTCTGAGATCGAGTTAATACGAGTGGAAAAAAGTATTACAGATCGATTTAGTTTGCGCATGATTTGAACAAATATAGAAAATTATTATTGAAATAGTCTATTGAATGGTGTAAAACTTAGCTGAAAAGCGCGTTTACCAGCAATACACGGAGTGTTCGTGTCGGGAAACTAGACAGTAAGTTCCACTTGAAAACTTGGGAGTTTGAGTCAAACACGGTTCTAAATTTAAACATAACTACCACGCTTCTCCCAATTAGGCATCAGTTTCACATAAACAATAATTTTCCCTCTTTTTCTGCCAATTTTAAAAACTGAAGCCAGCCCGTGTGTAAAATCGGCTTGATTTAGTAACACAGTTACGAGGGGAATTGAATATGTCTAGTGATAAATTAAGTTAGTTAATATAGTGCAGGTAGCCGCTTAAATAATACATCTCTTCCATTGGTGCTCAGCCGGGGCTCAACCCTACGACCTCAAACACTGAGGAACACTGCTCTAACCATTAACGGTTTTTAATGTAGTTATTAAATGCAGGAGGAACGGAGAGCAGTGGTGCATTCCCAATCCATATTGGAGGGGTATTTAATGTTATAAAACGCAACGTATATATGATAATAGTGCATAAAATAAAATGTAAAACAAAACTTTACACCGTCATGTAAACTAACAATATAGTATATATAGTGATTATATACAAATAAACACAAATTTCAATTTATGATACAATAAGTAATGTGACGTAGTACGTTAGACGTAAAATCTTTTATAACACTGAGTGAACAAACACATGCAATTAGCAGTACAAGTATTTAAAAGGAGTTATTTCGTTACAAAAGCTCCGGCTGTTGTGTAATTACTCTTTGCCTCAAAAGACTGCTCTTTAAGAATTGAAATGCACTTTAATTCACCTTATACTCTTTATTTTGTTGTTGCGAAATCTGCACAAACCCAAGGAAGTCTATCTGATTAAACATTCATTTATTAATCCTAATTTTGAATGATTGACAAATATGAACAGTTATTCATTAATAGGTTGGTAATAATTATTTCACAATACATATGGATAACCCTTACTTAAAAATTATATTATTTGTATGTACCGTGCTGTACACATATTATATTGCGTAGTAATAAGGGTTTCTTTATTCTATAATAATTAAAATAATATACCAAACTAAAACTTTACCGACACTTATCGTATTTTTTTTTTGTTAGATTTAATACAGACACCTGTATTAGAAAATCTACTAAGGACTATTATCACCTAATTTTGTTGAAAAATATATTAAAATAAAAAATAAAATACGTATATTATGGAACATAAGACCATCAAGGTATCACTTATTCCACATTAATTAAATTCGAACCTGTAGGCATCCCTACTCATCAGCATTCTAAAGAACAAGAAAACCATCAGTTATCAGTACCCAGACTAACACAACTAGCGTAGATAAATCTTGCAGCATAATAAAGCGCTTGAGGAGATGGGATCTAAAAATTAGTAGGTAGTAGGGCCGGTGACAAATGGGAGCTATTTGTCAGAAAGGTCAGTTCAAATAAGGCCGGATCAAGCTTACGTGACAAGAATTTAACAACACATATAATTGAATCATTTTTCAGATGTTTTTTGGGAGATTTAATTTACTTTATTTAGAAAACAAATGTTAAAAGGTCCATTCTAATGTTAAACCCTGGCTGAATAAATTACGTGTACATTTCAAAACATACAAATTTAAATCATTCAGTTGTTAGTAGCATTTATAAATGCAGGTTTAAGTTGGCTTACAGTGGTTACAAGAGACAAGAGACCGTGTACTGGAAAACATGAATACATAATAAAGATGGCATAACTATAAATGTCCTATGATTGCCATAGAACACTGTGACATTAAAATAGAGAGTACTATTTTAATGTCACAGTGAGCTGCTATGGCCTTTTAACTTATATTAATTTAAATTTCGAATCAAACAAACTTCAAAGCCGCGTTTATTTGGGTATAAAGTTTTCAGAGCACAAAAACGGTTTTATAAAATATCGCCAATGTTTTTAACTAAACAATATCAAACATCACAGGCGAGAGAAAAATTCGTTAAAAATTCTCCCGACGTATCAAAGTACGATATTGCGTGCGATATTCAATATTTTAATAAAAATAGTGCTTTAACAAAATACCGAGTGTTCCTTGAATAAAGAGAAATTTAATAAAAGTATGGGAAGGGGCTATACATCACCCGCGGAACATCTGTGACGAAGTTGTATTTTTAAAACTGCTAAAAATTTTCCAACTAGTTTCGTCCGAGTTGTAAAAAATGATATTAACTGTAAAATATTACTATCGGCACTGACGGGAAAGTTTAAATTAAAAATTTGTTTCGGTTGGACTCGGGGATTGGATAAATTATTACATTTTTGCAATACATTTTGGTTCAAAGATGATATTAATTGTAAATAAAAACGTTGTTTGCAAACTGCATATAGAATTGACAGTATACAGCTATGATTGTGTGTATAAAGGCCTACAATACTTGAATTTAAAAATTTATTTCATTATTTGCTACACTACACAAAAAGAAAACAAATAAACCAATCTACTTACAGAAGATTTGTATTTAGTTATTAGTCACATTAGACGTGTTTTTATAATTAACAATAAAAAATTATGTCTAAAAAGAAGAAAACAATAAATATAAATAAAATATAAGAGCTTGGGAAAGTTAGTCCGTATCACTGGAGAAACAAACAAATCGAATCTACTTACAGAACCAAACTAAACCTCTGCTCAAACTAAAGCTAACTGGATTCAGGTGAAAACTTTGACTTTCCTTGTTGGGACAGAAATTTCTTTTGTTCTTACTTAATTTAATAAGAATAGAATTATGGCCAGACATAAAGACTGTCCGATGACAAGTATTTAAAAAAATAGATTTCAAATACGTGTCAACATTATGTAGCTGTAAAGTTATTAACCAAAAATACATAAAAATATATAATTTAGCATACTAGTTAGGAAGGCTTCATTGATAAACAAATCAGTGGCACCTCTAACATTTAACCCTATGATTTAGGCCTCTAATTTCAGTATCTGTGTCGTCATCTTTTTTTTTCTAATAGGCAAGTTGGTAATCAGCCCTGTACCTGACTCACGCCATCGATATTGTTGGTGTATGGCATGTCGTTATGCTAACTATGCTTTCCTTTATCGTATGAGTATAAAATGATGAGAGTAGATAGATAGATAGATAGATGATACCATAGGATAGTAGTGATCCTTATAGATAGACATATAAAATCCAATTCTATATTTAGTCTCTGACACTTTTTTGCGGTATAAAATAACAGACATAGAAAACCATTGCGTTCAAAGACTGTAAAACAAAAGACGAACGTACGTGTCGCTAAATTATAGCCATACATGCATGACATGATACATCTTTCTGTTAAAAGGTGTTTAAAACAAGGTAAAATGCGTTTTAAACAAAAATTATATTTGGTATAAAACTTTGATCAAGGGTGCATAGGTTGAAGCAACATTGTGAAACTAGTTATAGACATGTCAATTTATTTAACAATACGTCTGAAGTGTCAACAAAATACAACATTTTAGAAACCACACAGCCGCAACTAAGCCGTAAGTTACGTCACCTTATGAAATTCAATGTGCACTTTGTCCCTCTCTAAATACATGTGAGTGCTGGTTGTAATCCTCTGTAAGTCACTAGAAAGTACAGCTTACTATCATTCTAGCTACATATAATAATACACTCTTGCTTGTTGCGCTGCGATCGTGATAAGTACAAATAAAAATGTCCAAGTTCATCTCCTAAATAACATTTTTATTTTACGATATCTAACCGTATATCACTAAATGCTTAAATTGCGATAGCCTTCTCTGAGTGTTTTATTTTACTTAATTGAAGATGTGATGTAGAACATTTGTGTTTAATTGATGTGACTTTTATGCAACTCCAACGAAACAATTTTTAAAATACAATATAATAGGTCTGGGAGAGATCGCTCGAACGCGATAAGGCCGCCAGTTGCTCTCCCTTTCATTTAACTATATTCAATTTTTATACTGTAATGTAACGAAGTGTTAATAAATAAATAAAAGGTGAGCAAATTTAAAACCATGTATTTTATTATTAATATTTGATTCGCCTTAATTATTATTTATTATTTGCGGTTAGACATGCCAAAAATTTACCGTTGAGTACTTCATGGGACGAAAATCTAAAGAAGAAGTATAATACATAGTTTAAAGAACTTTATCTCGTTACAAAAAATGTATTTTATTTAAATGAGAAACTTAATATTACGAGCGAGATACACGTCGCCATTAGCTGTCCCAATTTTAGTCTTCTATGTCTACACTAACATGCATCTTTAATGCCTTTTTGAATTTGTCCAACGTACCAGTATTGCGAATAACATAATTCCAATATAAATTATTAACAAGAAAGACATTTAATTTAGGTCACTCTGTAGTTTATGGCCTTAGTAATCCGCTTGGCTTGACACGAAGAGCTTGGAAACCAAACTTTATTTGAAAGGCTTCAGGCATCCACAGCTCACCTGCTCGCTGACGACAGAATATTCTAACAAACACTCTTGGGGCTAATTATTAGCTGTAAAGCTGGTTTAGTCACTAACGATATATTTGTTCAAGAGTTCATATTTTATGTCAACATAAATATTTTCATTTCACTATATACAGTTTCTTTAATAACTCCTGACTTTTGTTTTTAGTTTAAAATTTGTTCCGAAATCGTTTTTTTATTTTAAAATTAGTCATCTATAACCTATAAGCAAAATGTATTGTAAAATAAAACCCAACTTTTACTTAAATACCAATTTTCTGTTAAATAGTTAATTTTGTCATACATATCTATATTTATTTTGACGGGACAATGTCATTTAATTCGACGGCTGCACGCACAAAAGAACATGGCGCATGCGGCGTTAACTCGCTCTGAGGCGTTCCATTTAAAGCTTGAAGTGCAAGCGGGAGCGCGGAACGGTTATAAACTATATCTATCAAACAAATAAAATTAAAATTTTCTTTTGAAAAATACAACCTTTTCATCCGTATTTTCTTATGACGTTATCACGTTCCACTATTGTCAGTAAGCCGACTTTACAGACAACCGATTTTTTTGTTATAATACAACTCATTTCTACTATAAATATGTTTTTCTTGACTTTCATAAGTGTACAGTTTACCTATATGAATAAAGATATTTTGATTTGATATATAATCTTCGAGAAAAAATAAAACTTCTTTGTATAATTTAATGTGCAAATAGCGCAAAGGCACGCTTCTTAGTTAAAAAACATAGTGTTATATTTTATTTTGGCTGATGGCGGTGTATAATTTTAACACGATACCAGATAATTTTTCAATATTATTTTATTTAGTATATTATAGTTAGTTAGTTGAAAATGAACAGCAAACAGCTCACACAGTCCAAGGGACCTCAAGCAGTTGCCTGTAAATAAAAATAAATAAATTAATAGGAAATATTTCTCTAAGGAATATTTAGTAATGAACTATGCAAATGTACCAATGCTTTTCGATAGTCTCTCCGCTGAAGGCTCAGCTCTATAAACGAGTTAACTTAAATAGAAAGCTTTACTCATAATGGAAGAGTTCATCTAGTTTCTCTTGGAGCCAATTTTCCCGATCTCACGAGGCACTTTGCCAACTGTCGTTCAAGGTGTTATAGAAAAGTGCTAGAGATATTTTGAACAGGTTTTGTACGGATAACGCGATGAAGTTAGGCATCGGTGAGCTTATTAGTGAAAAAAAAAGAAAAAGCGTTCGATTTTTAAATGACTGACAGCTTCAAAAATTTCAACATTCCTTATTTAAATACAAACTGACATAAACTTATTTTATGAATTTTAAGTTCATTTGATTCGTATGTTAAGTTGTTTAATGTTCTATTTTTAAAATGTACTTGACAGACAGTTGTAGACGTTCATTCACATATTCGTAGAATATTTACTGCAACTTCACTAATGGCGTAATTTATAATTACTATATTATTAAATATACAGGAATATGTTTTTTCATAAAATTAAAATTATTCGACTATGACGTACTGAATAGGAACGGTGAAACAGTCATGCCTCAGACCCAAAAGTAAACAGTGTCAGGCACAGTTGACTGATCAATTGGCTATTAAACCATTGGTTTCTTATTTATCATACGATACGATTACTAACGTAATTATTTATTTGTGGAATGATTTTGATTTACAATTCAATTTGATTATGGAGGACTGATATAATTTATGTTTTCTTCTTATTATAAAAAGAAATGTAATTATTATTATCATTTTAAGGTTAGTAACTAGGTACATTAGAATAACTATATGTACAATTTGTTTTAATTAATAAAATAAATTAATTATTTTCAGGTTAATATGTCTCAATAATCTATAAATTATTATTGAATTCACATAATTATTATAGCATAAGCAGGGTTATTAATTTATAATGTACATACTATATAAGTATAATTTTGACAATACTTTGTCAAAAATCATTATTATAGTGAAATAACACTTATTTCAAAAAAAATCTTATTAAATATACTCTTTAAACATATGTCAGGACACAGTTATCATCAATTTATACAGTTTGCACCGAGCTGAAAGCCGCTAAGACGACGCAAAAAATGCCATGTAAACCGGAAAATCCGAGAGCGCTCTTATTTTTTGGGGAGGCTTTCGCAAAACGAGAAATTTCGTTTCCTATTTGTAGAAGCATTTTATCGTGTGTAGCGAGTAATTGCTATATCGAGTTGGGTATAATTCTTTACGAATTAAGGGTCTATTCTGTACAAAAAGCTTAAATTTTACGCATTGATTATTTGTATCTATAGCTAAATGTCAGATTTGTTTCTGACGGTTCTCGTCTTTTGGATGTAAGAGTTGTGACCTTATTTCAAATATGTTTTTCACATACGGGAATCAATATATCTTCCATTTTCTGGCGGTTTTTCTTTCATGACGTCTGAACGAACGAACGTTATCTGTGGACATTGGATCTTTGTTTCTTCCTTTGGTTAGCTGAACACGACATTACTATATTATGTTCAGATTGTCTGACATGTGGCCAAAACATACGGTGGTGGATACGATATTATAATAATAATCAAAGTACATTAGACAAAACAACATCCAATAAACGTCAATTACCGAATTGTTTAAAGAAAACAGACACGAACGGTTCATTTGTATTCATTGTGTGGCCGCTGTCAATTCAACCGATGAAGATTGATGTGGACAGCGTAGTGCAATATACGCCCCGCGCTCGCCCTTGTGTGACCCTACTACTCTGACAGACATCTCGGACTTATGAAGTTGACAATTTTAAATTAAACTTACACCATCGTGGTTTTTTTAAGATGAAATTAAAATGAATGATGAAAGTAGCACGCTATTTTCACAAGCATCTATTCGTTTTTAATGACAAATGTATAATTTGATTATTTTAAATAAACTTTTAAGACACAAATTTAATCCAGATTTATAAAAAATCTGCTACTCGCGTAATCTCAAAATATAAAACATTTATTTACATGATTTCACCCATTAATAAATGCTGTATACGATTGTAAATATAAAGTTGGGAATAAAGTTAATAATACTCGCGTCATAATGAGAAGCGTTAATGAGACCGCTATACAATTCTTACTTATTGTTTCGCGACTTTGAAATATTAATTAATCTACGAGGGTACGAGGCAGTTTAATCACATTCATGGCGAACTGTATGAAAAGCCATGAGCAAATGTAACAAAGTGAAACCACTAAGCACAGAACTATATTGCAAGTGGCGCGAAATGGAGTTACGAAGAGTGTTTTCAATTTGCTTTGTATGCTTCGGTTTTATTTTGGCTTATGTGTACTGTAAAACAAATGCTATCCTCTAAATACCGACATTGAATTATGATGATTCAGAAAGTTAAAAAACTTATTGTGAATGGCAGTAGAGGGCATCACATCTTGAAGCTGATCCACTACTCGCTGGATATTATAAAGGCTTACAGGTCTTACCCAGGCTTAGAGGCTTGCCGAAGACAGAGGAGAGAGAGAGAAGTAGTGCCGCGCTACTAACATGACCTTCAGATATCAAGAGCGCAGCTGTAGATATATTTAAGATCATGAAATGAAAAAAACCCGTTTTTATCGTAAAATCGTCTGGTAGATTCCAGTATTTAATTTTGTTACCAATAAATCGACTTTAAATATTAATTAGTTTACGCATTACCACGACCCACCAACGCGTTAAGAGATATTTTACTATTATATTATATAATATTAATAATTAAACTACATATAAATTTGTCAACATACATTTTAAAATATTTTAATGACGCCATGTAGACGTCCCTAAGCACGCATTGGATGCGCAATAAAATCGACGTTTAGTAATTTTGTTTTGGACCAATACTGCGGGGTTGTAAATAATAAAGCGATGTCATAATAAATGCAAGGTGACGGCGAAAATAGGCAGTGCTAGTAAATCGTGTTTGAATTAATAAATATGGACCTTGTATATTTCAAACTGTTTAGGAAAACATTGAATGCGCGATTGAAGCAATATTATACATAATTAAAGCAAATGTTTGGTTTGCGAGGGGGAAAATTTATAGGAAGGGAGGAAAAACCCGCTATACCGGAATTAATCAAATATTGGATGCTACGTTACAACTTATAATTCGATTACCGTAGTATTGCGTTATCATACAACATGGACGCCATTTTTAATATTCACAGATCACCAAGTGAAAATTTGTATAATGGTCTTTATAGAGAATTTATATCATACATTATTATGAAAATTACGTATAAGAAAAATAATAATAGAAAAAAGGTATCAAATAACAAAAGTAATCAATATCAAAGCACGCCTAGGATTACCAATATCTAAAAATAAAAATTATTATTATAAGGCCTTTATTTCTGACACCCAGTATAATATATTAACACTTATTTAAGTTAAATAAAAAACTTAATTCTAAGAAATAAATAAATCTTAATCTAATACAGTACTTGACCCGTTTTGGGTAATGATCGTGTCCTCTGACACATAGGCCTCTTCCAGCTGCTTCTATTATTTTCTAGTGTTAGCTCTTCTTGTCCAAGTTATGCCTCCTCTTCTCTTTACATCGTCTGCCCATCTCTTGTTCTGTCTCCTATTTTCCTTTTTCCATCGCGTCGTTGCCATTGTGTAATTATTTTTGTCCATTTCAACCTGCTACCTCTCGAGATGTGCCCGGTCCAGCGCCATTTCAATTACCTTCTTTTATTTTATTTTTTCTTTATAATGTCCTCTACTTTAGTCACCGATCTCATCTGTTCTGCTCTTTTTCGATGTCTCAGTTACACCCACCATGCTCTTTGGCATGTTCTCAACTTAAGAAGATGTTTTTGACATAACGCCCAAGTCTGGCAGCTGTATGTGACACATAGATAGATAGATTGAACCCCTATTTCTTAGCTACCATTGGGAAGTCTATACTTTAAAGAACTTCCTTAAGGGACCAAGATCTCTTCCAGGTGCAAGACACACTTCTTTCTATGTCAAGATCTGTTTGGTCAATAAAACATATGACGCCAGGCTAAAACAGAGAGAGAAAAGTTGTCTTTAGTAACTAAAGACATATGACCAAGCTTTGTTTAAAAAAAAGAATGTACATTATCATTTTGTTATTAAATACTTATCTATACTAATATTATAAAGAGGAAAGGTTTGATTTTTTGTTTGTTTGTTTGTTTGTATGAATTGAATAGGCTCCGAAACTACTTGGCAGATTTGAAAAATTCTTTCACTGTTGGAAAGCTACATCATTCCTGAGTGACATAGGCTATATTTCATTTTCAAAAAAAATAGGCATCCTTACTAAAATTACGATAACATTAACATTTGTTTATTATTTGATACAATTCTAACAGATGGCGCTGAGTTAAAGGTAGTTTAGTTTAGGTCCGTGTCGTGGTACCAACGTTTCACATAAGTTCTCCTACGGTTTCCCTTGATTAATTTACTACTATGTAATATAACAAAAACCTTAGCCACAGCAACGCTTGGCCGAGTCTGCTATTAGTTATTATTATTACATTGAGTCACGTGATTTATCAGGGCAAAATTTTTATTAATTATCACGAAAATATCTACTTACAAATTTATTTCATAAATAATTCTTATATAATAACTAAAAATATATTATTAAAAGGAGTCCCTTTAGGCAAGGTTCCAAAGATACTGGCAGCGTTCCCCCTTTGAATAGCTAGACTGATTATAAAAAAAAAATTATAATGTATATGTAAGTGTACCACCCAAGCGTTGGGTAAATAAAAAACAAAGATAACCTCAGTCGTATAACCTTAACTTACAAACTCAAATCTTTTAGATTCCCACAAACCAGAATTGCGAAAGTTGTCATCTTACAAGCTCAAAAAACAATTTCGCTTGTAAACAACAAAAGAGCAGCGACGCAGAAAATTCTCTCATAAAATATGTATCGTCTCAACGAGCGTCTGTTTTAAAATTAAAAAGCTTTCCATGCAAACAAATCCGCCGGTAAACAGGGCAAATATTGCGAGTGTGCCTGATTGTTTGTTCGTGAAATATTGTGCAACGATCGAAAACACAGATTGTGCACTCAATTTTCTTGTATTTTAAACTATCAACTTTTTTATTCTTAAGAATAACTAGAGGAACAGTAGGACTGGTCGGACGAATCATGTTAAAAACTTTGCATTTGTGACGAGGTTTTTTTTATATCTAAGTAGGATTTTTTCTGTAATGCTATAAATTTGCGCCATTTTTTTTATTGATAAATAAGCTTGCCAGCGCCTGGCATTCTGTTACATCGCTAAAAAAAGAAAATCACTAAATTCAATTTTAAATGTGACAAGCACTTATAGTCAAACATGACATACACGAAGAGATCTAATATTAAACAAAACAAAACAAAACAACTATTTGACAAAATAAAAAAAAAACATTAGTAAAAAAATCTTAAGAAACTAAACTAAACAAAAGAAATTTACTAAGTCTAAGAGCAGTCACTTATCATATTTGGCGTCATTCAAACATCAACCAAAATTTTCATCACTCATTACAGAACTATATCTATATTAGGTGATGAAGGATTTTTTTTCGTCTGACCCTTTTCTCTAACTTTATTTGGGATTCATTACATTGAAAGCCACAATTTAAATTTTACATATCTGAAAACCATCAACCACAAATAATATTTAACTGTTCAACTTTATGATAGATAAATGATTATGCAAATAGAAATTTCATTCGTACATAGGTAGAATGAATTTCTTTATCTAGATTTCTAAAACTGTATCTATGGCCTAGAATATCAAATGAGCGTAGTCGACGAAGCAGAGAATTCACACTCAATTACACCGACATAAAGCGTAATAAGTTAATGCAAGTTTAACTATTTAGCTTTGGTTAAATTGTTCTGTAGTTCTCACACCGAATTGTAGTGATTTTACTCAATCACAATAGAATTTAAACTTTGCAGCAGGGGAACAATTTATCATTGTTTTAATTTCAAAAGAAAACGATTTGAAATCTTTTTGAAAATATCCATTTAAAGCTTTCTTACTTCTCAAAATGTGTACTTGTATATAAAAATATAGTTTTCAAATACGATGTAATTTATTGATAATAGACAATAACACTGTTTATATGGAGTAGAAACAATCACACAAATTAAATCTACCCTACTAAACTTAACTCAATAGTTTAGACTGGAATCAAATCCAAGACCTATGCCAAGCGCGTTGACTACTCAGCCACAAAGAGTACCAAGAATATTCGCAAACCTTTAGACGAGACTTGCTGATGACAAGCATTTGTCAAGGATTAAAAGCGGGAATTAACAAATATGAAGTAATAGAACCCCAATCTGATTGCGATAATATTGTCTTTTATTAACATTATTATTTTTTTTACACATTTAAAGAAAACACTTTTTTAACGGATTGAAGTTATGTATTATTGTAAACTTATAATTATTTAAACATAATTTCGAAACGTCGCATAAATTTAAAATTATCTTTAAATAATTATAAGTTTACATAATAATATATACATATAATACATAACTTCAATCCGTTAAAAAAGTGTTTCCTTTGACTGCGATAATATCCGAAGGCTCAGATGTCCAGTGCATAATTAATTCCTAACAAATGAGGGAATTTTCTCATCGCCGAGCTTTAAACCCCTGTACTTATAAATTAAACCCTCCTAGACCCCGGAGGATCACGATATTTGAATAAAAATGTAACAAGGTACGATATTTTAATCCTTTTTGAATTGAACAATTCTAACTTTCTGGTTGATTTAAATATTAACCTGAGTCGAAATACTTTTGTTGAATACATTTTGTTGCTAAGACTCAATCTGCCAGAAGGCCGTATCCGGAGACAGAAAGCTTAAAAGAACGGCAACATATTTGCGAATGTTCTTTGAAGAATCCAAAGCCTATATTTGAAATTAATTTCAAGGAAACATGCCTGGTGTGAAACTTCGTTGTGTACATCGAGGTGATTGTGAATTTATGATTCCTGTAGCATATACATGTACTTTATTTTTATCTACACTTACATCGATATCACTTCATTTTGAGGATTAACATCTTTCTGGTAAGATATATCTGAACATAAGGAATTAATATCTTCATAATTCCTAAGATAAAAATAAAGTACATGTATATGCTACATCCCTATCAGTTTTAATATACCTCTTTCGTATTCAAAAGTAATTATCTATCAAAACCCTGCGTCTTAAAGTTATAATTAATAATTACGGTTATAGGAAACTTAGCTTTTTTGTCAATACAATGTACACGTGTATCGAAATCATTCAAGCTGTTAAATTTCTCAATATTATTGCTAATTGCTTCGTATTACATTTTCCTGTGTAATTTGAAACGTAAAAAGCAATATATTTACAAATAATTAAAGCAACCCGTGTAGGCACTAATTGATCGACTTAGGGCTGTCACTCGGAGTTTAATTCCTAAATAATCACCTCTAATTGAGCAGCGAACAGGTTAACCCCTCGGATTATTGCTGTTTAATATGCAAGCCCTCTTACTATTACATCTGTAATGCTAAGCCTTACTGCCGTGTGAAACGAGTCTTTCACAAACGTGAACTATGTATAATATTACAAAATATTATGTATGTATTCTACGGATATGGGAGCGTAATAGTTAAGTTTACAAACATCTTATTGGCTTTGTATTTATTGTGTTCTTTCTATAAGAGAAAACGGGGGTATAAAAGCCTGTAAAAATAATTTCGCTGCATACGATTGTTTGTCATATAAATGTCCTTTATAGCTTTTAATTGTGCCTAAAGTTGCCTTAACTCTGTAGGTAATATTGAATATATTGGAGGTCTCGCTTTATTTTATTTTTAATTAAAATAAACATAATAGCATTGTTAACGATCTCCAGCGATTCAACTTTTTAAAGAATCAGACGTGGCAACAGATAAACGTCCGAACCCAGTAATTAATCCACAATCTCAGATTGAAAACGATCTGAGATCAGACCGTGACAGTCGATCGATATCCTATCTCCATTCCAATAATCAAACCCTACAAGATCGATCGAAGTCGAAGACGATCCATATTTAGCGACGGACAGAATGCAATCTCTTCGCTGTTTACACTCATATTTGATAATCATTATGAACCAAATAAAGTAAATAAAACGGTACAAATAATATTAAAATATACATGTCTATGTTTAAAACATATCAATAGCTTTTTAATTGTTTTAAAGTAAGCTAAAATATTAATATGGGCACAGTTGAACTGTCATTTTCATACAAAGGTCTATCCACATACACCGATCCGACCTACCATGGATTGCTTGTATCGATAGTTGGCTATTACAATCCGTTGATTGGTTATTGGCAAACATTTGTCAATATGTGGATTAATATGTCTATCTCAGATGGTCAAAAATGATTATTGAGTTCGGGCGTTAATAATATAATCCTAAGTATAGTGTATATTTTTTTCAACAATTTACGTCGTTACAATATATGTAAATAGTTAACAAGCACTCGACGACCCATACACGAGGCGTATTTGTCCCGGCCCGTATTCCACTCACGAAATAAATCTCATTCTCAAAGCTATTGTTTTTCCGCCTGTGTTTCCCCGAGCGATTATAATGCTTTGTCTCCCCTGTTTATACTTCACAAAGGAATCTCTTTATATAGATATCACATACGAATGTTGAATTAAATAAAGCTTTAATCTGTAAAATGTCAAACGTGGGAACATTTGTTAGAAAACGTTTGTAATATTCTAAGGTATTAAGGTATTTTTAGGTATTAAGTAGGTGGACTCAATTTCCGCAACTAGACACAAATTTGGTCAGTTTTGCGTAAAGCCCTGGTTACTTTAGCCAGCCTAGCTGCCTCCTTCCAGAGGCACAGAAGTCTCCTGGGCACTTCACAGGCTTCACGAAGCGACCTCACTATTCCGAGGATTTCCGTTCGTTGTTTAGGCACAGCCTCGCATTCCAGGACTAAGTGGGTGACTGATTCCTCTGCGCTAAAACAGCCTCTGCACATGGGGCTGGATATTCTAAAGTAAATTGATTATATGAATTATAAGAAATCATGTAAGAGATTTGTTAAGTTTTTTTAAAATTATTATTTGTACACCTTGCTGAAAGGTCCTATAAACACTGAGTTCATAAATTAGCGTTTATATTCGTTACTAGCCGCTCCCAAGAACTTCGTTTTGTGCTTGTGCTTTGTGGAACCAGCTGCCCACTAAAATATTTCGATCGAGGGCGTGCCAAATCTTAAAGGGCACCGTACTCGCGAGCCCTCTAGCATTGAAAATGTCCATAGGCGGCGGTATAACATCAGGTGAGGTTCCTACCCGTTGGTACCCCTCCGCTGTTCTATAAAAAAATATGATGATCTTACTAATCCTACCTTTTAGTGAGACGATATGGAACATCGATTGCTTTTCCGGAATATAAACTAGTGCTTAAGCCTTTAGAGTTTAAGGAATAAATAAATAAAGTAGTCTTCGTTTTTTACGCTTAGCCACATATTTGCGATTTATTTTTATTTACATATAGAATAAGAAAAAATAATTTACTTTGGGTATTACTGAGAAACAAACCTGATTTGGTTATAGAATGTAAGAGCTAAAAATAATAATGTCAAAATAAAGAAATTTATTCGTTTCACTACCATTTTTCTGGTTTTGTACTATATTTTCAATATTATAGTGACAAAATGAACTATAATTGGTATATTAATTATTTACGATGATACTTAATATCACAATGAAACTGTGTTTTCGGTTCAGAGTGAGTAAAGTTCATAAAAGTCAATAAATTACATACATTTTTCACCGGCGAGCGGCTGCAAACGAAATCGTCAATATTTGCGCTTTTCATTCTGCTCGTAATTACTTCACAACGCCTCTCATTATTGCTATTTCGACATGTTTATTAACACAAAGTTAATATTTAATATGGCAGTTGCGTGAGTAATATACAACTACTAGTTACGTAACAAGTAGGTATATGATAGTTAAACATTTACCTGTCAAGAGGTTATGAAATTAAAACAAAAGACGGAGCGGGATAGGTTTTTTTCCCTTTTTCTTTTCTAACCAACCAGTTCGTACTCAAGTAATACATTATTTATTACCTTAGTCAGCGCCTAACTATAAGCATATTATAATGAAACCTAACCACGTCGCTTACTTAATATGTTAAGTAGTTTACAAGTGCTAACAAAGTTTTGTTGTTGCACTTATCAGTCTTAGTAACAAATGTGTTAAAATTTATTTGCGTTAAAAATAAAAATGCTGTAGATTATATATTCATTTCTTTATTTCGTAATCCTAAAGCTAACATACATTATATATAATTACAAACAAATACTCTTAAAATATAGCCAAAGATGGAATACATCATACATTTTACTACAAAAAGGTTCAAAGATTGACAAAAAGGAACAAACAAAAAAAAATTTAAATATATATCGATAATATCTTTAAATAATGAAAACTGAATTCGTATTTTACCTCTTCAATGCCGCTGATTCAGTTTTAATAATTAGACAGGACTTGTTTAAGAATTTTTATCACATCATAATTTTTAAAACCCTAACGTAAAAAGCTATTTTAACGAACAAAAAATTTTCTCAGTTGATAAAAAATTCTGTTATAAAAATCCCAACGACTCAATTCAAAGTTTTAAACGCAACAATTTAAACAAAGTTAGTTCCAACTAATGATTCCGAAGGCAGATGCTTCTCTAAATGATAATTGCTCACTACACAATACACATGAAGTGGACCTAATTGTTGTACACACCTGGGAACGGGCGTTTCGGCTTTAATTAAAATTGTCTATCTACTCACAGTAATCTATGTTGGAGTTAAATTACCATCTAAGTTCTGTTATATAACAGTTTAAATTCGTTAGTGATTTATTAAGAAGAGCCTAAATTCATTCAATGACATTTACAATGACAATTGGATATGTTTTTATTGAATAAATTTTGATTTTTTTTAATTATATTTTACTTTATTACTACTTAAGTAGAAGTAAAAAGGTCAAAATGATTTTTACACTGTATGTTTGACCTCTAAATAAAAATGTTTTCCATTGTATACGTTTGTTATTCCACACTAATTATAAAGTTATTTTTTTTTATAGAACAGGGGGCAAACTGGCTCACCTGATGTTAAGTGATACCGCCGCCCATGGACACTCTCAATGCCAGAGGGCTCGCGAGTGCGTTGCCGGCCTTTTAAGAATTGGTACGCTCTTTTCTTGAATAATGGTTCGGGAATACCTTTGTAATATGTAATATATAACGTAATAATAATAAATTATAGAAATTGTATTTTTTATTCGTTTTTATGCGCCTACAAAACTAAACCAATTGCACCGTATCGTTTCGTTATGGTTTAATTGACAAACTCAGTTACTTAATTTTTATATTGTTATAAAAATACAAGCCGAATAACATTGATATATTCAAACGGCTTTACAGTGTTAGTTAGGAAAATATTTTCTATGTTATTTTATTTACTCAGCCGTGGAAATGTTGACACATTTTTGATGCATTTTTCTATGGGAGCAGTTAGTCTGGGTTTCAAAAATATTATGTCAAAGGTTGAACGAATAGTCTATGTACAACAGTTAACATTTTTGTGCCGTTATGAATTCACTGACGCGTAATAAAATAGTCGTGAAACATTGTATTTCAATTGCGTTAAAGCCTAGGAAAACGAGTTTTGTGTTTATACTTAATATTTATAAAATTTAAAAAGTATTTTTCTACGTGAAATATGCTTTGCTAAAATATTAATATACTTAATTATTATGCAATCAAACATTTTTTTCCTACGCAAAAGGCAAGATTCAAGCTCAACCATGCCATTCTATAACTCACATGTTCAACCCACACAGCAGATACCGCTTTAAAATCACTAAATGAGTAATTTTACGATTTGTTATTCTTATAACAACCGCGACAAAAGCGCCGCTCGGGTGAGATTATTTGAATTTGGAACTAAAATTCGACACTCAAAACACCACAAATTGTAGACATTTGGTATTCTGATATCGCCATTTGACATTTTTTCTTCAAGTTCAAATTATGTAAACATTTAAAATATATATCTATATATGTCGAAGAAAATGTCGTCACAAAACGACAAATTGGTTTCACGGTTCTCGTTTAGGTTTAATACTCAAGAAATTTATTGGTAATGATGAATCCTTGAATATTTGCTGCTATATTAAATTTGTGATATTGTGTATCTCTCTTACGTTTTTTCTTTACAGTGTTTCTGTTACGATGGTATAATTGACTAATTTTAATATTATGATTTATGATAAGAATTATGATTCTTATAAAAAAAATTACTCTACAACCTTTTAAGGTCTAGGCCTCAGATTTCTGTAATTTGTTAATCTAATAGGCAAGTAGGTGATCAGCCTGAATTTTCGGACTAAGGCCAGCCGGTATCCTCACGATGTTTTCCTATACCGTTCGAGCAAATGTTAAATGCGCACATAGAAAGAAAGTCCATTGGTGCACAGTCGGTGATCTAACCTACCACCTCAGGGATGATCATAATTCTTATACTTAGAATAAAAATACTACTAAAATACCTTTTATTACCAAAGGTTATTACAATAATTCTTAACTCTAGTTTTTAGGTATAGGAACCTAATGATAGGACATCAGCCTCCTCAAAATCCACCCAATGTAGGGAACTTTGGGTGGGGTTTGAGGTTTCCCTCTTCATTCTTGATCTTGCCGGGTCCATGTACCGCCGGCCAGCTAAAGACTTATGAGATATATTAGATTACTACTTATACGATCTTACTATTGCACGTGTAGTGTTAGCAAAGTTTATAATAAAGCTCATAAACTAAAAATATAAAATAAAGAGTGTATGTATATGAATAGAAAAAAATAAAATGCAGTAGTGATTAACGATAAATATTAAAATTAATCAAAAAGATTTTATTTAAATAAATAAATTATTAGTAAATACCGTCGTATATGAAATTGATTTAAAAATACTAAAATAATATTTATTTATTAACTGTTTGTACTGTTACGAAACCCGTGGTCTAAATATAAAAATACTGGAATACACAACTTGAACATAGTTATCGATTTTCATGCCACCTAGACCTAACTTAACGATGTAGAATTCAGGTGTCGGTGTGCGCGCGCATCGTAAAAATTTACTCCCGTTTTTCTCTATCGCGCCAAATGAATTATAACTTAAATAATATACAAATGTATGCATTCACTCCTTATAAAATTGACATTATTGAAAATCATAAATGAAATGTAAATGTGTGAGTACAATGGAGCAGTGCATTATTCAATTTGGTTGTTTATGAACCGCGGCCGGACGAGCTTAATGCCTTATCTCGCCATACAGCCACCCATAAACTGTGCGCTAATAGATACTGCCATTCTACAATCGGTTATTATTTTTTGATTTACCATTTGAAATTACATAATTAGCGTTTTAAAATATATCACTCTCTCACTCACTCTCATGTCCTATAACCCCTAGGTGGGGCAGAGGGCGTTCACAGCGAGTCTTCATCGCGTTCGGTCTTGGGCCTCGTATTTCACCTCGCTCTAAGGTTTGCTTGAGACGGCCACGCTTTCGGCAAAATAATGTTAAATTATTTCTAAAATATATGTTTTAGGTTAAATGTTTGCCGTGTATATCAAGCGAAATCAATTACAGAATATTTTAAAAATTTCACCGGTTTTTCCATTGAATTATGAAAATTATGAGTACAAAGGATCCCCAGCATATTCTGAGAGCAGATTGCAGGAGATAGATAGGTGGTGTGTAGAGAGAGGCTGAATAAAGGCCTTCTTACGAGGGCGATGTTTTATCTCTCCGTCATTTGTCACCCGCCGCCAAATAATAAGTATTCTACCTGTGATACTTTTACACGTTACGACATAAATTTGATCGTATAACGACACTAAAAAAATGGAGGTTAACAGAAACAGTTGTAACAGGAATTTCAGTATGTTATTTTCGTAATGTAAGATATAATTTTTTATAATAATAAAAAATTTATTCTGACACGTAATGTTCAATTTTCTAAGCAAGAATATATATTGATATTATGGAAACTTTAAATTACCACAATATCGGAATAATTTAATAAACCTAACCAAGAGTAGTGGTCTGTGAGTGTGTGGCTGTGTGAGAAACATAAATCAACAAAATATGTCACGCATTGTTTACCACCAAGGCATAGTCAAGTGTGTATTATTTTTCTTTTATATGTGGAAGAATCATTACCCGGATAATTATTATTTCGTAGACCTCATTGAAAAAAAAAACAATACATTTATATTAATTATATTGAATCATCGTTAGTGAGGATGTGATTAAAATTTCTTAAAAACAAATCGTGCGTCGTGTCGTGCTTTGTACACGGGAAGAGGTTCATACAGATGGGCCTCTTTGTCCCCTGAATAATCTACCAAATGAAGTGTTCTTAAACAGACTTCTGAAGCACTGCGCCATTCATTTTAGTCACGGGGGAAACGTTGTTAAGGACGCATCACTTCCCAAACGATAACGTTTTATGACATTTTCTTGTTCTCACATAATAATACAAAAGCGCTTATTATAATCACATGAAACAGAAATAAGATCAGTCATTAATTCGTCAATTACACTGATAAATAATGTTTAACAGCTATACAGAACATTTGAACAACATTTAAGATAATCATTTCACAGAAAAAGACATACAACAAAAAAAGATATACATTTTTGAAACCTCGCTGGCAGAAAACATTTAGCAACACAAAAAAAAATCTGGAAAACGACAAAAAATATACAAACAATTATTAACGTCACTAGTTGGACCATCCTGTATATTCAAGTCTGAATCCCAAAGTATAGCTTGCTTCCATCCTCATACAACCGATTGGTAACTTTCATCTTATTAAAGAGTACTCTGACATATATTCAGGCACCATAGAAAAGTCGGCTTTACTTACTATAAATTCAAATTCAAAGTAATGCATTCATTTAGTTAACAGAATGTACACTTATGAACGCCAATAAAGAAATAAATGCTTCTAATTTTACATTCACTACCAGTTCTCAAATAAAGGGCATAATACGGATCTGTACCATTACACCGTGTTCCACATGATATCTTAAGTAATTATTATTAAAAGAAATATTAAAAACAAAGATTTGTCGTCTATCAGCAGTAGGCTAGTGAAACAGGAGCCTTGTCGATGTCTTGGAGTCTTGTTCCCACGAAAATGTCACTTACATTTTTCACTTAAGACGAAAGTACATAGTCGAAATAACTAATAATAAAGAACATTTTAAAATATTTTATAAATATCCTGAGCTTTTTATACTTAAGATTACATACGAACTACACTATACAATTGGCTTACGCTCCATATCCATTCCATTTCGTAAACGCTAACGATGTATCCTAATTGATATCAAATTGGTATTAGCTACCAATTTGCAACCTACGTAGAGTTGTCGAACGCTTAGTCTATTCAATTGTATGCAGTTGAACTTTGTTTCTGTTTTTATATGTCAAATATTTATTAAGTTAGCGATTATCTAGTTGATAAAAGGGCCTGGGACTAGTGCTGGGCAGGCTATTTTACCGATGAGTAGGGATGCCTACAGGTTCGAATTTAATGACGTGGAATAAGTGATACCTTGATGATTTTATGTTCCAAAATAAAATAATTTATTTTATTTAAACGTTATTTATATTTTGATAACGTCATTTAGGGTGACCAAATACTAGGAATATATATTGAAATTCTTGCAGTGCTGATAATTGTTTGGGTTTACGTATAATTATTTTAGTTAAAACATGGAAACAATGAAAAAAATTATATTAATATACAATTACAAACTAATAAATAAATAAATTTTAGTTTATATGTACTCCGACAATATCAAAAACGTGTATTTAGGATTCGAAGGCGAGTCGATTTTTCTTGTCATAGGTCATTTGGTTTCCAAATATCTTTTCGATGCGGTCTATATAAAAGCGTAAACAAATTTCAAGCCCATATATTTGTACATATATTTAATAATCCGAATACAGAAGGGTAATGCCGCATATGTTTCCAGTTCCAAGTTTTCCAAACGTTCGTTACTATTCTATTATAATTTTAAGATTTTTCGAATTGTTCTAGATAAGTTAAAACAACAGTTAAAAAGTTACAAACCACTGTATAACCGTATAACTACTTAACGCGAATTAAAGAGTTCAAATAGCAGTAATCTAGTGTTCCGAGTGAGTGATAAGTTGCAAGTCCAATCAGCGCGCGATTGGCCGACAGAGGCCCAACTTCACAACAAGTGTTAACTTTGTTTACAACTTGGCGTCGTGTTAACTTGTGTACATAAGGGGTCCGACATCTTCACAACACCTACATTTAACTTTACCTTACTGTTGTGGGTATATAAATATTTATTGTTTTCACCACTCATAGTAAAGTGTCCGGTAAATCTGTGTGTGAAAAAAATCTATCTCGATTCTGGTTCTTCGATCTACAAACGCTTTAATATTGTATAAGAGGGATAGATTTTTTTGTGTGTCTGTGGTCTTATTATGAAAACACATGTTTTCATAATAAGACGTAAATTTATTATTTGGTATAATATTTTAATGAATATTAAGGCTTCCGTGGGCAGAAATAATGTAAATAATTTACGTTTCATCCTCACAAAAGAATCTATCGAATATTTAAATATGTAAATACTAACAACACGACACTAAGTAAACAACGACGATTATTTATTATATTATAACGAATATTTTTTTTAAACCGATTTGCCCTCGAAACAAATTAAACAAAGAAATATTTCTGAGAATTGTTTTGACGATTTAATAGGGTTCGGAACCAATTGTGAGGAATGTTGATATAAAACTTAAATTTACATTTTTTTCATCGATGAGATTTGAATAAAGAAATTTATATAATTTAAATTTATGATTTCTGATTAAAAAAATAATAAATCAGTGGCGCTACAGACTCTTTAGGTCTTGGCCTCAGAATTCTGAATCTGTTTCATGATCATTTTTTCATCTAATAGGCAAGTAGGTGATCAGCCTCCAGTGCCTGACACACGCCTTCGACTTTTTGGGTCTAAGACATGTCGGTTTCATCACGATGTTTTTCTTCACAGTTCATTCGTTAAAATCACACATACAAAGAAACTCCATTGGTGCACAGCCGGGGATCGAACCTACGACCTTAGGTATAAGAGTCGCACGCTGAAGCCACTAGACCAACACTGCTCTTATTACATAATTCATTTCTTATTTACAATTTTTTATAAAAATTGTAACAGAAAATGAAGTGAGAAAATTTAGTTAACTTTCATAAAGCTTTTCTTGAATAAAATTTGAGATAGCTTTTCTCCGAACAATAGCTAAAGCATCGGCATTTCTCACTCCGTAAGACGTATTACCAATATTGCCCGGTTCTGTACCGGCCATACCATTACTCGGGTTGCTTTAAACGTATACACCCGAGCACCAGGTGTGGGCTATTTACTCATTTAGTGGCAATGCTAGCACAAATACGATCTCCTCTATATTTTCAAATGTCAATAACATTTGCTACAACCCTATATTGCTTCATCATCTGTTTTTTAAACATTACAATTTTGAACACTAGTAGGTTTCAATTACAAGTGACGACCCGCCTTTCTTCATTATGTTACCAAAGGATTCTACTTATTGGACATATAGCACGTAGAGGCGGAGAAGCTTGTGGCGATCGGTAGACGGGATGGCATTCAATGAGGTCAGGAGGAGACCCCCAAAGCTGATCTCCTACTCGCTGGACGAACTAACGTAACGTCGGTACTTCCTAAGTGGAAAATGAGTAACAAATATTTGTTTTTATTTTTATTTCATTTATTAATAAAATAAAATAAAATTATATATTGCTAGCGCACAGCAGAAGGGAATTCATTGTTACATTTATTTAAACATTGAAAACTTAAATGGTAGGTATATGATGTGTATTTTATTACATATAATAAATAACCAATAGAATACTACTTAAGACTCCTATACTAAGTATGGCGTTTTAAAACTGAAGACCCAACCAATACAAACATATTTATTTAATATTTGTTGTTTATAGGGTTGAAAATATTACAAAAAAAATGTACTTTATTTTTGCTACACTGTGAATATTGAATTTTACGTACATTTAATTGTTGTATAATTTATAACTTAATTTTAAAACTACTTTTTTTCCTTTGTAAATTAATTTTGTAAACAGGGTTTATTAATAAAGACTTTCAATATACTTATTACAATATGCATATATTTAAATAAAACACGTTTAAACTTAGATTGAATAAATTACAAAGTTATTAGCTACTTCACGATCCTAAGATTTATTAAAATCACTTGAACGTAAAAATTTCATCAAAATCAAATTAGACGGATTAATTTAGCCGAAAACATTTCAACATACGAGCTTTTCGTAATTAGTTGAAGCTCTCTCTTTCCATCTAATTAATAACGCGTACTATTAGGGCTGGTACCAATAATTACAAAACCAATTAATTGATTAAACTAATAAGTTGAATAAATAGATTTTTGTATGGCATACAAACTCAATTAAATCTAATAAAAAAACATTACATCAAGCCAAAATTTTAGTTCTAGAATCAATCAACGTTTTATAAATGTTTTTAAGTGTAATGCGGTAGCCTTGTAGGGGTGGCAATTTTATTAAAAATACTGCTTGTTACCCTGAAAGCATTTATTAAAGTTTATATGTCAACCCTATTTAAATCTCAAACGAATGATGGGCCTGAATTCTAAAACTTTTTGCTCATCCATTAAATTATTATAACAAGACGGCTCCTATGTAAATGTGACAAATCTGGTGAGGACGGAGGGCTGCCACAAATTTACTTTGTGTTATGAATAAACTAAAATGGTTTATTAAACTTATCTAATATGCCGGAATATTAACATATTTTGTGCCGATGAGGCTAACTTTATACATTTAGTGGCCTGGAAAGATAATTTGGATTTATTATTCTTAACTGATGTCTCCGATCTACGTATGTTTCGATGAATATATTTTCAGAGATATTATCGTAATTAATTACGTCTACACGTACGTATTTGCTGCAGTATAAAAAAAATCAAACAATCAGGTGCAAACCTGATTGTTTGATTTTTTTTTATAGATATATAGGTGATCAGTCTACTGCATCAGCAGACATGCAGTCTTTCAGAGAGTCTGTTATGCGTTTTAAGACCGTGGGAGCAAGTGCTTATTGCGAACACAAAAATAATAATCCATTGGTGCTGTGATTCGAATGCAGGACGTGGGCTTAGAATCACTTCCTTACGCTAACACCATTCCGTTGTATAAAATGTCACATTATATATTTTTTTATAAAACACTAGGATTAAAATTTATAACCTAGAACAGAATATAAGATTATAATAAATTAATCAAATGTTTAATTACAATCATTATTGTTACATCGTTTGTTCATACATTAGTCATAAACATGGTATTTAGACAGTAAGCGATACATAACTCTGTACTACAGTTCTTTTAAAATTTAATGACAGATAAAGCAATACAAAAATTACTCAAGAAATATAACAAATGTTAACTGATTCTACTTTATCGGGTAGTCACGGGACCCTTGTTGGTTGCGGAATTAAATTTAACCACAGATTCAAACTAACACGGTGCGACAGCAAATTCTTATTAGGTACACTTTTTCACAAATAGTACTGAAATGTATTTTTTGTTTTTGAAAAAAAATACAAAAAAATTGTGAGATATATAAAGTCCCTGAACACGATGGCAGTCATTTTAGTAGAGTAAAATAATAATAAAAAAAATCATCTTATTGAACACTGTACAATTAAGGTATAAAATCCATATTGATTTAAGTAAGAACGTGATAGAAATACAATAGCAAAACTAGAAATTAATTGCGTTGTTTACGATACAAAAGGTTCTGTTCAAATATACTTCAGGTGGAGGCCAGTATATTCGCGGGGATTCTAGTTGTAAATACATATTTATATTATCTGTACGACTTAAATTTTCTTCTATAGCCTTTATTAAGATGAATTTTTAATTTGATAGCTCAGACTTTTGTGTAGATACTTATTACTTAGGGAAAACATGAAAGCTAAAGATCCAATTTTGGCACTTTCGTCATGAATCAAGTTTATTTTGATATGTTTCTACATATAGTAAGTTCTCTTGTTATTAAATAACATCTCATATTGATACATTAGAACTATGAAACTTATAATAATATATATTTAATTATAAGCTATAAAATTCATATTAAACACTCATATCTATAAACATACATATCATCTAAAAACTCGCCAAGACGCTTCTTCCGACAAGATGGCGTCGCTACGACGTTATGTCAATGAACAAATGTCAAAGTTTTTAGATGTTAATTATTATTATTCTTACGTTAATTATTTTGTATAATACAAATACATTATTATTAGTCAGGCGAAGATGTTTATTGTTCTGTTAATTTCATGTCTTATAAATTAACTTATTTTGGTTAGACAAAACTCAAGAATATTGATTCTCTAATACAATTATTTTTCTAGCGAAAATCCTTAACATTCGCCGACGTTAAATCCCGTAAATCCATTTCCATTAAATTATTTAGCGGTTACGAATACGAAATCACTTTGACGCCTACAATAATTGTTTTCGACTTTTTGAAGAAAAATATCGCTAATCTCGCATAAATGTTTAACTAAATTATTATTATGGCTTATAGATTTCTATAAGACATGTCTTATACAAATATATTTTTTTATAGAACAGAGGCAAACGGGCAGGAGGCTCACCTGATGTTAAGTGATACCGCCGCCTATGGACACTCTCGATGCCAGCGGGCTCGCGTGCGTTGCCGGCCTTTTAAGAATTGATACGCTCTTTTCTTAAAGAAACCTCAGTCATTTTTTAATTGGTTCAATTGTTATGAAACTTATGAATTTAATCGGCTCGACTAATTTCTATAACAAAATTCCGTCTTATCAAAACTGTATACAATACTCACTTGCTCATACGGCAAACATCGTAAGGAATCCTGTGTCTTGTTTCCAAAGATCTTGTGTCAAATACCCAGAAATATACCTGTATATAATAGCGGCATTATTATTAAAGGTTGAATTATATTATTTTTATAATACATTTATAGCTAAGAAACAAACACATGAAGCCGCCGAATTACGCGGGCAAGTATAACAATTAAATGGTAAAAAGAACTAATTAATACAGCTGCTTTGTGCATTTACAATTAATTGCTACAAATGAAACGCTCTTCTTTTGGCCTCACTTTAATAAATAGTTCACGTAATACATCCTCATCTTAATTTCTCTTAGATTGAATAGGGTAAGATTCAATGCGTGCGAAGACTATCGAACCCAAAATACCTCTCACTTGAACTTTGTTAACCCACTTAATAAAAGTATTTATATACGGTCTTCGCATGAGTGGTTTTAATATTTTGGAATTAAAAGACTTAAAGATAATATAACATTACTATGGTGATGTTTTGAAATAGTTTCGGAGTTCTTTTGTTACAAAGCTTTCCTTTTTATATTAGTATAGTTATTGTATAAAGGCTAATCCGTAGTAAATTGTTATTTCTTTCTTTTTTATCTTTTTGTAACGACAAATAGTTGATGGGTAGCAATAATGTATGTTTTTAGTTTAAAAAAATTAAATTGTAACAGTAATAAAGATTTTATAAACTTGGTTGTTATATAATATATTTTTTTTAAATCGATGACGCTACAACCTTTTCATATCTGGGCCTCAGATTCTATATCTGTTTCATGATCGTATATAGGCATCTAATAGGCAAGTAGGCGATCAGCCGTGTCTGACGCACGCTCTCAAAAATAGTAATAATAAATGCACACTTTGAAAGAAATTTCATTGGTGCACAGCCAGGGATCGAACCTACAATCTCAGTCATGAGAGTCGTACGCTGAAGTCACTAGGCCAACACTGTTCTTTGTGCCAATACATATTTTGCAAAATTATTAAAAATACTAAATGTTTAATGATTCGTTGTCCATGTTAGGACTTCAGAGCTATAATTTAAATTCGTCTAATTGCAACACAAGTTAAACGATTTTAAATATGAAACCAACAGAGTTTACTATTCAAAATCTATTTCTCTGTTACAAGAGCATCTAATAATAAGGGGAAGATAATTCAATTAACATCAGAGCCTTCTTTGATTATATTCGTGTAGGTCTTAATGAAATTCTAATCATATTTCGTGGATTAATCGGGTGGAAAGCTAATATACCGTAATGTAACGTAAAACATAGTAATATAAATGTGTATTTTCTTTGCTTAGATTTGTATTATAAAAAAAAGTGTGCGTGTACTAGTGTACACACGTAAGAAGTGAAACTTCTTAATGACTTAATGACTTAATTTATAGTTAAATTAGAGAATTTCTTAATTAAATAAAAAACTAAATATCAATTCTAAAATATAATTTTAAAATTATTATCTAATTTTACAGAATTAGAATTTCATTAGATAAATGTGACGCGTAACCGTAACTTTGACGGTAATATTTTTTCCAACGCCGATAAAAAAGTTTCACTTCCAAAATCATAAGGAAAATACTATAAAATGAGTACGTTAGTTCCGTTACTTTACGTACTTTTTCATATTACAGAACAGATTTCTGCGTATGTTTTGATAATTTCTCATTATCATCCTGTAATTTACAAGCATGGGATCTAAAATTTTCCGGTCTTATTGGGAGTTGGGACATTTCGTCCACCGAATTAATTGCGTATAAAAAATAAAAATTGTGTAGAATCCGATTCGAGAATGAAAAATCAATAATAGGGCTGTTTGTCAGAGAATTTTTTTCAAACTAATATCAATAATAAGCAGTAAAAAAACTTCCTGATAAAGTCAAACATGCTACCCACTAACCACAACGTGTTGCATTTTTAATTAGATAATTAATATGCAATGCGGTTAAACAGAATGGGTACATGATTTATGGCAGCGTGCATCAAAAACGGAATGAGAAGAGCGGAGGAAGACTTAGCCACTTGGCAAGCAGATGAGGAACTGATGCTATATGTATATATATATATATATAATATCAGTAGAATACACAGTTTAGGCTACACTTTGAATTGTAACACGGACCTCAAAACCCGAACTTGCCAAGCAATATGGCAACCAGTATGTCGTTTCCGTTTTAAATGAAAATATAAATAAAACCTATAATAAAACCTAAAAATATATGATTAAATCCTGACCAATAAAACTCAGTCATATTAAAACCCAGTTAAAAGTTATATACAATATAACGTACACATTGTAGTCAGGAAGGAAGTCTAAATCACATCACGCATTTTTTTCTAAAGGTGATCGGCCTTTTGGTTAAAGGTATGCCCATTTCCTTACGATACGATTACACAGCTCAAATATAATATTGCTATAATCATAGTTAATTAAAAAACAGAGCAGGCTTATATATAAATCCTTTTTTAAATACTTTTATAACAAAAGTTTAAACCATGACAGATTATAAAAGCATAATATTACTGGAGTTATTTTGTTAGTCATTAAGTATTCACGGGCTGGGAGCACCAAGACGCACGGCGAATGAACAACGCGACACAGTGACTGTACAAATTAAAAAAACAACATTATTTTCCGCTCGTTGTAAAATATGTTCCTCCGTTTCAAATGAATCATACTTTTTATTTTTGTATAAACGTGATTCCGGTGCGGGATTATAAATTAAAATTGAAATAATTGTCTCTTTTTGACATCATAATTTTAACTAATGTACGTTGTAATCTTTATTGTTTGTTTTGTTATCTAGATCCTCCATTCAGCCCTTATTTAGCCGACACTATTCCGGTCCAGAAACGCTACGCGCATCAGTAATCTTACTTGAGCAAATAATTAGAAATTGTTTTTTTTTAATTATCTTATATGTAAAGTTGTCGTGTCACAATATTTTTTTTTACTTAATGATTATTCATGTAGGTAACATAAGGTACACTTATGAACGTCATAAAAAAAGTATACGTTAAATGCTTCTAATTTTACATTTACTGAAAAGTTTGAAGCATTTAATGTATATTTCTTACTTACCTTTGCTTTGATAACTTTACAGTTCTCAAATCTAGGGCGTAGAACGGAAGGGAAGTACTGGCAATAAACTCTCCGCCACTCTTTTTAAATGTTAGTTACCATTTGTATGGAGGTTTGGTCAAAACGGCTTGACCAAACATCCTTTAAAAAAGCCTCGATTGTTATCAAATGTTATATGCATATTCAGTAGGTCCGACAATCGGCTACAATCTATTTTTTTTCATGCCCCTAAGTCATAAGGGTTGTCCTAAATTTTTTTTTTTTTAATTTCTTGGTCCATTAAGAATACATATATATTAGAAATTCCCTAGAAATAATTCATATAATAAAACAACGTTTACCGGGTCAGCTAGTAGAAATAAAATTAGTGAAACCTAGAACTAATGGGAATATTTGTACACAGTAGTTGTAGGGACAGGAAATAAATAATATAAATAAATTGAATCCATTTTATTTTTACGTAAAAATGTTGCTTTCGTACATATTATCTACTTATAATTCCTCAATTAACCTCCGTAATAAACACAATTAAATTTGCAAGTTAATTTCGGAAACATTTCAAGAAGAGTGTAACAATTTGTCAGTTATTATAACTTGAAACGAATCAATTATGACTTATTTACATTGTACGGGTTCCGATTCTCATTTATGCGAAAAATATTTCGTTGAACAGCTAACATTTAGCACAATCTGGATTGTTTAGGATTGGTCAGGTGAAACGTGCTAATTTCAAATCTGAGTTTAGAATTTAAAAACTTAAATCCTATGGAAACAATATGTTATCTGTATATCGGTACAATAGCACTTGCTGGGTCTGATTTAAGTATGTAAGGTAAATTCAATTAATCTAAATTAATATTATGTACTAGATATCAAAACATTACAACACACGCCTTATACAGTAGCACTTGGCCTGTGTAACAGGCAATCTTATCACTAACCAGTCATTATCAAAATCCTTGCATATAAAACATAATAGCTACTTATTGATATAGTAGTTACCTACCGAAACATCTAGTAAGAATATAAACATACATAAAAATGATATCATATGTATGATATCATTTTTATAATTTGAAGAAAATCACATAATTTACATTATAACTCTTTTAAGAAACAATTACGAATAATGAACTGCATTTGTAGAAATAAAATGGCGGCAATCGTTTAGTCAAGTTTGACTTTTATCTGATAATTTATCGAATGAAATTTCGCACTTACTTGAATCAGACCCGTGACCCCTTTCTAGACTAGGCGGATTTTGAATAATTCCATTCAGTTAAAATAAATTCTATAAATTTTTGCAGCTGTATTATTCATAATTTAATGCATACCATTTTACTATAAAACCGGTAAGCCGCTGAATTTTTAAGTTCTGAATTAATAAAAACAGGTTAAATAAATCACATCTGCTCAATATTCAGACTATTTAGTCATTATTAGAAATTTTCAAAAAGCAATAATTGCTAGTTTTACGTATTTCTATTAACTATCTATGAAATCAACAAAAAATCGTTAAAACCTGGGGATGGTTCAAGTGTATAATTCATTATCGTTTAATATTGCTTGAAGTATAATAATTGTTACTAAATTCAACATGCGTGTGGGCAAAGAAGGCGGAAATTAATACGTAATAGGAACAAAAATAAAAATTTGGAATTCGACGGGCGACGTTCGCAGTGGGCGTAGATAGCATGCAAACTTCCGAAAAATAAGTAAATTACACGTGAACTTCTTTGAGCTAAGTAAAAGACTAGCTTGGAGTCAAATCAGTATTCAGCTCATGCATATTCCCGCATGCACTAAAATGTACTGACACAAACAGACTGCGAGACTCCTAACAAACGCTCTTTTTAAGGCCCATATAAACATACAATATGCTTCTTTTTAATCATACACAAACTCATTTAAATTATGAGATTCCATCAATCCAATTAAAAATATATGATTGTTTCCCACATCTAAGTTGCTCTTAGATATACGTCAGCCAATATTTTTTGATTAAAAATAAATTTGCATACCGATAAAAAAATTTGCCCTAGGGGCTCAACTCTTTCCCAGGTAGTATGTACAATCCCTGATCAAAGGACTTTCGATGTAGTGAGGAAAACTGGTATTCGCCTTACACCCAAAAAGACGTGTGTCAGGCCGATCAATAAGAAGTGTCTATAGAATACTAAATAACTAAAAAGATTATATAACATGTGTAATGAATTAATATAAAAAAATTTATATTACGGAATTCGAGGTATGGGCCTAGGACGTTGTAACGCCACAATTTTTAAATATTTTTTTTGTTAACTGTTTATGCCTGCCTTTAAACAAGCGAAGCATTTTTAAAACAATTTGTGCGAGTGGCGCGCTTCGTATTTTTAACATGATATTCGCCGTTTCGCTTCAATGTTTCAGCTTTAATTATTTTAAAAACGTTACAGTAATGCTTTTTGTGGAAGCAATGAGTTTACTTTATCGTATCCTGTGTTTAACACAACTGTTTTGCCAACGATCGTATGTATTTTGTTTGTTGTATTCTTCGGGAACCATTTTTTATTTAATCGTCCTTTTAGACGTAACATTATAATACGGATGCATTTGTTCTAGTTTCCTTGCATTTGTATTTAATACTTTATGTAATAGGGGCAAAATTAAATAAATGTAAAGTTGGCATGGTTATAAAGAAATAGTATAGTATTGTGTTTTACTAACATAACTTTTACACATTTAAATAAAAACACTCTTTTACGAAATAGTATGTTCAGATATTTCCGAGGAATTAATTTTTTTTCTGAGACGAAATGAAAGCTAATAGCGACTTATGGCTTTTAACCTAAAACTATACTATATAAGGCCAAGCCCGAGGTTTGGCCCTGGTAGAAGGGCCAAACCTCGGGCTTGTAAGTCTTACACAATGAAACTATGGAGGTATTTTATTTTTTCTTATTTTATTATACGGATTTTTACGAATCAAACCAAGCAAACGGGCAGTTTTTCAAGATAAATGCTGTACCCTTCCGTTCTAACAGTGCCATAAAAATCTTGAATAGGGTTTTATTTAGGGAGATTATTTGTTATAAAAAGCGAGGGTCAGTAGGTCTGTTATCGTATGCAAAGTAATCGTAAACGTGGATGAGAGTCGCATAAAATATTAACGCGGTTGCGTTGTTGGTTTATGGGTTAGTTACAGCGAGATTTGGTCGGATTTCAAAGGACTGTCAATTATAATTTGTAATGTATGTACCGTAATGCTAAACCACTCCAATGTGATTTAATGATTCAAAATTAACACATTGACTGCTCAAACAATGGATACAAAGTACATATGGATACAATAGCCGGAAACTAAAACTTTTTATGGCGTATTTTGATTAATTAAATAAGAATGCTTGATAATATGAATGAATGTATATTTATCTACTTTCTCTTATCAACTTTTTCAAGCACACAATCACACAATCACAGATTGTAAACAATCTGAGATTGTGGATTAAATATTGGGTTCGAGCGTAAAACAAATGATAAAACTGAGTTCTCGTTGCCATAGAACAATTGTTTAGTCGGAAATTAAACCTGGAGTTACACACAATATGCGTTTAGACAACGCTAGCGGTTCTTATAATATACCTAGTCCAGCCATAAGTTATGTTACAAATGAAAATGCATTTTATTTACTAAAGAAATTTAATATTATTAAAATTGTCACCGAACTTCGAGTCTTGTTGTCTTGCTTTGAGATTTTTTGTTTTCTAATGGGGTTTCAATGAATTCTGGATTTAACAACATTAACGGCCTTTGTAGTTCTAACAGCACGTGGCCACCTAGTCTTTGTCTGAATGTTGTGTTCTGTTGATAGTACGCGATATACGATCATACGGCTGATACCAAGCTGTTGATGTATCTGAAATAAGCTCCTTCACTTAGTGCAAGGCGATCACTGCAGTCCTATTTCTTTTAACAACACATTCCATATTTTAATAAATAACACGAAAAATATGTGAAGTGGCGTAAAATCGAAAGAAGTTTTAAAAATAATTAACGTGTTCCAAATTCAAAATAATTAAAAAGTTGAAAAAAATGCTATATTTGTTACAGAACATATGGCCTGACTATTTATTATATTTAGGGCCTGTTTCACAATGTATGGATAAAGTGCCAAATAGCTATGCAACACATAAATTATTCGAAAGATAAAAGTTCCAAATAAGATACTTCGAATTTTATGACGTATAGCGCTATCTGACATCGTGAAACGCAAAAATACTATTTATCATACCAATAAGTAACAAATAGCTTATTTGGAACTTATCCGGACATTGTGAAACAGGCCCTTACTATCGAGGGTCACTGCCTAATAGATAGATAGTAGAGGTGACCCGACAGCTGGTACTTTGTTCGCTCAACGAAAAGGTATCGCAATACAGCCAAGCACGCACCAAACTTTTTAAAATGGCTTTTCTTATTAATATTTTATTACTATGTAGGTTAAAATTGTAAATAGTGACTAATTAGTTAGTTAGTTATTCTGGGTCATTAATATTTTAATGTTAGTTAATTTAAATCCACATTGCAGAGAGTAAATAGAGTTCAGGGAGAGACAGAAAGTACGACCTATTGCTAAGCCTAATGTGATTAAACTAAGACAAATGGCGCTCGCCCGCCGAGAAATATCGCTGAGTTGGATTCTGTTTCGATCGACTTGTATAAGCGACTATTCTGGTAAACGTCGCTGAAACGATATCGTTTTTAACATTGACGTAAGTTGTCATTATAGTCATTATAACACTAACACTTATATCACAGTGTTCTAAAGTAATATCAAGCGGATTTGTGTAATAAGAATAAATTCGCTTATACATACGATACAGAATTATGTGTCTTTCTGATTTCTTACCAGTTTAAAACTTTGCAAAAAATCGTGTCAATAAAACTCTTGACACTGGTTCACTTTCTGTAATCAAGTGTATATATTATATATATATTTATTAAATTATATATATATATATTTATTTCTTTTAAATAATATGATCATTAATTTAATTTAATTAGTATTAAACTAGAAACTGGCTGAATTGATTTTGTTGTTGAGTTTTGAATTATACTCCCTTTGAGTAACTTCCTTCAAAGCGTTACAGCGTATCGTGTTACTATCGTTTCTCAGAATCCAAAAAACGCAGGCGAAACGAACATCAGTTAAAGGATTTGTTCGGACATGAACGGATGTGTGTCGACTGCCGGGGCCAGCACGTCCGGATAGCTGGATTACGTCACAACTTGTTTCTAAATAAACATATTGTTATATATCGGTATTTATTACATAACAACTATAGTACGACGCATTAGTAAATAAGTAGTTTTTGTACAAACTGACTAAGACGTGGTAGTAGCAATGTAAAAAGAAAGAAGTTTTCACTTTCAACACTATTTTGAATGTTTGTTTCGTTTAGCTTATTAGATAAGTTATTATCTGTGGGAATAGAGTAAAAAATACACCAGAAGTTTTGTTATAAATTATTTATTTCTTTAATATCTATTATCTTTGCATACAATTGAAAATGTGTATTTAATGTACATCTATTTATTATATTATACACATATATGCATTTGTTGTAAATTAAAATGTTCTCATCTGTCTTATTATAGCATATGGTTATAAGTATTGCATTTCTTTTTGCAAATCCAAATCAGTTTGTTTTATATTTGTTGCTTAGTATGTAGTGGATTTTAGAAATTATATTTCTTATGGCACGTTAGGGAAAAACTATGAGTGTAAATTTTTACGATACGCGCGCACACCGACACCCTGAAGTTAGCTGTAGTCAACATTTTTATTATTTTCTACAAACGAATAAGGCGAAAAATACAATTTTGAAAATATTTTTATTTTGTTACGGTAAAGAATTATAACTTCTGACGCGTGAACATAAGTCAATATACGTTTTTTGTCATTGTATGTTATCAGTAAAATACGATATAAATTAAATAATACTATTAGTGCGACTGAGACATAAGCTAGCTGCTGTGGTCTCTGGCAGTATGACCAGTGCAGTGGAATAGTCAGTCCTCAGCATAATGCTGAGCCAGGACCAATTACAACCAGAGCACACACGCATTATACACTTAAAACGTTACTTATTAGAAAAAAAATATTATGTATGTCTATAGTATTGTCTTTTATTTACATAACTTTTACACATTTAAAGAAAAACACTTTTTTAACGGATTATAGATATGTATTATTATATTTAAACTTATAATTATTTGTACATAATTTTAAATTTAAACCGACGTTTCGCGTGCTTTACAGCGTGCGTGGTCACGGTGACTGAAACGTCGGTTTAAATTTAAAATTATGTACAAATAATTATAAGTTTAAATATAATAATACATATCTATAATCCGTTAAAAAAGTGTTTTTCTTTAAATGTATGTCTATGTCTAAAATACCGTGTGAAACAGACTGTGGAAGATTTACAGCGATCAAGGTGTGTCAGCTTCTTCTCTTAGAACAAAATTTCTTATTCAATCATAAATTCGGTTGAAAGTTGTCGTAACTTGGTAAACAGAGCTTTCAAAGCAATCGGATTGTCAGTTGTCACCCTCAAGTGACGTCGGAATAGGTTTATAACTTAATTTGTAATAATAACGAGTTATTAAATGTTACGTAAATACTGCCTGTCTGTCTGTTTTAATTTACGGCGGTGACACAATTAAGTGAAAACAAATTTATTCATTTAATAGAAACTGATGTTGAGTAATCAACCAACTTTTATTGGAGTTTATTAATTGTCTATTATTATTATTATATAATAATAATAATAGACAATTAATAAACTCCAATTAAAAAACTGTGTGTTGTGGAGTCTATTATAATATAATTATAATAGACTCCACAACACACAGGGTAAACAACCATACCATGAACAGCCCGTTTTTGCAGCACAAATATGGTCTATATTTCTGCTGCAAAAGCGTAGATAATGAAATCTGAGGCCAAGATCAAGGGTTGTAGTACGACTCGTTATTTATAAAGACGTTGCGATACTTTTCGTTATTAAAAAAAGAATAACTATTTATTTTTATATTTAATACGTTCAATTTAGATATACCTAGACACATACAATTTACTTGTAAGTATGAATAACATAATTGTATTAGTAGTTAATACATAATGTGAATTATGAATGACCGAAACAGATAGTCATAACTAAACCATACAGCTAATATAATAAACCTACCTAGGCCCAGGTTGAAACTATTACCACTAATCCTTTTAAATAGGTATTAATTACTAATAACTCTTTGGTCAAAAGTTTGACAATGACGCGAACAAGTGATTGTTTAAACTTTTGTAACTTTCCTTCCGATACCAACAGTTTAGTGTTTACTATATTAGCGCTACAGATTTGTGAGAGATATACATTGAATTGACATACAAAATTATCGGGATCAGTATTGGAGAGTAAGGGCTTAAAAAATAGGCACATCTGTAAACCGACTTTCTTCCAGGCATGCTGATGCCTGGCTTAATTTTGAACCCTATTATTACCACTACAATTATCTATTCTCCATAGTAATCTACAATAATGTACAGAACAAAATATGTCCTACGATCGAAAACTCTTTCGTGCGCACTATTTCTAACTAAATATTTAACATATTCTGGGATTAATCTTATGTAATAAAACATGCGGATGAGTCATAATTTATTCAAGGCTAACGTCTTTACGTCCTCAGCTGGTCATCAAGTTGCTTAGTACTCTGGCGTGATAAAGTTCCATAGGTATTATTTTACAGCCCGTAAAGCTTGTATAGGCATGGAGATGACTCTCTTTCTTGCTCATCGATTTAAAGTTAAACAAGCTCATTTTACGGCTCATTGGTGTTATGGCTAAATGAGGAAAAAATGCTTGAAAATATTCTTTAGACTTCACAGATTGTACAAAATATTATACAGAGTACATTTATGTCATATATTTTTAGCAATGCGCAAAGCGTTTAACTAACATCGAAACTAACGACATTTCATACAATCTACAATTTTTATATTCATATTCTAATTTTTATAGTGATAGGTAAACTAGTGTATAAAATTTAAAAAATCACGGGATTATTTGTTGGCTCTTATACTAACTTAACACAAGTACAAGTAACGGAGAACCACAAAAAATAAATAAGCAGAGTTGCTTTACGCTCACAATTTATGACTGGCAAACTTTTCAAAACGTAAGCGACGCCGTAAAAAGTTTTTTTTTTATTGAGATAACTTGTTCCGAATTTACGGTATACGATTTACATTTAATAAGCGAGTTGATCTATGCGAGAAACCGCTCTGCGTCTGATTATTTATCATGGGATAAGTTGTGTGAACAAGTTTTAAGAGGATTTAGACTTTTAAACATTAGGTCCTTACATATGAAATTGACGTTTTGTCATACGGGACACTTTGACCTTTAATATATCCTCTCTGATTAGGAATTCCAAATTCAATTTTTAAGATATATTTAAAAAAAAAATAGTTTTTTATTCTTTTTCTTTGCGTCTCTTTTTTGAAATCATGAAGTATTGCGTTATTTACAAGTGCGAGTTCCACTGTAGTACCAGTCCTGCATAAACGGCTCAAGGATTAACGATTTGTATGGCGGCGATGTAGCAAAATAAAACAAAGTGCGATTTTCGTTCCAGCATATGATCGTTCTGGAAATTTCGACCTGCAGAACAAGCTCCGTGGACAGGCCGGAGACCAAAGTTGATAACGTAAAATTGAAGGCTATTGTCAGGCAGATCTGTTGTAAGGCAGATCCATAGCAAATTACGTCTGAGTTAGCTGCAGGCTGCGATTTTAGTGATAAAACTGTATTAATGCACTTGAAGCAAATTGGAAAGGTAAAATTGAAAACCTCACGAATTGAGTAAAGCGAATCGACAAACGCACGTCCTCTACTGCGTTACATAACTGAACCATAATAATGAAGGGATTTTAATTCGAATCATTACCTGTGGTGAAAAGCAACTGATACCAAATTAAATGAGCTCTAATTGGAATGTCTAGGACATACTACTAAGACGTACTCCGACAGATTACCATCTTGCATGGAAAAAAATCAACTTTGATGGGGCAGTCAAACCTCTTTTAAAGATTTTACTGATTCCCGTCTGAATGGTAATTTTAATTTAAGGATTTAGTGATGTTGATGGCACATACTTTCATTAATTAAATATATTCTGTTTAAATAATCCTTTTGTTTCTCCCAAAAACACCAGTTTCATATGTATAGACCTTAATTGTCAAACTTTTAAAAGACCTAGTGAGTAATTTTGGCCCAAATAAAAAAAAAACAAAGAGAATATAATGAATACTAAGTTAAAAGTTTTATGTGTAAAAATCGTACGTGCTAGAATTACAACAACCAAGTGTTTATACCTAATGCAAATAGTTTTTATACAAAAAGATCTCTTCTAAATTAAAAAAGTCCATTTGAATTTAGAATCCTACATGTGAAGTTTGCATTTAATATTCTATGAGTGTGTAGCTCAATGTAGATGTAGACCACTCTACGACCGTGCTACGAGAGCTCTACAATGGTGCTACGAGGGTACGCGTCTTCGTTGCGATGTGCGGATTACGTAATTCCTGGGTTTGCGGGATTTCTAGATCTTACTGAGATTGCATTTCATTCAAACCATTGTAGGTCTATTTCAGATCTACATTTATTAGCATTGGTTGAATTTCGAGCTCAAATTTGCTAGTTAAACTTGTTTGCAATGGAATTTATTTCGCTATTATATGTTAGATAATTGTAATATCTTGATAAAGTCAACAGGAAATTGTAGCCCTCAAAATTAAGTAGGCTTATTTTAATGATTCAAATTTGTAGCAGCGCAAACAATATTAATCAGTAAAAAACATTTATACAAAATGATTTTCATCCCCTAAAATCTCCATGGACCGTTGGGTGATTTCCACCCTGCTTTAGCTACATAACACCGCAATTCTCTCGTCCTCTTTGTTCCAGCAACGTCATTAAGATGTTCAAGACACTTTGCAAAGAAAAAGATTTGCCGACGTTCCACAGATTTCACTTTTTCCTTGTAACTGAAACTTTTCTTGCAAGCTAATCTTAAACTCAAATTAAACATTTGCGGTCGTTGATTGCGCTGTGAATCGAGAAATTGGAACGCGTTATTTGAATTAAAAAGTAAAAAGGCTTATTTTTATTTTTTTGGCTTAAATTCCCTCTAATTTATTTATAAAGTTAAAATAACAGGGTTTAAACGAAAATTATTAACGGTAGAAACCAATTTTGGTAAAAATACTTAAATTACAAAGAAAAACGGTGAATAAACTTATTCTACTACACACTAAAAATTAATGATTAGATATTAAATCTTGACTTATTCTATAATATGCGTATTTTCAAAAGATAAATCGAATCAAAAACGCAAATAATTAATTTAAAATTGCGAATATTATGTACTTTTTAATGTTTTTAAAAAGTAGTACTAATTTATGTAGTAGTTAAGGAAGTTGATAACTAAGCTGTATTTATAAAATGACAAATGCAATTTATTAACTAATTTTGACTAAGTAACATATATTAATCTTGTTAGTTATTTAAAAACGAGTATTTAAAATTGTGTTATCTCTTTCATTTTTTACAAATGCCGTCTCGTCAAAGTAACGTGTAAAATTGAGCCGCAAAGCTGAGACTAAATAAAATTCGTTCACAATTGAAGGGTCTTTATTTACGAAGTGTAAAGGTTCGAAGTGGGATTGATTATACGAAGGCTTATCGGGGCTTAAAATTTTATGCCGAGCTCGTAAATTTTGAGTCTTTGAAAAAATACAATGTATAAACAAGTTAATTAATTCGTTTAGAAACGTACGGTATAACCTTCAACAAATAACGAATCTGTTGCGTCATAATAAATAAATCTTTTCATTATTCTATTACATGTACCAAGAACAATTAATATATTGGGTAAAAGCTTAAATTTTTTTTTTTTAATTAAATTAGCTTTTTAAATCTAATAAGCAAGTAAGTGATCAGCCTCCAGTGCCTGACACACGTCGTTGGCTTTTTGGGTCTAAGACATGTCGGTTTCCTCACGATATTTTCCTTCACCGTTCGAGCAAACGTTAAATGCGCACATAGAAAGAAAGTCCATTGGTGCACAGTCGGGATCGAACCTACGACCTCAGGTAGTCAGAGAGTCGCACGCTGAAGCCACTAGGCGAACACAGCTCTTTTTTTTATATACATTTGATAAAAAAGAGCAAGTTTCCAATAAAATGGTTACTGAACAAAATACTCCAAGTATGTACTTCAAGGTAGAAATGTATTATTAAACAAATATATACGTCAAACACTTACATTAACGTAAGTAAAACAAAGAAAAACGTGGTTGTACTTCAATTTTACATAAAAACCTTTGACTAAATCTTGATAACATTCGATAAGCTTCGCAGCTCGACTTTCGTAAACAAGCAGAAAGCACTTTTTGCGAGATCCGCGCTAAATGTAGTAAAAACAACAAAAAGGAAAACATCCCGAGGGAACCATTAATCTGTGTCAACAGGGCGTCGAATTCGTAATTAAGAAGTTTATCATAAAACAAAAATATTAACATCGTCGAGTGCTTCGATTTGTTTTAATGTGTTTCGACTGATTGTGCAAGTGTAATTGGTTTCAACATTTCTAAAACTATTGCCTTGATCTGCATTACTTCAAACGACATTAATAAAGCTGAGAGAAAAAACACGCTATCAAAACAGCAACAATCCGTTGGAATGAATTAATGATTTTTAGGTAAACGGTTTATAAAATTTATTTAATTGTAGTGAAAAAATCGGTAGAGAAGCAGATCTAGTGGGGTAACTTGGATTGCAATCGGCGGTGATCACAGGAGTTCGTTGCATTTCCACCTCTCGCTTATTACGCACTAGATGGCGCGTATTTAGAGTGAAAAATAGAATTGGTATATGTATTTGAAAGCCAGAACTTAGATTATACGGAAGCAATAAGATAATTTTGGTAACAGTATTTTATTAATTCTACCTACTTAGTAATTCTTTCCCAATACAGATGGCGCTAATGTAATGTATGATTTATTAACTTATTCGTTAGATTAGCGGAATTTTACCCTTAATTTATAACATTTCCTGTTATTTTTATATTTAATTCAAGTAATCTGGAGAATTTTCTGGAAAACCCAATATTCATATATTCGAATTTCCGAAACATGTTCATTAGGTAAGTACTTAACACTTATACTTTTTTAATGTTTCTTTGATCTACTTAATAGACCCATAGTGTGAAAGAAAGATATGAATACTTTCAAATTCTATCACCATGAAAGACAAAGTTTTACTAGATTTTTTTTCAAATTAGAATTAGTGTTCAATGATTGATTCAAACTAATGAAACCCCTTAAATAAAATAATGAAAACAATGAGATTAGAGTTAGACTCATTTGGCTGAGAACAAATTTAAAATTGGGTTGTTGTGGTTGAAACACTTCAAAAATTCAACTTTTTATACATAATTAACCATCATTATAAGTAAAAATAACTAACTAACATTGGGAAAGTTTGATAGTACATGTACATGGTTCCCTGATATGAAAACTGTAATTTTAGGATAAAATTCAAAATCAAATCTTAATGCCAAATGTAAAACACATGCTATTTGAGTCGCAGGAGTCATAACTAACAAATGATACAACAACAATAATTATAGTAAATTAATATACACATTTAATTATTCTAAAACTACTAAACATTGATCTTATTCTATGCTTTGTAAACATCTGTATGCTTGTAATTAATCTTCTTATCAATGCCAAGTAGTTGTCGTATGATAAACTGAGGAAGACGCTTGTGTCTCCAGCGAGTTGGCAATGGTGTGTGGTTTGCTTTATCAATTTTGCTGGTCACATACTGCTCAGCAGAAAATGCATCTGCCTGTTTAACCATCATCATTAACTCTGATTGAAAGATTTTCTCTTTCTTGATGCGGCGGTTTTTCTTAACCTAAAATAATAACACTAATTATTATTGTTACACTAAAAGAAAGCTAAACGTGTTGGACAAACAAGTAGGACAAAAGTGCTAGCGTATGTTACATATATAGGATAGTACATACCCTAGCCCAGCGATGCCTCATTCTCTTCCAAAGCTTCCTCTTTTGATGTTTCTTCATCTTTTTCCTCCTAATAACAATTAAACGGATTGCTTGTTTTTCTTCTCGGTCAATGGCAGGCAAACCAATCTCATCTTTTTTCCAATTAGCATCAATTAGTGGTAAAATTGACCTCGGATTTACTATTGGAGTGTAAGCCAAAGGGTCCCGTTTAATTTTATTATCCTCGCGGTTTTCTCTTATTTCGAAATTGATACATCTCGGTGAGAAGGATATAGTTTTGGCTTTAGATATTAGATCAGGTTTGGGTCTTACTATTGGATTATTTGGTTTACATTCTTTTAACGAGTTTAAGGCGGTTTTAAAGTTAACGACCCGCAAATCTGAAATGAAAAATCACTTAGTATAGGACCCAAAAAGAATCGCAGCAACAACATAACCTTTACATTTGATGGAATACTTACATTTGATAGAATTTTGAAAGGAATTCAACATTTTGAATTATATTTGCATTTATTTTATTTCATAGCTTATTAAATTTGTTTTTTGCGATGTTTTTTATGCAATTTTAATTATAATTTAAGGCCTCGGCCCTCGAAACAAAAATCAAAATATCAAGAAACAGCACAGATAAAATATTAGTAGTGATTTAGTAATTAGTGAACCACAGGTAATAAGTATCAACTTTATTTTTTTATTGCTCGAGGTTTGTCTTCATATTACAAATTGAAAATTAATGCTTTGACATCTAGTACTGACACATGACTGTGTCATCGAGATTTGAACTAAATTTGTATGAAATGACACTTTTTGTCAATCTATTTTGATCTTTAATTCCACATTTTGAAGTCTATACACTATTTAGATATTTACGCAAAATATTGAACGTGATATATTCTTTTAGTATATTTCTGTCTGATAAATATTAAGTATGGCAAAATATTATTACGTATCGTAAAGTCAATTTAATCATCAACATGCATATATTTATCTATTTAATTTGAATAACATATCTCTATTGCAAACATTTCATTTTAATTATTATATTTATTTAAATAGTTTTATTGTAAAAACGAAAATCCAAGAATAAATAAAATTTTTATCCAGTATGTTTAATTAGTTTTTAAACAATTATAGGTTATGGAACAATTCCTTATCGTGTGGTACTACACCACAATCCCCAACAACTGCAATAGCTAAATCATTTCCTGAAAATAAATAAAAATATTGTCAATTGCCAATACGCCTCTTGTATATCATGGCGCACCTATGGCATCGCCATCTGTCGGTTATCGGCGACAACTCGCGTGTTGTCTCTATAGTATAATTTATTATTATAAGCCATACAATTACCAATTTCAGAATTTAAATTCAGAAAATTTGATCTTCAAATTCATTGTAATCTTAAGAAAAATTAATTGTAATGTAAGAAAAAATATACAGACTACAAAAACTTGGTACAATGCTTATGGAAATTAGCATTAAATTAATTAAGACATTAATTAAGATATTTAATGTGTTCTGCGTAATATTTTTCTTGGCTGTAAACTGCGCCTTGTTTTCTTTTCTACTTCTTTCACTATTGAGAATAGGTGGTATGAAATATTAAATTAACGATAATATGTTATGAGAGTTATATAATGAGAATAATTAAACCAATAAAGAGCACATTTGGATATTTTTTACTGAAATAATAACGTCAACCCTAAATCGGCTACTAGTTATCCAAGAGATATAGATGCATATAATATAAATAAGGGTCATTTTTTAAATGTACATTTTCTATAACCGATGATTAACTGTAACTTTCGCCATCTGCTCGTGAGAATTTATACAATCACTACATCGCTTTAGACTACTTTTTAAATAATTCAGTATGAATGCAAATACATATTTTTGTTATCTTAAAATCATGTATTTTAACACTCACGGCGATTTGATATAGCCTTGGCTACACAAGAGAGGTCATCGACGGTAATATTGTCGATAAGCGCTAAAGCATCCCTAACACCGTCAAGGCGCACACCGCAAGCCAACTGCAAAGCTAGGCCCTCTGCTGATGCCGCCGCATCTTCGTCATGACGGGCCAATTCCATTTCTATTAGATAAGTACATTACCAGTTAATTTTATTAAAATGTCAACATTAACCATAAACAATATCAGAAGAAACTACGTATTTATCTTTTCTTATATCCTTTTTATATTCATATTGTAGTGGAGATTATATGATAAGTACAAAATATAATTAATAACATAAATTCCATAAACAATGATTATTATGTCGACTATTTTAGTATCTATATAAAGATGCCTACACATTGGAGGAGGAGTTATTGTTTATCTGTACTAACTTAATCTATTTTTTCCGACTTCAAGCTGCCGGAAATCCAAGTCCCCAACGTTGCACAGAAACTCAACAAGTGCACACGTTGATGTGTAAGCTGTCTGCGCACGAGTGTTGCATAATATTCCTAAAAAATATTTTTTTTAAACATTTTTGTAACGGAGCCCTAACTCTGTTACAATTCAGTCTATTAGCGGTACCGATCCCAATAATCAGTTTTGGTATCTATCCCAAGATCGGTATCAGCGCGTGCTTTCATGACCACGGATATTGAGAGCACTACAGCAAACATACAAAAACATCGGGACCAATATCGTTGTCTCTATTGGAAGCTGCAGAGTGAAGGACTGTGAACTATGGAAAGAATTCCTTTCTTGATTGTTCTGTATTTTCAACTAAGCTACTAAGAAACCTTCTTAAACCTACCGGCTTATCTATCGGAATATCGATTCCAATTTCAATATTTAGTTTTTGCGCTGCATATATATTTCTTTTAATACATAATAGGGGGGCAAACGAGCCTGCGGTACGCCCAAACAGGCAGTCATCGCAGCCCATAGACTTCTTTTAGTAAGTGCATTGCCGGCCTTGAAGGGAGGAGTACGCTCGAATTTTGAATTGTTGGAGGTCGTATCTCTCAGGGTCTTCCCCGATAATATAATAATATAATATATAATTTACCGACATCACCGCTAGAACTACATCAAAATTAGGTGCGTTGAATTATCGTAATGGGCATGTTAGAGTCAATTATTTAGATTATTGTAACCAAGTAAAGTTCATCTTACCAAATACTCCAGTCTCATAATATGCTATATTAAAAGCACGAAATTTCGTGTGTATATCGGCTCCAGCCATATGTCCCAGCGGACCCTGAGGGGTACAGTCGATATCGTGTTGGCCGGACTGTATAGACCCCGTGCCACAGGCCGCAGCTATTATAGCATGTTTGAATAAACATCTGGAATAATAAAAAAACGTTATCAAAATAACTATTTTTTTATATATGAGGGGGCAAACGGGCTGGTGTGTTGTCGGTCTTTTAATAATTGGTACGCTCTTTTCTTAAAGGACGTGGAACGACAGAAGTCGAGGTGATACGGGACTTACAAATTCATAACTACAGGATGCCAACCGAGGAGGCCGTAGTCTCAAATTAGAATACCATTTTCATGTATTAGTTATTATCTATAATCGTGTAATACTTTCTGTGTCACATTTTCAAAGGTTCTCGTAAGACAAAAAGTAAATAACGTAATAAATAGTAAATATACTGTGTATTTCTGAGGTTATAAGTTCGAAACCCGGCTCATTTAACAATGATAAACGGTCAAGGAAAATCGTGTGAATCGTGAGGAAACTTCACCTTAGACCCGTAGAGTCGACAGAGCGTGTCAGGCACTATTACTGTTTAAAAACCTAAGGTTATATTACAGTAGCTCCTTACAAACGTTGTGTAAAAAGTTGGCGATTAAAACGAGTGGCGAACAACTGGCAGTAAATTTAAATTCATAATTTATTTAATTTTTTTTGACGTTCATAAGTGTATTTATTTACCTACATGAATAAAGGTATTTTTGTTTTGTTTGTTTGTAGAATAAAAAAAATATGCTCTTTATAAACTTATACTAACGTCAAGTCGCTGGCCCCACAACCGGGAATCACCGCAGCGATGCAAGTGTCGCTGCCAGGCCCTAGCTCATAATACTCAAACCCGCCGCGAGGCTGTGAAGACAATTCTTTACGTTCTGGAGGTTTATACTGAAATCAAACATATCCTGGTTCCATTATAATAACAGACATTGCTTTATAATGCATCCTTTCAGTAAAAAGACAAACAAAGTTTGAGAACTACGCCTTATAATAATAAATTATTGCATTTGGTTTTCCAATTCTTAAAAGGCCGGAAACGCACTCGCGAGCCCTCTGGCATTAAGAGTGTCCATGGGCGGCGGTATCACTTAACATCAGGTGAGCCTCCTGCCCATTTGCCCCCTGTTCTATAAAATAAAATCATAAAATTATTTGATTTCGATTCTTAAGTTTGCAACAACATAAAGGTTGTAATTAAGAAAGATCTCTTTCAACGGAATGACCGCCGATTCGTTCATATACAAATATAGTGGAAACTTGTACATTTGATACAATCCACACTAAACCTTACCTCAGAATATACCTGTGTGAACTAACCCGTGTCATTTCAATTTTATCAGCGACCTTTAAGGTTTCATCAAACGGAACCCCAACGCTTGCTACTGTACATGACGAGGACTTGAAGTTATCATATACGAAGCCGCAGAGCCTCCGCCGTGTCATGCTTTCAATTCTCTCTTCCTCACAGTAAATGGAATTTGCAAGGGAGCCTGCCCAACATGCACTCTGTACTAGATCCAAGACTCGCTCTTCAGGTGTAATTCTATAGAGGTCGTCTCGAATGTGCGGCATACAATCTTTGATGTCCCATTCATTGTAAGTAGATCTATGGACAATGCTGGCTAAATAAATAACTATATTTTAACCGAGGTCTCTACTTATACAGGGACACTGCACGTTCATAACTTTCAGCTTCTCACTCGTTCACTCATTCTTAATTTGTAACACTATTTTTTTAACTGTTTTAAACATGTACCTTGTACCACGGGAATAATTGTTTTCTAGTTACACACAATAGGGCCTCCTTAGTGTGGCGACTAAGCGATAGCGATATAAGAATTTTGTCACAGCCTCTTTGTTATAAATAAACTTTTTATTCTTATTTATGTTGTAAAAGAATCATACCTAGCCGCCGTATCTAATAAATAATATTTGGTCTCCTTAAACGATGGCAGCGGGCAAGTCAACGTGAACGCGATGTACTGCCTTGTAGCGGTACAGGTTAGATGGGCACCAAATTGCTGCAACACACGCGCTTTGGAAAAGGCGGTGTACGCGCAGCCAGAAGCTGGTGAGGTAGCGCGGATAAAGTGAGTTGCGCCAAAGTCGTCATTGATCTCGAAACGGGACCCTGCCTGGAAAATTAAAGACGGTGTTATATTTAATATCTACAAACTATTAATATCCAACAATAATAAAAAACTTAGTATGTGGCATTATTGTTTTATGTTAATACTAGCGACCCGCTCCGGCTTCGCACGGGTGCAATGCTGATACTAAATACACTACACAAAATCTGTGAACGTTGTATATAAAAATGTGAGTTATCCATAAGAGATAGACATATACCATCACGGACTTTTCTGTAGACCTTTTCAATGTGTACAATACTTAGTACATTATTTTGATATAACTCGTAGGGTTCGGCCTGCGTTTGCAATGTAAGCGGAAAAAATGTAATTATTTACGACTTCACATTAGAAACCTCAAAAATAACAGTACATGTACATGTATGGATTTTATTATACATTACCTTCCTCTTGAATCACTATCTATTTAAAAAACCGCATCAAAATCCGTTGCGTAGTTTCAAAGATTTAAGTATACTAAGGGACATAGAGACAGAGAAAGCGACTTTGTTTTATAATATGTAGTGATTGCATGCTCAGTATCAAAACAAACATATACATCTAAACCTTCAGAGCTCATCTATTTCTATATGGAATTTATATTTTTACGTACACCAAGAAGTGCGAAGTCACGTTATGATATATATAAAAAAAACTAAAGTGAAGATAATATATGAAAATTATTATATTTTTTAAAGGGTTAGTTAAAGTTTAGACTGAGTTTCTTAAAAACAATGGTCCCATGTTCTTACATTGTTTATAGAAGCTTACAAATAAATGTAAGAGAAAAACCTGAAACATAATTGTGCAGGCGGCAACAGCGGTGCCGGATGTCTTCGCAGCTGCTACCTTGATACCATTAAGCAGTTCCGTCCTCTGAACGCACTGCGGCCTGAAATGACTGCTTGGCCAGCACAGGTTCCATACCGATGGTGCTCGGGAGAATTGCCTGACACTCTGGTAAGCTTTAGTTACCATTTTTGCAACATACTATTAGTAACTTTGACAATGTCACGCACAATACCTAAATTCCCTGTCACAATAAACGTCCTTCGGCTTTTTTAACAACTAAAGACTTTGTAGCGTATCGTAGATACGCACTAAAAATGTACATACTGTTGTAGTAGTTGTAGTAGTAGTAGTACTGGTGTAGTAGTTTCTATACGATTTTGATATATGTGTCAACATAAATACAGGACACTAAGAAAAGAATAAAACAGACGTCACTCAGAACAGACTTTTAAGACGAGTGAGCATGTATTTTTTCCTATGAACTTTTCTATAAGAATATAAATTAATTACCGTTGTTTCTCAAGAAATATATCAATTTAACAAAGATAAAAATGGGTTGTGATTTATAAAAATATAGAACATCCCATAACTTATTTATAGTAAGAACTGACTAAATTCTGCTGTAATTACAAAAAAATGTACGATAAAGACAAGAAACTATACATTAACTTCTAACGCATTTTAAATCATAGAAATTTTTTAATAATGATTTAATCCGAATGTCGGTAGGTATATTATTATTTAGGTACACATTTCGCTTGCTTTCCAGAATCCTTGACTAGTCAGCCTATGCACTGACTGTTTTTATTGAATGTGTAGCGTCTATTTATCATATCATATATCTTTAAACGAGCAATTCTTGTGTATATATATATCACTACATAGTATAAAACAAAGTCGCTTTCTCTGTCCCTATGTCCCTTTGTATGCTTAAATCTTTGAAACTACGCAACGGATTTTGATACGGTTTTTTTAATAGATAGAGTGATTCAAGAGGAAGGTTTATATGTATAATAACATCCCTTAAATAGTGGAGAAGTACTGTTATTTTTGAGGTTTCAAAATATCAAATAATAATCTATCAAAATAATGTACTAAGTATTGTACACATTGAAAAGGTCTACAGAAAAGTCCGTGATGGTATATGTCTATCTCTTATGGATAACCCACATTTTTATATACAACCTTCACTGATTTTCTGTAGTGTATTTAGTCATCAGCATTGCACCCGTGCGAAGCCGGGTCGGGTCGCTAGTATGTATATATATATATATATATAATTGGAATCTTGGAATCGGCTCCAACGATTTTCATTAAATTTAATGTTTCGGGGGCGATAAATCGATCTAGCTAGGAATCATTCTAGAAAATGTAATTGTCTGGAATATGACCGACGGCTTTATGCAAGGACCCACTTTACGCAAGGCGGTCACTGCAAAATATCATCATTGAAATGGCGCAAAATCGTAAAAGTTTTTAAAATAGTATCCGTTTTCCAAATTCAAAATCATAAAAAAGTCGAAAAAAAGAAATTTTTATGAAACCGTATTTATGACCAGGCTAGTTATAGTCGCAGATGTCGTTAATCGTGAGAATCTTGATATGGCTTTGACCCAAACATAGAAGACGATTATAAAATATAAACTGCCTATTGTTAGCCTTTAATATTTAATTTCAAAATTTTAATGTTTAGAATTTAATTTAATTCTAAATATTTTTTATGAAACATACGTAATCTTTCTACAAGTGCGTATGTCGTGACGCGTAAGTAAAGATGGTCGAGTCGCAGTAGGGATTAGTTTATAAAAGAGGTTGTGAGACATGCCTACGAGCTTGGCATTGGTATAAGTCTGAAGTTATACAGTTTACGTAAAGTCAAGTGAAGTGAGTTATAGTGAATCGTCATTATTGGAGTGCCTAATTTCCTACCCTAATAACTAAATCAACCCTTACACTAAAAAATCTCTACCCTATGCCACGTTGGGTTACTTCATACACAATACTTGAAATATAACTCGCATCATTTTATATTTATATTTAATTAAGATCAATAAAATGGTAATCAAAATGTAAGCGTGGTTATAATAGACATAAGCTATCACTTTTATGACTTTATTATCACGATTTGCCATTTATACAAAACGTAAGGCACGTGCGAACTACATCGTGATTTTACCAATCATATCATCTTTATTACTCAGTCATAAAGAGTAATCCAACTGAAAAATACACTTAACAAAACATATTCACTATCTTAGCGTGTGCGAGACTAATATATTTATGATCCATGGAAGCCCAGTTTAAACCCGGGTCGAACTTAGCCAAATTCCTCGACAACAATGATCTTCTCGGATACGTCCGACAAAAATTTTACATAAAGGAAAACTATATTTACATGTGTGGAAACTCACTAGGGCTAGCTTCCAAAGATTCCGAAGATACAGCTCTAAAAGTTTTTGACAAATGGAAGAACGAAGGTGTAAACATTTGGAATGTAGATGATAACAAATACTATATGTATTCAATGCATCTAGCTAAATTAATGGCACCCATCGTTGGAGCAGATCACGATGAAATCGCCATCGTGTCAGCTACCACAGTTAATATCCATCAGCTGATAAGCACGTTTTACAAACCCACCAAGGATCGTTACAAAATCCTATTAGACAATATTAATTTTCCGACAGATAGGTACGCCATTGAGAGCCAAGTAAGATTAAAGGGTTACACACCGGAAGAAGCGATAAAAGTAGTCGAATGTGCTGACAAATATATCAAAGAAGAGGACGTTATAGCTGCCATGACAGAAGATGTCGCAATAGTGTTTCTACCAGTTGTCTATTACAGAACAGCTCAAGTCGTAGATACAAAGAAAATAACCGAAGCCGCAAAAAAGAGAGGTATTCTAATTGGCTGGGACTTATGCCACGCAGTTGGAGTACTTGAAATGGATTTTAAGTCTTTAGATATAGATTTCGCTGTGTGGTGCACTTACAAATACCTGAACGGCGGTCCTGGTTCACCTGCCGCTCTATATATTAACAGGAAGCATTTTAATCACCAGCCTGGGTTAGCCGGGTGGTTTGGAAACCGATCGGAGACACAATTCATGTTAAAGCAAAATTTCGAACATCGGAAGGACGCTGGGGGCTGGCAGATAGGAACACCGGCTTTGTTGTCAATGGGAGCTTTGGAGGGATCCCTCAAGATGTTTGCTGATGTCGGCATGGTGGCGATTAGGAAGAAATCATTGCGGATTACGGGATACCTTATTTACTTGATTGATGAGAAGTTGAGCAAGTTTGGTTTTTCGGTTGGCAATCTGCGTGAAGACAGTAAGCGAGGCGGGCACGTGTGTCTGGAGCACGACGAAGGTTATAGAATATCTTTGGCAATGAGAGCAAGAGGTGTGATCCCTGATTTCAGAGACCCCAACGTGATACGTCTGGCCCCAACTGCTCTATACACTAGCTATGAGGAAGTATACAATATGGTGGATATTATAATCGATATTGTTACAAATGAAACTTATAAGGAATTTAGTTTAAAACGCAATCTAGTTGTATAGGTAGGTAATATTTATTAGACACGGTTATTAATTTCATTGTAAATATCATTAAAATCATATTTAAGACCCTTTTATCACACAATACAAGGCGAACGCAATTATTCCAACTTCCTCGATCTACGACCAATTATTTACGAAACTCGGTTATGTATCGTATACCTATAGATTACAACATAAATTACCAGCAAATCGATATATTTAATGTGACTAAAACATTCTTAAAAAATATTTTATCTTTTACTAATAATGGCTTTGTTTGTTCCTTTATATTAAATATATATATATCTATATTAAATGTATCTATTAATTAATCAATCTTAGAATTGTGCTTTATGTTTCTGTTTCAATGTGTATTCCGTTTTGGCTTTTGTGTGTTATGTAATTGATTGAATATTGTTTAGTGATTAGCTGTAGGAATACTGTAATAAAATAAATAAATAATTATTGTATTAAGAGAAAAGATAAATCATGTTGTAGTTTAAACGGTTAATTGGAGAATAAAACAAATTATTCAGTAGTTTTATTGTTTTTATTTGAAAATAAGCTTATTCTATTTGTAATGTGATTATATAATCCGTTCAAAACGTGTCTAAAATTCTCTATTTTTTTATAATCTAAACCTAATCACATCACATCGCGTTAAATAAAAAATCTATGTATAACAAAAACAAAATGTCAAAATATCTTCTCAGTGTTGCCAATCTATTAATTTATATTACCAGTTATTTAAACCATTTCGTCTAGTTAAAATGTAGATTTAAAAATGCCTAAACTATTACATCTTAATTAAATCTTTCTATAATATAATATTTACAGTAATTTACATCACAAGATGGCTGCATGTCGCGCACACAACCATTCTTTTAACCACAAGGAACTACTATAAAGATCATCGTAAATTTTACTTTTTTTTCTAGCCACAAAATTATTTTATTGGAACAGTTAATGTATAAGGCAAGAGGTTTTTTTTAAATAATATATAACTTTTTAATGTTATATTTTTATATTTTAAGAATGCAGTGAGCCTTTTATTTTGCCTAGTAATACGGCTTTCAGGCACAATGGAGGATTATGAGCATAGACAAATTTGCCGGTGTGTTTGTGTTGCGCATTTCTCAGAGCGCGTACTGACTAACAGATGGTTCCGGTTCCGCCTTGAAATCCTGAAATAAATTATTAATTAATTTATCAACGCCAATGTTATAAGTACTATTTGCTATCTACTTATTAAAATATTATCGGTTGATTTACAATTCTTCGTAATTCAATGAATGTTTTCAAAAATAAATTAATGTCTACATTCCTCACTGGTGAATGCGCATGTAATAACCATTTAGACTAAGGAAAGCAATGTAAATGTAATGTGTGTTATGTATTCAACTGAAACTTGTAGCTATGTAAACTACCTTCTATTGAAAATTTACACTAATCAAAATAATTTCTACAAATACGTCAAATAACAGAACAAAGAAAACTCGAGCCTATAACATGACCACTATTGGAAACAAAATGGAGAAGTTTCCATTTTAATTAAATTACTTATAACTAAGTTTAAAAACGTGACTTGTGTGAATTTGTCAGTCACAAATCACGCGGAGTTAGAGATGACGTCACAACATACACCTGACGTCACAGACAACTGACTTTCCGTACTATTTTTTTTTAGTTCAGTAAATTTATCGAGTAATTATTGATGAACATTTTGATTCTAATATGAAACTTCTCCATTGCTTTGACTGATAAACTGAATTACGTTTTTATTGCTTTAAGTTTTATTTTACACAAAAATGAATATATCAGTCTGTCATATTTTTTCTGGCCATGAAAATAGATTTTACAAAAAAAAACTGGCCATTTACTTGTGATCAGGCCTCAAATATAGAATCCGTCTTGAGTACCAGTACAGAAAGCTGTATTATCGAAAGTTTCCTGTAATAAAAATATCAAAACTATTTCCCTTATAGAGAAGTATCCTAACAAGGATGCACTCGCGTATACGAAATATTAAATTGGTTATTAATAATGACATATTCCATATTCAAGTTTTCTTCTTAATAAAAATCACATATCCTATAACGGCCCTTATCAAAGAGTCGTGGGCGAAAGGACACTCATAAACTGGTCAACATAATAGTATGTGTTAAAATCTATATCTGAGCAGATTTTTATGCTCTACAGCTGTTGTAATGTGTGTACACATAAATGAGTTTGTGTACGTATGTGTACGTTAGCACGTACGTAATTGTGTACGGTGTACGTATAAAGTAAAATGACAATTAATTAACATAAAAATCCATAATTAAAACAAATATGGTTATACGTCAGTCTCGCAACAAAAAGTAGTCAAATTGAATAGCTATCTATCTAATCCTAATACTGTCTCCGAGTTTAATTTTACTTTGAAATTGTTTTTAAAATTTTGTCAGCCTTAAACATATCTAACCACATATGTATGTCCATGTGTTAGATCTTAAATACAAATATTGTGTTAGTGTTCTTTGTGTGTGTTTTTGTGTGTGCATGTGGCACGTACAATTGTGTAGTCGCACCGAGGGCCAGTGGTGCATATCCTGGTCTGCGTGTCGCCGTGTAAGTCTTGGAGGTTCTGAGCGACGCACACAGCCTTCATGAATGTGAACACCCGTTATATCAGACCCTGGTATCTCGAACATCACTTCCAGAAGTAGGTTCTCCTGTACCAAACAATTTGTAATATTTAGAATCGTGCTTAAAAGGTACGTGTATTAAAAAAAATATACGCCTTTTATATAGAAAAATGTATAAAGAATAGAAAAACGTATTTAACTTTAATAGGAAGAGAAATTTTTTATTTTACACAAAGATTCAACGATTGGTTTGATAAAGAACCCAGGCATATAATGTTGACCAGGACAAAAACTTACTTCTCGATTAATAAAAAAATAAAAACAATTCTACCGTTATATTTACTACTTGTAGTCAGACTAGAATTTCCTTATCAGTTCCTATAGAATGCCTATTAATAATAATAATCCATTGACGCTATAATTATTACGGCCTCCAATTAGCTAGCATTTGTTTCTTTCAGTTTTTTTAAACAAGTAGGTCTGATATATTTTTGATTTTAAAACATGGACCGTACGAGCCAGTGTTAGGCACACATACTAAAAGTCCATTGGTGCACAGCCGCTGATCGAATCTACGACCTCTGGGATGAGTGACGAACACTGAAGCCAGTAGGCCAACACTGCTTAAATGTATAACCTTTGTCAATGCACAAACCGTGCGGGCCATAAAAAAAAAAACCTTTGTCAACAACAAAACACAAAAGCATTTGTTACAAAGAATTTATTGAAAAAAATAATTCTCTTACCATGATGGCCCGTAATCCCCTAGCACCAGTCTTGCGCTCCATGGCCATAGCGGCGACAGCTCGAAGCGCCTCTTCACTGAACGACAACTCGCACTTGTCCATCGCGAACAGTAATTTGTACTGGGCGACCTAAACAGTTACAAGTTAGTATATAAAGTATCAATTTTAAATTATAAAAATACTTTTTTATTAGTTAAACTTTTTTTTAGTAGTTAAAGTTAGTAATTAAAACATATAAAAGTTATTTATTTATTGTTTAAATATATGGTGCAAATTGTATTAATTTCTTTGAAATATGGTGCATAATGAGCGGGACGCCCAAAAAGGGCAGTTGTCGCAGCCCATTTTTAGTAGGTGCGTTGTCGGCCTTTGAGGGAGGAGTACCCTTGAATTTTGAAAAGAAAAGAAAATGCCTTGAAAAACGAACTGTGGAAGATTTCCAGCCATCAAGATGATGTTGTCGATAATATATATACAGCACATAAAAATAAAATAAAATATCATACCCTGCCAAATGACAACCAAAATATTGGTTGCCTGTAAGTGATCGTTTGAAAGCGATAATTATGTCAATTGTATTATTCGTATCAACTAAGTGTTGATAAATAAAATTTATTTAAAACGTTAAAAATATAAGAAATCACTTACAATAGCGTTCTTGGGCTCTGTCAGTATCCGCACGAGGAGATCCTGATCTAGGCTGTGGAAAGGCACCAATACGGGGAAACGACCGACGAATTCCTGTGAATAATATTTCCACAATCTTATCATAATTAAAAATAAATACATTTAAAACTAAGGCTTCGTTCACACGGCATTGTACTGCACGTTTTAATAGTGGCACAACGTATTAATAGTGGCACATACATTCTCTATAGAACTATTCACATGTCGCTTGTACTGCAAAAAATCGTACACCGTTTATACGTTTAAACGAATACTCAACGGACTTGTCAAGCAAATCGAATGAACTTTTACGTATTCGGCTTGCTGTGGCACATAGTATAGTTCTGTCTTGTTCACACGGCACGATGTTTATACGTTTTTTATCGAATAGCAATTATTTACATTTTTTTTCATATTTAGTATCGATCATTACAGTCGTCATTCAATGAAGCAGAGAAGTCAACATAACAAAAAAGGCAATAAAAAGAAGTCGAAGAGCGACCTCAAAATTTCAATAAATTTCAAATCTTGTTCAAATTAATTGGAATTAACACATTGTCCAAAAGACCATGAAATGACGACAAAAAGATAAGATTTAAATCGCTCATATATTATCGTTATTTTTTGTGCGTAGCTATTAATAAAATATTCTTGTTAACACAAAATTAAAAAGCTAAATACCATATTTAATTAAATAACACTCACGGGAATCATGCCAAAGTCGATAAGGTCCCTGGCTTGCACCTTACGAAGCCAGCTATCTCTCTCGTTGCACTCGTCTTTCGCCGTATCCAATGGCGAGGCGTCGGCAGCGGCCGCAGCGAACGCAGCCCGCCGTCCCGACTTCGGGTCCCACGCCCCAAAACCAAGGTATTTCTCGTTATTACGCCGTTGGATTAGGCGGTCGAGTCCGTTGTATGCCCCACTCGCGACGAATAGTATGTTCGTGGTGTCGACTTGTACCGCGTCACCGCGTAGTTTGCGAGAATTACGTTCCGGTACGGACACAATGCAACCTTCGAGCATTTTAAGCATGCCTTGCTGTACTCCTTCACCTGGAAATTTCGATTTAACCTATTTTACAAATAAGAACATTATTCAACAATTGGTGAGGTGACACCAGATAGACAAGGAACCATAAAAATAATAGTACCTGGATGGCCGAGCTTTGCTCGGTATTTTTATTTTTTTATAAAATGTGTTTTTGGAAATTATATATAAGTACGAATTACATACTAATAAAATGATGAAATATGAACAGTATAGATTATATACGCCAATAGTATTATTATTCTCAAACACCACCTTTTTGTAATTTTCTATCATTTATTCCTAGCTAGATCGATTTATCGCTCCCGAAACCCCCCGTATACTAAATTTCATGAAAATCGTTGGAGCCGATCCCGAGATTCCAATTATATATATATATATATATATATTGAATATATGTATTGAATATATAATATGAATTGCTCGTTTAAAGATATAAAATTACTCTAGGGTCTAGAAATAAATATTACAAAAATATATTTCTTGATAATCTACTGACGTGAATACACACGCAAATTATAAAACTAACGGACTGAAGAATTTAAATGTTTTTTTGGAAAAATGGTACTAAATTAATATTTCCTTATAATTATTACCTCCTACATCTCGAAGCTGATGTATTCCGGGAACTGCACCAATTTTGTCCACCTCATCGAGGAACACGATGCCAGTCTGCGCTCGCTCCACACTATAAAAAAAAATAAACATTTCAAAACCTAGTAACCAAACTAGTAGTATACTACTAGAAAAGTATCCCTATAATTACTTAACTGCGATTATTGATGTTTTATCGAACTTCAAATATAATGACCAAAGCAGCAGTTCATACATACAAAATTATCAGAAATGTATTTGATTTTAGATCAAACGATAGCTTAAACATAACGATTTTTTGCGGCGACAAAAAATATTTAGGTAAAGTTATTTTTTCCTGGAATGCTTTTGTAATATATCCTTTATTCCCCTTTGATTTCATAGAAGAAAATTATACGTACGAAATTCATCAGACATATATTTGTTTGTCAGTATGAAAGCTAATAGATAGTCATAACGATTTTATGCGGTTCATAAAATATTTAGGTAAAAGTTTTTCCTGGAATGCTTTTGTAACATATCCTTTATTCCCCTTTGAATTCATAGAAGAAAATTATAAGCACGAAATTCATTTGTTTGTCAGTATGAAAACTAATAGATAATCGTAACGATTTTTTGCGGGTCAAAATATTTAGGTAGAAGTTTTTTTTCCTGGAAAGCTTTTGTAATATATCCTTCATCCCTTTTGAATTCATAGAAGAAAATTATACGTACGGAATTCATCAGAAATTCATTTGTTTGTCAGTATGAAAACTAAAAGATCGATCGAATCGTAACGATTTTTTGCGGTTCATAAAATATTTAGGTAGAAGTTTTTTTTTAAGCTTTTGTAACTTATCTTTCTTTCCGCTTCGATTTCATAGTTGAAGTTTACATATACAAAATATAACAGGGATTTATTTGTATATCAGTATGATTGATGAATCATAACTTTTTGCGACATCAAAAAATATTCAGGTAGAAGTTTTTTTTCTCTGAAAGCTGTTTACCTTTAAACATTTAGAGTTGGTTGGTAAAATTGGACTTAAATCAAGGCCCTATCACTTGAAAGATATCTTTGTGTACTCACTTAAAGTTGGCGTCTTGTAATAATTTCGCGATCACACTCTCAATGTCCTCGCCGACGTATCCAGCCTGCGTCAGAGTCGTACAGTCGCAAATCGCAAAGGGCACGTCTAGACATGTCGCTATCGTCTGCGCAAGGAGGGTTTTACCTGAAAGGAAAAAAGACTCTTATTTTGATTTTAGGCTATAGTGTACAGTAACTATAGTCATAGTCATAACATCTTTATTCATTTAGGTAAACATGTACACTTATGAACGTCAAGAAAAACATATTAAATTAATCGTAAATTTACATTTTCCACCAGTTCGCAAGTCAAGGGCGTAGAGCGGGTAAGAACTAGTTTTCGACCTTTTTAAACTTTTTTGTATGTACAGTCTAAAGAATTTTAAACTAATATTTGAAAATGAGACGATAGTGTAAATCATGAATTAGCAAACATCCGAAAACTATACGAAGGTTTGCTGTAATAATAATAAATTCTTTATTTGTGTCTCATTCTTACGAGTGATATTATGATGAAACAATTAAAAAAAGGCATAATCAGCCATATTAAACTAGCATGAATATGTCAAAATCAAAATTAAAAGCAAGTTATTTTGTCATAATATGACACACTCATAGTGACATACTATGTCACTATGAGTGTGTCTATAACTAACTTATTTTTATTATTACTTTGCAGGTTAAGATTATTGTAAATACGATTGTTATGATTACTATTTCTTTTATAGAACATGGAACAAACGGTCAGGCGGCTCATATGATGTTAAGTGGACACGCCCACGGACATTTAATGCCAGAGGGCGTTGCTGGCATTTAAGGAATTGGTACGCTTGCTAAGTGGAATTGGTTCGGAAATAATTCATTGGGCATTCCACATATTGGTGGTGCGCGGCAAAAACTGCCTTGAAAAACGCTCAATTGCGGAACGACAGACGTCGATGCGGGTGGAATTTCGTATTCTGCCTCGATGTCCGATGATGAAATTAAGTGCGGTATCAATTCAAATGCTGTAGAAGATGCAGAGTGAAGCTAATAAACATATAGTAAGTATATTCGATTCAATAAATTTCAGTATGAACTCAAGTAGCGCCCCTCAATCGAAACTAAGCATGAACGTTATGAATGATTAATATTTTAAGCTCATTCGATAGCTCGTAATCTAGCAATAAAAAGTTCCATACCGCTTCCAGTAGGTCCCAAAAGCAGTACATTGCTCTTGTCAAGTCTCAACTCGTGATTTTGTCGCTCCAGGACTTCGGCACCGCCGCCTGTCCCACCCTGACTTAGGTGCAGAAGATCTGGAATAATTTTACATTATGACACTAATGCAAAATCGTCTTTAAATTTTACAATGGTGCAATTGCTCTTTAGCTAAAAAAGCGACAAACAAAAAACTTTGCAAATATTGTTAGGAAGGGCGAAGTTTGTTTTCTTTTTTATAGAACAGGATGCAAACGGGCAGGAGGCTCCTTATGTTAAGTGAAACCGCCGCCCATGGACACTCTCAATGCCAGAGTGCTTGCGTTGCCGGCCTTTTATAACTAATACATAACGAATAACTGACTGATTATAGCCCCCATCATAAATAAATCCTTCTCATAAGCAAATATAAAGTTATTTAGTAACAAGTGTACTTTACTATTTCATTTATTTATTAATAAGCATGGCAAAATTGATACATTGGTACTTAAGAAAAAAAAACTTGATTTAATGTTACAAGCACTTATAGGCAAACATATCAAACAAATAGAGACAAAAATATATCGATTCATAAATTATAAAAACTAAAAATTGTTAAGAATTAGGGCCATATATTGTTGTATATTTTTATAATGTCTAATTAGATAATACCTTTGTGTGCGTGATGCAGGGGATGATGTGCGTCGTTAGCGCCACTAGTGACATTATTGTATATTCGTTTGTAGTGGTTATATACTGCCACTGACAGCACTTTCTTTGCAAAATCTTGCCCCACAACATGCTTGTTAAGGTACTCGAATATCTTTTTGGGCGGTGGAGGCGGCTTTCTGTAATAATTGAGAAAATTCCTCTAAATGCGTATGTATGAGCTAAAATGTCTTATTCTAAATACCTTCAAGCAATACAAATTAGGTTTTTTTTGAAGTGAAACTTCTTTATCGTCGTTAGAATTTACCATCACATTTAACCGTTACGCGCCACCTTTTTCTTGTCCCTACCACGGTTGATTCGAATCGATTAATAACAAAAATATATAAAAACGATAACAATGATAGTAATATAAATTCTATTACAATTAATTAAATTCTGTAATAATCTTAGTAGTTAAACGTGAAATGAAATAATTGTATTGTCTTTTATTAACATAACTTTTACACATTTAAAGAAAAACACTTTTTAACGGATTATAGTTATGTATTATTGTAAAGCACGTATGTATAGCACGCGAAACGTCGGTTTAAATTTAAAATTATGTACAAATGATTATAAGTTTAAATACAATAATACATAACTATAATCCGTTAAAAAGTGTTTTTCTTTAAATGAAATAATTGTATTATTTGTGTTATTGTCTATGATAATAAAGGCCTTTTGTTAAAATTTATCTATTTTAACATTATTTAACCAATTTCTGTAAAGATGTGGATCATTTTTCGAAAAATAAGGTTATAAATAAGTTAAACTTGTTACGCACAAATTTTATTTAAAGCATTTGACTTTTTACGGTTGATCTGTTAAATTTAATTAATCATACAAATAAAGTTTTAAGTCTCACTTGAGAGCCTGTTATGCATTCGTACAGATATGACAAGGTCCGGTCCAAGGTTTGCATTCAAAATTGCATAATCGAGCCTTATTTTAATATGTAGATGCTTTGTAAAAACCTTCTTTGACCATTTAACAGTGTGTATATGTTAAATGGTCAAATACAGAACAATAACCTCTTAAATAAAACATAATATTAACATTGTCGTCCAATATTCATTCCCATGATTTAAAAATTTACAGAGTCCAACCTAGAAGCTCAGTCCCTGTATCGAATAGGTACTTTGGTAGTGGGCGATCATCCCATTAAAAAATCAAAAAAAATCCACAGTCCCTTGATTGTCCTTATATAGAGTATACACTGTATTTTAGAATAGATAATTGTAAATCATACTGAAGATTTCTTTATATTAGATGTGGTGTACTTTAATTAATTAATCCTTAAATGGTAACAATTACAGTTCCATTTTGGGCCATATATGCTTGGATTTAACAAACAATGTATGTTTACTGATAAACCTTTAGTAGATAAACGACGTAATAGAGCGTAAACCGATAAATGTCGCGTAGATAGTACCCGATAACATGTTATTGTTTTTATTATCATAATATTGATGCTATGGCACCTATGCACTCAACCTATGTTGACGTCATGTTTAGGTATGATTCGCTAAGGGACTATTAGGAAAAGTTTGATCTTATCATTTACAGCTGATTCAAGCAAGTAATTTTAAGCCGTTTTGCATAAGAAATGAAAGCTCGCTGATATCCCCGAGTGCTTTGACAGCTTAACCAGCCCTCGATAAAACATCGCGAAAGCGTATTTACGTATCTTATATTTAATATTTTTTTGTTTTTTATACATAATTTCTTAATCTATGTAATCCGTTTTGGCTTTCTGTATTGTATTAGAATGTTGCATAATAATATGTATTAAATAAGCTGTTAGATTACTTATAATTAAATAAATAAATAATAATAATAAAAAAATGATGAGACAGACTGGTTATCGAATGACTTCTAATGAAACAGATGCAGAAAGCTGAAATTTGCATTATTATTTAAAAAAAATCTAATACGGAAGATACCGAGGGGCGAGTTCGGCCTATCTATACACTCGTGCCATTAACATTTTCACGCTATCGCCCCGTGATACTTACATTCATTGTTTATTAATACAATAATAAAATATTTTAAATTAGCTCTGTTACTTTTCTATTTACAATTTTATTGAAGGTCAATGTATTCGAATGGTCTCGTTAAATTATTGATTCTCAGTGATATTAAAAAAAATATCTCTTTTAAAATGCCTTTAGAAATAGGAAACTAACTGACCCAAATTTTTTCTCATATACATTTAGGTTGTTATATTAAAAATACTTAAATGCCAACAAACCGAAATATACACAAAAAAATATAAATAGATCATGTCGTTTTGGAGGAGTTTGATTACAAACACTGTGACTCAAGAATTATAATATTATACTTGTGAATTCGTCTAAAACGATAAATGTATATTTAAATACCGATTTCGTGAATCGGAATCAATAACAATTTACCAAACCCCAAGGTTACAAAGGACGCATCCTTTGTGTCTCTTAGGTCAATGACACAACAGACTCAAATATGTTCACTGCAGTCTAAACATAATACATTAAAATACTTTTTGACAGTAAAGATAAAAAAATGTCATCGAATTTCTTGAAGATAAAATGAGCTGGTATAATTTAACTTCTATATTTTTTAACACAAATAAAGATCACAGACAGATCCCTACAAACATCCAGCTTCCCATAAACAAAACAAAAAAGATTAATTTGAATTTAGGTTTTTTAATTTTCGATTGGTATTAGTCATGCTTAAATCGCATCGCTGCTAAAATGACAATACAATACAATGTTTATGTGATGATTACTGAGGTTGTGTTAAATACTTAGTTTAGCTTTAGAGCTGAAAGTCATCTTTGGCAATGCCATACATACCACATACATATTTTGTTTCAAACTGTTTTAATATAAAACAAAACACAGAGTAATGGAAAAGACATGATACATATATCAGAATAATCACAAACGAATTGTGATTAGACAACCGCCTCAAGTTATTACCTCCTCAAAAGTATAGCCCCTAAAATGAGTATTAAAAAGTGATTGGGACACCAAAGTTTTTTAAAAAGCTACCTGATCAACAAAGTGTCTATACACTTTATAATAATCGTATAACTGTAGAAAAATTACTAGAATGAAACAATTCTTAGACACAATAAAAAATATAACAATGATAAAAGGTAATTGACATGTAAACTGATATCATTTATAACACATTGATAAAAATGTCTAGAAATAAATAGATACATTGACCCGCGTTAATGGAAAATTAAAGGTAACGACCGTATATCGGTTTTAAATAGGGTATAATAAAATATACTACTTCGCGCATAAGGCAAACTTCCAGGAAAAACAAAGTATTTCACAAGAATTACCTTAACTTTTATAGTTTCATTTGTTTTTGTTTTACCTAATGCTCACCATTGACAATGATTCGTTAATAATAGACTATTTATTCATTTAATTTATTAATAAGTACAAGAATTCAATAATATTAAAAGCATAATGCAACGGGCGGTCCTATCGCTATAAAGCGAAGATTAAGAACCTCTTCCAGGCAAACCATAAAAAATATATAAAAAAACGGTAAAAAAATAAATGTGAGCAAGTGCAAGGGTGCAAAACCGCATGTATTTACTTGGACGACGAGTCCCTTTGACAGTTAATAGTGTAGACTATAGATCTTTCCAAAACAATATATTTTTATTTCATTTAAATATTATCTATATTTATTATAACCTGATTTAAAAAAAGCTCCTCCCTACCTGTAGAACCCGCTTTTCGCGTCAGCATTGTCCTTGATGCTCTTCTTAGTGTCGACCTCGCTCAGCACCACGAAGAAGTGGTGGCATTTGTCACACTTGACGAAACGTGTTGAGCTGACGAAGGTTTCCACGTGGGTACAAGGATCTCCACATTTGGGGCACGTCAGCACCCCATTACCTGACTTCTTGCCACCTGCTGAACCTGAAAACGTTTTGTATCCAGTAAAAGACCTCAATAATTATTTTATTCATGATTAACCGAATACCGAAAAAGGTGTATTTATTTTATTTCAACTTAATTATTAAGTTCCTAACTAAAAACGTGCTGTACTCGTGCGACAAGATATTTACTCCTGTAAATAAGTAGCTACTACAGTTTTCTCATAGATAAAAATATACATAATAATATAAATACTCGGGTCGGATATCCGTTGCACAGGGCTATGAATATTGTCGTTATCTGTAGTCTACTTATTTCAGGCTTTTTAAATATCAGTAATAATTGCTTATAGGTGAAATACATATGAAATTGGCGTTTTGTATGCGAGGAAAAAAATTAAATATTATATTTTTTAATATATCTAATGAATCAAAGTATGTATCATGTATGCACTGTTGCCATCTTATAGGTCATTGATACCCTTTATTAAAAAACATTCGGAGGAGAATCAGTGAAATCTTTGAAGGCGGTTTCGACTGCCATTAAGAAGTTATTCGAATTTCGAAATGGTAATCTATTTTAGCAAGGTCCGGAGAGTGTTATCGGCTGGCCAGATTTAAGAAAGTGAATAAACTCGGCACTAGTCTACCAAACCCTCACGAGTAACTTTTAGAGTCAATTTTCGCTGGCATTGTTTGGCTGGTTCGGCTGGGTTCAGCCATTGCGATGAACGCTTCTGATTATTGGAGAGGATTCACTTTTCATCACAGCTAATGATTGGATTTTAAATCTCTTCATTGTTGAGCCGGTTGAGTTTATCGATTTACTTCACACAATTCGTGAGTAAAACCCCCCTCTACAAGCTTTTCACGTTCCCAATTTGCTTCAAGTTGATTGATACAGTTTTATCACTAGCACACACAATAGCCTTCAATACTTCCTTATTAACTTTGGTCTCCGGTCGTCAATAGGGCTTGTTCGACAGGTCAAAATTTCCAGAAATAAAACTTTGGAACCAATAACGCACTGTGGTTTCTTTTGCGACACCGCCGCCAAACACTTCATTAGTTCCTAGATCTGTTTCTGCAGCACTAGTGCGCGAATGACGGGATATTTATGTTTTCCATTTTGTAAATAGAGTTACGATATTAAAACGAGAAAATTAAATGAATCGTGGTTTTCAAACAACAAATGCAGGAGTAGTAAAATAGATATAAAAAAATAATTCGGAATTCCTACCCAAATAGAGATAATTGAGGTCAAAGTGTACGACGAAACGCCAATTTCATATTAAAGGACTTCATATATACAATCATTACTGATTTTACAAATTTATTTAAAAAACCTGAAATAGGCTAAATAGAATATGTAACGACATTATACATATAAAGATAAAACCTACAACTATACATTGTTTAATAAAATTTGTACTGGTGTGGATTAGCAGATTCACATAAGAATTATGAGCAAAATTTACGTCCATGTAAAGACTGATCAATCTTAAAGGAACTAAAATAGTACTTTCTTTTTACAAAAGTACTATCTGAAAACCAACAAATTAGAATTGTGAATATAATGTTTTCATACGGAAATTTCACTAATTGAATACAAGATTCATATTTTAAATAACATATACTATCAAGGTCGTTAACCTCACACGCTAATTATTTTCTTTGTTTACATTTTGGCACTTGAATAAATGAATTAGAATAGAATAGAATTTATTTATAATATCGTAGCCATACAATGTTCAAATTTACTTTATTACTCGCACTTTCTACGATTTTTGTACTTATCCTATCTTTTAAGTTCTCAAAAACAATAGTATAAATATAAACGTATTATTATTTTGTAGGAATCCTCGAAAATGCATTTCGTTTTCAAGCATAGACAATGTGTGGGTAATATGTGTAAAAAAGTAAATAATTACTACTGACGTAATCACCAAATAAGAGAATCTAAGATATCCCCCGTATAGTGCTTACGAAATACTTGTATGGCCCCATAGACTATTCGCTTTTCCGGAATAAAAATCTTAGTACTAAATATACCTACATTCTTTCAATGTAGTTGAATATATGGTAGTAATAATAATAGTAATATATGGTATGGGTTTTTGATGGTAATCCATCAAAAACCCCGACATTTCAAGTAAGAAAATAAATAAAAAATAATCGAATTTGGTCCAGCCGTCTTCGCCTTAGCTTAGCAACATTTTACGATTAATTTTTAATTATGTATACGAAATATCATATGCAGCTTTTAATAAATATTTTGTATAACTATATTAGGCATTTTAAAAGCCACTTCTTGGCTAATTTGTAGTGGTGTCGGATATGACAAGGACACAGAAAAAAATTTCGTAATAATATCAGACTCAATATTCCGCCAGGTTTGGTTTTAAGTATTAAGTGCCTTCCTTTCTGTCAACCACCCTTCTACTGGACTGGAATCGAATGAAAAATTAGTGTAGAACCCGTAATTCGAAATTCGAAATTCAAAAATGTACCCATTGTTATTCACAACTCAGTGATACAATGCTTTAAAACTTTTCTATAAAATATTCAAGATGCAATAAAGTTGTTTTCATTGATCAAATTATCGAGTTATAGCATTAACCTTGGCACATACGGGTAAGAGCGAGGCTTTTGACCGGCTCACATGCGGTCAAGCGATATTATAACCTTGCTTCGAAAAACCCGCCTTGCCATCTTTTACTTCTAGCTTTTATACAAGGTCAGTACTCTTAAGCGCGTTCAGCATATTTTGCTAGAAATGAGAGCACAAATTTATCGATGTAAATTCTGTGACTTGGGTAAGATTCAAAATCGAGAGTAAATATGGATTTTCACATACAGAAGTGGTGGTAGTGGAGAGATGGTACGCGCGTAGTATATTAAGGTCATATAAGTAGATTTAGTATGAAATACGTAAAGCTTTTCCCGTGTAGCAAGGATATATTCAAATATGTTTTATAAAGTCAAGTCAAGAAATTATTTCTCTACCTACCAGTACTTGCAGCATCTTTGCCTGCTTGTGGCGGCCCAGGGGGCTGTTCTGTGGGACTCTTGCACAAAACCGCGCATGTACTGAAGGAACGGGGACTCGAGCGGCGGAGACCTCGACATGACTGCGCAGCACCTTAAAAAATATTAAATTTATCATAGAGACGAGTTCCTTACGAATTTTCCTCTTTGTATAAAATACTATCGAAACCGACACACAGACGTTACCCTGTACGCCTCAAATACAAGTAAAATATTCTAAACCATTCTCGATTCTCGAATCCATTTGAACAAATCATCAAAATCAGTCCAGCCGTTTAGCAGGGATTTACAAGGATGCGTGCAAAAGAATGTAAATTTACAATTGATTAAAATTTTTTGACGTTCATAAGTGTACCTGTTTACCTATATGAATAAAGATTATTTGAGTTTGAGAAGATTAACATATATAAGGATGTAATAGTTAGGCATATAATATGGCGGCCTCATGGCGTCTTTACTTACTACTGTAAATCACTCGTGTCAATATTTCTATAGAACATAAAAATATAATCATAACCGTTTGCCTAATATAATGATAACTTCAAACTACATATTTAAATGCCAGAACGTCAAAAATTAAACATGACATATATTATTTTTTATTTAATTGAATTTAGCATAACGACCGCAAATTGTTATAATAACCGAATTCTTACCAATAAAATTTTATCTAACATTCATTGAATGATATATTTTAAATTATTAGCTACTAAGCAAAAATGGGTACATATCATCATCATACAGGATTTTTTTTCTATAAACAGTCACAATTCAATTTAACCTTTCCAATACATATAGAAATTACTATACATTGCCATTACATTACATCTTAAATTCACAATTGCAAAATTATGCAAGAAAAAGTTTTAGATTGTATAATACAAGGCTAAATCTTTTTATACATTAATATCAGACTAACATTGCAAATATTACCCAATAGTTGCTTTTACAATCCAATTACATTAAAAATATATGTACACAATATTCCAATAATTTAACTATACATATTAGTTCATTTTAATATTATTAGGGCCTGTTTCACAATGTCCAGTCCAGAATAATCTATGTGTTGCATAGCTATTTGGTACTTTATCCATACATTGTGAAACAAACCCTTACTATTCCTGCAATTGCATTTAATTTCAACTCAGAAGGGTTGGTTAATCTACTTATATCAATTAAATAAAAACAAAACAGTGGCTCTACAAGCTATTAGGGTCTCTTATTTTCTAATTGGCAAATAGGTAATCTTGTTTACAACAGGCCGTCTACTATAAGCGTTTAAGGAATACTTGGTTTCCTAAAGATGTTTTCCTTCACCGTACGAGCAAGTGCACATAAAAAGTATTTATGCACATGTGTTTGAGACTACGACCTCAGGGATGAGAGTTGCACGCTGAAGGCATTAGAGCAACACTGTTCTATACTAATTTCACCTATTCAAGATTCTCTTGTTCGTTTTTTTGAGATATTTCAATGTAAAGACAAGCTTCGCAGTAATGTTAGGATTACCCATTATCAACTTTGTATGTATTTTCCGTCTTTACAACATTGTTACTGCTACTCGTGTTGCTGATTTACACAGTATTAGTATTGTTCACGTGTTACTTCTATATGTAATTAACCTATAACTTTTACATTTACGACCCTCATTTAAAGTCAACGAACTCTGATACAAGGTCTGGTTTTCCTAGATTCTCTACTATTCAAAGACTGGGTGAGCAATAAAACTATCTCGGGTAATTCCTACAAGGCCTCGAGAGAGCGACTACGGGGTCGCTCGCCAATTCTATAATAATAATAAAGCCCTTTATCAGGCCTTATACATTTATGGTAGTATTCTTAAATCTAATTAAAGCAAAATAATAAATTTATTAGCAACTTTGGTCATAGACCTCCCCTAATTGTTTCCACGCCTCTCTATACTTGGCAATCCTTCTCCATCCTTAAGGTAGGTCTACCTTCCATTTTTTAATTTGACCTCTTCGTTTACTTTTCCCGTTCCTCGGGTACCACTCTATTACATCCTTAGTCCATTCGTCTTTGTTAGTCCTCATTATATGTCCAGTCCAGTTATTTTTTGTAAAACATCACTGACGTTTGCACCCATTCTACTTTAAAAGACTTGCAATTTCCAACCTAAGACGTATTGTCAACGTACGTCTTTCCGCCAAACAGTCTCCATGTCTAAGAAACTCCATGTAAGGTTTAACCCCTCGGCCGGCATGCGGCACTACCCAAAGCAAAATAAAAATTAAAAATGTATATAAAATTGCGTATAACTGTCTAAAATTTACGTATAGTATGTATAATTTTTGTTAATAACAGCACTAAACTGGTAGAATTTTACTTATAGTACGTACTCATAGAATTTTATGAGTTAAAATATGTATTAATCTTATATCTAATGTTCATAATAACAGTAATAACCATTCGTTATGCAAACCACATTACACTACTGTATGATACAAAAAGCTCTTGTAATCATCAAAGTAGGTTAGAAAAGAAACTTGTACAATTTGGAGGGATTCCGTTGGCGCCAGACACGCTGCGTTTAAGCGTGACAAACACTGTAGTCTACAAACAATAGAGGTGAAACTCATTGTTATCTTTACAAGCAATAAATTGAAAACAACGGATCACCCTTGCCTAAACATGTGTGTGGAAATAACCAAGAAAAATGTAGCTTTTCACAAAACAGCGTTTAGCAATTAGGCTTATATAGACAACAGACTTTACCGCTGAATCATATTATGTATATAAACTTACTAACAAACTCGGCCAAGGGTTGCTGTGGCTAAGGTTTTTGTTATATTACATAGTAATAAGCTATTCAAGGGAAACGGTAGGATAACTTATGTGAAACGTTGGTATAAACAGAGCGACATCTGTTAGAATTGTATCAAATAATAAACAAATATTTACAATAAAATAATATTTTGGGTATAAATTGAGATGTAAGCTATCTTTTAAGTTAGATCAAACTGCACATGGTGTGCAAATTTAATTGATATCGGTTCAGTAGTTTAGGAATCCATCGCGGACAAACAACGTGCCACGTGATTTATACATATTAAGATATAAATAAACTTATAAAGCTTTCGCTTACTTAACAAAACCAGAATCTAAACAAGTTTAACCACTGCCAGGTTTTGCACTATGATCAGGTTTCACAAGGCACTTTCGTTCTTAACAAATTGTGAACGATAACGACTTAATAATCGCATTCGATTTAGGTATTCTTCCGCTGCATTATAGTGCTCTTTTACATACGTTCCACAACAAAAATTCGCGTGAAAGCTAAGTTTAGTAATTATATATAAAAAATAAATTTATTTGACTTACATTTGCTTGGCTATCACTAATGAAATTAACCTCAATTGTTTTACTTTGCTATAATACTGCATCACTGCTTAACAAGCCATTTTGTCATAATTCAATATTACATAAAGCGGATAAAATACTGGGCTTTCCAGATTGTTGCACTTCCTTGTAGCTACTTCTCATGCTCAAGGTAAATAACAGTAAGGAAAAGGACATTATGCAATACTTTGCGTCTTAAGAACGGCTTATCGCAAATCTTTATGAGATTTAACTTTCACGTAATAAAGTAAAACTTTAAGAGATTATCACGGTTAATAAAAAGTTATTAATAGGCCGGCAACGCACTCGCGAGCCCATGTCCATCACGTAATAACAGATGATCCTCCTGCCCGTTTGTCCAGATAGTGTTCATAAACTAAATTCAAAATTTGTTCTTCAAAAAACTAAACAAATTTCATTTTTATTTTTTGCCTTACGAAGCAAATATTCTTTTCATTGTAAGTATTCTTACTATTCTTTTCTAACAGTTAAAACGTTTACTCTGCCATTACTTTTTAATACAAAATCGAATTGATCGAGCAAAAACGTTGCGCAAGATTTGGCATGTTTTTATTTATCGATGCGTTGTTGAAAATTCTGTATTTGACAAACTTTCCATGAATCACTTTCGATTCAAGATTCATTGCAAGTACTTTTTTATTATTGCCTGGTATATCTTTACTTTTACCTACTCGAATACTAAGAACATTAATTTTCTTTAAGTTACAATTGATATTTCAATCAAACCGGTTCATAGGCAGTTTGTCGTTCTACAGACTAAGAAATAGGATTTTTTTTTTTTATATAATGGGATTACAAACGGGCAGGAGGCTATCCGACGTTAAGGACACTCACATAATACATCTTTTAAGAATTAGTACGTTCTTTTCTTGAACTATCAAAATGGTTACTATCTAAGTACGGATTTCGCACACAGAAACATAAATTTAGTAAATAAAAATAATATGTAATTAAGTGAAGGATGTTTTGATAATAATTGTTACGATGTTATAAGCTTAAGCTTGGCCCTTTAAGTTTTCAGCACTTCTTACTTTATTTAATTAGCAAGTGGGCAAAAATAGTACATATGTCTAAAAACTGGTTTCGTAAATCTATGATAGATAAGACAATTACTCTCCAAGGTTTTTTAAGATGTCACGAGAAGAAACAAAATATTAAAACAACGATGATATCCATGAGTCATACAGAAATAGGTCGCATGTGAATATATTAGTTAATCGGCCTTTTAATTCATTGTTTACCGACCTCGGGTGCACCTTGATATTCAGGTTCTTACTTCTCATTGAACTCTCATAATTCGGGCTTGATTCTGACCCAATTTTTAAATTCAATATCCAATAACCAAGGTTTTTTACGAAATATCTACAATTACGTATTTAAATCTATCTATCATCGACAAAGTTAAGTTCATTCCATACCCACACACTTATTACATTACATTATTTAATACACTAATAATGCCGGCGCGTGTCTGATGAGTTGCCAATATTTACATGTGGATAAATACAATGTTCACTAAAACATATATATTATGTATTTGAATCATAATATTGTAAATTTAACAACTCTTATAATATGTCAGTGTCCAATATTTTTTGTATTATATGGAGCATAAATTAACTTTTCCAAAAGAGATAGGATAATTCTTATAATTTATCAATAGACATAAAAAACTCCCGGAGGTGACATAGTAAAGTTTAGGATTCTACTATCCACTCCATGTTCAAATTAATAATGGCAACACAAGTAAAATAGCATTGCATTTCACTCTTACAGTTGCGTGTCATGCTATAAAAGTACTTAAAAAATTTATAAATAATAAGATGGCAATATTTGTTTATACAATATGTTTAATTATTCTTAGATCTTATTCACTGTCAGAAAATGTCAGAGGAACCCAATAATATAAACATAATAATAATGAGTAAAACCATAACAATAATGTTTTTTTTGTTTCACCCCCTTATATAAAAAGTCACTAAACTTTTAAATATGCAACAGCTAAATGCATTCACAAACACCTACAATTGTTAGATTACAAAAAGTTAATATGTTTATAAATAACAATATACACTTTTAAAAACAGAATGTTTTTGAAATATCTATCAATACATTGGAATTACTAACAAAACAAATGAAGGTAATTCTTATCCTAGAGGTGTAATTTTAAAACTTTAATCATATATTTTTATTGCCGAATGTAACAAATATTCAACTTAAAATGTAAATCAGAGCCTTGAAATACAATGCCTTATTTTTGGAAAGTGAGTATAATTGTTAGTCTGCATTTTCTTTAAAAGCATAACTGTTACACTTTCTAAAATTTTTCAATATTCAAATAATTTGAAATTTTACAATTTGTCAATTCTCAAGTTAAAATGATATATAAATGATTCAAAGCTCATTTAGATTTTAATTACCTTTGACTTTTAAGAACTCAGATGTTAAAACAATATGTTTATATTTAAAATAAAACTCTATATTTGAAATAAAATATATACTTTAAAACCAGATTTTAATCAGATTTTGCAGCATAAACAATTTTAGATTAGAATACTGTTCATAACTTATAAATTAAGCCTTACTTTTCTATTATATAATGGTGATGACACAGTACTAAGGAACGTTTCAAACATTTTACTCAATTAGCATTAATTTAAAATAAAAACAATAACCTATGTTTTTAAAGATTTAAAGAATATTTTAATCAGTCCAGTCAAACAAAAGAAAGAACTACACTATTGAATTCATAAAAAATATGTAAAGCAAAAAGTCTTTTTCTTGCAGCTAAATATTACTGTTATGAAGTTCCAGTATATAAATTCCAATTAGTAATACATCCTTTTTTTTACTATAATGTATAAAACTTCCACAACATAGCTGTTTATAAAACAGACTTAATAACTAATATTACAAAACAAAAATATGGTAATGACAACCATTAGTTGCATTTTGTTTTGAACATAATTTTTATGATAATTTATTCTACAATATAATATATTTCAATGTCAGCGTTTGAATTTCACGTTAATGACCTTCCACAAATTAAAACCTTGGCACTCGAAATCTAAGAATGTATGTTTAAAACATTCTTAACTTTATCATATTTATTCCAATAAAAAGTCTTAGTGCAAATATTTCAGTTGACGTAAACATGTACACGAGTAACTGTTATATTGCGTCGCATTTCGTTGGGAAAAGGCCAATATAGAACAAAACAATCAATTAATGTACTCAGTACTCACCCGATGTCAACTGCGAATTTCTCCTAACAGCAATTCTTCCAACCGATACAAAACTCAAGCGAACCGTACTCATTTTGTAGAATTTTGAGATTATTTACGCGAAAATCACATTAGCTCGCAATAAACTCAACAAAATGAAAGACGAATGTAAGGGAAATGCTGAAATTCTGCTACAATTAGTGGTTAAAATTTTTATTGTATTTGTTTGTCAGTGAGAGGTCTTTCTTGTCATGACGCAACACTTTTATAGTCAACACCGACTCGAATAAAATAAATCAACTAAAATGTAAACACTACCAACACTGTCCTATTTTTGCAAACCGTTTGAAAATAATATAGTTAAATTTTATTTTCTTGCTAAATGAGCGGCCATACTGATTGTCACAGCTGATTTTGATGTGTGATTTTCTTGCGCACTCCACGTTGTTTTCGTACCAAATAACTATATAATAATGTAGCGCCATCTTGTGATATCTTGTATAATTACAATTGTCTATACTCTACTATTATTTACGGAGACAGGGATGGATTCTATAGTCTTGATCCGATTTTGTTCATTGTATAGGACAGCGAAAGTGTGATCGAGGCATCTCTTTTTAAAAGGGTTGATTTAAAATAGGCATTCAAGTAAATATGATCTGAGTTTTAAAATAATAAAATATTTTAAGACTGATCGTTAAATCTTAGGTTTGAAACAAACACCAGTAATAAGTATTAAATACAATGGGAAATGTACAAAAAGTTGACATTTTTCTTTTTTTCTTGTTCAACATTCAATGATTTTATGTTTAACTGGTATCTATAGTATAAGTAAATTTAAATAATGTTAATATTGAAGTTCTACTAAATTAAATAAATATTTTCAATAGTAAAATGCAATACAATGTTATTTCCAAATTTAATTTGTGATTGAAAATTTTAATAGTACTTAGTAGCACTATAGTCATCTTGTATAATCTGTTGGGATACGGACGTCAAGATCTAGGATGTAGAACTAGAAGTGGTGGTAGTCTGTGCAAATTGCCATCTATTGTCCAAAATGGCCGAGACAGAAACCGATAAAAACAATATTGTTAGGCCTGAGAGAAATAATAGGAATTTAACGTCAAATAATGGCCCTCGGCGTGTTACAATATATAAAACAGAAACTGGTTTTGGTTTTAACGTGCGCGGTCAAGTTTCTGAGGGTGGGCAGCTGAGGTCTATTAATGGGGAGTTGTATGCACCTCTTCAGCATGTTAGCGCTGTTTTGGAGCAGGGTGCGGCAGAACAAGCTGGCATTCGGAAAGGAGATCGAATACTTGAAGTGTAAGTAACTTCTAATTCGTTTCATGACGGTAAATGCCCTCACCACTCAATAATAACGATTTTCTGGGGATTTCCATTCGGCGTTGCAACGAACCAGAATAAAAATGTAATTAAACAAAAAGTTTATCAGCATTACAATGAGTCGCTAACTCAGAAACCAGATTTGATTACATTTTTAAATATTTCCTTAAATATAAATTTCGTCAATACTGGCTCCATACTTTATTTAACACATAATATTTTTGCAACCTTTACTATTCAGAAAGCATTAAATTGTTTACTATTTTAATCGCCAATTAATGGTTACAAGGGGGCCTTTTAGGTAAGTAAGTAAATGTAATTTAGTATTTCTTACTGATCATACAAATAGCAAAATAATATGATTTCTTAGTAAGGCATTTATAAAGGCTATTTATTCTAATAAATATTAAAGATAATGGAACACATTATACAGGGGATTTAAATATTTAGTTTGAGGACAGGATGTGTCTACTACTAAGAAATACATCCTCCTATATAATATAAATCAAATACTTTTGAGCTCCATATGACATGATTGAAATATTAATTGATCATCACATCATTAGACTTATTTCAAAGGATTGTCTTAAGAATACTTTTTTTATTATTGAGCAAAGTAAGCTAAAATAATTTTTATTTGAATAAAATCTTAGATAAAAAGATCAATCTCACAATGACAAAGAATCATTAGCCAAATCACACTAGTAATTACATAAAACCTATTGACCCTTGCCCTTTTACTGGTTAATATTTTATCATGTGTCTACATATATTAATAATGCTCCATTAACCTATTTAAGTCCTTATCTAGACAAGAAATTGCATTCTTCATATTGAATGCATGTACATGGTTTTGGTTAACAAAATATCCTATACTAAGATTTTCCTTTCTGTATATCAGAAAATAATGAAATAAAAGTATTTCCAAGAATTAATAAAAGCATTTTGTATAGACCTGAAATTAATAACTGAGATATATGTGATAGCTATTGACATGAATTATATGTCTTAACTATCTTCTAATTTATATCCAAGTTTTCCAATCCAATCTCAAGTAGATATGTTGAGTGCTTCTTTCAGCTACATGTTTAACGTACAATATAAAACATGTAGCTGTTTGTTGAAATGAGTTAATTTAAATAGATTTTATATTAAATGAATCAGACTTCGCTTATATCTATGCACACATCTAAAACTTAAATGCCTGTGTCCACATTCTTATATGCTGCTACCACTTCCAATCTATTTAATTTATATTCCATACAAGAATACACAAATAGTAATATTACAAACTATTTCATCACCCTACCACACATTTATCAAATGTCAATTTTGTTGTTCTCAATATATTGTGTATTAATGAGACAATTATAATAAATAGATCATAACATCATTGGTTATGTTTAGATTATAAATTAGTTGTGTAGTAGACATGTGTCAGCATACTGCTTACTTTAATAGTTGGTTTTTATTCTTATATACCAATTTTATATTAATTGTGTTTATTTCATCATAATAGTGATTAACATGATAAAATTAAAAATAACTTTATGAATTTTGTTAAATGGATTGGTTGATATTAATTTTAATTGTTTCAAATAAATGTGCGATATAAAATGTCTGTACAAAGAGGTGGTGTTGGAGACTTCCAATATTGTTTTTATTACTGCAACCACACTGGATTTGAAATCTATGACCTGGAAATTCCGCACAGTAAAGCTAGGTATACCTATATATAGTATTAAGTGATTTTGGTGTGCTAGACTGTGTGAAATTAAATTCTATGACGCCCCCTAATTTGACAAATTAATATTTCAAACTTGTAATTATATATGAGTTAACCATAGTTACACAATAGTGTATTTTGTAATTGTGTGTAGCATAGTGCCCATTTAGAGAAATGCAAGTTAAAACAGCCAGCTATTTATTATATATATCTCTCCTTAAATGCCTGTAACTATAATGACCTTTTTTAATTTATCTTTTATATAAATTTCTGTTATCTAAATGCTCACATTATATTTTGGGGAATTTATTAATAATTAGGATTAATATGTGCTTAATTGAATAGTGTGCTTGGAGCAAGGTCTATTTAAATCTAAAATATTTTTCTATCAAATCCGGTGTATAAACCTATATATCAAATAATGGGATAAAGAGATTACTAACACCTACATAGTAGTTAATTCAAAATAAACAAGATAATGTATGTACAGTTATTTATTGGAACAATGTCCACATCTACAAGGTATTTGATATTGTATAATTATAGACAAATGATTTGTTTTTATACTTAAAATGTCTATAATTTTAATTGATATGTATGCATCATTGCGTCACTTTTAATAACCATATCTTTGTAATATTGTAAATCTAAATTGTTTTTAGAGAACTTATTATCTTAATGAATATAATTGATTTATACACCATATTATCTGGTGTTCGTGGGATATGCGATTTTTTTTATATATCGTACAAATTAGTCTTGTTACACAACACTTTTGTTATCCTTTGTCTGGGCTTACAGAAATGGCGTAAACGTGGAAGGTGCAACTCACAAACAAGTGGTGGATCTCATCAAGTCTGGCGGAGACTGTTTGACTCTTACTGTTATTTCTGTTACACCAAAGGTACTTTAGAATCTTTAATTTTGATAGGTTTATTCAATACTTCAAAAGTCAAAATCAAAAATCATTTATGAATGTAGGTAACACAATGTACACTTATTCAAGTCAATATAGATCGAATGCTTCTAATTTTACATTTACTGCCAGTTCTCAAATCAAGGGCGTAGAACGGAAGAGAAGAACTTGGCAATAAACTCTTTTTAATGGCCAGGTTTTTTTTACACAATGTTTGTAAGGACCTGCAACCATTACACCATGTTCCATATGACATCTTAATAACGAATAATAAAATAAATTAAAAACAAAGATTTGTACTTTATCAGCAGGAGGCATGGTGAAATAGGAGCACGCACTTGCAGTATCGTGGAAGTGTTCGATTTAACTCTGAAAAAATGCAAAAATATTGCTAATAGTTGTTGTAGCTGTTTAGAAAAATAGTTGTAAAGCAGACGCAAAAACCTGTTAACCATACAACCAACCAAAATTTATTTAATTAATTATTCCGACTTAAATAAATTTTGAAAAATAACGTTGCAAAGGCATGGCAGGTTAAATAATTGTTTGATTACATTGTAAGTATACAAAATATTTTTTACTATACACAGGAAGCAGAAAGACTAGAGCCATGCGACGACGGCTCCGCCCCAGTAGGTGTTATAGGAGGGGCCGCGAACTCACGCGCTACTGTCTACCAGCGCTACGACTATACCGACAAACGATCACTACCGGTATCAATCCCAGACTACCGGATTATTATGGAAAGGAACACCGGACGATCCTTTGTTGCGTTTAACGTACATATGGCTGGTAGACACCTGTGTAGTCGACGGTATCGAGAATTTGCTGCCCTTCATCAAGTACTGAGGAAGGAGTTTATTGGTAAGAATCTCTTTGTTAGTTCAACGTAATTGTGTAGTTTAATTAGTTTATAGAAGTAAGTAAGTACTGTTGAGATGAATATGGAAGTTTATCAGTGTAGCTTTTGAGTAGTGGATTTTTGCGGAAAAAGGAATTATACTAATGACTAGCGGACCCGACAGACATTGTCCTGCGTCATATTTCAAGCAATTACGATATTAAAAAACTAGATATTTAGTTGAAGTACAGATAAATAACCTAGATATCTAAACGCATACAAAAGTTCATTAAAATCTGTTCAGCCGCTTAAAAAAAGTACCGTTCACGTACGGCAGAATTGTAAAAAGATGTGATGCAATATAAATAAAGAAATATATATTTAAATAAAGTTATAAAAGACACCATAAATTTGGTATCTTAACAAAAGTCAGGATTACTTAATATGGTGTTATTCTTTAAAAAAATCCGCGCAAATTCTTATTTTTTTTCCTCTTTATGAAAGGTTCTTATGTTTTTTGCAAAGTCCATAAAAATTTTTTAAACAAAAGTGATGTCTGGAGAAAGCGGGCTTAGCTCTCGCGAGCTAGGCATTGTATGTATCTCAAAGCAGCAATGTCTTCATGCCAATTGTACATCCCTGTTCTATAAATAAATATTGCGCGTACTATGTGTGAACTATTTACGCAAACTGTTATACAGATATGATATAAAATGATTAATTTTAAAACATAGCGGATGTAATAACAAGTTGATTACAGTGAATTTAAATAGATTCTTGGTTAATTGCCTTTGAGACTTGTTTATTAAATCATACTTTCATAAAGATTTTTTCGTTTCACATATAATTCTTAAAAAACTTATTAAATGAAATATCTCTTATCTGGATATATTCTGTTTGTCAATTTGTACCTCAATTTTGCAGGCTTCAATTTCCCAAAGCTACCAGGCAAATGGCCTTTTACACTGAGTGAACAGCAACTAGATGGAAGGAGAAGAGGCCTTGAACAGTATTTAGAAAAAGTGGGTATTTTTATCATAATTAATTTTGATAATACTGAATTATTTGACTGTCTTTGAGTAAGTGGTTTGGGTGTAATGGGTTTTGTACTGTCACAGAAAGATTTGTCACTTCTGATTAAATAAAAAGTAGGCTGAATGTTTCATTTTATTTATTTATTTTATTTATGGTATAAATAATCTTAAATAGTAGAAGTTGGTGTGGTGGAAACATAAACTGGATACAGTTTTTCTGTCCACCAGGACGTCGAAAATATTTAGTTAATTATAATTAACTTAATAAAGTGACATAATATACAACATGTTTTGTTGTATATTATGTCACTTTATTAAGTTACTTTACCCTCAAAAATTGCACAAAGAACGCACTAAACCGATCGAAACACCGCCGCTTCATACATAGCCGGTGCAAGAAACCTGTTCTTGGCGAGAATTCTCAATCGACTACAGGATGTGTTCTAATATTCAAATATGAATTAAATGACCATGTCTGATTTTTGTTATGCGTAATTTATAATTGTTTGCTTTATGTAATAATTTTTTATCTGCTAAGAGATGGAATGTAGTCTCTTATATCTTTCTTTATAGGATTTATTTGGTATTCTAAATCATATATATGTTCAGATACAAAAATAGTCCTAGCAGGCTAGTTATATAGTGAAAAGTGTACACAACAGTATAGCTGACATTTACCCACAGGTGTGTGCAGTCCGAGTCATAGCTGAATCGGATGCGGTGCAAGAGTTCCTAACAGATTCTGATGATAGTTCAAATCCATCTCCAGTAGACCTGAAGGTGCTCCTACCTGACAGAGAAGTGGTCACTGTGGCTGTCCTCAAGTCAACCAACGCTGATGATGTGTACCGAGCTGTATGTGATAAGATCGGACTCTCTAAACAAGTGCAGAAATATTTCTACCTGTTTGAGATAGTCGAGTATAATTTTGGTATGTTTCTTTTGTATGTCACTGAAAAAAAAGTTTCTCACTTTGGTACTCTGGAAGGGATCGGTTGTAGGCACAACAAATTTTCAGTTTCTAGATTGTATAGGTTTTTGTGGTAATAAACTAGATAGCGCCATCTAAGTGACTTTGTCTAATTATAAACCAGTGGATCTAATGCCTTTAAGTTTTAGGTCACAGATTTCTGTATCTGTTTCGTGATTATTTTCTAATAGCCAAATACTAGTCTAGGACCCTTCAGAGACGGATACACAGTTTTTGGTGAACATTATGACGGTCTCCTTTTGATGGCGATTGTTTCTTTCACCAGCACCATAAGAGCGAATGTTAAATGCACATAGACAAAGTATTGGTGAACATTCTAGAATCGAAATTCACACGCTCCTCTCTTATTTATGGTCCATGCTGGCTGCATGATTTTCTACGTCAGTCTTTTTACATCAGTGTAAAATAGTTTTACATATAATGTATCAGAATTTAATTTTTATTGTATGTATATATAATTTTATGTAAAAGAAGTACATACTACTATAGTCATGGCAAGCATTTTAAATAAATAAGCTTTTGTCTTTTCCAGAGCGCAAACTGCAACCGAACGAATGTCCCCACTCTTTGTATATTCAGAACTATTCTACCGCGTCTTCGTCATGCCTATCACTTCGCAAGTGGCTTTTCAACCCTCACACGGAACTGTCTGTCATTGCCGAGGATACTAAGGCAGCAGAATTTATATTTTGGCAGGTAAAATACCTGATATTGTCATTTGTGACCAATGTAAAGTTTATAAATAAATCAATCGTCATAGTTGTGACATTAAGTTGCGTTAATTAAAGTGATTCTAGATTAAACATATGATTCTAGTAAAATCTTGAAGTATAGAAATCAGTTTGGATCATATAAATTTTTTAGTCATTTTATCATTCCTAATCTAATACTGAAACAAGTATATTAAAACAAAATATTTACAATTTATTATTAATTGTTATATGTATGTTTTGATTTGCAGGCTGTGGAAGACGTGAATCGCGGCGTATGCGTAGCAGGTGCTCGTCTGTATCAACTCAAGGCTCTGCAGGAAGTGCGTCGCGCTTCTGACTATTTAGCACTGGCGCGTACGCTTCCCGGCTACTCGCATATCGCCTTCCCACCCGCGCATACGGACACGCACGCGGCCCTTTCTTTGACGCTCGGTACGTATACGTCACTACTCACTATACGCCTTGTCGTCCAGGAGAAGGTGGAAGGCACTAGACCGCGCGGCACGTCGTGAAGCACATCACATCTGCCCCATAGCGATCACGACCGCTCTGTCAAGAGTGTACCGAAAAATAAGAAGAACGTATACGTCGGTGCGCACGCATTTTTCCTTACGAATACCCTCATAAGTGAAAATCTCAAAATAGCTATTAATAAAAAGTTAGTAGTATTATTGCACTAACTAAAGTACTTATTTCGTCTCTATCTGTCAAATTATTTTTACGGTACGATGGAAAGTGGCAGATGATTATACGAGAATAAGAGTAACAAACCGGTGAAGTATTATGAATAAGAGAGTTACTGTTAGTATTATCTGTGTTCCGCAGTTTGGATCGTGTGAATGGATGGTAGCGTATGTTTGTAATTTTTTATGTAAATGTGTATTTTTTTTTAAATTGGCGCGTTCAACTATATAAACACTATATAATATAAATTACATCGAATTATCTGTACTAATGTAAAGATTATACATTTCAGGGTGGTCAGGTATGAAGCTGTCAGCGTTTTACGAAAGTGGGTCTGTGGAACAAGAAGGCTCAAGTGTAGAAATATGCTGGAATGAGGTCCGATCCTGGCGCGCTGATGACGACGCAGCGGCAGCTACTATTGTCTATGGACGGAGGAGGCCACTCATATTGCACACGCCATATGTAAGTATTTGATAGCAAATGTGTGAAAAAGACAACTACAACCTATAGACACCAAAGGAAAATCTATGAGTGCGGTATTGGCCTTTTAAGAAATTTTCTGGTTTTTTTTTCAAAATCATAATCTTTATTAATAATAATGTTTGACGATAAAAAAATATTTTCTACAAACTAAAAAAATTGTGGCAGTTCAACAAGAAAAATTACTCTGTCCATAAAATTTCTTTGTAAGAAACATTATATCAAGAAAATTATCATTAAAAAAAAATCAAATCCAGATTAAGAAATAATAATAACTGAAAAGCCTTGGTTTTATGTTCTTATAATAATTTGCAATACCGCTGTTAAATTTGTGACTATTTTGTTTATATTATGACGACCAGTTTTATATCTTTATAATAAGTTTTTAAAAGTACTCTTGATGTGACATGACCAGCTTTAAAAATCTAATTATTAAATAATTAAAAATGTATCACATCAATTTCAGTATCAATTCTTGTGCAACTGTATGGACAGAATAGCGGAGGAGGCGAAATGGGTGGACACAGGCGAATAAGCTTTACTTGCATCCAGAAAAGTATATCCAGTATTTATTTCTACGGACATGGGTCATCGTAAATTGAAGGTATAGAACAAGGAATTGTATTAGAAATCCGACCCTTGGAATTGTACTCAAAACTCAATTTTAATTTAATACATTCCTCTACGATATTGTAATATTGGCGATATGAATCACGAGAATTAAGGAAACGGATAAAAAAAAAGAAAATAATTAGTTACTAAATATCACGTACTTATAATCGCTAATTATTTTTTATTTTAAATCTACCCTCTTTTATACGCTGATTCTAATCTATTTAGTATTTGAATATTAAATCAATATAATATATAAACCTATTAATCACTAGCGTTTAAGAGAGGGTATTTCGAAATACAGTTGTATGACTACTATAGTAAATTATATACTTAATTATGGCTAAGTATTTACTATGTAATTCAATAAATATTATGTCTAAGATGTCACAAACAGATCGATGCGGTGCCAACGTTCACAAATACTGCCTAGAATTCATATTCTAACAGAATCTAGTAAATACAATAGTTTGGTTTTTATATGAGAAAATAATGTATGTATTAGAAAAAAATCCCCCACTATCAAGTGCATAACATTTACCTCGGAAGGTGTACAGCCACTTTTCGTCAGTCGAGCGCCGACTGTCGGCGAAGCCACACGTCCGCTCGCTTTTTGGATTTAGAGAAAGATCTCATCAAAATTTATTAGTGTAGTGTCATTTAATAAAGTTAGTAGATTAGTGTTTAATTGTTAAATCATTAATAGTCGTGTCGTCCGCTTGTTTTTAACCGCCTTACATATCTCGTTAGTAAATAATTTAAGTTAAACTTGAACGATATATGTCAATTAGCGGATAACGAAAGGGAAATAGTTAATTTTATTTATAGCATAATTTTGTATGTTTATAATGTAAGGAATATCCTAGATTTCAAAATTGTGTTTTATTGTCTCATGGAGGGTTTTGTTATGGGGTAGTTTTGTAGTGATATATAATTTGTTATACAGGCTTGGCCGTATATAATTCAGAAAGGTTTATCAAAAATATTTTGACGGTTTTAAATATTCTTCTATAAATAATTCAATCTTATTCGTATTTAACTAAAGTACTTATCTTAAAATCGTATTTAAGTTTGATCGTAAAATTTATAATTTTATTATGTTTGGCCATTTCATGAAATGGTCTTGTATTTTCTGTATATTCTTTAATGCTAATTTTTTTTGTCATCACTTTCTGAACAATATTCATGTCGTGGCTAGATCAAAGAATCGATTGTTTCGCGAAATGGTTGCCCAATAAAAAAAATTATTTATTTTATTTATTAACACTTCGTTGCATTACATAAAAAGAAAAAAAAAATTAAACATAATTTAATGAAAAGCAACTGGCGGTCTTATCGTTTTCGAGCGATTTCTTCCAGACAACCACTAATCAATAATGTTTGAGTTTGAGTTTTACGATCTGTCTACGATATTTATACCGTTTAGCTAATTTTTTATGTTTGTGGTTTACTATAGTACATTAGTACATTAGAATCTATTTGAAATTAAATTTTTTTCGAATGAATTTTTATAATTTTTTACGGTTTAAGTTTAAGTATAGTACTTTTGTTAAAACGCAAAAAGACTTATGAATAAGGGAGTTTGTATTTGCCATATTCTGACAAGGTTACAGTCAAATGTTTAATATGGCAGTTAGCAGTATTAAATTATATAAAAATCGGTGCCATCTAGATTCAATTGCTTGTTGCAACCTGATTTATGTGTGATTTAATTAAAATATTTTAACACTTAGGGTAAAATTGTTCACTTATATTCGCATATATATTTAAAAATTTTAACGGTTTTGAATAAATATTGAAGTTATTACAATTTTCTATTTTTTTTATAAAATGTTAAAACTGTTTATGAGTTGAAATAATCTTTTCAATTTGTAAAATGTATTCTTCCATTTTTATAAACGTTTTAATTTTAATGTAATTATTTGATAGATTTTATTTATAAAAATCAATTTTAAGTAAGAAAGTAGACATTGTAGCCAGTTGTTTCTTAATTAACTACCGCTTTTTGACGGCTTTTTACTGTTTTGATTAAGAAGATTCAAAACCGTTAAAATATGGCATGCTATTATACAGTATTTATAAGTGTAGCTTATTGTGATAGTTTATTGTAAATAATTAATTTATGTGTTATTTGTTACATGTAAGTATCAGTATCATGACAGTTGTACTTAGTTAAAATTGGTTGCGATAAATACAGTCTAATTATAATTAGACATACCGGACTTGCGTCTGGTTTCTGATATCCTAACATACATATAATTAGTAATTGCTTTTCAATTATCGCAACTAATTAATTTATATTACTGCCTTATCTATGGTTTCTATGCAGCTATGTTTGAATCTATAATCTATGAACTGTCAAGTAAGCAACTTATCTGTTATACAAATGTGCAATATCACCTTTAAGGTTCATGTTTCAGTTAAAGTTGATAATATTTTAATTAAAAAAATAAGTTTAATTGTGTGTAACCATCATATTTTACTTTCGACGTCAACAGAGGGAGCTTCGAATACCTTATAATATTAATCCTTCAGGAAATATTTGCCCGAAGAAATGCGTCAGCTATATTGGAGGGAGCTTCAAGGATATTATACAAACCGTAAACAATTTTCTCTAGAGAGATACTTCAGTTAACGTGTGTTTTATTACTTCCAATAAAAAATATAAACAAAGTTCGTCTCGTTTTAAATTTTGAACTAAACTATTTACTATTAAATATTATTAAACTGAGACTTTACACTTTAAGATTTTAATGAATTGTTGCTTGTTAATTGAATGTATAATACGATATTGATTTTAAATAAAATAGTGGCACCTACAAAGCATTAAATATTGTAATTTCTCGTGAATTTTTATCCTTTTTGTGTTAATTTTACAATGCATGATTTCCAAGATTATTATATTACTGTGGCAATTATACAAATCTCCAATTTTTTATGTTTTCTGTGGTGCTATAACTGTGTCACAAAATATGCTTTTCAGGAATGCTGGATATATAATAATATGCTGGCATTTTTATATTTATATTAAATTATATAAACTCAGATCTAAACGGTTTTTTTTTTGTTTCATCGTCTAATCGGTGCCTTTTGTTTTGAGACAACTTGTATTAAAAAATGTCGCAAAATGTATTTTGTCTTTTCATATTTAAACTTTGTTTTCTATAGAATACGGTCATAATACCAATAGTTGGTGTTAGGATAAACATTCCAGTTTCCTCTAGCATGTCTAAAGTATAATATTGTAACGATAAGCTATCAGTATAGATTCACATAAATAAATGCATTGTACTACAAATGTTGTTTATTTTGTACCTCCTTTATTAATCGCTACAGCCCCAACAAAATTCTTAAATTGTATTCGAAACGTTAATTTATAAATTGATTTGAAGATATAAGCTTCGAGTTGTATTGATGAAAGTAGATTTTTGTGGTTAGGTCTAGGAAATATAGGCTTATATTTCAGACGATTGAGTGCCGTAAAATTGCATATTATTAATAATCCAATGGAACAAACCATTTAAGTCTTGGCCTCAGATTGAAATCGTCTCTTTAATCATTTTTATTTAAGCCTTCGACTGATGATCTGACACGTCGAACGAGCGAGATTTCGATGCGCACATAGAGAGTTCATTTGTGCACAGTCAGGAATCGAACCCCATGTTCACATTTTTTTGCATAATGTGAGTTGTTCATTTAAGAAACATCATTACACTTGCAAAATACAAGAGCAAGGATAATCTTCACTCTCTTCACTTCTTCACTAGCATATAATCAGCCTTAAATATTATCAGAGTGATAACAACAAATGATTTCACGTATGTCGTGCGCGTTCGGTTAGCGCGTTGTTAGCTGCTCATGTGAAATTATTTGTTTGCTAATGAATTAAGCTCAAGGCTCCGCACCCAAGTTCGATTAGACACTATTATCTGAATAATGGGTGTGGCTTAATTTGCAACAGTGTTAAACTGTAGATGAAAAATGTTAGAGAACTATGTGATACCATCATGATCCTATGTTCCAAATAAACGTATGGGGACTAACGAAAGATACTGTAGGATACATGGGTCCGTGGCTGGATACGGACAAGGCTAAGATGATACCGTGTCCTGCCTCAGCCGATTGTTGGTGGCGCCGTGGGGTTTTAGTGGGTATGCACAGTAGTGGGTCCCACATAACCCTTCACCACCAGGAACCGTGCCGCGGGAGGGTATGCGTAACGCATTTCCCCACGAAAAAAGGATATATGGGTCGGAAGACAAAATCAAATACTCGTAGAGCATACATTTTAGTATGTATTAGAAAACATTTTTACTAACTAGCGACTCTAGCTATACAAAGTAATATTCGGCTTATAAGTATAATAGATATGACTATTTTGGATGATCTTGGCAACTTGGCTTTTGATTTTAATGAAGATTTCTGTTGCACCGGAATAGGTACAACAGAAATCTCTGCTTTCGAAATGTAGAGATTTTATTACTGACTTAAAATATAAAAAAATAATTAAACAGTTTATTTTATTATCAATCTTGTCCGTATCGAAATGTGCATATAACGCTCACTTAAGAGAGATCAATTTCTTGTATTTCAGGAGTTGTGTTTTATTAAGAATTGTTCATAATTAACGTACTCGTAGCAAAAACTACCGCAACATACAATTTCGGTGTATATCTAATATTATTACTTTTTAGATTTTATTCATTGCATTGCAGATTTTTGTTCGCTATACACTCATCGATTCGCTCATTAACTAATTTATTATTATTATTATATTTTTATAAAAATTTAAACATAATTTTATTGAGGTCCTCTTGCCTTGTCACAATTTACTAGTTATTTTTAATGAAATAATAAATCACAAATTTGTTTAACTCAACGTAACCGTTTAACTCAGAAAATCACAACAGACATTGAGACAAGCCCTTGGCTTAATTGCATAACTGGAGCGTGCTTATTACCGTAATACGTGTAATTCTGTCTGTCTGTCTCAAGAGGAAATATTAATATTACATGTAACGTGACGCCTTGCTACGGCGTAGCACTTAATTTGTTATTTTCTGTAGTTGACGGAAGGACTTAAGAGGGAAAAGAGAAAATTTTGTGCCAACAATTCATTTACATTATATCTGGTTCACGACATTTAAATTAAGAAAAACGTATTTTAGTGCATATCTACCGAGCCTTTCCGTTTGTGGCCTGAAACTTTTTAATTTTAGGTAAATATGTTTTTTTAGTTTACCGAGTAAACAGTTTTTAGGTTTTTTTTACAAATTAAAAAAAACTAAATAATGTCAGCTGGGTTGATTATTATCTACTATTTTTAAATCCAAAGGTCTTGTGATGTTGATCATCACAAAACACCCATATAATGTATTTCCATTACAAAACGTCAAACTTAAACAAACTAATTAAAAAATTGGCTATTTGAAGATTAATTAGGGTCAATTTATTAAATATCTCTTAAAAATGTATATCAATTAAAAATATATAAAACAAAAAACTTTTGGATTTGATTCGCAGTTAAAGGCTTGTCTTCGAAAGATGTCAATCACATACTTTTCTATAACGTAATCAATAGACTAAAACCTATCTCCTCACTGGGAGATTATGCGCCTTCACAATATTTATCCATAGACATGCTATCTTTCTGGCCATTTGCATAATTAAAAGTTAAAACCATAGAGTCAAGGTGAGGCACGCCATACGTTTTCAGCCCTCCTCAGTATTGTTCACGCAGTTGAATCTCGCGCAGCTTATTTTTTACGTTTAAGTGGTAGTGTATAGTGAAGTGTGCGTGTTCATAGTTTGTATTAGTGTGAGTATTAAAATATTTAAATTTGAAATCATCATAGTTTTTGCAATGATAAATAAAAGTATTTGACTATGATTATAATTTTTAAATATGATTAAAATACCTAATATTTTCAAAAACTGTAGATTAACAATAATCTTAAAGTAAATACAATATTTTCACCGCATTAATAAATTAATTTAATTCCTTATTTTTACTCAAATGTCCTATTTTAGTATCTGGTCCATTAATATTATTTCTTAAGGCAAAAGGGTTTAGCCTTTATCATGTTACAAGTCGTCGAAATTTGGGCCTTTACAAGCGCACTGTACGAGAAAATGTAATTAAATTCTAGTCCCGAGTCGTATTGACCATTAGGATTTAAATTAATTTGAAAACTAAATCGAGTAAGTTCCGTGTATTATTTCCTGTTAAGAAAAATCAATAATCGATGATCAATTAACATGAAAATTATGAAGTATTCAAGGTTTGCAGAAATTACTGATATTTAGAAAGGTCTATTTTCCTTGTAATTTAAAGTTGGAAATTTATCTAAATTGAAAATCTGCGTCATAACGCATTTCCAAAGCCTTAAGTCTAAATTCTGCGGCTTAAGTCGGCGAAACAACAAAACTACGTTATTGGAATAAATTATACTTTTACTTATTCTTTTGGTCTACCTATTGGTAAGTTCACTAAACTATTACAGGTTTTTTTAAATTGATTTTGTGACAGACTTCACCGAACATTAGCTAAATATTTACAGAATAATGATGCTACGGAAGTAAACAGAGTAGATTGATAGGCACTTGTCGTGATAACCTCAGATAACTTTAAGAAAACCCTTATGTAATGCCATATCTAAAAACTTCCATAACCACCAGATCACCAATGATGTAAACACTTCTGCATTCCTTTCTAGGCGAGTATAAAATTCTAGAATGTTCCCCTTTGACCAATGTTCGCCTTCAAGTTTAGTGTATTACTTTTAATCCCAGATTGCAACCCGTCTATTCGCCATTTTTCAATGCTTTCAATTTGCGCTCATATTTTTTTGTAAAAGAAATGCTTAGCTAGAAACCAATATGTCGTAGACGCATAGATTCACGGTGCAGAAGTATGATTGTCTATAAAGAAAATTCTATTTTTATTTATTGTACCCACCCTATCACGCCTTTTTCATAAAGGGGTTGCAGACAACGATTCTCCACTACTTCTACTACTACTACTTCTACTACTACGGTCTTCTACCTCTGTTGCTTTATGTACTTGCACTTATAATTTAGAAATTGATGAATATTTTATTATAACTGTAATGTTATGAAATATCGCAAATGGTTATTCTGTATTCAGTTGTAACCTGGTATTATGTGTGTATCTCCATCTATGAGATTGTGTCGGTCACATGAGCGCATCTGAATACAGACTGTACTCATTAACATGTAAATATGTGCTACGCGTGATGCTGTAATCACTACTAATTATTTTATATATTATCTACAGGATGACCCAATTACACGTCATTAACACGTTAAATAGCAGTCTTTCGGGTTGAAATTTTATATAGAATAAAATAAATATATAGCAATAAAAAAGTTCTCCAATGGTTTGGGCTTCACATGCTTGAACTCGAGTGGGGTTTTCACGATATTTTCAACTTTTTCATGAAGTCATAATTGCGCAAACAAAGATTAGTCACAATCAGCGTCACTTCCACTACCTAAGAGAATCATGAGTATGACCAGTAAAAAGCGAATTGGTGACGCCTGGTCAAATTACCATGGAGAACGAAACATTTTATTTACTTCCTTCTATATTAATAGAAATATAAAGAAACTAGATAGAACAAACACAATTTAGATTCGTGAGTAGTAATAATAATTTCCTTTATTGCTGTAAAATACTTATTCTAGTACATAAAAATGTGAAGTACTATAAACACTGATAATTAAGAAGCCGATTAATTTCTGTTTTACAGCTTGTCCTTAGACATAGACCGTCTCTAAAAGCTTCCACTCTTCTCAGTGTTTAGCGTAACGTAGCCACATAGAGCCAGCTGCTCTTCTTATATCATTTTTCCATCTCTTTAGGTCTTCCTTCTCTTCTTTTGTCATAGCGAGGAAGCCATTCAGTTGTTTTGTATCTTTGTCTTCTCTCATAATGTGTCCTGTCCATTTCCATTTCAATGTTTCACTTGAAGTAACAGCATGTCTAAGGGTCTGTTCAAAATGTCCGGATAAATTGCAAATAAGCTATTTATTACTTATTGGTAGGATAAACTAGTGTTTGTTGCGTTTCACGTCTGTCAGATAGCGCTATTCGTCATGAAACGCATCTTATTTGGAACTTTAATCATTCAAATAATTTATGTGTTGCTTAGCTATTTAGCACTTTATCCATACATTGTGAAACAGGCCTTAAATGTTGTCATGTGCTTTATATCTTTCAAGTTTTCTGTAAAACTCGATTCGTAAGTAGTATTGTTAATATAAACTAAACAGTTTATATTTTGAGTTGAGAGAAACCTCCAATTTCATTTTACACTCAAAATTCTACTCTAACGTATTGATGATACTGCTCTATGATATGATAAACTATATTTCTTTAAAACACGCTTTATTTCGTCGATTTAGTAAATCACTGTCATTATATTAATAGCTAAGTGACTACTTAGATATAACAAAATAGAAAATGATAACCAATTATTATTAAGTGGCTTGGCTTCGTCAAAATTATGAAGCTTACAACGTTATTGCTTAACTTCGCGGATCCTACTACTCAATATTAATTTATTCGATTTACATAACTTGAAGGTTTGACATATCTATCAACTAAATATGGCAATCTCACTGACAACGATTGCTAACAGAATGGCGACTGAAACGTCACATCCTTTAATAATCAAATAATTATTATTATCCGTTTATTTATTTATTTTTATTATATCAGTTACAATTTTGCTCCATTGATCTGCTCCTCTTATTATATGTCCTGCCCATTTCCATTTAGTTCTTTTGTTTTATCTACGACGTCAGTAAACCCTGTCTTATCTCTTAAACTCTTGTTACTTATTTTGTCAATTCTTCTTTTCTTTATTATACTTATTTCCATGGCTCTCTGGGTAACAATTAATCTTTCACATTGTGCTTTTGTAAGTGCCCATATTTGGCAGCCGTATGTGAGAAATTTATATTATTATCCGTTATCGAAGCTTAATTTTAAAATAAGAAAATTAAAAGGTTTTTTAGAAAATATCAAATAATGATAATGATTATAGCCTCACTTAAAGTTAGTTGCGTATGTGAAAAATTTTTAATACGTTGTTTTGACTACTTGTTATTAGAAAAAAACTACTGACAATGAAACACAACCGAACCTTGTAAAATATTTAATTTTATGCGCTGAAATAAGGAAAACTGAATTATCAATTATGAGCTCACACTTCCCGCTTTGGTCAAGAGAACTCATATAATGACCAGTTTGTATTGATCTTGCTCAAGTGTTAGTTAAATTTTGAGAAGTGCTAGTAATTAGAAATTGCCTCGTTTTAGCTAATTACTGCGGTGCCATGAACAAAACTGAAACTCATTATTATATTGGTTGTTTATTTTAAGTCTAACTTTGTCAAATTGAGTTTAAGTTTGTAAGTTAATTAGTAGGTTTGTAAGGAATAATTTCTAGAACCAGCGAGATTTTAAGGTTGCTAAAACAGTCGTTTAGGCATCTAGTCTGTTGATACTAATTGTAGTTTCAATTCCTATATTCCTATCAACAAGCTTGCATCCAACACTCGATAAAAATAACATATACATATATATATCTACATAAGAGAAAAAGACAACTTATAGCATCATAGTTCTAGTAGTTATCCCAATAGTTATAATATTATTTGTTTCAACTACAAGATTCAAAATGTCCGACAACCTTTGGTGCTGTCCAAAACATTTGACGGATTCAAAATTATGTCTGTCATGTACATACCACTTGGATTTAATATTGTATGGAGTATTGAGTTTAATCATAGTTTCCATATTTATTTACGTTTTTTATGCACGATAAGTATGTCGAAGGTAAGCGTTTAATCTCTTAGTTATTATTATTGTTACGACACAATATCTAGCCGTTTCTAATGTCAATATGGACTTGACTCCCAGATTTTATTTGACATAATTACTTTTTATTTATATATATATATATATATATATAGACGAATTTATTCTTTATTATTATAACAATAAAAAATAATAATAAGCTAATAATAAAACAATATCTAAGTAGAATTTACAATTACTCTAAACTATACCACTTTAGTAATTATTTTGTTTAAATAAGGATAAAATTTTAAAAAGTATAACATTTAATACCGGGGCAGGTAAATAATATCAAGTCAGGAAGATATTTTGAGATAATAGATATTATTGGAAACATCTATTATCACATAACAACACAAAACTGAACAACTGCCATAATTTCTTAATTGATAACGAGTAACCCTCGGTCCACAATGACACTATTATGTACAAAAGCGACTTAACGTCTATGTGTTAAAAGATTATGGTCTGGACGATAATCTAAAGACAAACACTACTGTAGACCTTTTTCATAAAGGTTCTGTCGGAGTGTGCTAGGAAAGATATTTTTTTTTGCTTATCTGGCCGTGGGTGAAACGAACCACAAAACGATTGTGTGTTCCCTCATTATTGTCATTGGTCTGAACGCGTGGTCACGTGACATAATACAAATGATAAGCCCGTTTCTCCAATCATATTCAAACGCACATTGCATTTTTAATTTTTGGTAAAAAAGTTACCAAAATACGACCCACTAAACATAACATAAGAACAAAACAAGTAAACTGTAACCGAGTATTGAAATTAAAATTTAACATTTTTTTTCTTTTCCTTGTTATATATTTATTTTTCGGAGTTCGCTTCTTTTTTGTCTCTTCTTATTTGGAAGTTGATAATAGATAAGGTATATTGATCTTGACTCTGCCGTTAACTTCATTTTAAATATAGCGAGACGTTTATTTATTTGATTTATACTGTTATAAGGACCCAAGTGCTGGCGATCAGCATAAAATAGAGGGAGAATTGAGAACTGTGTTCTACATGTGAAACCCATATATTTTCAGGTCTTACTATGAAATAATACACGATGAACGACCGAGAAAATGACATAGAACCATATCAAGCTGTAGCAAAAGGACTTAACTCGCCTGAAATACGATCAAATAGTAACATACCATTTGCCGACGAAGTTGTTGAATTAGAAAATGTTAACGATCCAATTCGACCTAAACGCTTCAAAGACTTGGAGAAAGGAGAACCAGAGAATCCGAAAATTCACGCATCCGACTTAGGAAGTGTTCACACACCAAACAGTGATACAATAGTAGTTGACACTCCTGAAGGAACTCTTTACATAACTCTCGATCCAGATTCTTCCAAGTCATCTAAGCCTACTAGTCCTAGTACACAGTCTACTGATCTGTCGACGCCTAGTACATCTAAAGCGTTTGGAGCTGAAGAGTCAGATTCTTTGATAACTTCTGAGTCAGAGGCAGAACAGAGAAAGACGAATTTGAGACGAAATTCAATATCGATGCCGAATATAGAGCTGCTACGCCAAGAGTATTTGAACAATACACAAGGAAATGTGAGTATTATTAAATTTATTTTTCATTGTTTATACAGTACGTCACGTTTTATTATTCTGTCTCTAAGCCTTTATTGTCAAGTTTATTACCATGGTCATGTAGTGTTCAAACATAATTCGCTTAAACGTATTTCATGTCAAACTAATATGAAAATTCTGTCCTAACAGTTTTCTTAAAAGACTTAGTTGCTTTTCATGGTTACTATAGGTGCATATGCCAAAGATACTCCCCATTAATTTGGTCATAATAATGACATAATAATATTGAGTGGTATATTTAATCTAGCACAAAATTTCAACATCGTCTTACCCAGTTAATAACGTGTTACTATTTATCTAAAATGATAACAATTTTGATAAACAAAAGAAATAAAATCACCAGTAGCATAATGACATTAACGGCGTAAAGTTTAAGTTTGTTGTATCATTATTTACATTCGTATTTAATGTTACATATATTGATGCAGTGAACCAGTGTTTTAGTGTGTGTTAGAATTTTTATAATAGAATGTGAACATTAGGTAGCCTTGACACAAGATAAGGATTATCGTTAAGATTTGTTCCAAGATATTTGTGTGAGATCAGGTGACTAAAATGAGAGTAAGAAAAAAGCCCGATTTGAGGATAGATATCCCGTCTTACCCTCACGACTATGTAGAAATGCCACCTGAAACTAAGAAGCTAATACACGAAGCTAACAGAACCCCAAATGACATACCCTATATTGATGAAGGCTCTCCATCGTCACCCAAAGTCCACTTTCAAGTTGGGAGTCCCGGATTTACGCAAAATGAATACGAATTTCGAACATCGACACCGGAAGTCAAGTACACAAGTGATCCTACTGAAATACAAGATACAAAATCTGAACAATCCAGTCCAGTCCTTAGGAAACCATTTAGGAAGACGTCAACATCTGTACCAGCTGATTTACAAGATTACGGGCAAAGTACAGATAACAATAATGTAAGTAGAGTAAATGTTGCCCGGATTACTGTCTACGTTTTCATTGTTCTATTTGCAAATGTGACACGTGAAACAATATAGTATATGTAAAATGCGATATTTTTAGGCACGTTTGAACGCGCAACTATTCTTTCTCTTAGAATGGAACTGAAGTATACGTACGTATAGTCGACGAAAATGTTATAAAAACATCGAAATAGGTTACTGTAATCTTTATCTTGCGACTCTCTGAATACAAATAAAATTAACCTAATCAAACAGCAAATATACATTGTTCAATGACCCTAATCCAGTGTCTGACGTCATTAAGATTACACATAGCACTTAGCGAAAAACGTTGAAAGTGCAAGATTGCCTGTCAAGTGTCTACTCTGCAAAATAGAAATATAAGTACAATACAAGAATGGCTTAATGCGTACCTAATCGTTAAAAAACGCTTTAAAATTGTGATGTGCTTGTGATTATTGTGTATTTTTCTTGAACCTTGAAGAAGAATGAAATACTTAGCAGTTTTTTTCTGTTTATTCACAACTTTTGTGCTCGGTGCACTGTGATGTTTATGCCGTTTTGAGACTTACGCCCGAACCTAATAATTAAACCACAATCTGAGATGAGACCGTGACAGTCGATCGATCTTCTATCTGTATCCTAAAATCCATACTATTTTGGATCATCAAGACAATCCATTTTGGCGACGGATAGAATGAAATCTCTTCGCTCTTTACGCTCATATTTGATAACCAAATAATAACCAAACCAAATAAACCAACTAAAGTTAATAAAACCGTATAAATAATATTACAATATACATGTCTATGTTTAAAACATATCGAATAGCTTAAAAAATATTAATTATTGGCACACTTGAACTGACATTTTCATACCAAGGTCTATCCACATACTCCGATCCGACCAACTATAGCTAGCTTGTATCGACAGATGGCTATTACAATCAGTCGATTGGTTATTGCCACACTTTGATCAATATTTGGATTAGGATGTCTATCTCAAATGGTCAAAAATGGTTTGAGATAGATTGGGTTTGGGCGTTAGTCCTCAATAAAAGAGCGTACTATTTCTAAAAGGCCAGCAACGTATTTGCGAGCCCTCTGGCATTGAGAGTGAATCCACAGAGGACTATCACTAAACATTAGATGCGCCTCCTGCGGGAATAATAAAAATAATTGATTTTACTAGGGTCAACCTTTTTTTTCTTTTAAATAAAATTATTCGACTTCAAATTATTAAATTAACTAATATGAAAAGACGGGAATTTTATTACTTTAAATATAAACCTCATAAAAATAATTTTAATCAAATTTCTGGAGGACCAAGAAGAGCATATTTTCAATAGTAACAAAGCAAATCTATGTTAAACGTGTATTCAATATTTTTCCTATCGTCACACCTAACGTCTCTACTATACAGGTGTTTGTCTGATACTGAATCTCGACAAAGATTATCTAAATTACTAGACATCCTGTTACGGGGGCACCAATCTTAATATTTTTATTAACTACATAATTCATTCGTTTTCTCTCGTCTAACTGGCAGAGATATTTGAAGGTATCGGTATACACTTAAATGTTTGACAAGATAAAGATACGAAGAGCAATATTCCTTTGATAATAGTAGTAGATTACTATCATTATCTATCTCTCTTTTATATATAATTTAACAGCCTGTATATATGCCAGCATAACATGCTGCCTCAGGAACAAAACATATTATATTTCTTATAATTTTCTATTTACATCTTATATAACAACTAATAATAATAACGTCAAACACATAGGTTGAATACTGTGTTTAAATGAACCTCGATACAAAAATCTACCAGCTATAGTATATATATAGGTAACATTTAGCATAAATACGGCTTTAATAAAATAAATCAGCGATTTAAGGCCACGTTTGCGCGTCCCATCTTCCCGATCCCACAATTACAATTGCCCGTGATCTTACCAACGTGCTCATTTTAATTTTAAAATGGTCCAATGCTCATACCTACATCGGTTACAAACGCGATGTATTGTGTTTTTGAAATTGTGAAGATTCGTATTCAATATTTGTATTGTGATTTTGAAAAGTACTTTCGTATCGGTTGCTAAAATCGTAAAATGTTGATTAAAAAGTTAAAACTCCGTTTCATATCTCGGTTTTGCATTTTGAATTAGTAAATAATATAAGCGTGTGTTAACTATTGCAATGAGATTTATCAATTAAAAAAATGCTGTGTTCATGAAATATTGATGTATGGTTTACGCGTCTAGAAGCATTTTAGAATGGATAACCCATCTCGTCGCTTTGCGCACACGTTTAAATATCGATCACCTTTATGGATAGAATCGGACTCAGACTTGAGCCGTAGTGAAAATAGAAGTAACAGCGACGATAGCGTTCGTAGTGACAGCTCTGGAAGTATCAACAATTATTTGGATTCTAAGGTTAGATTTAATGAAGCCGTAAAAACAACGACAAAGACACAGTAAAAGATGTTTTTCGTTTAACACGTCACACATCTTTTATGCATGCAAGCGTCTACAAGCTCCAAGCTCATTTACTCAAAAAAAAAGTAGTTAAATTTAGTTTACCTTATCATCTCTTTCCGGCAGAGGATTACGCTGTGTTGAAAAGAGATAGTAGAAATTTACTTAAAAAAAGGTTTTTGTTCATAGTAAATATGTCACTTAGTGGCACTTTACAGAAATATAATGAGAACATAGGTTTAAATATAATAAAATGTACATTGTACAAGCTGATAGATAATGTGAAACTTACTATTGTTTTGTATATAGGTATATATCAGGGTATTAATTTTATTTTTGATATTATGTAATAAATAGCTAACTTTACTTCAAGTAACTTATATGTGTATTATAAATAGGACCATATGAATGTTAACATGGCATAAGATTTTTATCAAGATAATGAGTTATAGCTGTGTCACTGTGTTTATTATACTTTATCTTGATCTTAAATTATTATCATACTGACATAGATAATGAGTGTATACCTAGTACATACCTAGAAGATATAAGGAATTAAGCCGGATTTTATTAGAACCTCGGAAAAGAAGTACATACAACAAAATTGAGTAAGGCTTCCGTTTTTAAATTACGTCAAGCACGATACGCTGAATATGATAAGCAAATAAGATAATGTTACAAACACAACGCCATCTAGTATCCGTGCTTGCAACATTGAGTTTATTATTTTTTTACTAGATGCCGCTAGCAAAACTCAATATTTAAAAGAATAATGGGTCGTTTCTCAAATAAAACACTACCTTCTTAGTACGAAGTCCTTTCAAAAATGACCTGAGCTTCTGAACAATAGTACTTGGTACTTTAAATAAACATTGTTTATGATGTGCGTTTACGGCCAAGTGAACTTCTACTGATATATTATATTATTATCTATAAGTCTGTCTTATCAAAGAATATGAATTTAATTAAAGAAAAAAATATTTAAAAATAATGATTATTACTTGTAAAGTAATTTCAAAGTATTCAGTAATTTCGAATTACATTATTCATTTTACTAATTTAAATTAGTTTAGACGGTCTTAAACAAAGTCAGTTCAGAGTGTATTTTGGAACTAATTCTCAACTGAATACAAAAATTCACTCAATACTACGGTGTCCACTAAAATTAATTGCGATATCTAGACACACGGCAGACTGCACAGTTAAGTACTGTAATTAGTTAATTGGCTAAATTTTGCACCTCAGTTGCATGCTGTTGCACAATGCGAGCTGTAAAATATCGTAGAGATTGGGATTGCATACCATTAACTAAGGTTAGGATTTAAAAACAAAAATTAAAATCCAAATTATTCAACTTGTATCGTGATATGACTTATTTAGACGATTCACGTATCGTCTAAATAAGTCGTATTGACGTTAAATGACGTGAATGTTAACGTTGTCGAATAATCCTGTAATAATTTTTAAAACTCAATTTTCTGATCGATTATATTTATTTTATAGTTAGATACTTACATTAGAATCTAATAAATCTGCTTTAATTACAGATCCCCGAGCACCATCAGAGTACAGGTTCCGGCTTCAGCGATGGCGACAACACGCAGGATGAGAATAACGCTCTCTCGGACGAAGAACAAGCCAAGTCTGTACAATCTTAATATATATATTTCTTGTGTGCGTGTGTATGTGACTGAACTCCTCCTAAACGACTGGACCAATTTTGATGAAATTTTGTGTGTGTGTTCGTGGAGATTCGAGAATGGTTTAGATTCACAATTTTGTACGCTGGACAATGTTAATTTTAATTAATTAGTAGTTGTTGATTTTGGAATGTTTTACATTGGATCCGACAGACGGCGCTGCCATCGCACTGTCAAATTTTAAATAATATTCGAATTTTAATTTTAGTCTGTCCCGACAGTTAGCGCTGCGATCAAATTAAAAAAAAGTTTTGTTATCATTGTGCTATTGTAGACCATGTGCTGGATCGTTAGATATTGTCATAACATTTGAATAATAATTTTCATCAAAATGGTCCAGAATGTTTTAGCTTATTAAAAAAGGTTTGAAATTTTCAAATTAGAGACGTATAGACAGGACAACGTCTGTCGGATCCGCTAGTATTATTTCTAAAATAAAATCAGCCTTAAGAAATTTTTATTCATCTGCTTAAATATTTAATTGAATACTTAATATACGTAAGGTCGGTAGGGTTTGCAAGCCGTGGGAGTGGCCAGCTTAATAAGGAAGTGCATCCGACCATTGACCTGTTGCGAAATGACCGCCCTTTGTGAATCGCTCATAGAAAGATCTTATTGAAATGTTACTTTCTGGTTTTGAGATATAGATTTGAAATTTCGTAGCCTCCTAATGGAGCATAAGGCGAACATATTTTATTAATAATTTTACTCTGGCAAGTAAGTAAGCCTTTTAAAAGTACCGACAAATCAAATGATGCGTTCAAACATTCCATACGTTGGCGTATGGAATAACGCATTTTTGTATATCATTTAGTTGTGTTCGAAATGCCCATTAATTAAATAGATACCTAGTATTTGAAACTTAAATTTTATATTCTACTAGTTTTATACTAGTTCATGTGTCGGTTAGGTGTCAAATTAACATCTCGTGCAGCAATTGACAATACAGTATTGTCTTTTATTAACATAAATTTTATTAATTTAAAGAAAACACTTTTTTAACGGATTGAAGCTATGTATTATTATAAAATAATTATAAGTTTATAATAATATAATCCGTAAAAACAATGATTTTCTTTAAATTGACAATATATTAGTCTATGGAATGTTTAAATGCACCTTTTGTTGTTCCTGTTGTTAACGTACTTTTCATATCAGTCTGTTGTAACCATACGAAATAGAAATAAATTCGATAGGTATCTAGTAATCTCAACTTATTGACATACAAGAAGTTTTATACTTCTTTATGTTGCTGTGTCAAATCATCATCTCGTCCACCGCTAAGTAGCAATTGACACACATCGCAGCCATTACGAATTTATGATTGCAGGATCCGTCTTGCACTTGAGGTGTTACTAGGTTTGTTATACGAGTTTGGTTGATGATTGTTAAAGGGAAAATGTAATTAATGTTTGACCATAGATCGTGTAAAGGCACAGCGTTGACCTAATTTCTTCAGCGTACGACTCTCATACCTGAGGTCGTAGTTTTGATCGTCGGTTATCCACCAATGTGCTTTTCTGTATATATGCGCATTTAACACTCGAACCGTAAAAACATCGTGAGGATCGGCTTGGCTTAGACCCAAAATGTCGACGGCGTGTGTCAGGACTAAGAAGCTACTTACTGGTTTATTCGATAAAAAAATGACCAGGGAACACATACATGAATCAAAACTCAAAATACATTAATTCAGTTGAATCACATGATCACTTTGAATAGTCAACTCTACCGCCCAGCACACAAGGTGAAAGGCAAGAAACTCGGGGATATTTTTTATCGTCTTAAGTTATTTCCAATTCTTTACAGTTAAGTTAAATAGCCGAAGCAAATTATTTTTTATTCCAGGCTTCTTTATCTTCTAGGTAATGCGATATTTTATAAAAAGCTTTCCTCGAGAGCTTCTGTTTTATATCTAAGGCGCAACCCTGAATAGCTGAAAAGCTGAGACCTAAAAAGGTTGTAGCACCCATTAAAGGACGAATTCTATAAATGTTTCTATTATATTTTTTTCTAAATAATGTAAATTGTAAGTATACCATCTATGCCTCCCAACACAAGACCATTATAATGAACTGTGTCCATAGTACAGGAATATAATTCTTTACAAGTAGTGAGATGGTAAAACTATTAATAATATCATTCCGTTTAGTAGAGAAAAGAATTTTCTCACAGAAGCATACGAATAAAATAAACAATGCCGGCTTCAAGTTACTCATTCAGAGAACGTGATTTAATTACGTCAGCTAAGCAATTATCGACTTGTAAGCATGCCTTTTTTACCCAACAGCGAAGCCAAATAAGATGGTTACCGTTTCCTATAGGTACAACTTTGATATATAGTATATTACATAAGGCGAGTGCCCTTGGACCAAAACTACAATAATTTCAGTATCAAACGGTAGAAGGTGTTTCAATGAGTAATTAATTAAATGACCAAATTTAATTTGGAATTAAATCCTTTTTATAGTTAATTAGTAGTGATAGACACTATATTTAATAAATAAGGCGTTGAAATAAGATTTTTGCAAAATATTTCAACGTCAATAAACCTAAATAGTTTGTTTTAAAGTGCACTATATAATTACAATACAACAGGTTCATTAGATTTTTAATGATATAGCGATTAACCTCAATTAGAAATGTCTCGAGGAAAGTATAATTTGTCAACTAAACCACAGTGCAATTGTATTAGAATGGCATAAAAATAGCAATAGCATAGCACTTCTGCTATTTAACAGCTATTTGCTGATACTGAGAGACTGTTATAAGTCAATCAAAGTATTTTAATTTGTAAGATTTTTCTTTTATTTATGAGAAATACACACTTTAAGCGTCACATTTGAAGCTTTTATATAATAACTCATCATCTATATCGTATCATTTTACTAATATTCCGGAGATATGACAAACATATATTTTATAAAAAGAAAATTGTATGTTGATACAAATGGTTAACAATAAATTAAATTATAACATATTATCAATAGCATTAATTAATTACCTCAGAAAGTCTCACTGCAATTAAGTGATTATCCCTTACAAACATAAAACTGTCACTTCGGTCAGTCCGCATTGACGTGCGCGCGCGCAGAGATCCATAGATCTTGAACTTTATTTGTTTAACCAACATCAAAAATATATGTGTAAATGTTCTGATTAATGTAATATATTGTGAATTAATATTAAAATGATTATCTGCGTTAGTAAGTTGACTTGAGTTCACACAGGTATTTATTGACTTTACGTATAAAATTATAATCCGTCAAAATAAGATAAATTATAGTAACCAAAATTAATATTAAGACAATTAAAAAAGCAAGCAAGTACTAAAACTGAAGTCGTCTACCAGGTCACGACATTGTAATTGCTTTACTCCAGTATTCGTTTTTATCATTCAAGTAAATGTAATATATTATTAATAGTGATAAGGCAGACTGTACTAAGTGTGGTAAAACAACCCAGTTCTGTCCCAGTGTGGTTTGTGGTATTTACTAACAGTTTTTTTTTCATTTATTAATTGCAATAAATAGTCATTGCAATTCAAATTGAATATTTATGATTGTCTACCTGTTTTCCCTAATACTTATGTATGTCTAATCCTATCGTTTACATTGCCATTCCATATATTATATAACAATCTTAATTACTACGATTTTTTTATAGAAAATTCAGTTGAATATAGGATAACAATAACACCGAGCGTTTTCGATATAGACATTAGTCGTGCTTCTAATAACTTTGCCTTCCCTATTAATTGCTATGACACAAAAAAAAATAAATTCGAATCTAGATATGTCATAAGTATCCATTACATGATCGAAAAACAAAGACAACAAAACCTCACCTTTCAAGCATATAATATAATGTATATAAAATATAATTTAATACAACATATTAATTATGAGGTTATCTACTACAAGTTCAAGAACATTCTACGTTTTGCAAATCCTATGAACCGGTTATAACTTGTTTACATCAAGTAGCATTTGAAAAGATAATGAGGAAACCCTAACAAGGTGTAAACTGAAAATCAAGATTAGAACTGTGTGATATTGTTCATTTCTTGTTCTTGGGTAAATTTTAACAAAAGTTTCTTGCATACATATATATAATCCATTTATTTACAACACATAAATATACAGTACTAGCTGTCCCGGCTAGCTTCATGCCGCCTTAGAGTGTAATAATATTGTCGTTACTTTAGTTAAACTTATTTTATTATTTCATTAAGGTAACTTTAATATATCTTATTCGCAAATACAAAAATAGAGAAGAAAGAAATAAGAAAGAAGCTGCACTTGTAGGGTTCAAGTTCCACAATACAAATTAGATTGTTGATTTTGGATATAGTGATTAGGTGCACCGACAATTTTGTTTATTTTCATTTTAATGATTGAATCCTACCTAGCTAAGGTAGGATACAATCATTAACCATATTTTTTATTTGTTCTTATTGCATAGAAATCATTGTCAGTCGACGGAACGATGTTTAATACTTTCAGGTATAAAAGCATGGCACAGACTAATTAAGGATCAATAAGTTTAAGGCATAATATGACTACATTTCTTCTCCGTAAACCAAACCTTGCTTGGAGGTTCTTAAAAACAGTAGATATATGATAGATGACTGTCTTTTGTTTTTTTTGTTTAAGAAGCCCTCTTAGGTCGCCGCGTCGTAAGCTACCACGACGGTCGCGGTCTGAGTTTAGTATGGATGACGAGGACTACTCTCCAAGCAACTCTGTTACCTCAGTCAATTCACTCGCCAGCTTGCTGAAGGAGAAACTACAGGTTATTTATATAAGAAATTTGTATGGTAAATACCGATACGAGCTAATTCTTATCTAAAAATATTGTTTTTCAACTACCAAATTGAAGATGAAAAATCACAGACTGTAAAATCGTTTCCCTTTGCCCTGGTCAACGTACATAGACGTACAGGCTTCGATTCACGACTAAACAATTATTGTAAGATGTATCTGTGTTTGGAAAAAACTTTTTCCTATTTGTAAAAAAATCTATAGATCTTCAAACGATTTATTTATCTTTACAAATAATGTATTGTGGGAATTTCACATTAAGCGGAATACGTCAAAGAAAAATTTTATCCATCACAAAAAATACAAAATAAGACAACTTACTAACAAATACAACGTCTAAAAACATTTAATATAAGTTAACACGTTTTCGGTTTTGCATTTCGAACTTCAATATCTTAACTGCTGCAATCTATTGAATTAGAGTTATGCACTTTAAAATGTTAATTGCAGTGTGTGAATAAACAATAAAATGACTAAGAATTATGTCATATCGACGATGTTCATTATATTGCGTAAGAGCTATCTCAAATATCTTCACGATTTATACTTTACAATTAAAAGTTGCTTACAAACATTTTGTTTTTATTCTTTTGTTTATTGAAGTAGTGTATACATATAAATTGATAACTAGATAACTTGATGATACACTGACACTTCATTACGTAGCCTGGCCTCACTGGCCTCACATTTTATTGGTTTTTCATTGGTTTCATTGATATTTTGAAGTGAAACTTCTTTAGAATCGTTGTGATTTCAAACCGGATGCAACGAAAAAGCGACAGTAAAAAGAGACAGAAACATTAATTCATATGATTTAACGTGGGAGAAAATGAGATAGATAAACTTCTTTCGAATCGTCGTGATTTCAAACCGGATGCAGCGGTAAAGAGAGACAGAAACATCAATTCATCATATGATTTAACGTGGGAGAAAATGAGATAGCAGGCATTATACAGCCTCTCTTTACTGCCGCTTTTTCATTTGATCGAATTTCAAACTTTCGATGTTTTAGTTTTTCCCAAATTAAAAATTTATATTAAACTTATAAATTAAAATTTATCATTAAAATATACTGTTTTAAAAGAAAACACACATGTAAATAATGGAAAATGATTAATTTATATATGATTAATAATAAAAAAAATGTTTTTGAAGGTTTCACTTCTACCATGTGTGAATTGCACATATGTTTTTTTATAACAGTTATTTTCTTTAGTATCAGACATGTGCCAAGTTTTTGATCTACCTTAAGACATGCTGTTGTATTATCAATTCCTGTCACTAAACGGGCAAGTCTTAATTAAAATACCTTAGACGGCTGGATCACATCGAGTATTTTTAAATTTATTCCTTGAACTCTTACCAAAGTTTTTTAGGGAAAGAATAGTTGTAAAAATATTTAAATTTTGTGGCAGCGTAGCAAAATGCTCTGTATTATGTTATGTAGCTATTAAAAATGGAACCTTAAAAAAATCACATTAAGATGACATTCAATTCCCGGGGGCAGCCAGTCTATAATAGACATCTCTATTATATCAAAACTTTGAACTTTTTATACTATAAAACATAATGTTTTCTTTATTGTTTTATTACAGAGTATTCCCCAAAAAATGCGAAAAAAGCCGACCGACTACAAGTTGCGCGCCTTCGTTCTCCTAATGTTTCTAGCAGTTGCCTTCTTCATCGGTTTCGCGTATACGCTGTATCGACAGAAGGCGCTTACGAAGGCGTACTTTGAGAGCGTGCAATTCAACGAGGGAAAACGTTTAATCAGAATATTTAATAGAGATGACATCGAGATATTAAGAGCAAGTTTAGGTAATAAAAATTATAATAATAATTTATTTCAAGTTTGTTTCACAGGAAAAGCTTATGTCTAATTGCGCTAATTATATAAACAAAATTAGTAAGGTTTATCTGACGCTGAACTAGGTGTGAACCTGTATTTCAGCATACAGCACCTAACCCCTTAAATATATCAGACAAAAACTCTAGCATCAAGTACATAACTCATTGGTAAAATTTATATGTTATAATTTACAATCTATTTAACAAGTAGTTATATTATGGTGTGGAGTGTTCAAGTGTTCTCCCTGTGAGTAAGGTGAAAGGGTGTATGTGTGTGTGTGGGTGAGTGTTTTAAATACTATATTACCCAAAAAGAATACTATAATATTAATATATTATTTGGTCCTTCGAGCCGGATCCTGCAACAATAGTGGAGTGAATCAAGAAGTGAATATTGCGAGAAGAAAATGCCAATCACAAGATCACAGAACGGGATGCAGCGAGGGGAATCGACGTTGACTGTTACCTCCGCCACTACGTCCGAAGTCCGGACCACAGGCGAAGAGAAAACGATCGAGCAGTCTACGTCGACGAGCGCAGCCAGCCAATCAGAGCAAGCATTGACTCTGACACCAGCGGGTTATACCCGGCGGGCCGCATCGAGAACCGTATCAAAAGCCAGCTCAAGAAGACTAGCCGAGGCCAGAGAAGAGTTGGCTCGCTGCGAACTGCGGGAAGCGCAGGCAGCAGCACGCCTGGCCAGATTACGATTAGAAGCAGAAACGGAAGAGGTAGACTCCGTTATAGAAAACGTCAACGATGACCATGAAGAAAAGGTAGCAAATTGGATGCGCTCATCGGAACAAAAGCCAGAAGAAATAGAAACAAAGAGCGACATTCGAGCAATTGCCGACGCTATAAAGGAAGTTATGACGAACCATGTAATGCCGCAACCGAAATACATTCAAGAGCTGCCAATATTTGAAGGGGACAGCTCTGAATGGACAGCGTTCAGGGTCGTATATGAAGATACATCTCCAATGTTCTCGGACATTCAGAACATGGCGCGGCTACGTAAAGCGATAAAAGGCACGGCGAGAGAGAGTATTAAGAGCCTCTTGTACTCAGAAGCGAAGCCAGAAGAAGTAATTAACGCTTTACGCCGAAGATTTGGTAGACCCGACGCACTGGTGCTAGCCGAACTAGAGAAATTAAAGGCACTTCCTGGAACAACGGAAAATCCCAGCGAAATATGCGTTTTCGCAAGCCAAATAAACAACAGTGTGGCCGCCATAAAAGGATTGAAGAAACCGCAATACCTGTACTCACCGGAAATCATGAAAATTATCATAGAGAAGATGCCCGCGATTCTGAGATTCAGATGGTACGACTACACGTCTGCGAGGGGAGAGGAATCGTTCTCAGATATTCAAACAATAAGCAACTTCCTCAATTTAGAGGCGGATAAATGCGGCGCATTCGCGGTACTTGAAGACAGCAAAAGTGTACGACCGAGCGCAACAATAAGAAGACCGGTGAAACAGGCTACTTTTAATATTGCTGAAAAGAGTAGACCAGAAGAGATCAAGTGCCCAGTTTGTGAATGCAACCATAAGCTCAGAGACTGCCAAAGATTTCTGAATGCAGCAGTCAACGATAGATGGGAAACGGTTAAGAGGCTGAAGGTTTGCTTCAAGTGCCTAGTTGGAAAGCACCGGAAAGAAAGATGCCGAAGACCACCGTGCAAGTTGTGTCAGAGATGGCACCACAGTTTATTACATGTGACATCGGAGAGCGAACAATGTCATGAAGAGGCAGCGACCAAGACAGCGACGGTCCATACAATTAGTACTCCGAAAGCTATTTTAAAGATGCTTAAGGTGGAGATCTACGGACCGACTGGGAGCAAACAGGTACTGGCGCTGCTAGATGAAGGCTCAACGGTGACACTGCTCGACGAAAATGTGGCTGCTAGCATCGGCATTAAGGGTCCTCGCGAAACCTTAAATATAGAAACTATCGGCGGAGGACAAATGAAAAATCACGAATCAATGATTGTAGATATCAAAGTGAAAGGGATAAGACAATGCGAGAAGAGCACACTTAAGCGGGCAAGGACTATCAAAGAGCTGAACTTAACCCCACAATTCATCGATATAACCCGACTTAAGAATTATCATCACTTGCGGGGTTTACTGCAAGACGTGTGCTACGAAGCTGAGGCGCCGAAGCTGCTCATTGGCCAAGACAATTGGGAACATATTGTCTCATTACAAATACGACGTGGAAAGCCATGGCAGCCGGTGGCATCAAGAACTAAGTTAGGATGGGTTATCCATGGCTACGATAGCAACGGCGTGTCTCCGATGAATTATGTGAACACATGTGCACACGCAAGCGTCGTCGAAGACAAAATAAATCAGCCAGTGACAGAACATGTTAATATTGAGTTTTTGGGGGTTCAGCCGAACAAGCCTTCAACGGCTATAAAACAGCACGCACTAGAAATGTTGAAAAGCAAATACGCTGAAGAAGTAACAGCCGACTGCACATCGAACAAAAAGTGGTACCTGCCTCATTTCCCAGTGAAGAAAATGCTAAGAATTGTGTTCGACGGTGCAGCCAATCACAACAGAGTCAGCCTCAACGACATTCTGCTGTGCGGACCGGACTTCAGGACCGGTCTACAGTCAATATTACGAGTGTCACTGCGAGTACGTCAAGAACTCGTATCGATAGCGGCCGATAAAAAAGAAATGTTTCTGCGGGTGAAAATATGTGAAGAAGACAGAAATAGTCTCAGGTTCCTTTGGCGAAGAGACAAGAAAGCGCTAGTGAAGGATAACAGAATGTTATCAGTGATTTTAGGAGCTGCGTCACCTTGTTCCACGATTTATATAAAAAACAAAAATGCAAAGGCCTTCGTACATAAATATCTAGAAGCGGCACAAGCAATAGAGCAATATCGCTATATGGATGACTATTTGCAAAGTTTTCACTGTGTCGACGATTACCAACGAGTTATACAGCCAGTCAACTTGATCCACATGAAGGCGCACTTTGAGTTAAAAGGATGGGCGTCGAACAAAAGAGTGATCGTTGAAGACGACACCGAAGCTCGGAAAAGCTACCTAGAGCATATCGGTAGAATAAAAGATAATCGGCTGCCGCGATGTATGTCACTATTCTGCACTGAGGGGGAGCTGCATACTGTCGCAGACGCGAGTGAGACAGCGTATGCAGCTGCAACTGGAGGTAATGGAAAATACTTAGTAAACCTCGGTGATGCCAAGTCGAGAGTAAAGTCTCGGAAATCAATATCTAGACCGAGACTAAAACTGCAGGAAGCCTTGTTGGTGACAGAACACATAGACAATTCTAGACCAATCACGAACCTAGCTGACAATTTGAAAAAGGAGACGCTAAAACCAAACTACATTCTCATTGGACGATCCAGTGGAGCTGCGCGTATACTACATTTTCCTGATGCTAAGCTGGTGGGCAGAAAAGATTTGAAGTCCGTCCAACGACTCTCTGATCACTCTCGGAAGAGATTGCTACGGGAGTACTTGCCCAAACTACTGCCCAGGAAAACGACTAGACTACAGAAAGGCGAGCAGCTGCAACCAGGCGACGTGGTTTTTATCGTAAAACGAACGCTACCACGATGCACTTGGCCGAGGGGAATCATCGAAACTACATACCCCGGGCCCGACGGAATAACCAGAATCGTGGACGTCGCAACCAAAGGGGGAGTGTTACGAAGACCATCGTCGAGGATCCTGATCTTGGTGCCTGCGGAGTCGCCGTGCAGAAACGACGGTGCTACGCACGAGGGGGAGAATGTTGGCGACTCATAAATAGAAATATAAATATATTATAAGTTAGGTTTGAAAATTGTAACTCTATAGATAGAAATTATGTGCGAGTGTTAAGAGTTATAAGTTAGACAAAATATGTATACAGATTTAAGTGAGAAATATGGTTCATTTATGAATGTAAATATATTAAATAAATAAATAGAATACTTCGCCGAATAAAAGGGTCACAGCTCTCGACGCGGTATACCGGCGCAAATGTATGTAAGCGTAGCTCTCGTCGCGGTATACTTGCGTAGTACTTAACGCGGTATACCGGCGCAAATGTATGTAAGCGTAGCTCTCGTCGCGGTATACTTGCGTAGTACTTAAGCTCGGCGCGGGCGAGTCTCGGGGCAGTCGCGGTTCAGACTTGACACGGTGCACACGCGCAGTCGCGGTTCAGACTTGACACGGTGCACACGCGCAGTCTCGGTTCAGACTTGAGACGGTGCAGACGCGCGTAGAGACTCGGGCTATTTCCTCTATCCCGTGACAACGAGCTGTGATCCACGAATAATCGGCGAAGCAAGAAACAAGAACAAGCCGCAGTTTCATTTCAAGACAACATCTACAATTACGCACTAGCAGGGGTGCGTGGGTCGAGGCGGTACCAGCGTTACGTCGAGCCGTCTTGACAAACGAGTACGAAGTCAAACCCCACCGGTATACAAAGCCGCACCGAGGTTACTTAGGTTACCGCACGGGTGTTATCAAACGAACACGATTTAAACGTATTATACCGTGCGGGCCTGAGTATATCTGTGGTGGCGTGGGAGTTGGCTAACAGGAATAGTTATTTCTACAAGTAGTAGGTAACTAAACGTTATTAATAAAATTAAAATTCTTACAAGCAACTAATAATATTTGTTGTAGAAATAATAGTCATTAGTTTGTTATATATGTATTATATAAATGTGGGTCAACGCAACCCGTTTTCCAGTGTACTGTGAGAATCATAATTTAGAATTAGACTTGATAGATTTCACCCGTCCTTACATATTCGATTATACAGAATACTTATACCCTTACTTATGCAAAGTGGTATGTTTTTATTATTGAATTTATGTTTACCGTAAATGTCACGTATTTTAGAACAACTTATAGCGATACAATAGAAAATGCGTTATTCATGCTTTAGTGTACTTTAGTATACATATAAACTAATATAGAAAACTATTTATTTACAGCTATAGGAGTGCAGAACAAAAAGAAGTCATTCCCCTGTCTTCCAGAGCATCGACGACCAGACGGATCCATTTGTTTAGAGTGGCAAGAGGATCTTCGCTTCTACCTTAAGTGTCTTCCGCATGATCCCGGAGTCGATAACACCACATGTTATTCTGTACATTGGCAGGCACTTCGCAATGGTGAGTAATACATATTATATCGAAGTTGGTAACTATTCTTCTGACATAAGTAATTAAGGCTTCGAAGTACTGGTATGTTTCCAACTGTATACACTAAACTAATAAGATTGATAAAATTGGTCTGTTGTTTAGGCGTCAAAGAGCTTCGTTAGTAACAACCGAGTGAGAAATTCAAATTTCTAATAAAAATGTCAACACAATACGTATCACATGTTTTATAACAATAACATAATTAAAAACCTATTTCAGATATCGCACCAATGGACTGCTTTGATTGGAGTGAAACCAAAGTTCATTGGTACGGCGGAGGACAATCTGCTAACCTCACATGGCCGCTGGATTCGGGAGCCATCGACTTCACACCTTTTATTACTGGAGACATGCAGAAAAATCAGTTTGGCAACGTCCTCACTCGTTACTTTATCAATTCAAAAGGAGCGGCTATCATTGTCGATGAAGAGACACCACTGTACCTCGCAGTTAACAACAGAAATAAACAAATTTGCATAAAGGCTCAGTTCGATGATTTCGCTTTCGCTAATCAACTTACAGAGTTTCCAGAACTAAAATATAACATATGCACTTCGCTGGACATGAAATCGTTACATTCATCCATCCACAGCCACAGTAGAGCGCCTTTATGGGACGGCTTGAAACCAGATGATATGAAAACATTGGTATCCCTTATTACTGAACCCGTCTGGCAAATTGCACCCCGGTTCAAACATGAACTGCAAGCTGAAACGATCTCAAAATATACGGAAGATGTTATAGATCTTGGATTTTTAAAACAAGGCCACGTGCTAGTTAACGAGTTTTGGCAAAATGAAATTGGCGACTTTACAGTTGATACGAGCCGCTTTAAAACTTTAAATACAACAGTAGACAAACTACATCGACGGGGCTTCAAGGTAGCATTTACAATACAGCCATTTATTAGCACTGAAAGCGGAAATTTTGCTGAAACTGTGCAGAAAAGGCTGCTAATAACAGAGAGAAATGGCGATAGAAAAATACCAGCCTTGACACGTTTTAAGTCGGTAGACAGCGCTGGGGTCTTAGATGCGACAGATCAGAGAGCCCATGCATGGATATTTGACAAGCTTCAGATTGTTATGGATGAATATCATATAGACTCCTTTTTTTTCGATTTGGGGACTGCATATGACATGCCTCACTACTACAGATGTGAAAAAAGGTTAATTAATCCGGACCAATATAAAACAGCTTTCGTAGAAGCTTTTGAAAAGAATCTTAATATAATTGGCGTGTCATCTGCGGTTAGTTTGCCAAGACCTCCCATTTTTGTCGCTCTGCCACCGTTTGAATCTAGTTGGGAGGCTCTAAGGTCTGTTATACCAACAATGTTAACCTATGGCGTGAACGGATATCCGTTTATCATGCCAGGAGCAGTGGGAGGAGACATCTACTGGCCTGGAAGCGAGCAATTTTTACCTTCAGCTAAGGGGTCCTTGGACTCAAATGCAACAAATGCCACCCAAGAAAATGGTATCGATTTGCCAGAAAAGGAATTATATATAAGATGGCTACAGATGGCGACATTTCTGCCCGTGATGAAGTTCACTCATTTGCCCAGTAAATACAACGATGAGCGAGTGCTAGAGATGGCCAAGAATTTGACTATTTTAAGACAGAAGCTTGTAAGTTTAATTTTTTATTTTGTCCTATAATATACCGTAATATAATTTTCAGTAATACTCACCGTATTTATTATTATTTATGTGTTTTAGGATTTTGTACAAATTTACTTAGACAGAAATAAGAACCGGCCTACATAGGAAACATGATTCAATTTACTGATATGATAAAATGTTTTCCTAACTAATAATTTAAATCTTCTTGTTGGATATTAAATTATTTTTCGTCTCTCCAAGAACTTAAACAGTTATTGTTATATATTTCGGGCACATGCATATATTGAAATAATTATTTTCAGATAACACCCCTTTTACTGAACTACAAGCGTGAGGCCCTTGAAGAAGGACTCCCTCTAATTCGGCCTCTATGGCTTGGGGCGGGCGGAGAGGCATCTCTACTGGTCAGGGACGAGTTTACTATTGGAGATGAGATTGTCGTAGCTCCCGTGCTGTACCCTAACCAGACTACAAGAGAAGGTAAGAAACAAGTATGTTTGGTTATAATACATCAATATATATGGAGATGATTTTATAAAAAAGTTACAACAGTAAAACACAAATTAACAAAAAATATTTGTTTCATGAAAACAAAATAAAAAATGAATCAGTGGCACTACAACCTTTTTAGCTCTGGACCTCAGATTTCTGTATCTGTTTCATGGTCATTTGTCAATATATAGGCAAGTAGATGATCAGCCTCCTGTGCCTGACACACGCCGTCGGCTTTTTGGGTCTAAGGCAAGTCAGATTCCTCGTGATGTTTTCCTTCACCGTTCGAGCGAATGTTTAAAGCGGACATAGTGAGAATGTTGTCTGTAGTAAGTGCTACACAGCCGGGGATTGAACCTACGACCTCAGGAGTGAAAGTCGCACGCTGAAGCTTTTATATTATTTTTTTACTACCGCTTTTTTATGACCCGCGACTTAACTCACTCAGTAGTATCAGATACATTATAGTATATAACATATTAGTGAAGTATTAAAGTAAAAATTGTGTTTTATTTTGAGTAATCGTTAATTAATGAATAATTGGCACAAATCATTTTCACCCCTATCATTTTACTATAAATGTTCCAGTGTACCTACCGGCGGGGCTGTGGCAGGATGGTATCGATGGTTCCTTGCGAAAAGGGAACAGGTGGATGCACGAGTATAGAGTACCCATACATAGAGTGGCCTACTTTATAAGGAAACCGGACGATATGAGATTTTAAAATTGCACATACAAAAGACTAGTAGTATGCTGTCACAGAGTGACCAATGCTAAGAACCTTCAAAGACATAGAAAATAGTCATTAAATTAGTGACCTTTTAATACAGTTGTTTAAGTATATCGAAAGCGATCTCTTGGTATAGTTTGGATGAGTTGAGTTAATTTCTTGCCAGTACTGACCAGTTGTGCCCATGGAAATAGAATATCCTTGACTTCTGTTGTATTAGGTCATCCCAATAGTTTTACACTATAATAATAAAAATTGGCGTAAATGCATGTTCAGCAAGAATGTAAAATTTTCTTACAATTGTAATTAATTGATACAATGGTAAATGTATATGGTAGAGAGTTTGCTAGTACCAATAACAAGTTTTAGACTTAGTTTAAGATTCTGTAAAAATGTTGTTTTCAAACAATTGTATCACTATGTATAACGTTTAGTGAAAAACGTGTTCATTTAATACGTAATAATCTTTTTATTTAAAATATATTAGGTGGCCATTATGTACATTACGGTACATAATCAGGTAAATAGGTTGGCTTCAGACTTCAGTACTAATTTATATAGCAATTATATCTAAATATAATGGCGATGTTTTACTTTTTAAAATAAGCTAAATAAGATTTACTCATAATCTTCTGTGCATTCTTCTCTTCATATAATAAATCATCGTAATAATACATATTTTTAACTGATATATTCCTCTCTGTCAAATTATGTTTGTGTGCTTTGATGGAAAGATACGTAATATGTAATTAGTTTCTAGTTACTTGTCGTTAATAAGTACAATGCTTGTATAATTGAATTGTGTTCAAACTTCGTTTTTTAGTTTACCCATATTATTTTGTGGTAACAAAATTTGTTACAATTTTGTTACCACAAAATAAACGATGTTATGTCAAATAATGTAAGTCTAGTCTTCAGTGTTATTGGAATGTCTTTTAGAAATGAAACGGCTGTGTTTATCATATTTATGAATACCTAAAATATTAAGCACGTAACAACTAATGAATTGATTTCAAATTTAAATACGTTTATAGTTCTAGTGATTTAGGTATATAATATTTTTACCTAACTCCATGGTTTAATTCCAAACTGTTATATAACCCATGACAAGTAATTGCAAAATCTCAACGTACCTAATTTTACTGCAAATTATATATATGTACCTATACTAAAATACATACTCTGTAAACTTGATGTTAAAGATCCCCTTTAACATCAAGGGATCTTCAGGTTAAGTCAGGTATTACTGACTCTTGTTGAGCGAATGGATTCTAGAGTTAGGTAAATATAATTGTGTATTTCTTTTATTTTCACTGTAATAATAGAAATGAAAAAATAATTCCAATTAAAAAAAACATTTGTTTTAAAAAATTTAGGATTGAGTTTAATCCTTATAATGCTAATAACTCCGTAAAGTTAAATAAAATATAGTTTGACTTTATTAAGACGAAAATTATCGATAAAATAATGTATGGAAAAAAAGTACAATAAAAAAAAAATTAAATTGATATAACTGTAGTTGGTTGTGTTTTTATTAAGATGAGATTTGTAATATAATTATTGTCTAGTATATTATTAATATCCCGTGCCAATTTATTTGTATTTTAAATATATGACTTGCTTTGTTATTTTGTGTTTTATTTAAGATGTAAAAAATATAAATCAGTGGCGCTACAACCTCTTTAGGTCTTGGCCTCAGATTTCTGAATCAATCTAATTGGCAAGTAGGTGATCAGCCTCCAGTGCCTGACACACGTCGTCGAATTTTTGGGTCTAAGACATATCGGTTTCCTCACGATGTTTTCCTTCACCGTTCGAGCAAAAGTTCAATACGCACAGAAAGAAATTTCATTGGTGCACAGCCGGGGATCGAACCTACGACCTCAGGTATGAGAGTCGCACGCTAAAGCCACTAGGCCAACACTGCTCCTTATTTAATATGTGGTGTAAATATTACATATAAATGACAGTGTTAAAACAAAACCACTGGTATCACCAATTATCATCAGTATATTTTCTAGATATAGAATTTAATTAACTTGCTTAAAATGGCAAAGGAAAAATTCCTCATCCGACACGACTAACAATCGCGAGGTGTATCAGTGACCTGCGGTTCATCAGTGATCACTTACTTGCCATTAGGAAGTAAAGTAATACAAAAGCATACATACAAAAAGCCGACCAAGAGGCCGAAGGGAACCACCGATTTTTGAAGTTTTACATTTTACAAAAAAAAATTTAAAAATTCCACCCTGATACATCAGGGTGTCGGGTTCGGGTAGCTAGCTATAGTCAATCTTTTAGTTTTAGCAAAAGGCAGGAATAAAGATTTTAAAGGCTATTTTCGTATTTATTGGCGACACTAAAATCCAGTTTTTCTAATATTTTTTGTGTAAAAGTTAAGTAAAATTTTCTATCTAGATATTTACCGGCCATTGTTTTCGTAGTTGACTTTGAGTAGAATCTTATATCTAATGGGAATAAATAAAAAACAACTATTTTTTTATATTTTATTTACTTTATTCTCTTATACATCACCAAACACGCAGAATGGGGAATAGCGACGTGACTGATACAATGAATCTTTTTTTATTATTTTAATTTACATAATACAATAATAGTTACAGATAACTAACATCCACATAGGGACTAAGATCATTATTTAAATTATTAAACCAAGCAAAAATAAGAACAATTTCATATAAAATATCACTTAAGCAGCCATTCTTACCATTAAGCGTGTCAGCCAAATAACGAACATTGATGCGTATAGAGCTCAATGCTGTTTTATCCTGAATTTCACATTGTGTTCTGTACGCACCTCAATCGTCATGTTAACGGCCAATAATCTAGCACAATCGGTTGTTAGCACCACATCTCCCACTCTATCGAACAATATCTACATCCCGTTTTTAACCTATCTACACAATGGTCTTCGATACAAATCTTTTATACATAAAACACGAAGCAATAGGAACAAAATCCTTTTTTAATTAAAAACCCTTTCGGATATCTGAACATCAATTCAACATTATGATTAACTTTCATATAGATATAATAAATTTTGTAACAGCAGACAAAACTAACACACGCGTTTGAAAAATGCAACATTTAATAATTTTAATAATGACTTTATTCAGAGCTATTGATGTTTTCTAAGCTGATACAATTCTTAATTAACAACATTTTAATATTCCTAATAATATGCATTAATTAGACTTCTAGCTATAAATACAATAGTAAATCTCGGGTTCGGCTAAAAAGCCAACGAAATTACGAGACAACCGAGAGGAAATGGCTAAATCTAGCACTTTTAAAGCTTGCCTTCAACTACTTCCGATACATCATCTCTACATATGAAAGCAATAAAAAGCCTTCAGCCAGTGAGATCGATTTGGAACATTATTATTTAGTAAATAAAATGCTAGGGGAATTGTGATCTTGTAAAACTGTTGTTGGATGATGTATCGCTAGCAGCCGATGACCGGATATTCCATCTCACGCGAGTTAGTCACCCCTGTACCGGTCCAATGTTATAAGCAAAATACTATCACTCACACAAGTCAACACGCAATATATTATAGCCATATAAGAAAAATAATTATAAATAAACTGTCGTACATAAAAATATATAGTATTTATAGAATTAATAGTAGTTTTGTCCTTACAAACGTTCGTTTTAAGATAAATACATTGTGCTGGTGCGTGTAATTTACAGAAAGTTCTCTATAGGTAGGTTTGGCAAAGAAAGCAATAGTAGTTTCATAAGATTAGCTTAACGCTATGGATGACTTAAAGTAATTGACTTAAAGGTTTATTTTCATTGGCAAAAATTAAATTATGGAGATTTTTATATTATTATGAGAACAGTCCAAGCTTACGTCCTAGACTAGACGGTATAATGACCATTCGCTCACCATTCGTACTATACACTCAATATAGAGGAATTACGTTGAATACATTATAACACCAATAATACATATTGAATAACAAAATTAATTATGTCAAAAATCAATGCAAATAGGAACGTATTATAATACTATGTAATCTATATTTCTTTATATTTGGGACTCGACTAGAAATTTCTTTATTGATTTAATTTTAACTGTAAAAAAGATTAGAGATTCTATTTGAAGAGTCACCATAACACGAAATAAATTTGATACCATAACTGTATATCTAACAGATAATAGATGTGGTAGATATAAATTAAATATCAACACAACTCAGCTGTATTTAGTATTCCTAATAAACCTTTTTATATTATGAATTAAGCTCTATCGTCTTAGGCTCGTTAAATGTTTAGAAAGGCAAAAACTGTTTTAAAAAAAATCATCCGATGTTGACGCACTTTAACATGACAGATGAATTATTCATGCTTTTTAATATAACAACTTCCTTTATCGGTGAAAAGTGTTCTCAGTAGTGGCACTTATCTATTATGAATTAGATTTTAATTACTCGATAGTCTTTAGAAGTCCCATGCAGGCTTTGGGCGTATCTAATAATATTTCGAGCTAAATTCAATTAGTACTATTTTTGTGCTTCATACGAATTTAACCTGACGAAATAATTAAAGAAATAATGAGGATATTTATTTAATTATTTGGGGTTTTCTTATTTTGATAACATGAAACAGAATTTGCCTTCCTAATCTGAAGAAACAATTATATTACTTCTATCAAACAGTGTGTGCATAATGCACAGTGTCTTTTGAAGACCTCTATATATTTCACTTAGTCTCTGGTCGTAAAAAATTATGTAGCTCAGGAAAACCTTACAAATGAGTATTGATCATCGCTATATTTTAATCGAATTTGTTCGTAATCACGTCCGTTAAAAGCCGGCGGCTGCGGCCGAGTCGTTTCAAAATCGTATTCTCTTTTTAAATCTCACAATGCGATAGCAAAATAATTTTTCAAAAATTTAGATTTTTCGCACAAGCGTTGTTTTGGCTAAACAAAATGGACTGGTTATGCTAAAAATCGTATATAAAAGCACTACTGATTGTATAAGACCAAATACTAAAATTTATCAGAAATATAAGATTTTAAATGGCATGTATTTATGTTGCTACTAGAAAACAGTTTAGAAAAAAATGGACGTTTTTGTTATTAGGTCGAAAATTGATGGATGCAATCGAGGACGTCTCATTAGGATTCGACTCATGTCCGAAATATTAAGCTGGAGTACAGTTGATGTTCTGAGTATACAATATATTATCTACAATTAATAAAATTTCACAACAGTCTGTCTAAAGTATATCACATATAAGAATCTATTTGTAAACATTCTCATCGGGTTAGTGTCCTCGCCCTACTAAATGTTAGTGTATCGAGACCACACGAATTTAATAACGTGTGGAATCGTTTCACTTGCAGAAAATAGGGAAGCTTACTTCTTCGACGAGAAGTCAACAAATAGACCCGACACCTAGAACTCTAGCCTGTAGGCCGCGCACGAGGTCTCATGGTCTTGTAGGTTGATGGTGCATCGGGAAGCAGAAGGCGAAAGGTCTATTTTATACTTCTCGAGAGCCTCTTCGTTCTCCGCTACCCAATAGCCGAGAACATCGGTGTCGTAGGTAGGTATGATGGTCACTTCTGTAAAAAAATAGTATTTCCAATAATTGAACAATACAAATTAGGCAGTAATAATTTTTGTGTGCGTGGTCGCTGGAAAATATATTATATCTACTACACGAATCACCTTCTAGGATTGGTGATCACCATCATGAAGAATTCGATGTGTCGTATTAGAAATTCAGTTTGCATTTACTTTGGACTTTTGTTTGTATAAGGTAAATAATATTTCTGAAAATTTTATTCTTTAAACAGTATTTTACAAGAGAACCTACCTAAATTCTTATCTTCCCAGGTTTTCTTGGCATCTAAGAGTGCATTGTATATTTCCTTAGAAGGCTCTGTGCCCGAAAACACGTAATAACGAGCCCGAACACGCTTGAAAAATTCCATGGCAGAGTAGTAGGAATTTCCGTGATGTGGAACATAGGTTAAGTCCATGTAAATAGGCGTCGGTGTTTTCTTTTTACTTGGAGATTCTGTCACTCTGGCTTCTTTGTTTTTATCTTGCGACATTTTATTTTTGTTTACTACAGATAAGCTTGCAGCTTGTTTTTTTGGAGTACTTTTGCCATCCGAAGGTAAAATTGGACTCGGTAATCCGAGTGGTTTACCCCAAGATTCAATCGGATCTTTGGATAATTCGTGTGATTTAGTACTAGACATTTTTGCATTTTCATCACGATCTGAACTTGACTTCTTCGAGTCTGATCTAAATTCCCTAAGCGTTACAGTTGAGTCCTGCGATTTTGAATTTTCTTTACTAACACTGGTCTGACTATCTTGATCTAATTCATATTTAGCTGTTATACTAGAAATAACTGTTGAACCACTGATTTTTTTGTGCTCTTCAATAGCTTTTTCAAATTGTTCATCAGCTTCTTTCAAGAAACTGGAAACGGATATATCTTCAGTTGAATGAACACTATCTGTTTTAATTTTCTCATGTGTCAAGAAGTCACTTGTAATTTTTTTTACGGAGGGCCCCGTGTCTTCAGAATATTCTGCAAAATCACCTGGAAGTTGACCATATACTGACATAGACATGGGATCGTCTTGATGTTGTTGAAGTGGTAATTCAAAACTAAGGTTTGATTTCGGGGAATGAGCTATTTGAGATTTGGTGCTACTTGGACTAGCCTGACCATCCTCATCACTGTAATACATGCCACTACTTTCTGTTCCCCATGCATGTGTAGCTGCTCTTGATTCTCGAGAACTAATGTCGGAAGGTGGAGTTGCCATACCGAGCTGATCTAAATAGTCACTAGTGACAGATGAACTACGCATATCACCTGCCTTAGATGAATATTTGGAAGGAGATTTATCATAATCTCCGGTATCAATCATCTCTTCATATTCTTCTTTAAATTCTGAAATCGTAGTTTTTGTTGATTTTGTCGTTTTCGTTACACCGTCGCTACCCTTACTCACAGTTGTTGTTTCTACAGTTACTTTTACTTTCTCAGGACTAATAACTTCTTTTCTAGTCACGACTGTTACTGTTTGATGAATTTCTTTATCACCATCTTTTATTATTTTATTGAATGTTTCGGTTTCCGTCGTTATTTCTCCCACAGGTGATCGTTTCTTTTTAGGTTCAATTTCTTGGTGTTTTTGTTCAGCTGGCACAATATGTAGTTCATTGATAATTGGTTTTACAGCTTTTGGGCTTTCTTTGTCTTGGATGGTCACCTCACCTTCTTCTGGCGTAAGATCTTCAAAAAGCATCCCTTCTGGTAAATAAGCGATTTGCGTACGAACATCTTTGGTAGTCTCGATTGAACCATCTTCCTTTATATTCTCTGTTACAGTTTGCGTGATTGTTCTAACAGCCACCTGATTTGAAGTTTTGTTTTTAAGTTCTTCCTTAGTAATGTGAGTTGTAATGTGCTGAGTAATTTTTGATAAATTGTCTGTGATTATATTTGTTTTTTTGTCGTCATAATTCTTTACTTTTCCCGTGACTATAAAACCATCTAATGCTGCCTGTAAGTCATTATCAGAAGCCTTCTGAAATTCTGAAATTCTGAAATTGTTATTTTCACATCTTTTGTTGTTTCAACGGATCCATCTGGGTACTCATCTTCTGTAATTGTTTCAACAGTTGTTCTTAATCGTCGTATATTCTTATCTTGGGAACCCAACGTTTCTCGCTTAGTTTTAGTAGTTATGGTACGGTTAATTTTTGCAGAGTCTTTAAAAACTATTTCTTTCTTTACATCTGATTCGTCAGTCGTAGCCTCTACGACAGTTTCTATATCACCTTTATGATCTACACATTCTGCTTCATGTGTCAGGTTTTCAGATAAAATATCGGCTACAGATATTTTTTCACTTTTTTTTGTCAAAACAGTGCCATCAGGATAGGCATCTTCTGTAATAGTTGCAACTACAGTTTTCAGTCTTCTATTCAAATTTCTGGTATTTTGGAACGTTTGTTTGGTTGTAGTTATAGTAGTTCTTCTTGTAATTTCGATTCCATTGTCAACTACGCGCTCTGACATTGATTCTGTCTTTATATCTGGTTCTCCAATTATAGAATAACCATGTAAATTTTCTTCGGAACTACTATTTCCATATTCAGCAATTGAAACTTTAACATCTTTTACAACTTCAGTACTTCCATTGGGTAACTCATTTTCAGTTATTGTTTCCACTGTCGTTTTTATTTTTTTTCTTGCATCATCTTCAGATGGCAAGAGTTCTTTTGTTGTAGTAGTTTTAATGACTTGACGTAGTGATTTTCCATCACGCAAAACAAACGCTTCTTTTGTGTCGGTATGAATATCTATACCCATGTTTTCCAGTCGTTCTAAGCCATCTTCTGGTTGTTCGGTTAAAAGTATATTGAAGTTTTGCGATGAGTTTAGATCAGATGTTTTTAATAAATCTTCTTTTGATTGCAACTTTGTAATTGAATCATCGACAATTTTGACTTCATACGGTTCATCAAAAACTGACACTTTCTCACTAGTTTTTGATGTAATTGAGCCATCTGGATACTCGTCTTCAGTAACCTCTTTTATGATAGTTTTTGTTTTTTTGAGATTTTGAACTTCATCCACAAATTCCTGATAAGTTTTAGTTGTAGTTATTTGACGTTTTATTACAACTCCATTTATTTCTATATTTTCACTAGATGTAGTAGTTTCTTCTTTAGGTTGGCATAGCAACGTAAAACCCTCGAAGTGTTGTTTATCAGCTTCTGTTAGACAATCCGATATTGAAACGCTAATGTCTTTAGTAACTTCTATGAAGCCATTGGGTAAAGTAGATTCTGTCACAGTTTCAATAGTTCTCTTTAATTTCTTCTGGCTTTTATCATCTTTTGATAATATCTCATTGGTTGTTGTGGTAGTTACAAGTTGTTTAATTTTTTCTCCGTTAACCACACAAGTTTTTTCCTGTTTTTCCACATTTACATGTCTGTCTTCTAAGCATGTAAAATCTTTAAGTTCAATACTATTGTCAACTTTAGGTACACATAAATCTGTTAAAGATATACTTGTATTAACTTTCATGTTTGAGGAACCATCAGGATATTGATCAGTGGTGGTCACTATTGTAACGGTTTTTAACTTTTTAAGATTGTTATATTGATCTGCATATTTTGTTTTGATAGTTTTTATAGATGTAATGCGTTTAATTAAAATATTTTCATCCTGAATTTCTTCAGCCGACGTTGTAATGCTTTCTTCAGGTATTTCAAAAACTTTTAAATTAGTCAAAATATTATCAATGTCACTTGTTCTATCTGTCAAAATCTCTTCAGTTTTAACTTCTACCTTTTTCTGCTCATCTTTAGACCCATCCGGTTTTTCTTTTGTAACATAAGTTTCAACTGTTGTTTTTGAAACTTTTTTATTATCTTCAGCTTCGACTGTTTCTTTTTTTGTTACCGTCGTAACAGTTTCAATTATATCAATCCCGTTTTCTTGTATAACTCGTTTACTAACATCAGTATCAATTGTTATTTCGTCACTATCATCATTTGTAATTTTAACAGGTGTATTTAATTCAACAGGTGAATGTACTGAATTATCATCATCGAAAACATGACTTTTTTTTATATGGCCGTTAGCTTCCATTTTAATTTCATTTATGGCATCAACATCTATATGTGAAGAAGATTTTAGAGTTGAAGAACATTCGGATAAAACTGTTTGGGTATCTTTGGTTGTTGTTGTTGATCCATCAGAACTTTTACATAATGTTGTAGTTTCTATTGTCGTTTTAACATTTTGTGGAGTTCCATCTTCTTTCGAAATAACTTCCTTTGTTGTGACAGTAGTGATAGTTTGGGTAACCACATTTTCACCTTCTTTTATCACCTTAGTTACAGTGTCGGTTTCCGTTTTGATTTTTCCTATAGTTTCAGTTAAAGCCTGTAAATCTAAGCTGTCAGTAATATCAGAACTCTTAGTACTTTTCGGAACCTTTTCAGTCGAAGTAGATATTCTTTGGGTAAGTACATCTTCACCAACATGAACTGTTTTTGTGATAGTTTCGTCACTTCCATCTGATTTATCATAAGAAATTTCACTTTGGACACCTTCACTTACTTTGACGTCGTGAAAAGCTCCTTGAGTTTTAGGCAACGGACTAACAGGCACTGTAGGTGGTGTTGAAACTCTGTCGAACGAATGGACAACAAGTGATTCAGTGCTTTCTGTTTTAATACCTTGCTGTATACTTTCGTCGCCAAACGCTTTTTGAATGGATTCAATAAGTAGCGCTGATTTATCTGAATCTGGTAATTTAGTTACTACATCTTTCGAAAAATCTTGTTCCTTTATACTTTTAGAATAAAATTTATCTTCAGTTGTCTGCCTATCCATAGTAGCAATTGTCTTTTCTTTCTCTGTACTTTCAAAACTATATTTTTCTTCCAAGCTTACATCTTTAGATATATCTTCAGAACTGCTGAATGATTTTGATCGTTCAGTAAAAAGACTAGATGATGCATGAATGGTTCTTTTATTCTTATCCAATAAGTCGCCATTACTTTGTCCAATGTGATGAATATCTTTTCTACTTAAAATTCTGTCTATAACATTGAAAGAAGACGTCGTAAATTTTTCATTAGAATCATATGTATATTTCTCTAAATCCTCTTTAATTGAATAGGTTTCTTTAAAACTAGAAGTAGTTTCCAAGAAATTCTTACTGAAATCGTTTCTTTTGTTTTCATCAACTCCCGCCATAGTTTTGTTAACATCCTTTTCGATATTTATATCTTTATTTGATTCCATTTGTAAAGACGAACCCATTAATTTCTCTTGTAAAGGTCTAACTGATTTCTCCACAGCTTCAATAGATTGGCTTCCATCTTTTTTGATAACTCCATCTGTTTTAAATGGAACATCTTTAACAGGAATTGGTTCTTTTTCTAGAACAGGCCTTGGTTGTTTGTCCTGGATAAGGCTAACAGCAATGTCTGTAATATCTTTTGGCGGGCTTACATCCCTTATGATAACTTCGGCCTTAGTCAAAGGAACATCTTTTTTAAGAGCAGGACTAGGCACTTTGTCCAGGACAGGGCCAGCAGCCTTTTCTGGAATTTCTTTGAGCGGGCTTGCATCCTTAGCGGTAACTTCCTCCTTAGTCAAGGCAACCTCTTGTACAGGGCTTGGTTCTTTTTCTAGAGCAGGACTTGGCACTTTGTCCTTGATAGGGCTAGCAGCCTTTTCTGTAATTTCTTTTAGCGGGCTTACATCCTTTGCGATAACTTCTTTCTTAGTCAAGGAAACCTCTTGTACAGGGCTTGGTTCTCTTTCTAGAGCAAGACTTGGTACTTTGTCCTGGACAGGGCTACCAGCCTTTTCAGTTATTTCTTTTGGCGGGCTGACATCCTTTGTGATACCTTCTTCCTTAGTTAAAGGAATATCTTTTTCAGGGCTTGGTTCTTTTTCTAGAACATGTCTTGGTACTTTATCCTTGATAGGGCTAGCAGGCTTTTCTGGAATTTCTTTTGGCGGGCTTACATCTTTTGTGATAACTTCTTCCTTAGTCAAGGGAACATCTTTATCAGGATTTCGTTCTTTTTCTAGAACAGGACTTTGTACTTTGTCCTGGACAGGGCTAGCAGCCTTTACTGGAATATCTTTTGGCGGGCTTACATCCTTTGTGATAACTTCTTCCTTAATCAAAGAAACATCTTTTACAGGGCTTGGTTCTTTTTCTAGAGCAGGACTATGTACTTTGTCCTGGACAGGGCTACCAGCCTTTTCTGTAATTTCTTTCAGCGGGCTGACATCCTTTGTGGTAACTACTGCCTTAGTCACAGAATCATCTTTAACAGGGCTTGGTTTTTTACCTAGAACAGGACTAGATACTTTGTCATGGACAAGGCCAGCAGACTTTTCTGTTATTTCTTGAAGCGGGCTTATATCCTTCGTGATACTTTCTGCCTTAGTCAAAGGAACATCTTTTTCAGGACTGGGTTCTTTGTCTTGGACAGAGCTAACAGCCTTTTCTGTTATTTCTTTTGACAGGCTGACATCCTTTGTGGTAACTTCTGCCTTAGTCAAAGGAACATCTTTTACGGGCCTAGTCTCCTTTTCTAAAGCAGGACTAGGTACTTTGTCCTGGATGGGGCTAGCAGCCTTTTCTGTAATTTCTTTTGGCGGGCTGTCATGCTTAGTGATACCTTCTTCCTTAGTCAAAGGAACATCTTTTTCAGGGCTTGGTTCTTTTTCTAGAACAGGACTTGGTACTTTGTCCTGTACAGGGCTAGCAACCTTTTCTGATATTTCTTTTGGCGGGCTGACATCCTTTGTGATACCTTCTTCCTTAGTCAAAGGAACATCTTTTTCTAGAACAGGACTTGGTACTTTGTCTTGTACAGGGCTACCAGCCTTTTCTGATATTTCTTTTGGCGGGCTGACATCCTTTGTGATACCTTCTTCCTTAGTCAAAGGAACATCTTTTTCAGGGCTTGGTTCTTTTTCTAGAACAGGACTTGGTACTTTGTCCTGGATGGGGCTAGCAGCCTTTTCAGTAACATCTTTTTCAGGGCTTGGTTCTTTTTCTAGAACAAGACTTGGTACTTTGTCCTGTACAGGGCTAGCAACCTTTTCTGATATTTCTTTTCGCGGGCTGACATCCTTTGTGATACCTTCTTCCTTAGTCAAAGGAACATCTTTTTCTAGAACAGGACTTGGTAATTTGTCCTGTACAGGGCTAGCAACCTTTTCTGTAATTTCTTTTGGCGGGCTGTCATGCTTTGTTATACCTTCTTCATTAGTCAAAGGAACATCTTTTTCAGGGCTTGGTTCTTTTTCTAGAACAGAACTTGGTACTTTGTCCTTGATGGGGCTAGCAGCCTTTTCTGTAATTTCTTTTGGCGGGGTGACATCCTTTGTGATAACTTCTGTCTTAGTTAAAGGAATATCTTTTTCAGGGCTTGGTTCTTTTTCTAGAACAGGACTTGGTACTTTGTCCTGGATGGGGCTAGCAGCCTTTTCTGGAATTTCTTTTGGTGGGCTGACATCCTTTGTGGTAACTTCTGCCTTAGTCTCAGAGACATCTTTAACAGGGCTTGTTTCCTTTTCTAAAGCAGGACTAGGAACTTTGTCCTGGATGGGGCTAGCAGCCTTTTCTGTAATTTCTTTTGGCGGGCTGACATCCTTTGTGATCATTTCTGCCTTAGTCACAGAAACATCTTTAACAGGGCTTGTTTCCTTTTCTAAAGCAGGACTAGGTACTTTGTCCTGGATGGGGCTAGAAGCCTTTTCTGTAATTTCTTTTGGCGGGCTGACATCCTTTGTGATACCTTCTTCCTTAGTCAAAGGAACATCTTTTTCAGAGCTTGGTTCTTTTTCTAGAACAGGACTTGGTACTTTGTCCTGGATGGGGCTAGCAGCCTTTTCTGGAATTTCTTTTGGTGGGCTGACATCCTTTGTGGTAACTTCTGCCTTAGTCTCAGAGACATCTTTAACAGGGCTTGTTTCCTTTTCTAAAGCAGGACTAGGAACTTTGTCCTGGATGGGGCTAGCAGCCTTTTCTGTTATTTCTTTTTGCGGGCTGACATCCTTTGTGATAACTTCTTCCTTAGTTAAAGGAACATCTTTTTCAGTGCTTGGTTCTTTTTCTAGAACAGGACTAGGTTCTTTGTCCTGGACGGGGCTAGCAGCCTTTTCTGTAATTTCTTTTGGCGGGCTGACATCCTTTGTGATACCTTCTTCCTTAGTTAAAGGAACATCTTTTTCAGTGCTTGGTTCTTTTTCTAGAACAGGACTAGGTTCTTTGTCCTGGACGGGGCTAGCAGCCTTTTCTGTAATTTCTTTTGGCGGGCTGACATCCTTTGTGATCACTTCTGCCTTAGTCTCAGAGACATCTTTAACAGGGCTTGTTTCCTTTTCTAAAGCAGGACTAGGTACTTTGTCCTGGATGGGGCTAGCAGCTTTTTCTGTAATTTCTTTTGGCGGGCTGACATCCTTTGTGATACCTTCTTCCTTAGTTAAAGGAATATCTTTTTCAGGGCTTGGTTCTTTTTCTAGAACAGGACTTGGTACTTTGTCCTGGATGGGGCCAGCAGCCTTTTCTGGAATTTCTTTTGGTGGGCTGACATCCTTTGTGGTAACTTCTGCCTTAGTCTCAGAGACATCTTTAACAGGGCTTGTTTCCTTTTCTAAAGCAGGACTAGGAACTTTGTCCTGGATGGGGCTAGCAGCCTTTTCTGTAATTTCTTTTGGCGGGCTGACATCCTTTGTGATACCTTCTTCCTTAGTCAAAGGAACATCTTTTTTTAGAACAGGACTTGGTAATTTGTCCTGTACAGGGCTAGCAGCCTTTTCTGTAATTTCTTTTGGCGGGCTGTCATGCTTTGTTATACCTTCTTCATTAGTCAAAGGAACATCTTTTTCAGGGCTTGGTTCTTTTTCTAGAACAGAACTAGGTTCTTTGTCCTGGACGGGGCTAGCAGCCTTTTCTGTAATTTCTTTTGGCGGGCTGACATCCTTTGTGATACCTTCTTCCTTAGTTAAAGGAACATCTTTTTCAGTGCTTGGTTCTTTTTCTAGAACAGGACTAGATTCTTTGTCCTGGACGGGGCTAGCAGCCTTTTCTGTAATTTCTTTTGGCGGGCTGACATCCTTTGTGATACCTTCTTCCTTAGTTAAAGGAACATCTTTTTCAGTGCTTGGTTCTTTTTCTAGAACAGGACTAGGTTCTTTGTCCTGGACGGGGCTAGCAGCCTTTTCTGTAATTTCTTTTGGCGGGCTGACATCCTTTGTGATAACTTCTTCCTTAGTCAAAGGAACATCTTTTTCAGAGCTTGGTTCTTTTTCTAGAACAGGACTTGGTACTTTGTCCTGGATGGGGCTAGCAGCCTTTTCTGTAATTTCTTTTGGCGGGCTGACATCCTTTGTGATAACTTCTGCCTTAGTCAAAGGGACATCTTTTACAGGGCTTGGTCCTTTTTCTAGAACATGTCTTGGTACTTTATCCTTGAAAGGGCTAGCAGGCTTTTCTGGAATTTCTTTTGGCGGGCTTACATCTTTTGTGATAACTTCTTCCTTAGTCAAGGGAACATCTTTATCAGGACTTCGTTCTTTTTCTAGAACAGGACTTTGTACTTTGTCCTGGACAGGGCTAGCAGCCTTTACTGGAATATCTTTTGGCGGGCTTACATCCTTTGTGATAACTTCTTCCTTAATCAAAGAAACATCTTTTACAGGGTTTGGTTCTTTTTCTAGAGCAGGACTATGTACTTTGTCCTGGACAGGGCTACCAGCCTTTTCTGTAATTTCTTTCAGCGGGCTGACATCCTTTGTGGTAACTACTGCCTTAGTCACAGAATCATCTTTAACAGGGCTTGGTTTTTTACCTAGAACAGGACTAGATACTTTGTCATGGACAAGGCCAGCAGACTTTTCTGTTATTTCTTGAAGCGGGCTTATATCCTTCGTGATACTTTCTGCCTTAGTCAAAGGAACATCTTTTTCAGGACTGGGTTCTTTGTCTTGGACAGAGCTAACAGCCTTTTCTGTTATTTCTTTTGACAGGCTGACATCCTTTGTGGTAACTTCTGCCTTAGTCAAAGGAACATCTTTTACGGGCCTAGTCTCCTTTTCTAAAGCAGGACTAGGTACTTTGTCCTGGATGGGGCTAGAAGCCTTTTCTGTAATTTCTTTTGGCGGGCTGACATCCTTTGTGATACCTTCTTCCTTAGTCAAAGGAACATCTTTTTCAGAGCTTGGTTCTTTTTCTAGAACAGGACTTGGTACTTTGTCCTGGATGGGGCTAGCAGCCTTTTCTGGAATTTCTTTTGGTGGGCTGACATCCTTTGTGGTAACTTCTGCCTTAGTCTCAGAGACATCTTTAACAGGGCTTGTTTCCTTTTCTAAAGCAGGACTAGGAACTTTGTCCTGGATGGGGCTAGCAGCCTTTTCTGTTATTTCTTTTTGCGGGCTGACATCCTTTGTGATAACTTCTTCCTTAGTTAAAGGAACATCTTTTTCAGTGCTTGGTTCTTTTTCTAGAACAGGACTAGGTTCTTTGTCCTGGACGGGGCTAGCAGCCTTTTCTGTAATTTCTTTTGGCGGGCTGACATCCTTTGTGATACCTTCTTCCTTAGTTAAAGGAACATCTTTTTCAGTGCTTGGTTCTTTTTCTAGAACAGGACTAGGTTCTTTGTCCTGGACGGGGCTAGCAGCCTTTTCTGTAATTTCTTTTGGCGGGCTGACATCCTTTGTGATCACTTCTGCCTTAGTCTCAGAGACATCTTTAACAGGGCTTGTTTCCTTTTCTAAAGCAGGACTAGGTACTTTGTCCTGGATGGGGCTAGCAGCTTTTTCTGTAATTTCTTTTGGCGGGCTGACATCCTTTGTGATACCTTCTTCCTTAGTTAAAGGAATATCTTTTTCAGGGCTTGGTTCTTTTTCTAGAACAGGACTTGGTACTTTGTCCTGGACAGGGCTAGCAGCCCTTTCTGTCATTTCTTTTGGCGGGCTGTCATGCTTTGTGATACCTTCTTCCTTAGTCAAAGGAACATCTTTTTCAGGGCTTAGTTCTTTTTCTAGAACAGGACTTGGTACTTTGTCCTGGATGGGGCTAGCAGCCTTTTCTGTAATTTCTTTTGGCGGGCTGACATCCTTTGTGATAACTTCTGCCTTAGTCAAAGGGACATCTTTTACAGGGCTTGGTTCTTTAACTAGAACAGGACCAAATACTTTGTCATGAACAGGGCTAGCAGACTTTTCTGTTATGTCTTTTGGCGGGCTTTTATCCTTTGTAATACCTACTTCCTTAGTCAAATGATCATCTTTTTTAGGACTAGATACTTTGTCCTGGACAGGGCTAGCAGCCTTTTCTGTTATTTCTTTTGGCAAACTGACATCCTTTGTGGTAACTTCTTCCTTAGTCAAAAGAACATCATTTTCAGGGCTTGGTTCTTTTTCTAGAACAGGACTTGGTACTTTGTCCTGGACAGGGCTAGCAACCTTTTCTGTAATTTTTTTTGGCGGGCTGACATCCTTTGTGATCACTACTGCCTTAGTCACAGAAACATCTATAACAGGGCTTGTTTCCTTTTCTAGAACAGGACTTGGTACTTTGTCCTGGACAGGGCTAGCAGCCTTTTCTGTTATTTCTTTCGGCGGGCTGACATCCTTTGTGATACCTTCTTCCTTAGTCAAAGGAACATCTTTTTCAGAGCTTGGTTCTTTTTCTAGAACAGGACTTGGTACTTTGTCCTGGATGGGGCCAGCAGCCTTTTCTGGAATTTCTTTTGGTGGGCTGACATCCTTTGTGGTAACTTCTGCCTTAGTCTCAGAGACATCTTTAACAGGGCTTGTTTCCTTTTCCAAAGCAGGACTAGGAACTTTGTCCTGGATGGGGCTAGCAGCCTTTTCTGTAATTTCTTTTGGCAGGCTGACATCCTTTGTGATACCTTCTTCCTTAGTCAAAGGAACATCTTTTTCAGAGCTTGGTTCTTTTTCTAGAACAGCACTTGGTACTTTGTCCTGGATGGGGCTAGCAGCCTTTTCTGGAATTTCTTTTGGTGGGCTGACATCCTTTGTGGTAACTTCTGCCTTAGTCTCAGAGACATCTTTAACAGGGCTTGTTTCCTTTTCTAAAGCAGGACTAGGAACTTTGTCCTGGATGGGGCTAGCAGCCTTTTCTGTAATTTCTTTTGGCGGGCTGACATCCTTTGTGATACCTTCTTCCTTAAATAAAGGAACATCTTTTTCAGTGCTTGGTTCTTTTTCTAGAACAGGACTAGATTCTTTGTCCTGGACGGGGCTAGCAGCCTTTTCTGTAATTTCTTTTGGCGGGCTGACATCCTTTGTGATACCTTCTTCCTTAGTTAAAGGAACATCTTTTTCAGTGCTTGGTTCTTTTTCTAGAACAGGACTAGGTTCTTTGTCCTGGACGGGGCTAGCAGCCTTTTCTGTAATTTCTTTTGGCGGGCTGACATCCTTTGTGATACCTTCTTCCTTAAATAAAGGAACATCTTTTTCAGTGCTTGGTTCTTTTTCTAGAACAGGACTAGATTCTTTGTCCTGGACGGGGCTAGCAGCCTTTTCTGTAATTTCTTTTGGTGGGCTGACATCCTTTGTGGTAACTTCTGCCTTAGTCTCAGAGACATCTTTAACAGGGCTTGTTTCCTTTTCTAAAGCAGGACTAGGAACTTTTTCCTGGATGGGGCTAGCAGCCTTTTCTGTAATTTCTTTTGGCGGGCTGACATCCTTTGTGATCATTTCTGCCTTAGTCACAGAAACATCTTTAACAGGGCTTGTTTCCTTTTCTAAAGCAGGACTAGGTACTTTGTCCTGGATGGGGCTAGAAGCCTTTTCTGTAATTTCTTTTGGCGGGCTGACATCCTTTGTGATACCTTCTTCCTTAGTCAAAGGAACATCTTTTTCAGAGCTTGGTTCTTTATCTAGAACAGGACTTGGTACTATGTCCTGGACAGGGCTAGCAGCCTTTTCTGTAATTTCTTTTGGCGGACTGACATCCTTTGTGGTAACTTCTGCCTTAGTCTCAGAGACATCTTTAACAGGGCTTGTTTCCTTTTCTAAAGCAGGACTAGGAACTTTGTCCTGGATGGGGCTAGCAGCCTTTTCTGTAATTTCTTTTGGCGGGCTGACATCCTTTGTGATACCTTCTTCCTTAAATAAAGGAACATCTTTTTCAGTGCTTGGTTCTTTTTCTAGAACAGGACTAGATTCTTTGTCCTGGACGGGGCTAGCAGCCTTTTCTGTAATTTCTTTTGGCGGGCTGACATCCTTTGTGATACCTTCTTCCTTAGTTAAAGGAACATCTTTTTCAGTGCTTGGTTCTTTTTCTAGAACAGGACTAGGTTCTTTGTCCTGGACGGGGCTAGCAGCCTTTTCTGTAATTTCTTTTGGCGGGCTGACATCCTTTGTGATAACTTCTGCCTTAGTCAAAGGAACATCTTTTTCAGAGCTTGGTTCTTTTTCTAGAACAGGACTTGGTATTTTGTCCTGGATGGGGCTAGCAGCCTTTTCTGGAATTTCTTTTGGTGGGCTGACATCCTTTGTGGTAACTTCTGCCTTAGTCTCAGAGACATCTTTAACAGGGCTTGTTTCCTTTTCTAAAGCAGGACTAGGAACTTTTTCCTGGATGGGGCTAGCAGCCTTTTCTGTAATTTCTTTTGGCGGGCTGACATCCTTTGTGATCATTTCTGCCTTAGTCACAGAAACATCTTTAACAGGGCTTGTTTCCTTTTCTAAAGCAGGACTAGGTACTTTGTCCTGGATGGGGCTAGAAGCCTTTTCTGTAATTTCTTTTGGCGGGCTGACATCCTTTGTGATACCTTCTTCCTTAGTCAAAGGAACATCTTTTTCAGAGCTTGGTTCTTTATCTAGAACAGGACTTGGTACTATGTCCTGGACAGGGCTAGCAGCCTTTTCTGTAATTTCTTTTGGCGGACTGACATCCTTTGTGGTAACTTCTGCCTTAGTCTCAGAGACATCTTTAACAGGGCTTGTTTCCTTTTCTAAAGCAGGACTAGGAACTTTGTCCTGGATGGGGCTAGCAGCCTTTTCTGTAATTTCTTTTGGCGGGCTGACATCCTTTGTGATACCTTCTTCCTTAAATAAAGGAACATCTTTTTCAGTGCTTGGTTCTTTTTCTAGAACAGGACTAGATTCTTTGTCCTGGACGGGGCTAGCAGCCTTTTCTGTAATTTCTTTTGGCGGGCTGACATCCTTTGTGATACCTTCTTCCTTAGTTAAAGGAACATCTTTTTCAGTGCTTGGTTCTTTTTCTAGAACAGGACTAGGTTCTTTGTCCTGGACGGGGCTAGCAGCCTTTTCTGTAATTTCTTTTGGCGGGCTGACATCCTTTGTGATCACTTCTGCCTTAGTCTCAGAGACATCTTTAACAGGGCTTGTTTCCTTTTCTAAAGCAGGACTAGGTACTTTGTCCTGGATGGGGCTTGCAGCTTTTTCTGTAATTTCTTTTTGCGGGCTTACATCCTTTGTAATACCTTCATCCTTAGTCAAAGGAACATCTTTTTCAGTGCTTGGTTCTTTTTCTAGAACAGGACTAGATTCTTTGTCCTGGACGGGGCTAGCAGCCTTTTCTGTAATTTCTTTTGGCGGGCTGACATCCTTTGTGATCACTTCTGCCTTAGTCTCAGAGACATATTTAACAGGCCTTGTTTCCTTTTCTAAAGCAGGACAAGGTACTTTGTCCTGGATGGGGCTAGCAGCCTTTTCTGTTATTTCTTTTGGCGGGCTGACATCCTTTGTGATCACTTCTGTCTGAGTCACAGAAACATCTTTAACAGGGCTTGTTTCCTTTTCTAAAGCAGGACTAGGTACTTTGTCCTGGATGGGGCTAGCAGCCTTTTCTGTAATTTCTTTTGGCGGGCTGACATCCTTTGTGATACCTTCTTCCTGAGTTAAAGGAACTTCTTTTTCTGGGCTTGGTTCTTTTCTTAGAACAGGACTAGGTTCTTTGTCCTGGATGGGGCTAGCAGCCTTTTCTGTAATTTCTTTTGGCGGACTGACATCCTTTGTGATCACTACTGCCTTAGTCACAGAAACATCTTTAACAGGGCTTGTTTCCTTTTCTAAAGCAGGACTAGGTACTTTGTCCTGGATGGGGCTAGCAGCCTTTTCTGTAATTTCTTTTGGCGGGCTGACATCCTTTGTGATACCTTCTTCCTGAGTTAAAGGAGCTTCTTTTTCTGGGCTTGGTTCTTTTCTTAGAACAGGACTAGGTTCTTTGTCCTGGATGGGGCTAGCAGCCTTTTCTGTAATTTCTTTTGGCGGGCTGACATCCTTTGTGATACCTTCTTCCTTAGTTAAAGGAGCTTCTTTTTCTGGGCTTGGTTCTTTTCTTAGAACAGGACTTGGTACTTCTCCTTGGACAGGGCTAGCTGCCTTTTCTGTAATTTCTTTTTGCGGGCTTACATCCTTTGTAATACCTTCATCCTTAGTCAAAGGAACATCTTTTTCAGTGCTTGGTTCTTTTTCTAGAACAGGACTAGGTTCTTTGTCCTGGACAGGGCTAGCAGCCTTTTCTGTAATTTCTTTTGGCGGGCTGACATCCTTTGTGATCACTTCTGCCTTAGTCTCAGAGATATCTTTAACAGGGCTTGTTTCCTTTTCTAAAGCAGGACTAGGTACTTTGTCCTGGATGGGGCTAGCAGCCTTTTCTGTTATTTCTTTTGGCGGGCTGACATCCTTTGTGATCACTTCTGTCTGAGTCACGGAAACATCTTTAACAGGGCTTGGTTCCTTTTCTGAAGCAGGACTAGTTACTTTGTCCTGGATGGGACTAGCAGCCTTTTCTAGAATTTCTTTCGGCGGGCTGACATCCTTTGTGATACCTTCTTCCTTAGTTAAAGGAACATCTTGTTCAGTGCTTGGTTCTTTTTCTAGAACAGGACTAGGTTCTTTGTCCTGGACGGGGCTAGCAGCCTTTTCTGTAATTTCTTTTGGCGGGCTGACATCCTTTGTGATCACTTCTGCCTTAGTCTCAGAGATATCTTTAACAGGGCTTGTTTCCTTTTCTAAAGCAGGACTAGGTACTTTGTCCTGGATGGGGCTAGCAGCCTTTTCTGTTATTTCTTTTGGCGGGCTGACATCCTTTGTGATCACTTCTGTCTGAGTCACAGAAACATCTTTAACAGGGCTTGTTTCCTTTTCTGAAGCAAGACTAGTTACTTTGTCCTGGATGGGACTAGCAGCCTTTTCTAGAATTTCTTTCGGCGGGCTGACATCCTTGGTGGTAACTTCTTCCTTAGTCAAAGGAACATCTTTTTCAGAGCTTGGTTCTTTATCTAGAACAGGACTTGGTACTATGTCCTGGACAGGGCTAGCAGCCTTTTCTGTAATTTCTTTTGGCGGACTGACATCCTTTGTGATCACTACTGCCTTAGTCACAGAAACATCTTTAACAGGGCTTGTTTCCTTTTCTAAAGCAGGACTAGGTACTTTGTCCTGGATGGGGCTAGCAGCCTTTTCTGTAATTTCTTTTGGCGGGCTGACATCCTTTGTGATACCTTCTTCCTGAGTTAAAGGAGCTTCTTTTTCTGGGCTTGGTTCTTTTCTTAGAACAGGACTAGGTTCTTTGTCCTGGATGGGGCTAGCAGCCTTTTCTGTAATTTCTTTTGGCGGGCTGACATCCTTTGTGATACCTTCTTCCTTAGTTAAAGGAGCTTCTTTTTCTGGGCTTGGTTCTTTTCTTAGAACAGGACTTGGGACTTGTCCTTGGACAGGGCTAGCTGCCTTTTCTGTAATTTCTTTTGGCGGGCTGTCATGCTTTGTGATACCTTCTTCCTTAGTCAAAGGAACATCTTTTTCAGGGCTTGGTTCTTTTTCTAGAACAGGACTTGGTACTTTGTCCTGGACAGGGCTAGCAGCCTTTTCTGTTATTTCTTTTGGCGGGCTGACATCCTTTGTAATACCTTCTTCCTTAGTCAAAGAAACATCTTTTTCTAGATCAGGACTTGGTTCTTTGTCCTGTACAGGGCTAACAGCCTTTTCTGTAATTTCTTTTGACGGCCTGTCATGCTTTGTGATACCTTCTTCCTTAGTCAAAGGAACATCTTTTTCTGGGCTTGGTTCTTTTTCTAGAACAGGACTTGGTACTTTGTCGTGGATGGGGCTAGCAGCCTTTTCTGTAACATCTTTTTCAGGGCTTGGTTCTTTTTCTAGAACAGGACTTGGTACTTTGTCCTGTACAGGGCTAGCAACCTTTTCTGATATTTCTTTTGGCGGGCTGACATCCTTTGTGATACCTTCTTCCTTAGTCAAAGGAACATCTTTTTCTAGATCTGGACTTGGTACTTTGTCCTGTACAGGGCTAGCAGCCTTTTCTGGAATTTCTTTAGGTGGGCTGACATGCTTTGTGATACCTTCTTCCTTAGTCAAAGGAACATCTTTTTCAGGGCTTGGTTCTTTTTCTAGAACAGGACTTGGTTCTTTGTCCTGGATGGGGCTAGCAGCCTTTTCTGGAATTTCTTTTGGCGGGCTGACATCCTTTGTGGTAACTTCTTCCTTAGTCTCAGAGACTTCTTTAACAGGGCTTGTTTCCTTTTCTAAAGCAGGACTTGGTACTTTGTCCTGGATGGGGCTAACAGCCTTTTCTGTTATTTCTTTTGGCGAGCTGACATCCTTTGTGATACCTTCTTCCTTAGTCAAAGAAACATCTTTTTCAGAGCTTGATTCTTTTTCTAGAACAGGACTTGGTACTTTGTCCTGGATGGGGCTAGCAGCCTTTTCTGGAATTTCTTTTGGTGGGCTGACATCCTTTGTTGTAACTTCTTCCTTAGTCAAAGGAACATCTTTTTCAGGGCTTGGTTCTTTTTCTAGAACAGGACTTGGTTCTTTGTCCTGGATGGGGCTAGCAGCCTTTTCTGGAATTTCTTTTGGCGGGCTGACATCCTTTGTGGTAACTTCTTCCTTAGTCTCAGAGACATCTTTAACAGGGCTTGTTTCCTTTTCTAAAGCAGGACTTGGTACTTTGTCCTGAATTGGGCTAGCAGCCTTTTCTGTTATTTCTTTTGGCGAGCTGACATCCTTTGTGATACCTTCTTCCTTAGTCAAAGGAACATCTTTTTCAGAGCTTGATTCTTTTTCTAGAACAGGACTTGGTACTTTGTCCTGGATGGGGCTAGCAGCCTTTTCTGGAATTTCTTTTGGTGGGCTGACATCCTTTGTTGTAACTTCTTCCTTAGTCAAAGGAACATCTTTTTCTAGATCTGGACTTGGTACTTTGTCCTCTACAGGGCTAGCAGCCTTTTCTGTAATTTCTTTTGGTGGGCTGTCATGCTTTGTGATACCTTCTTCCTTAGTCAAAGGAACATCTTTTACAGGGCTTGGTTCTTTTTCTAGTACAGGACTTGGTATTTTGTCCTGGATGGAGATAGCAGCCTTTTCTGGAATTTCTTTAGGTGGACTGACATGCTTTGTGATACCTTCTTCCTTAGTCAAAGGAACATCTTTTTCTAGATCTGGACTTGGTACTTTGTCCTGTACAGGGCTAGCAGCCTTTTCTGTAATTTCTTTTGGCGGGCTGTCATGCTTTGTGATACCTTCTTCCTTAGTCAAAGGAACATCTTTTACAGGGCTTGGTTCTTTTTCTAGAACAGGACTTGGTATTTTGTCCTGGATGGAGATAGCAGCCTTTTCTGGAATTTCTTTAAGTGGACTGACATGCTTTGTGATACCTTCTTCCTTAGTCAAAGGAACATCTTTTTCAGGGCTTGGTTCTTTTTCTAGAACAGGACTTGGTACTTTGTCCTGGACTGGGCTAGCAGCCTTTTCTGTTATTTCTTTTGGCGAGCTGACATCCTTTGTGATACCTTCTTCCTTAGTCAAAGGAACATCTTTTTCTAGATCTGGACTTGGTACTTTGTCCTGTACAGGGCTAGCAGCCTTTTCTGGAATTTCTTTAGGTGGACTGACATGCTTTGTGATACCTTCTTCCTTAGTCAAAGGAACATCTTTTTCAGGGCTTGGTTCTTTTTCTAGAACAGGACTTGGTACTTTGTCCTGGACAGGGCTAGCAGCCTTTTCTGTTATTTCTTTTGGCGAGCTGACATCCTTTGTGATACCTTCTTCCTTAGTCAAAGGAACATCTTTTTCTAGATCTGGACTTGGTACTTTGTCCTGTACAGGGCTAGCAGCCTTTTCTGTAATTTCTTTTGGCGGGCTGTCATGCTTTGTGATACCTTCTTCCTTAGTCAAAGGAACATCTTTTTCAGGGCTTGGTTCTTTTTCTAGAACAGGACTTGGTATTTTGTCCTGGATGGGGCTAGCAGCCTTTCCTGGAATTTCTTTAGGTGGGCTGACATGCTTTGTGATACCTCCTTCCTTAGTCAAAGGAACATCTTTTTCAGGGCTTGGTTCTTTTTCTAGAACAGGACTTGGTACTTTGTCCTGGACAGGACTAGCAGCCTTTTCTGTTATTTCTTTTGGCGGGCTGTCATGCTTTGTGATACCTTCTTCCTTAGTCAAAGCAAAATCTTTTTCAGGGCTTGGTTCTTTTTTTAGAACAGGACTTGGTACTTTGTCCTGGATGGGGCTAGCAGCCTTTTCTGGAATTTCTTTTGGCGGGCTGACATCCTTTGTGGTAACTTCTTCCTTAGTCTCAGAGACATCTTTAACAGGGCTCGTTTCCTTTTCTAAAGCAGGACTAGGTACTTTGTCCGGGATTGGGCTGGCAGCCTTTTCTGTTATTTCTTTTAGCGGGCTGACATCCTTTGTGATCACATCTGCCTTTGTCACAGAAACATCTTTAATAGGGCTTGGTTCTTTTTCTAGAACAGGACTTAGTACTTTGTCCTGGACAGGGCTAACAGCCTTTTCTGTTATTTCTTTTTGCGGGCTTACATCCTTTGTGATACCTTCTTCCTTAGTCAAAGGAACATCTTTTTCAGAGCTTGGTTCTTTTTCTAGAACAGGACTTGGTATTTTGTCCTGGATGGGGCTAGCAGCCTTTTCTGGAATTTCTTTTGGTGGGCTGACATCCTTTGTGGTAACTTCTTCCTTAGTCAAAGGAACATCTTTTTCAGGGCTTGGTTCTTTTTCTAGAACAGGGCTTGGTACTTTGTCCTGGATGGGGCTAACAGCCTTTTCTGGAATTTCTTTTGGCGGGCTGACATCCTTTGTGGTAACTTCTTCCTTAGTCTCAGAGACATCTTTAACAGGACTCGTTTCCTTTTCTAAAGCAGGACTAGGTACTTTGTCCTTGACAGCGCTAGTAGCCTTTTCTGTAATTTCTTTTAGCGGGCTGACATCCTTTGTGATCACATCTGCCTTTGTCACAGAAACATCTTTAACAGGGCTTGGTTCTTTTTCTAGAACAGGACTTGGTACTTTGTCCTGGACAGGGCTAGCAGCCTTTTCTGTTATTTCTTTTGGCGGGCTGACATCCTTTGTGATACCTTCTTCCTTAGTTAAAGGAACATCTTTGTCAGTGCTTGGTTCTTTTTCTAGAACAGGACTAGGTTCTTTGTCCTGGACGGGGCTAGCAGCCTTTTCTGTAATTTCTTTTGGCGGGCTGACATCCTTTGTGAGCACTTCTGCCTTAGTCTCAGAGACATCTTTAACAGGGCTTGTTTCCTTTTCGAAAATAGGACTAGGTACTTTGTCCTGGATGGGGCTAGCAGCCTTTTCTGGAATTTCTTTTGGTGGGCTGACATCCTTTGTGATACCTTCTTCCTTAGTTAAAGGAACATCTTTTTCAGGGCTTGGTTCTTTTTCTAGAACAGGACTTGATACTTTGTCCTGGATGGGGCTAGCAGCCTTTTCTGTAATTTCTTTTGGTGGGCTGACATCCTTTGTGATACCTTCTTCCTTAGTTAAAGGAACATCATCGTCTGGGCTTGATTCTCTTTCTAGAACAGGACTTGGCACTTTGTCCTCGACAGGGCTAGCAGCCTTTTCTGTTTTTTCTTTTGTCGGGCTGACATCCTTTGTGGTAACTTCTTCCTTAGTTAAAGGAACATCATCATCAGGGCTTGATTTGCTTTCTAGAACAGGACTTGGTTCTTTGTCCTCGACAGGGCTAGCAGCCTTTTCTGTTTTTTTTTTTGTCGGGCTGACATTCTTTGTGATAACTTCAGCCTTAGTCACAGCAACATCTCTAACAGGACTTGTCTTCTTTTCTACAGCAGGAATAGGTACTTTGTCCTGGATGGGGCTTGCAGCCTTCGCTGGAATTTCTTTTGGCGGGCTGACATCCATTGTGATACCTTCTTCCGTAGTGAAAGGAACATCTTTTTCAGGACTAGATACTTTGACCTGGACAGGGCTAGCAGCCTTTTCTGTAATTTCTTTTGTCGGGCTGACATCCTTTGTGATAACTTCTGCCTTAGTCAAAGGCATATCTTTTTCAGGGCTTGGTTCTTTAACTAGAACAGGACTAGATACTTTGTCATGAACAGGGCTAGCAGACTTTTCTGTTATTTCTTTTGGCGGGCTTATATCCTTCGTGATATCTTCTTCCTTAGTCAAAGGAACATCTTTTTCAGGGCCTGGTTCTTTTTCTAAAGCAAGACTAGGCACTTTGTCTTCGACAGGGCTAGCAGCCTTTTCTGTAATTTCTTCTGGTGGGCTGACATCCTTTGTGAAACCTTCTTCCTTAGTTAAAGGAACATCTTTTTCAGGACTTGGTTCTTTTTCCTGGACAGGGCTAGCAGCTTTTTCTGTAATTTCTTTTGGCAGGCTGACATCCTTTGTGATAACTCCTTCCTTAATCACAGAAACATCTTTTACAGGGCTTGGTTCTTTTCCTAGAACAGAACTTGGTACTTTGTCCTGGACAGGGCTACCAGCCTTTTCTGTTATTTCTTTTGGCGGACTGACATCCTTTATGATAACTTCTTCCTTAGTTAAAAGAACATCTTTTACAGGGCTTGGTTCTTTACTTAGAACAGGACTAGATACTTTGTCCTGGACAGGGCTAGCAGACTTTTCTTTTATTTCTTTTGGCGGGCTTATATCTCTCGTGATACCTTCCTGCTTAGTCAAAGGAACATCTTTTTCTAGAACAGGACTTGGTACTATGTCCTGGACAGGGCTAGCAGCCTTTTCTGTAAATTCTTTTGGCGGGCTGACATCCTTAGTAATCATTTCTTCCTTAGTCAAAGGAACATCTTTTTCTAGAACAGGACTTGGTACTATGTCCTGGACAGGGCTAGCAGACTTTTCTGTAATTTCTTTTGGCGGGCTGACATCCTTTGTAATAATTTCTTCCTTAGTCAAGGGAACATCTTTTTCTAGATCAGGACTTGGTACTTTGTCCTGTACAGGGCTAGCAGACTTTTCTGTAATATCTTTTGGCGGGCTGACATCCTTTGTGATATCTTCATCCTTAGTCAAAAGAACATCTTTTTCAGTGCTTGGTTCTTTTTCTAGAACAGGACTAGGTACTTTGTCCTGGATGGTGCTAGCAGCCTTTTCTGTAATTTCTTTTGGCGGGCTGACATCCTTTGTGATAACTTCTGCCTTAATCACAGAAACATCTTTTACCGGGCTTGGTTCTTTTCCTAAAACAGGACTAGATACTTTGTCCTGGACAGGGCTAGCAGACTTTTCTTTTATTTCTTTTGGCGGACTGACATCCTTTGTGATAACTTCAGCCTTAGTCACAGAAACATCTTTAGCAGGACTTGTCTCCTTTTCTAAAGCAGGACTAGGTACTTTGTCCTGGATGGGGCTAGGAGCCTTTTCTGGAATTTCTTTTGGCGGGCTGACATCCTTTGTGATAATTTCAGCCTTAGTCAAAGGAACATCTTTTACAGGACTTGGTTCTTTACCTAGAACAGGACTAGATACTTTGTCTTGGACAGGGCTAGCAGACTTTTCTTTTATTTCTTTTTGCGGGCTTATACCCTTCGTGATACCTTCTCCATTAGTCAAAGGAACATCTTTTTCAGGACTTGGTTCTTTGTCCTGGACAGGGCTAGCAGCCTTTTCTGTAATTTCTTTTGGCGGGCTGACATCCTTTGTGATAACTTCTGCCTTAATCACAGAAACATCTTTTACCGGGCTTTTTTCTTTTCCTAAAACAGGACTAGATACTTTGTCCTGGACAGGGCTAGCAGACTTTTCTTTTATTTCTTTTGGCGGGCTTATATCTCTCGTGATACCTTCCTGCTTAGTCAAAGGAACATCTTTTTCTAGAACAGGACTTGGTACTATGTCCTGGACAGGGCTAGCAGCCTTTTCTGTAAATTCTTTTGGCGGGCTGACATCCTTAGTAATCATTTCTTCCTTAGTCAAAGGAACATCTTTTTCTAGAACAGGACTTGGTACTATGTCCTGGACAGGGCTAGCAGACTTTTCTGTAATTTCTTTTGGCGGGCTGACATCCTTTGTAATAATTTCCTCCTTAGTCAAAGGAACATCTTTTTCTAGAACAGGACTTGGTACTATGTCCTGGACAGGACTAGCAGCCTTTTCTGTAATTTCTTTTGGCGGGCTGACATCCTTAGTAATAATTTCTTCCTTAGTCAGAGGAACATCTTTTTCTAGAACAGGACTTGTTAGTATGTCCTGGACAGGGCTAGCAGCCTTTTCTGTAATTTCTTTTGGCGGGCTGACATCCTTAGTAATAATTTCTTCCTTAGTCAAAGGAACATCTTTTTCTAGAACAGGACTTGGTACTATGTCCTGGACTGGGCTAGTAGACTTTTCTGTAATTTCTTTTGGCGGGCTGACAGCCTTTATAATAATTTGTTCCTTAGTCACAGAAACATCTTTAATAGGTATTGTTTCCTTTTTCAAAGCAGGACTAGGCCCTTTGTCCTGGATGGGGCTAGCAGCCTTTGCTGGAATTTCTTTTGGTGGGCTGATATCGTTTGTGATACCTTCTTCCTTAGTTAAAGGAACATCTTTTTCAGGGCTTGGTTCTTTTTTTAGAACAGCACTTGGTACTTTGTCCTCGACAGGGCTAGCAGCCTTTTCTATCATTTCTTTTGGCGGGCTGACATCCTTTGTGATACCTTCTTCCTTAGTTAAAGGAACATTTTTTTCAGGGCTTGGTTCTCTTCCGAGAACAGGACTTGATACTTTGTCCTGGACAGGGCTACCATTCTTTTCTGTTATTTCTTTTGGCGGGCTGATATCCTTTGTGATACCTTCTTCCTTAGTTAAAGGAACATCTTTTTTAGGGCTTGGTTCTTTTTCTAGAACAGGACTTGGTACTTTGTCCTGGATGGGGCTAGCAGCCTTTTCTGGAATTTCTTTTGGCGGGCTGACATCCTTTGTGATACCTTCTTCCTTAGTTAAAGGAACATCTTCTACGAGGCTTGGTTCTTTTCCTAGAACAGGACTTGATTCTTTGACCTGGACAGGGCTACCAGCCTTTTCTATTATTTCTTTTGGCGGGCTGACATCCGTTGTGGTAACTTCTTCCTTGGTTAAAGAAACATCTTTAACAGGGCTTGTTTCCTTTTCTAAAGCAGGACTAGGTACTTTGTCCTGGATGGGACTAGCAGCCTTTTCTGTAATTTCTTTTGGCGGGCTGACATCCTTTGTGATAACTTCTGCCTTAGTCACAGAAACATATTTTTCAGGGCTTGGTTCTCTTCCTAGAACAGGACTTGGTACTTTGTCCTGGACAGGGCTACCATCTTGTTCTGTTATTTCTTTTGGCGGGCTGATATCCTTTGTGATACCTTCTTCCTCAGTTAAAGGAACATCTTTTTTAGGGCCTGGTTCTTTTTCTAGAACAGGACTTGGTACTTTGTCCTGGATGGGGCTAGCAGCCTTTTCTGTCATTTCTTTTGGCGGGCTGACATCCTTTGTGATACCTTCTTCCTTAGTTAAAGGAACATATTTTTCAGGGCATGGTTCTTTTCCTAGAACAGGACTTGATACTTTGACCTGGACAGGGCTACCAGACTTTACTATTATTTCTTTTGGCGGGCTGACATCCTTTGTGGTAACTTCTTCCTTGGTTAAAGAAACATCTCTAACAGGGCTTGTTTCCTTTTCTAAAGCAGGACTAGGTACTTTGTCCTGGATGGGGCTAGCAGCCTTTTCTGTCATTTCTTTTGGCGGGCTGACATCCTTTGTGATACCTTCTTCCTTAGTTAAAGGAACATTTTTTTCAGGGCTTGGTTCTTTTTCTAGAACAGGACTTGGTACTTTGACCTCGACAGTGCTAGCAGCCTTTTCTGTTATTTCTTTTGGCGGGCTGACATCCTTTGTGGTAACTTCTTCCTTAGTTAAAGAAACATCTTTTTCAGGGCTTGTTTCTCTTCCTAGAACAGGACTTGGTACTTTGTCCTGGACTGGGCTCCCAGCCTTTTCTGTTATTTCTTTTGACGGGCTGACTTCCTTTGTGATACCTTCTACCTTTGTCACAGAAACATCTTTAACAGGGCTTCTTTCCTTTACTAAAGCAGGACTAGCTACTTTGTCCTGGATAGGGCTAGCAGCCTTTTCTGGAATTTCTTTTGGCTTGCTTACTTCCCTGTCGGTGGTTACTTTCTTTGTCAAAGATAATTCTTTGACAAGGCTAGGCTCCTTTTCCAAAGCAGGAATTGGAACTTTTTCTTGGATAGGGCTAGCAGACTTAACAGAAACTATATTAGATTGGATTATATCCTTGTTGATCATATCGTCTTTTTTATGAGTATCATCTTGGACCTGACTAGGTTCTTTCATTATTCCTTGTTCATTGCTAATGCTTACTTCATCTTCTTTAGTCTGAATATGGATATCGATTTCTATAGCGTCTTTTTTAAATAATGGTAAATCATTATCTTTCACTTTAATTGTGGAGTCACTTTTATCTAATGTTTGTTTTGCTGTAATAAATACTTTGGAAAGTTTTTTGTTGTCAACGATTTTGCTTTTAAAATTGTAATCAGAAATATATATTGTAATGATATTGACAATTGTAGGAACGTCTGTAATGAACATTTCTTTTGTCGTATTTACAGTCATCTTTTCCTTGTATTTTTGTTTGGTTCGAGTTGTGAGTATATCTTTTACTGTTACAATGGATAACTTTTGTTTTATATGTTTATCATGTAATAAGACAATATCTTCTTCTTGTTTTTTAACAATTTGTTGATTTTCAAGGATGGTGAAATCAGATAGTTCGTTTATTTGAGATTCAGTTTTATCGTTGATATCAGTCAACATAGAGCTTCCTTCAATTACTATTATGATAGTACCATTGGGATATTCATTTGTTGTTGTTATTATAGTGACAATCTTTAACATTTGAGTGATTTCATTTTTATGGATAAATTTAGTTTTTATTACTCGAGTCACAGTAAGTTTTTTGATTATGGTATCATTTTCATTAATCTCCTCTTTTTTGTCTAAAATTGTTTCCTCTGGTTCATCAAAGACAATATAGTTTGTCAAATAATCTTGTACGTCTTCATTAAAAGACAACAATTCTAGCATATTTTTTTCAAAATCTGTAACATCTTTGTTAGTGGTTTCTATTACAGTTTTTCGTGTATCTTCGATTTTTATTTTTTCTTTTGTAGTTTCTGCAATTTTCTCAGTCTTTCTACTAAACAAACCTTTAGCTTTGCTTAGCTTTTCGTCAAACTTATTCATGAAACTTCCTATTACAGATTTATTCTCTTTTTTCTTTTCTTTCGTCGGAACAATTGACTCATTAATTTGTTCTTTTTCTTTTTCAAGTATTTCTTGTTTTGTTTTATTAACTATTTGTTTAATGTCATTAGTGTCCAATGAAGGAGCAATCAACTCAGCAATTTTAATTTGTTCCTTTTGTTTAAGGTCTGTCATTTTTTCTTCTAACTTTTCTAATGTTTTGGCAGAATCCAATGTGATACTTACTCGTTTTTCTGTCAATTGGCCATCAGTTTCTTGTTTCACCTCTGGCAATATACACGTTAAAGCATGTTTGTCCTGAATTTCTGTATTTATTTTTTTTGTTTCGCTTACAACAGTTTTTTCTGAAGGATCGCTGATATCTTCCGATGTAACGGATTTAATAGGGGATACTTCTTTATAGGTTTTCTCAATTTCAGTATCTGATTTAACAACAGAATCAACTTCATCACTTTTTGGTACCAGCGATTCATCTACATATTTTATTGAAGTTATATTTTGTTCATCAGACAAGAATTCTTTTGTAATTTCAGTGATATTTTCGCAAGGCAAAAATTTTTCTGGGGATTTTAACAAGATTGGTGATTTTTCTGCAATCAATTGGTCTAATGATTTATCCGATTTTAAAACTTCAGCAACATCAGCAACAATTTTTTCTACTTCTTTAGGACTGATAGGAAGCTTTTCAGTTTGTTCTAAAATTTGAGCTTCTTCTATTTCTTTTTCTACATCTTCTGGTATTGAAGGTATCTTTTCAGGCATATGTAGATCTTCAACAACGACAATATCATCTTTTATGGGTGAATCAACAGTTGTTATATGCGTTTCTCTGAGTTTTTCAGTAAATTGTGAAAAGTTATATCGCTCATCATCGTATTCTTTCACAGGTTCCAAAGATTTTGCAGATTTTTCAAGTTTAGAGGGTTCATGATACATAGGCGAGTCAGGGGCAGAACCCGGAGTTACGGTCACCAATTCTGGGTGTGATAGACGTTGAGTTGTACTTACAATCACATCTTGAACAGTATTTGTTTCTTTAGGTGAGGCAGTGGGTTTAATTACTATAGACAGGTCCCTAGGAACTTTAATGTCTTTTTGAAGTATATCAATTTTACGTTTACTAACATCTTCGCTAACAGGAGTCTTTTTTTCCTCGTAAGTCCTGTAATCAACTTCTTCGTGTAATGGTAAATCTGCTACTTCGTCAGGTGTTTTTACAATTTCTCTTATAAGTGTCTGCTGTGGAGTTTGTTTAGAAATTTTTTCGAAGCTAGTAAACTTTTGTATGTCAATTAAAGATTTGGGGACGGAAACTTCCTTAGTTAGTTCCTTTACATATTTTTCTTCAACCAACTCATCTTCTTTTATATCATCTAACGTCATTCGTTCATCTTCGGGCAGTGTAGGTGCCGTTGTGGCACCTGATTCGATTGTGGTTGATACTTTCTCTTCAGGCTGTGATTCTTGTATTACATTATCAATCGAGTCTTTTGGTTTTATAGCACTTTTGCTATCTGATGTCTTTTTTTCACTACTAATATCTTGTTTTTCTTCAACACTTATTGAATGCTCTTTAGAATCAGCAGGTTTATCTTGGTCACCATTTTGAGTTGTGGTTTCAGGCTTAAAATCTGCTTGTATTACATTGATTTGCTTCTTTTCAGTATCCTCTTTATCTTTTATGTGTTTCTGTAGCTCATCTTCTTTCTCAACGACAGAATCTTCTGTATAATGCTCGACTTCTTCCTTTTCTATAATTAAATACTCTTCTTCAAAATCACCGTCAATGTTTCCTGTTTTAGTATCATCTAGCAGACAAGTAATCTTTTCTATATCAGATCTGCCAACGTATTCAACTCGTTCTTCCACTTCACTATCTCTATTAAAGACAGCTTCGATTTCTCTAACAATTTCTTGCTCTTCTCGCTCATCAAGCTCTTGTTGTTTGATCTCATCGAAAGATTTTGAGGTTTCCTCATCAGACTTTTTAGCCTCTTTTAAAATGTCTTCGTAATTAACTCTTTGTAATCCAATAAGCTTAGACGTATCAGCCTTTGAAGACTTTATACTCTTTGATGGACTCTTAGTAGATTTGAGTCCCTTAATTGGGGATGTTACTGGCCTAGGTCTTCTAGATATTGGCTCTCGTTTCGTTTTAGGTTCCCTTTTTTCACCTGTTTTTTGTATTAAATCACGTTTTGGCGAAGCTTGTTTATATTTCGACTCAACCACTCTTCTGTTGCTTGCTTCTTTAACGCTTTTTGCCGGTGTGCTTCCGGGGCTAACTTTTCTGGTCTTTAGTTTTACTTTATCTTTCACTAAATGCGACTGACTTTTGACATCAACAGATTTCTTTGGAGTTGTAGGCGGCGATTTTTTGTCATCAGCCACAATTTTCTTATCTAAAGAAGTCGTAGCTTTTCGATCTGTACTTTTTTGCGTTATCCGATTTGTTCTACTTTTTGTCACCGAAGCATACAATTCAGATTTAGGTTTTTCAGATTTTTTCTTTACGTCAGCTTTTAATTTATTGTCTACATCGATTTTCTTTGTATCGAATTTTAAGTGTTCATCGGTTTTATCCATCCGTTTAGTCTTTATATCTGCAGATTTTTCTTTTTTCTTTCCTTTTTTCTGCTTGCTATCTTTTGCAATATCATTTTGAAGTATTTTTTCATCTAATTTTGTGTCTACATTACTTATGATAGCCTCATTTAAAACAGAATCTAAGTGTTTATTCTCTTCATCAACAAGTTCACTTATTAACTTATTGTCAATGACATTATTTGAAACTTCTTTAATTTTATCAATCTTTGATACCTGCATATCACTCTCAATACTCTTTTCATCTTTTTTTTCAATCTTATCTCGATTTATCTTGGAAGCTAGAGATTTTGTGTTCTTTATGGGTGCAGAAGTATTCAAACTGGCCGAAGTTTTGCTTGTTACAATGTTAGACGCAGCGGACATCTGTCTTCCTGTATATGTTGGACGTTGAAGAAATTCTAGATGTTTTAGTTTTTCTAACCCTTCAAATATTTTATGTTGTGGTGTAGAACCAGGAAACATAATTCTAGTTATGTTGTCATCAGGGTTTGCCGGTCGCCAGACTAATAATGCACATATTGAGACCAAGTTGGGAATTGGAAAATTAAAAGGTCCAGATGCACTAGAACCTTCAAAAAGGGTTTGTTCGCTGTTATGCCACCTTTTTAAAAAATCACGTACGTATTTGGAGTCTTTGGACGGATTTAAAACAAACATATCCAATGTGCCTGTAAAAAATAGTAAATAAGTTTAATAAACGATTTTAGTTACTTTTTAATTTAACACACTAAGTATCTATAAACAATTACCATGTCCAACTTTGTGGTATAAGTTAATTGGTTCTGGGCTACGATAGCAATGTTGTGGCTTGAGGTTAATATGTCGGAGATCAGCCATCATGTCAGAGCCAGCCTGCAGCAAGGACACCAAGAGGGGATCTGAGTCCTTATCTCCATCAGGACTTGATACGCCACGCCGATCCTAAAATACATAAAGCCTGTGAAAATGTATCAATTAAACTGCTTAAAAAATAAAAATATGATGTTGAGATACTTATTGTAAAAAAAGAATGCACAAAATCATAGCAATTGATGTCGATGAAGAAACAAAATATAATTATAATTTAATAATTGGATGGATATTAATAATAAACTGGAAAATTTATCAATTCCAAATACCTTTTATTATCTCTGTACTAGGTTGATATGTTGTCTTAGATAAACATTATATTTTAAGACCATTATAATATGTTATTTACGCCACACACAATTCTTAGTAATTTTCAAACAACAATTTTCATTTGATATTTAATAATAATATAAAAAGTACCTATATTATATAGTATGCACCATTTTTTTATAGAACAGGGGCAAACGGGCAGGAAGCTCACCTGATCTCTCAATGCTAGAGGTGCCCATGCACTCTCAATGCTAGAGGGCTCGCAAGTGCGTTGCCAACCTTTTAACTTTAATTGGAACGCTCTTATTATTATCGAGTAAATCTCCTTGATCATGGTGAGTTTCATATTTTAAACAAACCGGAACTTTTAAATTCAATTATTTTATATGTACCTATTTAATATGATATATCTTAATGTATTCATTAAGAACATATTGTCTTACTTCAAGATTACAGAAAAAATGTCCTATCTGTGGGTAGACATTGGCTGTAGCTTTCCTGTGCAACACAGCAGCCATGCCAGACATGGAGCAGTTGTTCAACCGTGTGAACAGGACAGCATCCAGTCTGTCCAGATGACGGGCAAAGTCCCACCAACACGCCTTGCGGGAGAAACCGCCATCAACTGTACAAAATAAAATAAAACACGTTTATTTTGGAACATAAGATCATCATGGTATCACTTATTACACGTCATTAAATGCGAGCCTGTTCGCATCCCTATTCATCGGCAAAGAAGACAGTGGGTGTTGGCCGAGAGAAAAATCTGGCGTAAAAAACTCTGTAATGGTTAGATATTCACTAAAACATTGTAATGATAGCTTTATTTTTTGTATACACCAAAACTCCCCATTCATCATTGGTTTATGAAAAGCAGTTGATTACAAAAACATAATTCATAGTAGATAAACCGGAACTAGAACTACTAAACTAAAAGAATAGGTACCAAAAGTTTTCAACAAATTTAGTTAAACTTTTACTAACAATCAATTACAATGATTAAATTAAGATGAGGGTACAATAAGTATAACAAGCTTATCTTTCACATTAAAAATAACTTTTAATTAATTATTAAATTCAAAGTAATAGTATTATTTATTAATTTAGTTTCTCGGTATATTCATAACAATGTAAGCAGAAAGCCAGAATAGCACTTATTTTAGTTAGCATTATTATTTTTCATATGCAGAGGGCAATTTAAGAAGCTATGTTACTATATTAACGGTCTGTTTCACAATGTATGGATATAGTAGGATAAATGTTCCGAATAAGAAACTTCGCGTTTCATGACCCATAGCGCTATCTGACAGTCGTGAAATGCAACAATAGTGTTTATCCTACCAATAGGTAATAAATAGCTTATTTGGAACTTATCCGGACATTGTAAAACAGACCCTAAGTATTTTAAAAATAGTAAGGTATTTAAACTTTATTAAGGTGCAGAAAACATTTGATTGTTTTGAACAGAAAATGAATAATTCATATTATTGTATACACAAGTAGTCTGTGGTAAGCAAAATAGATATTAAATAATTTAATAATCCCTTTCTGTATCATAAAATATACTCTTACCATACTAATTTTAACCGAACAGCTTATAATTATGTAATGTAGTCATACGTTGTTTTTATTCGAATAATATAATTTTTTATTTATTTATTTTATTTATAATATGTAGTCTGGCTTCCGTATGTCAAAAATATATTAGAATCTGACATACGGCTTAGCGTTAGTGACGACACTCGATCGACTCGATTATGATAGAGCCCTGAAGAATCCAAAAAATCGAAAAGTTTTATCGAAACGCCTTAAATATTGTAGAATTGTAGGTTACTTGAGAATTATGTACCACTACACCAATAAAAAAGTATGTAGTAGTCAAAAATAAAAGAAAATTCACACTGCTTGTGGCCGACTCTACAACTTTATTTTTTTATTTTTAAACATATAATGAATTTAAGTCTTACCTAGCATATTAAATCCATTAATTCCAAAGAGGGCGGCGTCACCCTGTCCTCCTGGGAAGACGTAGAGAGTGGGGTGGCTGAATCGAATGTTACCGACCACGTCACTGGGAACCAATAGCTGTTCCAGGCTGGCTGGAACGATGTAAGGTTCCAGGTACGCTGTAAATAATAAAAATCACAATAAACTTAACGTATCTATCATTGGAAATTCCTGCTCAGCCCCTTAATAATAAAGAAGATGATATCGGATAAACTGCAGATCAGAACATAGGTACAGGTAGGAACATAAAACAAGGTTATCCTTTACTAAAGTTATAATCAAATGCTGTAGTTAAAAAGACCCGAATAGATTGAGTTATACGCTCCCCAACTATGGAGTTGGGCGTATTGGGACGTATGGACGTTTGGCTACTTCGCTCCCATAATATCGTATCCTGCTTAATCGTGACATTTGTAATTTTTTTATTCATTTGTATTGCATTTTATTTGTAAAGCATAAAATAAGCTTTTAGTTTTGTGATGTGACAACGTCTTATAATTCGATGGAGCCGGCACGCACGAAAAAAACATGACTCATGCGGCGTTACCTCGCTTAAGACAATTTAAGGCTTGAAGTGCAAGCGAGAGCGCGGAACGAGCAACAAAGAGGCACAATCGGCTGCCGAACGAACGCTGCTTATTATATCTTTAAACGAGCAATTCTTGTATATATATATATAATTGAAATCTCGGGATCGGCTCCAACGATTTTCATGAAATTTAGTATACGGGGGGTTTCGGGGGCGATAAATCGATCTAGCTAGGAATAAATGATAGAAAATAACAAAAAGGTGGTGTTTTAGTAGTCCTAATTTAAGCTGAAAAATGGATCTTCCTGACATCTATCGGCGATTAATAATAATTTTTTTTAAATTGCTTTAACGACACAACAACACTAAAGCTATTCCAGCATATATAATCTATATAGTTCATATTTCATCATTTTATTAGTATGTAATTCGTACTTTTATATAATTTCCAAAAACACAATTTATAAAAACATTTAAATACCGAGCAAAGCTCGGCCATCCAGGTACTTGTATTTTTGAGTACAAATGAATGTAACTTGATCAATTCAATTGTGATTTCATTTATTCCATCTCTTCATCCATATACAAATAAAATATTTTTTTTCTTTTGAAAAATCCAACCATTCCATCAGTATTTTCTTATGACGTTGTCACGTTCAACTATCGTTAGTACACCGACTTTACGGACAACCGATTTTCTTATTTTAAATTAATTTTGGTAATTGCATAATTTTTCAGTGTTACTTGTAATTTAATTTTGTTAATTTCGTTAGGCACTTGCACTTTACCTTTAGAATTGATTATTTTGGCTTTTCTAGATTCCTTGTCAGCGATAAGGTCACCTTTCTTAATTATTTTTATTTGTAATTTAACGAAATTTTAATAAATAAATAACAAAATAATGTATAAAATAACTTTAAAAAAATAGTTTCATCAGAAAACTTTGTAATGTTGAATACCAGATTATGGATCGCACTTGAGTAGTATCGTTAAATTCGCATTAATACTTTAAAATATTCATAGTAATATTTTGTAAAATTTAATGCAAAATAAACTTAAGTCGGCTATTTGATCCATAGCAAAACGGAAACGTAGTTGTTAGGTCATTGATTCTGAAGCCCTACATTGAGTAAAGTTAGATCTAGGTCAATTATAGACCAGCTGGAGCCCTAACGAATACCTGCGATGGTAATTTGATTGAAGCATCCTGTTTGCAAAAGCGCCATGTTAGAGGAAACACCAACAGAAATTATATATTTTTCACATATCAGAAATTAAGAAAAACTCGAGTTTTGGTAAGTAAAATAAAATAAAAAGTGTTTACTACCAATCATTTCAATGTTGTGAATCGTAAACACACCGAATAAGTGACAATAAAATATAATATTTTATTTATTTTAATATTTATTTATTAACACTTCGTTACATTAGAAAAAAAAGATAGAGAACAGTGGAAAGGGTTAGAGTAGGCTTTTGCCAAGAGGCACACCGAACTCCGATATATAATGGAGTGTCGGAATTAAAAGGCTATAAAAATAAAATACATTACAATTAAAAAATTAAATGAATAAGTTCAAATTCTTTTCAGTTCATAATATCTTGGATGCGTTAATAACATCTAAAAGTTTAACAATGTTACTAACTATAAGTATTTTCATTTTAACTTGATAATTATATATGTATTTACAAACCATAGCGGTTTCCTAGTAACATTTTGTAATATACAATATTATTTTGTAAAATAAAGAGGAAAAATTATACACAATAGTTGCAATATATACAAGATTGTATCTTTTAATACAACAGTTTAGTTTTTAAGTTTTTTAGATTATTTCGGAAATAAATTCACAAATTGATGTTATTAATTTATTATGTTGACATTAGTCAGGATGGTTAACAGTTGACCATGCTAAATGCTTATAGCGAACTGCGAAACAATTTGAACAATAATCCTAAGCAAGAAAAATATACACAATAGTTGCAATATATACAAGATTGTATCTTTTAATACAACAGTTTAGTTTTAAGTTTTTTAGATTATTTCGGAAATAAATTCACAAATTGATGTTATTAATTTATTATGTTGACATTAGTCAGGATGGTTAACAGTTGACCATGCTAAATGCTTATAGCGAACTGCGAAACAATTTGAACAATAATCCTAAGCAAGAAAAATATACACAATAGTTGCAATATATACAAGATTGTATCTTTTAATACAACAGTTTAGTTTTAAGTTTTTTAGATTATTTCGGAAATAAATTCACAAATTGATGTTATTAATTTATTATGTTGACATTAGTCAGGATGGTTAACAGTTGACCATGCTAAATGCTTATAGCGAACTGCGAAACAATTTGAACAATAATCCTAAGCAAGAAAAATATACACAATAGTTGCAATATATACAAGATTGTATCTTTTAATACAACAGTTTAGTTTTTAAGTTTTTTAGATTATTTCGGAAATAAATTCACAAATTGATGTTATTAATTTATTATGTTGACATTAGTCAGGATGGTTAACAGTTGACCATGCTAAATGCTTATAGCGAACTGCAAAACAATTTGAACAATAATCCTAAGCAAGGTGGGAAACATAAAATGTTATTTGTAATATAGATGAATCGTCAGCGTATAATCAGAAGTCAGCTGTTATTCAATATTGGACCTATTTCAAAAACTCTTTTAACATTTGCTTCACTTTTCCATTCGCTTGACCCGGATAGGCCGATATTATACGGGATAAAAATATTCCCGGGCTCTATTGTATCTGGAGAAGGTACCTATGCAATTACGAGTATTGGACTCTATGGCCCAATTAATAAAAACTATGTAATTTTTAAAGGAAAATATACTTTTAAGTCTAGTTATGATAAAAGATTTGAGATATAATGTAAAATACTATTTTTAAATTTTTGTAAAATAGGTTTTAATATTTCGGCTGCGGTATTATTCAGTGTAAACTTCTTTGACACTTGGAATGTAAGTTACATACAATACCAACTTTATTGAAGTCTTATGTAAATTACTAATTAGCGCACTAGCTTCACATAAGTGACATATTCTAAAATTACACTATTGCAAACCACAATCTATGTTACAGCTCCTATTTTCAGGAGCAAAATATGATAAAAAATATATTTGCCACTTTCCAATTCCACTTTTATATTGATCAATAAAAGGACGATTGCGTCGATAAGATTCTAAGAATTGCGCTGATATTGTTCATTAGCAATTCGAAAGAGAAGTAAAAGTGGTAGTAAATAATTTATTTTTGAAATGAAAAATGTGCGGCCACGTTTGCTAACATTGCCTCTGCAATAATGTTGCATGCAATACCTAATTAGTTTGACCGCTACCCAAAATGTGTCTTGGCCTCCGAAATATTTAAAACATGTCAAATAAGCTTTAATGTACTTGCAAAATACCTACACTTAGCAAGATTACTTTCAAAATATAAATTTTTCAGAAATAATAAATATAGTTCATAAAATATGGATATACCGTAGGTTCTAAGTACGCATCAGAATCTATTCATAACTCACATAAATAGACGGAGTTACACAGCGTGTGAAGTTGTGAACCACTTGGCTTCGAGGCAAATTGTTGTATTCATATGGTAATGCAGCGAAATATTCGCAATTTACTAGGCTTCAAGTTAATTTCAAACTCGAGTGATATGCAAACAGAATTCAATAAATGTCAAAGAGAATTTCAAAAATTATTACTACCAATCAGCTGTGTCCTTTTGTAATCGACTGATCCAAAACATATTTCAGTATCCTTTTGTCGTCAAAGGTATATAATTTCTATCAATAAGGGTATATTTCACAATGTATAGATAAAGCACCAAATAGCTGCACATAAATTATTTGGAAGATAAAGGTTCCGAATAAGTAACTTCGCGTTTCATGACGAATAGCGCTATCTGACAGTCGTGAAACGCAACAAACACTAGTTTATCCTACCAATAAGTAATAAATAGCTTTTTTGATACCTAGCCGGACATTGTGAAACAGGCCCTTAAATTCATAGAATGTAAGCTTCTTTTCACTCAAATAGCAACTTTCATATGAAATCTCACTATGAGGTTGTAATGGATAGAAGTATCTCTCTGTAGTAATTTCTAAATCATTTCGTAAAATCTTCTATGCCTGTATTTCTTGCATACGTGTTTGATTATAGCTGTAGTTATGCAAAAGATTCAAACACTTACCGATAAAATTCTTCATGGCTTCCGAGCCAGAGTCGAGTATGTCAGTGGGGTTGACACGAATCTTGCAGTGTTTAACGAACGGCATGTCCGGGAGTTTGGCCCATTCGCCATTTGCGACTGAGCAATGTATATCAATAGAAATGGAGTTCTCGTATGCGCGAATCACGCGTTGCACCTCGTTCTCTTGGTAGGCGTCTGTGAAGTCAGCCAGTGAAAATGTACCATCCTGAAAAAAGATTTTTTAAGTAAACTTTGTGTGTGTGTTTATTATTATTGTTTTGTGTTTTTCTTAAGTTAGCAAAATACACAATATTAGTCGTATTCAACATGAATATGTGTTTAATTATTAGTTAACATTCTCTTCGTGTCTCAGTGTCAAAAGTAATTTCAATCTGCTTTGCAATGTTAATTAAATCAAATTAAAATAAAATTTAATATTAAAGGTAATATGTAGACTTATGAATGTCAGTATGAAAATAAATAATTATTTACATTTTAAGTAGTTCTCAATCAAAGGCATAGAACCGACGAGATTAAACACTGTACTTACGCCATTATTTTTAAATGTCAAGTGTCTCTAACAGAATAAAAAAGAAGTTTGTAACCATTAATCCATTTTTCACGTGACATGTGATTAAAGACAGTAGAGTAATATATCAACAGTAGAGAGCAGACAGTAGAGTAACAGTTTATTAGTTTTACCTGTAACACAGGTAATCTTTAGCAGGCATCCGTCTCATATAAACAATCATTTCCCTCATTTTCCTCAAAAGAAGAATGACAAAATAATAAATACTTACTTATGTACGAAGTTTTGTAAGAAAATAAGACTATTATTATTATTAAAATTTACATTAGGCGAAAGGATTTTCTGTCTCTGCGGCATACGAGCGGGTATTGTCTCAAAGAAAGAAAGTCTATTGGAAAGTTTAAAACCTCGCGGATGAGTAGCCGCTGAAGACATTAGGGATTTTAAATCCAGCCTATTTTAAGGGACACAATTTTTTAGCATGTATTTGCGAAATAACTTTGATGAAATTAGTTATAAAACCTTTACGTATGATGCCCCATTTACGTTAAATAAATTATAGCAAAATGTTATTAAAAAACTAATTAAGTGTAACATCGCCGGTAGGTAATTAAAACTGTCATAGCCACAACTTCAGGCAGGTTGAACGGATATTACACTTTCACGTTTTGCAACACTTCGTTGGTGTTGATTTTACCGGTAAAAGATTTTATTTATTTTTTTTAAAGTTAGGCCAACAGAGCAGATTTAGGTGTAATATATGTATGTATAATCTTACCTATCTGAATAATTGATTTTACCGGTAAAAGATTTTATTTAATTTTTTAATAAGTTCATCTAACATAATGCAGATTTTAGTGTAATATATTTATGTATAATCTTACCTATCTGAATAATTGATTTTACCGGTAAAAGATTTTATTTAATTTTTTAATAAGTTCATCTAACATAATGCAGATTTTAGTGTAATATATTTATGTATAATCTTACCTATCTGAATAATTGATTTTACCGGTAAAAGATTTTATTTAATTTTTTAATAAGTTCATCTAACATAATGCAGATTTTGGTGTAATATATTTATGTATAATCTTACCTATCTGAATAATTGATTTAACCGGTAAAAGATTTTATTTAATTTTTTACCGGTGAAATTAAGGATTTAATTAAATAAAGGGATTTAGGTGTAATATATTTATGTATAATCTTACCTATCTGAATAACAAGTTCCGAAGTAACAACTATCAAACCAGAAAATTAATAACTATCAATTATTTTACATAAAAAAGTACGTCCGTACAAAGTACACGTGTCAAAAGTGAAACTTATTTATAAATGAATTAGTACTAAGTTAAAATCCCCAATAGATGACCATGGACCAGTATATGATCACTCCATGTATTTTTATATCTATATTCACACTGTTTACACACTGTATACGTGCTAATGATACTATAAATAAGAAATATGAGTTTACTGCACAAGACGTTATACGACAGAATTTGCCATTTAAAGTTCTAATAAGTAACTAACTAAACTTAACTAAAAAAAATATTTCTAATAATACATTCGTTACTATTAAAGAAGTACGTATAAAATCTTTTTATCCCAGCGACATTTAAAAGTAGGTACTGTACATAATCATTTTCATTTCTACATTAGCTCAAAACAAAAACTGTTGTCAAAAATTTAGCGGATATTTTATTACAGGAGTCTTACGCAAGTCTTGACTATGAAACTAAAGAGAGATTTTTCCTTTTCTCAGGAAAAATATTGCGCTTTAAATACTTTAAATTAATGTGTAGAACTTATTAATTTTTTTCAAGTAAAAATCATCAATCATTTATATAACACATTTTTATATATTTCCCATTTTCTATTTAACGTTAAATTCCTGCATTTAAACTGTAACACACGTCATTTTCAACTCTTTAAAGTGCACTTTTCAATAAGCACACGGGAAAAAGCTCCGAGCTTAATTGCAGCATTTCTCTATAATTTAACTTTTGCCGTATTCCCAACAATTTATTATACCTCTATGCATTGAATTAATTTACGCTATTGTTAAACGTATTTAGAATGCATGTGTATTAGAAATTTGAATTGAAATGTAAATTAATTTGGTTATTTTTTCTTCAGTATTGTAGTCAATGATGAGCCATATAAAAATTACACATTTTGCAAACCCCAAAAAGCGTAGGATGCTTCAGTATATTACACCGGACACTTTATATATTCGAAAACAATTAAGTAACAGCCAGCAGCAACGAAGTTCAAACGTTTTCACCAATGCTTGTCAACAAATGGTATTGGCATAAATTCAAACTGTAAATTAGTTTTAGTTTCCGTATAGAAGTCACACCTTACAAAGACTAAAGATTAAAACGTGTACTACGTTTGAAATTAGAATTCTGTTTGCATGTTTTGGGTTTTTGAAATTGTATGTATCAGAGATAGTTGCACTTTTCATCAATCTTCTTTGATGAATAATTATTGTTTATTTACCTATTCTTTAATACATGGACTGCATAGCGTATGCCTACGCCGACAGTACAACGGATGAAGTTACTGTATATCTGGGAAAAATTTAGTAAAAAAGTATTATAATTTCAGTTTTATCTATAGCCAGCATAACTACCGCATCAAATCTTTAAAATCTAACCGATGAAGCTACGGGTCTTGCTACGCGTACAGACATTTTGCTACAAGTTGCTACGGCTCTTACGTAACCAATCAACATGGCTCTACAATCGTGTACATTAATACTTTGTAGTATCATTTTTTGAATTTTGCTTCTTCAAATGACTGAATGAAAAGTCCCGATACCATGTAATATTGCAGGCAGCTCTGTGTCTGTTGTTAAGTAATACGTCCTCAATTTGATCAATAATATTTTGTGATTTTTTTAATAATGCGTAAAAGCAACTTGACAGAAAAACTTGAAGTAGTCTCCGCCAAATGTATAGTACACGGAAACTAAAACTACGGAATTCATACATGACCTATACCCGAGGCTGACTTTCAACGTCATTCTCAATAACAAATCACTGCTGAAGTTTTTGCAAAGGCGACGCGGAGACGAGGGTGCTTTAGATAAAAGACCTATTGAATATAATGGAGTCTGGAGCAGCTATCAAAGGCAGAAATCGCTAGATTTATATTTTCCGAGATTTTCGCTTTGACAAGTTTTCAAAGTTATTTTGAGCTGTTCAAGCGGAATAGATTTATTGAAAAATTGTCTCATTTATGTAACGATAAAGACTTCATCGCTTAAATTGTGAAGTAGTTGAATAACTGAATAATAAATACAGTGTTAATCTTGTTATATCATACTTGTAATATTGAATATTGGGCGGATTCTAATATAATTTATCTTTTTTTAACGGCTTCATAATCTCATATGCGACTTAACCTTTGTGGTAAACTTAGTAATAAAATAATAATAATTCAGGACTAAGTATTAATTATTACAATTATGTTAATTTTTTAGTTGTCATGACCGGAAAATTCATATTTTTAATTTAATAGACGACGTTTTGTCACTCATAGAGCAGATACATTTATGTGTTTGGACCAACCTGCCACCTGTGATCCGCAACTTCCAAGGTATTAATAATAATTCTATAGGTAAGTCGATATGCAAATGTTACCTTTTATATTTTATATATAATTCAATATTGTACCAACCTGCATGATCCAAGAGCCGTTACCCGCGAAGGTGTAACCGGCGTGGACCAGGTGTCTGTGCCGAGTGAAAGAGCTGAGCAGGTTCCTCATACACTGCATCAGCGTGTTCATCTGTGGGTGGATCAGGATCTCCGTCACCAGGTTTTCTGAAGCGTACTGGATTAGTCGCTCGCCTGCGTCAGAGATATCGAAAATTTAAAAGGTTATAATTATTGTATGTTAACTGTAGATATCACTGTACAAATGTAGAACAAGCATAAGTTCATAATAACACTTTATAGGATAAAAACATACTAAATTGAATTAAGATTAAATTCCTTCAAGAGACAACGTCCGCCCATGGGCAAGCATCAATAGTATAAAGACAGTTACCGTCTTATAAATATATCACGTATTTGTTCCTTAGTTATGCATATAATTTTATTATGTATATATGTATCTATTGTTATATAATTTAGATAATTTAGAACGCACTCAAATATTATGAAATATAATTTACCGCTAACACAATTATTGTCATACATAAAAAATATTTACAAAAGAACGGATATAGACATTACTTAAAATACCGCAAAGCAATTTCTCTTCCTTACCGAGAACGTTTATTTTAATTTAACCAAAGAAACGAAAAAGGTATGACCTTGGCCTTTCCTTCAAGGGTAGATGAGATTTATAGCCTCTTCACACGAGCTGATAATCTGATCTACACATTCGCTATATCATTTAGGAGATTTATTAGATTTTCGGTGAACATACGGAGTCATTGGCTCGATATATTGATGTTACTATTACCGTTTTATTTTTGCTTTTACCAACTACATATTATTTTTGGTACCGGTTGCGATAAAGCCAATGTGATGTTAATATATTTTTAAGCGTTATCAATAATGAAATAATGTAGAAAATATTAAATGACCTTACTTTAAGATGCCCTACATGCATTGCACTTAACAAAATGCATATTGATAGCAGCTGCACAAACTCAAATTTTGTACAATGTCAGTTTGATTCATATATTCAGTAATTAAAGCCGCACTCTCTTTGTACAATCTAAGTTTCCCTCGAATAGAACGAAAATTATTTAATGACTTGTTCATTTTAAATTCTGAATTTCGCTCTAAAAATTCTCAGAGGGAATGTTTCAAAGGTATTTTTCACAGAGACTTACAAAATAAGAGAGAAAAGTAAAAATGCAAAGTAATACATGTTTCGCACCACTCTAGCGCGGCATTAAGGTTTGCAAAATGCATTTAAAGTCTTATTCGAGTTAACGCCTGCGACGTAATTGAAAAATATTTAAATTTGTATGAATAATTATTTCATTACGGCTTTTTCGGGAAAGATTTGATTGAACTTCTTATTGTCAATTTTTATCATTCCTATCCATGGATAACATTACCATTAGCTTTCAGACGTGTTTTGTTTGTGTTTTATGTATTTATGCCCGTATCCCGATTCTAAGCTACCTCTCCACCAATTGTCCGCTACATCGATTCAGACATTTTTAAAGTATAAGTACTGTATACACGGCTTTCTTTTATATACATATGAAATTAGATACCAGTAATAAAATTGAAGACGTCGCACATTTAAAAGACGTTTCTGTTTATATGTCTTAAACTAATCTATATCTGTATATATATGTATACTAGCGGATCCGACAGACGTTGTCCTGTCTATACGTCTTTAATTTGAAAATTTCATAAGATATATATAATAATTTTTTTTAATAAGCTAAAACATTGCAAGCTGGACCATTTTGATGAAAATTATTATTCAAATGTTATGACAATATCTAACGATCCAGCACATGGTCTACAATAACACAATGATAACAAAACTTTTTTTTAATTTGATCGCAGCGCTAACTGTCGGGACAGACTAAAATTAAAATTCGAATATTATTTAAAATTTGACAGTGCGATGGTAGCGCCGTCTGTCGGATCCAATGTAAAACATTCCAAAATCAACAACTACTAATTAATTAAAAAAAACATTGTCCAGCGGACAAAATTGTGAATCTAAACCATTCTCGAATCTCCACGAACACACACAAAAAATTTCATCAAAATTGGTCCAGTCGTTTAGGAGGAGTTCAGTCACATACACACGCACACAAGAAATATATATATTAAGATGTGTTTAAATGAGTGACGTCATCAATTCTATTATTGGTATCTAATTTCAACTTTTGAGTTTAGTTTTGAAGTCGCATACTGAAAGTAAGTTCCCTACCAAATGTGTCCACCACCTTTGCACAGGATTATTTTTCGTGACTAAATTTAAGAATCATCACAAAAATTAATATGCATAAGACTTGTATCACGTTAAAATTCTTTCAATATCTTGTAATTTAACTAAAAACCATTTCAATATAAACAAATTGTCCTGAAGACATTTTGTTTATCGTATTGTTTAATATCCAGTTTTCCAGATTACCAAATTCGAACAAATATGGAGCATAAAAATCACGCTTCTATCTTGGCATTTAATATTTCGGTGAACTCGGGTGGAAGCGCCGAATTTGTGTGAACTCATTCAGTTAGAAACAAAGATAGGCGTGTCAGTGCTGAAATCTGAGCTAAACTTTTGTAATAAATTCAAACTGCGGCAAGTTTGTAAAGGTCATGTGTTGTGGACATTTGTAGATGCGCTACGCCGAACCTACAAATAATATTATATTAGATATTTACATCAAAACCTCGTAGTAAAATAGTACATTTTGAACTTTCCTTTATTTCCCATGAAAAATTCGTCGTTTAGATTTATCGATATTTGGCGCAATCAACCAAAACCGAACCTATAACTATGTCGGGATTCAAACTTATTACCTCCTAATATACCGCTAAGTGCTCTGTATCAAGCAAAATATAAATCTTTTTTTAAAGTCTGTATATGAAAATGTTTTTTATTCTGTCACTCTGACATTTGTTTATACATTTTTATAGACTTTAAAATCGAATATCATTTATCGTATCTTAATATAAAATCATTAATAAATAATTATTTCACGATTAATGAATAAGAACTAAAACGTATCTTACACACTTTTAGTACGTGACTTCAATACGAAGGAAGTTCTAACAATAAAGATAGAACTCCTGCCAGTATTTACCACGGCTCCTAAGCAATCTTAAACACAATTTGGCCCTCTCAAAGAAAGTGGGTTGTTTATCTTTGTAACTAAATTACCGGATTACTGACGTTCAAAGGAAAAGTAATTTTTCGCAAGAGTACAATAAAGTTTTGTTGACTCTTCAGCTTCTATATTATGATTTTTAATATATGTATTCTGATAATATTTTTATTTTACATGACATTCACTTAAATAGCCGATATTTAAAGTAAAATGCCAAAATTTATTCATAGCGAATTGGTTACGTTATTAGTTTCTTTTTAATATCTAAGATCATGGTAGGTATATGTGATTTAATTACTTTTGTTTACGTAATTTTTTTATATAAAATACGCCATACATTTCTGAGTCAATTTGTGATCAGGTGTTATTTTAGTGTAATTTAATATTTATAATTTAAATTTGCTCACCATATCTGGCCTCTTCCCCCTCGGGTGCCTGTGCCGTGAGGGTGGCCAGTTCCTTCTCCAAATCGACCTGGTGCTCGCCAGCGTCCCATGATAGCAGGCCTGAAACAAATAAAATTATCAAACACGTTTCAAAAAAAATTTCTTTAGTTTTTATTTAACGGAGCATACAATTAAGTCTTACTCAGGTATTTTCTTGCACACAAAAAGGTAGGTTTACACACTTCAGAAATGTAAAATGGTGGATGCCGATGTCAGTGGAAATTACTTCTGCATTAAAACCTAAGTTTATTATTAAAACTTACAATTCTTAAGTTGACTTGACAAACATTTTCAAGTCAGTGCACATCTCACAATCTCTTACTGTGTAGGAATTTGTTTAGACTATTATAATAATGTAATGCAAATAATAAAAAGAGAAGTAGTAGTGAAATAAGAAAAAAAGGAATGAGGAAGACAGAGCAAAAGATGGACAGACGATATAAAGAAAATACGATAAAAAGAAAGTAGGAGGCACGACTTGGACATGAAGAGCTAAAATTAGAAAAGAATGGAAGCAGCTGGAAGGGGCTTATGTGTCACAGGACATGTTGATTACCCAAAACGGGTCAAATGCTGTATTAGATTAAGTTTTATTTAAGTATTAGAATTAAGTTATTTTTAAGTAACTGAAATAAGTGTTAGTACATTATACTGGGTGTCAGCAATAAAGGCTAATATATAAATAAAAATAATATTTAAAAATGAATCCTTTCTTCTAAATTTTCGATTTAAATTATGTGAACCAATTCGTTTACAAGTTTAATTTGACATATTATATTGATGTTGCCTATAGAAACACATATTTTTAAAATTTATTCTGTTTTGTTACCGCCATTTCGCCTGCTGTTAACTTGTTGTAATTTACACGTCGGTAAGATGTTAGTATAAATATGAATATTGTGGAAGCGAAAATAAGTTGTCGGTTAAGTAGTGTAATATTTTTTACCGACAGCACGAATAATGTCGGTAACTGTGACAAAATTGTTAAATGTAATGGAGGCAAGTGAAGTGAAATCGTTGGAAAGCAAAGCTATGAAACATAATTTTATGTATAAGCAATAAATAAATAGTAACATTTCGCGGGGCTCATGATAAATTGAGGGTATTTACCCGCATATTCCTTAAAATAGTAGTGATGAAATCATCATCAGTATTTAAAAGAATCGTCTATATAAGATATCGTCTGACCTCAATAAATACTAACCAAACATGTGTGCCAATTTCCTTTATTGCATATTGCCTTAGGAATGGTTACCATGGTAACCCTGTGCAAATAACACACCCTTTTATTTTTATTACACAGTCTTATACAATAACGAGCCATTCTCTTTTATCACTAGGAAAAATCTTATATTTTTACCTAAGAAAGTTGCCTGGAAGAGATCGATCGAGAATTTATATATATTGTGTTATTTGTATTTCTTTAGCAACGAAGTGTAAATAAATAAATAAATAACTGACAGATCAAATAAAATTCTGTGATAAGTTGACAGGTTCTTGCAATTTTTTATGAGTATCGATTCTGTAGATGTCCCAAAAACGGTATATAAATCTAGAGTAACCCTCGACTTCGCCCGCATTATTCAGACATTTTCCATGGATATTTTATTATTTGCAGCGTAAATTAAACAAAAAGTTAGAAAGAAACTTTAATTATGTGGGCATTGTTTGCCCGACCATTGTTTTTATTTAGGTTAAATGATCACCGATCTCGCTGTGTACAATTTTTTTTTATTATAATTCAGAAAAAAAATTTAAATTAAAAAACGTGGCGAATTAAATACAAAAGCTAAACAAATTTGATTAATTGTGAGGCCCTTTTTTTAGAATGATACTCAAACTTAAATTTAGTTTCAAGAGAGATATTTTTATGAAGTTTTGTATATTTGACAGCTCTAAAGCGAGATTGTGACTTCAGATAGAATGAGAATATACGTACAAAACATTAAATACGTGAAGTTTAATGAGAAAATAACTATTGAACCCTAGTCTAAGTTTATCAAAGTCAAAAGATTTAATAGATTAGTTTCACTTACATTATACAAAAAAAACAATTACATTGTAGTTGTAGTTGCTGTTACTAGCAACTCTAATTTTCAGTGACCCCATACTGTGTTGCAGTTCGTCCATTGCCCATTGTCAGTTCTCACTTTGTCACATTTGCATATTCAAATGGTAGCTGTCACTAGCAAAAGGCGCATCGCAGTTCTACAACCGTTTTCTAAATATTTCAGGATGCATAATTACGCTGTAGCCGCCATTATTCTGCCTGTAACGACCACTTGAGATATCAATTATTAGAGATATAATAAAAGTGATTTTAAACGACAGGAGGCAAACGAACATGTCAATTTGTATAAATGGTGACCGCCGCCCGTGGACACGACATGTTGACGACATTTGAGGCAATAGTACGATTTTCTTTAAGGCCTCTAAGTCGTATTGGTTTTGATTTCTAAATACGAATGGCAGCTGGTTTCACAATGGCGTGATGCGCGCCAGAAACTGCCTCAACGCTACCAAGTGTTACCAAGAGTTGATGAAATCGTATAATCGTAATCTGCTTTATATTATATTCCAATTTCAACTTAAAAGTAATTGAGGTCCTTGTTAAAATAATGAAATCGTCTGAATTTTAAATTGTCTTTCGAGCAAAGGAGCAATTAGGAGAATTGTTATATTAAATTGTCGAGTTTCTACTAAAAGAAAAGCTTTCCTTTACAAAAGAAAACCGTAACGCGTTTAAAATAATTAATTTGAGCCTCGACAGAGTTCTTAATTTGTGATCGTCGACCTCAATTTTTCGTATAAATAATATACAAATTCAAGCATTTTAAAAATGAACAAAAGCCGTCTAACCGCATTTAATTTGTTCTGTAAAATGTTAATAAAAATAAAGAGTTTTTTTAGTTATATTAAAATGTGTATTTTTAAATTATACTCTATATAACTTTCCATTAATTATTCAGTTTTACTTAATTAATTTGCTATATTTGTTTTAAATATATATATATATATATATATATATATATATATATATATATATATATATATATGTAATGTTTGATGATTTGCTTTTTTAAAAGAGCACCAAGAGTTTTATATTTATACCGGCTTTTTCTCTCGGCCTACACCGTCTGTCTTCTTTGCCGATGAGTAGGGATGCCTACAGGTTCGCATTTAATGACTTGATGATCTTATGTTCCAAAATAAACGTTTTATTAAAAAAATTAAAATAAAATTTGCACTAACAACTTTACCATAAGCAACTCAAAAGCCTATTAATGCGTAGAATCAATAAAAGAGTAGGGGTTTGTTCTTCCGTAGAAAATAGAATGAATTTAGATTGCCATTCTTTTTATTAATTGAATATAAAGAATATAAGAGACTGAAACAATAGCGTTCTCAAACGAGGCCTCTCGACGCGTGACCTTCCCGTCTTGTCTCTGTATTATTCAGAGACTCATTACGGACTTTGGTTTTATTTAGACTGAAACTATTCTCCATCTCAGGGCTTCAATTTGTTTAAAATAATTTTATATTGAACCTGCGTGTTTAGCGCGACAAAAAAATATCACCTATCACCTAAAAAAATTGGAGGAGATTAAAAAAAGTTTTTATATTTAGTAACTGTTATATGACATGTTATATATAATACTTTCATCCTTAAAGTTGTATTTTAATTTTCTTCTTCTTATCCGGTACACTCTAGACAGAGCAGTCGTGATCGCTATGTGGTAATAGAAGGGGCAGATGTGATGCTTCACGACTTTCCGCTTTTTAATGTTAAAGATATAAATATCTATATTTTTGTTATTTGATCATTCTAATTTCAGATGCTTGGGATACTAGCATGTTGATATCACTTTCCGCGCATCATTAAGTCAGACGCCATCAAACTTTCATTATTCCGAGTATGTACGGCCCACATGATACACTAAAATGTCTCATGTATTACATAATGAGAGGCACGTGTATAATTCCTCATTAATCTGCACATTACACAATTAGCTCGACCGGCCGCTTCTAGGTCACTCAGTAATCCCTAGAATTAGGTCCTAACTTAATTAGTAACACTTACCTAACTTTGTAATTATTAGTATTTATCAAGAGGATGATTCAATGGGGCGGAAAATTTAATTTTATAAACTCTACCAAGTTTTGATAAAAATTGAGTAATTCTTAAATAAATTTGTTTAATTTCACAGTTTGAATCTAAAGTCTAACTCTAGCTCTTATTATTTTAAATATTCATTATGAAATTTATTCACTATAGACAATACGTAACTGGGAAGACACAGGCTGCAAGACTATAACTTTTACTCTATCAACTGTAATGTAAACATTTTTTTGTCGAAATAATAAAATTTGAAAAAAAACTCAAAATTTAAATGTTTTAATATTATATTTTATATCCAACTTGCCTTTTTCATTCTATTTCCCAGTAGTCATTATTTGCATAGGTTACGTACAATTTCAGCAACCATTTACATCGCGTGAGTGCAAAGTTTAGAAAAACACCCAAATATAATGGAACACGAAGGCGGTAGCGTGTTTATCGAAGTATTTAGCTTTAATAAATTGCTTTTGCTATGGAAAAGTATTTTTTATTAAATTAAATTTATTGGATAGTCCAATTCATTATTACTACGGAAAGGTATTCAAAGGCATTTTATAATAAAAAGTCTGTGCCTTCTATGCTGTTTTTTTAGTCCTAATAAGTTCGAGCAACAAGGAGTCAAACAATGAATAAAAATGAATCACAAAAGAACAATATTTCGTGGTAAATTAAGCGCAAAATTTAGCGGGGTCAGTTGGAATATTTTTTTTAAATTTTTTCTCAAAAAAGTACACGAATAAACTTTAAACACAGTGAACGAGACTTCAAGGCAACGAATGTTCCATATAATGATATGTAGCTACTACAAAGGTGCTGTTAGTTGGATATAAATATAAATAGTATGTATATAATCATACTATCAAATAAGTAAATAATGTATATAATCTTAAATGTTGTAAAAAATGTTTCTGTAAGTTTTCAGAAGCTTTATAAAGTAAGTTAATTAAAAATTTAGTTACAAGAAAATAGTGATCGTCAAATCTAATAATTTTATGTGAATTTCAGGTGATTTATAAATCGTATTGTGGTTATTCAACGTTAAGTAGTTAATTTAAGTTTCGCGTGCTTGTGTCCGATTCACACCATTAGACGATCTTTACGTGAATTCATAGTTTTTTGTTACAAGTGAAAATTACTAACATCAACAGTGTTGCACAATTTGTCTGCCTTAATAACTTCATAATTTATTACCATTCATTATTTAATCTTTGTTGTCAATAAGAATAGATTAATTTAAGTTCAATTTCGAGGCAATTTTAACCTAAATATTACGTTTTCTCATTCTATTTAGATTGATTCTCAGAATTTTTTGTTACGTACACACACAAACATATTATATTAATATGTTTTTATTCCGATATTTTTTTAACCTTACCACTGAAAATATGGATCAATGATCTGAATTAAATAGCAATTATTATTAAATAATGTAATTAATTAATTAATTTGTGTGTGTGTGTGTATTGTGCGTTCGCACGTGTATACCGCTTAAAGGATCAGCTATGGTTGGCGGACTCGAGAAGGGGGGCTACACTTGTGTTTCTAACTGTGTAACTGTTTGTGTGTGCGCCTGTAGGTGTGTGTGTTTGTTCGATTGTCAAATGGACAGCAGCAGTCTTCTTACCAAGTGCTGAGGAGTTGATTGAGCCGTCACACTTGTGTGTTTGTGTGTGAATCGAAATCTGTGTGTGTTTATGTGTCGTATTTGTGTGTGTGTGTATGTGTAGGTGCGTTGTGATTTCGTGCGATTCAGTCAACTCGCCTTTTTACGGGGAGTCGAATGAACCGTCACACTTGTATATTCCGAGGGGTTGTTGTTCTTCAACCCCCGGGGGTGAGGTACTAGGGCGAGGGGAGGGGGTCCGAGGTAATAGGCACGTGATACGTCCCTATACCCCTTTTCCTATGTGAGAAAGCCGAAAATGAAGTTATTTTTGATCTAACGTGCTCCGTTTTAGTCCAAACCAGTGTTGGTCTATTTTGTTTGTTATTTTTAATTCTTAAATTTGGAAATATTTTGAAAAAAATTTTTAATTTAGTTCCCGGTAGGGTTCGACCGGGCGGTCAAAGACCAGTATACTACGTAGTATACTGGATCCGACGTTAAAAACGCGCTAGGATGCACCGTTCCCGAGATATCCCTCACTTTTCCCCTATTTTCTTCCCGGGCTCCTGACTCCGCCAGTATTGGTCAAATATACTAGTGCGGTATGTCAAAGTGACGGGCTCACCGAGTTCTATCTCGTGAGACCATCCACGGCGCAAAATACTGACGGGATCTTCGACCACGTGGCACGTGGTCAGGAGAAAAAAGGGTCCAGGAGCCTCAGTTTTGAGGGGGAAACTGGGATTGGTACCTTTTTGTAGAACTCCTCGCGGCGCGTCTGATGATGTATTTTTCAGATGGGGTCGTCGATCTTCTTTTCTTGTAATTTAATTTCAAAGTCTTTTTATTTCTTGATTTTTCGTTTTTCAGTTGTAGTTTTCTTCCCTGTCGATATGTCAGAGATGTAATGTAATATGTCATCTGAATCAACTTTCTGCGGCGCTTCTAATGGTATATTTGGTTAGTCCAGGGTCCCCCGGGATCTGGTACCTCGTGCCACGTGGTTATTTTTAATTTTCTTACTTTGTTTGTATCGACAAAAATCTGATATAGGACTTAAAAGATGCGGCTTGACGAGTTTTATTTATATATGTATAAAAACATATATGTTGTCGATCTTATTTCGACGCCGCACTCACTTTTGTACCAGATTTTTTGTGTTTTTTCAGTTTTTAACCAAATTTAACACTTTTTTCACAATATTTCACTTCAAGTTTCTTATCTTCTTTAAGAGGTATCTTCTGATTTGCCGCACTGAGATGCACACGATGATATATTTTGTTTTTCAATATCACAAGAAAAACCTATTTTTAGGATTTTTTAAATACGGAGCGATTCTGTTTTAATGCTTCCGCGACGGCTGTTGAGTTCTGTCTATGGAAGAAATTGCTCTTAGCACTAGGAGTGTCCATGTTTTTATTATTTTTAAGTTATATAGTTAAATAGATAGCATATGGTGGGATTCGTTAGGGAAAATATTTCGAATAAAAGTTCTGGGACAGTACTTCTGTTCCAAAAAAAAATAGGCTAACCCCGGTGACAACGCCCCTCCGCCCATCACATGTCGCCGACAAAAGGTCAACCAAAGGTCAACGAACGATACCCAGTTAAATGTAATTTTTTTAGCATAATATATGGTTCCTTTTAGGTGACAAATATTTGTAGATTTGCAACTTGCGTACAAAAATTATTTATTTAAGGGTTGTATGTGGCATTTGCAATTAAAGCCTTTAATCTTTGATTGTAAATTGGGGCTCTGTGTTAATAGGTTTAATTATCTAATGTCTGTTAACATTTATCTTATTGCCAAAACTAATTATTATGTACTGCAAATAACGGTTCGGTGGCGGTTGATACACAGTTTTAACTTAAAACAATAAAAAGGCTCACCAAAGTCAGTCGTAAAGATAAAGAGAAAATATGTATGGGAAGAGTTAGAGATAGTCTGATAATAGAATAACTAAAATAGTTTACAATACGCACAAACACTTACTAAGAAATTATTAAATTGAGGGCGTCACTTATAAATAAACTTGGCAAAAATGTTATCAAATTCAAAATGTGTCTAGTCATAACTAGAGCGAAACAAAGCGTAATAAAGTGTGATGATCAACAAAATTAAAATATTATGGATCAATCTTACCAAAATTCATTAAATATAAATAAATATTTTGAACAACTTAAACCTTAATTTGATAATAATTGTATATACGCCAATAGTAACTCGGCTACGAAATTGATAATTCCCACTTAGTTATAAGGCTTTTTAGGGAAATATCATAAAGGTTAGTCGACATCACTGGAGACCGAAGAGCTGGCAGATACCTCGGACAAAGAATTCGTCTAGCTATTCAAAGGGGGAACACTGCCAGTATCTTCGGAAGCTTGCCTAAAGGCACTCCTTTTAATAATATATATTTTAGTTATTACATTTTAAGGTTAGTTATTATATTAATAACTGATTAGAAATGATCTATTATTCGAACTTTTAATGTGTAAAACTGTGCTTTAGAATTATTCATCAAATAGGTGATATGAAAATTACACCAAAGACGCAATAATTAATATAGTTAAGTTTCAATTATAAGTTTGATTAGAATAGTTTTACATCTCATACATATTGCCAAAAGGAAAACAAACAAAAAATGCTTTAAAATATCATTAGAATAAATTGGTTTGAGTGGGCCACAGAGGTTCCGAACTTCATTTGAATATGGATAATTCACAATGCGAATATATTATAAACTTAATTGAAAAAAACTATACTTTAAACTTAATTCACAATTTTTCATTCTGTATTTTAATAGATTTTTTTTATATATTTATTAATTTCAAGACATCGTTAATTTTTCATAAACATGCCGTATATAATATATAGATGGTTTAACCCATTCCTAATATATCAGTCTATAATGACCTTATAAATCATGACAGGTAATGTAATACGTGTCAAACCCTACAACAAGTATACCTTAGTTAATATCCATGTAACTTTAAGCTAATGTCCCATTTGATAGCAGTATTGGCTTACTGGTTAAATGCGCGATTTTCGACCTACAGGTCGTGCGTTTAAACCCCAGATGGACACCGATATTGCTTTCTATCTCCGCAATTAACTTGTCATACGATTAAGGATAATATTCTATGTAAACCAGAATGTCTTGGACCCAAACGTAGTCTGAAACGAGAAAGAAATGTGTCAAATTGGATTAAATGTGTCAATTGGTTATTAAATTTCAAACACATCTGGATTCTGGAAGTAGGTGTTTCATAAAAATGCCTTTTGCGACACAAGCTCGTGATACAAGAAATGTTCCCACACAGTTTATGAATAAAATAATAAACCCAATTTATGTGGGGGTGATATAACTTCCTCACATAAATCTGTCGCGCATATATTTTTAAACGATTCTTTGATTTTATATGGTTTTCCGAAAAATGGTATAGGTGAAAAAAACAAGTCTTATTAAAAAACTTGCTCCCTTTTTTTCCTAAGTTATTTTAACTTAAAACAATAGCACGGTTTTTTATTAAAGTTCTCGTTCTTGCAAATTGTTTTTACCCTTAAATAATAGGATATATCTAAATAAAACAACAATTACCATTCATTTTCACTAAGATTATACTCCGTACAAGACGTGTTTCATAAGACGGGCTTTACTTCAAGTGACAGGTACGTGTTGGTGACAACTTTGTTAGTTCCACGAGACTTTGTAAGTATCCTTAACATAAACTCCGTTCATATATCTCATAATATATTGTTAAGTATATCTGAAATAGGTTTTATATAACAGGGGGAAACGGGCGTGGTATGATAACGCTGCCTATGAACACCCAACAAAAATAAATGATACGCTATTTTCTTAAAGGACCTTATACTTGCGGTGAGTGGCAATATGTTCCTAAATACGTAAGAATATCAAAATCTTACATAAGTAGGCGATATTCAAAACTCTTTTATACATTCTCAACAGAAAGCATAAAGTTTTTAAAATATTTTTTTATAGCCGTGTAAAAAGATATTTGCATGAATTCATTATTAGATACCACACAGTGTTACATTAATAGTTGTCCACCCCATCGACATGCGAGCCCTAAAAATAGCCGTTGGCTGGCGTAGGGCGGGGTCGGTATCGATCCTTAACGCAGCTGACTGGCACGTCGGAAAATAAAATCCACATAATTCACTTTCTAGAAAAATATTGCGATATTAGCTGTATTATTTGTCTGGTATATGTTGAAGGAGATAATGTATATAAACTAATCTATATACTATAATGGTTGCCTGGAAGAGATCGCTCGAAAGCGATAAGGCCTTGCTCACCTTTTCATTTAACTATGTTCAATTTTTATATTGTTATGTAACGAAGTGTAAGTAAATAAATAAATAAAATAATTAATCTTTTATTTTAAGTTTAGCAGGTGTAACTTCTAAAGAATCATTAATACGAGATGATAAGCTGAATTTTTTAGATAATATCTGCCTGTTTTGTGATGTAAATAAAGAGTAATAACAACTCAAAAAATACATAACAAACAAAAATGTTCATGTAAATATGACCTTTACCGGTTTAAAAGCTGCGCGATGAATAGTCCTAGTCATTGATTATGCGAAAGACAGATGGGTGTCGTGATTGATGACCTGCCAGCCTCCGATAGACGAGCCAGTTACATTATTCATATATCAATCTGGTTTATAGGCGCAGAGGTGACAAGAGGTTTTTATCTACTTTGTTTATTGAAAGTTACTATCTATTGCTACTGTTATCTTATGAGGCGATTCTATTCTAGTATTTCAAGCCATAATTATGTCAGTCTCTAAGTAAATATTTACGAAATCACATAACTTAACGAACGACTGTAATATAATACTTGTTTTCATCCCTTCATATTACACATATTATACAACAACCATTCAAAGTTCCCAATAAATAAAGTCTCAAGTATTGGAGTAACGTGGCCGCGTTACTCCAATACTTGAGACGAAACTTCGCAAATGAGCTTTGGAAAGCTCTCGAGTTCGTCTACTGAATTTGAGTGCTTTTCCTCTTACATTCACAGAAGTTTATATTGAATTGATACTAATATTCAGCCAATCGAAGCAAGGTCTGGTTAAGTACGAATTATAATCCGTAATAATTTTATGATTCGTACTTCGCAATGTTTTACATACAACTATTATGTAGTTTTCGATAGATTTTGTATATTTGCCATATGTTGAAGAGAACACAGTACATACATAATATTTTTTTATGAATAATGTTACATACATAAAAAAAATTCGAAATAACCTATGAAGTGATTTACTCCTGATGACTAAGAAAACACGGTATTCTCAAAATCACACTAAAATTATCTTAAAACTGACTTATACAAACACAACAACACGACTTTAGATATTCTAAAAACACAACCGTTTATCTTAAAACAATAACACAAAATCACACCGAATAAAAATAACATGGAACGAACTTACAGTACGCGGCTTCGAAACCAACGACCACTCTAGTCAACGTCCGGGCAGCGAATGCAAGCGTGCCACACTGAGGCCTTTCTTTTATAGTAAGCGGGTGGGGATCGAAACCACCTACTGCCCTCTGTTCAGTTTCTGCTTATAATATAAATCTCCTGTCACGATTCGCGATGGTCTCCTAAGCTACTTAACCGATTTTAAATTAAATTGACACACCGTGAGCAGACTGGTCCAACTTAAGAGATAGGATAGCTTAGATCTTTAATAATTATATTTGCAAATTATTTGACACAATTCTAACAGATGGCGCTGTGTTAAAAGCACCAACGTTTCACATAAGTTCTCCTACTGTTTCCCTTGAATAGTTTACGGGTTTAGTTTTACTATGTAATATAATAAAAACCTAAGCCACAGCAACGCTTGGCCGAGTCTGCTAGTTATATATAGGCGTAGGGACCTGACGACCCCATCGCCCACTGGTGAAATAACCTGTGAAAGAGGTTATTTCACCAGTGCAATCAGTCAACCCCCTTCCTAGTGGGAGAGCCATGCTGTTGCTTTCGGGCTTCAGCCAAATGGGCAGGCACGACCGGGGCAGTACCACTGTCTCACAGAAAACCGGCGTGAAGTGATGCAATACGTTTATCTTATTGTACTCGCGTTTCGTTCGGTGAGTGAGACTCCCGGAGCCCATCCCCCCCCTTCCCCAGAGTATGACGGTGCAGTTTAAAGAAAGATTACCCCAGGGGGGTACCACACGTGGAGAATCCCCCTCTGGGCGTCCATCATCGGAACAATCAGTATCCGGTGGTGGATGCACAGGCTGCCCTTCGTATTCTGGGGTGGGCAAAAACTGCGCTCTAAACAAAACATCCAGTTCTAGTTTTAGGTTTCAATCTCGGGGCAAACGGAAGAATTCGCCGAAGGCAACCCCTTCCACGCTCACAGTGGACTTTACCAATGTTAGGGGGCTCAACTCAAACCTAAGCGCGGTTCACTTTCACCTTGAATCTGCGAAGCCGGCCTTATTCTTCCTCACTGAGACTCAGATATCCTCCCCGGCTGATACTTCTTACCTCTCCTACCCGGGGTACAAATTGGAACATTCATTTGTGCCGCGGGCGGGAGTTTGCGTGTACGTCAGAGAGGATATCTGTTCTCGTCGCCTTGGGACGCTTGAAGAAAGGGACCTATCTAACCTCTGGCTCCGCGTAGACTGCGATGACCATCCGCGATTCTATGCGTGCCTGTATAGGTCCCATAGCGGAAATGACGAAACTGACCGACTCATCGAGCACATCCAAATGGCTACAGATTCCCTGCTTGAAAGGGTTCCTACCGCCGAAATCGTGATACTTGGCGATTTTAACGCCCACCATGCCGATTGGCTCGGCTCTGAAACCACCGATCACGCGGGAAGATCCTTTCACGACTTTGCTTTAGCCTACGACCTGATACAAATGGTCCCTGCGATTACGCGAATACCAGATGTGGACGGTCATAAACCCTCTTTGTTGGACCTTCTGCTGACTTCGCATCCGGAGAACTATGAAGTCTCTGTTGACCCGCCATTGGGTTCATCGGATCATTGTGTGGTCCGGAGTACTGTGCCATCTACGCGCCCTTCGCGGTCGCGTTTTTTGGGTTTTCGCCGTATTTGGCACTACAAGTCAGCAGATTGGGACGGGATGCGGTCTTTCTTTGCGTTCTACCCTTGGGGGCCTATTTGCTTTTCGTCTGAAGCTCCAGATTCCGTCGCTGCCTCTGTCGCCGAAGTGGTTCTGCAGGGAATGGAACTCTTTATTCCTTTTTCTGCGGTGCCGATCGGTGGCAAGTCTCAGCCCTGGTTTAAGCGTCACTTGGAGGGAAAGGCAAAATTAGCCTCCAAAAAGCTCGGTGTGCTCAGCAGGGCGAGACGGTACTTCACTCCGGGCCACCGCTTGCAACTATATAAAGCGCAAATTCGGCCCCACATGGAGTACTGTTCCCACCTTTGGGCGGGTGCTCCCCAGTACCAGCTCCTTCCACTTGACCGTATTCAACGAAGAGCGGTTCGAATCGTTGACAAACAAAATCTCTCCAAGCGGCTTGATCCTTTGGCGTTGCGTAGAGATGTGGGGTCTCTCTGCATCTTCTACCGCATTTACCATGGAGAATGTTCAGAGGAGTTGTTCGGATTAATACCTGCAGCTGAGTTTCATCATCGGACGTCGAGGCAGAATACGAAATTCCACCCGTATCACCTCGACGTCCGCCGTTCCACAACTGCGCGTTTTTCTAGGCAGTTTTTGCCGCGCACCACCACTCTGTGGAACCAGCTGCCAACTGAAGTATTTCCGAACCAATTCGACTTAGGGTCCTTCAAGAAAAGAGCGTACCAATTCTTAAAAGGCCGGCAACGCACTCGCGAGCCCTCTGGCATTGAGGGTGTCCATGGGCGGCGGTATCACTTAACATCAGGTGAGCCTCCTGCCCGTTTGCCCCCTGTTCTATAAAAAAAAAATATATATATATTTTTCGGCGTAAAAGGCTAGTGGGTGATCTGCCAACAATACTATTTGCAAAGTAGTACGAATAATATTTATTTAATAAAATAGATAAGGTCTGCGATACTCACGCATACTTTTGGCAAATACGAAACGCCAATGTCAGTTGAATATAAACGAAATTAACGCAGGATGCGTTGGATTAGTGTTCACTGACATCACCGCATTTTTTTAGCATTAGTGTGGTCTATCACATTAGGTGTCAAACAGATATATTATGTTTATTGGGTTTAAGTCGACAAAGATTAATAAAAATCGTTGGACATAAAAAGTGCATTTTCAATGTTTTACAGAAATCTCTATATATAGAAAATTCGCGTGTCACAATGCTAGTTCCCATACTCCTCCGAAACGGCTCGACCCATTCTTATGAAATTGATTATGCATATTCAGCAGGTCTGAGATTTGGCTAATATATATCTTTCGTACCCCTCAGCTATAAGGGGTGTCCAGCCCAATATTTTTTTTATGATACGACATACAAAAATACATATTAACCTTGATTTTCACCCCTCTACAATTAATCGATATTTTTTGTTAATTAAAAGCTTATGACATGAACTCTGAGGTTCATATAGAGGAAAATTCTCAGAACAACCTAAAATTTTTTCATTCTGGTTCAGTTCGAATAGTCTCTGGGGTATAATAGCAAAATGTTCCATGTTTGGTGTGTACTGAAAAGGTAGGCTTGGAACAAAAGAGAAACGCGGAAGCAGCTAGTATAATATATTTATATTAAATTAAATACTTGCGGTAGACAAATGGGTATGTACGCCGCACGGACGACGAAATAAAAGATAAATCTGATTATTGAGACTTCTCGACCAAGTACATCTTAGACACGGTGCTAAAAAGATAAATGTAAAAAATACAAATAACTTACAGTTTTACCAAAACTATGAATATTTGTCTTAAAGTTTTTAGATTGAGAAAACCATTTTTATTTTCAGTGTTTAGTACAGATCTACATTTTTCAATTAACGAATACTCTAACTCTTTCTGTTTCATTTCTTTATTACATTAGGTATTAACATATATATATGTTGATTGTTTTCCCCGACACTAATAATAGAAGAATTCCATTACGCTCAATCGATAAACGCAAAGCCTCTTTATTGAGTGAAGCGGGCGTAATCCAATTATACTGACAATCCTTTATTAATCCGTTTTGTCTTGTATATTTAGTGAACAAACGTTATAAAAGTAGGTTTTGCTTCCAAAACATCATTATCGATGTATTGTCCGTGATTGTCGATCGGGTTTGGACGTAAAAACGAGCAGTTTGGCTAGAAGACAACCGCTAACTATATTATCTAACAAAACTACATACTGTTGCTCTTAGAGAGTCTTTCTTTTATTTTATAGTAGAAATAATAAGAAGCATAATTTTATTCCACGCAGATGGATAATTCAAACAAAAGCCTCATTAGAAAATCCATTATCGCGCGCGAACAGAATTCCCGTGCGACTTCCAAAACAATTACTCAGGCGTCGTAGAGAATTCTAGGCCATACGAAAATTTAATAGCCTGAAATATATGATGATTTCCCTCGGTATAATGAATTTTGAACCCAAATTTGTACTCGGTTTGACCTATTTTTAAGTAACAAATGAATACAAATATTTTTGATGGTTATCAAAATAAGGCTAGAGTTACAAAAACAATATATTTTTTATTAAGTGCCGTGAATGTGTTACAAGGACATGAAGCAAATTATTTCAGTATTTATTTTGTAAGTAAGTGCAAAATGTTCTATACCAATCTAAATGTTAATTAAGGCCGGCAACGCATTCGCGAGCCCTCTAACATCGAGAGTGTCCAAGGGCGGCGGTATCACTTAACATCAGGTGAGCCTCCTGCCCGTTTGTTCTATAAAAAAAATATATTAACTAGGAAATGAACCAAAAATCGAGTTATCGCCGTTTGCGTCACTATTGCAAATGGCAGGAAGTGACAGAATCATAAATATTATTGATCTGCCAAACGAATTAAGTAGTACTTAGTTAAAATATTTCCCGTCGTAAATATTTGAATGTTTTTGTATATATTCCAATTTTGGCTACATATTTAGTATAATTGTTTTTGTGGTATATAATTTATGTTAGTTGAAAAAAACCAAATAAATAAATAAATACTTGGTTTTTCTGTCATTAAGACTTCAAATTCATATAAGCAGTTAAGTAAGGGAGCTGAAATTAAATCACAGTTAAAATGTCTAAAACGCATTGGAGTTAATTTAAAATCCCCTCCATACTCTTACGTCCTAATGACATCATACACACGTAACAAACGAATGAAAAGAAAAAGGACGCTTGTCCCACTTAAGTGACCTTAATTACATTTCGACTTAATGTTACAATTGGTCCCATTTCTCTAATTACTTATCTCAAGTTCCTACTTAAGTACCCAAAATTAATTGTAATCCCTGATAAAAGTCTTGTCGACATGAGGGTATTTTACATTTTACTTTTCCGACGTAGAAATATTACGAGAAAAATAACTTAGTATTTTTAAATTTAGAATCTCAGTGTTGCAAATCTAGTTCCATTTTTGAAAATTGTCTCCTTATTCCGTGACTTATAGAATTCTTCATAACTTGCTTACAAGTCAGAATCCCGAATTGCGAAAAAAAAATCTCATACAATATCAGATGATTTATATTCAGATTCCTTAACCACAATAAATGTGTGATGTATAAAAGAATGATATAGGGGATTACATGCCCGTATCTAATATATTTTTAATCCTCTTTGTTGGAATAATCGCTTTAGGGTCCTATATTTATTTAGCTGAAATAAACGGATTATCTTATCAGGATCGACCATTTTTACATTCCCATATATTTAATCTAAATTTCATTAGTTCGCAAAATAAGCCTAAAATGTGGAAGATATAGTATTTGGCTTACAAAAATGTTTAAGTTCTTATGATATTTTGTGTTTTATAGTATTTATGCATAAACTATACTAAATAAATAACATTTTGGCACTAGAGCTGTGCCTCAACATTCAATTGTTTAATGTGTATAATTTTTTTTTCGCCATGGTGCAGGCAGGTCTTTCGACCATGGTCTAGTCTTTCGTAGAATTTTTCCAGGTAGGTTCATTTATGTCTTTCGTAAATTTAATGTGTATAAGTAGTCTTTAGTGTGTCCATGTTGATTTAATAATCCATAGATTGAAAATTAAGTTTTTTTTTAAATTTAGGTCGTGTCTACAGGACCACGTCTGTCGGGTAAGCAAGTATTCGGTAAAAAATACTTTTAAAAAACGATGATCATTAATGAATAACAAAGGGGTAAAAACAGTATCATATCTATAATAGATTTTATCTTAGTATATCTATTTGTTTAATTTCAATTTAATTTATTTTTATAGGTAATTTAACTTAAGAAAAAAACATTTTCAAAAAAACACGCCCAAAACGAACAAAGGATAAATGTTTCCATTTATTGCCGTCGGTACGCATTTAATATTAATTTGTTCGGTTTCAGCCCTTAGGAGATAAATCCGAGGTCAGACGAAGTTTATTGTATCGTTATTTGGTTCATGTTTACTGGGATATATTTTATTGGAACTATTCTGGTAGGTTATATTGCTGATACTTAATTAAATTTAAAAATATATTTCACATTCGCTGAGCCATAGAATTCTTTTGATAGATTGTGTCACATTAAGAAAAATGTGTATGCACGCAAAGAACTATCAACCTACCAACCTCCTAGACTTAGGTTCCGCACGAATCTTTCAGAATGTGTTCTGCACTTGATACTGACATGTCTTCCAGTCCATTTAAGATTTATTATTATCTCTTCATGTATGTCATGTTTGCCTGTAAGTGCTTGTCTCATTAAATACTGTATATTTTGAATTGTGATTTACTCATTTGTTGGTTGTGTTATTATGTTAGTGTTAGTGTATAGTTGTCAGGCAATAATAAAAAAAGTCATAAATATTAGTATAAGCTTGTCATCTCATGTGATTCCCTTAATATTGTTTTATCTCCACGTCCACTGTTCTGTTGTTATGTTTGTTTGTATTAAATATTATCTGTCAAAGTAATCTAGGACACATCAATCAATCTTTCACATTGTATCCTATTTCTCCTTTTTGTATCTATTAAAGTTATGTATTAAGGAAGAAATAAATTCATACCATATTAACTACGAGAAAATAATAATAATTTTACTATCACTATCGTGTATATATAATTAAGTTTGGTTTACAATTTTGCATACTCGTAAGTTACAAGCAATTACAATAATTGTTTAATTTTCATTTAAACTATTCCGACATCGGAACTGTCAATAGCTTTTATTCTAAAGCGTAAAAAAATACAAAATTATTCAAAAGTTGCGCTGATAAAAACAATACAGCCAATTAAGAACACCAAAAATGTCAAAACAGTATTTCAAGAAAATAACGTATAATAAAACCTAAGGACTTGCAAGGCTCGTGTGTGTCCATGGGCCAATAATATATGAGCCTCTGACCGCTATCCCTGTGCCCTATAACAAAGTTCCAAACTTCAACTTGAAGTAACGCACTAAACATCTAAATTGGTTTGAAGCAAATTTCAACATAGCTAATTCAGTTGCTAGTTAATTTAATATCAGTTCTGAAATCAAATAGAAATTGACTTCAAAGCATTCAATATTCATAGGGCGCAATTGGCTCATCTATATTCAGGAAAACTCAATAATCCACGTCACAATGTAATAAAGTTATCGGGATATCACGCGATTGTAATTCTATTAACGCTCAAATTTAATGACAATTGCTACGAATGACAAGGCCGTAATAAAAATTATCGTTTTGATAGACTTAACGTAAGTAAAGTATTTTCAAACCAATTCGAAGGACCCTTCATTAGTGGCAATTCTGGAAAGGCTAGCAACGCAAAAGGTTTAAATACTACTCATTAAAAATCTACCCTCTTCATTATTAAACTGAGACAGTGTCACTTTTATAAAAACGTACTTATTTTTGACAGGAATATAATTAGCACCAAATTTCGACTTACTTTTATTTAGAGCAAAGGTAAGTTAGAAGAAAACAGAGTTATGTATATTTAAATCAAATCAAAAATCATTTATTCATATATGTAACATAATACACATATGAACGTCAAAAAAAAGAAATATACATTAAATCCTTCTAATTTTACATTTACTGCCAGTTCTCAAATGGGCGTAGAACGGAAGAGAAGAACTGGCAATAAACCCTCCGCCACTCTTAGTTGCATATCAATAGGTTAATTGAGTATACATAGTAAAATTAATCAAATAAAAAATGTAAAATATCGAGCACTCATGCGTATGTTAAAAACATGCGTATGTAAACACGCGATTAAGACGTTAAAGATGTGAAGTGTCAATTTCCTTTGGATGAAAATCCTGTGATTAGACCCTCCAGTTGAGAGGGCTTGAATAAATGTCGAGTTTCACCACAATTCGAATTACTAGCTAGCAGCGATGTTTGCCCATTGTATGAACTTAGGGATTATATGGACAAAGAAGATCTGTTTAATGTTGTTTAAATATTTAACGATATCATTACTAAGTATATAAACGATTTTCATCTATTATATTGATTTATTTTAAAATTTAATAATACTTGTAACAAAATAAATTTTATTATAATTCATAGACGATTTGAACAGTTTAATATTTGTGTCAGGAATGTAATAATATATATATAATAGCTATCAGAAAGACACCGTAAATACAAAAAAATTAGGTACTTTATTTGCTACATGTCAAGTAGGAACCAAATATGTATATTTGTGCTGCTCGAACTTAAAGAACTTTCCTCCGCAAGAAGTGAAACAACACGATTATCTACGCACAGTGCAAAAGTTCTGCAGATCTCGGAATGCAGCGAACGTGTTAAAAAAATACGAGCTCCTTCAACTAATCATACAAGGCAAAGTGGCAGGTGGAAGGAGACCTGACCACAGACACACGTCTAGATTGAAAAACCTAAGACAAGGGTTTGGTCAAAGCATGCAGATCGTACTCCTTCGCAAGATGACATAAGAAGAAGTACAACCTTTAGGTTTGGGCCTCAAACTTCTTTCGTAATCATTTGTTTTATCTGATCAGCCTTTTGTGCACACAGAACATGCATCGTGACAAAAAGTATATATCGTATAATCTTTTTAAGCAAGAGTAGTCTCTAGAATCGAATATTAATTCTCAATAACTATTTTTATAATAAATATTTTTACTAAAATTACATATTTTCTGTTTAATTCTACTCACTCCAAATATACTTCCAAAGTTTGAATAGCTCTATGCTTTATGAGAATAAACCTAATTCCTATAAAGCCTCAAAGCTACCGTGGGCGTTATTCCCGCCTGTGTCACGCTGATACCAAAACCCGGCAACAATAGGTGTGAACAACTAAGCCCTAGACTTTTCAGAGCTTAACACAATGTACGAATTCATATTTGAAACTTTTCGAGCAAAAGCTCGTTTGGGTGAAGTGTTTGCGTTGCCTTTTGTTGATATTGTTATTTTTCCGAAATTAAAAATTATATGAGAATTTTAATTCTTACATAGCAATACGTTTTCTAGCCATATGACTTGATTATATTACTGTTATTTCTATTATTTACCAACAGACATTTACTAAGCTAAACATTTCAATAACTAATAAGAGTAGACTTTTAGAGCTAGATTTTATTGTTGCTATGAGAATGAAGAAAGTATTTTTCATTATTCGATTTGTATCCTAATTAAGAAATAGTACAGTACTCTTTGATGCAATAACATCTGATAAACAAGAATAGATTCAAGTTTGATGTATGCATATAAAAGTTACATAACATCAAAGGAACATACGGTATGCAAAAGTTTTAGATCGATAGCGCCAGACAGAATGATGAATCACGAAACTACCCTAAAATATTCGTTTATAGTCCTAGTGAATAAAATTCTGGGCCAATAATACTCATAAAACCACTCGTTATGTTCAGAAACGTTATGTATTACGAATCGACTAGTCTTACATAGTAGCCAACGCCTTACATTTACTGAAATAAGATATCCTAATCGTCAAATGACACTGCTTCGTGTTCGTTCGTTCTACTTTCGTACTCCTCTTGTCAGGTCCCCCGTCAATTTTCACTGAAGTATATTTATTTAAAGAGAAAGAATTACGTCACTCTATATAAAACTCTTTTATCGATATCCTCCAAGTTCGCAACGTTGCAGTGTCAGTAATCCATTCTAGGATAGAATTCAAAGTTCGTAGAACTTAAATGGAATGGTTTCAGACCAATATTAAATCTACGTTAATCCCCGATGGACTGCAATCAGCGATGGAGGGAGGAATAGTTCAATTAAAAGTACAGTTTCTTTCTTAGGGCTTTTTAGTTATTCTCTTAAATTTATAGCAAAAAGTTTCTTTAAATAGTGTAATGCGTTTTATGACGCTTGTTAGAACAATTTTATAAACATCCTTATAACGGGAGAAATAAATTATTATTTAAAAAAATTGCGTTAGATTATATATTTAGAAAGAAATTATTAGTACTAAGTTCTTGTCAATTTTAAATTTACTTTTAATGGGTACATGAAAAAGGGTGTAACCCGAGTTTTAATTCAAATTCCATTATATTTAAAGCGATTTTTTGCTCGTGTAGGTGTAGGGTTTGCACATACGATTATTTATTAAGCATAACAATGTTAATACTATGTAGGTTTCTGACAGCCCGAATGCACAGATTTTCGATATACTCATCTTTATTGACTACACCAGCAATACAAATTGTCGTTCCGTTTTGATCTAGAAACAAACACTGCTAAAGTTTCTATTCCAAAATCGTCAGGATGGTTAAATATCAATTCAAATTTACAAAATGTTCCAGGCCAAAATTGTATCGTTATACAAATTTTACTTCGGCAGTATCCTCTATTAAAAGTTTACACAAAAGCAAACTTAGGTACGAACGTAACAATTTCACACCATTATTAATTAAAAACTATGAAACTCAGCTCAGTTTGCTTTTATAACAATCTTGTAAGGTTTGTTAATTAGTTTGGAAAATTATTTAATAATTTACCTAGCATAATATTATAATTACTTTGCCTTGCTTTTATAAATTTGAATTTAGAAAACCAACATTTGATTTTATCATATACGACGTAAAATATATTTTTTACAGAAAATATATTTGGCGTCGTATATGCATCCATTTGAATATATTTTTTACAGAAAATAATCGGAAATCGTGATGCCTTCTGTCAACCAAACTAGAAAATTCCACTGTTATGTAATTTAACAAAGTCTTCTATCGTGTGTTTTCTAGTTCTATCTACTGCAGTTATTTAAATATGTTACGATAGTTAACAATGGTAAACGATATATCTATATTGACAGAAACTAATAACTAAACGGCAAATAGAAAGATATTTCTATGAATAACAGTCGGTTTAATTTCTATTATAGTAAACGGGATACATATTCCAGGAATGAAAGACTATTTTATGGATCATCCTTCCACAAGTTATTGGCGCAAAATACAAGTTGTGGAGAGGTGAATAAAAAATTTAGTATTTTTTTTTTGAAAAAAATTGAAGAAACAGGAAACATTACCTTAGGCATGTGTTTACATTGCAAGTTTCTAATTGAAACCAGAAACTCTGATTTAAATTCAAATAATAATGTTTTCTAAATTGACTTGGCTATAACGGCTTATCTTTATTTAGACTTGCCATATATGCCAATGAAAGGATGCACGTAAAAAAAGGATTCGTTTACATTTTTATATTTATGTAGTGGTAGGTATGATTTTGTTTCGACTCAATAAAGAATATTTTGTCACGATTATGAAAATCGTATAATCTGAAAAAGGTATATAAATATACTTTTATAAACCTTTATTCAATGGTAACTAAAAGTACGAATACCTAATCTAGCAGGTTAGTAAAGGATATTGTATTATTTTAATAAGATTATACATACAGTTCCTATATAACGTACTATTTCATTATATAATGTTACATAATATAAAGTAAGTTTTCAAAATACTAGATGTTATGCAATTCCGCAATATTCTATATATTCAGTTTGAAACTCCCAGCGGTAATCAACAAAGGATCTAATTTGTCAAAGGGAAACGAGCTGCAAAGCCACTATAATTTATACAGAATGAATAATTTTGCTAAATATACTTAATTTGTTTCAAATAAATTTAGTCATAATACGGTTGAACCTTGTAAAAGTGTAAACCTTGTATAAGTGTAACCTGTTGTGGATGCATCCAATGTGTTTGTATTGTGTTTTATTTTTGACTTTGTTTTTATTATAAGGATGTATCTGTTTGGATTCCCAATAAATAAATAAATAAATAAATATTATCGCTTTTGGGAGGAATCAAACAGCTGGACGAAACAGAATGCTAAAATAAACAAGATAATGCAAAATTATTTTCTCCCAAGCCTCTGATTAGATAGTAATTTTTAAATATTACCTTTATTTGGCAATATATAATATTTATCTCTTAGAAATAAAATATTGTCAATTGGTTTCTTATATTTATAAATACCTTCAGAAATTTGTATTATCCTATCTAAGCTGAACAATAATCTCAATATATGTTTTAGACTGGCAAGGCACGTCAAAGCTTTAAGAAATGAAAGAGACTTCACAATTCAAGACAGATTAATATTAAATCACATAAAGCTATTGAATATTTCATAGGCTCCATTGAATGTGAAAGTCGCTTGATCTTATAAAATGGACCAGCGCAGGCGCGGTTATATTGAAGGGAAATATGAAATAGCTTGGCTTTGAAGAATATAATGGAAAATGTTGGTCTTTGTGAATGCATCATATACGTATATTCAACGTCTATAAGGGCTTAATTTTCTATTATCGTGACTGAGTTGTTTAGGAATTAAGTATAAAATATACATGACATGGAAAAATCATTTTGAGAATTAATAAATAATTAATAAATAGAAATCAATTGCTGTTCGTTTTACTCGCTAAAACGCTAGGATGGCTGTAAGCATTTGGCTAATTATCATCTTAAAATAGCCTTAACAGAATAAAGTATTTTCCAATAAAAAACTATGATGAATCATTTGGTTATCATTTTTCTTCTTAGCCTTCAGTTATTAGTTTTTGAGAGCTGTAGTACAAGTAGGAGGTCCGATCTCTTTGGCTTATTTTAATCATATTATGGTTATCTATTATAAAATTCTATTTATCTAGTTGTCTAGTATAATATATAACTTGTATGAGTGTGTTTGTAATTAAATTACTCCTAAACCCGCTTGCCATATATTGATGAAATTGTTGGTTGTGGTTTAAGTGAATTAGATTTTTTTTTAATTTTAAACGTATGTACAGGATAACATCTATCGGGTATGCTAGTAATGTATATAACATATTTTAATATAAATTATATCTTGGCCGCTAATGGGTAATAATTTAAGATTGTTTAAAATGTATAAAAAAATTAAAATTCAAAATGTTGTCCTGTCTACGTTAATGTACAACTTAGACAGGAAAACTTATAATTAGTAGTAGGACGCGCCAACTATAACCAAGAGTTAGCCACAAACAAAAGAGCTAGGTGATCTAAAACTGTGCGCCGGCGCAGTTAAATCGGTCGGGAGTTGAGTGCAATGATCGAGCACCAATGTCAACGACCAACCAAGGCGACGCGATCGACTTATTTACTTAAATAGTTGCTTGTTTTCGGTACCATGACAAAAATATACAGTAATTTTCTAAGACCACACAGACGAAACTATATATTAATGCACAGATTACCACGACACTGTACAAAGCAGGCTTTTATTCGAAGGAGGTTTTTCCAATTGTCCACAATTCCCATTCACTATCTACCTTATCTTTAAGTGCTCTATGTTCGCTCTGCACTATTAGTAGTCATATAGATTGTTCATTATATGAAACCTTGGAAAAATATTAAAAACAATTTAGACAAACAGGCATGAGGCTCATATGATACCACCATGGAGACGTGCGTTTCCGGCCTTTTAAGAATAGATACTCTCTTTTCTTGCAGGACCCACAATCAAATTGGTTTGGAAATACTTCAGTGTGCTGCTGGTTCCACATAGTGGTGGTGTGTGTATTTAACTTGCCTTAAAAACGCAGTTGTGGAACAATAGTTGTAGAGGTGATACACGGGGCTTATATTCGTGATATTCTGCCTCGACGTCCAATGATGAAAATTAGAATATAATAAATAATATTATTTATGTATTACATATTAATACATATAATAAAAGCTATGTTCGTTACTGTATGAACGGATGGCTAAGTTCGGCGATGTTCCCTTATGAGACCTCTAGTCATTATAATTAGTTTTGCACTACATGACTTGGTAGTTTTTACGCGCCACCGATCTTTACATTTGCCAATAAATAGGTGGAAAAATTTTCATATTCACCAAAAAAATATTTTACGAAGGAACAATTAATTTAGCAATTAGTCTTGACGGCTGATTGCTTCACAAAAAGCACGCGTGCGCATAGATAATTATTTGCTGCAATGATGAATTGCAACATGCTACTTTTGTATTTTACTAGCTGAAACTTTCTGCATTCCTATTTAACCTATACGATGTTTTTGTGTATAAAAACACAATTGTTTAATTATCATCGTCTTCTAATTCCAATATATTATACGATCAGAATGCTTACTTTACACATTGAATGCTCAAATAATGGATTCAAAGTAATAGCCGGAAATCAAAACTTTTTATGGCGAATTTTGATTAAGTAAATATGAATGTTTGAAAATATGTATGAATAAATATTATAATTTTTATTAAGAAAAACACCCGGATAAAAAGTACAGCTTGGCTTAAAAAAATAAACGGGACGATCGCACGGATCCGAGTGGGTTGCAACGCTACTATGGCCCGCTCCACTCGGATCCGAGAAAAGAGCTCTTAATGTGTTAAACTAATCAGCATTTGATAAAACCAAACCTAACCGAGAACTTTTACATGCTGTTCAATTTGTATTGTGAGCTGTAAAAAATAACTAATTGAAAATTCGCTATGAACTATATAATAAGGTATATTTACTATATGTTTTTCAAATGGTTTTAGATTTTCTTGTTCTGTTTAGTATATTCTTAGTTTATTTTTTTTATAAATAAGTTTTCTACTGTATTAGCAGGAAATATACTATCGTCTTCAAAAAATGCAAAGCTTTGGTTCGTTGTATGATAGTTCAATAAAACTGAATGTTTTAACATATTTAAAGTGGCGCAAGTTAGCTTAAATTCGTATAAAACTTTAAATGTCACTTACCTTTTATGCATCGCAGTCTCAAACTTGTTTTGACCTTTTGTAACTTACATAATGCAAAATATTTACATACCTGCAACAAGATAAAATATATAATTTAGTATGGACTTATTTTAGAATTTACTTCACACGCAATTTTGTAACATTTTATTTTATTATATGCAATATCACTCATATGGGCGGTGGTATCACTACATCAGTTTGCCTCCTGCCCGTATTCCCCCATTACATAAAAAAATATTTCTATGAACGGCTAAATTAATTTAATTTAATCAGTTAGTTAATTGTATTGAATACTTTGTTTGTTTGTTCCTTTTTGTAAATCTTTTTATTATAACGTATCATGTATTCCATCTGTGGCTATGTTCTCGGTGTATTTGTTTGATATTATATGTATTTTGTGTTAGCTGTAGGAGTACAAAAAATAAAAATAAATAAAAAAAACTTAACTTGTATTAAAAACATATTAACAAAATTTGTAATTTATTAAATTTTGAGTGAGCTTTGGGTGATAAATATCTTAATCATATTAACCTAAAAAATCAAACAAAAAATTGATCAATCAGGTGCTGATTATAATTTTCCCTTATATTCAAGTCAATGAAAGTGTTTTGAGAAAACAATACAACAGAAATCATTTAATACTTAAAAAAGTACTACTCAAAGTCTTTACAAAACACATTGATTAAGCCCGGTAGTGTCGAGTTATGAAAGCTAGAGTATTGTCTGTAAACAGCACTCGTGATAACAAAAGCCATGAAATGAGTCAGTCGTTCGCCAGACAACAGAAGACATCGATCTGTCTAGCCTTTTGTGTTACTTAAAAATATTTTTCTTTTTATTACTATTACGAATTAAAGATGGAAGTCTGGAGTATGGGCGCGTTATATAAATAGTTCAATATGTGTCCCACTTTGCAGGCTCTGCCATGTATTGATGATAAAGTTCCTCAAAACGCTGAGTTAAATCTTTATCTTTTAAAAACAAATACCTGGATGATCTAGCTTTGCTCGGTATTTTTTTTTATAAATTGTGTTTTTTGGAAATTATATTTAAGTACGAATTACATACTAATAAAATGATGAAATATGAATAATGTTTTTCGATCTTACCGACAGCATAATAAAAAAATATGAACTGGTTATTTAAAGAAAAAAATCATGAGTGTGATAAAACACGAATACAATGACATTTTCTAGAAATGATTCCTAGCTAGATCGATTTATCGCCCCGAAACCACCCGTATACTAAATTTCATGAAAATCATTGGAGCCGATTCCGAGATTCCAATTATATATATATGTATATATATATATATATATAAGATATGGATAAGACAGATAAAAACCTAATTTGAGATAGGGAATATTTCATGAGTGGTTATTTTATATGATTTGTTGTTTAAAAAGTAGTTTAGTTTGTGCATGTGCAATAGTAATTCTATTGCACAAACTACTCACAAATAATATATAGCGAATGTTTATATTTATTTACACATTAGAGAAAGTTTTATCCAAACCAGCATCACTGGTTTTTGTCCAGCTTACTTCACGCTTAAAAAGGGCCAGATTATTTCCTTGTCCATATCTTTTAATTATATAATTTTATTATACAATTATAATTTTGTGGCGCAACAACTCGTTAGATTTCTGCTTCTTTTTAATTAACTAGTTTCTGTATGACACATAATGTTGATTTTCGTTGAAGAGTACCAGTCTTCTCACAATATTATTTCACAAGCAATGGTTATTTGCGCACATTGATACAGTGGACAAAAAAATTACAATTATTAATGTGTAATGGGAAAACGTAGCAAACACGAATAAATTAAACCAAAAAAATAAATTATAAAAACTAAAGGACATACGATTTTAAAGTGTGAGGGTAGAAACTATTCATATATAGGTATATGGGGATGAAATGCTTCACCTCGGGGTGCAGTGATTTAGCGCGTTTTATATATTACATGACTAATATTCCCATTAGATTATTAACAATATAAATGCAAAGATAGCTGAAAGACTGAAATGAACTTTTCAATTAACTTATTCAAATTAGTTGCCAAGTAGCTCTCTGTAGCAACTTGACTTTTAAACTAATCCATTGTCTTTTAAAAGTTTAAAAGTCGTCCGCCATTTTGAATTCTTACGATAACTTCGAGAAGTTTATATTAGCTTTCATAAGGCTTTTGTTGGTATTCAAAGCAGAATAACGCTTTTACGACATAATATTATAGGTCATTAAGTTTTGTATACTCATTTCTTTGTGAATACTTCATACAATCAATATAATATGTACATGCTGTATCTATTTGGGAAAAAATTATTTTTCTTCAATAAGACGAAAGTGGCTAATTAATAAAACGATATCAATATTTTGCCCAACGCTTTTTCTCTTTCACAGGCCCTTTCATTTTTAATTGTTATTTTTATAACGTTTAATACGTTCACTAATAACCTTAAATAATATTTTCTCAACCTGTCTTAACAGAAAATATTGTTTTGTGCAACAATAGTTTAATTATCAAATGTAAGTGTTCTGTAGAAATTACTGTCAAGTACCGCTCCAAGTGAACATGCACTTTCTTTTTACCTTAATAACCTTTTTATTATGTATAATAACGTATTCTTTTCTTATTCATTTAGGCCTTTGGAACTGTGCAGCCATAGCATCCAATTGGATTACACGACAAATAAAAACTTATAAACATATAAAACACATGGAAGGAAACTGTCCTACGATATTTTGCAAAATATTTCGTCCTCTAGAACCACCGATTACCGTAACTAGACAGAGCATAAATGTCAGTGATTTCAAATCAAACTGAATTCCAATCAATCCGTCCGCCCGTGATCAATCAAATCGGCCCAATTTCAATTACAAGCCAGCTACATTTGTGATGTGCCCACTCTTCTCTTTAAACTGTTGATTTAATATACATGACAGACGTGATGCACTTGGTAGGACGCATTTTTACACAACTTCTATAGTAAAGGTTGTTGTATGCTTAAATAATCTTTATTGTGAATTTGTAACCTAAGATTTATTGCCATAAATTGTATAAAACTGAATATGTTTAAGCTTTATACACGCCAGCATGGCCCTAAGATGTTTATAAAAAAATATAGTATAGCACACTAATAGAGGATTTCCGAATGGCGTAGTCACGAAATTCAATTTCAATATTTTCAATAGAAGATTCTTGAAAGCTTTCGTAATATTTCCGTCAGCGGCAGATGAAAGTATTAGGTGCATCCATTATTATTTTACATGACGTCTTATTTCAACTTCAAAAAAAATAATTTAGAAATAAAATGTAGTGCATTACTACTACTAAATTTGATGTATAAGTTTTCAGAAGGAGTATTACTATAATTTTTGTACGAGTATCCGTTCGAATTTTAAAAACAAAATAAACGTTTAAGGTGCAACTGAGTTTTCGAAGTTATTAAAATTTATGTACACCTTTTCATTTGTAGATATAAAAGACTTGACGTCCCTTTCCGTCAGCTTAAAAGGAAGAAGTTTAATTTGTATCATTTTATCACAAAAAGTATGGTCACGCGACGGGTACAAAACTGGAGCAATTCGCATGCGCGGGGGCCGCTCAAAATTAGATCTGCGACAATCCGACGCCATATATAGCGTGCGTCATGTTCCACCATTTAGGACATTACACCGAGTTTATCTTCTCTTAATCTCTTTATGTTGTGTCAACAATTTTGTCCTGGTTATTTACTTTGATTTATTCACGTCCTTGCTTATTTTTTTATTACTAAAAATATGAATTAATACTTATAAAATTGTATACAATATTTAAAGAACTTTAAAGAACTTCTTTTTCAGTGTTTGAACAGTAACTAAAATGGTTTATTTCTATCAATCATAAATATAATAATTGATTCACAAGTCCACAGAGAATTATTACCTTTGTTAGAGAATATGATAACGGTCCACGATTTCATCGATGAGTTGATTGTGTAGGATTGTGTTCCATTTCTTGTTAAAATACAGTTATTTAATATCTAGATAGTATGGTATATTTTTAATCAGTAAAAGGAATTTATCTTTAAACACGATTTCTTAAAGTCATAGCTTAAATACATTTACAAGACTGAAACTCGCCCGCGTGTTGAATCCTAATGTGATTGGCCATACGGAGTCAATGAAGTAATAGCGCCATATAAAAGACAATAGCGAAATTTGATGCCTATTAGGTAATCAGCAGGATGGGCTGAGATCAGAGGACTAAATTTTGTTATAGTCTAACTACACTGTATTCACATATCCTTGCAGTTATACAGTTGTCAATCGCGCCAAATGATGTTTTTTTAATCAATACGTTATCGTTAGGATATTTATAATACCGGTTCGAATGCAAGATTGAAGAAGTCATTAATTTATTATATTTTATTATTATACACATATTTTAAGCTATTTTACGTAAAAATTACTAGTGTCGTTCCGTTTTAAGCAAATAATGCGTCAGTGGAAATTTTATACATATTTCATACGAAAAAAAGTAAATTACTTAATAGTAATTAACAAGTAAAAGTATAAATCCCAAAATATAAAGTAAATGTGCCCATAGTAAAAGTATGTATAGTATTCCATATATATACTTATTATCTATTAGCAAACCGATACTTATTTATTAACATCTAGTCCTTAGACAAAGGCTTCATATATTTTTTTCCAATCTTGGTGTTCTCTAGCGACGCGAATCCACATTAGACCCGCTATCTTTTTATATCGTCCACCATCATCTTATCTGTCTGCCTCTTGTTCCCATCCGTAACGAGTCTGTTCCATTTTTGGTTCTTTTCGCTCGTCATATGAACCGTACATCTCCACTTTTTTCGTTTGTTTAAATTTTGTTTTTAATTTAATATATTTAGACAAATTTATGTTATTTTCCAATCGTACTTATTAAATGCTTAAGATGCTTTCAATGAGGTACTCTTCCAATAGACCTCATACAATTACTGTAACCTTTTAGCGCAAAACAAATGTTTTAACAATAATTTCATAATATTCAATTGTAGAAAGAAATTGTTATGATTACATTATCATATTAGACCTTAATAATGTCAGATACGTCAAACGCAAACATTTTGCTTTTATAATATTGTTGGATTCAGCTTGCTCTCTCGAAAATTAAAATTTTCTACAAAATTGCCTACAATAAGTATTGTTAAGGCTTAACCTGAATTTCCATTTTTTACTAGAGCTTTTGAAGCACGTTTTATTTTATAGTATTTATAAATGGTTATTCGTTTAGACGTAGAAGTTTGAATCTTTTTCATTAAAAACTAGCAGGTTGAAGACGTAGTTTTATATGCTTAGATGGTATATAATTCCTTTATATTTTCATTAGGTAATTTTCCTTTCCGTTACTTTTTAAAAAATTCTGGATTCCATTATATTATACACATATAATACACAGTTTTATTCACTGCAAATGTTCTTTATAATATATTACATTTATTAGTCACATTAATTTTTGCAGTTTGTGTATCACTTATTATATTATAAATTTAAAACCTAAGACTGCTACAAGAGCCTAAGATTTTTGATGATCGGTCAGTCATTCGATGAGTGACAAAATGCATAACTTTGACTCTGTATTGGAATTCCTGGTTCGAATTGAACGAAATTTGAAATATACATGATGATGCAAAGCCTTCACAATTCAGGCTTTAGAATTATCCACAATGAAGGTAAAGGGGGACTCGACATACTCGAAATATTATTATATCATTTGCTCGACTAAGTGCACATTTGCCGTGAACAAATATACAAATTACAATTCCATTTTCGATAAAAAAAATTCTGTACACATTCTTTTAGTTTGTGACGATAGTGACGAAAAATATATATATGTAATACCACTTGAATGTTCGTAGTTTGATAAAGTCATAACTGTAATTGGTACCGTATCGTTTCCAGACTATTTATTAAAAAAATAAAAAGCTTTTAATTTTCTACTAAAATTAACAAGTACTTTTCGTTACTTTTTATACATATAATATGTAAAAAATTAAAGGTTAAAATTTTGTAGGAATACTTTAATTGGTAAGCCTTCTTCAGCTTATTGACTCGACAATTTAAAATTACTTAAAGTTTTACGTATCTACTGTCTGTTTACATACATAAAATGCTAAAACTTAAAGCTCAGACCAACTTTCATTCCTCGTACACACAATTAGAAACTTGTCCGACGGAAATTTCAATACACCGCAATTATTGGTAAAGTTTTGCTAATTTGCCGTTGCCTCATACCGGGAAAGTTAAGAATTGTTAAGTTGAGAATATTGATTTACACTATTTGTTAGAAACTTGACCAAAAATTGTTTTTTTCATTCATCGCAAAGTAGTTGATAATTTGACACGCCAAACGCCGCGTTTAATAATCATTATATGAATTCATGTTCGCTTGGTTGATCACTGGTAGAATTGTATTGGTCGATAATTTCAATTCTTCAGTTTAATTTTGCCCACACCAAAACCATTATTTGTTTGTTTTGGAAGATAGTATCAATATTACTTTTTGCTTGTTCATGTTTAACCCTTTTTAACTACGATACAACTGACTGGATGGATGTCAATGTTGAATTTTGTACCGAAAACTGAAATATCAGCGATATGAATAAATGTTGAGAGAATTACATCGAAATTGCATACAAAAACATTGCGTAATTGGCAGTTATTTAATACCAGCACCGTCACATCGTCACCGTCTTTTTTAACGGGCATTATATGAAAAATGGAGGTTCTAGTTTATACCCAAAAGTGAAAAAATAATACTCCTACTAGTAATATTACATAAGAACATTTTATTATTATGAAACAACAATATCAAAATATGTTTGTTCTTATTCTACGTAATTAAAATAATCTTAAATGTAAAAAAATTGTTACATTTAAGTCAGTAGACTTTTTACACTGACGTTTGACATTTATGTTTTTAATCCTACAAATAATTTAATGTTTAAATAATTTTTATTTCTCATTAAAAAAAATGATAAATGAGAAACTTAATATGTATATTATGTGTAGTATATAAAATGTATTTAATGTATAAATGTATATATACGAGCTAGATACACGTCGCCATTAGCCGTCTCAATTTTAGTCAACTGTGTTCACTCTAACATGCATCTTTACTGCCTTTTTGAATTTGTCAAACACACCAATATTGCGAATTTTGGATGGTAATTGATTAAATATTTGCACACCCTCATACCTAATAGACTTCTTTAAATAATTTGAACGCGGCTTTGGCAAGATAAGCAAATTCGCTCGACGAGTACTGCGTGTAGTTGTGTATTTCATTTTTTTAAATGATAAGCTACTATAGAGAGTTATTTTTTTTTTAATTAAGATAAGCTGTATCTTATAGCTATAAATATATAGTTGTTTAATCATCAAAATTTTGGTTTCTTGGATTTTATTGGATAGATTTTATTAGACTGTTTTAAAAATTGTATCTAAATAATGCTTTTATTAATTTATTTTGAAGTGTTTGTAAGTTAAACAATTATAAATTAAGTGACGTACGGATTGGGTAATACATTTTAATATTGACCAATAAAGAATTTAAATGAACTAATCTAATCAATATTACGATTTGACTAAATCTAGCTATTTAAATTGAGAAATTCAAATATCCTTATGAAAGCACCGACTCGAATAAGTACATCTATTATTGAATTATACCTACCTGAATATCAGTAGAACCAGTAAAATCCCAAATAATCATAATGTCTAAGGAACATTACAATAAAAGCAACGGTACGAAGACATGAAATTGCTATAAAATACAGTAAAAGCTTGCCATTTTACGATACGTAATTTTATTTCATAGTGTAGGCGCTTACAGATTGTTTCACAGATAAGATTAGAATGATCTAGACGGCATGAAAATAAGTATTTCTATAGAATGGCAACTGTTTACTAATTATTATTGTCTCCTTAATTTAATACACTTTTATATGTTGTAATGTGATGTATATATTCTAACTTGTGTTGTCTTGTTTTATACTGTAGTATATATTGATTTGCTAATAATTTTAATTAAGTATCAACAAGGCTTTACGATTATTATTTGATATATATCAGGAGAAAAAAACTTTTAACTGTAAAAAATTGTGTATAGGTTTTATACTTGAACAATTTATATGTTGCTATGCAGAAGTAGTAGTGCTATTCAGTATGAATAAGTCTATGAAAATACTGTAATAAGTTTTATTCAGTAATGTAGCTCTCTGGCTAACCCGAGGCAATTAAACATTTTACCGTACAATCTCGTAAAATGCCTTGAAATAGCTGCTATAACATTTTAAAAAATTAGTTTCCTTTATTTCGTATGTCATAAGATGTAGAATTTAAACATTTATGGCAAAAGCCTTTAAATTTGCTGCATGTATACAGATGTTCTTATTACGATTATACTATCGTAAAACATTCTTATGTGACGATAAGTTGTCATATTATTAATGAAACCAAATCAAGAGCCATGTCTAGGACGCAATTTTGAACATTAAACAGCAAAACGTGTCAATGAAAAATAATTATTGCGAAGGTCATTGGAGACGTGCGTGCGCGACGACCATTTATGTTTGACCTGTAAAACATCAACAGTATTTGCGAACAACTCAACATTATAGGAGACCTCTTGGGACAGGGTGTTTCAAGAAATACTGGTTGTGTAGTGTGACTCATTTGGTTGAGTCAGCGACGGTCTTTTCTGTAATACTTTGTCGTGTTACTTATTATAATTGCTTTAAGGGTGCTAATTAATATGTGGATAGATAACCACTCTAAGTTATCACTTCAATACAAAAAGAGAAATCACAATTGTTTGTATAAAAAATTATATTTAAGTCTTTTGGTTTGTATCATTTTAATTCAAAGACTTTAAATGTGTGTAATGATACTTATCCTTGGGATTGATTTGCTCCAGTTCAATCAATTTGTATAACTCAAAACTTAGCGATTAAGAGGAGTGGCGGAGAGTTTCTTGCCAGTTCTTTTTGTCCGCGCTACTCGCCCTTGACTTGCCAATTGGTAGTAAATGTAAATTGAGAATGAATTTAACCTTTTTTCTGACGTTCATAAGTTTACTAGTTTACCTAAATCAATAAAGTTATTTTAACTTTGACTATGCGGGCAAAGTACAACAGTAAAACCTATTATATTTTGTGACCTGTATAGCCTGTAAAACTATACTATAAACTTGAGAATGTAACCAACCTATCTTTATTGTAATAATAAGTATTTTTAATATAAATTTAAGTTTTATAAAATATTTTTAGGAACCAATAATAAATATTGGCTGCGGCGCTTTTTTATACACGAAAATAGTCAGGTCAACTGGAACAATTTTGTACAGCTAGGAATCAATTCTTGTGTAATCTTTATTAATTAGACCAAATCACCTCCTTTACAGGTCAACCTAAAACGGTAAGCATAAAATACTAAAGGACAGTCATATTCTGCTATCGTATGGTCGGCTGCTATATGGTCACGTGACAAAACTCAGGTCATTCCAATATTGTTAGCTAGATAATATAGCGGAGAGTTTCCCGGTCCCTTCATCAGTACCTTTGTAAGATACTAAATAACGGGATACCACAAAATTTTGTCGAAATTAAACAGATTGAAAAAAATTAAAACCAGATGCAAATTAAGTTTATCGTTTCGAACGAAAGACTGCATCCTAACCTTGACCGAATGTCGTCTGGGTTTCATGTGAAGATTTTTAATTAGCGCATGATGTCATCATACTTTGTAGGTGAGATAAGTGAAAAATATTTACAGTCTATATTGCGAAATAATTTTCCCTTATGTTTAAATCGTTTGGATTATATTACAATAAATTACTAATTTGTAATTAAATGTATTGTCAAACACAATTTCCTTAACTCTTATAATCATAGATATCTTAAACTTAGAATAGTTTGAAAAATCGCGCTGACACATTAAGGGTCTGTTTCACAATGTCCGGATAAGTTCAAATAAATCTATTTATCACTTATTGGTAGGATAAACACTATTGTTGCGTTTTATGACTGTCAGATATGTATGTATGTCGCTATTATGTTCCGAATAATTTATGTGTTGCATAGCTATTTGGTACTTTATCCATAAATTGTGAAACAGACCCTTAATGACATTATTAAATGGTATGAATACAAACAAAAGTATTCATCATTTAAAGTAACATACTACAGCAGCAGGTGAAAAGTCGAAAAAGGGCTAGGCATGTCTTTGCCATTATTAAGATTAATTCAGAATAATTCAATTCTATTTTTATAACAAGCGCCACACTGTTATCTTTTTGCTCTAATTGAGTTGAGTCATTCAGCAAAAAACACAATTGCCATCGATTGGTCAATTACCTGCTGTTAGATTGAGAAATAAAATTTAACCTTCCTTATCTATGCACGTATATTAACTTCGTATGCCGCGACTTCATGTATGGAAGTCTAGACAAACACATTAGAACATTGAAATTTTAACCTGCTGATAATAATTTTTTGATGGAAATTATTTTATTGATTTTAAAGTGTATCAAAAACATCAATCAATAAATTTTGAAAGCCTTATACTATATTACTACTTATATATATATATAGTACTTTTCCTTTATATACACTTATTGTAATCTAAATTTGAAACCTAAGCCTTAGATTTTTGATGATCGGTCAGTTAGTTGGCCAGTGACAAAATTACAAATCTTTTACAAGAACATTTTTAAATATCAATATTATGCAATAATTATGTTTTTAAATATGAATTAAGTTAATTAACTTTGTCATGTCAATAAAAGTTATTCACTTAAAACATTAAACAATATTGTAAATCTATAATATATAATAATATTTGAAGTGGATAATGGCTGATCATCAAATAGTAAATTGTAAAAGCGTATAGTACTTTAGAACATTTTTTAATATTATTTTAATTTAATACTATAATTACCCATTGTTCCGAAAGAACTTACGTAGGCTATTTCGTATTATTAATGTCCACTGTCATTTAAGAGACCCATAAACACGCTTCGATAGCCCATTTTCGGTCCACAAAAGGGCCATTACACAGACTATTATCAACGGAGGGTGTTTGGCACTTCGTATTATCTTACATAATGTTCCCAAATTACACCTGACTTACGAATTTAACATAACCTAACTGCCAAATTTACTTCGTTATGTTTTTTGAAATTTTAGCTTTATAAGTTTTGGAAGTGTTACTTTAAATGTCTACAATTAATAATACAGTATTTACAATATTTTTAACATACAAAGTAATGATAAAATTTTTTAAAAAGAAAATCAAACAAATTTAAAAAAGTTTAATCGCTGTGGCAGTGTACCTTTCATACTGGCAATGGTATGAAAGGCTGCATTGCGATACTTATTCGTCGAACCAGGAAAATACCAGCTCTGGGGTCACCGGTACTATCTACTGCGCGACAACTCAAATCTGTACTAAGCGCCTGTCCAGGCAAAGAAGAAGGCAAACTCAAACCTGGGTAAATGTCTTATATCTTGCGTGTTGTTTTACGAGATAAAATCACTTGAAAAATTATGTTTATCCATTATTTAGTTAATCACCCTAAACAGATTTAGCTTTTAAACACTTTAAAAAAAAGGGGTAAATATTTTGACATAGATTTTTTCTTCCAAGTAAAAATTTCTGTCGCTATTTTGATTTCTTCGATATTTATAGGAATATCAACGTATTGAAAACCCGTATCTGATCGCCAATAAATATTTCAATCGTAATGTCTATCACAGCGTCTCGGCTCGTAAACACCGCAAAAATCACCACTTGCGTCACCGGCTGATCCAAATCGAAGACGTTAGGTATAAAGAACAAGCGGTAGGCGATTGCATTTCAATAAGAAAAGGTTTAAAGGATATCCCATAGTATACGGGCTTTTTGTAACAGCGAGATATAGGAATAATTGTAGCTTTTTATGTTTTTAAACATGAATTAAGATATATAACTTTGTTATATCAATAAAATATATATAATTTAGACACTTAAAATATTGCAACACTTATTTTATAAACTTTTTATTATATTGAATTAATTTTTATTTGTAGTAGTAACATCTAAACCACATATAACCATATACTATATCAGACTTAACTTATTAAGGAGATTTACAAACCTTAAAATAAATATTTTATAAAGTTTTGTAATCCGTTATATGAATTGGAGTTAATAAAAGTTTTGGCAGGCACAATTTCGCCTAAGCCTCTCGTTTACACACGAACCATGAATCATGGTGAATTGAATTTCAAGGTCCCGCTCTGTGTAGAATGCATCATTTATAGAATTTATAAGATTGGAAATATTCAAACTAAAATTTAAAAATAACCAAAATACGAAATAAATGCAGAACAGTGATTAGGCATCTTCTAGAGTCCAATACAATTCTAATTGCTAATGATTGGAAATAATAGATTAGATTGCAAAATCAAAATTTGCATTGTAATTGAAACATCGTTTTTTCTCCGGAATTCAAACCCAAGATCTCCAAGTTACTACCGTACGTATATGACGTATATTAACTACACAGCCACGCAGATGGTTAAATGTATAGGAAGAAATGTATGTTCTGAAAATAGCGATAGATAGATATTATCACCTTTTAGTTACCTTTATTTATTAATAACGTGTTAAAGTAAGGTATAGTAAGGCAAGTTTAGTTCTGTGTATGGACTACCCGGTAAATTATTAAACAATTTCACGTTAACCAACATAAAAACCAGTTAAAGAAATATCGCGCTTCTGTCAAGACTTCTGCTTTTGGTACATTACGGTGGTTTTCAAATGTAAGGGTGCGTCCACATCTGGTGGATGCGTCGCGAATGTGCAGTTCGCGAGCCGATTGCCTGCTGCGCAACCTGAGGGCCGTACGCGATACGCGGGCGGCGCACTAGCGGCTCGCGTCTTCCTTCCTCAAGTCCCACACCTCTAACTTACCCGCTTAGCTTCAGTTTCTGATTACCGGAGGTAGTGTGACCGTTTTTAGTATATTCAATACCAAATTGGTATAATTTGGGCTCCGTATAACTAATTTAGTTTTGGTATCTTTTGAGTCTGGTAACTCTTGCCATGACTGCACATGCGCAGCACGCGAGATGTGGAACACCCTAATATTTTATGAATTTCATATTTTTCTATAAAATTAATTTAAATACATATCCTAATGGTATGTATATCATACAATACTTTCACCAAAAATCTATTATATAAGTATAATCGTTACTAAGTCTAGCCTTTAGCTTTATCCTTAGCTTTTGTTAAAAAACTAAAAATTTTACCAGCGTTAACAAGTGTTACTAGAAGTTTAAATAAATAAACATTTCTTAGTATACTTAAAACAGCTTTAATGTTTAACGCTCCGTAAAGCGTAAAGTGAGATCTAGTTTCGTGAGAGGGCTTTTAATTAGACTGAAGACTGACCCCGGGCTGAGTGGAAAACTAGATAAAAATGAATATCTTATTCTTAAGAGCTCATTAAGTGGGGCGTAAAAATTCTATTAGGTTTGATAAAACAGTCACTGAAACATTTTAGAGAATATCGGGTGAACGGATGTCTGAAGTTAGGTGATACTGCCACCCAAAGACACGTTTTCAGGCATTTCAGAAATTGGTACCGCAGAGGAAATCTATAGAGCACATGTCAACTCATACAATATTTTTTTAGGAATTAATGGTTAACAGTGTAAAATATAAAATTTATATGTGTGATGAAACAGATACAAATAACATTTAATATATACTTTAACATGATAAACATGCCGTGAGGTCATAGAAGTTGCAAAAAAGTACTTTATGACTATATTAACTATTTAGATATGTTTCATGAAATCTTCATATGGTATGGTAGTGATCCTAGGCCGCCATTTTTTGTATGAAATATATGATTATTTTGTTTATATATTTTCCTTTATCTCTGGTAGGCTCTTTTCTATAAGTCGAATGGGAAATACTTTGATCGATGACAGCCCATTGCCTAAACTGATTTAATCATATTTTATGTATAAGAAAACAATAAGAGCCTAGTTGTTAAGCTTCCAATACTAAATTTTGTATTGTACTTTATATGCGCAAACACTTTCTCGTACAGTAAAAGACATGTTTAGGATACTTCCCAATAATCGACAACATGAAACCAACTATAAAGATAAGCCCTAATGAACTGCGATAAGCTGAGAATAAAGTGGTGTGGAGGCAGCATGATGACGTATAGGTTAGGGATTTTCAAGTGAAAAATACCTTTAGCAATGAAGTCTACGAAGAAGGAGATAAAGACAAATTATTATCATAGGAACAAATGCAATCTAGGACCATGAACTATTTATAGATTATAGATCCAGTCTGTTCTTTGCAAATCATTTGTACTTAATATAAATTTGTAAGATCATACCTTAGCAATTTTAATAGTTACATATCACACTGGCAAGCCTTTACCCGATGTTATAATAGTCCACCTATAAACGTTTAAAACATCGTTGTATGAATTTTTAATGGAAAGCGACGGAACTAGTCTGTTGGAAAATCTTTACAATTTTGTTACAAGCTCAGTCTAGTCTAAAAATACACATAATTTGAAGACAAGTGTGAACGTTGTTGCCGGCACAATGGAAGCATTGTTAGCGTGCGAACTTCGAAATCTAATCTTGGTCTAGACTTTTTCTAGGTCATAAGATCTTTAATTCTTTAGAATTCAATACTAGTTTTTTAGATTACTAAGCCTTCATATAAGTGAATAAAAAAATATTGAAGTCTTGGAAGTATTTTTAATAGAAACAGATGTCAAACAATTACTACATCTTTTTTCTGTGTAAACTAAAACTCCATAATAATGCTTACAATATTCTCTGAATAACAACAATTCTTAAAGGGCCGGCAACGCACTCGCGAGACATTTAGAGTGTCCATGGGCGGCGGTACCACTTAACATCAGGTCAGCCTCCTGCCCGTTTGCCCCCTGTTCTAAAAAAAATCTCTTGAATTATTGTTGTCAAGAATTGATTACACATTTATGTATTCAGAAGGATTCCAACCCTGGCACTCCTATAAGCGCTGCGGCCCCAACGACTACATACGTCACAGTATATCAAAGTGCGTATAAACAAATATTTCTTCATGAATGTTGGTCGTACATAGAACATGACACAGGCAAAAGATGATCTCAGCCGGCGCAAAAATACACTGCATAATTTAGCATTAGCATAATATTCGAGTGGTTTTCTTCGGAACTTAGACCTTTGACAATATTCAGAGCTGTTTTGCACTGAGATGCTCTTTTGTTTTATAATGGCTTTAATAAAGTTCTGTTCATTTTTTTAGTCTGCAGTTGATTACATTGAGTACAAGCGATATTCATAAAAAGTTAAGGATATAAGTTAAAAATTACACTTTTAAGTAAAAAAATGCTTAATAATGGCATACGACTAGCGGTATAAAGTCCCGGTAGGGGTCTACTGTAAGAGATACGACCTCCAATTGTTCAAAGTAAGCGTGTACTCCTCCCTTAATGGCAACCCCCCCCATTTTGGGCATTCCGTTTGCCCTCTATAGAAAGTTTCATTGTCCAAATTTTTTTTTTCCAAATCGTTTTGATTTTTATATATTTAATTAATGCATTATATAGGGCATATTTGTATAAGAAACCTATTATAAAATGCATAATTTAATAAAGAAGACTGTGCAGTAAATGGAAGCCATTTTGTTACAAAGCCTCTAATATACGGTGGGTAATAATTCAAAGTATTAGTGTGAGATTCCCCCTTATTAATGAGATTATTTTCGCACCTGCTCCTAACTTGCACCTCTAATATAATTACTGTGACATAATGTGCGGAGGAGCCATCGAGAATAACCATAATTTCGGTTTTAGAATGGCGCATGGATAATGCAAAAAAAAATGGTGCAGTAGCGCGTAGGTATGTTAGAATTTAAAATGTAAGTATTAAAAATAACACATTTCAGATAATATTCTGATTAAATGCCGAATTATATGATATAAAAAACAAAGAAATAATGAGAAAAAATCTAATTCGCAGTGAAATATTTTGAATTATTTCACACTTATATTATATATATATATATATATACTACATTTTGCCGCCTTAGACCCAGTTTGTCCCGCAGTTAAGAAAGCGATAATCCGTAGCGTAAATGAACTGTCCAACATAAAATTATTTTATTCTCAAATTTAAAATACAAACTCTTCAGCATTATATTGATATTTATATACATAAAGTATTTTTTGATTATCCTATTAAAATAAATCTTTATAGTATTATCAATATATATTTGCTAGGTTATATTAACATTATTACTATTTAAAGTACATCTAATTCCATTCTAATTTTATTACTTACTTTACTACTAGATTTAGTAGTGAATTTATGTTTTGTATTCTGTTTAAATTTAAATAATCAAAGTATAATAATTATTTACTTATTAGTCCAAATTACAAAGCGTATTTGATTATTGAACAGTTATATTTTAAATTTTGAAACAAATGTGTGCCGTTACATGTTTGCTAGACTGCCCCATTCCCCTTAGCAAGGAAGCGTTGTGTTTCCGTCGCAGACTGGGTCACGACGCGTGAGTCATTGCCTGCTCAATATTGGCATACAAAATGTACATCATACGAAAAAAACACGAAATAATTTAAGGTCATGTTTACATATAAAAGGCCGTGTATTTAGTCTTAAGTCCGCAAGAGATGTATGCAATTAACCATCATTGAAGAATAACAAGGGAGACAGCGAATATGTTTCTAAAAATTTATTAAGCAAACGTCTATCTAGATATAAAAAGTTTCTATAACATTTATCCTTAAGTTTTAAGAATTAAGGCGTAATTAACATCATTTTACAAATGTTATATTTGTACCAGAACAAAACAGCGAACATTTAAAAGAATCTTATTCATTTAAATGATTCAAATGAAAAATTACATTGACATATTGTCATTTTTCAATTTTCAATTGTCCAGCAATACCTCATATTGCAGGATGAGATATTTTACTTAAATAAATAAATAAAGCGTATACTTGGCTTAAAGATGATAAAGAAAATCAAACTTTTCACTGATCAATTTTTTTTCAATGATCACTAAAATCAATATAAGTCTTCCTTAAATTCCGATAGGGATACCAATGACAGGTCAGACCTTGGCCGTTCGACCTCTATCAATCTGACCCTTTCTAAATTATGTAACATCAATCCCTTTTGTCTCTCCTTTCAGTATTACCTTGGGTATCGTTTTAATAATGTATTCACAAATGTTCCATTTAGAAGATTGAATTTAATATTTTAGTATGAATAATATTCAGATAAATTTTACGACATTTTGCCTTTTTGTTATTTTCGAATAAATAAATATATTCACCGACTATTGTTGTAAGTGTTGGCCAAGTCCAGTTTTTCATAAATTACTCCTTTTTTCTATGTGTACAATACACGTGTTAAATTAAAATCTCCTGCCACATGCAATAGATATAATTTGTAATCAAACCTACTCACTGCAACGCCTTATTATCCCATACAAGAATATAGTGGGAGATAGTTATAAACAAAAGTTAATTACATAGTAACGATTTGCTGCATGCATGCTGCATAAGTAAAGTTTCTTCATTTGCATTATCAGTATAAAAATAAAAATACAAGTACATCGTAACATAACCAGGAAAATAATATTCACCCAAAACGGGAAAATGAGCACTAAACTCGTTACATATAAATAAAGTAGATCAGCTGATGAAGATGACTTTTATATGTGCATCATGAGAGAACTGTCATCATACAACGTATTTTTGTAATAACTAGTAAGTTTTCTATTCATTCTGCTATGATTATATTTATCTGACAGCTCTTAATGATTAATAATTAAGAAATATTAGTACGCGGACAGATCGAAGATAGCTCCGGTATGTGATAATGTTAATTACAGAAATTTCTTTTACGCCAAGCGGATTCAATTTATTGCAACGACTAAGCTCTATGCATATGACCGCACATAAGCTATCTAGCATTTACTGTAGATGTAGTCGTCAGCTCATTATTGTTACACAGCTACATGTGATATTTATACATGGTCTTCTTTGATATATTTATTTATTTATCTTACTTATAAGACACAGACATTGCTTTGACAGTATTTTGATTCGAGATTTTTCGAAACATACTAATATCTTATGTTTTATAAAAAAGTATTTAGATATATAAAAAAAGTAAGAACGAAATATTTACATTTAAACTCAACTGATAACGCGATTATTCTGTCTCCGTAATATATGGATATGAGGGAGCATTATCAACTTAATTCTATATAAAATATTTATTTAAAACAAAGATACTTTTCAAAGTATCCCATAGGTGACGTAGCTGACGCAGCAGATCGTTATGTGCAAGTTTAATAAATGTAAAAGGGAATAAATATTGTTTTATTTATTGTATAAACCAGTGTAACTTACTTTGCTAGAAAAGTGAGACCTAAAAATGTCAGTGTTTTTTTACATAATTTGCGATTTGTGTTTATAATTTTATACTGGATTATTAAAATTTACAACATTCATACATACATTAACAATTAAAAAGTTGTTGAAAAACTTATTAGATTTTTGTAAGATAGTGTTTCTTTATTTCATTTTTATATATTTTTTTTATTTTTTCTACATTAAATTACAAAAGTCTTATGTAATTATTGTATTATACAATGTAACATCCCCTAAGATGTATAGAATTTGAATAGCTTACAATGCCTTAGAAATTGTGCGACCCGACAGCGTCTGAAACTCAGTCAGCGGAATAATCCCAACAGCCTGGTATTGTTTACAAGATATCCAACAGTCTAGGCTAAGTCCTAGTTCGCACGTGTACGTAATCCCTAGTGCGTCTCGACGAATCTTCAACGGCTTCTAATTCATTGCCAAGGGCATCTACTCTAAGTGAAATTTTGACTTCACAATAATTTTAAATTTGCGACTTATTTTATCGGATAACTTAGGAACGAGTGAGTCTTTCTATCGGTGATCAAAGTCAATCTTCAGTAATAAAGAAAGTTTTTTTTGACCATTTGTTTTTAATCTATAATATGTTTCTGTTCGGTGCGTTGACATCCCGTATGATTTTTTTGTTTATTGTGTCGCGTACTGTATGTTATATACTTTAGACTAAACTAAATACATATATTTGGTCTTCTCTTGCCAACTGTAAAAAAGCCATTTAAGTCGATCGTGATTAAATCAGTGACTAATAAAGTAAAAAGCTGATTTATATTTACAGTGACTTTAAAATGTATGTGTATCATATTACAAACAAATACTTTGTACACCTATTGTCTATCATTTAGAGTCTATCCTCTTAAAGTGGTTCCAGGAATCTATTAGCTCGTTAATTTTGGTAGTTCAGTAAAATAAGTCAGAAACGTTTGTTTTGCATAGAGCGATATAACACTTAGATGTTGACCAGTGAAGTGTGTGAGCATCAATGAGGCGTGCGCGCACCTCATGTGAGCTCAGCCGACCGCGAAGAATTACAAGAATTTATTTCTTAATTAATTAAACGATTTCCTAAAGTGTTGTTCGTGTGAATATTTTATAGTCTATATATAAACACCTGTTAAGTTTTTTAACGTAGTGTAAATAGCGGTTTTGTGCAGAAAGAGCTTGAGAAGGCATTAGAAAAATAAACACTTTGTTCCTTAACTATTCATAGTCCGCTAGTAACATATATATAATAATAATATATAATTTTAAAATATTAGGGGACCTTATTTAACCGAACACCGTTTCGGCTAACATAATCTTTTGAGGCCTTAAAAAAACCTGCAGCAGAAAACTTTTAATATAGTATATATACTGTAAAAACAGTTTTATTATTTTTCACCATACTTAATAATTGCATAGGATAACAAAACACCAATATTTTGATAAATATTTATTGTTGATTTAAATTAAGTTATAACATGACACATCGCATCCTAGACGGAATAACAAATATGTAAATTAGCGATGCATGACATTAACAATTGTTTTAAATAGTTTAAATGTTAGCAAACCTGTTAAAATTAACTCGAGTCAAATTTTAATTATAACAATGTAAGATCGTTGTATGTTTCTTGTTTAGTAAAAGAAAGTGTAATCACGAAAGATAACAAAAACGTAGAAATCACCCGTCAATAATCTTCTGAATACAAGTAAATAAGTATGAATAAAACTAGAATGTATTTGTTTATTTAATTACATTATACTAACCTAACTACATTATACCGGAATTATATTAAAAGGCTATTAATGCGCCTATAATTATTAATAACAAGCTACTTTCAACCTTTGATTTGACTTACTATGATTTATATTCCTTCTTTTTAAATAAAAACTATATTTTTTATGTTTTCCATTTTTCTCTCCATACAAATCTCCCTCAAGATTCAAGGTTCAAACAATCATTACTCGAATTGGTCCATCCGTCTTAAAGTTTTGCTTAATAGGTATAATATTTCTTTTTAATTATTAAGATATTTTTATCGAAAATGACTTTATATAATATGAGACTATTTAAATGATACATCTTGACTTATAACAATACAATAATATTTTCGGCTTCACAGCGATGTTATTTTACCTATATTTTAAACCGCATAAGGAATTAAAAACAATGATTACTTATCTTCATGATTACAAATCGCTGAGATCATACAGCTTATCTTATTTCGTATTATTTTCAATATGTCGACAACAAAATCGTATTTGTTTATGTTTTATTTCAAATAATTGCCAAACCTAATTGATCTGTGCTTCTTAATTAAGCTTTAATTATTATAATCAAACAAATAAAGTGTTTATAAATTGGATTACTTACGAAGTAAAACTTAACTACTATTTACTTTAAATGTATGGGATTTGTTATCCCAATATTTTTATAGACTGAAAATTATCTTCGATCCTATTCGGGTCGTTTTAATTCTTAATCAAAAACTTTTGTATTATAGTATTGTAAAACATACATTGTATGACCATGGGATTTGTTAAAAAATCTAATAATAGATGCAATTTTTAAAAATATGCACCAGCAAAATCTGTTATCAGTGTATATGATAAGATATGATCTAATGAAGATGATCTAATACTTTCACTATCAGAAGTGCAAAATGTATTTATCCGATTTAACCAAGTGTTTAAAATATTTTTTTTTTCGTAAAATTTTCTTATAATCTTGTTCAAATTTCATTGTACATATTTTATTAATTAATACTATTTTATTATATGAAAGATTAGCTTGCTTAATGTCAGGTAATTAAAGGTGATATTTGTCATTGGTAAGTAAGCTCCATCCTAATTTACACTTTAACATTAATAAACAAAAAGCCAGAGTCAAGACTTTCTAACTATGCCGTTAAATCCCTTACGTTTTTACGTACGAGTCTTTGTTGTACTTAGCGCTACGTCTCATGTATCTACTAATTATTGCTAAAACTGATTGGTGATATAATACTGATAATAAGCACGCGTCTTTGTTGAGTATAAAGAAAATTCGTCCAATCTTTATAAAAATTAAATGGAATCAAGAATTATTTTTTAGATTGAATGGCCCGGTAATGTTACCGGGTACATATATTACGGTATAACTTATTTACGATGAAAATTTTATTATCGTTTGTATAATTATTTTTGTATTATAGTTAAAAAGTGTCAAATTAAAATTCTTAGAAATATATCTTCAATGATGCGAATCCGACGGCAATTTTTCGATATTAATCAATTTCACCACATCTTATTTGACAAAATAAGAGGATCTTTGAATTGAAATTTATAGACTGATTCTTCTAATTTTATACTATTTACTAGTTAATTAGTGACCTAAATAATCCTCCATTGTGTAGTTAAAAGCGTTAATAATCTGACAAAATTGTTTCTTTGATCCATAGCTCAATCCATGTATGTATGTATATAATTATTCATAAAAAGTTACACTTTCAACTATACCCTGCAAAACTGCATAAGCAGTTTGACTGCAGGTAACTCGCTTTATATAAACATAGCTTATAAATTAAGACGGACATCAGATTATCCTCTAGGTATCTTTGCATACGATATCTTTGCATAAAAATATTTAACACAATGCTTCGCGATTGTTTAAACAATAAGAATGTATGATATATGTAATTGTCTTTAGCCATGGTAACTCATATTTTAATGACCGTTAACCGGAAGCTCCTAAAACAGACGCAATTGTTTTGCTGCATTTCCGCAATAAAGATCTATTTGCAAACAATATAACATTTTACAGAAAGGCACTTTCACTCTTACTCGGACAACATAATGTGATAATACATATTTTTTCATTAGCAGAGAGATTTAACAAGCAATTTGTCTGTAGATTTTTCTAGACTTTCATTTCTAATCTTTTCATTTTATTCCATCTTTTTTTGTTCTTCTTGTATATTGACAATGAGGTGAAAATTAGTTTAACATTGAAACCAGATCAAGTTTTAAAAAACATCTACAAGACTAAATAATTTAAAATTTTTCTTCATGGTATTTTGCCTATTTCGTATCAAGGTTCTATCTTATAAATTAAACACGGCTTTAATTTCTCAGGTACACAATTTTCGTACAATAATGCAATTGTGCATCAATTGATTCAATTAGATAACTGACTTAGAAAAACGTACGTACGTCACGGATGACGCAACGAAGAAAACACAATGTACCGGCGAAAACTAATCTAATCACGACGAACACTGCATTCTTGTGCATACCGATGGCAAATATTTTATAAAATTACTGCGAACGAGAAAAACTTAACGTATTTATCAACTTTCACGATCACGCTCATAAGTCATAACTCAGCCGGCAAATTAGTACGTCACTAAGACTCACCTTTAACGAGGCGCTGCAGAATAATTTCCTTATGTTCTTGAGTGTGGGGCTCGCCAATGACAGCAAGCAGATAGCATCCCGTAAGAGGACTCGGAGGGGGTACGGAGGCCGAGACCTCCGTTCCCAGGGACAAGGACCTGTCCTCGTCGTGGTCCATCGCCGACGGCGGCGCCGGCGCGACTGCCGACGGTTCGCCCAGAAGATAGCGCACAGTCGACCGCTGTGGACGAGAACTCCGCACAGAATGACTCTGGAAGGCGAGGTAGCTCGCCGTTTGCGCGCGCAAACATCGATTCGCGATGCGCGGCACGCAGACGCGCCGGCGTCTCCACCGGCTCCAACCCTCAGACTTTCTCTCTCAACTATCGCCTTACTTTCTCCACGCGTTAGAAGAAGATAGATGATTTAGGGCGTATACAGAAGAGGCTCTAGGCTGATCGACGCACACGTGATCTGCATTGCGTCTAAACAACCCGGCTGAATCCTCGCTCAGCTGTTCACCACTCGATCGATAATGATATAATCCTAATTGCTCACTTTACGGCTGCCGGTGTCGACATAAACATGGTTCTCTACCATAAAGGACTCTATTATGCAATTCTAGCATGCGCAGATCTGTAGATCATTTATTGATATTTTCTTTTTCTTTCCTTCAATGAATATTATGAGTCGAGTATAGTTTAGGTTTAAGAATAAATTGGATGGATCATCATTAGCTATAAATATTTATATTTAAAGGATTCACTTCTTAAAGTGGGTTACGCTCATAATTACGAATGTAACTTCAAAATCTTAAAAATTTTCATATAGAAATACAACGTTTGACTGACGATTCAAATTGCAAGTGGAAATTATTTGTAAAATAAATCATTTTAAAATTTGTTTGCCTTCCCATACATCTTCTTTTTGTTACCATTCAATATGACATTGCTTTGGGACGGAAGCGTGGTTATCCTTACCACAGTATCTTACCTAGTTTGGAAACCAGTTTCCCAATACCTTTTCAACTGCAATCTTATTGTTTCTTGCAAATGTTTTATGTAATAAATAAATAATTATTATAAACAAATCTTTGATGTAACTAAAATATATTAAGTAGACGTATGTTTTGTCGTATATACATTAGTAAAATACCAAGGTACAAAGATCGAGGAGGTGCCTTATCTTGAATCTCAGACATCGATAGCTTCATCGAAGGAAAATAACGTTGGGTAGGTATTACTAAAACTTCATTAAAAGTTTTAATTGCGCATATTAAGGTACAATCCAACTCGTACGCTTAGCTACGGATCGTGACCTACTCACTGGCTTCATACCTTTTATTATTATAAAGGGTGCCTCCAATTAAGATTCAATAGATATTGTTCGAATGCATTCATATACTTACTTAAAAATATGCGTTCACATTTTTCTAAAAAAAGTTTATCTAAAAAAAATTCTTAATAGGCCGGGAGCGCGCTTGCGAGCTTTCCCGCAGTACGATTGTCCATGGGCGGCAGTATCACTAAATATCAAGTGAGCTTCCTGCCCCTTCGCCTGATGTTAATTAAACAGAAACATTTCCAGGCAATTGTAGCTAAGCGTTTATTTCATTATTAGTTATTCATTTCATTCACATTATCAGAACCTACTTTCTTTTAGCATGACAGTATGAGATCAATCTGTGTTAAAGAACTGAACAAAAACCTCATCGAACTCAAATCCTTAGCTATCATGTACCATTGTACCATGTTGCTTAAGAATTACAAATAAAATCATACAACTGCGAAATTCAAAAAGTACATTTGAAAGGACATAATTACAGTAAAAGTTTTAGCTGTTAAAAAAGAAATATTCTCAGTTGTTCGCAAATTAGCTGAAGTTTCGTTCTAAAGGCGTTTTTAACTTGAGAGGCTTAATTTGTTGGAACTTGGCTGGTTTCTTTTAATTCTTCACATTGTTTGATTCTTTCTGTCTAAAAAATTAATTAACTAGACAATCAGTTAATACTTGGAGTATTATCTGTTTGACTAGTATAGGGTAGCGTAGTAGCACAAGAAATGGTTTTAAATCATTCAAATAGTGTTTTTCCTTTTATATTTCGTATATAATACTCGCTTACATTATTTAATTTAGTGTTTATACTAACGCATAACTAAACATAACAAATATATATAAATAATATAAAATATAATATCCAATAAAGTATGCATTGAATAAAGTTAATAGTAATACTAATTAATATAGTTTCAAAATAATTTAAAAATAATTGACAAAATAATTTTCACACACAAACTTTAAGAGTATAATAAAATCTATAACTATTCGCAATATTGCATACTTACGTAATGTTCATACTTATGCAATTTAATCTCGAATAATGATAAAAATGTTTCCCAGTTTATAGGAAAGTGTATGACACATCCTTCCCCCATGAAAAGCGATTTATTGGAATAGGGGAAGCAGTGGTGACGTCACATCCGGCGCTCCGGCTGACTTGTATCGATTTCGGACCATGACAATGACTTTACGGCTTCACTTATTTTCCTTACCATATGGTAATAAATTACTCTCGATTTAATTTCAAGTTGAGCTATCATTTATATATGATTTGATTTGATTTTCAAGTAATGTACTGGGACAAGTTTATTATCTACTTATAATGTAGTTGGTAATAAGCACTGTAAGAGTAGACTTTCAACTATCAAGTTACGACTCAAAAGGTTACTGTGGCATCTGCGTTTCTCCAGTGGCATCTCGACAAAAAGTTGCGAACATACATAAGCCATTTTAAGATGTTGTTGAAAATTACAGAAAATTAATTTATATATCGTTTGCATTTAAGATATTTAATAATCAGGTTGATTTCCCGAATCTAAATTTAAATTTCATGTATTCTGTCAGTACTAGGCATCCCATTATTCCATATGTATTTTCTGTAGAGTGCGTTTTGATCAAAATCTCACCGATGTCCAGATTACCTAAGCATTCTTATAAACGAGCTAGGTCTGGATATCCATAGTTGCTCACCTCACACTTTAAAATCGATTTTTGTTTAGTTTTTTGTATTTTTTTAATAATAGTTTTTTGTTTTGTTAAATAATTGTTTTGTTTTGTTATTTGTATATGTTATGTCTCTTCGTATATGTTATGTTTGCCTATAAGTGCTCGTCACATTAAAATTGTATTTTCTGGTTGTGTATCGAGCGTTGGCAAGCATTTATCAATAAAAAAACATGAGGTGGTGCTTTGTAACTCAGGCTGTAGTTCCACAGATTTCCACATCATTTGCTGGAACGTTAAGATAAAAATCGTAAGGATCTCGTCTTATATCAATTTTTGTCGTTTAGATAAAGGAGGTTGAATATAAATAATAAATAAACTTCAAACGTCGAACTTTATTCCGGTTATTTGAAGACAGTAAAATATTAGGAATAATCATAATTAAACTACGAAAATATTACTTCGACGTAATGATCAAATTCGTGATCGTTTGTTTTTTAAACTTATTCAGCAATTTACTTATGTTTACTAATAATAAAAACCCTTTGCAACATAATAATTTTCATACCGTACAAAATAATAATAAGTATGAGATAACCATTCATACAAGTGTAGTAGTTTTCAGTTTAGATTCTAATATTGGGAACAAGAAAATCTTCTCGTTATTTGAAAGAAGCATCTTGTGTTCAATTTCCGTTGACCGAGGGACATTTATTTTGCTTTCGTAATTTTATTGAAAATTATTGTAAGCAACATTTTGCGTTGTTTCTGAGCTTTTCAGGTTTTGATATTTAAACAAGTAGGATAAATATTGAAATATTGTGACATTTAAAATTAATTACGATGACATTGTAAAACAAATCAACGCGTCACAATAGAGTCCATAGTATTAAATGAACGTAATAAAAAGACAGATCGCGGAAACTAAGTCCACATTACACTACACTAACGCCCGAACCCAATAATGAATCCACAATCTCAGAATGTTTTCAAACTGAGATTGTCAGTTGATCATACCGTAACAGTCGATCTATCTCCTATCTTCATCCCCAAAAACAAAACCCTTCGTAGACAATCCATTTTTCGTTCATCCATAGAATTCATGTCATTTTCATACAAAGATCTATCCACCACCGATCCGACCTTCTATGGATAGCATGTATCGAGAGATCGCTATTGCAATCCGTCGATTGATTATTGGCACACTATTATCAATATTTGGATTAAGTTTTCGGTCTCACATGGCAATGGATTGAGATAGGTTATTGGGTTTGGGCGTAAGATGAATGACTTTGGATGTCAACTAGTATTAGCCTACAGATGCTGTTGTTGATGTCTTTTGTTTAACATTCTCACACGAAAACATTGTGTTCTGTATACTTTCTTATCAGCTACGATTTTTTACCTAGTCTTGTCTATTGAACAAATTTACATTTTCCTGCTGGAAAATAAGCCGTTCTAGTGTTAATATAAAATTAATAAAAGTCAACCCTAACAACGCTCGTCAGCAGTTTCCGAGACATCGCCCTTGAGAAGATAAGGCTTGGCTCGGGTCCAACCGACCCTTTGTTGCCTGATTGGTCGTTTATTGATATTTCTTGCGCCTAGCAACTATTATTGAGCTACATACAGCTGTAGTACGTTATTATCTGCACGATTGGCCTATCGTATTGTTCAAGTCTTATAAAATGTATATTGTGAGTACTATAAGATCATTTGATAAATATATAATTACATGAGAAACTGAGCGTGTGTACGTTTGTTTATTTCATTGAATTTTACTGACTATTTTATGTAAACAAATTATACATTTAAACGTTTTACAGGCCTCAATTTGCGTGAAATATTCTTTAAATATTTTAAACTTTAACTTTGCGGACGTTACAATGTTAAATGTAACTTCTTTAATGGACGTAAATATATTAGAAGCAGTGTTGGTCTAGTGGCTTATCTGAGACCGTAGGTTCAATCCTTCGCTGTACACAGATGGACTTTCTGTCTATGTAACTGCATCGTGAGAAATCCGGCGCGTTTCAGAACCAAAATTTGACAACATGTGTCAGACAAAAGGCTGATCACCTATTTATCTATGAAATAATAATGAATAAAGAACGAGTTTCCTCTAATGCCAAGACGCATATGGGATTGTATCGCCACTGGATTATTTTTAATGGATATTAAATAGTAGAAACGATTTTATTTAATTATAATCATTTTCAATAAGTCCTTTGTAGAATAGCACAGTTTACAATAATCCACACAAATGGAGTAGCGTCTCATAAGAAAAAAGACACATTTCTTAACTTTGCACTTATAATTTTGCCTTATATAATGTTACGGCAATGTTGCAAAAAGGGAATGCATGGCAGCAGGCGCTTAGCAACATTTGCTAAGACTTCTAAGTAGGTTAAGTTGGTTGAGAAAAACGAATGGGTACTTTTCAAATGGAATGGAATAATAACTATTCATATAAATAGTATGAACTTTAATTAAACTAGGAATTTATAGCTGTATTATATAACTCGTACGTGATATTGCATTTTATAAGCTCTAATAATTTATTATTATAATCCACGGATATATATATAGAAGTATTGTAAAGTTTACGAAATAATGATAATTGTATGTAATGTCTGCGTCTACATTTTTGAAACACACTAAACTAACATCATGCGTCATTGACTTGAATGAGGTGCTATTTCATCGTTACATGGGAAATTAATTTTAGTTTTATATTAGTTTTAGATAAAAGTTTCCGATTACTACAAGCACCATCAAAAAGTTGTATTGTAAAATCAGTGACCTCGTATGTTCAATAGCTAGTCTGTCAGTCAGAAAGAGGTCTTTCAAGCTTAAATAAAGCTTTCTGTATTTTCAGTTTTAATTTTACATATATATTTGTTGTTTCATATTGTTTTATTAACTTGAAAAAACGTAGCGTAAAATGTAAAATAGTCGTTACTCGGGATCTCAATTGAAATTCACCGCAAACCGAGTCGTGGCCTCCTTCCACCGATATTGAGATAAATGTAAACAAAATAAAATGCCAACTGAATAATTGTAGACAAGTCGAACGATGGTATCATTGAATAAAAAGTTGAATAATATAATTTCATAATAGGTAAGTGTTAATTCGCTAAAAGTGTATTATTATCGCGAATATAACACGAAATAAAATAGCGTTCCATTCTCTGAAAGCACGGTAATATAGGCGACGGCGGTTAACACTTTAATAAAAGTGACCTGCTCGATTGCCTCCTGTCCCATAAAATAATAACACTAATAAAACTAGTGCTTTTATTTTATTATGACTTGAAAAATATAAATAAATTGTACAAAAAAATGGAGAAAGCCTACAGGCACATAAGCCTGAAGGACTACACCGCACAAAGATGTTTAAATTTCTGATTAACTAAAGAGTCAATACAATCTATATACATTATACAGATATATATAGATATTTTTGAGTTTGAGTTCGAATCAATACAAAAAAAAAATAAACGAAAACATTACAACAAATACAAGTATTTTTAAGCCTTATACATAATATTATATCTATCTTAAATTTATGGATACAAAAAATACTACTTAATTGAGCACTTTGTAATCTTGCAATTTCCGGGTGTTATTCTGAAATTTAAGCGTAAACCATTATCATAACGCGTAGTAAGTACCAATAGTTTAGTTATAATTTATAAGTGAATGCCTTACCGATAAAGACGATTCATCGTTTTATACAGTATATAGTTTTTTATCTATTGACCCAATTCAGCGTTGTGGGGCTTAAAAAATTATATTTAAATCACCTGGGAACCTATTGGGAACCATGTTTATATTCAGCTTTGCAGTAAATATTGTCAAAGTATACTTTGATTAATTTGTAATAGATGGCAGAATTTAAGAAGATAGTGTTCAGTGGCGCTAAAAAATTTTCACGGTTTGTATTCATTGATAATATTTTTGGAGTGATACATCGATTTTTGGGGGCATAAAATAGAACTGACATCAAAATCGACTAAAAAGTGTTAAATAAGAGGCAATAACGGTAAGTTTGGACATTACGAAAGCCTTCGATCGGGTGTGGCACAGAGCACTTATTTCAAAACCTGTGGCCTCCCCGAGAAATTGTGTAACTTAATTTCCAGCTTCCTCGCTGATCGTCCATGTCCATAGGCGGCGGTATCACTTAACATCAAATGGTGAGCCTCCTGCCCGTTTGCCTCCATTGTATTGTTAAATGTACGAAGATCCTCTGTGTCTAATTTTTGAAAGTCCGTCACACTCTGCGTGACTCACATACAAATCGTATTACCTTACTTCAGTTCTTTAAAATATTTAAAAAATAAATATACTCATATACAGCCGGGATTAGATCAGGATTGAGCCGCAGTAGCCACTAGACAAAAATTGGTCAATTTTTGTATTACCAATCGATACTCGATATAACTCAAAACACCGCAGTATAAAAACGAGTTCAAAATAAATATTGAACTGCAAATGGAACTTTTTGTTTTGGTTACAGTCCAAAAGTGGAGCTGTGACGCTGATAGAATATTCAATGAGGTTTTTAATAGAAATTGGAGCATCGGACATCTGCAGGATAATAGATGGCTTTCCGGTATAGAGCATTTATATTTCAAACCATTTTTATTATGTGTCTTTAATTTTCATAAAATAATTAGTCTAGCTATTCAAAGGGGGAACGCTGCCAGTATCTTAGGAACCTTGCCTAAATGGACTCCTTTTAATAATATATTTTAATTATTAAATTTTTAAGGTTAGTTATTAGGTAACATAAACAAGTAATTTTAATGATAACTTTAATCATTTATTAGATAAACTTTCTGTGAACAAATTTTGTTTCATTGGTGATTTGAATCTAGTAGCTTTATATCTTATTTGTATTACCAATTAAGATAATCTTATCAATCGGCATCTCTGTAAACACAGATTGGTTGAAACAACACATTTAAAACTTTACTTTCCGATTTTTGCTTAGCACTACGTTCATTCTTTTAAACGTATAATAAATTCCATTCCGTTTAATTATAATAAATACATATAATTATTTGTTTTTATTACTGAACTATGTAAATCATTTTATATCGATGTCCGACGTTCCGTAACCGAGCGATTGCTAAGACACTTTGTATCGCGCTCAAATTTATTAACCAATATGACTTAGGAGCGTTCAAGAAAATAGCCTACTGACTTAAAAGGCCTATAAAGCATTGGTAACCTGGCTATGGGTGGCGGCGTCACTTCATGTGTGCATCCTGCCAATTTCATATAAAAAAATATTCAAGAGTATATTTTAAACACCAAGAAAAGAAATGCTAGGCTATAAAAAACTAATCTAAGTGCCGTAACCTATTTATTTCTTATGTATTCTGTTCAATTAAGACTGACTCTTCTATTGGATTGAATTATTATAAAAGCCTTACATGTTACAGGCTTTTTATAACTAAACGTCCACAGCCTCTAGAGTTAAATTTTAATTGCGGCGAGAAAGGCTTTCATTAATTATTCAAAAATTTTACTCAGCGCAGGAAAATTTCCCAGAATATTAGATTTTTAAATTGATTAAACGAAATTTTATTATTATTTAATAAAATACCTATTTGATTATATCTGCAATTTTTGGAACAAAGTACGAATCAGAATATATGATATTTAGGCTTTTCCCTTATGTATTTAGTATTTGATACTGTCTGCAACTTTTTTTTCCATTCGAGATATGGTACTATTTGTAGTTTATTTGAACTCGCTACATTTCAATTTCATTACAACTTTGAATGGATGCCAATAGGACTATGACTTGCTCAATACCTTCATAATATATATAATTACCTAATATAGATCACCAAGTATAATTTATAAAAATAAAAATCTATCTTTTAGGGTCAGAAGTGTTTTATCAGCTAAAATGGATTTCATATTGAGAAAAAACCCATTGATTATATGAACACAATTGTAATTAATCTGTACTATAATATCGGACATTAAATAATACAGTTACTATATTTAAATAATTAAACGCCAGTATGTATTATCCACTACTAAACTACGTTATTTTTCTTCGTGTAAATACTGTAAAGCCAGAGAATATGCATTAGCTATTTTCTCTTAATCCTTCGAGTTTAGATGTAACGGGTTGAAAGCTTAGTTTCTTAATAATTTTTAAAAGTAATCTCCGAGATTGAACGATCAAGAGAGTCCAAGCTTTCCTATGAACCTCCGATATTAAAGATTAACTTATGTAAGACTCTGCTTTGAACATTTTAGTTTCATTTGCATACGATTTCAGTTTACATTTTCTAAATTTTGACGTGCAAAGGTTTATTAGCGCCATCATTACACATTAAAATATAATTCAAACATTTGTTCTAGAATATTCTAAAGAAACATCAAAACATTTTCTCTCAAATTTATGATTTTAATTTACAAAGCGCAATTGCAGTGCGTAGCTGTATCGTAATTTGTTTCCATTCCGCGCAATGTATCAAACGTCTAAAAACCCGCGAGTACTGACAATTGACAGCTGATTATGACAGACGGATGTGTTGATATTTGAGAAGTTTGCTCGACCGTGCGTGATAAGGTTGTATATCGATCGCGTCGCATTGCGGCGGCACGCGAACCCAGCTGATTTCTTTGCCTTATGTAACTGTTGCAACACCATGATTTCATGTGGACTCTTAATGCGGTGTAATAAAAATATTTCAATTAGAACAAAAAAATTCTTTTTTTAAATTATAAAAAATAAAGAAGCTCTACACCATAAACCTGTTATAATTATACTTATAATTAAAAAAGTCGATTCCCACTGGATTCTGTATCTAAGCAACGGGTGTTTGTGTAATATATCCTGAAAACGTTATACAAGGATAATGGTTACATTACCTGCAACCTACAAAATCGGTCACCATCCTCTGTAGACTTTTAAACTACGCTTTTATAAGCATATTAGCGATTTGTAAAATATTCAGATTTAATTTTAACATTGACCAACTACTTACACGGCTAATGTGCCTGTTACAAATTTTTACACCTGAAGATGCGCAACACGCTATGCGATAACTCACGGGACTAATTTGATGTGTGGATAGGTGTAAGTAGGTATTTACACATTTAATTAGTATTTAAGATGTTGTTTTATTACAATAAATCAAATTGAATATTGCTTTGTCTTATTCATTTCTCACTTCTTTTAATAATAATTATTGAAGTTGCCTGCCGAAAAACTTTAACTCAAAATAACTCCATTAATGTATGTTAACAAGTACACTCATGCAAGTCAACAGAAAATATGTTAAATTATTGCTACATTTATATTAACTAAGATATAGCTATAAGGAAATCCCACAACCTTGAACCTCTAATCCCGTCTGTCACCGTAGATCTATTGATGCAGACATCCCGTACTTATTTATATATTCATTATTTATGTGTTAGGATACATCTGTAGGGATCTGTTGGATTATTAGATTCTTAAGTCTCACCCTCTCACATTTAGTTGTCTAATGTAGTTTGCTAATACAAGGACTACATATATAATAGCCTATATAAGCCTTTTTTCGGACATAACATTATTATTGTTATTAATTTATTTATTCGTAGATTTTTCTTCACACAGATAAAGACTACATATATTAATAATATTTGTAAATTTAAAAAGATAGTTCATAGTAAATACTTGCAACCTTAATTACTAATTTAATTGATTAATGTATATGTATATATACATGTGTGTGTGTGTATGTATATATATATTTTTTCTTTTATTTTTTCTTTTTTTGTCATTCGGTTTGATATGTGTATGTTGTTTAGTTGATATTTAGTGTAAATGCTGTGTACAGATATAACTGGAAGTCAGATTTTTAAATGTTGTTTAGTATGTAATAATTTTATGTATGTAATCAATCTGTTTTCTGTGTTTGTACCTAAATGTGAAAATAAAAATAAAAATAAATATACCATACTGATACACTGACATTTATAAGAGAGACATTTAAACACATATTACAAAGTTCCCTGGCTGGCAATTTGTACATAGTAAACTCATATTAAAATTATAATACTGAAACCGTGAAATACTTTTTACGAATTAAAAGTTCTAAAATATATCAAGGTCTTTTTCCTTGTACAAATTTAGCACTCAGCCTAAATTTATTTCTAGATAGGGGAGATGGGGGGAACTGGAGCCTACTAAGGAAAAAGTTCAATAAAAGCCAAATTTATTGATACTTTATTAATTTTTTATTAGAAAGTAAATCCTTACTTATTCGACTATCATTTAATCACAGCCCTAACGTAACATAATGTGGCATTTTGCCACAAATAAACTTAAAAGAAAAAATCGGGATCGCTCTCATTACCCGAATTTGCGGGCAATGAGAGCCTATAATTTCGCATATGGGTAATGGGAGCTACTTAATTATTAAATCAGCCTCAAAGATTTCTATCTCACGTCTGGAATCTCACTTATTCATATACAATTTAATATACGTAATCGTGTAACATTTAACTTTAAGGATCTAAGCAAAAAACGCAAATATAATCAACTGGGCTCTCAGAACCAGAACATTGCTTATGTGCCCATTTACCACAACTTCTACAACGGTACCACATCTCATTGTTTTTTCCTATATCACAGCAAATAGCACACAATGTCTCTTCTTCTGAATATTCTGACTCATCGTCGCAAAGATTCTCAACGTTTTCGTCTTCAGATGTCTCCGTTTCATCCTCAAAAAGTTTCTTTGTAACTCTTGTTATTTTTTCTTTTTTGTTCATTGCCTTCTTTAGATTTTTTCCTTTTCCTGCGCTACATTTTCTGTTTTTGTTGATGGTTTCTCCCTTTCTCTTTGTACTTATTTCAGTTTTATTTTTTTTCTCCTGGTGGACCGTCTTTTTCTAGCTGTGGTGAGTGACGCTGTCGAGGGAAAATAAAAAGAGGCGGAATGAACGACCCTGAAGCACTCATAGCACAGATAGTGGTTACGTTTTTACCTCTTTCCCATGACGTGACTGCTCCTATACGTTTTTGACCCCTAGGCGCTATAATCTTTTCTGTATCCTGAACCGTAGTTACGCCAGTCTCATCCATATTGTAAATTTGAGATGGTGGAAAGTGGTATTTTGTCATGACTTTTTCCAAATTTTCAAAGAATTGATCCACTTCAGCTTTATTGAACCCAAGTATCCTATTGATGCTTGTCGCTTCTGGCTTTCTAATACTTAAATCATGATGTCGTTGAAAAGAGCCAGTTAGAAAGTCTCTGCCCGCAGACTTCTTGATTTCATTAAATCGATCTGCGACACCAAATCTTTCAGCCATGGCGTAGCATACTTTACAAAACTGAGCCCTCGTCAGTCCGTAAATTTTTTTTGACATTGTATGTAGGTGATTAGCCAGAATTAATTCTTGTTCCTCAGTGAACACAGATGGCCTTCCTAGTTTAGGAGGACGCCTGTAGCTAGCATCATTGACCTTAGCCAATCTGAATCTTTTTTTCAAGGTGCTGTAGGGTATTCCTGTCTCTATTGATACCTTGTATACTGATGTACCGTCACGCTGAATTTTTTGGACCGCATTTTCTAACGTTTCTACGGTCCAAGATGCTTTCATAGTGGTGCGTTCTCGTTTTCTTGGCATTTTGATATCTAAAAAATAAAAATAATTATGATAAGGATGTGGGGTAATCAGAGCCTAATAAGCTCTAATTACCCGACTACCACCATCTTGAAATTTAATAAAATTAAATACTGCGTCTAGCTTGTAACGAAATTATACGTAAAGATACTCAAAATTAATAACATTAATTATAAAATAAAAAAGGATTGATTGTAACAAACAAATATCTTCATACATACCTGGCAATTTGAAATTTCGTATTTTTTATAAGCGCGGACTACAAAATTGACAAGCGTTCGGGGTCACATAACACGTGGCAGTGGCGAGTCGAGCGGCACGGGGGGACACAAACGCAGTGTGCCGAAAGGGCCAAAGTGGCAACTCAGTAAATACGAGCTGTAGTTTAGTCTTTAGGCGCATCGCTCCCATTACCCTCTGGCTCCCATTACCCTCGGTTCCCCTATTACATAATTTATATTTTCGTTTAGGCCTCTGGCGTTTAATTACCGCTACCGAGAATTTAGCGCCCTAAATCATAATTATCCGTATAAAATTCTCTTAAGTGAAGATTTTCATCGCTTTCGACAAGATGGCATCTTTGTCTATGGTTCAATAAAAAGAAGTAGATATTAATTATTCCATATAGCATTGTACATCAAACAACTTTAACATGATGTCTAATTATACATGTATGTGTATAATAAATAGTTCAGTGCACTTTTTAGAATATTTTGTTAAGTACAATATTATTTGTTATTGTAAAAATGGAGCAAAATAAGAAATGAACGACTTTATGAATTAATTAAGTTAATACGGAATAAGTATAATTTATAATAATTACTTTAAAAATCAATAATCTAATACATAATATAGGTATTTTTGGCCCAACACAATAAAATTGGGCCACACATCGCCTTAGGAAAAAGCACTCAAATATGTTAAGTCGTCTTCCAAATAATAATCAGACATCACAACTTGAACCATTTTAATAGAAACAATATTTACAAATGTTTTTTAAAACTTTAAATTAATATAGAAATTAATTGTATATATAAATAATCGTAACAATCAAATATTTTTAAATTTTTAACTACATAATAAAAACAATTAAAATTATTAAAAAAATTATAATAAATTTAGAAAGTGACCTATAACGCTGGCGTAAGTACTAGCTGGATTCCAATACATAATCGTTGAGCGAAGTAATGACTACCTCTGGGCTCACCGATACTATATACTATATGTGCAGTATTAGTTAAAGGCATTAGTATAAAAAATAAAGCTACCGAAACAAGAGTATTTTAATAACAAAACTGCATGTAGATATTTATATTTCGGATTAATGGATCATTTCTTCATAGGCAACTAGATCAATCTCATTTGCATTCTAATCTAAAACTACTACTTACTTCTCACAGAAGCCGGGACCTCAGCATTATATCTTTTCTTAGCTGGTTAAGAAAATAAATACCAAATTTGCGTTGAAACAATCCCAATTATCAATACCAATATTATTCCAGTAAAGAAACCCTTTCTCTATTATGTTGCTAAGAATAGAAAGGACTATTTTATTGTGAGAAAATATCATCTAATATTATTTTTCACAGCGCTGTCAATATAAAACCTATATCAGAGCCAAGGCCCCTGGGGCGAATGATGAATAAAACGTCTTCTACCAAAATAGAACTATTCCCACGTAGACAGTTACGTAATATCGTATGTCTTCATATAATATAATCTGTGAATCCTGCAATTTTTCTAATCAATTACGTATAATTTGCTTGCAAAACATAGGTATACTATAGACTACAAATAATACTTAAGAAAATTGTCTTCAATATATATATTGTATTACTTACGGGATTTTAAAATTATTTTTATTGAACAAAAAAAAATTCAGCTGGAATTAAATTTACGACATCGGTTGTTTTCGCGATAAAATATTATTACAATATTTTTTATTATTTTCATTTACATTGAAGTTTAATGCCGTCACAAAATAAACTCAAAACGCATAGATATATTATTGGATAGATGTCCATATTTCAAACAATTTTGGTCGGTTTTGTGTAAATATACAATACCTTTATTAATCGAGGGATGAAAAGATAGACAGATTTGCATTAGTTGGAAACTGGGACGGCCGGCATGAAAGCCGTGTAACACAATATCTGCTTGCTACGCATTGTTTGAGCGGCTAAGTGTTACTTGACGTGGACACTAGCTTTGATTAATGTAGTGGAGCGGAACGCAGAAACCGAGGTGTTAAGTGTCATAGACTATTAACAATTATATTTCCTATTTATTCTGTAAAAATGTCTACTAAAATACCTAAGGCAACGCGTTTGCCGTGGTTTTTATGATATAGGAGGATATCGAATCATAGATCGACGACAAGTTGTTTACACCTGCTCGTTCTAAATGAAAATATTCAAACTATGGTACTTTAAAACTATGACGAAAAATGTATTATGTAGTAGACATTTCCAACAAATCCATAGAGACATTGCTGAGTCATTTTAACAACCTTGCAGTATTTTCTAATATTATTTATTCTAATACTATTTTGCTACATTATTTCTATTAATGTATTTATATAGGATACTTGGTCCATCGGGAGTTCTCTTCTGTGGTGCTGCGGGCTACTCGATTGTGAGGAAGTGGCATGGATCTTTCTGTGGCATATATATTTAATTTGCATTTAATATTTTATGTAAACGTTACCGAAATTGCAAAAATATACTCAAACATATGCCAATTAGCACCGTTTTCATATGAAAGTAATATCAAACAACAACAATCAAAATTATTACTTATGTATCTTATCGTATTTATTTTAATTAAAACTTTTTAAATCTTATTGAATCACTTAAACTTGAAATCTCAAATCCGTTTGAGAAAGGCGACATAGGGACGTGAATTTGTGTTTCCTTTAAAAAAGCCTTTTGCAAAGTAAGTAAATTGTAAAACTAGTTTCTCTTGGAAACCTGCAAATATATACAGTGAAATATCACATGTAATTCATGATATCAACCAAAATCGTGAATTTATTTGTTGTTCTTGTTAATTTAAAATGTTAATGTGTGCATGTACTAGTAGTACACACATAAATTTACACTACACATACACATGTACACAAGTAAAAAAAGAACTTCTTTTTTTTTCCTAACCAACCTTATTTTTCGAAACAATGATCTACTATATGAAACTTTACAGAAATTGGTTAAATTAAATTAATTTAGAGATTTTAATTTTTAAATTAAATAAAAAAAACTAAATATAAATTCTAAAAAATATATATATTTATATATAATTTTTTTGTAAATCATTTCACTAATTTTTACAGAAAAAGAATTAGAATTTCATTTATTGTAATATAATTATTACTATTATTGTTATCATTATATTTTTGTTCGAATCAATCATTGTAGTGACAAGAAAAATATGGCGCGTAACGGAAAAATGTGACGGTATTATTTTCCAACGCCGATAAAGAAGTTTCACTTCAAAAAATCCTAGAATGTGGTATAAAAAACGATTAAATACATTTTATGAAAAGAAATTATCACATTTTGTTATCTGAATTCTTCTTCCGGTAATGAATTATTCTTAATGTCGTGTAAATTTCATTTCTTTATCTAGCAATAAAAGTGACATGTTTGTATCCAGATGAATGGCCAGCAACTAATGACAATGGCTGGACCAAATTAAACGTCAGCCTCGTATGGCGAGGGCGGAATGAATGCCCTAATTACAATGTTACATATGACACTAAGATATATAACACTAGATATACACAGTTTTCAAACAAAATAAATTAGCTTCAGTATTACCTTATATCTTATTATTCGTCTCATATCTTAAATATACTTGCCAGATTTTGAAATATACAGAGAAGATATAATGAAGAATCAAAACTTGTCAAAGGGGCCTAGAACATTACAAAAATTTGTAAAATACGAAATACGAAGAAAAGAAGCGTTACTAATGCCCTAAATTATCATCATGATGAATCTAAAGCTTAATTGGAGATGGGCAGAGCATGTAGCAAGACTTTCTAACGATCGATGGACCAACAGGGCGAGCCGATGGGCAGGCTCTATTGGGAAAGGAAACAAAGGAATACCGCTCACGAGGTGAACGGATGATATTACAAAAATGGCTCGCTCGAACTCGATGGAACTCCAAAAATGAGTGTAATTTATTTTATTTAAAAAAAATATTTATATATTAGTATATAATCGTAATGGCTTAGGTTTACTTCGTTCTTTTGCAAGAAATAAAAAGGCTTTTTATTTTTTATATCTTATTACGACTACCCTCGTCGTCTTACCAAAAACGTTATTGTATAGCTTAAATACTCCATGCAATTTCGAGAATGGTATATGAAGTGACATATAGTTATAATCTATAAATGGGTGTTTATAAACAGTAATTAATATTTATTTAATATGAAATTAACGGACGTAAGCGAGAAATATTATATATTCACTCACAGCGACACAATTTTTCATGTTAATGAGACCTGCATAGTTTACTATATATTTAATTTTTATCTGGCCAATCTATTTATTTTATATCATTGCTGGTGTAGTCTGGTGACAGCTAGGTGTTGGTTGTGGCGAACAGATTGATATCATCCATTCATCTCTCTTCAGTATTAATTGTTACACTCCCTTTCAATCCTAATGATTGATGATTAATTTGCACATTACGTAAAACCCGGATGGTTTTCTTGGACTCCCGAAGAAATAAACGTTTTTGGATGGGTGAAGAGAATCACGATGACGGAGATTATTTTTTAATAGTAGTATGTAGTTATAATTTTAATAACTAATCAAACAATTAAATATCATATATGTCACTTGGTAAAATGAAAGTATTTAATCAGTAAACAGAAACAATCCAATATCTGTAATTATTAAATATTTGTTTCATGCGTCCAATTTACTCTCGTATACTTTTCAGACTGTCAGTTGTTATTTCACTTATAAAGAATTCACATTAATAAGTAATTAAACTTATATAATACATATTGTCGTATTATTTAATTATAGGTAATACTTTGGTAATAAAGTTAGTCGTAATCTTAATATAATTTTGCAATATACAACCAAAGAGCTATCTGTTAACAGTAAAAAAATAAATTTAAAAAATATTCCAGTAAAAATATATGTTTAACAAAAAAAAATACAAATACCCATTCTGTGGTTTACATTCAATTACAAGAGAGAGATTTCATGAATATACAAAATACTGCAAATTCAAATAACAAAGTATAACCTAATCAATATCTAACATATCCTTAAGACAGACAAAACGCCAATGGCTAGCTTTTAAGTAAACTGAGGATTAAGGCTTTTGTCTAAAGTAGCAGATTAAAGCCAGATTATCGTTACATAAGCGTCGTCAAGTTGGCCAGACCGGGCGACGCGGCAGGCCGCCAACTACCAACATTACGACAGCACGACATAATGTTATACGTTGCAGGAACAGCAGATCAGCCATGAACACATTTTACTGCTTCGGGAAGAAAGTAATTGTTTAAAATACAAAATTACCTTTATTTAGCTTCTCTTAGACCCATCAGTTACTAATGTGACCTAATCACTTATGCGTTCTCTCGATTTCTGTTATGTACACAATCAAACTGATACGAGTAATTATAGAACTAAAACCACATTCTTAAAACAGCTCAATTATTTCATGTATAATATTGTATACAATAAGCGCCGCCGAGAAACCCCGTTAAGCCAGCAGATCCAGTACCGCAAATGGACATAGAAAAGTTATACACTCCTAAGAGATTCCAATTATATCCTAAAGCAGCCACTTAATTACAACCTGCAAGAAGCGTGGACGTCCCTAGCAAACTTGGCGTGGCGTCGTACCGTTGCAGTTTTTTTTAATAGAACAGGGGGCAAGCTGGCAGGAGGCTCACCTGATGATAAGTGATACCGCCGCCATGGACACTCTCAATGCCAGAGGGCTCTCGAGTGCGTAACCGGCCTTTTAAGAATTGGTACGCTCTTTTCTTGAAGGACCCTAAGTCCAATTAGTTCGGAAATACTTCAGTGGGCAGCTGGTTCAAAGTAGTGGTGCGCGGCAAAAACCAGCGGCAGATGAGTAAAATAACCGGAATCACTAGGAGTCATGAACGAATGCGAGGAAGTGTCACTCTGTGTTTACAGTCTGCCCCGTCTAGGCTTTTAGGACAAGTGTTTGTATAGAAGTGACTTGTGCTGAAAATATTATTAATGTGAATTATAAGCGTTCACCCTTAGTGTATACTAACTTTATAAATGAAGGAACGATAGAAAAGCTTTAATTAATTAAACTCCTGGTACGTTTTTATCTAGAATTCCATTAAGATAAGAAAGGATTTGCATAACTTCAAATAAACGGATAAATGTAGATAGAATTCTCGAATGATTATTTATCTATTGAAATCTATTTACTATTCTGTACATATAAGTCGTAACAAGATATCGGATAATACGGCCCGTCGTTCGCTGGTCACGGAGAACCTCCCTCCACAGTTCCCCCTCACTCCTACTATAAAGCTACACAGTAAATATACGAATAGTAATGAAATTTAATTAAACCTAAAACGTGTTTTGAGTTTGAGTAGCCATTAAGTTTTAGCTGTATATATTTTTTTCATTCAACACGTTCATTCAGCACATGTACGAGTATCTTCATTCTTCTTAGATTCGTCTTTAACCTGTATCGTTCATCAGTGTTGAAATCGACGCCATGTTTCAATCACAGATCACCAATCATCATTTGTCTATTAATAAACATAAATAATCCCGAAACAGATGCCCAGAACTGAAAGGTCTTATGTTGGTGATGAGCTTCACATACGCATTCGCCTTTTTTTTGTTCTAGAGCGTTTATAGTCAGATAGTTCATTGGTGCATAGTTAAATGACGAACCCACGATCTCAGTGAAGGTATGAGCGATATAAAATACATAATTTACGTTAAAATTTCGCCAATTAGAGTTGTTATTGCCATTACTTCTGAATCTTCAATCTCTACTACAACGTAAATGAACTACGTACATAGCTCCTGTAATGGAAAGTAAATAGGGATGACAAACACTACCCAACACCTACGTGCGATAGTTTGATTAAAATTGCTTTGATTAAAATTATTCCATTTATTTTTAGAACTTGCACTTGTTTTTGTATACGAATGTTTTAGTATTTCTTCCTCTAAACAGTTTTAAGTAAATGTGTATAATGTTTAAAATTAATATATTCTCCTGTTAATGTGGTTTCAGATGTGTGCCTGTAACAGACTCCTTGTTAATTGAAGCCCTTTGTGCGAAGTACATTATCTTTATAAAACAGGAAACGTTTTTACCTTAAACTTATAATTATTTAAGAATTTTATAACTGATACATCGAAACTTTATTTATCTAGGTCCCCAGACACTGATATATTTTTAATTAATTTAGTAAATATAAAACTAATTACAATGTTTTAGTTAACAAGGTACATGTAACTTCTATTATTAACTACATTCTCGCCAACTTAACAATAGTAATAATTTGGTTAAGCAATTACAAATACAATAATTATAATATTAATGCAGAATTTACGCAGTTGTTTATGGGTCGAATAGAAACACCTAATAACCCAAATTATGTTGGAAATAGCGCAAGTCTTTATTGGTTAGTTGCGTGTTACGGCCCAGCGTATTTTGGAGCTACGAAAAAGCCTATGTCGTTCCATTGAATTGATATGTTATTTCGCTTCATTATTAACAATTACGACATAAACTTAAATTATGAACATCAAGTTACTTTAGTTAATAATTAGAAGTGGGAACTAAATGTTAGCTTAGTAATGATTGCATACTTGATGCCAAAATCAGCCCTTTAGTTATTCCCACACATAAATTATTCTAATATGTCTTGTTTCCGATAATGTCCAATAGGTAGGACTATACTCATATTCTTTATAGGTTACAAAATTGTTACTTAGATTTAAGTTTACTTAAATAAGTCAACTTATTACAACTCCAGTCGCGATTAAAGCCATTTGACACCTAGCTTACAAAGTGTTTTATTTATATGAACATCTCTCTAAGTACAAACTTAATTCGCGTTTGTAATGAAAGTACCTCTGTAAAACACAAATGTGAAAGGGCTTAAAGTAAGGAGTAATTAGAATTCATTAAAATGTCGTACATATTAAGGTTTTAAATATATCAGTGCAATATTTCTAAATACATTTTCACCGCGTTCATGAAATTCTATAAAAAGTAGTGTTTGTAATGTAATCTTTGATTTTATAATAATAACGCTTGAATTTATCTGGGCTATTTTAATCTAATTAGTTAAATATAATAAATAATATTAGTTATACTAAGTTGTATTGTTTTGTGGCCTGACGAAGTCTAACCAGCGAGCAAATGGAACCATGAACTCTGGCCTTATTCGTGAAACAACGGTATATCTTGCGTCAAACAGAGCACTGCATTATTTACAGATGATATATTTTAGTGGTTGTGCAATACCTGCTTGAATTTGTGAGTTTATTTATAAAAAGCGTACTTATTTGTATTGTTTTGTAAGGATCTTGATACATATAATTTATTCACTTATTCCGAAATAAATGTTTAACACTTGCATGTCATTAAAAAAAGCTAAGTTATACATTTACACCTTTTCGAACCTGCTGTATTTAATATCGCACAAGTTCTCGTAGAAGCTTCGGCATGTTAAGCTTTGCGTAACGCACACGTAGCAACTACTATGAAGCTTTAGATTATTACGTTTGCATTAACTACAATATATTACACGTATTGACCATGTTTGATTTGAGCACATTACTAATTTGAAGACATAACTTAAATAATGAAACATATTAAAACAAGTATATTATTTTGTTAAAAATTACTACTAATAATTTGAACTTACGAAAGCTATGTAACCTTACATTAGTAAACCATAAGATGCGTAAACCGAATGCGAAGCATTCATCGCATACTTGAAGCCAAAATGAGCCATCTAGTTTTTTTTTCACACTCTTTAATTGTAACATATAACATCCTTGTTTCCGATAATGTCCAAAAAGGTCGACTATACTTGTTAGTGTCACTTAGATTTAAGAACCGTTAAATAAGCCAAGTTACTTTTTTGTTACTGCCGCAATAAAACTACCCCTTTTAGTTATAAACTCATATTTTAAATGATTAAAGCCAGGTAACACCCAGCTCCAAACAAAGCGTTTCATTTGACATATAATTGAATAAATCTACAACAACCGTCACCGTACTTAATTCGTACTATGTTATTATTTGTTAGTGTAACAAATGTAGCTAAGATAGGGCAATGATGTTGAACATACGTCTTAGCATCTGCGTGTAATTCTTTGGATCAACACTTCAGAAAAAAATGAGAACTATGTCATATGCCATTAAAAGCATCATTATACGTAGTAGATTATGTTACACTTTTAACAAAATTTTACTTAAATAATCCAAATTAATAAAAAAGTTCGTCAGCCTTCAGCTGAAAATTTACGATATAAATTCCATTATAATTTCAGTTTGAACAACGACCGCGACTGTTTTATTTATTAATCGCCTGGTTACTGCCGAAACGTGAATCAATAATTTCCACTCTACCTACGCCTTTTACCCACCTTTGTCGCTTCATATGAACTTAATATTTTAACATTTTATTGGAGAAATTTATACGTAACACAGCCTTTTGTAGTCGTAATATAAATATATTTTAATTCCATTGAAGCGTTAATAATATACCCGTAACAAGCAATTGAACTGATATATTTATTCCCGATGAATATCTCAGATTTTCTACGTGAGTGAAGCTACACAATGTGGCGAAGAATACAAAAGAAGATGAAACATAATTCAAATAAAGAGAAAGAAATTTTCAACTGTATATCACTAAGCCACTACGTATATTAACAGACAAGTTCTCGTTGTGAAATCGGTATGTAATATCATCAAAATATCAATATTCTACATTTTGCTATTCATCATCAGTGTCAGTGTTGTTTGACCTTCAAATAAAATGACTTCTCACCAACGGTGTACTGAACAGTTTTGAACACTCAATAGGCAAACACTGCTTACTCAAGTCTACTTTTACATACATTATTCTTACAAATACTAAGCACCTAGATTTACAAAGAAAATCCTGCTTATACATTCCGCCCACTCCCAGACCTGAAACAACGTAATGTTACCGAAGTTTTAATGGCTCTCGTATCGAAAATAAACTTCCAGGAAAACACCTTTATATATATAATATTTTATCGGTAAATTTATCAATACATAAATAATTTTACGAACTACGTATTAATTATGGTATTAATTTTCAATTTGCTTCAGCGATTATGTTACAATTAATTTTAGTGAACTTTAATTAACAAATTGTGTTCTATTTTAATAACTAAGTGGAATTTATTTATTCGAAGCTATTCTAAAACGAACAATTATTTATATGATTTACAAAACAGAAAGACCGATAGAATTCATTCAAATGATAAATTCAAAATCATTTATTCATTCAGTTAGTAAAGGAATACGACTTACGAGGTTCTAATTTTACATTTACTGCCAGTTCTAAAATTAGGCGTAGAACGAACGAGAAGAACTGGCAATAATCTTTCTGACACATTTTTTGTTTAAGAAACATTTGATTTACTCCATGACTATACTCAACTATTGAAAGTATATTATATCATCGAAGCTAATAAACATAACCTCAGTCAGGTCAAGAATTCAGCGTTTATAAATTACAAAGAAATTATGACTCTTGAGCGAGCAAGTTTTGTTTTAGAACAGTGTTTCACTATTTTTATTCTTCTAGATCGATCCGAAAACCTTGCAATACAATAAATACATGCACTGTAACCCAAGACCACCCAGGTGTATATTTATCAAAATGATATTCCAAACTTACTTATAATCATTGGTAGACGAATTCACAGTTTTCACTTACTAATAAATGAAACTACATACATACATGCACTGTTGTTATCTCCGACTTATTGTAGCTGCAAGATGCAGACAACTCAAAGAACTCCCCTGTCTAAAGTACTATCTACAACTTGAATTGCTTTAAAAGTTTCAGTAACGTAAGTTACATGAATTGTAAATAGACTATTTATACGTACTTCAAAGAGAAAAAATGTAATGGTTGACAATAGTTACGTTTAAAAGAGTTTACGTTTAAATTGAAGTAAAAACGTACATTGGTAATTGTTGATACACATAACTTTCTTTATCCTTTCATTTTTAACACGGATTAAAAGGCAGGAGGCACATCATTAACTTAACCTCGGAAGTGCATAGCCGGCCTATTAAGAATTGGTACGGTCTTTTATTGAAGGATTTCATAAATAAAAACAATAATGTATGGGACGCTTTTACGTCCTTTTATAAACTTTATTTTTCACTAAGTAGTTTGTTGTTAATTAATGAGCATTAAATTTAATATTTGAGTTGTACCAATACATAACTAATAATTACAATCATAAATAATGATTATAATGTGAATTAGTGATTGAGGTACTAAGTACACCTGTTGCTCGAAGATAGGACGTCTTGAAGATAACTAATTAGAAATGAAAGATGACTATGTAAATGTGATTAAAATGTAATAATTTGTACATTTATTAATCTATGTGCATTGTATATTTCTAATATAAATAAAATAAACGAGATATCCGCAAAACAATATTCAATTCAAATTCAAAATAAAACGAATTTAGTCAATGCGCAGATTCATAGAAATTCCAATAATAATAATATGCCACAAAGCCTTTCAATAGTGAAACTCAGTGTATAGTAAAGTTGTGTTAAAATATTGTATTGGCTTTCTGCCAAATGCAACTCGACGCAGTCACGGTCTATTTAAATTTACACAAATCTTTGTTAAATCAAACTTTGATTTTGGCGTTCAATTGATAAATATTTGTTCCATGAAAAGTTATACGTAGATGTTTAATTTGTTGGCATGTTGGCGATTATCTTTTGGTGCCAACAAACGTACTTTTTTTTCTCTTTCTTTTACTAAATAATATAGTATATTATAATATGTTACATTAGAAAAACGCTGTGGTTTGTATTAATGTAACCAGATCTGTCTTGTTTAGGAGCGTGACAAATGCATGTTAAAGTAGTTTTTAAATTTAGAATTTATGTACCTGATAATGAATAATGTCAGGAATATAATTGTATATAACATAATATTTCCATTTCCAAATGTTAAATATTCATAAACACTGTTGCTTCCACTTACTTTGATATTTTGATACATACCTTTAAAGTTATGTACATTAATTTTATTACAGGAAATTCACACTAAATTAAGTTACTACTGTAATACACAGTTTGTATGATATGAACTAGTAATGTGTGGCTGTATATGTATGGTAAGAAATTTTATGGTAAAAATAAATTATATAAAAAACTATTTACCCGAATTAAGTTTATTGACGGTTTTTGTATGATTATGTTCAAATCAAACACTTTGTTTGAACCCAGATGACTACTGACTTAAATGGTTTAATATACTATGAGCTCGTATTTTAATACCCAAATTATGGGTAGTAACGTTAACAAAAACTAATATGGCTTATCTGAGGGTTTACAAATCTAAATGACACTTATATTAATGGACATTAACTGAAACGAAAATGTTTAAATACAATTATAGTGTGGTAAAAACTAAATATTGGCTTTAAGTGTGCGTCTGATTGTTTACATGAAGTTTTGTTAGGTTAGGCGAAGTTATTCTGTTTAAGAATCCTTGTTGTATAAATTATATTGAACCGCGAAATACATGAATGGAAAAAATCTAACAAGCTTCACTTATCGTTTGCGTTTAATAATAGATTTTTTCATAGAACAAGGGGCAAACGGGCAGGAGGCTCAAGTATTTGCACTAAAGAGAGTGGTATCCGATTTATCGCAATAAATCGGATACCACTCTCTTTAATCAAAGATAGTTTTTAATCGCAAGTGGAAACCACTGACTCGGTTTTAATTCAAAGGTGCATTTCACAGCATATAGGAATTCGTTATTTAATGAGATTAATCGATAATTCAAATAAATTGCCTATTCGAATAATCTTGGCTTCTAAAAGCAGGTTTTACTTTTGAATTCATTTTCACTGATTTGCTAATGAAGTATTAAGATTAAAAAAGATATAGCTCACAAATAAGTTACATTTAAAAGTTTTTTATTATGTAATACAGTTCACCAGATTAAAATCTAATAGACTGAATTATATATTATGACTGCCTTTTGTCCAAAGCATAACGTTTTGGATATGCTGGAGAGACATATATAAAAATTTACTGGATCGTAGTACTTACTATCATTTATATATTTTTTTATGTTAGGTACAAGGCTTCCGATCAGCTCGTTCTGAGCTGTAATGTACGATGAACGTTATAATTTTTAATTCAAAATAACGATTAGTTACCTAAGCTATACTTAAAATAAATCACAAATAATATAAATCTCCATAATAAAATACAGTTTAACATAATATCTGACATTCAATCCCTAATTTGTAAGTTGAGTGCCAAGTAAAAAACCAGTTGGCACGACGCCAAATGCAACGTTCGCAGAATGCAACGAATTATTCTAACATAGCTGCACTCACTACTTTATAGTTCGTATCGAGGATAAATTGTAGTTTTTTATCCCCTTATACAACGGAGAAGGGAATTATTTGTATAACAAATTTGCTGTCTACCCTCACCGATTAACACATCTTCAGGACATTTGACTTGCGTTGAGATTTAAACCCCCAGTTAGTCTTTTATGTGTTACGTTACGCCCACCTAATTTAAAGTCATTTTTAATTGTAAAACAAAAAAAAATTTTCAATTGTTTAAACATTGTTCAGTTAATGGAATTTTAATAAATACTTGGGTATTTTTTTATCAGCCAAGGCTTTAGTGTCAGTGTGTTAAGTAAGGGAAAAAAACTAAATATTGAACGGTGAAGGAAACAGATACAAAAATCTGAGGTCAAGTCTTTCAAAAGTTTAAAATATTATTAGTGTTATTGATGTATTGGGTATATGTGTGTATATACGCTAGTGTGAGATTTTAGGTGCTAATGCAGCGGCGCAGTTGCAAATAGAACTAGCGGGAAAGACTAGAATTATAGTGTCAGTACGTGTATACCATAGAATTTCAATCCTTCTAGCATTCAGTGATCTGAGTTTCGAATATGTTAAACTAGGGCCATAATTCCATAATCGTTAACCTCAAATATGTGATTGGCACCTTGCCATCTGCATCATAAGATATGGAGTCGCAAATTATTATAATGACGCTTATTAATACGAGGGAATGTGTTAAGTTTTGAATATTTTTTTAAGTTCATGTGACAATTGATTTATTTACTTCGTAATCGCTAACAAAAACATATTTAATGAAATGACATTTCTTGAATTTGAAATTGTCGCTTCGCGCTTTTATAAGAGCGCGGCGACACGATGCGGTAACGGTGTCTCGCAGGTCGGTGCCTTGTCTTGCAGGTCACAATTCAGGCGTGGTGTGACGCTGCGCGGCGGCTCAAGGCGTCGTGTGACATGGTATAGTAGTTTGTATGTAGGATGACGGAGCGGCACTAAGTTGTCTGTGGAAGTTGGTAAGCGACGCATCGGAGTGGCATGCGATGGCGAATGGCCGACCACATTCAGATTATTTTGTGCATTTTATTGTTATAAAAAAAACCTTGTAGAGAGTTATATGACAGCGTATAATAGAGAAGGCGATATTAGTTAACTTCAAATGTTAACTTTGTATTTTCAGGAGTTTTAAAAATAATGGTCATAGTTAAACAATAATTGTTGTAACATTTTGAGGGTGTGATAAATAAAACAAAAACTATGTATTTGTAGAGAAACAATTTGTGGTTTATTTTGAAAATCCTCAATAATATATGTAATCACAATTGCACGATAAATAATACAAATATATATAATTTACTAAATATCTATTTAATCTTATTATATATCTATTTCGTGAGCAGAACTGCGTCCTATTCGTTAAACTAAGGGTCATTGAATGTTTACGTATAAAGCTAATATCTGAATTTCTTTAGACGATAAGACAGCTTGTTTAAAGACGTTTAAGTTACGTAGTTAAAGATCTATCTAGAAAGAAATCTAGTAGATAAGTTTAATATTGTTTTTATCGGTAAACTGCCAAATAGTGAATACTGAAACTCTGGCAATTATACAGGCATTTAATATAATTAAAATATATGTATGTACAAGTACGTGAATTCACGGGTAAAATTATCTGTTAATAAAGGATAGACTGTCTCGCTTTATTGCTGAAATGTGTTTGATGTACTCTCATAATAAGGAGTTAGGATATCAAACTAACCAGAAACACTATATATTGGCATCTTGCCAGCTCTCAACTGAAGGAGGCATTAACGAGTTCTTATAACATTATACCGCTGACTCGTCTCACCCTGATTGGTTGGGTTATGACGTTTATAAAGCTGAAGTTCACTAATGTGATAATAGTTAACCATATATTTTATCCAGAAATCATTGAGAAACATTATAATTAACATGATTTTTTTTTCATTTCCGGATCAGTTTCAGTTACATTATTTATTTAAAAAATAGTAGTGTATCAATGTCGCTGTTAAGGTGATCATTAATTATAGACAAGCGGCCTATCCCAGCTTTGGTGAATTTTTTTTAACTCTTTTTTTAACTTATAATATTAGCCCAGATGTTGCAGACGTTAAAGGTCACAAAACACTCTCTTATTCCAAATAGATTTTAAAATTATCTATCTGCATGTGTTTTTCTGCCTGATGTATTTTTAAAAATGTATCATATAAGTAACAACCAAAAAGGATTTGCAAGTTTTAAAGATTTTAAAAATTTGACGGATATAATTATACAGAAATTGTCCTTTTTTAACTAAATCTATTTTAGCTTCTTAAAACGTACTAAACAAAAATCAGGCGTGAGTCCAGAAATATTTTATAGGTGAAATTTATTCTTTGTTTTTTTTTTTATAGAACCGGGGGCAAACGGGCAGGATTTTGTGTGGTATTGTAGGTCTATAATTGACATTTACCAATAACATGACATGCAATTACGTACGAACGCAATAAATCAGGATTCACAGTTATATTAATGTTATTTTTATAGCAAAGTGGAATTTTAATTAAATTGTTCATTACGCGTCGCCTCAGGCTGTTTGGTTTTAGTCTTGAGGGCTTAGAATGTTATTAGATCACTGTTTATACTACCTAGAGACGATTTTATAAATAGTTCCTATTTACCTCGAGAAAAGCATATTATTAAATTAGTTTAAGTTTTCTAATTATCTATATAAAATATATGTAAACAAATATTAGTTTGAATTAATAGTAATAAAAATAAAAGATTTCATTCATCTGTTGCATAATTTTTTTCAAATCCGTTATTTAAAAAAAAAGTTTTTTTTTTTAAATCAAGGAGTTTTTCAGTAGTTTTATATTGCATGAAGTTTTTAAGAAAGCGTACCTATACTCGTATTTTTCTATCTCAATATATTTTTCTAATAGCGGTACTAAATTCCATTCAACACTATAAACGCAACCTTATAATTAAATTTGGACATTTCTCGTGAGGCGTAAACCTTATTAGTCTTTGAAAACAATGTTTAGTTCCAAAATTTATGTGAGTAAAGAAAGTATATAGAACAATACTGAAAGTTATTAATAGAGTTTCAAAAGTGTTCAGTGTTGAAAAGGCTACTACATTAGAAAGACAGGTAGTAACAATGTGTAGCGACGCCATTGTAGTGCTCTGAATGCACCTTTATCGAGTTCCAATTTCCATTAACGTCATCATCAGCATGAAACTTTTGAAGAATGTATAGGAACTTATAGTAAAAAACTTTATATACATATCCGAGAGTAAAATCGGGTAAATTATATTACTGGAGTGATTTGAAAAATTCTTTCACCTTGAGAATGCCATATACTTGATAAATATACATATCATCTATTTGGGCTCCGCAAGAAGCTAAAAACGGCGTTATGTTGAAGCGCATACAGAATCAATTTACACGACACCTCTATAACAAACTATGTATATATGGCGTCTATCCCCTTAATGTACCCAACATTATTTGTGTTAAGGATGGTGAGGTACAATAAATTGGAAACCAGACGGGACAGTTGGCTTACTACGTAGCGAAAGTCTTGAGGGGTGTAGTGTGCAACCCAAGAACTGGGTTTCTTAGTACCTATGGGATATGGGCGACGGTATGCCGAGGTTATTTGCGATACCAAGGGCGAGAACCAGTCTGTTGCACAGATCCCAGTTATCCAGGACGTTGCGCCTACTGAATGCTGTCTCCGACACTATCAACATATTTATATGTTCGTATAGTGAATTCACAGTAACGATATTGTATATATTATGTGTTTAATTTTATATATACACTTTATTATATTTAATAAAATGTTTCTCGAAATTATCGTATTGGGATGGGCTGTAAGAAAAATGTGTGTAATTCTGCAATAAAAAAATATGTATGGAAACTTCGATAATGCAACCGAAGGTGTGAAAAAAATGTACTAAAAAAAACTTATAAAAATGCCGTGTAAAATGGGTAAAATCCTTCCTATTACTTGTGGGTTCCAACATAAACAATAACATTGCTATACATAGTATTGGATAATGCTACGAAACCTCGTAGGCATAAGCTACGGCTGATATTTGGATGACTATAATATCAATAACACTCATCGAAGCTACGTATATATTTGTATTAATTTATTAAAAATAACAAACACTATTTATATAAAATCAATTTCATGATAAAATAAGAAATAGTTAAAGGGTAAATTAGTTATTTATTAATTATAATCCAGTAGCGCTGCTAACCATTTTATTTAAAAACAAGTATGGTGGCAGAGTTCTATTCATGACTCATGTCATAATTTTTTGGGTTTGCGACATGTCAGTTTCCCAACACTATTTGCTTCCAACGCATGAAATAGTGTTAAATATGGACAAAAATATATTTATTCATGCAGTCATAGTGATGCTTGTCACAAAGCCCACACAGCGTAAAACAAAATATTATTTAGGCAAACAACGTTTTAACGGTAAATGGGGACCCTGAATTATTCTTCTAATTAAATTTATATTTTCTTCGTCTGCACTCTTGAATATTTCAAAAATAGAATCATATGTAACTCGCATCAAATGTAGCATACATGTAAAACTAAATCTGGCAGACACACGCTAAAATGGGTCTTCTGCGAATGTTTAACATTTTCTCAGCACAATGCGCCGCTGACAGCCCATTGTGAAATTGAACGTACTCTTTGTGGCGATATTGGAAGCCTTTTGACACGTTCGACAATAAAACGTAATTGATTGTTACGTCACAAAGTTAATACCATGTAAAAGTAACAAAGCTGATGTGATTTTTTTACAAAATTGGTCAATCACGAAGCCTGAGGCAATAATTTTCCGTTCCGTTCCGTAATTTAATTACGTAAAAATTATATAAAACAAAGAAATCTTGTGCAGTACTGTTAACATTATTCACGTCACAGATACCTCGTCCCGGGCACCTTTCATACATTTAAATGAGAATAAGGATAACATTGTACTTAAAAGTATTATAATTATAAAATTGGCAGTATTTCGTCGTTTTACGTCTTTTGAACAAATGTATTTCTTTTTATGAATAAATGACAACAATACTAGAAAAATAAACCTACCATCTGGATCAGGGGTTTCATTTATGTATGCGTTTCGTGATATTTTTATAAAAAAGACGCATGCCGACTTTTTTACGTTTCCTTTTTTAAGTTCTCCTTCACCGTACGCATCAGTGTTGCACGCTTTAACAACTAGTTGTATATATATATATATACAAATCATGTAATAAGACATTAACAGGTGTTTATATGTAAAACGCCGAATAATACATAAATAAAAGAGGTATTCTAGTTTACAAATATTTTTAAAACAATTACTAATTATAATATTAATAAAAAATCATTGAAAAGTACGAAGCGATCGTTTATAAGATGTTTGAAGCATGACTGGACATCTCTCTTCTTTTATCTGATACTGAAGGAATACTTAAATACAGTATAGTAAACTCGAATATGACAGTAGCATTTGAAACACATTTCATCCTGTAACAATTCTGTGAACGTAAATAGAATATTGCCGTGCAATTTCAAAGCAACATCTATATAGCCAGGTAATATATGACCTGCTTTACATAAATTGTTATTCTCATTGCTCTCGCGAGAAGCCTTAGAACGTCTCATACGTTTTCACTAAATTAATATCGAATTACACTGATATTGATTTGTGTACGTAACCTACTAACGGCTTTATGTCTGGTGATTCTGCAACCTTTGAACCTTAACGTAGGGTTATCAACTCGTATTTAGTAATTCTATCAGATCAGATCTATTAGATCTAAGTATAAGACATCTTTAAATCACATTTTTGCACTTGCAAAATGTAAGCATCAGATCCCAAGTTACGAAAAAAAAGCATAGTTATTTTTTTTTTAGAACAGGGGTAAACGGGCAGGAGGTTCACCTGATGTTAAGTGATACCTCCGCCCATGGACACTCTCAATGCTAGAGGGCTCGCGAGTGCGATTTTTTTTCTAAATCTATGGATATAGAAAAGACAGACAGAAAGGGCAGCTAAGAGAGAGGGAACCACGTTTAAGTTTGTTCTATTGTAGATTTTTTCAAGATTCATTCATGGTGCTCTTTTTGTAACTGTTTTCATTATTTTTTTCATCCTTCATAAAATTAACTTGAAACAGAGGTTGGTAAGTAAAATAAATGTAACACCTTAAGTAAACATAATGTCACCCCTAGCAGAGGTTTTATTGAGGACTAAATCATGTTAGGCAGTAATCTGGATTACAGCTTCAACTACACCGACTTTTTTAAAACCCCATACCCTTATTATTATTTACTTACTACGCTTTAAATAAATAACTATGTTGCTGTAAATATATCCTATATTCATTCCTTAAGTCAATAGAATAAAAAGCATTGAAAAACCTTAAAATAAATATATTTTTATGATGACCAAAGTAAATAACAACAGGTGTGCATATAAACACACCATCATCAGCATCATCATCAGTGTTGGCCTAGTGGCTTCAGCGTGCGACTCTCATACCTGAGGTCGTAGGTTCGATCCCGGGCTGTGCACCAATGGACTTTCTTTATATGTGCGCATTTAACATTTGCTCGAACGGTGAAGGAAAACATCGTGAGGAAACCGACATGTCTTAGACCCAAAAAGTCGACGACGTCTGTTAGGCACTGGAGGCTGATCACCTACTTGCCTATTAGATTTAAAAATGATCATGAAACAGATTCAGAAATCTAAGGCCAGGGCCTAAAGAGGTTGTAGCGCCACTGATTTATTTTTTAAATCTACATCCATGAAGACAAATTCTATAGAATAGCTACATATAGAACCTTCATTTTGAATGTCTACGAAAACCTGTGTGATTTGCCCCTAACCTCGGTTTAACCGTTGTCAAACTTTGGAAAGGGTTTAACAAAAAGACGTTATATACAAAACGAAGTAACCCGATCCCTTTTCGCAATGGCGCAGGTATATGGGTTGGGAGGGCCTTCGGCAATAAAGGTCGCTGACCTCAAGGTCGTAATCGATCGAACCCTCCATTATGTCAGCTGATTTAAATGAAATGGAGTGGAACTAATGAAAAATGTCTATCGTCTCATGTGATATTTAATTATACTGCGGCTCTTTTAATTGGAGGTCAATACTGATGATATAACTTGCCTTTTTTCAATATTTAAATGTTGTATTGTCTTTGAGAGTCTTATCCACTCTAGACAGAGCTCCTTCCTTTCAGAATAACTATGAAATAGTATAAAAACACTTTTCAAGAGCTCAATTATATTTATACCTGAAATATGCTATATTATATTTACATATTTAAATAAAAAAAACTCAAACAAATTGAAATGGGTAACTAAAAATAAAGTTATTTCTATTTACTTCTCGGATAAACTCACACGTTATTATTTTTTGTTCAGTACGTGCCAATATAGTATGAGGATACTTCGTTCCATTTAAAGTATTAATTAATCAAGGGGTGAGAAATTTAAAACACATTATGATTATGTTTTAATGGTATTGAACAAATAAAGGTAATATGTTGCGTGTCTACGCATTCGAGTAGAAAAGCTGTTAACTACACAATCAGGCTTTACGTATCCTTATTGTATGTAATGATTTAATAGTGGCCTTGACCAACAGACCGATTCTAAATAGCAGTTTTGGGCGCAAATTTGTAACATGGTGCATACCGGAAGTAACTATTGCAGACAAATCATTGCCGTCTGTATCCTATTTGGACGTCTGCCAGGCGGAAAAGCGCAGTGTCCTGGTTACTCGACAGAAGAAATAACACACCATAATTCATGTAACTATTATAATTAGTAATTATTCAATAAATGTTTTATAATTAGTTTTATTAATAAATATCTACTGGCATACACACACATATGCACTAGCGTTGTAAATTGCATTGGTTTCTTTTCTTATTTTTACTAATTAGATTTGCTAATTACAACGCCTATCGTAATATAATGGATCTAAGACATGCCAGTTCAATTACAATGTTTTCTTGTACAGTATTAAGTGTTAATTGTGCACATAAAAATTCAATTGACTCCGTGATTTTAAGGCCTGGACGTTTCAACAGTAAAAGTAAAATACATTTTCGTTTTTTTGTAGCATCGGATATCACATATGTTTGAGATCGTATAAACAATAAGTTTGCAAGTACAAAGCATTTGTTATAATGAATGTATTCTAATATATAATACATAAAATGTTAATAGACATTGGTAGTAACCTAATTATAATGGTCATAAAATATTATATTATCACGATTATGAAGATTCTATAACCTCCAGATGTCTGTTTAAACACTATATTGGTCCAGCACTGCATCCATAAGTGGGTTACCACCGAGACGACGAATCTATAATAAAGGAATATTTTAGTATTGGAGAACAATAGGATGTACCTTATAGAACTCGATATAAAACATATACTCCTATATAAAACATATTACACTATCACGATTGTCTTGTTTTGTTTACTTAAAGTCTAAAATTTTACGTATTAATTACACAAAATTTTAACCGACTGCAAAGAGAAGGTATACATTTTTTTAGCTTTTTTATTACTTTTTCCTGCTATAATACTCAATCACGAAACAATATAATTTATCAATATAATAAATAATACATAAAATTAATTAAAAACTATAACTAGGAAAGATATCGTATAAAACTGTAGGATAGGATTGGAGGACAAACATAGCAACAACAAACATATTATGTTGAGTATTTTTATAAAAAAATTACATTTAAAATATATACTTAAATAAAGCTTTCTAATCAAAAATTTTAATAATTACATTTACAATTACATAATCCGTACTCAAGTTCGTTACCCATTGTTAAATAATAAATATAACAAAGTAATAATACAGACACACAAATACTGTTTTACGAATTTTAAAGATAATATAAACTTACTTCACTCCGCAAATGGGCTTCCAAGTCCCGAATAATCTTTCTTGTGTACTCCAAACTGCCGAGATCCTCCAAAAGAGACACGAAGTAACGTTTTAAGTCTAAATTAGTTGGTCTCTGCTTAAGTATACCTTTAGTCTTAGTTAAGAAATATTGTTTGAGTATAAGGAATAAGATATCACATACATAATATACAGCTTTTATGCTGTGGTGAGTGGTGGATTTGTAGACTAGATGCATCTGTTTTCTTGCCAAGCCCGCTTTCCAAAATGACACATTTTATTACAAAGGTAAAAAATAAAATAAAACATGACAAACAAAATATTAATTTCGACGAAAACTAAATGAAATGAAACAGTTTTTATAAATCTAAAAGTTGACTTTTCTTTAAATTATGTACTTTTTATTTTAATTTTTAAGTTTAACATCAATATTTAACTTTGATAAAATGAACAGTAAAGAGATAGTGAATTAATTCATAAAATTAAACGTGGGAGAAAATGAGACAGAAAGATACTTTAAGTGTGATCGTTAATCCACATTGTGATTCACTCTGTGTTGTGTGACACTCCAGAAAATGTATTTGATGACAAAATGGGGAAAACTACATTATAATCACCCTCAACATTTTATTCTTAAACCTTCAAGCGATTGTAGATAATTTCTGTTAAATCCCCTAAGACTGAACTTAAATTTAAGGATCAAAGTAAGTATTCAAGTTCACTATATATCTATAGTAACTTCGATGTTCGTAGTTAGTTTTAAAAGGATACTTAAAACAGCCTCTCTTTTACCGGTTCTCAGTGCGTGTATGATAGGTATTGTAAACTTTCCTTCTGTCAAATCCATATAATAATCTGGCAACACCTAAAAATATAGTATATTTTCAAAGCCCATTTTTGTATTTCATTTGCTTGGAGACTGTTTGTTATTACTTCTTTGTGAAAACTTTTTGTAATTTGATATTTAGGAAGTACAACAAGCTCATGGGTTATAAAATGATAGCAGGTTTGAACAAAAAATTTGTTCAGAATAAGAATCTAGAACATACATATTATATCTACCTGAAAGTATTAGTTGAAAGTACGCATAAAATATGCTTAACTAATATTAGTTAGAGAACTTGTTACTATATTAACAGTCTGTTATGAACTGTGCCAACATGTCTAATCAATAAATCAAGTTAAAAAATCATTTATCTATAGGTAACAATATAACAAAATGTACTAGATATATCGCACTGAATTTTTCAAAAAAAATCGTAAGTTTACTTATTACACGTTCTCTTACCTTATCAGAAGGACGTTCCTCTAACTTCTGAAAAACAAAAGTTAATAGTCAATAAAAAATCCTATTTATACAGTCTGTCAAATAATAGTTGTCAGGAAACAGATAAAATGTCGACAAATGACAAATGTCAATTCTCAGATGTTGGTTTTCTCAAAACGCAATTAAAAATTCATATTACTTTCAGGTTAGCTCTGCAAAATAATGAAATTTGGTAACACATATACTGTAGGAGGCGCCGCCAGTAAAAGGCTGACAACCCACTTGCGATGGCAGTGTATGTATCCATGGGCGGCAGTATCACTTAACATCCGTTGAGTCTCCTATAATTACATTACTTCATTTAAAAAGAAGGATTTTCATTGGTAACAGAAATGATGGATGAAGTGGTGACTTTTATTACGTCTAAAAATACAATTACCAAACCTCAGGTTCTCCAATATTGCAGTAATCATCAATTAATTGAAAGTAGTATCCGAGCTTCTTCCCTAAATCCGTATAATTATTAGTATTCTCACTGAAGATCTGCATCAGTCTCACAGCTATGTTCAGCATTCCTCCTGTTTCTGCAATAATGGTTATTTCGAACATCTCAAGTTAGCCAATATCTTCCATAATTAATATGCACAAAAATATAATAATTGGTAGGTATAGGTATACATATAGTATTTTTAGATATTCTATAAAAAATTGTTATTCCTCATGCGATCTGCCTGCCACGAAACTTTGCTAAGGGGAATGCATAGAATTAAAAAAATTATAGGCTACCCACAGCAAATATTTCATAAAATATCTTAAAACAAAAAAATCTTAAGTATTAAAATTAATAAATTGCCCCATACTTTGTTCTGTCATCTTCTTATACTCAGCTTCTGTGGGGCAGACGAACGTGTCTCTCCAATAGATTTCTTTACCTTGACCCCTCACTATTTCGAGTGCTTCTTCATTAAACACTGTTAGTGCCTGGTATAAAAATTGAATTGGTGAAACACGATATGCTATTTCCAACTACGGCCGTAAAATGGACTTCTCTCCTTTTTATTTCGAGCAAATTTTAACATTTTTCCTGGCGATCTAAGATGGGGTAACTGTGGCTACTAATAACAATTTAGTTATTGCATACTTATAGTAATTATACAACGTAAAAAAAACGATATAACAATTTTATAATGCAACGATTATAAATACACTTATATATTAATGAATGAATAATTGACATGAAATTGAATCTGAATTATCATAATTGTGATTTTAATGTATTGTACTAACAAAGCTATTAAGTAAATTGTTACTAACAAATAATTATGGAACCTTGTTTTCTGATAATAAATGAATATAATAATATTTTCGTAAAAGTATATGTAGATAACATAAAATACTTTCTTTTACGACTGGGACATAAATATTTTGACTAATTTCTGGCTAAGTTACCTTGTAAAATATAAATATAATACAGTAACTTTAGACTTATAGGTTATGAATGTTTACTCTTTACATGTTCAGAAGTTTTTCCGTAAATTTTATACCTGCAAATTTTGTTGCACTTTTTAATTTCAAACGAAACAAAATTAAATTATGGTATGGGGAGATGATAATGGCGTTCAAATCGATCAAAGGCGTTCTAATATATTAAAAATATAGTTTTGAAGTAAAATACTTCATATTATTCATCTAAAAGCCACGACACATAAAAACGTGAAAGATTACAGCGATCGGTAGTAATATAAAATAAAAAATACCTCTAGACCCAACTTAGAGCACCTGTGCATAGCCAGGACAATGACATGAATGGCAGAATTCGAAGCCATGGGTACTCCATAAACGCAATGGGCTGAGGGAATTCCACGCCTAACATCTATGTCATCTTGTATGTCGTCTAAACTGAAAGATGGATATATACTTTTAACTGAGAAATTGGCGATGTTTTAGATTTGTTCTAAGAACGTTTGTTAACTTTTTCTATTTTCTTACAGGTTAATTATGAATGTATCTCCTTCGTGAATCAAGTAGGACGTTTTTTTGTAACATCATTCAAATTGATGATTAAATAATAAATAATAATAAATTAATACCAGTTCTTCCCTAATTTAAAGATAGCATGAAGTTGTTTCCATATCCTTATTACGTATATGAGATCACCGAAAATACATGTTCAAAGCACTTAGAGCAGACGCAAAATTCTATTTAGGTTTATGAATATATATTAGGGTTATAATATATTAGGGTTATGAATATCCTATATTTAGGTAAATGATTTTTTTTTAAATCAACATACATAAGTGTACCATTATGGCACATGGCCATGATATCAATAATCTCTTTCATCTTCTCATTAGGAATCTTGAGCCAATGGTTAAAGGCCTCTGCTATTCGGTTTCTTATTCCTTTACTCTCCACTTTTATTACATGGAAGTAGGGTAGGAGCATTTCCTGAAACAACGTGCGCATATAAGATTACAAAATTACTATTTTCTTTGTAAAATACCAAACTGGATTTTGAAGTGGAATTACTTTGAACAAAAAAGGAGATTTAATCTCACTACGTTTGATAAAAAGTAAAAATCAAGTTATCGACGATGTACATTAATTCCTCCTGAAAGTCGAATTCGAATTTCAAATTTTTTTGTACAACGGTTAAAAAAAGTACAAAAATTTTCCAGCATCATTTCACTGATATGTCTAATTCTAAAATATAACGAATTTAAATATTTTTTATTTAAAAGTGATATCCTAAATAAAATATTATTTTTTTACAATGAATACACTATTAGCTAAATCGTACAAAACGGGCTTGTAGTATACAGTTAAGAATCAATTAGTAAAATTTCATATTGGTAATTTACTAATATGGGAAATTTATTAATAATAATTTTTAATAACAGTAATTAAATCTTTTAACATGTGATGAGGAGCACGATGCACGATTACTACATTTTAAAATTTATTATTGTATGTATTATGCTCATAAATCCTTTGTATACTTTTAAGTAATTTTAATGTTCCGGTTTGGTACCAGGAACTAATTTCAGCTAATACTATTGAAAGCTAGATTCGTCGTCTTTGCCAATAATCCAAATAATATTCGTGTCATAATCACACCTCTCAAATCCTTACATTTTAATAAAGTAACAACTGACTGACATATTATATTAGTGCAAATAAATGTTTGAATTAAAATAAAATGGAAGTTACTTACCTCTTCCAAATCAGGAACGTTATCTTCTCCAGACATTGTCAAAATATTATCACCCACTTTGACGGAATAACTTCACTGTTAAAAGTGGAGGAATTTTTTTATTATTTAATATGTACACGTTAATATCTGAAAAATATTATTAACCCAATAGCCATGTCTCCACAACACAAACTAAATGGTAACAGAGAGTTAAAACGCTGCGTGTAACATTAGCTTCTTGTTAATTAATAACTTTATTATGATTATACTCGTTTCCACGTACTATGTATTGGACATCTTACATTACAAATGATCCTTAAGTGCGCTATTTCTTTAACAACAATGATGTTTTAAACGACCAATGTATGAAACTACACCTATAAGCTGTGGTTCCATGCAAAATTTTGTTCAATGTATAGTAAAACTAAATTTAATAATGAACTTTGTCAGAGTTGATACTCTGACAAAGTCTTAGAAGCTAAGAGAGTTTAGATACTAGCAGTATACTTATACTTAGTTAGTTAGTTACAATAAGGAGTAAAGATAGACTCAGGACTAATTATGGCTCCCGTGTATTAAAAATCACCCTTGACAAGACTCATAGTTGTCAATGTCTAACCTTATTATAATAGTGGCGGGAACGAAGAAGAAAAGCAAGGCACTGCTGTCAATAGACAACTCGTGGCATGCCTTAAAGCAATACAGAAAAAAAACTAGGATTATATATAGTAAAATATCGCTTAATTAAATATATTATTATTTATTAATAGATAATAAAGTCTATTTTACCTTTTTTTTTATTGATTGGAATTTTAATTGATAAACACAATCACCGATAATTTATCACGTGGAAAATAATTGTGATTAATAGTCACGGCATTAAATTCCGATTTATGTTGTGAAACAATAATTAAAGGGAATCTATAAACAGGAAAATATTAAAAAAAACTTAATTAATTATCAAACCAGAATGTAGATTAATATTACTACCACTTATGATTTCATATAGCCATTCGTGATATGATACGCCTCCATGACGTTATGAGTTTTACCTAGACTCAAATTCAAGGCAAAAATATAGTTGTTTTGGGTTAGGCACGAAGGGTAAATCCTATTTACCAAATCATACTTAAAACCTAACATTAGGTACTATACGAATACTCACACAAGTGGAGTGCCCATTCTTGTATTTTTTAGAAAATAGCGTAATTAATCGTGCAACCCATAATCTAATTATCATTGTTTTCAACACAACACAATAAGTAAGTTAAGAAATAAATAGTATCAGTTCTATTTCCTTAAAGACAAAGAACAAGGAGTATTGTAAACCTAATATTATATTCAATGATTGCAACTAATTATTACAATGTATTAAAAAGTACAATGATTTATAGCCGGTATACTATTTTTTATCACAAATAGCTCAACCGATTACTTAATATTTAACAACTATATAACCAATCTATTGAAATCCCATGGCAGATAGTAATGATTGCTAAGGCGTGCGTCTGCCAATCCTAATGCTGGCCATAGATGGTCCGCATGTTGCAGCCGAGACCGACTCCTCTAGAGCGCTCAGTGATCTGCAGTTTCCATACTAAATTCATATCCGCAATACATGGACCGCTTGAGCAGTTCCCAAATGGTCGGAGGAGTTGCTCTGCTGTCGAGTTTCGCCGTGCGGTCGACTGCTTAGAGCTGCCGAATTTTCCATACACGGACCGCTACAAGGTTGCTGCCGACCTCGTTTCGACTACATCATGCGGTCCGTCTATGGCTAGCGATAGATGTGCTGTGAAATAATGAATTTCTATGTGTGCAATGGAATATTTCAAAAATCGACAGTCTCTTAGGTACAGAAGGCCGACCTCCTACTTCACTATAGAGAGACCAAATAAACAGATACATTCGTTAACCTGAGGCCCAGTTAAGACTTAAATTGATTACAGGCAAGTAATATTGTATACACGTGGTAGTGGTGAGGTACTCAGGCAAAACCGGTTCTCATAAACTCATACGACCAGTGATTGACGCAATTTATTTAACCGCAAATATTAATTAGTTGGGATTTCGTTTACACGAACTGCACTTTATGCTGAAATTACATTTCATTACTGACAACTCTGAGCAAACATTCACAATGTGGCCATATTAAATTAATATCAATAAACAATTTGTTTCACTGTATGTAGTATTAAATATGTGCTAATTATAAACATGTGTGAGGTAACACGAAATCCTTCTCGAGTAAATTGATTTAGTAAACAAACATACAACGATAAATAAACCTACTTAATATAGATGTGGAATTAGCAGTTTCCGTTTAAGCTACTTTTATAATTTGGCATATATTTTATAGAAGAAAATGCTAACAAAAACCAAATAATATTTCTCAATTAATTTTATTTATTTTTAACACTATTACATAGTGTTACAGTATAATATAATAATAGTATAATAAGATAACTATTAAAATTAATATCCTGACTAGATAAACATTATCTCTCTCTCATAATATTTTTTAGGTACATTTCATGAAGAAAAATCATTAAATAATAGTAGTAGTAGTAGAACCACCACATATCACAAAATTTTCTTTTTAAAATTCTAATATGCTTTCTTATGTAAATGTGGAGCTGTCACTATAATTACCGACCGCACTGAAAGCTAGTGTTGCTGATGGCAACTAAAACTGAACCGTGCTTATTTTTTTGATTGACTATGGTTTATTATGTTGCTTAGTTTAAATTGTAATATTATGTTAACGTATTAAATATTCTATCATCCTTTAAAACAGATTTTAATTTTTAAAACTAAAATCATTCGAATGTTTAGGGATCTTCGATTCCACATCTACAAAGTGAAAAGTATTCTACAACAATGAACATTATTTACATTGTACAATATTTATCACCAGCTACAACCTAAATATAAACCTATAAATCTAAGTTGCTCGATATCAATGCAATTAAATAAATTATTTTTGCGATTTGCCAATATCTTTCTATTAAAACTCTTCTACCATTTACTTAGCTTATTGACTACACTTTTCTACCATCTCTACTATTTTACTATATTTGAACTATCCTAGTCAAAATATAGTATACAATTTACTTTGTTACGAACGGACAAAAGAGTTAACAGGCGTAAAGCACGGTAGCGTATCTAATGAAAAAGGCAATTAAATGAATTTTCACAGTTTTCCACGAAAACAGAAAAGTGTCGGCTCGTGCAGGTATTTGATATGGGGCCAATAAAGTTTTATTATAACCGACCGAGTGGCGCCCGGCTCAGTTCAATGACTTCCTGAAGCTTATGACAAGCTTCCGCTTTCGGCTGCAGTGTTCGAAGAACTCGCGGATTATGCAGCTAATTGTTTGCACAATCAGTCTGAATTCGGGGATAATTCAATGATTTCGGATTGCAAAGCGAATGTTCCTTAGGGCTTGAATGTAATACATGTAAAATGTAATACATTGATTGTAACTTCTGTAAGGTGAAATACCTCGTATAAAGATAAAATTACGAAAAAATTATGTATTATTGTGACAATTCTTATGACATTAAAATTAATGAAAAATAAGACTGAACTTATTTTTTTGCATACTTGTTTACCTAGATGAATAAAGATATTTTGTTTTTGTTGTTGTTGATAATTGATAGAGTTCACGGTGAAACATGAGCCCGAAGCAATATATCTATATCACATTTGTCTAATATATATGGGATAAAACTCACTAGGGAATCCAGAACGGTTCTTAGGAAATGTGTCTCCAAACCATTGTCAGATAACTTTGCGTCATTAGCCAGCCTTGAAGATTTAGTTTCATCCGATTATTTCTGGAGCCTATGTACATCAAGTTAACGTTTAAGGAATCCTCTAGTGTTTACCTAATCTCAGTAATGGCTGAACTAACATTTCTCAAGTAAACAACGCAAACTCACAGCTAACAAAGTTGCTCTCTCAGCTTTTTACTGTATACTTGCTATTAGATTATACTGCAAAACCGCTAGGCATTAAAGGCTTCATTTAATCTTCAATAAATATTGAAAACTATTATTAAATTAAACGTAAAAGTATTTACATGCTTGTAAGTAAAAAGACGGACTAACTGGAAATTACAAAATGGACCTACTGCAAAAAGATGCATAGGACGACAAAAGAAGAGATGGACAGTGGCATTATAGAATTAGCTGGGAAAAACTGGATGAAAGTAAGTAATAAATGCGGTAGGTATGTTTCAGTTAATTAATGTCAATTCAAACAAAAACAAAACACTTTGCCATTATATCTCACAATATTAAATTTAAATAAACAAATGCATTCTGTTCAAGTAAAAAATTCCTGACGTTTTTAAATCGATAGATTTCAGTCAATCGCTTTTTAATTTGTAGATACGACTACGTTGGTTCTTGGAAACTATAATGCGGTACTGCATTCACCTATTTGCTTAGATTCATGTCTCAGGCATGCCTTATAACCTTTACAATATCCACACATCTATAGTTTATATTTATAAGGTTAAGAACTCTCTTCAGATTAGGTGTAATAGCAGCAGTGGTGGCCCAATGGTTGTAACGTGCGACTATCATCCCTGGTTGTAGGTTCGATACCCGGCTGTGCATAACGCACTGTCTATGTGCGCATTACACTCGTTTGTACGTTGAAATCATCGTGACTAAAACGGGCATGATTTAGACACAAAAGTAGACGGTTGTGTTAGCCACAAAAAGTTGATAACCAACTTAGTACTTGCTTGAAATGATAACTGCCTGCATTAGCGCATCGGTAATTTAATACAAAATGCTTTTTTCGAAAAATCAATTCCGATAATCACTTGCAAACAAATAGCCTTATCTAATTATAATTAATAATAACTTTAAAAACGAATAGCTTTTAAAAGATTGGGGCTTACCGCTAAAAAGTATTAAAATACTATGCCTGATAACTTATATTTTATTTTAATCTAGCATCCGCCCACGTGTATTTTGGCAAAATTAGTTGCGGCACTCCCAAATCTAAATCTTACGCGCAATCCGTCTCGATCGATTACCAGGCCTAAACCCTTTTATTGGAAAATATTCTTGTTTTCAAGTTGAATGTGATTGATTTTCTATAAAAGAAAAGGAACTTAATAATTGTATACATTAACAACAGTTTTGCAAAGGTGCTTTATAGATTAAGGAAATACTTCGATAAACATGTGTAGCAAATATTTTCAGAAAAATAACGAAATAGTATTTCATATTTATGTTTAATTATTTCTGAAACTAAACTATTTAACATTACCAACGTATATTGCTAAAGCGATGGGGCTCGATATCACCTGTTGTGTATGCGCTGAAGTGAATTCACCGGCCATGGACACTCTCAATGCCTGAGGGTTCGCGAGTGCGTGGTACTGGGGAGCTCCCACCCAGAGGCTGAAGAAAAGCGGTGGCTTAAATTGAAGTACCGGTCTTGCCTTGCTGAGGACACCGTGCTTCTTGGAGGTCAATTTAGCATTTCATTCTAAATGACCGCGAAACTGAACGTCGTCTGATACTCCAATGCTGACTGTGATTTTAAAGAGAGTGTCTTAGAAAATAGGAGTAGCGACAATGTGGGTGACGTGTATTTTTGCGGAAAGTGCACAACCTTGTATCTTCTTGGGGATAAGATTATTTCGACCCCAGTCAGAGGCTTTACATCGCAGAGTTTCGACTTTAGACACCAATTTGTTACTACTGATCGACAGCAACTCAGATATTTCTGAGTATACCTGTAAAAAGTTTCCCCTGTGCCGATGCAGATGTAGAACTTTTTCATGACATGTAATAAAAAAAATTCATGCAATCAAATGTTCCTGTTAATTCTTAACTTAGAATCATTATATTCTTCCCTAGCATTTATTAATCTATATAAAGCTCCTCTTGCTAAGCATTTAACGAAAGTCTTCGACTATAGACAAAATGTGTGACATAAGCGAATGGAAATGTGTTTGAAATTAAATATTTTGGACCGAGAAAGCAACCCTAAATGCGTGATGTACACATATATATAATAAAGACCTCCATACCTATAGACCGACATATATGAGAAAGAGAATAAAAATTGTTAATTTAACATATATAATAGACACTCATATTAACGAGAAAAGCCTTTCTACAATTATTTAAAACAAACACTCTACACAAATATATGATTATAATAAGTCACGGTAAATCTAGTCGTTTAAAATCTTCATGAAGGACATGCGCAATGAAATTATTCAATACGTAGGTAGAGTTCTACTGTGTAATCGTAGAATTAATGTATTTTTAGCAGTATTGCCTATTTTTAAAATGACTATTACCTACTATAGTTACAATTTACAAAAAATATTTAAAAAGAAAGGCTTTGGATAAGAAAAGTATTAATGCTTCGAGAGGCACTTCCATCTTCCATTGTATACGATCCTAGTCCTAAATAATGTTATAATTAAAATATATTCATCTTCAGAATGCCTTTAGAAATCAATATAACCAATTACTCGTAATACAACTACTTTTATCTTCACCTTTATGCACGTTTCTTAAATAATACTAGCTATTGTTACACTATACGACATCAAGCTTTTCCTAAAGGAACTATTAAAGCTGTTGTACATACTAAATTCTAGATGGCGATACGCACGGCATAATAGCGAAAACAAACTCAGTGTAACATAAACATCACTTCTTACATGCAAAAAATTATATACAACAAAATGATGGGTTAAGTAGCTTGACCAGTATTTCTGTTTTTCTTCATATTTTGTGGATTATATTTATTTCGCCTGGCGCGAGTGTAATATGGTCACAAAACTTAAGCTTAGCCGCAAAAAAAAACAACGAATTTGACAATTGACAGTTCATTATATAAAAAAAATAACTTGAATCTTGAGTCTAGGGATGGCGATTCTTTACGAAAAAGATCGATTTTTAAATCGATTCGAATCGTAGTCTAATGAATCGATTCACGAAAAAATCGAGGCCTACAAAATCGATTCTTAAAAAATCGATCTTTTTTTCAAGTTTGCGTTTACAATGTAAATTTGTATCAATTTTACTAAAAACAAGATTAATATTGCAATTAACGATATCTTATCAATAAAATCAGGGAATTCAAAAATAACAATTATTTTTATTACCGTATCAAACTATAAGATCAACTATAAAAAAAAAATAAGTATTTATGTACTGAATGTTTTTATTGATTGCAAAAAAGTAAAAAATAAGGTAAGAGTTAAAATTTTAAATATTAAGCATTGGGAATTATAACTGGTAAATAAATGTGAATCGATTAATTAAGATACGAATTGCTTTAAAAATTGATATTTTTCGGAAAGAATCGCCATCCCTAGCCTGGCGATTACTTGATTAAAATAAAATTAGAGTAAAAGCGATAGTTTATTTTTAAAATGATAATGGGAGCTTTACTATTTTTTCTGTAAACAAGATGAATAATTTGATGCTTTGACGTTAAATAGATAATTGGACATAAAGTAATCGTGAATGAAGTATGAACACTTCCATCAATAAGAATTCCACATATTACTTATTAGTTATTTCAATGCTGATTATTCCTGTGTAAAAGTAAATTTAAATGATAATCACAACTAACAGAACAAACTGAAAATAATAGCGTCAAAGTAAAAAATAAGAAGCGCTTTACTTATTTACTTACCTACTCTCAATTAGTTTTTATTTCGCAACAAACACTACATGAAAATCTGATGAAAATCAATCATAAAAATACTCATATTACGCTAATAACAGTATTCATTAAACGACAACAACAAATGAATAATGCAATATCAATCGTCACAGATTATAAATACATAAAGTCAAAGACTACAAACGTAACTTTTTTATTAAAGAGAGGCGAGTAAAGGATACTAAACATACAGCCATCTCGCGAGTTTATGAGTAGTTAACTCTTTAACCGGCAGCACTCTTATAATTCAGGCACATTCAACTAAATGCAAATAATTGTATGGTTTATACCAAAACAGAAAAAATCGAATGTCGATTTTCAAGGGTGATATATCGATTCAGTGAATCGACACAGTACTTCATATCGATTTAAAAAATCGATATTTTCTGCTCGAAAAATCGATTCTTCGATTAATCGATCTCAGATCGCCATCCCTACTTGAGTCCATTGTTTTAGAAAATCGATTGCAAAATGAGAATTTTATAAGTCTTGGTTTTGTATTAAGGTTTATTAATAAGTCCTCTCTTTAATACAACACGTTTTTTTAAAGTGTTTTTTTAGTTTCGATGGTAGCTGGCGAAACTGGATTATTATAATGAAACATGTCTTGCAATGGCTCCGTATACATCGGAACAAAACGAAAGTGTCTTGTAGTTGACCGTGTGTAAACCTTAGAATAATTTAGTATATTTAAAGCATTTGCGATGGCGCAAACAGTAAGACGTCCCATCGAAGCAAGGTATCCATCTTGCTATATACCAAGCCGAATAAAAGAAAGAAGAGCAAAAGCAAGGGCGCTCAGGTAATTTCATATAAATAATTATTTTGAGATCAATGACACGAATACGTGACCTCAAATTTAAGTCGGGCTTCGAGGAGCCTATTGCAGTTTTTTATGTCTGTTTAATGAGGATTTGATAATGTTTCAGATAACATTAAAAAAAATACATTTTAATTGCTAGATCTATGTAATTGTATTGGTATCAAAATAGCTTTATAATTGATTAACAAATTTTCTGGAACTTCTATAATGTATGTATGAGAAAGTACCTACTTATCCAACATATTGATCGTTCAAAAGTGGGTTTGATATTTAATTATGTATGTAAAAGAAATATGACATAAAAATGTTTATCTACTTGTATTTAAGATTGGAACAACAACGTAAACCTGAAAAGCCTGAAGATTTTGTATGCTACTCAGATAGTGATAGTGAAGAAGAAACCCCTACTGAGCAACATAAAACACTTTGCACATCATATAACTTTGTTGACTATGTGCGTTCAAGAGAAATACAAGCTCCTGAGGTAATTTACCTAAGATTTTTTTTATGGGAAACTATTTTGAATTTTGTGTATCTGTTTCATTTAAAAAATATTTCTTATATTACTTAATTTACTACTACTATATAAAACAGCTTATAATAATTAAATATATTACTTAATGTTTATCTTAATTTAAATTTGCTTATCCTTTCAACCATTGACTGTGTAAATATGATTTAGCAATCATTTTCATTTCTAAATGACCTCTCCAAGGATGACTTTGTCCTTTATTGACATTTGATATCAGCTATTGATAATATTTGATAAGTTTTACATAATTTATCAAAGTTATAGATCTTTTAGATACTAAAATTATACTTGCAAAAACAATAATTTTAAAATATGGAAGTTACAAGTCCGCTTTTAATGATAAAACAATGGAATAGATACTTTTTTAAAAAATACATTTTAGTCTTACATATCTCAATAGATCTTTATTTCAACAGCCTCGATCGGTAGATCAGTCATTTGCGACGCGCCATATGCTCACGCACGATATGTTGCGTGAGACGCCAGTCAACCTTGGCACAGTCAACAAAGTGTTCTGCTCACAGTGGCTCTCAGATAGACAGATTGTATTTGGGACTAAGTGCAATAAATTGCTTGTGTATGATGTGCGATCTCGTTCACTTGACGCCATTCCGACGCTCCGTCCTCGCACACCTTGGCCCGGTGCTGAATATCAAACTGGGATACACGCGCTACAAATTAACCCATCTAGAACACTGTTAGCTACTGGTGCGCGAAACTCATGCGAATTAGCGATCTATCGATTACCCACTTTGGATCCTGTGTGTGTTGGAGAGGCTCATAAAGACTGGGTAACTGATTTTTTTTTAATATTTACCTTGTATGTAACAAGAGCTGTCTTTAAAAAGCCCCTTATAGAAGTACAAAGCAAGCAGCTTTCTAGTATAAAATATTATTCCTATATATTTAACAAATTGTTGTTTAAATAAATTTTGTAAAAATAATATCTCTGGTGTCAGCACTTAGTATCCTGTTAGTTAATTATAACTAATATCAAGTAATTAAGCTTTGAAATTTTTACAGATCCTTGACATGTGTTGGTTAGATGATGAGTTCTTAGTAACAGGGTCTCGAGATTCCAAACTTGCATTGTGGCGGGCACCTGATTCGCCAATTACTCAAGCTACCCCTCACCATGATTATATAGCACCACTTGTTACTAGGGAATGTAAGGCTGGTAAGTATTGGCTAATTTATTATGCATATGTAGTGTTATTAAACATGAAAGATGGAAGGAAATAGTACCATAGTATTTTTACTGTAAGTAAAAATAATATATTCCATGTTAATCAGTAAGATTTGTCCTCTACCTTAGTTGTCTAAATGCTATCTATATCAATATAAATATAAATAAATTGTAAAGTCTTAAAACACCTCAGAAACATTTAACTTTAAGTTTCATATAGATCCAAAATAACAACATAATTTTTCATTATAAATAGCTTCAATAGCACTCCGTGGGTGTATTTTGAATACTATTCATGTGTTCACTGCACAAATTATATGGATAATCTATGCATTCAAGCTATCAGAAACTGACATTAACCTAATAGCATATACAAATGTATTTAAGCTTTTTTCGGATACAATACGCAGGACTACTCAATGCGATTTTATGTTAACAGCCACTTACAATATGGTTTATGTCATTATATAAAACTAAATTAGTGTAATTATATTTTCTGTTACATTAAATAAGGTAAAACTATATTAAGATTACCTAAAATCTAGATTTATTTAATATATTTTAAAATAGTTATTAGATTAGTTAAAATATTATAACGGATTGATATATGACTTCAAAAATGCTTATTGTCCTTCCAAAGAGTGTTACAATTAGCTACAAAACAGATTACAGATAACAAGCAGACAGCTGTTAAACCTTGCAAAATTGTATTAATAATACATATCTGTGGCCATTGGTTAGAATATGATTCATTCAATTTCATTACATTACAGGACAAACAATTAAATTATTAAGAAATCTTAAAAGCACTATTAAAATATGAAACACTTGATATATTAATATAAATTCATACTGATCAAAAATGTTCTTATCTATCACCACAGATATATTATTAATATGTAGTTACAAAATTAAAATTGAGTATTAAGTGTCTTGCTCACTGGTGAAATCTCCTCAGGTCAGAAGGTCCGGGCGCTAACCTTCAACCGTCGTTGGCGCGAGATCGCAGCGTTGACCCTCAACGGGTACATCCATGTGTTCAATGCAGCGACCTTCAGACAAACTCTTTCACGAAAGTTACCCTCTTGTCAGGACCTCGTTTGCCTTGCCACACAAGTAAGAATATAACAAATTATCTTGTAGAGCAGGTATGGGCAACCTTTGACATGTTGAAGGCAAAACTTTAGCGTGCTATATGTTCGCGGGCTACGTTTAAAAGTACTTAGTTAATTTTAAGTACGGATGAATTTTTTGCGATGGATATTAGAAATGAAATAATACTACAATGTTATTATAGTACAATTTATTAAAATAACAAAATGACATTTAAAAATGGTACATTATAATTTAATCGTAAAGTTTGCAATTCTACTACGAAAGTTAAATACACCGAAATCAATAAAACACTTGAGTGTGAATTTGGGAAACTAATTCAGCTATTTGGATCAATTCCACCGATACAAAGACGTAAGGAATTTTCCAAATTATCGTCAGTCATTCTTGTACAATGTGTTGATTTATAGACTTTCATCAATGAAAAGAACTGTTCGCATTTATAAGTACTGCAAAACGCACAAGTCATTCTTCTTGCGAGTTTTCTAAGCTGCGGAATATTGTCTTTTTCTAGGTCCTTTTAATTGGGTTTTTTCAAAATTCGCATGCGGGTTGCCCATACATGTTGTAGAGGATCGTAGTTTCAATAATAAAAACCAGAATATTCATGAAAAAAGTGTTCCATATTTAAATTTTTATTATATCGAATACGTGGCACAATTTACATCCATAGCACGTGCAAATTTTCGTATGCTCGCTTTAAAACACACATATATATATATATCAAGGCTATTTTTTATTTTAAATTCTAATTAAAAAAACTATAATATGTATGTAGCTTGATTATTTTATTATTTATATATATTTGTTATTATATTATGTGTAGTGTAAAAAAAACAATAGTTTGAACTGATCGATTTTTATATTTAAGTTTCAACCATAATCTTAGGTATTATTATTCTGTTTATCAATTGAAAATTAAAAATTTCGGCGTTATTCATTATTTGCCTAAATTCATATTATACAATTTGTAGATATCTCAAAACCTCTAAACCGATTTTAATGAAGTTCAGACTGCTATCAAATTTGTAATAGGATTTAAAAACCGAATAGTTTAGAATACAAAACAAAAGACGATATAAGACTACGATAGACGATGATAGTTATCGATTGTGTCAATTAAATCGGCTCTTTGTGTGGCCGGGTACAATTATTGTATTTTCTTTGTTTAATAAAGTATTTTAAAATTTTAGGAAAGCGGTATATACGCAATCGGTTGTAAGTCGTATACGTTACTTCTGGATTGCCGGACTCTACAGTCTGTTAAGAAGATAACGTCTCGTTACAATGGTTGTGGGATACGATCAGCGACATTCCGCGGAGACCTACTCACTATTGGTACTGGACTCGGTGAGCAAGCCACGCTATTTAATCTTTTAACAAATATTACTTACAAAAATTATTTATGAATAATAATTTTTTTTCATGAATTAAACTTTTGGCTAACTGTTGTAATAGAATAGTCATGAACGCATTTTTTTTCCTATAAATGACGAGAACCGTTCAGTTTTATTATAAAAGTTGGAATAAATATACTACGTGTTACCATGGTAACAACGTTTGTATTACTAGCGGCACGTAAGTCTAGCGCTGGCCGATACGTGGAGGGGATTGCTGCGCATGTGTACTGTGGTGTGGGGGACGGAATGCGATTGGAGAGCCAATCGACGCTCTTCATTCCGCTAGCCCCCCTCAGGTACCTTATTTTTTACTCCTGCGCAATAACGGTCAGCGCTAGAGTTTCGTGCCGCTAGTAATTTGCAATATCACAGTGATTATGGTAACAAACACGGTTCCTTGCCTGTTTTATACGTCTTTAATGTAGATTACATATATTTAAATATTTTGCAGGTCTGCTCATGTTCTACGACCTTAGAGCCGGAAAATACCTCGAGAGCAATATACATTCAACAAAAACTGTAGCACTAAGGGCTTCCAGAGGCTATGTGTTCCCGGACGAAGGAATGGATGGGTACCAACAAGTGAAATATGTACCGGCCATTTATACCCATTGTTATGATGATAGTGGTACGAGAATATTCACAGCCGGTGGGCCTTTACCTGCCCCTCTAATAGGGAACTATGCTGGCATATGGCAATAAAATAATAGCATAAAAAATGTTGTCGAATGGGAAAGATAGTGTGTCATACTAGACCAAAATGTGCCAGGCAGGACTATAAAATTATATGAATGTTTGGTTCAAGAAAAGCAAAATATTTCGGAAGTGGTGTGAAATTGCGTGTACATTTTATTACTCAGCTGTCACAGCAATGCTTAGTGAAATTGCAACAAATTGATACAAATTTAATATGTTTATTTTCTTAACCAATTTAGACCACATCAAAAATACTTTGACTAATATATGAGTTGCAATACATAGAATGATTAAAGCTGTGTCAGAGTTAGAATAAAAGTGGCAAACATGATTTTGAAAAGTCTTAATAAAAAAGAAAAAAAATAATTTCTACCTTAGTAACACTACCTAAAAGCAGGATTCTTCAAAATTTTCATCTTGCAATTACTTTCAACGATTAATAAATTTGAGAAATAATTACAGTTAAAAATTAATTACTAAATGAACATATAGATTTAATTGTATTAACCAAGTGTTACATAGCACCTCTCCAACAATCAAATGAGACTCAGTTGTGCAATAAAAACCTTATTGAGGTTGTGGTAAACAAGTTCAATCTGTTTAAAGTTATGCAACTAAAAGGCCATATTACCTCAACTTGACGTTGTAGACTTAGAGAGCTGAAAGTCCAAAATGTCCAAATACATATAAACATAGCCTGTGCAGTATTTTCTTTTGTAGTTCCATTAACCAATTTATCCTTTAAAAAATACTGCACTATGCTACTACAGGACATTTTATAATTACCCGCTTAGAAATTAATGGAAAGTATGTGATTTGAAGCAAATGATATATGTCAAGAGTTTTTATAAATCTCTAGCATAAGGTATGGGTTTGAGATGGATTCTATTAAGAAGTTAAGTTAATATGTATACCTTTCCTTCAAATTTTTTTTATAAAGATGTTACATTTACATCCATAGACTGTTAAAAACATTGTCTGGATCAACACATGTATTGCAAAACATTCTATTTCGAAGAGATTGCCAAATGTTTTTTGTTACTTTATCTGTGTACAAAAAAAAATACGCATTTAATTTTTAACTATGCAATAATTTATAGAATGGAATATTGAATGTGTTGGTGTGTTTCTACAAATATTTCTTAAAAAAATGATAAGATTTAAATAAGATTTTGTTGTTTTAATTTGAACCCTTTAAATCTAATGAGGATAATCTAATAAATGGAACAGTTTAACAAATCTAAATGACAGAAATATTGGTAATGAAACAGGATTATTATAGTAAAAATTCTTTAAAGCAGTACAAATATAATGTTTTCATCAAATATGTACAAAAAGCAATTCAATTGTTGACAACCCAACCAATAGGTAATGCACTTCCATCACTACTTATGTATGCATCCCATTGTTTCCTGAAACAAACATCAAATGTATTACCAAAGGAATATGCCATATTTCTAAAGTTTTTAAGTTTATTCGCACTAACCAAAACGCAACTACATTTTATGTGCAAATTATACTTAGTGGTTCTAATCACTAAGGTCTAATAAATTGTTTACTTACTTTGTAAGGAACTTATGTACTTTGCAAGATACATCTTGCAAAGTAAATAGTCATGAACATGAAAAGCTTTTTTATATAAAAAAATAACAACCAAATATATTATGAAATATTGAAAATTCTGGAGATAGAAATTAACTAGGAACTGTCATTAAAAAACACTTACCGTACAGCAATAAATCTTTCAACATTTCCCCCAAAATTAACTTGTGGGTTGATTCCTCCAAAGAGAACCTCTCTCCACTCATCTAAGATATTGTCAATATTCTTTGCAGTTTCATTTAATGGTTCATCTTTTGTAGATGTAAGTTGGCTTTGAAGAGTGATTTCTTCTTTATTATAGATATCTAGTCTTTGAGTCCATAATGACTTTAGTTTTTCTGGAATTAATAATAATGTATTATGAAATGTAATATTGTTCCTACTGTACTATTAGTCTGAAATGTTAGTTCCTATATTAATATCCGCCAATGGTTGATTCTTATAATAATTACAGCCACACTACAAAAACCTTTCTTAAGTCTTACTTACTTTTAGGTTTTCACTAATTGTTAACAATTTTTTTAAACAATTCATATGCAACATTGAAATAAATGTGTTTTTTATTTATTTTTAAAGCAATTTACTTTTACATGACACTGACTTGATATTAACTATATTATATATGTTGCATACATTTGATAATACTGCATGATTTATGCTACAATTAGAAATTTATTAGTAGTCTTGTGGACCACATAGTAATTCTTACCAATATTCTTTTCAAACACAATAGTATCTGCTTCTGAAATGTTGTGACCCATGCCTTTAGCTGTGTTTTGTCTTGCTTGACGCAATTTTAACAAAGCTTCTAACTTATTTATACATTTCTTTGCATCATTCTTTTTCCTCTGAACATCTCTAAGAATCAGGTCTGCATTTAATTTGGCCTCTTCTTTCTATAAAATATAAACAAAATTTTACACCTGATATCTTAAAATCTCATATGAAGATAAATTTATCTAATAATTTATAATTATCATTTTTGCTGTAGTTTATTTAATCATGAAATATATCTTTAAAAAAATAATTTATATACCTTCTTTTCTTTGAGATTATAATCTTTAATTTTCTGCAGGTTCTCATCAATTTTACTGGACTTTTCTTTCATTTCTTTGAACCACTCTAATTTTTGTTGTTTTCTTTTATTATTTAATCTTTTAAGACGTTGCCTCTTCGCTGTTCTTTTTGCTAGATATTTTCTAGCTTCTTCCATATATGAGCCATTAAATTCTTCTATTCTTTTTTTTATCTCTTCTTTCTTACAAGCCACATCACTCATAACAGATGTCCACTCAATATTTGTGAAGTTATCAATATTTTTTGATAATTTCTCATATTGCTCAGTTAATTCTCTATGGCTTGTTAAAAGACTCATTAGTTTTGATTTTAATTTGGTAATAGTGATATTTGGCTTAACTTTAGGTAAGCTTTCATTTAAGTTTTTTTCAAAAGTTTTGAGAAAATCTTGATCTGATATTTGAGAAATTTGGGCATTACAGGGGTAAAATGCTGGTGGAGGAGGTATTGGGAAAGACATTGGGTAATGACGTTGGAATGTAAAATTATTTTCTTGCAAATTGTTATAAAAGTTTTGATTATAAGCCATGATTGTTTATAATAAATGTTAAAAGTTATTTATAAAGTTAGTTATAATTAAACTGGTTCAGGCAGTTGCGCCTCAGCGTCTTTTAAAACCTGCTGAGCAGTAATATAGTCTTCGTTTTCATTCAGATCTGCCTCTGATTCTAATGTTGTTTGTAAATCAGCAAAAGCTTTTACTAGTCTGAAAATATATATGAATTAATTTATTGATATGTTCTGTACATAAACCTGTTATTTTCAATCAACACCTTATTTTCTGACACTTGCATAATACACATACAGCGAAATATAATTACCGCAGAAATTAACCTAACCTTAAAACACCTGTGTAAAGAAGCTGAATTTTAAGTAAATTTATACCTGTATTTAGCTTAAGGAATGTTCTTTTTAACTTGTTTAGTAGTGTAACTAGTGATAATAAATATTACTTACCGTCTCTGACAGTCTGGGACCATCATAAGAGACTCCTGCAAGACTTCCTCTTGCTTCCTAATGTTATGTTCGTCTTGGCCCTCGTCTTTTATTTTTTGTATTTTATTCTTTTGCTGTTCCGCTTCTTTTTCGTATGCTACCTTTTCTTTAGCAATGCGTTTCACAACGCCTGTTTTTATTTTTATTTGCCTAATGCGAGGATCCGCCATTGTTTTCTTACGCGCGCTTCTTTTGTTGTATTCTGTTTGAACTTTTTGATTTTTGAAGTATAGTATTGTACAGAAGTTCTAATAATAGGTTGGTGAATATAAAATATCTACTCTGCGGTATTAAACGTCATTAAGTGCCAAACGGTAAGTTCATATTTGACATTAGACACCTAACTGACGACAGCAATTGGCAGATGCACTGCAAGAACGGTATATTAAATATTTCCGCGCGCAAAATTCCAAAGACAATTAAATTAAATTCATTTTTCTTTGATACTTCTAAGTGTGTTATTTATATTTTATAATGCAACTTTTTACTATAATGGCGGTAGGGGGTTGGATTAAGAAATGAGTCGCCCGAATTTGATGATACTGATTATGTAGGAGTCTCCGTAGGCTATAGATGCCGGTATAGCCGAAGACGAATACCTAATTAACAATTTTAAAAAAATATGTCTATTTTGCGAATATAATATCGATATATTAAATTATTTAAATCTTTATGATGATGATATTAAGATGGTATGAACTGTAGTAATCAATGGTTAATTACTACAGTTGTGTAGTAATTAACCATGTACTAATGGTCTTAGTATGTATAAGATTTTGCATTTTGTTTTTTTAGTGTAGCCTTGTTGGTGAGGCTAGAAATGAATAAATTTAGAAACTCTTCAGGAATTATGAAAATTAAAATCTATAAAAATTAACCATTTATATAATAGGTTCTACGTTTTTATATTATTAACACAATGTTTGATTTTTACCTTAGATGTTATTTCAGTTATTTGTTTCTTACATAATTGTAATCACTGGATGAGGATGCAAACACTTGAAATTGACGTAATCTAATCGCAAGATGAAAATAGTAAAATATACATTCTACCCATGTAAAATATAAATAGGTATTTATATAAATAATAAATCCTCCGTTTTTTTGACAATTCTACCTATATAATAAATCCGTTAATAACTTCAAAATTATTAAGATTTTAAATTGTAAAACGCAACAAGTTAAAGGTATATATTCATATAAGCTAGAATATATAGAAGCTCCAGACAGATGAAATCGCCAGATATTAATAAGTATGTTTGTTATCAAGAATGGTGCGATTTTCTTAAACTAGCATAAGAGATGAGATATAAAGTCAATGTGGAGTCAGATAAGACATGATAGCGAGAAATAATAAATTGATCCCTACACATGTGAATAGATCATATCTTAACAAAACCAAAATGAAGTGGCTTGTCTTGTTGGCAGGTGAGTATTATATATTACTGAACATAAATTGAATTCCTTTTAATATTATGTATATAAGGATATTCAACTCTTACATTTAAGTTAGTTAAATAATCATTCATTATAGAAATGAACAGATATTATTGTCTTTACTCAATTTGTGTACCAAAATGAGTACCTTTCATTTAATACCAGCCCTTTTTAGCAATATTGTTTTAAAGGCTTAAAAAAGTTTACCTACTTTACTTTTAAAAGTATAATATCATATATAGTAAGTACGGCAAATCCTCTAAAATTTTCACTGATAACGTCGTAGTATTAGTTTAATTAAACGAGTTTTTTTATTCTCTATATTTCCTTTAGCTAATGCCGCGACTTTATTGTCGCCGGAGGTTTTAACTAATTTTTAATTTTTTTAAATTTGTAGGTAATATGATTAGATACTACTTCTGTTAATAAGTTTTAAACGTGATTTAATAGAATTCTCTTCGTGATTAGGTCTTTCATTAGCACTGGGTGCTGCCCCCAGAACATCGGTCTTGCGAGATTTCACAGTTGAAGATAGCGATGACGGTGGCAAAATTTTTGTCGCGAAACTAAATAGCGGTAAGTTTATAATAAATGAATAATAAAACTTTATTCATGACAGAAATATGGTTGAGATTTTTTTTAACACTAGTCCCCTTCGCGGTAGGCAGCTGCTGTGTTGTGGGTAACTTTAGATTACAATTTCTCCAAAACCTTTTTTTTTTAAGAAAAAGGTAGCCTGTGTGTTACATCTAATTAAACAAAATTACTTATAAGACCTTAAGTTATTGTGCATGTATGAGTACGGTTATGGGTGTGTGTGCGTATAATTATAAATTAGTAATAGATGTTATGACTGATATGAATCAAGTCAATAATCTTAGTAGAAAAAAAAATTGAAATGGTTCTATATTTAAGACATATTACGTCTCAAGCGAGTCATCGAAGTTGCCATTGGGGCATTCTGGAAAATTTATTTAATATTTGTATTTATTTACAAATAAATAATATATATTAGATTTAAATTTATACTAAAGGCATATATTATACTTATCTACTAATGTTTAACATCACTTAAATGCCGGAACCAGTCTATATATTAAAACTTAAAAATATTGTAAACCTATTTACCACTCATATGCATGCAGACGTTACCAGATCTCTATTAATATATTCGTTACTTCTTAATGAAAACTTGTTAGTATACTTCTAATATGAAGTATATTAAAAGTATACGAACAAGTAACTTGAAAAAAAACAAAGTATACTCGGAAAGATAGCTTTTATTGTCAGTAAAATATAATACAACTTTTACAGCCACGAAAGAAGATTTTGTTGGGCACATTGGACGCCAAGTTTCCGGTGATGATGATGATGTTTCTTTTGATGTGACGTCAGAGTATCACGAAGATGTGAATGGTTACAAGATGTCCATTTCCTGGGATGGACCGAGTGACAAAGTCTTTGAAGATTGCTTTGAATTTGGTAAGCTTCCTGATTTCTTTTTTTAAATTTTAATCAAATATATAATCATAACCTTATTTCTCGTAAAATATCTAGAAAAAACCAAATCGTGATCCACCAGATCTGTAATTCAATCTTTTCCACAGGATCTTCACAATGGTTCGGTGGACCAGAACAAAAAGAGCAATATTGGCCAATACAAAAATCTAAACTAGAAAAATACTCCATAATTTCAAAAGAATTAGATAACTCCGCGGTATCAGAGAGATATTGGCTGAATTCTAATGGTATATATATTTATGTCCACCCCGAAGCCCCATTGTTTGTCGACTATCATAACATCTTGGACAACCACATATGTTTAATCGCTAACGTAGCTGACCCCTACTCAACAAGGAGAACACACAACGTCCTTAAGTACGATATATGGTTCTTTTCGGACGCCAAAGTGGCCCACCAACATGCTGTTGACACTTATCTGGGAAAGCCTTCAGGCATCCCAGACTATAGAATGATTCAGTACCCAATCTGGTCTACTTGGGCAAGGTATTCCAGGGAGATCGATCAAGAAAACCTATGGACTTTCGCCAATGAGATCAAGGATAGTGGCTTCCCAAATGCCCAGTTTGAGATTGACGATTTGTGGGAGATTTGCTATGGCTCTCTTACTGTCGATGAGAAAAAGTTGCCGAATTTGAAACAGTTGGTACAAGATATTAAAGGACTTGGATTTAGAGTTGCAATCTGGGTTCATCCGTTTATCAACAAGGATTGTGAGCCTTGGTACTCTGAAGCTTTAGGAAAAGGGTAAGATCTTAGTATTCATTCTTACAGATTGCTTGTATCTACAAGTGTTGTAAGCAATCTCTCGCGGCTGTACATGAAAAGAGTCCCTATAATAATTGTAGAAGCAGTCTGAGGCAGTAGGTTCAATCTCCAGCTGTGCCCGAAGTACCTTTCTTTTTATAACCGCATTTAACACTTGCTCGTACGGTGAAGGAAACCATCGTGAGGAAACTGACAAGTCGACGGCGTCTGTCAGGCACAGGCTGATCACCTACTTGCCTATTAGATTTAAAAATGATTATAAAACAGATTCAGAAATCTGAGGCCTAAAAAGTTTGTAGCGCCACTGATTTGTTTTTTATTCTAAGAATTGTGGTCACTAATAGATAGAAGATTGAAGAAAACACATCACGATATATAAAATAACCAGTTTGTTGTTTATGTTTTTTTTTAATTCCGTACAAAACGCCTATACACAATTTTTGTGTTTATTACAATAAAGACTTTTTGCAGCTACTTGGTTCTCAATGAAGAAGGTAGTCCTGACTCCTCATGGTGGAACAACAATGGATCCATTCCTGGTTACATCGACTTTACAAATCCTGAAGCATCTGCATGGTACACATCTAGAATCCAAGAACTTATCGACACCTATGACATTGACACTTTGAAATTCGATGCCGGAGAATCGAGCTGGTCTCCACAGGTAAACAATAAAACAGTATATGAAAGTTATGATGGCTTTTTAATATCTGTGTGGATTTGAATAATCTACATTTTGATTACATTATTTAAGATAAAAAAAAACTTTTGTATCCCATATCAGATCCCAGTCCAAAATGGCGACATTGATCTTCACCCAGGTCACATCGTTCAATCCTATGTGCGGGCTGTGGCACAGTTTGGATCTATGATCGAAATTAGGTCCGGAATGAGGTGCGTATACTCTCATTCACTTAGTAAAGTGGTCGTGGTGGTTGACCTTGAACTAATGGTCCTAACTGTCCCTATATGTTTACATATATTTTTAATTTCGTCCAACCTTTTACATACGACAGTTGTTTTTCCACGACAGTGCCATTTACGCATTTTTAGGTATTTCGGAATTAAGCATAGGCTTGCTAAGCAAACTAGCTATTACTTAAAGGTTGGAAACGTACCCGCGAGCCCTCTGGTCCAATGACGTTATCACTTGACATAAGGAGAACCTTTTCCTCTGTAAAAGAGACTAGCAGAGCCACCTAATCTTGATGTTGTATAGAGATATACTTGTTAAGATTAGATAGTGCTTTAAAAATTGCTTTGGCTGAAACTTGTTATGTCTAGTAAATATGAAATTTCTTTAGAACCCAGGATCTACCGGTATTCGTTCGTATGGTTGACAAAGACACGTACTGGGGCTTTAACAACGGCCTCCAGACCATGATACCGACCCTCTTAGCCATGAACTTGAATGGCTACACCCTGGTTCTGCCAGATATGATTGGAGGCAACGGTTACAATGAGAAACCAAGCAAGGAACTGTTCGTGAGGTGGCTCCAAGTCAACGTGTTCATGCCGACTTTACAATACTCCTTTGTGCCTTGGGATCACGATGACGAGGTATTTATTTAATAAAAACTTTATTTCGGGTCTGTTTCACAATGTATGGATAAAGTATCAAATAGCTATGCAACACATAAATTATTCGGAAGATCTATCTGACAGTCGTGAAACGCAGAAATAGTGTTTATCCTAGTAATAAATAGATTATTTGAAACATATCCGGACATTGTGAAACAGACCCTTAATATAATATATATAAAACCAAACACCAAAATTTGTCATAACCGCTTATAAGATTATAACAATATTAAAACTAGAATTTTTCTAATACTGTTTACGTACCAGACGAAAGGGATTGATTCCTGGGGTTATTATTTCCAAGGCCAAAGATCAATTATATAAATGAATATTTCCTGCGTTTTTGACGGATGGTGGGATTGAAACACTAACGATACGCTAATTAACTAAAGCTCTGTATTTAAGATATGTGTTTGTGTCAGGCTGTGGAAATTTGCCGTAAATACACTCAAATTCACGCTGATTATGCTGATGAGATCGTCGCAGCCATGGAAGCCTCCGTGAAGGTCGGCACTCCCGTCAACCCTCCCATTTGGTGGTTGGACCCTACTGATGAACAGGCTCTTGCAGTGTGGGACGGTTCGTACTTGGCCTATACTAACAAAAAAAATATCTTAAATAAATATCGTAATTATTTTGCAGTGACGTCTTTCCTTTATTAAATTATCGTAACGAGAACATCGATTTAGTACTCATATAAACTTTCTTAGCAATTACTCGTATATATTGAATCTCAGTTATCGATAGCCCAATATTTTTTCCATACAAATGGTATTCTTAGTTTTACTACACCTAATCCATTCGATACATACGTATTTTTCATGCAAATATCTATAGTATATCATTTTGTGAATTTATATCAAATGTATAATAATATAAATTCCCGTTAATAGACTAAAGTAAAATAAGAAAAAAATTACACTTAACAAAATTAACTTACATCTTCGGTTACAATAAACTACATACCCTGAATACATTAAATATACAACCTCTGCTATTGGGGCATTCAGGCAGTCAGTAAGATTTGTCCACTGTGTACACATTTTCTTAAATACAATTCCCAAACTGCCTCATTGCAGAGTTCCTTCTCGGTGAGCGGATACTAGCTGCCCCAGTTGTCGAAGAAGGCGCCGTGTCACGTGACATTTATCTCCCACGGGGTACATGGAAAGATGGCAACACTGGTGACATCTACACTGGACCCACGACGCTGACAGCCTACCCAGCGCCATTGGATATCCTTCCTTACTTCATCTTAGAAGAATAAATTTAATTATATTAAGCCAAAATAAATGTTCCATATTAATATTTTGTTTTAAATTACTAGGTTCCTTTTTATTAATTACCTACGTTATAAAAACTGATACAAACTTAAATTATCTGTATATACCTAGTTACATAAATATAACTAAAAATTTGTAACTATATAATCTCAATTATTATATATATTATATTTGTGTAATTTTTTAGCAGACGTCGAGAAAATATGAAATTTTTTCCTAATTAATCAGTAGCTGAAATATTTATTATATCACTTATATTATTATATCATTATTTATAGTTTTATCCTGAATTTTTTTAATTTGAAAGATCACACAGGCGTTCTGAATCGAACGCCTACTAGTATTTCGGAACGGAACTTTATTTATTTATTTAGTAAATCTACATTGTAAGTCTTAATATTCTATTATGTCGAATAAATAAATTTGAATTATCATATGATCCAACAACATTTTGTTTTTTGCATTTATTATAAACTTTGTATTTCAAAAGGAAGGGCCACAAAATGTAGTAATTTTCAGACTATAATAAAAAAATGATATGGATCAAAAGAAAATGGGATAGGTTAACTAGTGTTAGCTTTTCATATTTATTTCATTTAAACAGTTTTTATGAATAACTATGAAGTCATATAAGTCAGTGAAGTGAATTATAGTGAATCAAGTAATTATTGGAGTGTTTAATTTCTTGCCCTAAGAACTGGATCAAATAGATATACATAATACGTACCTACACTCTTTCAGGTGCTTTTGCTGGATAAGGTCCAGGCTAAGAATGATGTTCGCAGAGGCGTCATTTTTATTGGGACAAGTGCGGCTCTCTTGGATTAAATACAATGATAACTGAGGGGTGGTATTCGCTGCGAACCCCGCATGTTTGCGGAGCTTGTAAATATCATGTCTTGTACTTCTTGAGTAGACTTGAGTGAATTATCACATTCGGCGTGGTAAGCGGGTACCATTGCTTGCACAAATTTACTAAGGGTAACTCCACTTATGCATGTCCCTGAATCATGAAATTGCATGTGAGCATTAATATGCATGAATATTCATGATTGCATTTAAGAAATAAATAAAAAGCTTTTAATAGGTACATTTATCAATATATCTTTATCTATATCAAACAATATAGTCTATTGATATATACCTATATATATAGAACATACTATATTGTTTGAACTAAAAAAGTGAGATAAAAACCAAATCAATGGAATGGAATCAAAAATAACGTTAAAAACAGAATAAATTCGCAGGCTTACCACCATCGAACTGAAAATAATTTTTAATAGTTTTGTCCTTGAATAAAGTCTTATGCGTAAAATGCACAATTTTCATCAAAGTTCTAATGAACGAACTTCTAAAATCTAATACATAATCTTGACATCTAAAGCTAATTTAGTTTATCAGTATAAGCTTAAGCTTACTATACGCTATATAGATAGCGTTCGATTCACAAACGATGATGCAGGCGTATTATAATAAAATAAATAAATATAAATGTGTTTATTACAACCGACCTAGGTTATGGACCATGTACTAAGTATAACCTAGATGTATAATCTTCCTCGGACGGAATCTTCGACCTTCCTATGAAAATCGTTACTACCTACACTTAAAAAAATACTATGCAGTTTAATACCTTTCATAAATTATCTTTTGTTTCAGAGCGTATCTCAATCGATACTGTCAACGGTAGTTTAAACTTTCGATAAATTTCGAGAGCATTCGATAAGATGTGAAAGATAACAATCACGAGGCAGTTAGTTGTGCTGTGAAGATGGCAGGTCTGACTCTACTCTTCGGTATGTCTTTTATGTATTTATCATTTCAAAATATTATATTTTTACACATCATATTGGTATATGATTAAAAATCCGAGGGTTTTTTAAAACATTATGGCGCGCACCACCGTGTAAATACCCACTGAAGTATTTTCAAATCAATCGTACATAGGATCCTTCATGAAAACAGCATACCAATTTGTAAGAGGCCGGCGATGCACTTGTAAACCCTATGACAATATGAGTCTCTATGGGCGGTGGCAGCACTTAACTCCAGAGCCTCCTGCCCGTTTGCCCCTATTATAAATATATATATATATAATAAAAACTATTTTTACTACAGAAATCTCGATGTATATAGAAGTTCGTTACTTCCAGATTAGATAAGTTAGGTAGGGCGAGTTCTTTTCTGCATGTTAATTCAGAAAAAAATTCTTTAATTGTTGTATTAGTAAGTAAAATTATTGGATTGTTAACTAGGAGTCCTAGCCGTTTGTGCGTTGGGACAAGCCGAGACCATAGAAGTACGACATGGAGTCGTCGAGCTCACCTTGGAACCGCAAATCACTGGAGGTTTCTTACTGGCATTGACGGAAGGTTAGTTCTATTATCCGGTTTATATCAAAAATATAGGCTGTTTTTGGCTATGTAGAATGGCTTTAGAAAACTGTACGTTTAAATATATTTGGATGCAGGCATTTTAATTTTTTGGCTCTGATGACTTGTTTATAGCTTTCGGGAAATTAAAATGAGGTGAAGATTGTTTTAAGAAACTTTACTTATTTTATTTATTTTTCATGTTTCAAGTTAAGTTAGAACATACATTCCCATAACTTTAAATTTGTAATCGATTGATTTATTTGCAGGGAGTGATAGAAAAGTTTTGGGCCAGATTGGACGTACTCAATACTCTGTTTATACGTCTGAGGAGATAGAGGGAGGAGTTCTTATTCGAATTGGATCTGCTAACCTTACCGTTCGAACCTTTTACGATGATGTAACGGATGCAAGAGGCATTAAAATCAAGTGGGATACTAAGGAACAACTCCGTTTTGAAGATTGCTATGATTTTGGTAGGGTATATTCATTTTAGGGCTTTTTCAGTATTTCGTAAGCAGAGACATTGCAATTTAACGCCCCCTTCCTCTTGTCATCAAAAGTATTCAAAACTCTCAAAAATAATAGTACTTTTTTTGTAAGAATCCTTGAAAATGCTTTTCGTTTTCAAGTATAGAGGTAATATGTGTGAAAAAGTAAATAATTACTATTTAGGTAAGCCCCAAATAAGAAAATCAAAAATCCCCAGCCTCATAGTGCTTATGTAATACTTGAACGGCATACAGATAATATAAATTATTATTTTTCACTTCTGAAGAACAATCCTGTGAGATTAACGTTCTCAATTCTTTTGTAGAAAAGAGATATAATAACTTTGTAATATTTTAGGTGACAAGCATTGGTATGGGGGGCCCATGCAGGAGACTCAAATATATCCCATACAGAATGCCAATCATACATATGCGGCTTACGTTACTCGAGAAGCTGATAACGCCAACATAGTCGAAAGATACTGGCTCAACTCTGCTGGAGAGTACATCTACGTACACCCACAAGTACCACTATTTGTAGACTACAACCAACTCAATCCAAATCACATATGCTTTGGCGCTCAAATAGCTGAACCTTACTCTTCTAAAAGAAATCATACTGAGCTATCTTACGACATCTGGTTTCTACCTGATGTTAAAGCAGCACACAAGCATGCTGTAGCAAATTATCTTGGAAAACCGTCAGACTTACCGGATTACCGAATGGTCCAGCATCCTATTTGGTCGACGTGGGCTCAGTATTCTTATGACGTGTCTGGACAAGATGTCATGGATTTCGCTCAAGAGATAAGGGCATACGGTTTTAATGATTCGCAACTAGAAATCGACGATCTCTGGGAGACATGCTACGGATCTCTTGAAGTGGATACAAATAAGTTTATGAACTTAACTCATTTGGTTGAGGAAGTTAAGGCGCTCGGATTTCGTGTAACCATTTGGTTGCATCCGTTTATAAACAGTAACTGTGAGCCTTGGTACAGTGAAGCTTTGGAAAATGGGTAATATATATTCTAAATATATAATTTGTAGCGATCCTATTGATATAATGATATCAGACAGTATAGTGATAATGTTACAATTTGAAATGCCTTCCTTTAATCACAATTTAAACATTATGCCAGAAATAAAGAATGAAGAAATCTTATACGCCAGTTATCTAAGGCTTAATACAATTAATTGCGGAAAGCAGGCAAAAAAAATATGCAAGGTAACTATTTTATTTTTCAGCTATCTTGTATTGAATGAGGATGGCAGTCCAATAGCCTCATGGTGGAATACAAATGGAACAAATCCAGGACACATTGATTTTACAAATCCCCAAGCAGCTAATTGGTGGTCTGAAAGAGTAAGGAATCTATTAGAAACCTATGGATTTGATAGCGCCAAGTTTGACGCTGGACAGAGTAGCTATACGCCTCAGGTAATAATGACTTCATAAATCTTGGTCATAAATTGTGTTATCGGTCTTAAAATCTCAGCTTTTTTAGATACCGGTGCAAAACGGTGACATAGATTTGCACCCACACCACATAGTACAGGCATTTGTAAGGACATGTGCCGAATTTGGAGATATGGTGGAAGTTAGAGCAGGATTTATGTAAGTTTAATCTAGCCAATATATAAATTATCATATTCCAATATAAGACTATGCCTACTAGGTAAGTAGGCATATCATATCATCATAAATAGAAAGTAACTAATTTAAAAGCTGAGTTTCATCATCCGACATCGAGGCAGAATACGAAATTCCACCCGTATCACCTCGACGTCCGCCGTTCCACAACTGCGCGTTTTTCAAGACAGTTTTTGCCGCGCACCACCACCTTGTGGAACCAGCTGCCGACTGAAGTATTTCCGGACCAATTCGACTTAGGGTCCTTCAAGAAAAGAGCGTACCAATTCTTAAAAGGCCGGCAACGCACTCGCGAGCCCTCTGGCATTGAGGGTGTCCATGGGCGGCGGTATCACTTAACCTCAGGTGAGCCTCCTGCCCGTTTGCCCCCTGTTCTGTAAAATAAAGTCGCTGCCGTTGCTTAATGATATAGAAGTGCTGAGATCCTTCCCAGGCGATTTTTTTCGTATTGGTAAGCACCGAAGGTTGATTATTATCTATTTGCTAAAATGCAGTCGACTTGACCACCCCATCAATCAATATAATTCAAAACCTCTAACATAAAAAAAGAAATAATAACAAATTTATTTAACATTTAAATTGTTAAATAAATTTAAGAATAGATTGTATAACATAGAATCATCACATGAAGTTGTTATAATTAAATATGTACTTATGTACACGCGTTAGAAGTTATACTTCTTTGGCGTAACAAGATAAAAATCTTTTTAATTTTTTATCTTTCGCCTTATTCTTACGTTTGTGGGAAAAACGACACTAACAATAAAAAAGATATAATAAAAAAAATTGTGTGTGTCAGCTCCGACGTACGACTGGAATTTACTCCTTAAGTACGATTGTCTAAACATACGCAATAAGAGTTTATCCAACTGAAAATAAGATTAATACCATATGAAAGGGTAAATTAACAAATTAACGAAAATAATAATGATAAAAATTATAACTTCACAATAACAATATTAATTATTGATATGTATAACAAAAACAGCAATATAAGTACATTGACACTGATAGAAACAAACAAGCCCAATAACATATAGGTATAGTCGCCTTGCAGCATACACTATGTACGTCTTAATACACTGACAACCAAATTAGAAAGTTGCGCACCATAGGTGCGCACCAAAAAAGTAACGAGGTCATTCTTCAGTAGATTTTACCTGTCATATTTTTCTCATACCGGGCGCCTTATATATGAAAATCGATTCTTAAGGAGTAAACTCCAATAATAATAAGTAATTCGTAATTAAAACGTTCATATAGCTAATTAAACTTTATTTTTAAGTATAACAAAAAAAATATTTCAACATACATTTTTTATTTTAAAATGTTGACTATGCTAACTTTAGTGTGTCGGCTTTTAGTGACGGATTGGAAAAATTTACTCATTATTTTTCCCCAACGCGCCAAATGAAATATAACTTCAAAATACGACCACGATTTACTATAAATAAATTTCCAGGACTCAAGATCTCCCAATATTCGTGCGCATGGTAGACAGGGACTCTATCTGGGGGATTAACAACGGTCTTCCAACCCTCATCACCACAACTCTCCAAATGAACCTGAATGGTTATCCGTTCGTTTTGCCTGATATGATTGGTGGAAACGGATTCAATCTCAACCATGAACAGGCAGATGTGCCGTCAAAAGAGCTCTTTATACGATGGGTGCAGGCTAATACGTTCCTACCAGTAATGCAGTACTCTTATGTACCATGGAATTTCGACAACGAGGTGAGTGCAACCGATTTTGATCTGGATTCAAATTGGTAATTTTTTTAAAATACCATTGAACCAAGTGCCAAAGTGAAAAGGCCTTCATAGATATAAAGGTTCTTTCAACTCCCTGTAGGTCTGTTATGTGTCTATTTTAAAAAATATTTTTAAAACGATATGCATATTTTAAAGAATTTTGATCTGGATTCAAATTGGTAATTTTTTAAAATACCATTGAACCAAGTGATCTATAAAGGCCTCTAAAGAAGATTTTAATACGTTTTAAGAAGACTATTTTGAGTAGAACCTATTATTTTGAGGCACATGTGGGTACAATATTTTTTATAAATATTAAATACTTCTTGCTATTTATAAATTGCTATGAATAAAGCACAACGATGCAATTTAAATTAAATTTAACGCGATTATTGTGTGTATCTGAAATTGCATTTTACGTTGACATTTGCGAAAAATATTAAAATAATTATTTTATATCCTACGCTTAATGAGCGCAGTGTTAACATCGTCATTAAATTTTCCGCAAACACCTAATTAAAAGTTATTATGTGAGAGAACAATAAATCGTTATCCATTTTGATCCTGTATCAATGCGCAATTAATCACGATAATAATTTTAGTCACGCGTATTTTATATTCAAGACGTTTCTCCAACAATAAGTATTTGCCTGTTATTCAAAAACTGTTTTCGAAGTAAGTTGGAAGTTATTTTAAGTCACCAGGGGCAAATATATTTTTGCATCTGTTCCTTTCAACTTTTTTTTATAGGTTCAATTATCTTTTTTGCCAACCAATAGATATCTGAAATGTAAGACAAGGCGACGCCGCCCTAGACTTATTAGTCTAGGGCGGCAATTTTATATTTAAAATTTAAGTAACCTCCCTTTCTCTAAGACGAGAGTAGAGCAACCAGAAACTATAGATACATTCTAAAATTATTCTAGACTATAGAAATCAGCAAGAAATATACTGACCTTCATGCCGCTTACGCCGATGAAATCTACGCAGCAATGGGAGAAGCTGTGGAACACGGAAGTCCAGTGAACCCGCCCCTCTGGTGGATCGCACCTAGCGACCCGGAGGCACTCGTTATATGGGATGGTAACATACATGAGATACATATAATAATATAACAATATGTATAATGTATCTATGAATTATATGAATTCAAAATTGTGCGCTATGGCGTCAAAGAACTGTTACTGAGTCTCGCATATCAACAGTATAATACAAATATAATGATATAATAAAAATAATATATAATAGTATAATAAAAATAAACAGAATAGACGGAAGCATCGCCTCCTCGGTCACTTTGAAGTTGTAATTATTTCTAAACAATCAATCCACAATCAAGTGCGGAAACTGAGTTCACCAACCATGGGTCTCAAATTTTATTTAAAATTCCTATTGTAGAGGAAACATCTTTTTAAGACAAAAGTTCTCCCTGTAAAGTAGAAAACAATTTTTTGTCTTTTAGAAATCGAGCCTAGGACTTCGGATTAATACTATATCAAGCGATAAAGGCTGTCTGTAATTAACGTTTCAAATTTCACAGAATACCTACTCGGTGAAGAAATCCTTGTAGCCCCAGTTCTTGAGGAAGGTAGGACATCCCGTAATATATACCTTCCGGAGGGCATCTGGTACGAGGAAGGGGATATCAATAGATCTCACGTGGGGCCAATATGGCTGCAAAATCACCCAGCACCCCTAAACTATCTGCCTTACTTTGTTAAAGATAATAAAAGTGAACCTAATTCAGCTATCACGTTAAGTTTTAGTTTTTCATTAATCGTTTTGTTATTAGCAGTTAATTTGGCTTAAGGCTGAACAATAACAATAAACTTAAAAATGTATTCTATTTTAGTTCTATGTAAATATGCATTTATTGTTACAATCAATGTCTCAAATAAGATAATTTTGTTTTATTATTTTTGAAAAGCCGACTTCTAGAGCATACTTAAATATATTTTAAATTATTTTAAAACTAATTTATCGACGTTTATTGTATATGATTCCAGAATGTTTAAACGGACCCGATGATCGATAGGTATACTTTACGTATTAACAACCAATTATTTTCTACCACGGTAAATAGATTTGGGTAGATTTATTGTCCAAATCTGTATTTGTGTATGTGATAGTATTTTATCATTGTCATTCCATTGTCACGTTGCATATAAAAAATATATCCGCATGGTCTCATGGTCAAAGAAAACTATCTGTAATTAATTTATAATAAAGAATATATAAATTGTAACATTTTTATTATTTCATTGCCTTTATATAAAATTCAAGCATCTGCAGTACAGTAAAGTACGTCAAAGTAAAGTAGTAAGTCTTCTTTTCTTTTCGTTCTAATCTACTGAAAAACGTGATACACGGCGAATATAATAAGATTGTTTTTATTTAACCTAATTAAAATCTTACACACCTTTTATTATTGCATGTAATTTATATATGCACAATCAATTATAGCATAAATACAGTGTAACAGTTAATTGATAGTATAATTGCTCTCAATGATAGCCATAAAACATACAAAGCGATTGATTCCGTAGTTTAAATGCAGTTTTATGTTGGACATACAACATGGATTACTCGTTGTTGGGTAAGTACCTATTTGTCCTTTAAATTGTTGTTCTAAAGCAACAGGAATTTTATTTGCTAAAAAGACGTTGAATATAATATTAAGGTGATGAAAGTGAATGTTTTTATCATATATTTTTTTAAATAAAATTATTATATTAATTATATTATAAAAGACCTAATTTAATAGGGAAGAGTTGTGAAATGTGTCAGTATTAGTGGCCAGTTATTGATCAGTTTTTTACAATTGTTGCACTCAAATTAGAGACACCCGACTAACATTAAAAAAACCGCTTCTCAACAAACCAACGACGTCGTTTAACATGTAATCTTATAGAAAACGTTGGTAAACCTATCAATATTTATTACACAGTGGTAACTCTGCTAACTGCGTGTTCAGCGTTGGACATTAAACTAGTGGACAAACCTGACGTAAAAGTGCGACTCGAAGATAATTTTCACACGGGTCTGAACATAATACTAGTCCGAAGTAAGTAAACTCCAGAACAATTTTTAAAATGTTGACGGTTTCAACGACAATAGTTTCATACGGTTTATGAAAACTATTATCGTTGAAACCGTCAATCTGTATGTGTAATAATAACAGTATAATATATAAATAGTTTTATAATTAAAAATGGTAATAAAAGTTATACCTAAATCTCGTTATATCAGAAGGAATAAACAATCAAAAAAATACACTTTTACCAGCATCTAATTCATTGTTACTGTTACATCTCTTATTAATTGAATAAATCCCTTACATCAAGGGGGCAACCGGCAGGTATTATCCGTAATAGGCCGCCATACTGGGGTTATCAACGAAACGTCTGTAGATGGGGATGTGGTTATTCAGTATAATAATGATACAAGTGTAACAATCAGTCCTAAGGAAGTGGCTAATGGACATGTCATTACATTCAGATGGAAGTCTTCTAAAAGTCAACGATTAGAGGATTGTATTAATATAGGTAAGATTATAATAAAAGATTATAAAAAGTGTTTTTTTTAATATAATCTTTACATCCGATACATACATATACATGTATAACTAAGGTAAATTCAAAAAGGCTTGGTGAGGTTTAAATTTAAAAACCAAAGTATGCAATTTCATTTGTTTTCTGTAACAATACAATGATTAGTTATTTAGTCCGTAGATTAATTGATGGATTTAATTATTACATAAAGAATAATATTTTTCATTGAAAATCTCAAATTTAAATTCTAGTTTCTTTAATCAAACTAATGTAATTCGTTTAGGGAGTCACCACTGGTACGGAGGTCCAGAGCAGAAACGACAGTACTGGCCTATAGAACGTCTGCTTCTCCAAGATTATTCCTACGTCAGCAAAGAGGCTGACAATTGCGCTGTCGCCGAACCATACTGGCTTAGCTCTGATGGAATATTCTACTACTTTGACAAGAAAGCTCCCCTATTCGTAGACCAGAATAATATTAATAAACAAGCCGCATGTTTTTACTCACACATCAAACCACCATACTCTGATAAAAGAGAAGTTAATGAGTTAGTATATGCCTTGGGTATATTTGAAAATCCTCGCACTGCACACGAATATGCAGTTCAGAGGTACTTAAAGCATCCAAGTGGCATACCTGATGAAAGAATGCTGACATATCCAGTTTGGTCCACTTGGGCTCGATATAAGAGGGGCATCAACCATGACACAGTTATGAAGTTTGCAAGTGAAATAAAAGATAACGGATTCCCGAATAGTCATATAGAAATTGATGACCTGTGGGAAGTATGCTACGGTTCACAGACTGTCGATGTAAGGAGATTCCCTGATATGAAGAATACGGTAGACAGCTTGAAGAATATGGGATTTCGAGTGACCATTTGGACTCATCCATTTATCAATAAGAATTGTGAGCCTTGGTATACGGAAGCTGTAAACAAAGGGTAAATTTTGGATTTTATAGATACGTTGTATAGAAGTTACGTAGCACATGGATTCAAAACTGGTTAGATGAAAGCCTATTCACCACATTTATAAAGGGAACTATTGTTATTGTAAATTTTGTATGTTAACAATAACATGACATATTCGATTTATTCATTTATTAACAGTCGTTTGTGTTTCACTTTAAATGCTTTCAGGTATCTGGTTTCATCTGAATACGGTTCAGTAGAGACGAGTTGGTGGAATGATAACGCCACAAGCACTGCTTATATTGACTTCACCAATCCTGAAGCACGTGTTTGGTACACGGAGAGACTAAAGACTCTTCAGACTGAATATGGAATTGACAGCTTCAAGTTTGATGGCGGGGAAAGTGGTTGGGCACCACAAGTAAGTGTATTTTGTACAAACATACTTTTAATAATAATTACAGAACTTTCTAAGACTTAACCCCTCAGTTGCTAGCTTCATTCTATTATCAGCTGGTAACATAGGAGACTTGTTGCCTAGTAAGAGAATGTTCGAGAATTTTTAAATAACGGCTCTAAAACACTGTAGTAGTGAAGTATTAAGTATTTTATAAACGATTAATTTATTATCAATTCCCAGAGTTATATTAATCATTAACAAAAGGGCTATACATTCTTTAAACATTAAGTAATACAGATCTGTTTGTTCAACAGATTCCAGTATTAAAAGGCGACATCAATGACCAGCCTGGCGTGATTACAGCTGACTACTTGCGGACAGTCGCACAGTTCGGTCCCATGGTAGAAGTCAGGTCTGGTTATAGGTAAACCATATGTTAAATATTTAGGGCTCTTCGAAGTACTTATTAGGTCACCTGTATGTAAAAACATATTTGAACCGATATGTTTTTGGATGGATGGATGGAATTGTACGGATATGGCGTGTTCAAATTCGTGTTTCGACTTCCGTCACTGACTGTAAATCCACCGTGAATTACTCTTTAGATTTTAATACAGCTTTCATTTCATTATTAGAACTCAAGACCTACCCGTATTCATCCGAATGATAGACAAGGACAGTTACTGGACATTTGAAAATGGTCTACCAACGGTCATCACTACTCTCCTTCAGCTTAATATGAATGGATACCCATTGGTGTTGCCAGATATGATCGGTGGAAACGGATATAATGAACCTCCATCAAAGGAACTCTTTATACGATGGTTACAAGCGACAACGTTTATGCCTAGTCTGCAGTTCTCTTATGTTCCGTGGGATTTTGACGATGAGGTAATACTAATGCTTTAAATATTTCTTATGAAAGTCTGATTAGTAAATTAAAATATTCAAGTCCTTTATCAAAGTTACCTAAAATCACTTATAGACCGTACAAATAAGTCGGAAGTTTGTAAAACTCCATGAAGAATTCGCACCAAAGATAATAGAAGCATGTCAGAAAGCATCGCAAGACGGGTCACCAGTAAACCCTCCCATATGGTGGATTGAACCTAATAATAGTGAGACTTACGATATTGCGGACCGTGAGTATTATTAATCAATCACCTGTTGTCAAACTAAAAATGGACCATCAGTAACTAACTCCAACATCAAAACTAGGATAATTCATAGTTGAAACGTAGCGCAAACTCTTGACTCCAGAATTTCAAACATACATTTTTGACATAATTCATAGACAAAGGAATGATGTTGAAAGGAATGTTCTGTTTTTAAAATTCGCGAAACATCTGTGACTTCCGTTAAACGGAATAAACATAATTTCTATTAAATTTAAGTTTGAACTTAAATTTAATAGAAATTATCCAAGAGTCCAATACACTAAGTAAAGCGTGATTTTGAAATCTCGCTTTACTTAGTGTATTGGACTCGATACGATTTGATGAGTTTTAAAATCTTACAGAATATTTACTTGGTGAATCAATATTAGTAGCACCTGTAATAGAACATGGCGCAAGGCAACGTGACGTATACCTACCGAAGGGTTCGTGGCAGGCGCAAGGGGATCCTTCTAAGGTTTTGGAGGGCGGTGATTGGATACGAGGATATTCGGCACCATTGGACGTTTTACCATATTTTATTAAGGTTTAAAATAGATTTATATTTTATTTTATATCATTTTATTAATATGTTATCTTAACATTTTATAAATAGTCAGCATAAAAAATATTTTTTTTGTATTCAAATTATTTTTGGAACTATTCCAATAACTTTTAGAAGTTACTTCATTGACGAGTAACCAGTGTATAGATTGTTTTACTTAAAATATAATCACCCTAAGAATATGAATTTATAGTATTAATTTGCTTTTATAATCATAATATGAAAATTCAACTAGTAAAGATACACAATAGTTTAGTCACTAAACAATATGTAATTGTATGTAAATTTGTTTATTTTGTCTTAGAATTAATACAAGGTCAAACGAAACAAATTATAATACATAATAAAAATTTATTAAGAATTACTAAGGACATCTTTAACAATTCCTTCACCGAGGATCTTGAAGTCCTCAATTATAGCTTCAATATTTACTTTGAATTTCTTATCACTGCCTTCGATTGGAACTAGCGCGTGTGCGTTTGTAATCTGTAAAAGTTAATTGTCAAATATTTCAATTTAAATTCAGAGCATCACATGTCCGATGTAAGTAAATGACTTAGAGCCTGTTTCACAATGTATGGATAAAGTCACAAACAGCTATGCAACACATATATTACCCGAAAGATAAAAGTTCCGAATAATATACTTGGCATTTCATGACAAACAGCGCTATCTGACAGTCGTGAAACGCAAAAATACTGTTTATCCAACCAATAAGTAATAAATAGCTTATTTGGAACTTATCCGGACATTGTGAAACAGGCCCTTAATATAACACATTTTCCATTATTATAATGAGTCAATAGAAGATATAGATGCAAAAGAAAATATACAAAGAAAAATAATGTTTCGCTCCTGCGAAAGCTTTAATAGCATGGTTGTATTAAAAGCCTCTATATATATGATACCAGAGTATTGGGTAAAGAAAAAAAAACAGTGGCGTTATAATCTTTGAGGTCTAGGCTTCAGATTTCTGAATCAGTTTCGTAATCATTTATTTTGTAGTGAAACTTATTTAGAAGCATGAGGGTAAAACTTTTACGAATGAAACGCAATAATAATAATAGTCGCGTCACGAAAATGTGCAACGTTTTTACTAATTACATATTAGAACTTTATTTATAAATAATTTACACAGAAGTTTCACTTCTGACATGTGTACTTTGTACGCACGCACTTTTTTTTCTAATAAACAAGTACGTGATCTCGCTTCTAAGACAAGCTTTTCTACTTGAAGGAAAACTGCATCGTGTGAGCAAATGTTAAATGCGCACATAGAAAGAAAGTCCACTGGTGCGATATTAGTGATGTGAACAAGGCTAACACTGCCCTTTCTTAAGTAATAAATAATACCTGAAATTCTCTGGTGTCGTTGATATGTGGTTTCCATAAGACAGCGATGACGTCACCACCATAGGTATCGTAGAAGAACAAAGCGAACTCGTCATACGCGCTCTGAAATTAATCATGAATACTCAGTATTGTATTACAATCGACGCGAAAAAAGGAGGTCATAATTGCCCAAGATATTACTGTAATTGTATAAAGTTCCGCTGTAATGATAGTATGTAAGCTAAGTAAGCTCTCAGGGAAGTTCGCTAGTTTTGGTAAGTCTATTTGAATTTCGTATATACTCCTTTAGGAGCAGTCAAAGATTAATTAAAATCTTTTCAGTAGTTTTTTTAAGACATATACGCATTTTATATTTTTTTGAATAAGGTATTAGAAGTCGGTTTAATTTTGATAAATTAATAATATATTTCGTAATAAAGAAATAAATTATAAAATAAAAAAGGATACTGATTAAAATTATAAATACAATAAAACAGTAGAGACTTCTTCAAATAGGGCAGTTGGTCCTGTCTCAATAAAGTTGGTTAAAATATTTTGGATTGACTCAGAGATAATGTAGCATTATGTCAAAGAAAATCTAGTTTTAAGTTTATCACACATTTACACCTTTTATGTTAAAACTAAAATAATAAAAAACTCACCCGCAACACCTCCAAGTATTTATCGACCGGATTAAATTCAAGTACGGGTATGACGTCATTCGTTACGTCAGTTGTCGCGGGGAGTTTAGGGCGCGCGTCTACGCGCTCGTTAAAGTACGGCACTATTGCAGCGTTCAGGTGGATTAATACGTCATATCCGCTGTATGATGGTACGAATGCTGGCTATAATTTTAATAAGTTATTAGTTTTAAGAAATGTTGAATTAAGTACACCAAATCATTTTAAATAAAAAGCTATAGTATATGCTAGGTTTTATTACGAGGGAAGCAATTAATTAAATTAGTAATTATTATGCCCCATACGCCATTGGGGTTTCGGGTATATTGTCTTGAATTGAGGTTTGGTACTTCGAAATTGATTAAAAGCCACAGTTATATATGTACTATACATTTTAGTAAAAAAATTGCAATGGTTTTTTAGTATTGCTTACTGAAAAAATTGTTAAACATTAATACTTACTAATAAATTGTCATTCGAGTCCTTTAATAGAGCTTTTTCCACATAAGCTAAGGTAGCTTTAGCTAGAACTTGCGCACGTGTCACCACCTGTTTACTTGGCGCAGAACTACTCCAGATGGAGGGCATTGATCCATCATATGACGTCACAATACACATTACCGGATCCTCTTCAGTACGATTCGAGAATTTTTGCTCTATTTCCATTATTTCTTCGCCTGAAAATAAAAAAAAATGTTGATCATAATTGTATACAATTCTTTTATTTGTATTAAAATTGTATGTTTAAGTTAAAAGAAGCAGTTGCAAGGGATTCAAGTAATAGTGAATAAACGTGATTTTTTCATATGTATTTTAAATAAATTAATTTTATAAATAAAGAATGACAAAAGTGTACAAATATTAATGATTATCAAAGAATTACATACAGTAAAAGACCTCTTAATACCAGCAAAATTTAATAGTAATAGAAACTGATACTTACGCGTCATATCGCCATTGAAATCGAGGAAGATAATTTGCGTTGCCCAATCGGTTTGCACCAAAAGCTGAAGAACTCTGTACAGACCCACCGTGGGCTGTGTGGGGGGTGTTAATGGCTCGGGTTGGAGGAAGACAGTGGCTGTTAGCAGGTCAGCAAGAGTATCGGGGAAATGGGGGGGAGAGAGCAGATGGGAGGAAAGCCAGCGTTTTAATAGACAGGCGGTTGGCCCAAAGGCTGAGTGCCTTTGATGTAAACTGAAAATTAGAAATTTCTTTTATGTTTTAGGTAATCATATTGATTCTAATTACTTAGAAACAAAAGGGCATCTGACCTAACGCGAAAGCGAAATTATAGTTAAAGATAGTTTAATGATTCTTTATCTTATTATTTACTTATACATAGTTGTAAATGTAGTAAATATTCAAGTATAAGCACTATAGGTTATATAGTATATATTTGTTACTTTTTTTACACATATTAAACGAAATGCATTTTCGAGGATTTCTACAAAAAAAAATATGCATTTATGCACTATTCTTTTCCAGAGCTTTGCTTAATTTTGCTGATAATCGTAGAGGGGGAAGGGGGGAAATTGCAGGAAATCTGCATACGTAATACTTGAATGGCCACTACAAAACTTATTTTAACACTATTTATATATAAACCTCTAAACTTATATAATTAGGAGAAGATATGTTGCTGAAACGTACTCAAAACGTCGAATAATATGAAAAGTTTTTTATATTAATGACTTCCATATATAACAAATATTATTAACAAAACAACTCACCCATGAAGCGCGCCTCTTAAACTTGCCAAGAGAAATGTATCCCGCTGTATTCTAATACTTTCTTCGCTTTCCTTAAATTTTACGACTCCTTCCTCCACCTCCCTTCTCAACAACGTTACTTCCTTCGGATGAAAGATCTCTAGGCGGTACGAGAAGCCATTTTTAATAACGTCAATATGAGTGGGGTATGCCTGACTTGGTAAGGAATATTGGGACGTGAGCCGCTCTGATATTTGCAAATGAAATGCGGCCTTTAAGCAACGGAATGCCTCGATTTCACCCGGCCATTTACCGCTATGCGCTGGAAATTTTAATTTTAGGTTAGCGAAACATTCTTTGTTTCTTAAAAGAATACACTTCCGGCATAGCCACGCCTAGAAACGTGGTATAAAAGAATATAACACCTACATATATTTAAATAAATATATAATATTTCAAGCTACTTTTTCAATGGATTGAAGCTATGTATTATTAATAAATTTATAATTATTTTACAATAATTTTATAATTAAAAAAAATTGCGATGTTTCGCGTGCTTTTTGCAGCGTACGTGGTCACGGAAAATTTTAAATATTTTATATTTTTTTATACTATTATTTTAAGCTTTTAAACATGTATGTATTACAAAATGCCTCACACGAAAATAAAAATACAGGCACTTAAATTAAAAAATAATACTTTCAACCAAAGTAACTTTAAAACGAAAAAATTTATGGTAGCTTTGAGACATCCAGACATAATCCAAGTTTGATCTGTAACCTAATTTCATAATGAAAACTATAGGAATAAAATATAATATAGTAACTGAACTGATCTTACATAACTCAATGACAGCTTTATTGGCCTGTGTATACGGGGGCAGGTACAATTTCTTGTCTTCTTGGGGCGGTTTTATGAGGCATGTTGAGGCACGTTTCCAAACTCTAGGGTCGGATGTACTGGGCAACGGTGGAAGTGGATTGCTATAGCTAAACACCGACGAGGTTCCTGTAATGATATTTATTCCTTAAAAATACAATAATTACATTAGATCTCTCTCATTGGCCGGCAGTAGACCTACTACCATAGGTGTGCGGTAGCCTTTTATGGCTGTTTTGTAGATGAGCTCTTGATTGAGAGCAAATCATATAAAAAAACTGTATATTTGACACCTTGGAGCCAGGAGCAGTGTTGGCCTAGTGGCTCCAGCGTGCGACTCTCATACCTGAGGTCGTAGGTTCGATCCCCGGCTATGCACCAATGGGCTTTATTTCTATGTGCACATTTAATATTTGCTCGTACGGTGAAGGAAACCATTGTGTGGAAACCGACATGTCGACGTCGTGTCATGCCATAGGCTGATCACCTACTTGCCTATTAGATATAAAAATGATCATTAAACAGATTCAAAAATCTGAGGCCAAGACCTAAAAAGGTTGTAGTGCCACTGATTTATTTTTTTATTTTTTATATTTGACACCTTATGATTGTCATTTTTTACTATAAATGTAATATTCGAATGTTCGAGCCTTTGTTAGCACTTACTTACCATATACAGCGCTTATTTCCAACGGCAGCTGAGTAAGGGCTCGCATATCTCTACGTAGTTCGTCAAACGTTTGCAACACTTTGACAGAGAGCTCTTCGCTCTGTTCGCAGGCCGCCATTTTGCGAGCTGTCAAACTGTCAAGCTGATTGCAGATGTGGAAAATCTCCGATTGTTGTACGTCTGAAATTGTTTTTTTTAGATACTCTGTTATTCTTTTTCAAATATAGTGTCTCAAGTAAAATTTATATTAAACACTAGATAATTACAATAATACATATTACTGTTTATATACACATCTTTCTTTTGATATTTTAAGGTAGTAATTAGCACATGGCTGATTAAAGAAGAATATGTGTTGAATATATTGGTATATTTCTTGATATTCATAAGTGTACATGTTAACCTATATGAATAAAGATATTTTGATTTGATTCACACATAATTCACACATAAAGATGTTTTTTTGAAAAAGAATACAAAGACTCCTATAGGTACCATAATCATTCATTCTATCTACATATGCATATATTATGTGTGATTGATTTTAGTTACTAACCATATTTTAATTTCATCAGATAATCCACTATTTGGGTAGCAATGGCCCGTCTTTCTGAGAAGGTATCCGCATTCCAAACGCAAGCTTCTACGTGCGAACCGTCACCGAAACGACGCAACTCTGATTTTTCCCCCCAGAATAATCTATAATTACAAGATATGTTTCTTAAAATTAAAAGCAAGGATTTTGATTAAACTCAAATATTTTTTGTTACTTTCTCAACAATTAGGATCTATTTTACATGCCTAGTTCCAGGCAATATATTTATATATAATATATTATTTTTAAATTTCAAATAATTTAGCTATTTCTATGCCTTAATTAATGTACAAAAAATCTAATTTATAATGTTACCGAAATTCTTCTGCTTCAGGAAGATTGGCTTGGGGTCCTTTATCAACAAGTTTGATTGCATTAGCTGAATTCATGATTAGACCAAATGACAACTTTTCCTCAAATCTGCAAAACACAAGCTAAAATTACTTCATATATAATCTCTATTATAAGCCTAGTAACACACTTAGTCAATTATCACAACAAGCAATACTACAATGATACTTTCATGTAATAAATATTGCAAACCTCTTTAGGATTTACATTTTTTTTCTTAAAAAGAAAAATATTTCACTATATAGGTGTTTACCATATAAGGTGTTACAAATCCTTGCAAGTGTCAAACCTGCTAACTAGTGCAGAAGTCATTGTTATTTTTTATTTTATTAATAGAAATTTGCAAATCTACGATTTTTATACAGTTTTAATAAAAAGTGTGTTCTATGTAAAACTCACCCTAGATCATTACATTTCTCTGGAGTCTTCTTAACTGGCCACGAAAAGTCTGCCTCTACCAATTGCAGAATCAAATCAGCTCTATCTGTTAGCCCTTTTGTAAGTAGTTTATAAATGTTATTTACTACTAATGGTAATTCATCAACACCAAAATTAATTCTATCTTCTTTTGACACTCTTTGTAACACTAATGATTTTAATTTTTGTAGGTTTTGAAATCTGAAAGAAAAAAGAAAAATATGTATATACATTTATCAAGGGTCTAAAACATAGCTAGAAATAATTCAGGCTAACATATATTTTAAGTATACTTAATGTATTGAAGATCACACTACACAAAACATATATAAACTCACCTAACTATATAATCAAACTGAGTTAAATTAGATATTGGAACCATGAATAGTGGAATAAAACTGTTTATTTTCTCACTATCCAACATATCAACTGCCAATTCACTCTCACGCCTCAATGCATTGTATGTGCCATTACACATTTGCCAACAGATGTTATAGTATCCCGTTTTATCAAGAAATACAACAGGAAAATGTTCTAAGAACTGTCCAATGTGCGGAGAGTCTTCAGATTTACATAGAGAGAGGCCTTCTGTGTCCCATTTTGATGTCTCTAACAAAAGCAAAAAATTTAGAGTTAAATAAAATTTATTATAATTGTTTAAGCTGGGTTTTAAAAATTATATAACTATGTTTAATCTATTACATTGTCTAAAAGAATTTTACATTGTCTTTGTTTGGTTTTGTTTAATAATTAAACAAAGAACTTACTCAAATATATCCATACATTTCTTATGATTTGATAGCTGCTCATAATATTGTTGATTCTCTTCATCTTCACTAAGCAGCACACTAGCAAACTTATGATGTGGCCTGACACACAGAGTTTACGTTGTCTAAGCCAGATTTTTAAGAGAATTATTGCTTGCTTCAAATTTTCACTATTTGATAATGTTTCTTTAACAAAATTGTTATTTATATTAGCTGTTAAATCACTCAAAACACTGCAATTATAATAAGGTGTTGGAGGGCCAACTTCAGTAACATTTTCTTGCTTTTCTGTCAATAACCATGATTCACGTAAATTATTACGACCTGGTGAAAATCTATGGAGTTTGTATGCCTCCTCTTCACAGACCAGGTTTAGTCTCACTGTCAAGTAGTTACCAAGTTTACCACTGGGCTTTAGATCAATTACAGGTTTTGTTACACACATATTGCACCAAGAATACTTCAACTCCTCTACTAAATTTGTTTTTTGTAAATATGAAGCAATAAAAGCTAAATAAGCAGCACGCTTCTTATGAAATCGATAATTAATTGAATCGTTTTTTGTATATGTCTCAGCTGGTACTAATATTTGTAAATCTATATAAAGAGATGCATTTATAGCAGTACCAGTGTCATAAGAACCAACAATGTTAATATCTTTAAACTTGTGAAATTGGAACATCACCTTTGTTTTATTCAATTTTTCACAAACTGGAAGACTTGCCTTTAAATGCTTTGTTATGGTCTTTTCAGACAGGTCATATTCTATATTATCTTCATTAATAGAAAGTAAATATTCTCTAAAAGAATTAAACCATACAGTAAATCGCTTTGTAGTCTTTTCTGCGAGCTTAACTTCATCTAAAACTTCATCGATCTGTAGTCGAAACAAGTTAGAATTAAATAAATTTTCCGTTTCGTTAAGTCGGTTTAATTCTTTTGCAGTAGGCTGACGATATAAGTTTTTAATGCGGGTGCGTTTTTTGTTTTCTTTACTTGCGTCTTCTGCCGGACGTTTTCCATTTTCATTCAAAATATTGCTTTCATCATCATCATCTGTCTTAGATGATTTCATTTGCTGAAAACAATATAGGAATATATCAAAGCTCAATCTAAAAAATGTTTACCATATTTTATTGTATAGGTTCTTTTATATTATTACTAACTTACCCGTTTTACCATGACGTTAAGAATATTCAACTATATTATTTATCTTATTATTTTATATAAAATTTTAAGGTTATAAGGACGTAAACAACACGAGTTTTTAACTTTGAAATGCTCGATTGGGATTTAGGACTGCTTATTTCATCTTTCAACTTTGACATCTTCGCGTTGTGGATTATGAAATGTCACTTCACAGTATGACATATCAAAGACAATCAGCTCGTATATTAAAATATATATAACATTTAAATAATTTAAGTGATGAGAGAATTCAGAAAAGCATTTGCGTTTCCGATTCTAAACAAGAACTTAAATTATAAACACGAGTCAATTGATATCTACGCGCCATAGCTTTTGCTTTGATCGATTTCAATGTACCACTTCGTAAACACCTGACGTAAATAGGGAGGCATCAAAATGTGTGAAGTCGCATTATATCCACATTTTTTAAATCAAACCCGGACAGGGTTTGAAGTAAAAAAAAAAGACAAAGCTTTATTGTTAAGCTGGCTCTACCTTCTAGCGAGGCTGCACGAGCAGTAGCCATCCACGCTAGTGGGGGTATAGTCAAGATGTACAGTAGTGTATGTAAATTTGTCGATCGAACTGTCATTTTATACAAATTCGACTTTCTACATGTTTATGTATTAGGCATTATGTAGGGTAGTGTATGTATTGTATGTCGGCCTTATCAGTTTAAGGCATCTTGACTAAACTCCTCGGGTGTAAGGCGTAAGTATTTACTACATTTAGTTAGTTGTTCGCTACAAAGTGGCCGTAATTGGAATAACTACGTTAACTACTTTATGAGCCAACTTTTATAATGGCTTTCCTACCTTTAATTTCATATTGACGCGCCGATATAGATAATTATAATTTAAACATTTTATTTTTCAGATGTCCTCTAAAAGTTGGCATAAATGATTATTAACTTCTGTATTTATTAGCCTTACACAAATCGTTACTCCACTCCATCTTAAGAAAATGCGCGTGCTATTGATAAGTAAGCAAAGCGAGAGAGTTATTAATGCAGTAATCCTCTATTCTCGCGTCCTTTGACTCACGTTCCCTCGAGATAGTATGGATGGGCAAACAGATCCTGTCCATATATAACTTATACGAAAATTAGCTCAATGCCTAGTAGACGTAATATGTAGGCAGATTTTATATTTTGTGTGACAGGAACTATGAGGATGTTTAAAATAAAACACGGTTCTGTGGTAATAGATTTTATCAAAAACAAAAATCAAGAATAATAAATCATTCAAATTACGGGAGAATAGATACCTATATATTGCTGTTCAATGTATATTATATATGACTATGTTTATAACATTAATGTAGTCTTTGGAAATTTTTAAATAAATATTACAAATTATTTGAGAACAGGGAACTTCTAAATTACAGTTTAGAAATAATTGCATTTGTGTACTCGCTACATTTAGCGGTACCTCCCAAATCTCCAGTTAGCGATTTGCCTTCCGCTAATACCATATAACAAGCATTTTGGACCTTATCAGCATGTTCATTAAGTTGCAAGTGCCGTAGCATCATAATAGCAGATAGAAGCAACGCTGTTGGATTTGCCATATCCTTGCCAGCAATATCTGGGGCAGTTCCATGTACCTGTAATAGCAAGATTGACTTAAAACACAAAGTGCAAATATTATATATTAATTAATTATTCTGTCCGGGATATGTTGTATGTACGTACGTACGGCCCAGGTTATACAACGCGAGTTAAGTACTACTAGCCTTGTTTTGGAAGCAAACCATTAAAACCTACAAATACATTATATATACCATTTTTTGCAATCACTCCATATCTGTGCGCAATTCTAAAATATATTATACGCTCTACATGTACGGAAATATGTGGTACATACCTGGCATACCTTGAATAGCTTTTTTTAGATTTGTTTCGAAATCATGGTTACGCTAGGATGTCTGGGAAAGTCGAGAGGAATAAAATAAAATAACAATTTCCTTCGGATTTTGTACTACATAAATTAAGATTAATCTAGAAAAACATCATAAGTACTTTAATTAATGCATATTGTTTTTATTGTCAGAATAATCTGAATAAACACTTGATTTTAATACAATACTGTAAAATAATAAAAAAATACATAAATCAAAATGCATTTGGAACGAGCCAAGGAAGAAAATAATAAGTAGCTAAATCTTACAGAATAGCAATATTGTAAACCTAAGTTAAATTAAAATTCACTAAGGCATACTTTAAACTGAAACATATGTCGCTAATTACGCATAGTAAATATCAAGTGGCAACACAGTTACAATTTTTTTCCACCTTGGTGTTGCCATGTTTCAAGGGTGTGTTTACTAGCGTCAATAGCCAACAAATGTTAATATTAACCTTAACAACAACACGATACATTGAAACAGCCATTTCTCACTAATATTAACTGGTAACAATTAGCTCACACGCCTGGCAACATTATCATATGAGCTTAATTTAATTTTAGTAAAGTTGCCAGTCTTCATAGTATTTTAACATTAAAATAAATAAAACATTACAGACATTGGTAGTTTCATATTGTACAAAGGAGCACAATTTTTGTTAAATTATTTAATCTTAAATTTTTTCTCATAAGACAAAGCTAGTCAAATAATAATTTTATTTCGTTAAGATCTAACTGTTCCTCTCACGGAAGCTAATTTCAAATACTCAGCAGATCTAACTAAAATAATACTCATTTGGTTAAATTCAAACTTAACTTAATCTTAAAATAACATTGCATTTGATGAAAACAGATGTTGAGTTACAAATTACCAAAAGAATTAAATTCACAAACTTATTGCTATTGTCAATACTGTAAATACATGGCTGAAACTTTCACAATTTCATTAATTTATGTATGTTAAATATAAATAACACATAACAATTAAATTACGTTTAACATTACTGGGTCAAACATATCTAACAGTCGTCGCGTTTAAACCGATTTCAAGTAATAAAAAAAAGATATTTTCTATAAATATAGAATTAATCTCAGGAAAAACATGTATGAAGTCTGAACGCGTACATTGTATGTAAAAACTTCACCAATAATTATCAAACGACCGATAGACCACTAACTTTAGCTACCTAAGAGAAAATTTTAGATCAATTTAAGCGAGGTTCTTGATAATCTCTTCTGTGAACGCTGAACAAGTGCTGTTGCCTCCAAGGTCTTCAGTAAGAACCTTTCCCTCCTTTAGGACAGTGAAGCAGGCATTTTCAATTTTATCAGCTTGTTCTGATAGACGCATGTATCGCAGCATCATAACACCGGAGAGTAGTAAAGCCGTAGGATTCGCCTTGTCTTGTCCCGCGATGGCTGGCGCCGTACCATGCACCTTAGTAGATGGTAGGAGGTTAGTAGAGTTAAGCAGTTTATGCCCTTATTATGCATTGAAAAAATAGATAAAAAAAACATACATGGAAAACATCAATGGATTTAGTATGTTTATGTTTTTATGTATTCAAAATAATTATCAAGAGCAAAGTCAAGACAAATAAAATTTCTAAATAAGAGCATTAACTTAATGAATACAAGGACATATTAATTCTTAATGACTGCATTTTATTAGTCATAAGTAAATGAGCAAGGACTTTTATATGTATTATTTTAGCAGACAATACATATATATTTGGACATTCACAATACATATGAAACATCTATTACAAGTCACCACAGACAGAAATCCCTTTAGGCTTAGTTGGAATTTCTTTTATCAGATTTTAAATACAAATAACATAGACAATATATTACATACATATATTTAAGCATGTAAATGATTTTGGTTGTAGTTACTTTAATATTTTCCTAATAAGCATATTTGTGATATGATTATTTTAAAATTACAAATGTAACATATATTGCCTAGAGGGACACATCAAGTTTTTGTTATTGGAAGTAACAAGTGGATAGATTCATGCGAGTGGCATGCATGATCCCACACCGGTTTATTGGTTCTTAAAAACTTACATTTTATGATGAAAAAAACACTGTTTTATCAATCACTTCTAAATTAAAATGGTTTCCGATGCGATTGGGTTTTTAAGATTTTTTAAAATATTTAAAACATTTTATTTATATCAAATAACGATTATACTGTCTTAGTATAGTAAATCAAATATCCTGGTATAACACTATCAAGTAAGCTGCCCTAAATTTTTTCGTAATATAATATTATTTGCGACATTGTCTTTTATTTATAGGCAATGTACCATAAACTCTAGAGTTAATATGGAACAAATAGCTTCCAAGCTAAAAAATTTACCCTTTAAATTGCATTTTAAATTACGAGATCCTAGAAAAGGTTACAACTTTTAAAAGCATTGCTTTTTAATATATTCTTGTGTTTACACTATATGTATAGACTATAACTAGTACTTATTACTCACAGACTCAAAGAGCGCTCCATTCTTGCCGATATTTCCAGAAGGAGTCAAACCTAAACCTCCGACCAGACCTGAACACATGTCCGACATGATGTCTCCATACAGGTTGGGCATCACCTGAAATAATTAGTCCACTACTCATTATAGAATCTGTTTTTAAATAAAAAATTATACTCTATGTAAATTATTTTCACTACTAACTGTTGTGTAGATTTATGTTTTTTCTGTAAAATAATTGCATAAAAATTAGTTCAATGGTTTCATAAATGAACTTTTGATATTTTCTATTTAAAAGATATACGTTTCACATTATAAGGGACATTTATTTCTGTTAATTAGTTAAAATTTAAGAGTATACATACCAACACATCGAACTTTGATGGATCTTGAACCATGTTAAGACATACAGTGTCGAGGTATCTCTCCTCAAACTTGATATCAGGGTACTTAGTAGCCATCTCACGACAACACCGAAGGAAAAGACCGTCTGACATACGCCTGAAAATTTCTAACTTTATTGTAAACGAAATTTAAAAAAATATGATAACTATTACGCTAAATCTCCAAGTATTGTATATTTTATTAAAGTCTACACAAATATTTTAAGGAGGGTAAACTTTATAAGAAAGTTTCTATTGATAATTAATAAATTTACAAAACGACTTCTTGTGGAATTTTTGCTAGTAGAGATATTTCCGAACATATAAGCCATAGGGGCTATAAATGACCTTAAAATCCAGTATTTTTCTAGCAGTGCAGGTGTCCATGGGCGATAAGCAATTCGTTCTAAGTCACTCGATCTTTTGTAGTATAGAGGGCAGCCATCGCCCATAGATATGAGTATATCTAGCGAATGCTTTGCGGGACTGTGAGGATGGAGTATACTCTTCTTTTAAACAATTGGAGGTCATATCTCCCAGGGAAAACCACCGCCGAGAGTCAATTCAACAGTTAGCTAGTTCGCAAAAGAAACTCTTGTGCAGCGGACCGTGAATGACTTCCAGTCATCAAGGTGATGCTGATAAAATTTTAAATTAAAACGGGTCGTAAGCTAATGAAACGAGGCAGGAGGGATCAACCCAAAGAACTCTCCAGAACACTCCAATGCAATGTCTTTCCGAACAGAGAATCAATCCGATCAGTAATATTAGCTGGATTTGGTCAAAAGCTGGTATTGTGAGGATCGAGAGCCTACGTGCACAATGCATAATAAGTATAAGTCGTTTATATCCCCTGTCCCGTAAAAAAAAAAGAAATTCCACAAAACGGAACGATACTATGACGTCGAATTTATAGATAATCAACGAGTCACTATCAATAGATATCATAAAGAAAATAGATTGTAGTTTTAAGGAAACCTATAATAACTCGTCTATACCAGTTCATACAGTCTATACCAATGCTACCGACTTCTACGATTAGACGTAACCATTTAGATATGAGGTGTAACATACACCGATTAGCATCAATAAAAGTCGTCACCCAACACCTAATTCAGCTATACATATTTTGTTTATTATTTATCTTGTATTTCATTGTTGAATTAACGTCATAGATGATAACATTTTTTTGTAATAATTTTTCAGAGAATTTGTTACAGTTATGGTGATATTAATTTTCCTGTCAGATAAACTCCGTTGTTTGCTCATTACAAATGTATCGACGCTTTTTACAGCGCTAAAGAATGATTTTTTTGTTTCTTTTCAATTGGAATTTACTTTTGAAACTTACATAATGTTAGCCTTGTGTACTGCAGTGACCTTCTTCCTTTTGTTGTCCTTTGCGAATTGGAAGGCGAACTCCGCAACTCTCTTACTGGCTTCCTCAGTAATCAACTTGATGGATTGGACGACTCCGTCCACGATTTCGTGCTCAATACCTGAGTATTCACCCTCGGTGTTCTCACGGATGGTAACTACGTCCACGTTATCGTATAATGTCTTGATTCTAGAAAAAAAATTTCAATAAAGTAATTTGTGAAAAAAATTTAACTTATATTACAAAATTACTACTTATAATATCATAAAGCATATGAAGTTATAAGCCAGTAAGTCAGTAAAAGCTCATGGCCAGAGGTCAGAAAAATAGTAGTATGATAAACAATAAAAAGTACGGTTTTTTTAAAGAGTCTTGTAATGTAAATAATCTACTCGCGTTTATATTAAAACAGTTTTACTCAAAAACGTAAAAGTATGTTAACATGTGTTACATTGTTTTGATAAGACAGTGTAATAATTTTTGTCCAAGACAGAAAAATTATGGACACAATATCCATGACATTCTTCTGATGATGTTAAGTATACTTTAAATGTAAATGTTACAAGGATGTTCCATGTTATAGGTTGTGTTTTTAATAATACAGTGATTAGATTACCAAAAAGTCAGTAGTACATTGTTTATTCAAATGGTTGGCAGTATTCCATTGTAGAAACAATGTTGTAGTCACTTTGTAGTTTGTTATAGAATTATTTTATATGTAGCTTTGACAGTTTTGTCAATTTAGTAATGAAGATTAGTCCACTTTCTTTTTATGTTGTCAAATCTTATTACTTAAGGGAGTGAAACTGTTAAAGAAATAGTTTTTCATGCCTGCAATTTGATACTAATTATGAACTAAAAACGAATTAATAAAATGTACATCAATGAGTTAGTTATCTCTAGCTTTTACTATAAATTATATAATAGTAGTTTCTTGATAACTTATCAAATCAATTTTCCAGCTTTTTATCAAACACCTTGATATTACATTATACCGGGATTACTGACATTTTATGCTTTATCAGTTAAAAATTTACGTGACTTATCTTTGTACTTGCCCTCTAGATATAAGATAAGCTTTCAATCAAATAATTTGAATTGAATAGTTTAACACTGTTCAGGAGAAAATTATGGAAGAATGTAACAATTTACTTTCTACATTTTATTAATTTCAAAAAATTTTATACTTCTTATATAAAAAGAAATATTCTCTTTTCTTTCTTTTCTTATTTCAATTTCCAATTTATAATTGTTATTGACAAGACAAACAACGCAAATGTATTCAATCCTGAATCAGACCAAATCAGTCACTGATAAGTGAGAATTACTTGAAACACCTAGGATTAAGTTATAATTACTAATGGATTACTCAATAATCTATTTGTTAATTTAATATACAACAAAAAATTAAAGAAAATTAAAATAGCAAATAATACCTAGCAATAATCTTAAATAACACTAAAGACATAAAAGTTATTGATCGTCTTTGAACTTGTTTTACGTTACCTTGAATAATCTAAATTTCTACAAGTAGTGTATGTAAATTTAGTTAGTAGTTACAAAAAATATTAACTAATAATTAATTACATACCCATCTAAACTCTTGCAAGGTCGCACATTTGCATATAAGTCAAACTCCTTACGTAGAGCTAAGTTAAGAGAGCGATAGCCTTTACCAACTGGGGTCATTAAGGGTCCTTTAAGACCTATTTTGTTTTCATTTACAGAGTCAATAGCCCTTTGGGGAATACCAAACTTGCCATCTGGACCCTAAAAGTTTGAAAAATACCATGTTTTAAATAATAGTTTATGAAGTAAATATATTCTTAGTAAAGTTTATTGGTTTATCATTGAAATATCAGTTCGATTCAAGATACTTACCCTAACAGCTGTAACGTCCACCTCATCCCATTCAATAGGCACTTTGGCGGCTTCGAATATTTTTTGTACGGCTACCGTGATCTCAGGTCCAATTCCATGACCAGGGATTAATGTAACTTTACGTACTCCGGTGCTGTACTGGGCAACACCCGCCCTGCTCGCCGGGACCTAAGTAAAGCACCAATTTAAATTAAACACCGTAACCTTCAAGACATTTTAGTAACTTGAAATAAAAATTATGTTAACCTCATGTTTAATAGTTCCAATCGCACTAGAAGACTTATTTGACCCGGACTCAAACAATTTTAACAAGCTTTCTACAACTTTACTCTCACGAAAAGGCTTCAAAAGCGCATTTATGTAATTCTTCGACATAACTATAGTGTCTATTTTTGGACAATTAATGATATTTTATAAACGGTTTTATAAGAAACAATGATAGAGAAATCATGCAGATAATAACACTAAATAGTTATGGGGTACACTAATCACACACTTACGATTTTTTTGATAAATCTTGCAGCCATTTCACCTGAATTTTATATTACGACGACGAGTACTCCGCGGCAAGAGGCGGAGGGGAGGAAATTGCGAAGAAGAGAACTACGCATGACCGGAAGACACTAAGCGAGGTCAATCATATATTGACTTTGACTTCGAAAGTGACAACTTTTCAGTGACATTACTCTGTACAGACAATATTGTGAAATGAAACAATGTAACATCTATAATAATTTTGTCAACAAATTCCGTGTGGTGTGTACTGTGTGCAGTGAGTCTAAAAATTGTCAGACGTCAGATATAAAAAAAACATAAATAGAATTAGAATTTAGAAGCTGATATTTAATTATAAATTATAATATTTTGTGTTCAATTATAATGATAGATTAATCACTATTTATACTTTTAATTATGGATCATCCACTTACCTTGAAATTGGCTTCTCTAAGCCTCGTTTCTCAGCATAAACTAGAATGTATTTTGTCTTCATGTGGAAATAAAATAGATCTTATTATTGATCCAATGCTAATAAAGCCTTTAGAAAGGATTTGTGGTGTTACTTGGCTTAGGTAAGAGCTACTTGAATCATTTGCACTGGCTCCAGCTTCTGGGCTTGAAAGCCTTGAATTGCATGAGTGCAAAATTTTAACATTATTTTATTCAATATTTCAGACAACATGGGGTGGATAAAATCTACAAAATGGATCCACAACTAGGTGCAACAGCCAATACTAAAAGAGCATACTTTATACCTGCATGTCTTCAGAAGTATAAATGTGTACTAGACCAGATAGCTTCAGTACTGAGTCTAAATCCATCTCTTTCAGAAACCAAGTGTTTTCATATTATCATAGTTCCTAAAACTATGTCTACATATGACTCTATACTTGAAAGCAAAGGCCTATATGATATTGTTCAACTACATTCATTTTCTTGGGAACTATTTAATTTAGATGATCAATTGTTAAGTTTAGAATTACCTTTTCTATACAAGCAAGTTTTTGTTGAGCAAAATCAGTCAATGTTAAGTAGTATTGCTATGTCATTGTGGAGTTTATTTCATGTAACAGGTCAACCTAAGTGTATTTTATCTCTTGGTAAATTTTCATCAAGTGTGTTGGATGTTTTGGAAGTATATAAAGAAAGTTATCAAAGGGATTTCATAAATCTAGATAAAAGTCAAGATTTTGGATCATTAATTATTATGGATAGAGATCAAGACTATGCATCTAGTTTGCTGACACCTGCCACATACACTGGCCTTTTAAATGAGATATTTAGTATTAACTGTGGACAATTAGATCTTAATGTTAAGGAAACAAAAATAAAGAAGGGTAAGGTAAACTTTACAACGGGGGAAAAATCTGATAAAAAAACTGTTATAACATTAGATAGTTTCACAGACACCTTATATGGGGAAATAAAACATAGACACTTCTCAGAAGTATTAAGTGTTTTAAGTTCTAAAGCAAAGCTATTAAAAAATGAGGACATTAAAGCGTTAGGTATTCAGGAAATGAAAGATTATGTCACTACAAAATTACAACAGGTTACTCTATTTAAACAAAATTTAGTAAACCATGTATTAGCTTGTGAAACAATTATAGCAGAAATGAATAATAAATTTGAGAATTTGACACAAACAGAATGTGAAATGTTAAATAATCGAAATAAGAAAGGAAATTATACTTATGTAGATGAGCATTTTGGGACAGATATTCATGTTTATAATAGCTTACGTCTTATGTGTTTGTTAAGTTTAACCCAAGGTCTGTCTTATGACGAATACAATTCATTAGTTAGTAAATATTTGTTAGCTTTTGGATATAAGTTTTTGTATGTTTTTAATAATTTAATCAGTGCTGGACTGTTAGTGCAGCCATCTAGTCCCAAATTATCTCTCAATATTAGCCATTTAAGTAACCTAAGTGAAAGATTACCCAAATGGCAGACTGCTTTTCAGAATACTGCAAATAAACTTAAGCAACTACCACAAGCTGAATCTGAAAATTCTCCTGGATATGTCTTTAATGGAAGTTATATTCCATTAGTTGCTGCTTTGTGTAATACTTTATTGACATCTGAATCTCTTCTAGAAGTACTAAACAAACTATCTCCATTAAATGATTTAAAAGTTGGGGGTGCTGTTATTGATAAACAGAAAATAGGAATGGAGACATTGAATGAGAAATTATCAAATTTAACTTTAAATAATTTAGAACTTGGTTGTAAAGATGCAAAGACAATTTTGAAAACATTAAAAAGTGACAGTAAAATGAATGGAGGAATTAATATAAAGCCAAGAACAGTATTGGTGTATATTATTGGTGGTGTAACATATGCGGAAATTGCTGCTTGTGAAGTGGTACAAACTGTTACAAACAGTAAGATATTCATTGCCAGCGATTGTGTATCTAGTGGCAGTGATGTTATGGCTGCAAATCTATAGGCAATAAATCAGTTAAAGTTAAGATTTAATATTATGTAAATATAATTGGTATTTATAGAAAAAAAGAACAAGATTTTATTTATTTGAAAATATATATATTTCCATTATCACAGTAGAATTATATTATTAAGATATATTTATAAAATATTTATTATAAAAATATCTTTGCTTATAAACAAAGAATGCTGTAATGTAGAGTACTACAACACTATTAAAAACTATGAATCTGAACTATATATCATTACACAAGAAGCGGTATGAATCAATAAAAATCCAGACTAAGGACAACTATATCCACTATTAGGAAAAATACCAGATGCCATTTGCGTTTTAATTTTTATAATAAATACAAAAAGATAGGACAAGGAAACGCCATAACATTTATCAATGGCACCTTTTGCAATATTTCCTAACTATAACTTGAACTCACAAGAAAAACATCCAACTTCCAAAGGTAATAACAAACACATTAAGATTTATAAGTGTATGTTTTTATTATTTGTAAGTATAGTTTGCTTTTTAAGTATTTCTAAATAAATTGATTTTTGATAAAGCATTAAATAGGCGATAGCATGATGTTTAATTAGCCTTTCTTTCCATTAATTTCGAACAACCAACACCGGCAAACTCTTCATCCTTTTAATATATAATTTGAGACTATAATAATTATTGAAACACAATGCAAGGTTGGGTAATCAATCAGTTGTACTATATTTTTCTTAAAATGAATAAAAACTATTTGCGCCAATATTGCGCAAACTTGTGGAAGTGTTCGACTAAAGCCGCCATTACAGCTGTAACTGACATGTCCAATAAATTTTGAAGATAATGTACGGCTTCTTCATCGCCTAGATCCAACCTGAAATACAATATTAATATAGGTTATAGGTATATTGTATTTTTTTTTTTATATTTTTTATAATTTTTTTTGATAATTATTATTTAATTGTATATTTTTTACATCCCTTACATTATTAATGATATTTATTATAAAGATGTACTCTTGGAAAATTAATCTTGCCGATTTCAATGACTGACGGAGTGTTTCAGGTAGAAACAGTACCAGTTCTCGTCTGTTCTACCTTGAATTGAGAACTGGCAGCAAATCTAGATTTAGAAGCATTATTTTTCTGACATTCATGTATGTATTAATTAATGTGGTAAAGTTAATAAATTATATTTTGATTTGATTTATTTAATGTTGGAAAATGATTCATTAATTATAAGTAAAGATTGAGATCTAATAAGAGGCACGAGAGAGTTTTCGGCTCCCTTTGGAAACATGAAAGTTTATAAAAGAAAATAAAAATATGACTTAATATTAATTCTTCGCCGTCTCATCGAAAGCATCATATTGAAAACAGAGTGATATTTCATGAAAAAACGTAATTTTTAAAAAGCATATTTTTATGTTATTAGAGAGTACTTGCCGTAGTTTATCCTGTACTTTCTTGACAGCTTTGTCAGGTTCCAGTGCGATATCTGGCACTGACGCATCCACCATGAGCGAGAATAGATTGAGCATTAGGTTAGCGTGTCTGTAAAAGAAATCATTATTTATCTATCTACGTGTCAAATTAAAACATTTTTTCATATTAATATAACATGGAAATTCCATTAAGATTATACTACAATATTATATTTGTAATACATATATTTGTAACCCATACAGTGTTTTATAATAATTATTTTTACACATTAGCATCTCTTACCTGCGCAAATGTAAAAATGCTGTATAACATTGTTTTCGGAACTCATGGTAATGTTCTGAATGGACACCACCCATAGCTTCAACCATTTCTTTACTAAGTTTCATCGGTGGGGGTAGCGGCTTCGGATCCCGACCGAGAATATAACCAAAGTCTATATGGAAGAGAGCCCCCGATTTTGTAAGGAGTAGGTTATCTAGATGACGATCACCAACACCTGGAACAAAAATAAGATAGAAGAAAAAATACCAAAAATTAAAAAAAAATGCCAGTTCTTTTGGTAAATCCTAACTATCGACATCTTAATCGATATAATTTCTACCAAAAGTGGCATTGAAACAGGTCAAGAAGCGCTTTTAAATTAAGCCGTTAAGACATTATACAAAATATAAACTTACCCAACAGATACGTAATAACACAATATCCCGCGCAACTCCGTATATACGTGTCCATAGTGTCAGGTCTGATGCCATACTGAGCGCCTTCGCAGGGATTGTGTTTGCGGAAAAAGTTTTGTATACTACCCTCAGTAGCGAGAGCTTCAGCTACCGTCACAGATTCAATGAATTGTAGGAATCCGTGCTTCGAACTTGTTGCTAATACTTTGTATGGAGTAAGTTTTAGATCTAGATTTTCTCTAAAAAAATATTCATAAATTTAAGAGCCTTGTAGAATTTTAATGAGAATTATCTAGTCAGGTAGCATAAAGTGTAAGAATTTTTAATAACTGTGTGAAATATGTAATAATGATAGGGCGAAATAAAAAATAAACGTAAACATAAACTTCTCTTTGCGAACCATTAAAATATTTCTATGATGGTAGTTGAATACAACATTGTACAAAAACTAGTTTAATAATTTAAAAAAGGATTTTTCTCAGCTTAGTGGCCATTTAAAGAAGTTTATGATCATTTCCAGAGAGGCTCTATCACTTACTAGAAAATTAGAATTTACATAATCTTCGTTTTCAGGAAGCTGAAACATTTTATCAGGCCATTTCAAGTAGTTACCTGGAGCATTTTGTAAAAACCCGTTTCCAGGATAGCCAGTGTACTTCAGAACAAGAACATTCTAGAGTAATCTGTCTTGGTCTTGGAAAAGGACGGAATGATGCGCAAGAGAGTGAAAACATCAGACCCTTCTTGAAGTCAAACTGAACGTTCTAGAGCCCCGCACGACAATGTAATGACGGTTGTGCGATAGTGATAAAAATTGTGAGATAAATCGTAACTTACCTCCTAAGCAATTTATCCATTAGGGTAATCATTTGAAGAATAAGTTGGTCTTGACGTAGATCATCTCCGTGTTTGAAGATGGCTTCGTACTCGCTTCCTTCTGACGTTAGAAACGTTAGCTTACACGGCATTAGAGCCGATTTGAAAAGGCTAGCCTTTTTGGCTACTATACCCTTAAAAATGTATTTGATTAAATTTTAATTAATATAACTAATATAATAGTCTAAACCAGTGATTCCCAAAGTTGTCTATATCGACACCTAGGGGTCTATGACAACCTGTAAGTGGTCTACGTCAGCGAAAAAAAATTTCCGGGTCCATGAAATGAAAAAGGGATATCAACACGTACACTGATAGTACCTATTTACTTGCATCATACTATCTTATAATATCAAAACTAATACATTATTTATAAAAGTACCTATGAAGTAATAAAAATAATATATATGTTTATAAAATTGTGTAAGTTGTAGGATGTTGATATTCGCTTTGTGGTCGCAATACATTTTGAACTTGTAAAAAAAATTTTAATTCAAATAATAAATGTATAAATTAATATGTGTTTTTACTTTAAGTTTTTAACACTAAACTTCACTACAGTTAGAAATTAACAGGAAATCAATATCAGGTAAGTAGGGTCTACCCAACACGGAAAAACATGGCAAGGGGTCTACGACACAAAAAAGTTTGGGGAACTCTGAAAAAAATTACATTGCTATCGAGCCATTGGCTGAAAGAACGACGCCAGCGGACTTTCGTTTTCCGTTTTTTTTATGGCCGGTTATATGTCGTTATAGGACCGGTTAATAACATCAATCAGTGTATCTACTTTTATTACTTATAAATTTTACCTTTATTGTAACGGTGGGATCTAGTGGAAACGGCATCGGTTCAAAGTTAGCAAAATTAAACTTGAACGCATCCGGATCAGCGAGCAAGTGTTGCAATCGTTCAGCTTTTCGATTCCGGTTGCCACTTTCTCTGGCCACACTTTTCACTAACTTTACGAGCTTATCTATGAACACTTGCTGTCGTGCGAGGAAATTTCGTATACGCTGGTAATCTGTGTTACCTGTGCATAAAGAAGATATTATTTTTTTATTTATAAGATAATTAGAGACGGTGCTTGTTTTTAAAGGAATTACGTATACTAATGTTTGTTAGTCATATAAAAAAATGCAACGATAAATAATATATTACATTGCTGAATTTGAATTACAATAACTGTTTAAATAATATATTTGAATATAATTTAATAAATATTTGTTTAATGTTATTAAATATTTACCATTTATGGCACCTCATGTGGGGTCCATCAGGTTAAACATTTTATCTATTCGCATTAATACAATACAGCTGTATTCAAAGCCTTAAAATTCATATATTTTTTATCTCAATATTAGGTATCATTAAACATTCTTAAAATTAAAAATATTTTATATAATTAGCTTTAATTCTTAAAACTGTTTTTTAGCTACTCCCGCTTTGGGCTTTGTATATAACCATACAGATATGGTACAATTAATAAGGAATATCCGACATAAACATATAAGGGACATGAAATATTTAGAAATTTTAGCATACCTTTAGCAAGTTGTTGTGAGAAGCTCCTCATCACAGCAAGATACATCCCCCTTGTTGGCATATCACGTGGGCCTGAATCAGTATCTGAGCACTCAATCAACAAATACCAGTAGAGGTAATTGGCTAGCACCAGGTTGTTACAGGCACGACTGATTAGAAAACTGGCAAGACTTTGTTCTTCTGGTTCCGGGTTTTCACTGGAAACAAAGACAAATTTAAATTCCTTACAATGTTGATATTTAAGCACAAGTCAACACGTATATCATAACATTCCTGGGTCGAATTTATAATGGCTGTCCGGATGTAACAGATATATAAATATTAAAAGTATCTGTTTTTATTAGCCTTCTGTGCCTGAAACACCCCATTGATCTAAGGCATACCGGTTGTCCCAGGATGTGTTAAATAAACACGAAAAAATGTTCGTCAGAGGTACAGTCGCGACTTGAACGTAGGTTTAGGAATCATAGGCTCTAGTCACTATATCTAAAAATAGAAAGAGAACATTTTATTTATTCTTGGTTCTCTGGGCTACAACGAGCCTTAGCTCGAGAAAGTACGCAGAGAAATCGCGCTTGTGATTGGCAGTACTTTAGCTTCAATGTACCTGATGGATACGTCAGAAAGCGACATCATTACTTCATGTGCCCCAAGCTAGGACAAACCTTCAGAAAAGGGCACATAATATGTACATATATTTAATTAATTAAATTAATACACCGAATCATAATGAAAAAGGTCCGTTGAGTGAACTGGAAAAAGCACTATTATTTGTTAGTGCCTATAGTAGTTAGTTAACTGTATTTTAATTATGTAGTTTCATATGTTTGTTTTTTTTGTTTCGTCTGTAGATTTAATTTACTTATTTTTCACTCTTCTCAATTTAGGGTTACCTGTTAAAGCAGGAGTGTTTAATAAATAAATAAATAATATATTCTTACTTAAAGTCTGTATTATTGTCGAGTGTCTCCGACGTGCCTGTCTCTGAAATCACGCTTTCGTCAGCGCCCTCTGAATGTCTGCTTGTCGTCGATGTTGACATCTCAGCAGACATACCTACTGTAATACATACACACGATAAGAAACTCAAAAACCTCTATTTAATTTCGTACGTCCCGCATAGGGCATAGGACAGGCAAATTTACTGAATAATAACCAAATCCGTACATTCATTTTACTATACCACTGAGGTCTCTTTCATCACAGCATTAACATAATTTATCAGAAAGACACAAATAAGCACTAGTAAAACCTATGAATTCTGTAGGCCGTTCAAACCTGGTTGACCTGGTTTTCAGTTAATTGCATCACCAAGGACATGTGACTATAGGTTTTTGTATTACGAATGAAGATGCAAATAAATTATAAAATATACATATCGTGTTTGTATGTGATCAGTTTCTGAACGACGTAATTTTTCTTATGACGAATGTAATTACATCTTAAACGATTGCATAATAAGGTTAAAAAATATGAGTGTTTATAATTCGAATTATGAGCGATATTTAAAATACTACGCCAGCACTCTGTAACCTTCAATAGAGACTGCAATAAAGACTTAAATGAGTTTTAATGCCGACATCAGCGCTACGGATATTGTAAGAACTACATAAATATTGCATAGACAATCCTCGAAATCTATTACTACTGGAAGTTACTGAGCACACCTAGAACACGTTTATTTTAATATTAATTTATGTGCTATGGTAAAAATCTCTCGTAGGCTTGTTGAACTGAAGGCAATATAGGTCTGTCATCTGCCTTATACAGAGAAAATATATTTACGAAAAACTTTACGAGGAGTGGTGGTGGTGATGCTTAATATTGTTATTATAATAGTAGTTATAGCGTGGAAGTATCGACGGACTTTATGGAGCTGGCTTGTGGCTTTGAATTTGCTATAATAATGTAATGTATGCAATTTATTAGCCTGTTAATACATTTATTTTATATATGTAAACATGTCCTTATCTTTGGAGGGTACTATTCATTCTAGTTCAATTTACGTCATGTAGAAAAGCTGTTTTATCTCTAAGGCATTGTCAGTAATTTTTTGATACAAATGTATAAGTATCTCGGCTTATGAGGTACTCGGTATTACAGATTTCGAAATCTTTTCGATTTTGTAATCTAATATGGGAATAACATACTCAATTGCTGTTTGTCACGTTTATTTGCTTTCATAAAGAAAAGGACAGCATTTTAGCTATTTCAAGAGTGTTGATATAAAAATAATAAACTTAGGAGGCTCATCTGACGTTAGGTGGAACCAGCTTTTTATGAATAGGCAATCTATCAGCAATATATTATATAGCAATATATCAAAATATATTGAAAGAGATGATTTTATTATTATGTAAATGAATTGAAAGAAAAATTATAACACTTGTTATACCACAGATTCATCTGAGAAGAATACCACAGAGTACACATGTAATACTAAGAGTAAACAACTATGGAAAGGCGGGACATTTGAATATTAGCTCAACAGAAAGTGTTTAGTTCATACTTTAACAATGTGAAGTGACACTTATGTTTATTGTGAATCAATATTAAATTCAAAGCTACGAGCACATTTTATATTAAGTATTATTAAACTTGGCTATTTTTTCCTAGATAATTCGTGTCTTAATAATAAGATTTTATCTCAAAAGTCCTAGTCTTTTTTGTTCAAAACAAATGTATAAGCCTTACCCGAGGCAGAGAGCAAAGTAGTTTGACTAGCCCGGTGTTGTGGCTTTCCTTCCCCATCCGAATACATTGCAACATCCTTGCCACATACACGGACGTATTCTGAACACATACATATATATAATAATTGATAGTACTAAATATCATTAATATACATTGTAGAAATTGGTTATAAAGGATTTTTAATGAGTCACACCAATAAAATGTTTCTATAAACATGCTTGTAAAAATAAATATATATTCCATAGAACAGTGTTGGGCCTCAGCTTGCCCCGTAAGGATAACACGTCGGCTGTCTACGCAATGGACGTTCTAACCCCCGAACCCAATAATTAAACCACAATCTATTCAATACTTTTTGTTTGTAAATATTTTTGTAAAGAAATGAATCATGTATTCTTTGGCTATATCTTCAGTGTATTTGTTTGTAATTATATATAATTATTTATGTTAGCTGTAGGATTACGAAATAAATAAATCTAATTGTTTCAATCTGAGATCAAACCCAACAAAGACAATTCATTTTTGGAGACGGATAGAATGCAATTTTTTCGCTCCATACACTCATATTTGTTTAAATCAATATAAACCAAATAAAGTAAATAAATCCGTACAAGTTATATTAAAATATATATGTCTATGTTATAAACTTATCAAATAGCTTTTTAATTATTTTAGAAATTTTAACTTACACCACTGTAAGTTAAAATTTTAAGATAGGATATTGGCACAGCTGAACTGTCATTTTCATACAAAGGTCCATGCACTCACACCGATCCGACCTACCATGGATAGCGTGTATCGAAAGATGGCTATTACAATCCGTCGATTGGTTATTGTCACATCAATATTAAGATTAATATGTCTATCTCAGATGATAAAAAATGGATTGAGAAAAGTTAACTAGGTTTGGGCCTAAGTGCGCATTAAGCACTCGCTCGGAGTAAATCGGCATGCCTAAGACTTAAAAAGTCGGCGGCGTGTTTTAGGCCCATAGGGCCGACCTACTTTCTCATTAGAAATGCAAGTGATCACGAGGATGCAGTAATTTGAGGCCCAGATCTAAAAGTCGACGACCAAAACCGGGTCAGACAGCTTTTTTAAGTTTGCCTTGCTTCCTGTGCCACTGCGATCGTGACGTCACAAGTTTGACGAAGGTCGTACTTTAATATCAGTAATTTCTCAAGATAGGAACGAAATATCTGTTTTTAATTTTCTTTGAAAATTTGACATTGGTGTGACTCATGATTAAAGTTAATTCGTACAGGGATGGAGCCGTGGAACGGGTATTTGCTAGATTTTGTTATATGTATAGACAAGTCGCGGGTACGACTAAAAACAAACTAGGTATATTTTATAAATTAAAAAAAAGAAACAGTATTAAACTAATTATATAGTTCATAACAATACACATAGTTCATACGACATTTATACTTTCTTTGGATATAAGCTACTTTTCGTCTTTCTCGGGTCAACTCGCTGATTAACCACTTCATATTGAACCATTTTATTTAACGATATTTTCCATTACCTACTGCTTTGCGGTCATACAAACTTTTGTATTGATTTTTTTCCTTTTCATATAAATAGGCACCAGTTGTTAATAAAAATGCAGTCGCGCATGTCCAATATACGCCTATTTGTTCTTTTCTCAAAAAAATATTGCAGAATATCATAAGGTAGTAAATAAAACCTAAAAACGAAGGTAGTTCAAAAATTTTAAATATTTCCTATGGTTTCATAAATTAAGCTTAATTATCTACCATCGATCAATATACTAAGTTGTTCAATGACACGTAACTATTAATTTTAATTTACCTTCATGTATTTCAAGGAAATCTTCATACTTCAGAGCTTGTACTAGTTGCAATAAGTACAGAAGCAAATCTTCATCGGGCGCTTGTTTTAGTCTTGATATCGCGTATCTAATTAAATTAAATTTCATAAATTAAATTGATTTTATTTTTGCGGGTATTTGACAAAATTTAAATGGGGGTATTTACAACTGTACGTAGCAGCATGTTTATGTAAATAATTATCTTGATAATAGCAATACAATTGTTGGCCTAATGAGTTTAAATAAGCATTACAAGTGCTTAGTATAAAAATGAAAATTATTACAAGAAAATGTATAAGCCAAAGTAATATTTTCTTAAATAAAATTAATTATATCAGTTGCAAAATATGTCAAATTAGTTGGGAGTTAAGATATTAATTGACAGCGAAACTCGATCGTAATTAAAACATAATCAAGCCATTCAACGATATTGACGAGTCAAATATATTTTCATTAAGCATATAAGAAGAAAATGTATTTAGATTGTATTTCAAATTAAATTTCATAGGTAAAATAGGTCATAATTCTAACCAAATATGTTATTAAAAATTCATATTTTACTTACTTCCTAACGGCGGCGTGAGAAAACTTTGGCGTTAGCAGTTCAAGGGCGTCTTCCACGTCCATTGGTGCCCATTGCTTCATCATAGATAATGCTTGGCGGACCTCGCCTGAAATCAAACCACTCCAAATAAATACACAAAAATTAAAAACTCTTGCTAAATAGTTACAACGATTAGATATAGGTAATTAACGTTTAAACATGCTGGTCACTTCAATTTAAAAATAAAACGTGCTAAAATCTTTTTGGAGTTTTTTTGACAATCTGACATTCTAAATTTGAAAATTTTAACTTTTATTTATTTTATTCGATTTTTGAAATATATAAGACAAATTTTACATATTTCCATGAAAGGAATGTTTTGAAATTAAATCATTGTTTAACCTATCCATCTAGTTTCAAGAAGAAGATAATATATAATTACAGACAAGAACATAAGAGCTTTTAAACAATTACTATTTAACAATTAAAATGACCTATTCGAATTTTTAATTTATTAGAAATTTTAAATTAATAGATTCGTAGAATTTAGTTAAACCATTATAATTTGTACCTGGTCGGTTCCAATTGACGCATTCTAAGAATTTTGTTAACGCTCTTCTATGTGATGACAAATAGAATCTGAAAGTGAATACATTTCACAATAAATAGCAGAAAAAAAAATAGAGATAGGATTAATTTCAATCACATGTCGCTTATACTATCTGTATAGCACGCAAATCGTTTGAAGTCAGTCAGTCGTCAGATAAATCCTATATTAAGTCTCTGTCTGTCGTCTAATCTCCATATACGGTGAACCAAGCATGGAAGATGCTTTAAATTTACTTTTAAATACAATTAAAGGCATTTTTGGATAATTTAAATGTAAATGAGAGCAGCGTTGGCCTAGTGGCTTCAACGTGCGACTCTCATACCTGAGGTCGTAGGTTCGATCCCCGGCTGTGCACCAATGGACTTTCTGTCTATGTGCGCATTTAACATTTGCTCGAACGGTAAAGGAAAATATCGTGAGGAAACCGACATCTCTTAGACCCAAAATGACGACAAAGTGTGTCAGGCAGTGGAGGCTGATCACCTACTTGCCTATTAGATTTAAAAATGATCATGAAATATAAATATTAAAGAGGCCACTGATTTTATTTATTATTATTATTTTTAAGTGTAAAATGAACTCTTTTAAAAGCGTGATACTTCTAGCATGAGGCAGTGACATTCCACAATATCACGTTTTGGCCACAGACTTGACATTTAGAAGGAGTCGATTCTCACTTAATATGATATATATTAATCACACGCCCAAGCATAAGGCTTGCGGTGCCAAACATCTATTCGGTGTATATGACTATGATATCTATGTCAAAATCTATCATGTATTTCACGGGAGTCATAATTCACCCAATATCAGAAATCGAACTTCCGGATAACAGTTCTATATTCAAAATACAAATCGTAATTAATACGACCCGTTTTAGTAGAATACCTACGCCCTATAAAATATTTACGTGTAGTAATTATGATAATTATAATAAACGAGTTTGAAAATAAGTTTGTTTATCCATATATTTTTTAATTGCTTTGAAATGCGACACACTTTTTGGTCGTTTTTTATACTTTGTAGTAAATAAATGATGTACCGATATTTCCATATAAGGTCCTGCTCATCCGCGGACAACGGTGCGGCGGGTGCACTAAGTATGGCAGCAAGACGATCCCGTTCAGCCGCTGAGGGCTTCGCGTCCCTTGCTGGTGCTACACCACGCACTGAACGAGCCAGGCGATGCTGCTTGCTTTCTACCAAGTTTTCCTATGAAGAAAAATTACTGCCTCATTGCTTTATTTCCTTACGTGTTTACACAAAAATTACGTTCAAGCGTTCAAGTTTTACGTCACGCAATTTTTGGAGATTCTCGACCGAAACGTTTTCTGAATCCAGTAGTAAAACGTTTCGTTACCACCCACCCAGTGACTCATTAAAGCTAAAATTTGCCATTTATGGTTTGTAAAGAATCAGAAAGTAAAGAAAAATACTTGAACGAATGCCGTAGTTGTAGGTAGGAACGTATTGTCAATGACCTGATGTCTCGAGACGCCGATTCCATCGATCTATGCATTGTCTATGATTTTATTAGGGTGCTTCGTTATATGATATAATCGAGTCTAAGGAAGACACATTAATAATCATGTAAATATAAATCTACCTGTAGTATTTCGTAATCAGGCACGGTAACGACTTCTGCCTGTGCACGGAACTGGTACATCTCGTCGCCATCTTGCTCGTAGTAAACAACTGCATGCTATAAAAAAAACAACAGCGCTATGTTGTTTAATAAAATTAATAAAATATTTTTAAAAAAATGCCGTGAGTAACCTAACAACCAGTTACACATATATAAACAAATGTAACAAAATGTAAACAATCCTCGCACACTTGAAGTCAATATGTGCCCTTTAGTTTTTTCCACACTCATAAATTGTAATTTTCCGATAATGTCCAAAAAGGTCGACTACACTTGAACCTTTAGATAGGCCAAGTAAGTTATTGTTAGCGTGGCAACCCTAATTTTATAATATAAGTCCATATTAATCTATATATATAAAAGAAAGTCGTGTTAGTTACACCACTTATAACTCAAGAACGAAAGAACAGATTTGAGTGAAAATTGGTATGGAGGTAGCTTAGAGCCAGGAGACGGACATAGGATACTTTTTATCCCGTTCGACAGCGTTCCTGTGGGACTTGACATGAAACGTCAGTCACTATAAAAAGTGGTATAACAAATAAGAATCAGACTTGGAATAATAAAACGCAAATGATAGCTATGTAATTGACGTATAATGACAGCTATGTAATGACGTATATATGACAATTTGATATTTGTAAGAAATCAATATTCAAAATATTTCTATTAAATAAATACGTTTAATTATTTTTACAATTTACAATTTAATTATAATGATAGTGCTATTGCCCATTCGTATAAACAGTGAAGAGAACTATAAAACTCGGTATTGTCGTATGTATACAGTTCATCCAAAGAATGATGAATGTTTCTATTTGTTGTTGTTGTCGAATGACGCATTTAATCGAGTATTGGAACGGGAACGTGAATATGATCACCAGGAATTAGATTTAGTAGTTCAAACGAATGTACCCCTGTTGAAATACCAACAAAAGGAAGTTTATGATACTTTAATGAAGGCAAACGATGATGAAAATGGTGGTTTATATTTCCTAGATGCCCTTGGTGGAACTGGCAAGACATTCCTCATGTCATTAGTTTTAGCAACTGTTCGGGCGAGATCCAACATAGCGGTTGCAGTTGCTTCTTCTGAAATAGCAGCCACATTGTTAGAAAGATGCCGTACGGCTCATTCAGAATTAAAATTACCGTTAAATCTTCAAACTATTGGAGAACCAACGTGTAATATTGCAAAACTCTCAGCAATGGCCAAAGTTTTAGCGGCATCGAAAATCATCATCTGGGACGAATGCACAATGGCGCATAAACGTGCATTGGAAGCACTTAACCGAACATTAAAAGATTTACGCAATGAATCGAGATGTTTTGGAGGAGCAATGATTTTACTGTCTGGCGATTTCCGCCAAATACTGCCAGTAATTCCAAGATCTACGGCTGTCGACGAAATAAACGCTTGCCTCAAATCGTCAAATCTATGGCGCTATGTGACGAAACTGCAGCTGACAACAAACATGAGAGTTACATTGCTTACTGATAAAAAAGAAGAAAAAGAATAAAGATGTAGATGACCTGAACTACATAATGGTATGCGTTTGGTGGTTAGAAAATTGAAGAACAATGTAATTTACGCTACGATAATGATAGGAAAATTCAAAGGTGAGGAAGTTCTTATTCCGAGGATCCCGATGATCCCAACCGATATGCCGTTTGAATTTAAAAGACTTCAATTTCCGATACGTCTTGCATTTGCCATGACCATCAACAAATCACAAGGCCAATCCTTAAAAGTTTGTGGTTTAAATCTAGAACATTCATGTTTTTCCCATGGTCAATTATACGTGGCATGTTCACGGGTCGGAAGACCATCAGCGTTGTTTGTTTTTGCGCCTGATAATAAAACAAAAAATGAAAAAATGTGTATCACAAGGTACTTAAGGGAAGAGCAACCTATGTACTAAAATACAGAAATAATAATGAATGATTAATGTAGGTATTTAATTTTTTTGTATTTTTTCCAATAAAAAAACCCAAACTGCTTATTTATTGCCATTAAGGCGGAACAAAGTTCGCCAGGTCAGCTAGTATATTATATAAGTATAATAGTCATTAAAATCAGTTATTACCCATGATAAAAGTTGAAAAACTCTGTTTGAGGCTGGGGAACAACTGATTTTAATAGCCGAGTGGTCGAGTCGAAGAGTCGATTAACATAATATATTATATGAACATATCCACCAAAAAACGGTAAAATTTTTGTGCAGTTGATGTTTCTAATGTCTTGGCTTATTAGGGTTTAAAAGATTCATAAGATTTAATAAGCGAAGTTCGGTTTAATTTTTTTAATGGTTTTATTTTTTTTAGTGATAAAAAATCTAAAGGGCAAGAATGTGAAACAAAGGAGCACCTACTATAGATAATCAAAGGAAACACGTCATTGTTCGGTTTATTTAAGAGCATTTCCGGTTGAATCGCAGACGCTTTTCAAATTTCGATCCATCTATCCGTTTGACCAATGACAAACGTAAGGCGACATTCTATCGTTTAGTCTTCATTTAACATTTTCCCTTATACTATCTCATGTATTAAAAACACTTACTAAATTTATAAACCTTGCAACTGTTAATACTATTACTTCCCCAATTATATTTTTTAATGCTTTACAAGGATTTTATAATATCAAGTTTAAATTTAAAAAAAAAATATCTTTATTTATGGAAAGTTATTTTTATACATTCATTTACGGAAATTAAAATAAACCGGTTATTAGAGCCATTTCGGTCCCTGATAACAAGTTAAACCATATAAGTGTGTCATTAACCCGTGAATAATTAAGGATTCTTCAAATTCTTCGTAATAAAATTCATACAATATTAGAATAAGTTTTTAATGTATTTATTGCATTTGCGCTTACTATTAATCAAAACAATGGCGCTTTCGTTTCATAGCTAAAGAGAGATCTTGTCGCGTGAATGTGATTGGTCTAGTGATACTATTAATTTTAAATTCTCATTTTCGCCTTCATGTATCATTTTAAAAGAATACGTGCAGGCGATACATCCATTTACGATGTCACAGATTTCTTATCTGTTTTGCCATCATTTGTTTTGTCTAATAAACAACTAATCAGCCTTCAACACGTTGTCGACTTTATGAGTTTGACGATGTTACACTCGTTACGAGTGTTAACACATTAAGTGCTCTTTTCTTGGGTCCGAGTGGAGCGGTGCCATAGTACCGGTGCCGCCCACTCGGCTCCGTGCGAGCGTCCCGTTCATATTTTTAAACTATTGCTATTCCCAGCTCTCGAATCCGAGTATTCACCACCCCTTAAGTATACAAATCACACGCAAAAATAAATTATCTGCAGATACAGCTAAACGGGTATTCCTTGAAATATTAACAAAATGACAGTGCTGAAGATAAAAATTACTTACATCGACGCCATCTATCTGAATGGTCGGAAATTCAATCATGAGGTACATATAATTAGAATTTCTCTTCTCCTTCTCATTTATCATCTCAATCTCCCTGAAGGTCAGCCGGTCTAGCCAGTCCACCTGTAATACAAACGAGTAGAGAGAATGAGACGAGAATATATAACTATTTCTTTAGCAATATTATTAGTATAGAAAGACACGTTTAATTTATCTATATTATAAATATGCATCTATTATGCATTATTTAACGCCATTAAAGTGGTTTTAGCTACCTTACAATAAACAAGTTTAACTGAGAATTTTCTAGAATTCAATAAGAAAAAATAAACAACTTTTACTTAACGCTATTGATATTCATATGTCAATTATTTATTATATAAAAATAATATACCTTTATTTAGATATATTTTATATTTACAAATATAAGAAGTATATAATATATAATTAACTATTGTAGGATACAGCATTCTCCCGGACAAGGTCCTCCTACTTTTGATCGAACAACATAAGAAAAATTAATTAATTTAACAAAAGAAAAGGATCTTGAACATTCGCGTATGACATCACGCAAACTCGTTTTATGTTGTTGACCTTATAAATGTTTATAAACATAGCATTGCATAAGCGACCCGTGTGGCCCTAATATATATACATATATGAATCGGAACCACTTCCTGAATACTTTCGGAAATGTGCAACTGCGTCATAGATCTTACTAGAATCGTCATTTAAGTAAGATGTGTTATTAACAAATTTTTTCAAAGAAATGTTCTAAAAGGATTTTAATGATACCTCACAAAGATATCCTACAAGTCTTTACTAATTAGCAATTAAGCAGTTAAACGACTGGCATTCATCCTATGACAGTTTACGCACACAAAGGCATCGTTAAACATCAAAGTCTTTTTTGGTCCAAGGGCTGTTCAATTAAAAGTAAATGGATGTCTAGTAAGACGTAATTATATTTAAGTACATTTATTTTTATTTTTCTTCGTCTTTCAGGTTTATACATGTTTTACGTATTTTTTTTAAACAGAAATTCCTTAAATAAAATTCTGATCTTATTATCCTACTACTACACAAACAAATTATAGAACTTGTGACAGTTCACTCAACGGACAATAAAAAATGTCCGTTAATGTATGTAATTTGTTAACTAAATTAATACACCGAATCATGTGCCCTCTTCAGAAGGTTAATCCTAGCTGTGGGCACAGGAAGTAACAGCGGACGCTGTCGCTTTCTGACGTATCCGTCAGGTACATAGAAGCTAAGGTACTGAAGTACTGTCGAATGAATATCCTTGCCATGTAACAATTTCATGAAGTACATCACAAGCGCGAATTCTCGGCAAACTCTAACATCGTTGTAGCACACATAACCAAGAATAAATAATGAGACATATAAGATAGATGTGCCTCAAAAATTTGTTTTGTACCCGCTTCAACATCACCTTATACTTAATTTCATATTTCACAAATAGTGACACGATTCAGGGTAATGTGCGTTCTTAGCTTGATCTCAGCAAACAGACACGCAGCCTTGGTATATGGAGGAGAATGAACTTTTAATGTTGGTCAGGTCTTGATTTACTAAGTTTTCGAGCCGGCATATTTAACAACCGCGAAATCTTGAATTCTATCGCTATATAAGAACACGTTCTGACACGATGCATATGTTTGCGTCGGGCTTTCTATTTTTTTAATAAAAGAGACTATAAATATATTATCATACATATTATAATGTCTCAGTCTCTCTTAATACTCATTGAACACCCTTCTCACCAACACTATTGTCTAATTCATACAAAAGTTTTCCAATTTCCCTCTTCATATCTCCCCTCATATAGTTTTATATATTGAACTACAAGAACGAAATAATAAGTAAGAGTAATAAACTGTTGTATAAAATACTTTTTTGAGAGGAAAAGAAACTACGAAGATATCAGAATCATGAATACTTTCTCCAACTCCTATCACTTTCGAAATCACTCGTAATTAATGCGCAAGCGACGTACTCTAAACCTCTCTCTACTCTTAATGCTCATTGTGTAATTTAACAAAATTATCATAGAATAAATATAGGTGCTGAGTTTGAGCAAAATTCGTATATGGGCTTAAGCCACCTGAGACTTTTCTAAATTTGAAATTCAAACCGAAAACAAAAGAAACGCCTATTAAATCGACTATGTGTACAAATTTTATACTTCAAGAATATGCTACTTTTTATTCTTATTGTAAAAATAATATATTTATTTAAATACTGACCTTAGGTATATGCCCATTGCGATGTTTTTTGGCCAACTTCGCCAATCGCTGCATCTGCTCCTTGCCCCTATCCGGCGCTTTTCCTGGAGTTTTTTCACTTCCTTCCATCCCAGGCCACACCCGAAGATCAAACATACCCTTTGGAATAGACCTCCACACGCTTAGCCATCTCACTAGTTGTAAATAACATCTTTTGCACACTTTTAAAGTACTACCGGCGTTACCCATCTTCACTAAATTACAGTTTCATTTTTAATCTAGAATAAAGGTATCTTTATATTGTGTTTAAAACACTTTTTGTTTTTTCCATACATTTAACGGTCTCTTTGAACGCAAATGAAGAACTGACCGAGAGCTAATGATAAGAGAGGTCAGGCTAAAGCAATTATAATGGGCGTGTCCTTATCTTTATATTAAACTTAGCCTTTGTAATATGAATATTGCCGTAGAAGGAAAATTTTCAGACATTAACCATTATTATGTCGATAGATTTTAGTTGATTATATTTAAGTGCAAAATTAACATAAAAAGCATGCTATAATTAGATGTTAACTCTTCACTAGGTAATTCGATGTTTTTGTAAATATCACTTTAAAAAAAAATTAAATAAGCAACAAAACTGCGTAATCTTCAGCTAAAGTAAGTAAAAATGTATGGACATTAATGTGTTCGAATTATAAAAACAAGATATTGATTGTCAATAAAGATAACAATTAACATTTTCACCGTGATCAAAAATCCTTTTAAAAACCCGTAATACATAGCTAGTCTACCTATGTATTTAAAACTTTTGCAAAGGAGCAAGAGAGCCTTGAACATTCGCATTCACGAGTTATTTTACTAAAATGGAAACTGGTGTACCCACACTTCCTAATTTTGCATAATAATCAATAATATTTCTTGTAACCAATAAAAAATTTGATGCGAATTTATACACAATTTTTATTTCACTTTAAATTTTTTACAATGTAAATATTTTTTAAATCTATGCCTTCCTTTAACTAAATATGAACTAACAAAATCACGCACTAACTATGTTTTCGTTTTCTCATATAAGTCGTATTTAGTTTTTAACAGTCTAAGGATTAAGCACTTTCGAGTGCATCGTGTCGCGGCGACAAAAATACTGACGCCCGTTAATAAACTTAATCCATGCAAACTTAACTTAATACTGGTTTGGAACTTTGTTTGCATAATAAAGCTATCGATTTTAAATGATGATCATTTGCAAAATCATAGCTATGGATGTAGGCACATGCAGTTTATTTATCGGTGATCTATGGGTGATCGTGTATTCTAAAATTCACTCAATAACGAAATCATAAAACACTATTAAAATGTGAATCAGTATTCCTATAATATACAACCCTCAACTAACATCTCGTAATTAGAAATTTATACGGTAGAATGTGTCAAAACTCAAAAAATTACCTTCAATTATCTATACTTAAAGTTTTATTAAGATAACTACTGTAATAGGACGTGAAAATGACCCAACATGTAATTCGGAGATATAGTTTCGTAAAATAAAACTTTTACTTTTAAAATAAAATATTTCCTAACCTTGTAAAAAATGGGACTTAGCCTGAAGAATTGGCTATAGCAAATTGTTACACTGATACAAGCATCCTTTGTTTCAAAAAATATTTTATTATTATTGCTCATATATATATTGATTTTACTTGTCTCAAGACATGTCAATGTCTCACACCAAAACTACTACTAACTGCTTGAACTTTACATGCAAAATTAATAGTTCTTAGAGTAATTAAGCCAACACTTTAAAAGTTATTGATACACTTACAAATCTTATAGAAATTGAATAGATCTTAAAATTTTTAACATTATTACAGCTGAATGATAATTCAACTAAATTTTGAGTATAATATGGAGTCTTTAGAAACTTACCTGTCGTAGCATGCCATGTTTCCCAAACAATGAGATGGTTGTACCTCCCACAACCATCACTTTGCCAGGTCCAGCACAGTCATAGATGGTCATTGCAAGTATAGCATTCCGTGGCAGGTCACTGTAATATACGGGAAGAGTCACCCATTCATTCCAGCTGTGAAGAAAAGTTAATTAGAACTTTTTTTCTGAATAAGGTGTATATATAAACTCGCCAACTATGCTGATTTTAAAAGTATTACTGATTACCAATAGTTTCCTATTGTGTAAAATGTTATATTAATTGTCATTATTGAGAAATATCTGTCTTAATTTTTAATTAAGTAAAATTAAATTAATAATCCTACATCTAAATTGATAAATTATTTTGTTTCAAATTTTGTTAGTTTGGCAAAATTGGCCTTTATTGCCTTTTCCCTTCCTGCCTCAGACAAATAAGTAGTAGTTATTTAGGATTAGATGTAGGATTATTTTTCAGTATCCTATTGATACATCTATTCAACAAATATTTAAAAATAGAAAAGATAGATAAAAATTAAGATAGATATTTCTCAATAATGACAATTAATATAACATTTTACACAATAGGAAACTATTGGTAATCAGTAATACTTTTAAAATCAGCATAGTTGGTGAGTTTATATATACACCTAATTCAGAAAATAATGGCTATAATTTCTACAGAATTCATATACTTATGATGATCTTAAGACTTACTTCCATCTATTTGTAAAAGCCTTGTATGATGTTGTGACTGGCAATGCAAGAGGTACTCCTTCACATAGCACTTGACATGTTACATACAAGTCTGAGCAACCTTCTTGATAAAGCCCAGAAAATTTAAGCATTGGATCTGATAGAAGCATATCATATTCTGGTTTTGCACGCTTTCCTTCAAGTGTCCCACTTAGTATGTAAAAAAAAATAAGACAGCATGTTGATTGAAGCTTTAATTAAATTAGCAATTTACGATTAACACAATTATGTATGAAGAGTATTTAGAAAATGTAAACTTACATCTTTATTTCTACTTTATGATCTAATGACGAGCTATAAACGTAATAGAATTTATCGTCTATTTCGTTCATTTTAATTGACTACCTAAATATACCCTGATGAATGATGAGTTAAGCCAAAACACCAGCAACCGATTTATTCAAAAATTATTTTTATATTAGTAGATTTCATATCATCTACGAGGCATAAATTAATTATCACAATTTTCTCAAATATCATTTCTTGTTTTCAAAACAATTTATTCACTTTGGTGATTGGTCTTTGTTGACATACCTGAAATTAAAAAATTATGTGACACTTGACTGATTTCAAACCACAGTCTAGCCACAGGAGTCATAAGACATAAGTCTCATTTTTGAAAATCAACATAAATGATATTAATTAGTCATATTTTATTTTTCTTATCTACCCGACTACACATACTTACACTATAATCTAGTATAAATATTCATAATTCCATACAGTACTAAGCATCTTGGCATTTTGACTAAATCCCCAGACAACTTGGTGTTTTAGACAAAATCACTTCGACAATCTTGATCCACGATGATAACGGTAAACGATTTTGTCATTAACTCGCACTTTGTTATATGACTATTTTTATATTACTACTAGACACCCGCTAAATAGCGTGTGCCTAGCTTCCATTGAAAAACATTAATTTATCTTTGTTGTCGCATTAGGCCGGCGCAAAAAAATAAAGGTCTATATTTTTTTATGCTATGTTTATAAGCTAGATCGTACTTCAAAATTCTAATCAGATAATTGTTTGTTTTCATGTTTACATGTCGGCGATCTGGCTACTTGATAATGTCAATTGTCAATTATGAGATGTCATTGCCACCAATGACATTGATGCATTATATTTATATTTATTATTTTAAGACTAAGGTAAATGTTTTTTTTAGTATTAATAATTAATAAGTTATCACTTTTAAAATCTCATGTAACACGTTTAACCTAGTGTTTACAAAGTTCTAATTTAATAGATTAACGCACTTATGATTAACATATAAATATTTATGTTTAAGAAGATTTGCTTATTTCAAAGGTATCGTATGAGCACATCGATTAAAAAATCCTTATATTTGCAACACAATTTTAAAGTGTGATATCTCTTCATAGGATAATGACGAAATTACTGGAATGGGTGTCCGCAGCATCTGCATTCTTTGCAATATGGTACTCCTTAATTGGTGGATATGTGAAACATCCAATTATCGAAAATAATATGGATCTTATTCTTATTTCACCTATTATTTTTTTGATACTGTTTGGGGTTTATGCTGTAACAGTTGTTTTATACCGAGTATTTACTTTTAATAATTGTGAAGCAGCATTTTTGGAACTACAGAAGCAGATCAAAGAAGCTAATACAGAATTAACTGCAAAAGGACTGAAATGGTAGCTTGTAAGTATAGTAAATGAAGTTTTAAATGTTTTTATTTTTTATTAAAAAACAGCCTGACTATTATTTTGGAACCTTGAAAATAACTAAAATAGACCTATATGTAAAAAATATATTATTATTGTAAAATAATGACTACACAAAGCTGTATACACTCACTTTTTGTAAAAAAAAATGTTAGTACTTTATTTAAAAATTTAATACTGCTGTTGAAAAGTTGGGCTGAAATTAATATTTATATAAAAAAATTGATAGGAAACTTGTAAGATTCCATAAATTTTGCATTCCATGTGTTATTATTATCTATACATAAAAGCAGCCATAGTGCTCCTGGTCAAATTATAGACTAAATACATTTTTTGTAGCTATCAACAACAAATTATTGTTGTATGTATGGATTATAAAATGGATTAAGTAAATAAAAAACATAAGTAAGAAATAGCTAATGTTTTATTTATCAAGCTAATCATAAGATTTATTTACAATATTAGTATGGTAACTTAATAAGCGCTTTTGGCTTTACAAAACTTATAATGAACAATAACATATAATAAAAATAATATTTTTCTTTTATTAGGTCATGTACATTTGGTTGTTTATAATTTAATTATATTTCAAATATCATCTAAAAACCTATAAATTATGTAACTGAAATTAATCTGTTATTCCACAATAACAGGGCACATATTAAATATGTATAGTCTTAAGTATTCAATAAATTATATTATACTTAGAAATGAATAAACTGTATGTACAATAATTTACAATATATAATTTTTGTTGAAATCTTTGTGACATGTGTTTTCAAATATATTGAATATCTTATAAATATTGCTATTTCTAATATACTGTAGTTCAAAATGGTTTCTGTAATTTAAAAAATTCATAGAAATAAATTATGCATGTTATACAACATATAAATAAAATCGATGTACTCTTAAAGCTGTATTATGCCACACATCATCAAGGATCAGGCTTGTTTACTTGCTACACCAGAATGCAGATGACGACATGATTTTTATAGATACATACAAACAATTATTTAATTCAAGTATCAGATTTGGATGAAAAAGTTTTAAATAGCCAAAATGTAATTTTTAAAGTTTTTTTGCACTTACAAAACTACAGGCATTTTAAAGCTATATTTAAATTTCAAAAGTATCTATCTACATGTAAATTATTCAATGGAAATTCTTTCATGCATAGAGATTAAATAGAATGAAATATATTTGAAATCCGATTACTAGAATATTCTGTCCTCTTTTCTCTTCTATGTCTATTGTTTTTTTACAAATCAGTTCAACCCCATATAATATGTACATTGGACATAAAATTTACTAGTTTTCATTAATTTGTAAGTATTGGGTAAGTCGTTCTCGAGTTGGGTCTATTGTTTTCTTAGTGAACTAAGAGCAGAAAATGATGGCAGATATATACATGAGTTTACAGATCATGACCTTACAATGGCCTTCACATGACTAGGATCCACTAATATACCTAATAATTGCTTTTAATTATATATCATGTAGATTGATTAAAATAGGTTAGGCAGATTTTAAATAACTATTTAAGAAGATTGTTAGGAAAATTTCTATTTAAATATTTAAAGTTCGCGCTTGTTGCGTTGCCTTATTTCATTCTCAACATGCATAGACTAAAGTAAAGTATGTCGTTTCACACAATTTTCCCTGAAGAAGTTATGAATAAAAATTGCATTACTTTATTACTACTGCGTAAACACCTTACCGGAAACTATTACCTGGCTGACATAATTTGCATTTGATGCCAGTCTAACATTCTGTGCTTTAGCTTCCTATTACAATTCGAAACTAAAATTAAAGGCTTAGTGGAAACTAGTCTGAATACTACAAATGTTACTTAAAATTGGTCCAAAATTACTTACCTAATTATTATCTGCATAATAAATGGTGCACCGAATATTGACGTGATATATTATGTATAGGAAATCAAAAATACTAGCGGAGAAGTACAGGAATTTCTTAAGGAAAATGGACATTTCGACCCAAAACATCTTTCACGTTTATGCGCATTTCTGTTTTCATCTTTCCGTACTCTATAGTAATTGGATAACTGGATTTAATAGTTACAAATAAAATCTATATTACTATCACGTACGGCGTAGGCACTACACCGATAAATCAGTATTTTCCAGAACGCTTTGGCGAACAACTGGGCTGAGTAATCTTACCTAGTCGGATTTATTAAAACCCGGTGAGGCTTAATGGAAAGTTCATTCCACAGTGACTGATACAGACGGTAGAAAACTTGTCAAACTTTTTGTAACATTCTCTAGGCAATCTCAATAACTTAGAGATTTGTCTCACGTCAAGTACAATTGTAACTAACATATAATTGTACTTTTAGGTATCGTTATATTATTGTTATAAGTCATTGAGTTTGATACATTATTGCCTCAAACGGATTGGTCTCATTTGAATGCCAGTTTGTCATTCCACTTTTCATACTAGACAAGAGATGGCCACTAGTAGTAAGATGCCGATAGGAGTTAGTTGTGCAGCTGAAGAATGCCCCGAAAGAATGAGGGCTCGGAGGCGCTGCCGTTCCTGGTAGCGTTTGTCCTCTCCCGGTGGATCGAGACATTCGAATTCACAGCACCTCTCGCCGACGCGGAAATTTTTGCAGAACTAAAATAGAAAGTTAATTTACTACAGAATATGCACTGTTTAAAAACGAAGTATATTTCAATAACTTGTGTGTAAGTAAGTTTCATTTTGATGTTTTGTATGCAGTTAATTCTAAGCGAGTAGTATCAAAGTTCTTGAGCACAAAACGCTGATCAACTATGTGTCGAAAGATAAAGCAAACCGTCCAAACGGTGCACAGATGCCTCATTTGAATTGAATTTGTATAACAAAGTAATTACTTGACAAATACTTACATATGGTGGGTCGCAGTAAATAGCCTTACACCACATCGGCTCTGAATGATAGCAGACACAAATGGAGCAGACTCCAGGCCCTGGCACATATAGCAGCCCATGAGGGATTGTCTTACCTTCCCAATCCACGCAGTCTTCTTCCATACACTCTGGAAACAGATTTTAATAAATGCATTAAAAATACGCTATAGATTTACATATTGCCGCATTATGTCTTCATTACGTTCGATTCTATTTGAAACAATAAATACTACAAATCTGTAAACCAGGCCAGGAAGATCACTTAAAGAAAGTATCATTGAACCAGATGCAGTTTGTCTGCTCGTAGAGCTTGGCACATTCGCTGGCTTCAAACATAGACAAGATTTAAGATACATACTATTAGGAATACAGCCTAAATACTATGTTATACGTAACTACGAAGGTAATTACTTCTTTTGTCGTCAAAGCCACTTACACGTGACCTATTTAAATACCTTACGTGATTTATTACACGTTTACCTAGAGTAGGTTCTTTTGTATAGTTGTAATTAGAATAACCTTTAAACCTTATTTTTGTTTGTAAAAAATGGCTATTGGTATTTAATTACTTAAAGGAATAGGTAAAGGCACAATTGTTTATTACTAAGAGGCATATGAGCCTGATATTATAATAAATAAATAATTATTATTATGTCTAGAAATTACGATACTTATAGATACCAGCTTAAAGAAAACTTAGGTAATAACTTCTATCTTGATTCTAGAGTAAAAGCTAATCTTGTTAACAACGAAGTTGTTTATCTAATTGACCTTTCGTTAATGCGGACTTGTCTATTACTATATTAAGTAAGATTGTTTTATTATTTATAGTTAGAGTAAACGTCAAGAACGCATTGCGTCAACCGCACGTTTGCGAAGGACTTTTGCAAACCTAAAAAGACCGTAGAGCCGATGGAATCGATGGTTTTGAATTTTTGGGTTAAGATTGCATCGTAAGTATGTATGTAAGTTTGTTTGTATGTTATTGACGTAAAAAATAAGTATGTTTTTACGCCTATAAAGACTGTTTACTTTTAAAATCTCAATTGTTTGTTGCATATCATAAAAACAATGCGACAGGCCATTACGAAGCTTGCTGTAAAAAATGTCGTTTTGAACTTAATAAAATTAAAATAGTTTTAAAAGTTTGTTACTGTAACAATACCCTATTCCTTATTTTGTCGTTAAAATAGACACCCCATTTCAACTGTTTATTTTCATAACGTAACATAATCTAGTAATAAATATGCAAGTTTATGTGTGATAGTAAAATAACGTTCATTAAAGAAGGACGTTAAAGTTTAAAATAATCAAGTTTCTTTACAACCATCAACTACGTGAAAGCGGTTTTCTTCTTGGTCGTTAGGTTTTGAACATATTTAGACATTGTTATCGTTAAGATTTACTTACATTGAGTCTTAGGATCTGAAGAACTTGTACATGGTTGCTTCTATCGACTCTTATAACTATGTATTTAGTCTTGAATTTTATCTGATAATTTCAACACAGTGTAAGCAAATCATAACAATAAATCACAAGTTTAGTTTTACAAACAAATAAATTGGTTTACGCATAGGTGTACGTGTCACCGAACGTAACAAATCATGGGTTCTAAAATAAAAAAATAATGGCCAAAAATCAAACAATCAACAGAAGAGAATGTAATAGCTCATTTACAAGGCTTACCAGTACAAATTGCAAACAACAAGGCTTCTTACCAATTTGTCATATTTGACTTTTGGATGGCTGATTTTAATAATAGTAATATTACCTCAAAACCTATTTTCAATAGCTTTATCGCTGGTAGTTCTACCTGGCTTTTCCTGGTTCAAATTTTAAGTTAGGTGAGTATTGAAATCGGCTTGCTATTGAATCACTTAGCCTGTTCTTATCGTTGTCTCTAATAAGATAATGGTTATTTTAATCTCTTTGCCCTTCTGCTTACTTAAGATGTTCTTACATTTTCGACATTTTCCAGAACGTTATTACCCAAGTTTAGCAATACTTAATTGTCATTTGAATTGTATTATAAACAATAATTGGAGTCGTTTTCTCGCAATCCAATTACGCGGAAGATTAGCAATAGCATTGTGTAAAGTGACGATAAAACAGGGCTTCGCTGGTCACCCGCCATTTCAAATTTGTATATGCAAATTGAGGACTGTTACGGGCAATTTACAGACCGCTGTACGAATGTTCTAATTTAGTAATTGGCAACGTTTGTCTTTAGCTTAACTAAGCATCAATATCCTTGAATATAATGAATCGTAAATAAATAAACGGCGAACGTCCGATACTAAAATTCAGCTGCAGGTACAACAACTTTGAATACTCTCCATAAAAGATGCATAGAGACCCCACATTTCTACGCAACGCCAGGGGATGAAGCCGCTCGGAAAGTGGTGGTCAACGATTCCAATCGCTCATCGTTGACGGAGGTCCCACCCACCGGTGGAAACGGTACTACATGTGGGGCCGAATTTGGTTTTATAGAGTGGCCTGGATTGAAGTACCGTCTCGCCTTGAAATATCAGAATAGTATTGCATAGGTGAACGCTGTGAAGTCTAAGCTAAAATGCTTTTAAATTCGTTTGTAGTAGGAATTCTTATCCTGAAGTTCTTAAGCTTAAACTATGGAATCGATTTCATTGAGGTTTCAACCAATAAAAATCACCGATTTTCAATGATTTTATTAAATGTGTAACATGTAATAGGACATTAATTTTTCTACAAACGATTAGTAAAGGTTATAAAACCAAATGATACCACATCACTTAGTGTTACATTTGGCATGATTGTACCATTAATGTAGAAAATATGCATAAGTATGACTTTTTAACTTTGAAGAAAGAAAAACATTTCTTTCTAATCGGCAAGTCATGTAATAAATTTGAAATCTTGGCACTGAAATCTTAGGAAAAATGTGGTGGTCGTTACATTGATGCTCGCGTGTTATATAAGGCTTTGGATACATGAAAGACCAGACGATATTAATGTCCTCTAATCTTTATATTCCGCGAATCCATCTGCAATACTTTAGTCGTAGTCGTTTGGTATATAAACCATAGTCTGCCTCAATAAAAGGACCATTATTTGTTTAATATATTGCATATCTCTCCTAATTATGTCTCGTTCACTTTTCATTTTATAGGGCCAAAATTCTCCAATTTATTTTTTTTAAACGGTTTAATAATGCAAAAAAATGTTAACACAAATTCACGGTATAGGTACATTTCCTGTTTTATAAAACTAACAATAAGGATTTGCTTGATAATTTAAAAGTATTAATGTCGTTCGGGTACATCGTCCTTACATAATTTAAACGCCCCTTGTGACCAAAGATCAGTTTATGAGGGTCGTCGTATAACAAGGGGAAATAGAATCAGTGTTTTAAAATCATACGTTTTCTGCTTTTCCTTTGTTTTATGACATATTTTTGGTTAAGTGCCAATAAGAAGCCAAGGTCGTTAGAGTACTGTGGAAATTAAAATACATAAAAATATAGTTGTGCAACGTAAATAGGTAAGACTGGTTAATGTATTACTAGTGCCCCGATTAATTAAGGAATTCATAATTGTTATATACCTATATAAAATTATATATTTTAACAAAAACCTATTTTTGTGAAGCAGACGTGATTTGTGTATCGTTAATAAGAAATCGGTTAATTAATAATAGTTAAACATAATCTTATAGATTATTTCAGGTGAAATTACATCTACCAAAAGCTGTACTCAGACATACATTTAATAATGTTCAAACCAGGAACTATTAAACTAATAATACTAAAGATTGGTGCCAATGACAGGTTTAAAGAAGCAACCAAACAGCTACTAAACTTTGATTAAATCTATGATAAACTAAAAAAAATATTTTCCTTATAAGAAACTATATTCGAACTTTATTGATTGTAGATGCAAGCTTTCTTTGTAATTAGTGTAGATACAATATGTATAAACATAATTGTCACATTATAATCACTTATTTATCTAATATCATGTTAATTACCATTTAATAAATACTAGAACAATGAACCTAAATCAAAAACCTTAAATAATGTAATATAAAAATATCAATTATTATAAATTATATAGTAGTAGTAACATTATGAGAATACATTGAACATACAAATAAAAAAAAGAAGATAGTAAATTTTATACTTAGAACATTGACAATTATCGAAAGCTATAACATATTCCACTGCACAGTGTGAAGTCGCAATGCGGATTTTCAGCGTCCCATAACTGTATACGGAGCCACCACAACGTTTACTATCTATATTATTTAAATTTGCAGATAAAATTGCATCCCATTTGCATGCTATAAGAAAAATCAGAAATTGTATTTGCTTACTTATCGTTATAAAAGATTTTTCATTTAAGCGGCGACACTAAATTAGAAATATTTTTGTGAAAGAATTTTATTATAATAAAGAATATACAGACTAAATTTAAAACCTGTTTTATTTTGCAAACAAGGAGCTCTAGCACCTTATGGGTCAGTTACGATAACCAATTTAAAGGAATATTTTCGTATTTGTGGCGCTCGTGACATGTCTTCTATTACTTAGATACATTATTGTAACATATCATGTATGAAGTTTTAGTTTTGTAAGTTTTTGTGAGAAATAAATAAATATTATTATTACAATAAATAGTGGTTTTATACAGTAATACTTATGAGTATTTAAAAAAAAAGGTAAATTTTTGGGTTGTCGCGATGCTATTTATCGTACTAGCAAATCATAATTGCAGACAAAGATCCATTTGTGCATTCATAGATCGAACGCGTGATACAAGTCTAAATTAGTTTTTATGCGATAGATTGTTTGATCGATTGATTCAAAAAATAAGGTCATGCAGATATAACGAAAAAGCAATTAATAATTTTTAAACTATGCAGCTACAAAATATTAAAAACACGTTCCGTCGCGTCGTCACCAGCAAATTTCGTCGCCGAAAATTAAATTAACGTAGTGACAAGGTTATTTTCACGGAAGCGTTTAATGAGAGCCTCGAGAAATTTATTAAACTAGCTTTGCCTTACGATATCAAACAGAGACTTGACTAATGTTTTTTTTTATAGAACACGGGGCAATTGGGCAGGAGGCTCGGATCGAGGAGGAGGTGATACCGCCGCCCATGGACACTCTCGATGCTAGAAGGCTCGCGAGTGCGTTGCCGACCTTTGAAGAATTTTTTTTTTTTATACAACAAGGGGGCAAACGGGCAGGAGGCTCACCTGATGTTAAGTGATACCGCCGTCCGCCGCCCATGGACACTCTCAATGCCAGAGGGCTCGCGAGTGCGTTGCCTTTTAAGAATTGGTACGCTCTTTTCTTGAAATATTTCGGAAATACTTCAGTCGGCAGCTGGTTCCACAAAGTGGTGGTAGTGCGCGGCAAAAACTGCCTAGAAAAACGCGCAAATTTATAAAAAAATTTAATGTGTTAGGATTCTTAATATAGCATCTCATATATTAATTATATTTACTGCCTGTGTAAACCTTTTTTTAAATATTTTCTGTTAGTTTAATAATTTTGAATTTGACTCATTGTGTGGAAAATGAATATCAAAACCAGGCTTATCAAGTCAAGCATCAAAGGACCCAATACTAGAAATCTCGAATTTATAAGAGCTAATATATATTTCTGCTTACGATTTTTCTTGGTTGAAAAAATACAGAATTATAGAACAACATAAACTACAGAGTATGAAAGCAAAAACATAGAATAGCTTAAAAATCTATAATAAGTCTATGAAATGAAGACTATCACACTACTAAAATACCACAAAGCATATCCGTTAAAATAAAACGAAAAATATTAAAAGCTTCAATTAAAATGTAACGTCCGCCAGGCAATTAGCAATGTAAAACCAATGCCGCGACAGTGATTGGAAGCGGAGATCATTCAAAATTCAATTACAGTTACAGCTGTTTGAATAGTTCGTTTACAATGAAAGTTTTTAATAGAGTCGCCTAGAAAACACCGCAACTTTGTATTTGTTTTTTAAATGAGTTTCTCTTGCAGTTATGGACATCTACACTACTAGTTTATAGAAAAAGTATTTGTTTATTTTGTGTCCATGTGTAAATAAAGGTATATTCATTAATAGAAAACTATCTCCGAGTGTAATTTTATTTTTAATATAAAGGTCTGATCATCAAACGATGATTGATGATTTATTTTTGTTTTGTTCTACAAAGTACATAATGTCACTTGTATATTTAAAAAAGCCAAATTTATTTTGATTTAATTGTTATTAAAAATTTTGATTGGTAGTTGAATCACTAAATCCATAGTTGATTTACTTAAATTCAAAACAATAACGGTTCAAATTGTATCTTAATATGTATGTGATACATGTCTTACATATATGTGATAGATGTCTAAATAGTAGTAGTAAAATATATAATAGATAGATCATCTATAATATATTTTCAGACGATATTATAAGGCAGTTATCTAATTATAAATTTCAGTATAAGCAACTGTTATTTTTTTATGTTACTTATGATTTTAAAACATTAATAAAGACATTTTGGTATATAATTTAAATTAGGTTTAAAGTATTGTTATTATATGAGATAGAGATATAAAAAACACCTCCATCTTACGCTATTACTGATCCACTATGCTAAGCTTCTATTGTTTCTCGTGTCACAGGAGGCAAGCTGTTGATAAGACTCAGATTTTGGTAAATCATTCGTAAAACAATAGTCAAGGGTCAGTCAAGGACGGTCAAGGGAAGGTTTTTTTGTCTCAAACACATTGGCATTGACGTACTGTAATATAGAAATGGCCTATGATGTTTTAAAATGCAGAATAATTAGAGTTTGTGGTTGGCATGGCTACTTGCCATTAAGGATCCGGTAAAATCAATGGTTACCTCCGTCGCATGACTAAACTTATACAGCGGGGGCTAATTTTCATAATTCGCTGAACTATGTAACTGTTTCACGCTAAGCAGCAATTTGCGTTGGCTAATTATCAATACTGAAACGAATTCATTTTATTCGATGAATATATTATAGAATATATAAATAAATAACTATAAACAGTCTAACCGCGTTTGTATACATACAATACTTAAACAAGCTTATAACAATTAGCAACGTTTTAAATGAAATTTACAATTCACCAGTCACGCCGATAAGTGGTTTTTACAAGCAAAGGAACGCGAAACGTCGATACAGTTTTATAAATAATCATTGCAAAATCGATGAAATAAATAAATATACAGAGAAATATCAATGAAAAGAAACTGAAATTTAACATACGACAATTAATAATTAATGATTTAAAGATAAAACTACATTGTTACTGCTAAACATAGTCAAAGTCTTCCAGGATTTCCTGCATCAAATATTTCCTCACATCCTGTTTGGCGACGTGGAAATAGATTAAAGCTATAGCTAAATAAATTGTACATGTAAATGTGCTGGTGTAACTGAACGGTATATTCTAAACAGTGGTAAGTGCTACGATGCTACACACAAGACCACACGTGCTACGAAAGCTACGAATATGATACGTTCCTTATATGCGGCTACGGTGTCTCGTAGAACGTTACTTTATGTAGTGCATAGTAATGCTGAAATTCTATTTTATTATTATTAATAGGTAGGTAAGAGTTCGTGTAGGTTAAGAGTATTACTCACAATACTCTGTATTGTGTGTTACTGAATAAATGAATAAGCTCATTTAATGCTTCAATGTTACACGTTCGAATATTTTATCTAATATATTAACTACAGTGGGTTTCGCGGTTATAGTTCCTCATTATAATAACACGCATACTATACAAATCCTGAAAATGAGGATTTAAAGACTTGTCTTTTATAAATGCGGTTTTAAAGTTCCATTTTAAACCAGTCAGATGGGAGTTATAATATAAAGCAAGTTTATCTTTGTAAGCGAGTGAATTATGCTTACTTGCAGTACCCAACAGGTTCAGTACTTAGCAGTGGTGGTCAAATGTGTGGTTTTTAGTTAAAAGATCGTACATTTGAACCCCGGCAGTCCAACTAGATTTTAAGAATTTCTTGTAAAGGAAAACATTAAGGGAAAACCGGTTTGACTTAAACCCGGAATATAATGTATCAAGCCCAAAAGACCTCACCTACTTGTTCATTACGAAAAAAAATCGCTTTATTCGACAAAAAAAATGTATGGGCATCAGCGCCTTTATCTTAAACGCCCTCTCCCAGTGTCATTGACAAATTGGTGAAGTTGTTTGTAATTACATGTTTATGCAGGTTATATGTTAATTGTTTATTCAACTAAATGAAGGTATAATCTATATATGTTGTTACCGGTTAATGTGATGTAATTCAACAAAGATTTTTGAGTCTTCTGTATGAAAAACATGGATATGAGACATTTAGTGCCGTTATTTATGTAATTATGGAAACTAACTAGTGTTAAGACGTTCTATTTAAATTAAGTTTTGAATAATCTTAGGGACAGAACTTCGTTAATTTGGGCAAATTTGATTATTTTAAATTAGCAAACAAGTTTTTTATTTAATTAAATTTTCGAGTTTTTATCCATTCAACTAGTTTTTATTATACATTCAGGATTTTATTCACCTATTTGTACAACATGGGCCCTGTATAACATTGGAATTTTTGTATATAACTTGTTTTATTTTGAATAGTGGGACAGACTATTAGTTATCTATTTGCAATCATCATACACTAATTTTTGGTGTAAATAGATAATTATATTGTTATGTATAGTTTTCCGACTGTTAAGACTTGGCATTCTGAATAAAGATCTACTGTAGAGTATCTGAATGGTTTTAAATTTTATAAACTTTGAGTAAGGTACGTGGTTTTGGCTCTATCTAGAAATCTGTAGTTACATTTATTTAGATTGATGTATTGGGAGGTGTGTAGTAGAAATTTGAAATTATTTTCAGGTGGTAAAGAAATACTTGCAAGGGGAATTAATTTTGTTGCGATGCTCACAGCATCATTACTGATTAAACAAAATAAACGGTATGCAATAATCTACTCGTTTCGTATCTCTTCTTGTCGCTGATTATTTATGTCTTTACATTACAATAATATTTAAATTTAGTTAAAAGTAATATAAGTGGTTCAGGAGTATGCAATAAAGCAGTGTAAATGATATATCTGCCACAAATAGTGTAAATGTCTCTACAAATAAGTGCCTGACTAGAAAATTCAGTTCAGTTTCATTTAGTCACACCCTCACGACCATCGAGAACCACAAGATCAGGAGAATCATGAGATAAACGTTCTGGACAATGATTACCGCTGCCGGAAACATAACCTCTCTGCTCTGCGTACGGCTCGCACTGCCCACTGCCCAGCGTCACGAGCTTCCATTCCTCGGTTTTTCGACTCTTCACCGGGTATGGGGGTAGTATACTGTAATTTGAGGGGATACTTGGAGGTGATTAGAGGATAGCATTTACGGGCAATTTTGTTATTATTATTGTATTTTATGTTATTTTATATTTATACATTTAAGTATGTTTTTAGTCTGAGTTTTGGCCATGCATGCGGTAAGTAAAAAATAAATAAATTTGAGTTCAGTGATATGAAGAAAAGCATTTACTTGCGTAAGGATCTTAAATCGTCATGTTGTTTCGCTCACATAGTCTACAGGAAATCTATGTCCATACTGTTACGTGTAACTAGGTTATTAATCATATTTGCTTTGCGGTTGAATTATTGTTCATATTGTTATGCAGGAGACGATTGAATAAATTATAATTATCTATATATTGCTTGCGGGTAAGTCGCTTCGTAAAGGGACAGTGTGTATTGATTCTCGGTTAAATTGCAAATTATAATTATACTTTTCATATGATGTAACGATAATTGCATATAAAACATGTCACTATTAGATCAAAGTTTATGTTGTAAGCTATTTGGGCGCCTTCGGTAGTAAACATGGTACTCGAGTGACCGCTGAGCGCCCTTTATAAAGGTTTGACAGTTGAAATTATTATTACGTAATAGGCTTAAATTAAATCACAAACTTTAAGCTAGCCTTCACAGTGAAAAATATTCCAGCAAATCTCGACACGAACTGAAGTGATTCGTGGAAATACAAGTTTTTATTTCATAAAATTTTTATAAGCGCCATTAAGGTAATTGCGCCTTTTAATTACTCGACTAATTTAGAGGAATAAGATCGTTTATTAACTGTAATAGACTGCGTAATACTTTTATACATAATAAAAGATAAATAAAAAATGTCTAGAGTGCACAAAGATCGCTGCGGATCAAACCTACGACCCCATGGATAAAAATTGCCTCTCGCATACCTTCCCGCGGTGCGACTGTTTTGTGGTGGAGGGTTATGTAAGACACATGTTCACATTCCGCCACGCGATCAGCTGTTGTAATCAACGACCCCCTATGGCCTTGAATGATATAAAATACCTTGACTTAAGGATGAAGCGCCTTACTGAGATCGGCCAATCCACCCTGGTTTGTAGAGCTATGATAAGAATACGGCAGCATCCCTTCTTTTGGACGCGTGTACAGGATTACATAACGTGTTACACAGTGAAATGGTGACGTTGTGGATTCTTACAGTGACACAGTTTTCATGGGGTATGGCCTCGCAGAAGTTGAAGTTACTAGGCTATCACTGCCGCAGCAGTATTGTACTTAAGGCATGTTATTTTTGATGGGATTTCTTAGTCTTATTATTATAGCTTTTAAATGTATGTTCTTTCATGCTAGTGGCTTTATGTATTTTATCTACTACACCTGCTTGTATTCTAATACATAACAGTGATTTTATTTAAAAAAAATTGATAAAGGTAAGTTCTTTTTAAATATACAGATTTGTATTCATCAATGAGTCACAATTTATACATGCAAGTAAAATATCAAAGTTTAATTAAACGTTATAAATACATGATAATGTTATAAAGCAAAACTCCGAATTATTTATGCACAAACGCTTATCAGAACATCTCGTTATTGGACTTATGTTTATTTTATATAATAAATAAATCATGGGATGATAGTGAATGATATCATATTGAATTCAACATAAAATAGCAGGTTCAGTAGTAAGCTATCTTAATGTATATATTTCTTGTGTGCATGTGTATGTGACTGAACTCCTCCTAAACGACTGGACCGATTTAGACGAAATTTTTTGTGTGTGTTCAAGGGGATCTGGGAATGGTTTAGATTCACAATTTTGTCCGCTGGACAATGTTTTTTTAATTAATTTTCAATTTATTAGTTGTTGTTGATTTTGGAATGTTTTACATTGGATCCGACAGACGGCGCTACCATCGCAGTGTCAAATTTTAAATAATATTCGAATTTTAATTTTAGTCTGTCCCGAAATTTAAAAAAAGTTTTGTTATCATTGTGTTATATCGTGTGTGACCATGTGCTGGATCGTTAGATATTGTCATAACATTTGAATAATAATTTTCATCAAAATGGCTTATTAAAAATTGAAATTTTGAAATTAAAGACGTGTAGACAGGACGTCTGTCGGATCCGCTAGTATTTCTATAGATATTTGTCACCTTGGAATATTTATATTTTTAAAATTTTATCCATGAACAACTGTAGACTATAAGTTAAACAATGTTGATGATCGTTCTTAAGGCTTAGTTGGTGACGACTCTGCGTATAAGTTAGGTTGGTAACTGCCGAATTAAGTTATTTCAAACAGTAGGTAATACAACGAATTACAAAACAATGATTAATGCCAAAAGTGTATAAATCAATGACTGTACTTCATATCTATTTTCTAGAAAGAATACAGGAATAACTAAAGAATACAGGATGTGAGAAGCTCGTCTCATGACGTACGACTAGGCTTGCTACTCAGCCGATGGGTAACTCCAATACAACCGCATCAAGGAGGCCGATGTGGACGCTTTTGCATTCTATGGTGAGATAGTTATGTTCCAATTACTGTTACGATAATGATATTTGAATATCAAATTGTAGTTTTGATAGTTATTAATTTATCTGAACGTTTTAGTAATATGACAGTGTATTATTAAATATAATGCCATTATGTACTTACCCGCTGTTACTATTTCGCAACGTCATTAGTATTATGCAATAACTATGTTTACATATTAAAATAGCGTGTTTTCCTCTAATAAAATCGAAATATACTAAATTTAGTATAATGTGTATTGTGAATATTTATCCTATTCTTACATTTATTTTGACGTCCCAGAATTTCTCGACAATAGGTATTTCTCAGTAAAAGTTTTAAATATATAGGCTTTAACGTAATTAATAGTATTAATGCACTATTCACATATTTCCCTATTCAATAACCTTACCAATCCAATAAGCTTTAATAACGATTAACGTTATGAAATTATTTCTTCATTTGTTTAATGGTGTAATAAAAGTTGCAACTCAGTCATAATTGTAGTAGTAAACTATTGATAAAACGCTGCTAAATCATTCCTGTATATCTGATTAAATAATCGCAAAATCAGGTAATAAAATTCATAGAGAGAGCCAAGATAAAATGTTAGTATTAGTTGGTTGAATCGCGAGTTGGACGGCTTTCAAGCTGAGTACGTGCTCTTTACGACTGCGGAGGTTTGGATATATCATTTGTTTAGATTGAGGTATTTCAAGATGACTAGCTAAGAATACATTTCGCAGTTCCTGTGCTGATATACCAAGCTTTTAGGTTTTTGTTTTGCGTTTAGTTTAGAGTTATAATTCAACTCTAGACAAAGTATTGCAATTGTATACTTAAATGTAGCAGTGTTAGTCTAGCGGCTTCAGCGTGCAACTTTTTTTATAGAACAGGGGGCAAACGGGCAGGAAACTCACCTGATGTTAAGTGTACCACCGCACACACCACCAATTGTCCGAACTCAGGCTTATGCGTTAAAAAAACCGCATCTAAAAATATCCACGACATGTTTCAGGTACAGAAGGATGCCCACCCACTGACATATTACCAATCTCGAAACTGATATTGGAGGTCAAGAGATATCTTAGCGAACCATCTCTTTATTACTCTATATTTAAAGTCTGTAGAACTATATATTACATTGTAAACAGAACTCTTCAAGCATCTTAAGTGCAGGTTATACGTTATTCATACAGTAATTGCCCTGAAATATGAGGCTTTATAGATCTGACTGTCAACTGCTTGATAAACGAGCAACTCATTGCAGTCTACATTTTATCACTTGTAACCCGCGCCCAATGTATAATGTAAGTAGAGTTTATTTAATTAAAGAACGTAGTTACGTAAAATTTTCAAACTAATTTATGGGATACGAAAGATGAACACCAGAAGACGTTAGTAAGTAGCATTGCTAATTATTGCAATCATTATTCAAATTGTGTGCTCAGTGCGGAAAAGCATAATGTTTTGATATAGAAAAATATATTTTAGACGAGACAATTTTAAATATATACCTTAGGTTTTAAGTCTTATAGTATAGATAATATTTTTAAAAAGAAAATAGTAAGAATTATTTGCTCGATACTGATGAGCATACAAACAATAATAAAATAGAGATTTATAGTCTGTTTCAATATTATATTAATCGATGTTGTTAGTTGTAGTAATCTTTTCAAATATGTTTGGCGTCTTAATTGTAAAAATATCTTGAAATATGAAACTAAAGTACTTTGAACTTATTAGTGCAGCTAGATTCAACGGATCATAATTACCTTGATTACATTTGAAAGACATATAAATAAAGAGATTAATTTGTGTTCAATGAAGTGCTTACAGTAGCCGTGAAACAATTATTTGCTTATAATTTTTTTATTTGAAGTGTCATTTGATAAATATCAAACAGTGACTATTATTTGTGATTTGTATGAATGCATTGTATATATATTATTGAAACAATTTATTTACTGAAGTAGAAATCGTACTAAAGATACATTGTTGCTACCAACGTCTGTCATCCAAAAGTTCATGACATTATCTTACCGTGAAATCACGGTTTTAATGAAATATAAACACCAAAGAAACACTATAATACTTCAACTCATTAGCACACGTTGAAACAATGCGCGAGCAAAGTTTCGTAATAAAAACACTCACCGATCGCAGCGAGTGAAATAATGATGAGTAGAGCGATCAAACGCGACATGACTGCCCCTCACGGCCGCTCGCAGCTAACTGAGGATGTGAGCATTGAGATCTTTCATCGGAAAATGCGCTGGAAAAGCAAAATAATTGGTTAGACACCAGAAATGTAGGCCTTTTGATAACTGTTTAAGCATTTAGTTATCTTGCAAATTATGCGTAGTAGTAGTTGTATGCGTAGCGTATTTGTTTTTGAGTTATATAACGTGTGTTAGACGTAGAAGTAAGAAATTTTTACAATAGTAATCAGGTCTCTTTTGAATGTTTAAAATGTAATTAAACACAAAAATGTTAACTAAGCTAATACTTATACTATGTATTACAGTGTATCGTCATACTGAATGCATAATCAGTGTATTTGTAGAATGTTTCCAGATTTACGTACGAAGCAATATCTTTAGTGCAGAATTTAACTTTGTTGATAGACTACTATGTAGCACAACTGCAGTACATGTGTACTGCAGTAATTTAATTGTATTTCGTAAAAAAAATCTAGCTATATTTTTGTCCAATATCAAAACAAAAAATGGATAAAGTAATATTAGGTTTTTAAATTGCCGTAAAGGGTTTTATAACAAAGCAATTATGCAGCACATAAAGCGCTGAATAGTCAGATCCACAGAGGGTTGGCCCCGCGTCCCCGAATGCGGCATTGCGTTTACACGTCTCCATACACGACTTTTGTGAAAAATCTCGGAAAAAACGTGCTGTTTTACAAGCCTTTTCATCATGCCGTGTCCATTTTGTAACTAGAAACATGATGGCTTTTAGTTTTTTTGTAAATATGAAACGTTCCTATTTGTAAAGTATTTAAATGTTTTTCTCTACGAATATTATTATTCCGGTTTTCTTTTAACCAACGATATCAAGTCGTTTGTAAGAACGTATGTAGTTATCCTTTTGTGTAGGTACAAAAATATGTTTATAATTTGTATGACAAAATTTGTGTTCATCAAAAGAAAATAATGAGGACATGTAAAAGAAAGTGCCCTTAGAGTAGGTCAGTGTTTTCTAGTCTCGTCATCACTTGGCAGCTTTGCCGCTTCTTGATACTTTCTCAGAGACAATTTTTGCATACATGTCTCTATGCTTATATTTCACTTTGAATTTAATTTTCAGAATTTAGTTATCTAGATATACACAAAAGTAGGTTGTTGTTAGCATTTTTATATATTACAAAAACTAAGTATCCTACTTAAGGATAATAAATATTGTACATTTTACATGATTAGTCATATGAAATGGTCAATTCTTATATTGTTTGTATCGTAGAGATCATATTATGATACTTTATGAAATTAATATCAACTATAACTAGTCTCACACAAATAATAATTGATTAAATAATACATTTTTTCTAAAAGTAATACACCAAGTCAATTTTTGACTCTAGTCGGAAGATCTTTTAATTATTTTGGTAATATATTGATTATAAATAAAACCACTGGCAACCACAGTATGTGGAGTTACAATTTAATGAAAAAACTGTTTCATACATAAATCTTAGTGGTGCTATTAGTTGATTCCGACATGATAAGCGTAAGTCACAACGTACAAAGACCATCCAATATACACTTCATTAGGGCTTAACTGACATAGAAACGTATCTTCACTCACAGCACAGCCTCTTACAGCCCGTTTATTTTTAAACACATCTTAAAGACGTCTGACGTTCAATGGGTTTTAGAGTGTGCATAACATCGCAATTTAGGATTTACAACAGTGCTGTCATAACCGCTCTAAGGCTTAGTGGTTAGCGTTTAAATTTAACAACCTGGATTGAACCTGAAACCATACAGTGTTTTCGGATAATAATGACCTTAAATGTGCTCAATGGACCAGACATACATGTTTTTGTTTGAACGTCAAAAATTATATTTTCGCAAAATCGTATGTCGAGTTCATTATATGCATGAATAAATATCAGTTTAATTTCAAGTTTAATATTAATTTTAATTAAAGTATTAAAGTTGTCAAAAATTCATGTCACACCAACAAGAGATTTTAACTGTCTGCGGCACTGCTGCGAAAAGTTTTATTTGAATAATTTATAACGAGTTTTAGCTAAATAACGTTGAAACTGCAGTCCTGCTACGGTTTTAACATAATTACTTCACTGCAGATCCGCTGCGGACGTCCAAGGAGTAACCGTTAGATTGGGGTTGTCTCGTGGATTTAACTGTTATAACAACATAAATAACATCTGTTATAGATTTACTTGATGATTCGATTACTTTTGAGTAGTCAGATATCGAATTTTTTAATATCCGTCTTAACCAAAAACAATATGTACATTTTTTTATTTAAATATTTAGTATTAATATTAAGTGGCGTAACGTTATCGGCTTCAGATTTCTGCATCTTTATTTGACCATAACTCTTCATAAGTGAGTATAATGTGACTAACCAGCCTTTTTTGCCTGAGTGTATTTTTTTCGCGATATTTTCCTAACGCCTTAGGAGCAACTGCTAATTGCATAAATAGCAATAAGTATAAATAAATAAATATAGTTATATGATAATGTCAGTTCTATTTGGAAACAAAAGAACGCTCATGAGCAAATAAGGCCGTAAAATTGGTCTGTGCATTATTTGAAGCAGAATTTACGGCTGAGAAATGATAAAACTTTCATGTTTTGTATCCTAGTAACTAAAAACAACCCTTGGCAACTAATCGTGTCAACTGGTGACAACCTGTGATCATAATACGCAATTTAATGTGATCGTTGTAGATTTTTATAATTTTTGTACTAAAGTGAGAAATAAAACGTTTAAAATGTCTGGAATTAATCGTCCGTTGAGCCAGATGCGGAAACTTGAAACGGTAATTTATTAAAAGGTTTTATAACTACCAGATAAAGACAATTTTGACGTGTTCTCTTTGAGAGGTGGCAGTGTTTTGTGATCTTCTATAAGGTTGATTAAAGCGAGTTGTAATTAAACTATTAGAAGACCACAAGAATTTTTAATAAACACGTAACTAGTATATTGCAAAAATATCATTGTTTACTAAATAATTTTCTAAAAAGAAAATTATATATTAGTTTCATTGAAAACTATAGACAAAATAAACAACTTTGTCCAATAAAAAGCTTTTAATTGTAGAAAGAGGCAGTTTTTCGGGCAAGAAAGCGAATACTAAAATATCTAGTGCTTGGATTTCTTAAGCAAGAGGGTCTGATGAACACCGCAGATGTCCTCATCACCGAAGGCGGCCTCACCAATGAGTATGAGCTCTGCGATAATATTGATCTTGATATCATACTACAGGTAAACATACAGGTAACCTGTAGTACGCAAGTTGAACAAAGATTTTGTAAAATAATTTAATCTAAAAATATCTATGGATACTAAATCGATCGCTACCTGTTAAGACTTCTGCAGTCGTCTAAACTATAGATAGTAATAAGATAAAAGTTTAATAATCAGTTATACATTTTATACTATTATTATATTAAACATATTAAAGACCTGTATTCACTTTGATTAGTAATTAGTGCAGGTGTGTAGTGCAAGTAGTGTCCAATTATTGTTTAGTGAGTCTGTTTAGTAAATTCAGTTGGCATATAGTTTCGCTGCGAGTGAGGGGGAAGGGAGGGCGTACGCGACGTCACTCGCAGTTCACTCGCAAAAAAATAGAACATGCTTCTAATCACTTTACTAAGCAGGCAACTAATCACCTGCACTAATCACTTGCACTATAATATTTGTTTAGTAGGTATCATCTTCAAAACAAAAGGCAACTCAATCAGGGTTGTATTAGATTGCTAGCAATAATCGATCATCCACGCTCTTCTATTTGTTTTGTTAGTAAAGAAAGAAAAAGAAAAAAAGACACACATACTATATGAACGAAATCCAAACACACTCAATTTAATAAAAAAAATACTGACTCAACATGAAGTTACTGTCACCAGCAACACTGATTTTTGTGGACTATCTTGGAGTGACAGAAACACATACTGAACAAAGCCATTTTTAACAATAAAAATAAAAATATCAAACTACAAACGCAGACAAACATAACATACGAGACAATGCAACTAAATTGATTGATATTTATATTGATATGTAAAAAATAACTTTTAGACTTTATTTTGAAAGACGTAATGCCTTGGAAATCGCGGTTTAGAGGTGGCAGGTAGTTCCAGCAATTAGTTGCATTGTATCAAAATCTACCGCGACAGAGTTACAGTTATTTGCAACATTTACCTTTCATCCACTTTTAATAAAGACAAAATCGTAGCAAGCTAGTATCTAAATGATTAATTCTAAATACCAATTATTATTTTTGCATACCAAGTGTAATATTACTTTGCTGTAAACGTGAAAGACGAATAACAGTTTAAAACAAAAACCCTTTAAACTGTCGTCACTGAAGTGTTTACGGCAGCCCTTTGTCTCACGGTCCATTAATAAATGTCACTTCAAAAAGCGCTTTCCAAGCTTACAATAGCTGTCACTAAACGCTGAACAATTATCGTTTTGACCGACTATGAAAGTTGGTTAAATCAAATATTATAAGTCCATACGATCTTCGTGTGCCTAGACGCAATTTGATGAAAAATGCGATCTGTATAGAAAGCTTAAAGTACCCAAATCTGTGGTTATTGGATACAAACAATATATTGACTAAGGTACTACAAGCTGTGTCTGTACATACACTTTCGCGCTATTTCTTGCGTCCTTGGCCGATCTCCAATGGTCACTGCTAGCAAAATATACAATACACATATTGCAAAAGACGCAAATCCGTTTAGATCAAAACGAATATAATATTTTTATAATCTATAAGAGTGAGGCAAATTTCTGTATCTGTTTATTTTTTTTTATTTTAGATATATTTCTAATATGTACTTTAAATAGAAGGATTGAGCAATATGTATAACTTAAGTAATTCAAAGAATTTATATTTTTTGACGTTAGTACCTTATCTAATTAAATAACTATATTTATTTATTAATAAGCACTTCGTTGCATACAGAAATATAATACAATTGAAATAGTTAAATGAAAACGAGGGCAACTGGCGGCCTTATCGCTTTCAAGCGATCTCCTTCAGACAATCATTATACTTAGACTTTAGTGACCACTGCATTCAGAAGTAATATTTTTTTGAAGGTAACTGAACAGTATTTTCGGGTATGCCTTACCAACTAATCTACGGAGGCGGTTTTATTTTGATAGATGTTATTAATTCCGCAGTTCTCGGTGTTAAAATTTATGGATTGGAAACTTCGCGCCATTGGCTCGTGTAGTTTATAGCTCTAATTCAACGCTAAAATAGGTCGACGGCGATAAATATAAGCTTATTAATTGATATTTATCGTTTAGTTATAGAAGCGTTTTTACAAAAATACTGACTAATTACGGCTTTGTATCTACTGACTTCATGAATACGCAAATTATATTTATATGTTTTGCATTATCCGCTTTGTTTAATTTTCTCTTGATATCGATTTTGTGATTGGATTGGGTGGCCCGAATCGGATAAGGAGAAATCTGTATTTGTGTAACATTTTTAATGTATAATTTTATGATAGATAAATTTATGTACGCTTACGTAAATAATTTTTTTAGAATGAAATTAATAACTACGCCATTTATACGAATTTGGAAGACATTAGATTGCGAGCCAAGACTCGCGTGTCCAAAATGTCACAACTATTTTAATGGTGCTCCAGGCGAAATATACACCAACCGGCTGTCAAAATTTGTATTTTTTTTTTGTAGATCGTTAAAATAATAGGTATTTGTATATGATTTTGTGTGTTAAAATTAAGATTAAGGCTAAATTGGGAAGTTTAGTATTTTTATTAGGTACGTGGGCAGGTCCTACAGCCTACTGCGTTGGGTAATTGTCATGCATAATTATTACGATTTAGCTATGGTATGGTAATTTTAGTTTCCATATTACGGTAGGCAAGAGTATATCACTTATAAATAAACAAATATAGACTATAATATTAATATATAAGTGGTACTACTAGGTAGCTTTAACCAAAAAAAATATTGTATATAGTTTTCGCCCTACGACCCACGGCCCCAGTGCAAGTCCACCGACCTTAAACCTTTTCAGTTTTCGTAAAATTACATTTTTTTTAAAACTTTATTTGCAAATGATTGTTTGTGACATAATTTTTATGCGATATAATACGTATTGTTGAACATTTATCCCCGTTATCCAGGACGTTGCGCTTACTAAATGCTGTCACCGATACTATCGACATATTTGTGTGTTCGCAGAGTGAATTCACAGTAGCGATATTGTGTAAATTTGTGTCTAATTTTTATGTACATTATTATAATATTTTAATTAAATGTCTCTCCTGTCTGTGTATGTTTGAAATAAATAAATAAATTTATTAAATATAAATCTAGTTCAGATCTATTTCAGCATATGATTATTGACATTTTTATAGAGATTAATTATAGAGGTTTTTCAATTATTGAGGTTAAAAAATAAAAGGTTATATTTACCTAGAAAAAAACACGAATAAGATGCTTTGCTTATTTAAAAACGGTCGGTGAGAATGTTCCCTAAAATTCTACTTGCAACATTGCCACGGGGTCGGTCAAGGTCTCCGAGACCGCAACATCTCATATTTTGTTCATGTCTTATGGATATGGATACCTTCTGCATCGACAATGCTTTAGACCTGCTTCAGCTATATGAATACTTTAGATTACCTTAAACCACCGTTGTTTTCTACAAGTATTATATAGCAAAGTAAAACCGAACCATGTAGACTTACGCCCAAACTCAATAACCTATCTCAATCCATTTTTGACCATCTGAGATAAACATCTTATCGAATTATTGATAAATGTGTGGTAATAACCAATCGACGGATTGTAACAGCCATCTGTCGATACAAGCTATCCGTGGCAGGTCGGATCGGTGTATGTGGATTGTGGATAGACCTTTGTACGAAAATGACTATGAGGGTTATATATAATATATATATAATGAGGGTTCGGGCGCTACGGTCCTTCTAGAAAAGAGCGTAGCAATTCTTAAAACGCCGGCAACGCACTCGCGAGCCCACTGGCATTGAGAGTATCCACGGGCCAGTTTACCCCTCTGTTCTATAAAAATAAAGAAGATATTAAATCTTTATTGGGTATAAACGCATTTTTACATAATTAAATTACGTTCATTCAAATGTTAAGCATTTGTATTGTTATAAATTCACCTTGTTACTTGTTTTATTAATGACGATTAGAAATTTTGGCGTTTATTATATAAGTAAGAGAAGGTGATATATGTGCTTGGTAGAAAAGTGAATACAGAAAATAAAGAGTTGGATTAAAAATATTTAAAATTCGATATTTGGAGTGTTGCCATAACTATCGTATCGTTAGTGAGACGCATGGACGCCAATATCAATTCATATTTATTTTAATATGAAGTCAAGCGTTATTCTACAATATACTAAACTTATTAGTTTTAATATAGGATTCCGTTTGTAGCATCAGCGTCTCTACGAATATATGATATTTGTTAAATCTTCTACAATCTACAAATAAAAAACAGAAACATCTTCTCAACGATATTTCATAGAATTATGTGTATCTTTAAAATATAGTGTCTATTAGAATATTTTTTAAACTGGTTGTAGTAGCTGTCTATGAGCCATTTAAGCGTCTAATAACAAGTTATTCATGTTAATTAAACAAATTGTATTACAAAAAAAATATCTGAGAGGACGAATTTGATGAACATCGGCTTCTGATTTACTAATTTTCTTTAAAAAGTTCGGCTTTTAATTGGTTTTGACGAAATTAACTCAAAACAGCTACACAATGCCACCTACTAGGCTATGAAGGTAGTATAATGATAATAATATAACGTATTTATTGTGGACTTTGCACCTCCATTAACGCCATTTAAAATAAATGTGTTTCATTGGACAAATTGCTTTTAATTAAGCCTTTGTTTATAATATCCATCTGTCTACTGTCGTTATGTATTTAATTGATAGAACTTTCATTTATCTGTATTTTTTTAAATTAGCATTTATACTAAAGTTTACATGTACCTACGTATATAATTACATACATACGTATATAATTAAACCAAATATTGTAATTTTCAGGACTATTGCAGTTATTACCTTATTCGATTTAACAAACAGCCACAGTTCTGTCGGAAGGTAGAAGAACCAATTCGTAGACCACAGACAAGACGAGTGAAGCCAGAGACTGTGGCTGCTTTGCCGGAACCAGCACCACAAAAACCAGACCTACCGTCCAGTTTCACCATAACCAAGCTTTTACAGGTAAAAAGGTTTAAGGAAAAAAAACCAGGGGAGACTTTAAGTTTGGGCCCCAGAAGGTGATTAGTGTTCTGTGCCTGAGATACGCCGTAGACTTTTGAGTGTAGCGCATGCTGGTTTCTTCACGATGCTTGTCTTCACGAGTGAGTGCGCAAATAGATACAAAGTCCATTGGTGTTCCGCCGGGCATCGATCCTGCGATTTTATAAGAGTCCCATGCTAAATACAATAGGAAAATCTACTTTTTCAGAGAACATTCTTTTTATTGAGTAAAATTCTTCATAAGATACTACAAATCAAAAGAAGTATATCTTTATATATATAACTCTTCTGTGAGTGTGTATGTCACTGAACTTCTCTCAAACGACTGGACCGATTTTGACGAAATTTTTTGTGTGTGTTCAAGGGGATCTGGGACTGGTTTAGATTCACAATTTTGTCCGCTGGACAGTGTTTTTTAATTAATTTTTAATTTATTAGTAGTTGTTGATTTTGGAATATTTTACATAGGATCCGACAGACGGCGCTGCGATCAAATTAAAAAAAAAGTTTTGTTATCATTGTGTTATTGTAGACCATGTGCTGGATCGTTAGATATTGTCATAACATTTGAATAATAATTTTCATCAAAATGGTCCAGAATGTTTTAGCTTATTAAAAAAAGTTTGAAATTTTCAAATTAAAGACTGTCGGGTCCGCTAGTAAGATATATATTTTGGTGACAATCTTTTTTAATTTTTAATTTTCAATTTTAATTAATATATCATACTGCGTGTTATGTATTGAAAACAAAACCTGTTTATTTTAATTATGAAAAATACATTTTAGGATAGCCCAGAAAATATTGAACACAAGATACCAGCGATAGAAAGAAAGCCCTTAAAAGCCTTTTTGTCAAGTTTGTCTTCAGATAAAAGGCACCTCGTAGAAATTTTGTACCAGGACATCATAAGACCCTCAGAGGTTTGTTGGGAAGACGTTAAAGGCTTGAACACCGCAAAAAATCTGCTAATGGAGTCTGTAGTTTATCCTGTACGGTAAGGTTATAATGGAATAGTAAAATACTATTGATATTACTACAGCTGTTTCTGTAATTTTAATATAAACATACCTTGATGCTGTACATTAGCTTCTTTGATATAAAATATTATTATTACAGACGAATGTCTACCGTCTGTACCGTCCCCATAAACGAACATATTGTTTTTCTAAAGTATTGATGTAATTACTATTAATTAACGCAAACGCTTTTAGTAATTTGGTATAATTTTTCCGGGTTCTTATAGCTACCCAGAATTATTTACTGGTCTATTGGAACCATGGCGAGGGGTTCTACTGCATGGTCCACCTGGTACCGGAAAGACTATGCTGGCGAGAGCGGTAGCTGCAGAAAGCGGTTGCACTTTCTTCAATGTCACTTGTAGTACCGTTATTAACAAGTGGAGGGGCGAGTCGGAGAAAATTGTCAAGGTATTAACGATGAACATGAACTAGAATTAATTTTCTCATTAATGTTTCATAGTTTGTCAATAAAATACTTCTCTAACGATAAATGAGGCCTGGAAAAAAATAGGGTACGTAAATTTATTCGCAGTCAAGGCTCCAAATAAGGCATCAAATAGTTTTACATAAACACTTATTAACGAGTTCATACAATTATAAAAGTGATATATTAGAATAAAAATTGATTATTTTATTGTTAATTGACAGTGTATTATAAAAGGTACAGTTATGGTTAAATAGCCACTGCCTAATGTAAGAATTTTCTTGGGAAATATCGTAGCTTGTGAAATATAATTTAAATTTTGTAAAGTTTAGGTACATATTTTCAAAATTTTATTAATATTGCATTACTAAATCTTTTAACTTAATTTATATTTTTGTGTTGTTCCTTTCCTTTCCTTTCTTTCACTTTGGTGATTTATAACCTCAGGTGCTTTTCGAAATGGCGTCTTACTACTCACCATCCATTGTCTTCATAGACGAAGTGGAAACCATGGCGTCTCAGCGCTCGACTTCTGGAGAACATGAGGCGTCACGTAGGCTGAAGAGTCAGCTACTCACAGAGCTGGATGGCATTAGCCAAAGGGATGGCATTGTGTTCCTCCTTGCTAATTCTAATATGCCATGGTAAGATTATTAAAATTTATTTACGTTGTGGTAGGAAGGTAAAATATTTTTGGAAGGCGTCCCTAAGCCCCTCCCTTTGCAAGCGGTCAAAAGGAAATAGGTACAAATATTAACAGGTTATTATTATTTAGTAAACACACAAGCAGCAAAGTCCTCACGCGCGATGAGTATTTATGATAATAGCTTTATTTGTTCTTAATAGAATCTTGTGAAGAGTTTAGACTCTAGGATTTCATTCTCAGGTAGTTCATACTTTAAAGAAACAACCTTTTTGGAAAAGACAATTCAATTAAGCATTTTTGTTCGTTAATATAATGTCAATGGTCCATTGAAACTTTTAATTTTAAAACTTTCAAAATGGTAGCGCCTCTCAGGCAGTGGAGTCACAGCGTTGTGTTCGTGTGCTACGCGATTGTAATTAAATCTTTAATCGTGAAGCCAAATCACCATATTATTTATTATATTTTGGTAGTGCATATATTTTATGATATACTAATTTTATATTATGTGTTCCGTTTGACGTCCGAGGTCCATTATGAGAGTACATCGCTTCCGTTTCCGCCCAAATCGCTAGTTACCGACCTTTTCCCACCACGTGACACCGCCGCCAGCGCCCAGCGTTTGAAACTGGAACTAACTTTTTATCGCGCTAAAGCAAGCCGCCAGAATTCTTGTTAATTGTTGCGTCGTTTTTCGTCTAGCACAGTCGCTAGTGCAAACTTAAAAACGAATCAGTATATTTAAAGTTATATCGACCTAAAATTTATTTTCAAAGTGCTTTGCAAATATGTAAATCGGTGAACTCGGTTTTCACGTTATAATTACAAAATCGTTAAGAAAAGTTCTAAAATCGGTGAAAATTGGTTAAGTAAAGTGCTAAAATAGGTGAAAAATGGTTAATAAAAGTGCTAAAATCGGCGGTGTTGGCCACGCGGTCGAACGTGCCTAGCCCGCACTTTACAAAGCCTTCTCATAATGTCACGGAAGATTTTGTCTCTGCAAGTTCTAACAAGCCGGGTTCTTCGCAAAGTTCGCAAAAGCACGAGTGAAGAGGATGAAGAACCGCCGCCAAAACAAAGACGAAATAACCACGTGCGCAGTAATTCACGTGATTCTTCTCCAGATTTGTTTTAAAGGTTTGAGTAATTGTCGCAGAAATTGGTGAGTCATCTTAATAATACTTTCTCCAATTATGTTGCGTTATCTGGCATGTTTAAAAAGTGCCTCAATCTATATATAATAATAATGCAAACCTAAACGACCCGTTTTTAAACCATGCGGCTTAACGCTTCTGATCTGAACTGTGTACGTTATATGATATACAAAAGAAATACGTTGCTTTTTCTGCTTTTACCGATTTCAAGATTAATAAAGACGTTTCCTAGAGGATTCTTTATAATTGTATATCATGGAACGGTTTATGGTTTACGGTTATTATGGAAAGTTTTGCGGTCTTATCGAACACGTTTGTAGCTCAAAATGAGTTAGTAAATAAGGCGTTACGTAGCGTTTTAGAGTGGTATTCTCACTTGAACGTGACGCTTAATTCAATTCTATACATGATCAATTGTACGAATGTTTTGGTTAAAGTATAAAGTGTATAAAGTGAGTAACGGGCTCACGAGGTTTTACAAATTATTTGCGGCAAACGGGCCAAAGTCTTAGAATCTCGCTGTAAAACATTGCTAAAAAACCTAAAAAGAATTTCCTCTCTTCGGTATACATGTTTAATCCGGAACTATTATCTACATATTTACATAAAGTTGGTGGTATTGACAAATTTGGCAGAATTTGCGGGTACCAACCTAAAACAATACGCGTTAAATCACCCGTACGTTCTGAATAGCCTGTAGCTTCAACTTCTCAGGTCAGTCAAAAGCCCTTTCTTTGTAACCGATACAACTCAAAACAAGGACAAAAGAGTCACAACTTTGATGATCACGAAAGGAAGAAAAAAGGGGGGTGCAAAAATAACAGATTAAATAAATACAAGTATAAGTGACTCGATAGGCTTTTCGGGTGGTTGTTTAAGGTACTATCACAAAAATTGGGCGAAATTAAAACCCTCTTCCAACCGCCATTAATACTGCCAACGCGGGAAATCCTAAAAAAGTTGCAAACACCTGTTTCAACTTCGATGTCGTTGGAAATCCATTTCATGATTCTAAACCATAATAAATACTGGAGCCAGCCCTACTGACCCCGTTGTTCATATCTCCTCTTTTATAATAACGAAAAATTAAATAAATAAATAAATGCGATTTATTTTCAACCCAAAATCCTTATTTTCATGAAACCAGAACCTTTTCATCTGTTTCATCACCACCAAATGCCAAATTTTCCTATAATAAAGCAATGGTGAAGGATCTCGGCCAAACCCAGTACCATGTACCGATTTTCCACGAACATCGTTTCTTTCTGTGTACCAGTTATGAGGGAAGGCTCCGTCAAATGACATGTTTTGGCCATAGCTCCGAAAATTTTTTGCGTCGGCGACAACTTGGACAGCCGAGCTATTACGCCGTCAAGGCTTACGAGTAATCGTTTTCTTGGATGATTACTTACTGGTCCACCAGGACAGAACAAGTCTGAACTCCCGGGTTCTCGTAGCCATGCCCTTTATCTTTAAGAACCTGGACTGGACCATAAATCTAGAGAAGTCGATATGCACTCCAATGAGGTCGATCGATTTTCCGGGTATCACGTGGGACACAATATCAAATGCAAAGTCCTCACCTGCAGAGAAAGTAATCAAAATTCGTCAGTGCCAGTTAACACGCCTGTCAGCCGGCAAATTGGACCCTCAAGCAGGCCCAACGCCTCTTAGGGTATGCCAATTTTGCGACCTCCATCACCCACCGGGGGAGGTTGCATTGCCGAACGCTACAGCGATACAGGAATGATTTAAGGAGATCTCCTCTTTGCCCGAGTCCTTTTGCAGAGGAGGTGAATCTAGACATGGTATAGTGGATAACCTATCTCAATTTTGCGACCTTCATCACCTACCGGGGAAGGTGGCATTGTTAAACACTGCAGCGACAAAGAAATTCATTAAGGAGACCTCCTCTTTGCCCGAGTCTTCTTGCAGTGGGGGTGAATCAAGACATGGTATGGTGGTTGCACAACCTCGGTCACAAGACCCCGATTCACTTAAAAACAAGGCATATGCATTACATTGTCACCGATGCCTCGGATCTACAAAAAGGGAGTGCAGGTCAACAACAAACCCCTGAAAGGTTCTTGGACACAGTCAGATGGAGTGGCATTGTAATCTGAGGGAGATGCACGCTCTGGTAGCAGCAATCTGTTTCCTAAAGAACTCGACGTTAGCTGCAAAGCGACAGCAAAACTGTTGTTTAGTACATAAAAAACGAAGAAGGAACAAGGTCCCCAAATGCTGTTAAAATTGACAAAAGATCTTCTGGCACTGACGTACAGTTTGAATATTGTACTTATCCCTCACGACACTTGCCGGGAATGTACAACGTGGAAGCCAATTACCTCTCGCGCAATCGCAGGGGCGCCAAAGGGCATCTCTTAAAAGGGCAACCACGGACATATTCGAACCATATAGATCTTTTCGCTTCTGGAGAGGTTCATGTCGTAGCAAGTTTTGTGTCGCTAAACTATTAGACTCGAACGCTTGCGACTCCTTCATTAAGCAAATACTGGAGATACGATCTAGTGTTGATATTTCCACCGCCAGCGATTCTACCTCGAGTGCTGCACCATTTCATCTTTCCTCTAAGGGAAATAATAGCATAATAATAGCACCCAGGTGGAGGAAGCATTTTTTGGCGCTCGGATTTGATAGCCCGAACACTTGCACCCTCGCTATCAGTACGGAATCTAAGCCAAACCCTGATATATACATACCGTAACTAGTTAACCTCCTCCTTAAGTGCAGAAATTACAATTGGAAACGTTTTTGGCTAGGAATCTTTAACAGACAACTGGCTTGAGACGAAAAACTTCTTTCGTCGTGTTGAAGAACTTCAACAAGGAAAACATAAGCCCCTTTTTGGTATAAATGGGTAAATTAAATTATAACTATATATATAATTATATATAATTAAATATGAACTGAATATGTCGATTCCCGGCTCCTCCTGATGTAGTTAGATACTTAGCAAAACTATTTACCAAATAATCATCTGGCATATGGTTCAATTTGTGAGACTCTAAGCGATGTTAAGATTCCATCTAATAATAATTTATTAAAAACGTACATAGTAAAGCATTTCCTTTCCTCATATCGCTTATAGCTAAACCAATCACGCAGGAATTGCCAGTATGGGATGCACATCCATTATAATTTTATTGGCGTCTCGGCGCAGAGTTCATGATTTGACTCTTGCGTGGCGACCTTCATCATTTTATTATTAGCCGTAATTCCATCACTTTGCATCTGGTTTTCGGTTATAAAACAGATACAGAAACGTATAGACAATCAAGTTGGACGTTTTTATCTTGCCCGAATAAGCATCTAAATCCGTCATTTGTCTTAGGACACTCATAACCGTCTCTAATAATAGGCGTGGCTCCTTGACAAATTTATTTATTACAACCAGAGATCCTGTAAGACTAGCTACCCCCGCAATTATTGGGAGCAAGGTTAAGAAAACCCTTTAGAATCGGGTATCAAATCATCGCCGCGTAGTTGATTAGGTGTAGCTTCGCTAAAGTTTTTAGAAAGATTTCCCATAAATTAAATTATTAAGGCAAAGTGGCGTCATGAAAGTTCATAAATATTATTGTTGAAATCTAGAAAATAATAGTCGGAATGCTGAGACTCGATCGGAAAAGTCTCTTTCGCAGTAGGATTTTCGGCCGCTTAATGAATTAGCCAGGTTTTCTACTTCTATATAAACAATGAAAATTTATTTACCATATTTATTAAATGGTTCTAAAGCTTAGGCTTTAATTAGATTGTATTGTTTATTTCATCATGATTCTATCGAAAATAAATAATTCAAATCACATTGTTGCGTTTTTTAGTTATATTATATAACCTTACAAGCCACCAGGAGATAACAAACACGTCTCTCATAATGGACCTCGGACGTCAAACGGAACACATAATATATAAATTTTACCTAAAAATAAAATTTGTATTATGTTTCCTGAGACGTCCGAGGTCCAAACGAGCTCTTCCTGGTTCTCTAATTATGAGACAAACAATGAACAAGAATTCTGGCGGCTTGCTTTAGCGCGATAAAAAGTTAGTTCCAGTTTCAAACGCTGGGCGCTGGCGGCGGTGTCACGTGGTGGGAAAAGGTCGGTAACTAGCGATTTGGGCGGAAACGGAAGCGATGTACTCTCATAATGGACCTCGGACGTCTCAGGAAACATAATACAAATTTTATTTTTAGGTAAAATTTATATATTATTCATTTTAGGGAAATAGACACAGCTATGTTGCGACGTTTAGAGAAACGCATCTGTATTCACTTACCGGACGCCAAAACACGAGCTGAACTCTTCCAGGGTTATCTAGGAAAAAATATAGAGCTTGTGCCGAAAGTAGATTTTCACGAGTTGGCTATTAAGACCGAGGGCTATTCTGGTAGTGACATCAAGATGGTATGTAAGGAAGCATTAATGGCCAGTGTTAGGAAGATGCTTCCAAGCATGGGGAGAAGTGAGTGCTTTTACTATTTATTAGGTTTTGTATGTGTCGCTTATTTTGTTTTGAAAGTCTATTAGAGTTATAATCATATCAAAACTGAGAGAAGTTGAATGGAATTTTCTCAAGATATTGTTACTTAAAATTTGCTCGTACGGTAAAGGAAGAAATTGTGAAGATGTCAGAATTTTGAACACCAATCGTGAGTGTCAAGGGTGTCTCGTAGTGTTGTTTTATTATTATTTTTAGAACATACGGATAAATGTAGGTCCTTTTACTAAGTTCACACATTATATTTGATATTTATGTTATTTTATATAAATACTAGCTGCCCCCGCGAACTTACTTTCTCTTTAATGACCTACCTTTTCAGTACAAATCAGCGTGGAATCCCAGAGGGTTCCCTGAGATTTTTGTCTATATAAACCTTACAGTTCAAATTATAAGATCTAAACTAACAATTAAATAATAAGGGGTTGATTCTAGAGACTTAAATGTTAATATTTTTCGAGTTATTATCGAGATATTAGTAACAAAAAACACAATATCATTTTTTTCATCTTATTTTGTTAATAACAATTGCAATTTTTAACCTGCACCAAAATCCATCAAAAACATTTTTCTAGAGCCGATTCCGAATCGAACGAGCCATCGCTCATATTTTTAGCACCTTTATCTCTATTTTTCACGTTTTGAACTTGTTGACGACCAGACTATAATTTTTCTAGTAATGAATAAATGTATAAAGTAAGTATTAAAATTTATTAATGAAAATTTGTCACCTATAAATAAAATTTATATTTTGAATATCCGTTGAAGATAAATCTAGAAACCAATCTCGGGAAATGTCATTAAAAATCACAAAGAGCTGTAAAAATTATATTTTTTCATTACTATTGTATTTGCAGGTGCTTCTAACAAAAAGGACAAGCTATGTTTATCAGATATCTTGACTGCTATCGAACGAACCAAGCCCGTAGCAAAGAATTTGGAGAAACGGCATGTGGAATGGCAAAATGAAATGGGATCATGTTGAAGTTTGAGCTTTGACTGGAGTATGTCTCATGATTATTTATTGAAGAGGCATAGTAATTTTAGTAACATTTTAAGTTTTTTTATAAAATAATATATTATTCACTATCGTGTTTGTTATCAATCATTGAAAGAGATACACTCGTTGTATTGTTCTATTATCCACCATAAAATAATTACTTAATATTTTGTCAAGACTAACTCGACTGAATTAAAGATAAACATCCAATAGCAGTTTCAATATTATCAAAATGGAGTTCGAATAAGAAAATAAACTTAATAAAGCTATACAAAGATTCTTAAATGCGCGTTTTTTTTATAATTATTTAATCATATCTTACCAATTCGTACTGGGCACCATGTAGGTACTATGAGGAAAACTGTATATCTTACACCATCTAACATAGACAATAAACACTAAACAGGCTCATAGTTAAAATAGAAGGTAAGTATGTCTTTTTAGTAAGGTACTACGCTACCACAGAGCTACGAATATTGAGAGAAGTTCTTCTTAAAGTTAAAAAATAAAATTCAGTATTTATTTTCACGTTTATTTAGTCTAGTCAGCGTTACGTTTACAAAATACATAGACAAAAATACATATTTACTCTTAACCACCGGGCTAGGTTTTCTGGCACTTTAGAATTGGTTTTCTGTTATTATATACCGTTACGATATCAGTAATTTTTAAAATCTACTGAGAAACGATCGCTTCAGACACATGTTAGAAGTTTTTTAATACAAGTTAATGCTTTTCGAAAACTGTTGGGGTAAAGATATCCCTTATTAATTAATGAACATAGATCAACGAAAAACCTTTTAAAATATAGCAATCGTCTTCCTTATTGCAGATAATCTCTTAAGTCAGTGGAGAGCTATATATATAAAAATTTATACTGACTTAAATAATATGAATATGAATGTGTTTTTAACATGTTTCTCTTCTCTGTAAAGTCAGTGGAGAGCTACCATACAAATCAGTTTCACAATTCCGTCTGTATGTATATACGACTTCAAGTTTTTTATCCTCTATCCATTGCATACATATATTTATAACTTGATAGACAAGTCCCTGAAACTTTATATCTGAAATACGTTTCTCAGTAAATACATAGCTTGAAGAAAACAAAATGTATTATCAGCTTATTACATAAAACAATTTAATTATGGTGGGAGACAAATAACATACAATTTTTTGACTAATCCTTAATAAACTAAATAATTATTTTAGGAATAGAACCTAACCGAAATATTTGAAATTACTATAATACATCTAATTTTACTAAGATACCGTTACAGTTACATGTGATTTGTTTTAGAAAAAAATTTGACTAGACAGCCCAAATGAAGTACTTAAAATGACTTGAAAATTTATTTTTAACTTCAAACTCATAAAATAACGTGTTATAAACAAAATAAAGGCCAGTGAAAAAATTGTTTACAACCTTTTGGTTTAAGGTATTAGATATAATTCAATAGAAAAATTATCATTGGAAACATTGAATACAATTGAGCTAAAAAAATAAATTTACAAATGATTTGCTATCACAGATAATTCTAATACGAGTCTAAGCGTCTTGGTAGTATTTGAGACTAAAAGAAGAGCTACAATAAATTTGAAAAAATAGTATGCTAATTCCAATGTACAAATCTCTTGTCTTTCATACTTAACACAGATTTGAAACTCAACGTTAATTCTTAATCCTGGCAGTTATAAACGTGTCACATTCTGACGTACCGTTCACGTTTCGACTTCAATAACTAATAGCAAATTAATAATAAAAGTTACCTAAAGAATGGTGACAAGCAATTTCATACCGGGGTGGCCTACGAGTACAAAGGCAAGCGGTCTTACATTTTTGATTAGAGTGAGTTTAATTAAATCTTTTCTGTAATCCTAATTGAAAGACTAATCTAAGTATGGCTGTTATTAATAAACGATTGACTAGTCAATTGTAATTTTGACACACTGCATTATTTCCATCGACAAGATAGGACAATTTATTAGCCATTACCTCGGTACGTTTATAAATAAATAGTTATTTCTGTACATTAGAGTTAGCATTAACATACTAATATTTTTAGTTTTGGCTTTGATAAAGTTCCATTTCGTATTTCGCTTGTATTGATATGTGTGTGATCTATTACTTTATCAAATGTGCCCCTGGATCTAAGGTCTAAGACCGAAAGGAATTTATTTACCCTTATTTGTCAATGACACTACCACTACAATTTAGAATAGTATATTCTTAAAGCGAATATTATATCTATATCAACTGGAGGTTACCATCAAAGCTTTTTATGATATAGTCATCGCGAGTGTAAGGATTACAGTAACCAACGTAGATTGACAAAGCAAAAATTTATATAAGGTCATTAACAATATGATTTTAACAACCACTTATAAAAGGACATCTGAGACCCTAACACGAACTTTACGATAGTCAAGTATTCAAGTCGTTCGTCCAATATAATCCTCCGCCCAAAGCATTGGAGGTGGGGAGTGGGGCTGCGGGGGGATTATGCGTAATGCATTTCCCCTCAAGTATTAAATTTTACATACAATTCCGTTTAACGTTAAATAGTTCGTGCTAAAGGTAACATCAGGTGAGAATGTAAAAAGCCGATAAGACGCGCGTTTTATTTGGTCGGATGCTATGCTATCGATAAAACATAGTAAAATTAAACGCGCCATAATTTCGTCTTTTGTTTTTAAAATTGAAAAGATTTAAATTGGTAGACATGCAAAATACATACTAAAAACCACATCTACTCAATCACATACAATGTCACAATTTTACATATTAATGTAATTTAGTACGGTAAGAACACTTTCATGTCTCACATTTTATGAACTAACATCTACTTATCACAATTGAAACGAGAAATATTAAAAGCGAGTTTCACCTTTTCTATAACTTAAGCAACGTTGTTCACGACAGAAGAAACGTGTGATACAGCGATAATTTTGTTCGTTATATTTAAATATTTTACCAGAAATATTCCTTATAGATAAAGATCTAAGTATAGGCAGCGGCACGTAAGTCTAGCGCTGGCCGATACGTGGAGGGGATTGCTGCGCATGTGTACTGTGGTGCGGGGGACGGAATGCGACTGGAGAGCCAATCGACGCTCTTCATTCCGCTAGCCCCCCTCAGGTACCTTATTTTTTAATTCTGCGCAATAACGGTCAGCGCTAGAGTTTCGTGCCGCTACTTGTAACTTCAAGCATGTTTACAATCCAAATAGGGACCCTTGCCTGATAAATAAAAATAATTTCATATTAAAACGCATAAGTTAAAAATTGTGGTAGCTAATTCCAGTCCAGACTATGATCAATATAAATTTGAAAAAAGATTGTTTAATAAGTAGATATCTACACTTAACTGAATTATAAGCATAAGTATGTCCATGCAGATAGTATTGTCTTTTATTAACATAACTTGTACACATTTAAAGAAAAACACTTTTTTAACGGATTGAAGTTATGTATTATTGTAAACTTATATTTATTTAAACATAATTTAAAATTACACCGACGTTTCGCGTGCTTTACAGCGTGCATGGTCACGGTGACTGAAGACAAAAGGTGTTGAATGTCAAAAAAGTATCACAGCATCATGTTTAAATAATTATAAGTTTACAATAATACATAACTTCAATCCGTTAAAAAAGTGTTTTTCTTAAAATGTCCATGCAGATTAGTATGTCTGAACATGATAAATTATAAAATACTAAAAATTATGGCGATTATAGAATATACAAATATAGCATGCCTTTATTTCAATATTAATTAAGGTTAGATTTATCAAAGCAGATTTAATACCTATTTAATACCTATTTAATAAATTATATTGCAAAAATATGTTACCAAACTATCTCACTTCACATTAATTTTACAAAATTTGACATCGCAAAATAACAGACTTATATTCATGTTTGATCTTTAATCTGAAGGAATGTTTCGCCAACTCATTAGATAATTAAAAACTATATACCTAATACAGCGAAAATCGTCCTATTTGGATCTCCTATTCATATTCTTTTTTATTACAGTTACATCATAAAACTCAATTTCTAACGTAAGCATAGGTGCTTACTTGCAAAGCTGAGTGTGTAATCAAACAAAAAATATTTTTAGCTTAACAATTAGTAATCTCAATTTCGCTTTAAGGTTTTCATAATTCATTAACGTACAGGTTTCAAATCAATCAGTATCACTAAATTTTAGCACTTCTTATGTCGAAAGCGGAAACATTTCAACCAAATTGAGTTGTTTAGTTGATAAATTGTTACTATCATTGGTTTGGTGGAAACCAAACTTTCCTAGCACAAGATAGTCATATGACAAAATCCTATACATTTTTTATTTACAGGAAGGAGTCACAATTAGAAGTGTCACCTCGGAATCTTTGTATACCACTATAATTAATTTAAACATCACTTGCAATGTTATGAATAATTTTCTATACTTTTAGTGTATCATAGACATCGCTAAGAATTTAAAGCTAAATAAGTAATATGTATATTTTCTAAACTTTGATTGTTGTTTTATATTTGACACAGTATACAATAGTTTAAATTACTTCCAATATATAAAAAGCGTTTTATTGCAAGGACAATATTTTTATTACTGCTCTTTTAGAAATTGGTGCATGTTTGAACCATTGTCTATCTTGAAATCAAAAAAGCTAAGCTTTCAACTATTCATTTAGTATTTTTAGGGCCTGTTTCACAATGTCCGGATAAGTTCCAAATAAGCTATTTATTACTTATTTGTAGGATAAACACTATTTTTGCGTTTCACGACTGTCAGATAGCGCTATTTGTCATGAAATGCCAAGTATCTTATTCGGAACTTTTATCTTTCTTTTTTAAATGAATAATTTATGTGTTGCATAGCTATTTGGCACTTTATCCATACATTGGGAAACAGGCCCTAAATGTTCAAGATTCTAATGTTAAACACATCATTTTCTAAAGCTGTATCAATCTCATAAACACCTTCCAACTATTACTGGAGTACAATTATTAAAAGTTTATTGTATTTTTTCTTTCTCTCATATTAAACAATTAATCATTATATATTGTTAAATACTTTGGACTTATAAACATTTTGAAAGTTGCTATCCTCTAAGCTACAATATACAGTTTAATTTCACCTTTTCCAAACTCACTTTTTAAAGTATTTCTTAGCCATTGATCAGTCCGTCAAAACCGTATTTACACTTACATATGAATGTTGCCAGTTCCCAAAACAATGGCGACCTTAGCGAGCTTTCCATATAGAATCAGGTCCGAAAGAAGCCTCACGGGCGACGAGGGTTAAATGTAGAAAATTATGGCGGGAATCTGGCCATCTTCAACAGATGTACCATTGTTATTTCCAGCGGCATACGAAAACTGAAACACCACCTTTTCACCATTGTTGCAATCAACTGTTGCGCGACGAACACCTTTTGATCCGTAGTACGAGTCAGTGCCCTAAAAATAGAAGCAGTATAAGGAACAGAAATGGAGGTGTGAGCTTAACACAAGCATCACCTACTTGGCAATAAAGAATTTATGATCACAAAAGAAACAGTAATCTAAGACATCTAGTAAGCTTAGTTAAAGTAAGCAGAGTCAACAAAAGAAAGCAAAGCTCACATAAATAATAGTACATGAAGATATAAATTTAATGTAGGAACCCTTGAAAATGCATTTGGTTTTCAAAATATCCTTACACTCACATTGTATAATGTGATGTAAGGAAAATCAAAGACCCATCCCCAACCTCTATAGTGATACATGAACGGGCCCTTATTAACATTATATACTTAACAAAATCTTTTCCACAATAAATACTTATCATATGTACGCATTTCAAGACCAAGATGTAGCGATTTCAAATTAGTTTCTCATGTTTCCATTGTTTTGTTATTATTGATTCAAATATGTCTAACTAAAATAGCACTTACCTTTAATTTAGCACTAGCAATGTAAGAAGTGTTAGGTAGTATTTCAACTGGTTCTTTGAACATTGCCCTAAAAGTATCATCAGTTCCATCACAGCAAAATGTAGTTGTATTTGATCCACACACTTTCTTTGTTGCCAGATGGATTATCTATAAATAATAATAAAACTATTTATTTACCTCTCCACAACTTTTAATTATATGAGGCTTGTGCCCATAATAGGTTTGAAGAAGCCCTGTCAGCAGTGAATGTTTATTTTAATTTATATAACATTAGTATTTAAAAAATTAAAACATGTATAACTCATAATAGATCTATCTCCTGAAACTAATCTATAGTAATGTGACAAAGAAGAATTTATATATTTGTATGTTTAGGCTTTGTTTATTTTTTTAAATATATAAAAAAAAAAAATGTCCAACTATGCAAAGCTGGGATAGGCCTTTCATTTGATAAAGACTTACTTGCAAGTGCACTTCATATTCACTTGGTCCAAAATATGATCCATACAACCCAAAACCAACAACAAAAATCCTCTGATCCACTGTAAATCTGATTCGGTCAGTTGTCCCACTGTAGCCCCATCTGGATTCTGTTTGTGAGAACCTGTTCACTGTCAACTCTTTTCCAGTCATACAACAGCGGGGTGTATCCAGAAATCCAACATTAGGTTTTGGATTGACAGTGAAATAAAGAAAAACTTGTACAATCTCCCGATCATCTAAAAGACCACTTTGGGCAGGACCCATAGCAAATTCTTCCACTGACATGAGGGGAAACCGTATAGCATGGAAGGCTCTGCCAAGAACAGTTCTTTGGTTAGTTGGGGTCACTGGAAGCTGACGTCTTATACATTCTGCTTCGGACCAACGAAGGACAGCTGAAAAGATTTTAGCTTCTCTGATTCTGAGAGTGTCCCTGAAAATAAATATTGCTTTTATAAATATTTTAAGAACTTAAAATATGATTAGACATTGAATTAATAAAGGTCACAAGTATTTCATAATTCAATTAAATAATAGCAAATACTTACGTTTACTTAACTAAAAATTTTAATGATATGTATACAAAATTCAAACCCAATAATAATGTTTAAAAAATTATACCTTTCTAAGACAGCATTTAAAGTGTCTTGGTCTATATCTGTAAATCCTTCAGCATTCAAAGCATCCGCAGTATTTTTATCAATCATTTCCAAACAAAGTGCAGCTAATTGTGGTTCATCAAACAATCTAGCTTGTGTGAGCAACAAGAAAGCATTGTCTGTACCTAAATTGCTCTTCAGAAAATCTACACAGTGCTCCTCTAAAGCAGCAACAGCATATTTTTTTGCTGTATATAATGTTGTCATCACACTCTCTGGGCCAATTCGTACTTCATCTGAGTACAGGAACTTTAACAAATGTAGGAAAGCCGCGGGTTCCACATCTGGGAGCTCCACCTCGTCAGACTTAGTAGCCAGTACACCATTAAACATGGCATCAAAAACTGCGCTTCCAACCGAAAGTACGAACTTGTGCGCTGGAATGACCTGCTGATTGGCGTCTTTACCAACGATAAAATGCACGTCAGAGAGGATTTCGTTATTAAATAAGAATGATAAACGTTCTTTTACAGTTGTTTTTGTTGCCTGCCAGTTGTGTAAGCGTCCACCTGTGTTATGAGTTGGTAAGTTTTCAATGGCAGAAGAGGAAGGCATAGGGTCAATAGAACGGACCATCTCTTCGTCGTGTCCACTTTGGCGTGCCTGCTGATTTGAGGGAAGCATATTTTGTGGTGGCTCTTCGTCTCCATCGCCGTCGGCATCGGCGATCTTTACATTCGACAGTCTATTAACAACATCATTCTTAGAACCAGAAGCCATTATATTACATGGGCTAAACCACCTTTCAATCTTTGCTTGTATAGTATCTACAATTAATTTTTAAAAATCGTGTAAGAAAATTACAGTATTTAAGCAGTATTTATTATATTACAGTTAAAGGTTTTTCCACTGTTCAGATTTTTGACGTTGACGTTTAAAATACTAATAAGTTTGTCATTCTAACAAATGTCAGTCTTGAACTTGTGAAGGCATACATGAAAAATTCAATTCCAATCACAATTGTGTAATAAGTAAAAAGTAAATATTGTAATAGCTATATTTATAGCAAAAAATAAAAGTTGAATTAGATATCATATCGTAGCAGTCATATTTTTGGAGTTTTACAGATAGATATACAGTGGATTGTGGACTGTGGAAATGATCACTATTATTCTGTGAGTGACGATACCGCCAAATTTTACCAGGTGAAAACTTAAATGGAGTCACTTATTTTATGGGATTTATTCGAGCCCCTTAGAGACATATTGAGTTGCGAAGCTTAGAAAATAAGATTTTTTAAATATAATATATCAAGTATACATTATATAACATTTTTTTCTTATTTTTATCGGTGGGGGAAGCGGCTATAGATTTTCAAAAATGTGGAAAAAATTGTACTATGGTCATACTCGAGCGCGTCAATTATTAATAGCATTCATGTCGTAGTTTTAATAATGTACGAACGTGTTTTTTGGTTACTGTAGTACCCACGTACAAAAGAGTGGTTGATGGTTTGGTTGATAGGAGTGGTCTGATCTGACGATATGCAAATAAAATGACTATTTTTAAGTACTCAAGCGCGTCAGATTAAGATATATGGTTCATCTTTATGACATAGACGTGGTGTCTCATAATTTGACCACTATCTGGAGGAATTAGCCTAATCACATAAATATATATTTTTTAAAATCGTACTTAATCGATTGATAATCTATGGAAATGGCAAAAAGCCTCTGTTGTTCAAGTAGAACTTGTATTTATTATATAATAATGTTTAAAAATGATTTTAATGACCCGGTTTACCGCGACGATATCCTAAAATATTTTTTACATGTTTCTAATATTTCTAATGTAAATTTTACTGATTTTTGAAAGTAGCTTCACCACAAAATATACACTTCATGTTAATATTACTCATAGTAAATATTTTTAAATTATTGTAGGCATCGTGTAGCCGCACTTGTTAAACTTTATCGGCGATTTTTTCTTACTTCGGCTTGTGGAAATCGTCAAATTATACATTTTTATATTGATAGTCTATCTGTATTCCTTTCATTTTCCATCAAAGTTCTTTCATAATATTTTGTAGGACGGCTATAAATATCTTGGGTGATAAGGGCCAAAATTTTGCTCCAAGTCTGTCTAGTTTTACTTTACTGGTACTCTTCTTATCTATATATATTACATACATAATGTTTGTATGCATTACATGGTTGGTATGCCTTGATATAAAAGCACCATGTGAAATGCAGTCAAATGCTTTATTAAAATCGATAAGGATTGATAACTATCAAATCTAACGTGTTTATGTGATCAGACGTTCAATACCCAATCACCTCTAGATGTTGGAGCTTTTCAATAAAAATTCTTTTTATTGAAAAGCATAATTAGCATAACGCATATTACGAACAGTTTTTACAAATTTGGTATACGACTATACGGCGGTAATTGCCAATATCATAAAATAAAATATGTTATTTTAGTTAGTTAGTTAAAATAATTATTTTAAGGAACTTAGAATTAAGTTTCTTGGAAGAGCTCGGAACCCTGACACAGGTATTTTTTACTTAAAAGGGTTCCCAAATCTTACACATAGGAATGTACTTAAAACAATAAACTTTTTATTATTATCATTTATTATTATTATATTAAGTTTATAAGGAGTTTTTAGGGCTTCGTTTGAAAAACTGTCAGGACCTGGACTTCTATTATTGTTCAGCTTATTTATATTGGTTACAATTTCATTAGAATCTAAGGGTAAGACTGATAGAGTTTGTTGTAAGTCAGGCTTCATCTTCCTGTAGGTCCCGCCCTCGTTGGTCCATCTTTTATCCATACACCTTACAATATCGCCTGCCAATTTCAGCTGTAAAGCGTGGGTAAGCTTGTCTCTGATATGCAATATGCATAATAATAAAAAAAATAGATAATATATTCCTATGAATAATCTCAGAGTACGCCTTAAGTGTGAGTAAAAATATGTCAGTAATTATGCAGTGGTAAAAGTAACGGTGCACTAAAACTTCTTTAGTGCACCTAAAATGTATGAAATAAAAGGCAATAAGGAAAATTCGTTACGCTACTTTACCTTTATGCTTCGTAAAATACATTTTATGGATGAGAATTTTCTGGTAAACTTACAGAAACAATTTTCATTCCTCCTCCCTTACACATACAGCCCATATTTCTGTGTAGAGAATGCAACATATTGCTACACTGTTCATGATACTCCTATGTGTGTATTATTGTGTGTTCAGTAAAGGGCACCTTATAGTATAAAAGGTCTTTTTACACTATACTATCTTAATTAAAAATAACGTTATATTTCTATTATGAACGTAAGTTTATTTGTATATCACGCTCATTGTGATGAATCGATTTCTTCTTGTAAGTTTTATTGATTATGCTGAACTCACTGTAAAGTTAGTTATTTCGCTCTATTTTTTGTTCACACACTTTATTACTGATAAGCAAAAGCAGTTATTTTTTATAAACTTAAACACCCCTATTATTTAGAACATTTTAACCGAGTTCCGGACAGTGCGTCGTAGGTATGCAATTGTTACGACAACAGTACACATTACAATTGGGGGTAGGGCCTTTCCCTTAATAAATGCTAATGCTGTTGTATTACAAGTAGCACATAGAAATCAGATTATTTTACATAATTTCACCACCAGAAATCTATATGTAAATGGGTATATAATAACTCGCCGAATGAGTATGTACATGGTATATATACATACTCGGTTGGTGGACTCACTGTTCCGAGGATTTCTGTTAGGAAATCACAGCCACGCATTCCAGGACTACGTAGATGACACATTTATGCTCTGAAACAATCGCACAAGGGACTATCAGTCACGCCAAGTTTAAGACAGTGGCCCGGCGGCCTCATGATTTAGCAAGGGGTGGGTAGAGGTTATTCTCGTTACAGAATGTTGCCAATGTAAAGTCTTCCTAATAAACGAAATTTGACATTATAGGCATTTAGTGTATGTAATTTTAACAATATACCTACGCACATTTTATCATTAAAAACTAACTTATTTAAAAAAATAAGGTATTGGTGTATTTTTATCTCTAGCTAATATAATTAAAAAATGAGAAAATGGTAGTCAGTTTATAGCCTATTGAAAAACAGGTTTTATAACGCAGTGTATACACGCCTTTATAGCGCGTGTCGGCTGAAGCCTAAAGATACGGCTGGGCCGCTTATTGCTACTGAAACTGCGTCCCGTCCCGCTTTCCCACAGACCTATTAACACTTAGAAGAAAATAAAAAAAACTGTTTCCATGCCATTTTCATGATGTTTAAATAATAGTTGCATTTATTTAATAAATGAAAAAACTTTATCATCATTTTTGAAGTTATACTTCTTTTGGCGCGATGGAGAAAAATGATGAGAGTGAATTTTTACGATGCGCGCGGACACCAACAACTAAATTCCACATCGTAAAGTTAGTTTATTTTTGCATAATAATCGATAACTATGTTTAAGTTGTATATTCTAGTATTTTTATATTTAGAACACGTGTTTCGTATTAGTACAATTAAACAGTGTGAATAAATAGATATGATTTTGGTGTTTTAAATAAATTTCATATACGACGGTGATAGTATTTACTAGTAATTTATTATTTAAATAAAATCTTTTTGATTAATTTCAATATTTATCGTAAATCACTACTGCATTTAAGTTATATTTTCCATACGCCAAAGAAGTATAACTTCTAACGCGTGTACATAAGTACACACACTCTTTTTTATGTAAGTGATATGTACAATAATGATTAATTCCCAATGCTGATACAACGAGTGGTACTCAATTTAATAAAAAATAAAAAACCTAACGCGGTTTACATAAGTCTTCAACATATTTTGTACGTCATCAGACACGCAAGCGCGGCACGGTCGATTCAGCTAACAGGTGCTCTCCCAGCAGTCCCTCTGTCGTCCTCGACAGGGAAACACCTCTCAATCCTCAAATAAAAATAAAAAATCTCAACCCAAAACAGCCAGTAAAAAATCGCAACTAAAACCTCCTTTCGTAACTAACTATTTAACGCCTGCACAGATTACAAAGCAACATAAATTAAAAAGTTTGTGTTTATATTCAACAGGCGTCTAGAATAAATATATTTTAATGTTGATCCCTTTTCTATACTATTGTTGATGTTTCTAATGTCTAATGACTTGTTCTCAGTGCTTAAAATAAGTGTCTTTTATTGTTGAGCTTAAAATCGATATTATAGATGAAAGATTAGAATGAAGTATTTCGTGAAAGTTACATGGTACTAAAAAAGTAAGTTTTATAATTATTTTTAAGAAGGTATAACACCAACTTTGTTCTGTGAATATACTTAAGAATATTTAGAAGTTTTATACTGAAAAACAGTTATGGAATTTTAGTTAGTAATGTGTAAGAATATCTTATAAAAGAACTCTAGTGATATATTATTGATTGCTATTAACTTTGCAAACTAAAATTACAAAGTTTTCATACATAATTTTAATAATGATAGTATATCTTCTATTTAAAATATGTAAAGCAGTGCCAGTCTTGTCGCGTTAATTTTTACAGCGCCCCTAATTAAGGCGTATTCCTTTTAAATAATATTCCAAACTCTGTACTCATGTATATACTACATGTATATAATGTATTCTTTTAAGGGGTCTTTGTGTGTATTTCTTTAGAATCTCGAATCGGTAACCCTACCACCCAAAAAGTGTGAGCATGGCTCTTTAAACTATTAAAGGCGATGCCGAGGGGGCCATGCCATGCCATGTATGTAGTACACCTCCGTGCCAATACAAATGATATATATCATAATAATTCGATTATTTTAATTAATACATCCTAGGTAATCATTATGCTTAGTCCGAAGATACAACGCTCTATACGCGTCAATGATGGCCAACTCATTGCATTATCGGAACGTGCTCAGTATGACCATTCGCAGGTAAGTTAATACGTATATTATCTTTAAATTAAAATATATTTATGACATAACCTGTCGGAACCACGTAAACATATTGTTCTTTAAAAAAAACTTTCACAAATAAATAAAACGTTTGGGCACAGTAAAATGTTTTGCAATTCAAAATATTCAATTCAAATCTTCTTTAAAATTATCAATGCAGGATGCAAAATATAAAACTGTAACAATGAATAAATTTTTAATATATTCGGGTATATACATATACGATTTCTAAAGCTCACCCTTAAACCTGTTACATTTTAAAAACAAACTGTTTTTATTACATTCATTCGGCATTTATCAGTCAGTAATTAACCGCTTCTTTAGTTCAGTATAAGACGACGCTAATTGCGTTTTAATTAAGAACGTGGTTGAGTTCTATGGTGCAAATTTGAGTTCCGATTTTGAAGAGATAAAGAGGTTATATTCCCGACTTAAGTATTTGGTCTTTAGGTACTGAAAAAAAGGATACATTTAAAATAAAAATCTTTTCACAGGCAGGGTACTTGCATAAACGTAGCTCGGACAACACGAAATGGCAACTGCGATGGTTTATTCTTTATCAGGTAACTGGAAATTAATTATTCAGTACTACGATCCAATTGTATGCCGCATCTATTGCATTTTTAATATAGTAATTGGCAAAATTCTCTGTTGTGACTTAGGCTTGCTACGTTGTGCTACAACTTGCTATTAAGTTATACGAACTGCTACGATGTTGCTACATAGAGGTAGCAAGATCAAGTCAGTTCTACCATTTTCGTCCGCATATTCATATGAATTTATTACAAATGTTTTACCATACTTAATAATATTTCAAAATTTCATTGTTTATATTAATCGGTTAATTTTTTTATCTAATTGTAGTAACCTCACTTAAGAAACGTATATCGCGTTTATTATTACAATAAATATTATTTATAGTGGAATACAGCTCAGACTAAATAAGTTGATGCCGTATATGTTTTAAAAATTCATTGTGACTTCGGCTCTAGAGTATTATAGATTGTCTAGATTGATTGTTTTTGTGTATAGTTTTCAAGTTTATATAGGTATGTATATATTTAATCAGAAAAATCTAATGTTTTAAAAACGGTTAAGACCGCCTTATTTTTGCGTATTTTAAATCTATCCGTATATTTATTTTAAACATGTGAACTCACACTCATTCCGCTGGATCTGCTACCCAAAAAGTGTCTGGGCCTGGGAATCATCCGCCAATTGCAGGCTTTCAGGTCATCCTCCACTTTATCGATCTAACGGTACCTAGGCCATTATACTAACTACTAAATGTGAAAATTTGTCCACAGAACCTGCTATTCTACTACGAATCTGAGAATAATACACGGCCAACAGGCGTGCTGCTTCTAGAGGGTTCATATTGCGAAAGACTCAGCAAATCACCTATAGAAAGAAATGCTTCGGTGAGTAACGTTCTGTTCAATAATTCGATTTTCGTGAAATTTTCGCTGTGTATTTAATGACATTCTTATTTCTTGGTATCATAATGTTTATAATCCTGAGTTTTATAGTTAAGTTTCTTCCAATACGACTCTGTTCTGTTTTTACATCCAAGCAAAGTAAACCACTAAAATATTCAGAGACTCTTTCAATTGCTGTTATTAAAAAGCTATTATTTTTAATTAATTAAATTTAATTATTTAACAGTTATTTAAATAGTAACCTTTGTTAGATTTTAATTACTAATTAAAAATATAGTGTGATTTGGTACACAATTGCTTTGAAAACACGAAATCATTGTACAACCAATATTTCAGTGTTATATTTTTGTGTAGTTTTGCTTCATAATATCTTATCGCCGTGAGAGTCAACGTCAGTACGAACTGAGAGCTGCTTCCGAAGTAGACTGTGTTCATTGGGTCGACGCGATCAGAGAGGCGAGGTTAGTTTCCTGCTTACAATATAATATATATAGTTTGTATTATTTTAAATAATAACTAGTACCAACTAGAGAACGATCTAGCTTCCCACTGTTCCAGGCGTTTTTAGTTTTTCCAATACTTCAGACAATTATCTATATGTCAACAAATATACACAAAACCTTGACAGGTTATCGTACCACATAAATCGGTGCCACAGTTTTTAATTTATTTTGAAGATACGGTCTGACAGATGTTTTTGTGTATATTAATAGCGACGTGCAAACTTGTTTGTACATAGTAAAATCTCACTAATTGTAATAGGTTTGGGTCGATAAAAATGTGTTTATATTAATTGGATTCCGCTAATATTTAACTCCCAAATCTATATGTAGGACTTTTTAGCATACCTACATGTAATCATTATTTAATGAGGAAAAATGAAGTAATACTTGAGAAAATTTGTATCCTCGTAATAAAAAATCGATTCTGGGTGAAATGTATTAAATAAATTATATAATGTGCGTGTGAACATTTCATATTACATAGTCGGTCGCTGACTTGTCTATGTTAAAAAATGGATATGATGATATGTTTTCTGGGCGTTAACCGTAATAGTGACGAAATTATTATAATTTTATTCATCATGCAAAGCTAATTTACTAATATAATACAATACATATTTTATATTACCTTTATTTCTATGGGAATAATTATGACCATCCCTGCCTATGGGAACTAGTCCATTGCCATGGTAACACAAGGGATTAGGGTCGCGGCCTTGACCTGGGGTAATATGGATCTTCGAGAATGGCCAGGAAGGCTCAGTATTTTAAACTTCAGGTTGTTAATGATTTATAATTTTAATTGGCACATTATTAATTAGTTAAACCGACGCAGAAACTGGGTCAACAATTAATTATTCATTAGTTAAAATTAATTATGTGTGTGTAATTTATTTGTATCAAATTACAGTTATTCATATTATTTTATTTTAAATACAATATCATACGATATAATTGTACTTTTTAATTTATAAATCGGCCCAAAGTCTGCCCTTCAAAGCATTGGTAGGTTTAAGTTATTTATTACCATTATGACAGCCTTAACGAGCCAGAATTTGCTTTTTAACATTACGTACATTTTTCTACTTAACTTTTCAAAAAAGATTAAGTTTTTTTTATGAGATTTCGTCTTATAAATAAATGTTAAATAATAATAATAAGGGTTTACGCTTTAAATGCAATTGAGATCACCATTTTTCTTTAAAACAAGAAAGTGTTTTCTATGCCTTACACTAACGGAACGAACACTTAGAGGGACTTTTTTTATAGAACAGGGGGCAAACGGGCAGGAGGCTCACCTGATGTTAAGTGATACCGCCGCCCATGGACACTCTCATCTTTGGTCTTCGTTTCGTTTCTTCTCATTGTGTATTTATCGTAGGAGTATTGCCCACATAGAAAACTATCTCCTTATAAACTTAACCCATTATATTCTTAGCATATAATGTTATTTCATAAAACAATATTTTTGCATTATGCTAAACTTTTTTTTAACGCGTGACGACCTTACACTCCCATTTACATAAAATGAATCCAACTACCTGTCAACAATATTATTTATTGCTACGAATATAGGTCAAGGTTCAGTACAGGCAAAGGATCGTGTTGCCATAGCAAATGACTCTCGGCTTACATCCTACGCTAAACTACACACGCTAAAATACACCCACCCACACACACACTGTTATAGTAATAACTTAAAATAAGAAAAGTTTGATGAACTTAAATGTATCCTAAACTCATTTAGAAATATAATTCACATTACTAACCTCTAATATTTCTCACTAAGTGTATGTAATAAGTTAAATTGTTTATTCATCATAAATGTACACTACATTTTAAATAAAATATAATATTAAAGGTAGGTAAATCTATGTACAATTAAGCATTGTAAAATACCTGCATCATTAAGCTGTACCTAAACCTATAAATTGCAATACTATGAAGAGGCAAATAAACTGTATGATTATTATCAATTCTATACTTCTCATATAATATCGCGTAGGCATTGGAAAATTTATTGCTACATTGTCTTAATGATAAATTGTATTGGTATATGTAAGACGCGGAATCTTATACTTTTTATAAAAACCAAACAATTGAAATAATAACAATTGGAGAGATACTGAAGATCAAATGGCTACATTTAATTAGTTTAGCTATTAAGCGTTTAACTACATAAGTTAAATGAACATTTAAATGATCTTTGGTTCTTGGTATTTTACAACGTTTAAAGTCATTGAGACATGAAGAAAAGAAAAAAAACTTTTTTATAGATAATAAACAAGGATAAATAGTTAAAAAGAAGCGGGAACACACTATTCATTAGTAGTAGTAGAAGATCTTTCGGTCCCTCCAAATCTTCCAGTACGGCCGGCCACCGTGGGAGAAATGGGCCAAGAATGGCCAAGTTCATACATATAGAATCTTTACTCTTTACTACCAACTTACAAACACTTGTAAATAAATATATTCCACAAAAAGTCAAATTCTTATACTTAAATGCAAATGACAAAAAAAGTTTGATTAACTTAAATGTATCCTAAACTCATTTAGAAATATGAATCACATAACACACTAACCTCTAAAATTTCTCACTATGTGTATGTAATTCTTTGAGAAATAAAGTATCTTTGAGCCGAAAAGAAAGTTGTAGTTGTCTAACCGTCAAAAGTTTTCTTTCATTGTAAAATTTCGACATCAATAAAATACAAAGACACATGTAAAATGTAATTTCTATTGCATTGTGTTTTCCAGCTTCAATAAGCTCTTACTCCAAAAGGAAGAGCTGGAACAGAAGCAATTGCATCTTCTTCAGGTAGTGGAGAGCGAGCGTACATCTCGGTGGCAATATGCCCAGCAATGTGAGGAGTTGTCAAATGAAGTGAAGAAACTGCGCTCTGAGGTAATTATTTAATAATTTATTTTCCTATGCTATAGCTAATAGACCAGAAACGGGTTATGCGAGTTTAGGATCGTAGACGGATTTATTTGGAGATATTGACTGCTTAATACGAATACGTTTAATACGATTTCTTGGATCATAGCCTATTTGACGCCAGTTCCTGCAACTTGAACCATATTTTCATACATATCCTAATGCTTATTTTTTACCGTTCAACCCTTGATTATTCTCTCTTATTTCAGCCGCTTTCTCTTCGCTTCTTTGAATAGAAGTGAAGACTTACAGCACCTAAGAAAAGTTCGAAATCTAGTTATTGCTAATGCATCAAAATCTTTCTGGCAAACCAACATGTAATTTTGAATAACGTAATTATTATTACATTGTTGTTAATGTAATTAATAAAGCAAAATTTTATACGTGGGTAACACTGAAAGTGTTAGGACTGGCCACTTAGAAACATTGCTAATGAAAACATTTTTAAATTTCAGTTTTAGAACTCTTTGGTAACCTTATGTAGTATATTACATATATTCATTTGTCATTTGTTTTTGTCAATTGGCGGCAAATCTAAAACTCTTGTTACACGTAAAAATGAACCTAACGCGAGAAAATTTTCGGTCAATGATTTATTATGTATAGCTGCGATTAGCATTTTTTAATGAAGCCCCATCTCGTGCTACTAATTACATTACATATACATAATATAATTGTGACACATGTTTTAAAGTACCAATGTTTAGTTTCCGCCTCACGTTTAAGTCGGTTAATAGTTTACAGTGCACCTAATAAAACACAAGTGCTATTTATATAGCTGTTTGCGAGACTCTACTATAAATATATCCTACTATACACATAGAACTGTAAATATTTTGCTAAACTGAACTTTAAAAATACGTTCCACGAAGAATGTAAGAGTCTATTAACAAAGTTATCGTATTTATCCAAGAAACTATGAAGATTATTAATTAATGTAACAGTAAGAAATTGTGAATTAAAATAAAACATCTCCTTTTAAAGAATTAAACGCCAATACTTAATATTGCAATTGATTTTCCAAATTTGATAAGTGAAATTAACAAAGCCCACAAAATATATAACTACGTTATTAAAATTAGGATTTTATCTTCTTCACTCCTTTAACCAGTTGTCTATACTTAATATATCTTCTAGTTATATGCTTACAAGAAAGAACATGAGCCATCTACACGGGCGACGTCCACTAGTAGCCTGTCTCCGACTCTATCTGATGAAATTGATCCGTCAGAGTTGCGAAAAATTAAAAAAGTCCAGGTAACAATATTAATTGCTTTAATTACTAACGCTATAAAATTTAAGTATCACTTATAATTTTCGTCGAAGAAAGATAATATTAATAAACCACTGCAATACACCCGGTTTAATTTTTTTTATGAAGTTTCACTTTGTTTTGATTTGATTAATTTGTCTTTGTATCGTAATCAATTTATATTAGGACACTTAAGGAGTCTTACTGCTGTATAGATTCGATGATTCTCGCGATTACTTCAGCTCATTATTAAAGAATGGTGAAGTACTAATCTGAGATAATGTCTACAATGAGTACAGTCGTTACTTTTCTTTGTTCGTAGTACCTTAGTACCGTAGTAGATTTTTTATCAACTAATGGTTCTAAATGGTAAACAATATCTAGCTATTTATGCAGAGTTTCTTCCGAGGCTGGCTTTGTCGACGCCGGTGGAAACAAATTGTTGAACAATACATCAAGAGTCCACATGCCGAGAGCATGAGGAAGAGAAACAGGTAAATAAAATATAATTTATGGAGTTGTACCTTATCACAATATTATAAAATAACTTATAAATTTATCAATTTCAGTCTCGTTTTCAAAATGGTGGAAGCCGAAGAAGAATATTTGGAACAAATGGAAATATTAGTATGTTTATTTATTTTATATACATTCGCTGTTCTGAACCTTATTGAAATAACAAATCGTTATACTGACTCGTTAATTTTAATAAAGTAACACTTTTGTCATAATTCAACATTTCTTAAGTAATAATACAACCGAATCCCTTGCCAAGAATTTTAAAATAAAGTAAAAAAAAAACCCGTGAAGGAATAATCGTGAGGATGCATCATACCAAAAAAGTCGTCGGCGCGTGTTAGGCAATAATAATAATAGAAAAACAAGTGATTATTATAGAACATTCGGAATGTTTTTTTAATTAATATATAAAACTGAAGTTTGATTACTTGACTGACTTATGTCCTTGGAAATCTTTTGCGCTAAAAATTAGACTATATTAAAACGCGTTATGATTTATTCTAGAACTTTAAAGACTTTCAACGTTGCAAACTAATGACAAATTTCATGGAACCTTTTTGGTAAAACTCGGTTTACATTTAAGGTGACGTGTTTCCTTCGCCCATTCAAAATGGCCGCCAGTTCTAAGAAGCCGCCGTGCACACATGAAGACGTGAATTCCATATTTCTGAACAGTGAGACCGTGTTATTTCTACATCAGATCTTCTTCAAAGGTCTCACTTCGAGAATGGAGTCGTGGCCCACACTTGTCTTAGGTAAGTATCAGTAAAAAGACAAAAATATATTTTAGGTAAAATAAGTTTCTGAATAAATAAGAAAATATACATTGCGTCATTAAAATCCTATAGGAATTGTTTGTTTCTAATGTAGTATTAAGTTAATATGTATGTAACAGTTATAATAGTCAACGATGCTATCTGATTAGCGCCAATATGTTAAATTTGTATCGGGCGCGAATAGAGAGAATCTTACTACAAACTACGCACGGAGCCATCGCGACATATTTGTATGTAACAACTACGGTTGGCAACGCCAGAGTGAGCGAGCGTGATTTTTATCTGTCGTATTTAATTGCAATTATTTTTTAAACAATTAATTCATTTAAGAATAACACTTTATAGTAACTGGAGTTTGATAAACAAATATACATACTACACTTTCTGCTCAAATTAACAAATAATGAAAAAGCATAATATTACTGCAAACATGTCGAAAATATTTTAATTTTAATAACACAATATTACTAAGGGGCCAAATATTTATTATTTATTTATATTTTCGAGAAGATAATATTTTCTCTACTGCTCTATAAAATGTTATAGGAATGAAAATGCAAAAAGAAAGACGAAACGATGATGTGTATTTGATTGTGTTTCTTTCACCTTATCATTAAAAATTTTACCGCAAAAGAAAAAAAATATCAATTTGATGTGTACCGTATTCCTGTCAGACAGTCGCCACGAAATCAATTGCGCTAGTTTATACTAAACTTCTATTACTAGTAAGGTCAAATAGTGACCTTACTAATATTTTTTTTTCATTAAATCCTACACTGATTGATGACTCATTAAATAAACATTTTTTAGGAAATAATATTTTTACAGGAGACCTATTCGACATGTTACTGCCGATGCTGACAATATACCAGGAGTATGTACGGAATCATCACTACTCTCTCCAAGTACTGACTGAGTGCAAGCAATCACAACCTTTCACACACCTGCTCGCTCGGTTGGAAAGCAAGACAGCATGCCAAGGACGATCTTTGGAAACCTTCTTAACGTTTCCTATGCATCAGGTATTTTCATAATTTATTAAGGCACAGTGCTCAGTTGGGGATATGGAGAAGAAATATAATATATATATATATATATATTATATATTTCTTCCCCATATCATATATATATATATATGTATATATATATATAATATATATATATATATATATATATATATATATATATATATATATATATATATATATATAATATATATATATATATATATCTGTTTATTTTTAATTAGGCATTGCTTATCAAATCGAAAAGGTTAATACGTTTCCCGAATTAACCTTAGGAGATAGAATATAATAGGATAGAATTTCGCAAGTCTTTGTTTTTCCATGTATCTAGTGTTAAAAAGAAATGCCTATTAAGATACATGCTTATATGTTTCTTATTTATTTCTTCCAATATCTTCTTCCCTCTCAAGCGATTCTTTTGTTTATTTCTTTAGACATTGAGTTTTCAAAAGAGATAATTTGCGTATAGTTTTTTCTGAGTGATTAAATCTCCGTCTGATATAGTTCTTCTATAGAATTCACTCCGATGATGAGGTGGCCCGCGAAAAGCATATTTGTGCACCACATTAGACTTAGTAAATTAGGTTTACTTAAATTTTGTTGTTTTTAGATCCCACGTTATATAATAACTCTGCATGAGCTGCTGGCCCATACCCCACATGACCATGTGGAGAGACGTAGTCTTCAACATGCACGGGCGCAGTTAGAAGAACTGTCGCGGCAAATGCACGATGAAGTACGTAAAACTTTGACTGTATCAGACTTTGAATCTTTAAATTTTGATATGCTTATTAAAATTAAATGCAAAATATTGTATGTACTAATCTTGCGTTTCAACAATGGAGGCGCGCGTGATTTGACTTTTTTGGCTCATTAAGAAAAACACGAATGTATAATTATAATAATAGTATTATTGAGAAGCCAGTTTTAAATTGTTTAATATATAATATTACATATATTCACAATACTATAAATCATTTCTCTTTAAATTCGTATTTTGACAAATGTATATTTATCAAAATACGAATAAAGAATAATTTTTATGTCATTTTTTTTCATTTATTTTAATAGGTGAGTGAAACGGAGAATCTGCGCAAGAACTTAGCAGTTGAACGAATGATTATTGAAGGTTGCGATATATTGTTGGATGTGAACCAAGTGTTTATACGTCAAGGTATGTATTCCTATTTGCCGAATATATATTTTCCGAAGCTGAAAAAACTAATATTGAATAATATACTGTATGTTATTAATTATTGCTTTGATATTGGTATTCGTTAAAATGGTATAAGTTTATCGAAAACAAATAGTCACGAAATAAATACAGAAATCTGTTGCCACTGGATTTTTTTAAATTACTGAACCGATCGCATCGCTATTTTCACGATTTTATTGACGTTCACTGTATTTAGGCTTTCAATAATGAGTAAGTGTAAGTATAGTGTTACGTCTTGTTCCTCTTTTCTAACATTGAAATACTTTACCATACATTCAGGAACTCTGTCCCAAGTGGTGGGTAAGGGCCGTCGGGCAACATTGCAGTCAAGACAAGCCTTTCTCTTTAGCAACCACCTTCTACTTACTACAAGGGCTGCTGGTGGGCGTCTTCATCTTCCACCATCAGGGAGGCTACCACTGCATGATGCACTACTCATCGAGGATCCATCCAGCCATGATGATGACGGTCGTATAATAATAGCCTTTTTAATCGGACATTTCGGCGTAATCTTTTTTTTTTATTTTTCGTAGATTGATTCTTTCTTCCATTTCTGCTTGTCCGCTTGCCAGGTGGCAAAGGCCTCCTCCAATCTACTCCATTCTGGCCTTTCTAAGGCCACTCTACCCCATGTTGTTCCCGCGACTTTTCTAATGTCGTCGTCCCATCTTTTTTGCGGTCTACCTCTCTTTCTCTTTCCATCTCTTGGGTACCATTGTGTGACTATTTTACTCCATTTATCCTTTCCCCTGATCATGTGACCTGCCCATTTCCATTTTTGTCTCCTTATTTTCAGAGTCACGATGACGGTCGTATACAATATCATTATTATTTCCTGGAAGCTATTTGCTCAGAGCAAATAAAACATTAAGTTTTGTGTTAATAACTTAAGTAATTTATTCTGATTTCGTTACATTTATACAAAAACAAATAACATAAAAGTTATCAGGAGTGAAACGGGCGGCCTTGTCGTTATCGATCTCTTCCAGGCAACTCTAGTAAAGGAAAAATGAAAAAGGAAATATTATGGGTAAAGGGCTAGAAGTGCATAACCAAATCTTATAAAAAATTATAGAACTTTAATATTATATAATGCAATAAAATATTTATACCAATCTAAAAATCTCTCACGTAATTATGAATTGCAATGCAATATTAAAGAAAAGCTTCATTTAAGAATGAGTCCAAACTATTAATTTCCTAAGACAAATCTTCCTTCTTAATGCTGCTAGATTGTTTGGCGTTCTCCTTATTTATAAACTTTGTGCTGTAATATTTTGTAATGCTTTTTAATATATTTTTTATCAGTGAAACTTTTTATGGATATGTCCAATGTATTTAATTTATGTTTGACTTTTATGTTTTTTACCGTATGTATCTGTTTAGTTTTCTCAATTAATAAATAAAAGGAAATACAAAAATTACAAAATTCACGATTGTGTAAGATAGGATATTTTTAAGAAATGTTTATGCAGAATAGTTATAAAGAAGTTGAAAGTGCGGTAGCCAATAATATTAAGGGTCTGTTTCACAATGTGCGGATAAGTTCCAAATAAGCTATTTATTACTTATTGGTAGGATAAACAGTATTTTTGCGTTTCACGACTGTTAGATAGCGCTATTCGTCATGAAACGCGAAGTATCTTATTTGGAACTTTTATCTCTCGAATAATTTATGTGTTGCATAGCTATTTGGTACTTTATCCCTACATTGTGAAACAGGCCCTAATAGTAATTCCTATTTCAGACACCGCGTCGGTTTGCTCGTCACCCGGTGGTGACTGCTATCAGAGCAAAGACTTCAAAATACTCGTTGAAGTTAAAGGAGAACAGATATGTGCTCAGTTAGGTAATTTATTTTCGATAACTTTAATTAATATTTAAAAATAAAAACAGAAAATTAGAAAACTTAAAACGATATTAATAATGAAAATTAGTTGTTCATTTATATATTTATCGTTTAATACTTATCAGTTAAAACAGGTTTCGGCTATTTAAGAGAGTCTGCCTTATATTCGTTAGCTATATAATTAACTAATAAATATAACTATATATAGTGGCAGCGACAATAGAAGAGAAAGCCGCTTGGACGAGCGAGTTGGCCCAATGTATGGAAAGTGCGGCTTTAACTGAGTTACTAAGAGCCTCAGGGGCTTGTGGTACTGCATCGGCCAGTTTACCGGCATGCAGGTAATTTTCACCATATTTAAATCAAATTTATGCATACGACTAGCACTAAATTGATGATCTCAAGTCGTCTAGGCGAATTCAAAATATTTCTGACTCTGCAAAACGATCTTGCAGCCCAGGCCTCCTGGTGTTAGAAACTTGATGAAACTAAATTTAAAAAATGTCATATTTTACATTGTAATGTATTGATTTAAATTTCTTAGAAATCCTAAAACGTTTTCCCATCCAGATTGTTTGCGATCGATCGAGAATCATATGACATATATAATATTTCAATGTGACATCCCTTGTAAAAAATTGGTCGCTCGGCATGTGGTTTCGTTTTAGATGGTGCCCTTATTTGTGAGGAGCTGTATTACTACTTGAAAACGTGATTACTTATATAAAACATATAGATTTATTGTAAACTCTTAATATTTTGTATACAACGGCATATTAGAGATATTATATTTTGATTTGCATATTGAAAACACCGTTAGCAAAGCCAACCAAATCCTAAAGCTATTTAAAGCTTATACAAAACTGTGGCACGAAATGTTTGGGATATGGGATTGTATATAACTTCATATATGTAGTGTATCTTTACAAGTCAAAACATAATAATGACATGTGTTCATACTTACAAAAATCCCTACAAGAACACGGTTGACTTGAAACAAATAATAAATAAAAATAAAATAAAAAGTTTCTTTATTTGACCCAAAACAGATACCACATTACACATATTACAACATTCATTGTCAACCTTATATATAACATACATCTATGAGCACTAGCGTTTAAACTAGGCCTAGCCTGTAGCTTAAACGCTAGTTTCTTCCAGTGTCATTAAGAAATTGGCCAAACTGTTTGCCATTGGACGTTTATTTTTGTTCATTTAACAAAATGGAGGTGGAATCAAATTTAAATTGTTGTAGTTAGTTAGATTGGTGTGAGTGTGAACTTCGACAAAATATTTTTATTTTAAATCTTGTGAATGAGTGAACTTGGATATGAGATGAAGTTAGTATCGTTGTTGTGTTTAAAACAAATATCAATTTTACACACCTGTCTCACATTTCTGCATATCACTGGTCCTGTAAACAGATTATGTCAGGTTTAGAAATACAACACGTTTTAGCAACCGTCCTACCTAATTGCTTCTATATTCGCGAACGATTAACAGACCCGTGCGACGCTTAGTTCCTTCAGTTCTGCTATGATGGCGAGGAAGTAGCATGAATTAAAGATGCGCCAGATTTTTTTGAGTTCTTTTTGGTTATTTTTACAGGTGTATTTTCTTAAATTTTGCGGGGTGTTTGTGAGTTTCAATAAAATAAAAATAACTTTGCAGGTCTGACCGGGCCCTTTTCACTGACGACGTCGATATCAGATTCAGCAGAACTCTCAACTCTTGCAAAGTACCACAAATACGATCAGCTACGCCCCAACGGTTACTACAGAGATTGACAGGTTACATTTTAATTTATTTATGTTCTAAGAGTTACTTTTAATGTGATACATATATGTTTATTTGGTTTTTAATATTATATTTAAATGACTATTTAACAAATTACTTCAATTACAATAAAGGAAACAATTGTGGGTTTATTACCGGGAATCGAGTAACTCTGCTAATAAATTAGATAGGCAAATGTTAGAAATTTAATATTCATATTAATACCTGAAATTAATATTAAATTCTAATACAATTTCTTACGTCTAAAATTGGTATTTTAATTGTTTTTTTAAAGAATAACTATTTAGCTCCTAAATTATCAATTTTTGAGGGTACGAATCACAGATTGTGTTCAAATGTAAATATAACATTTGTACACAATCTGTGATCCGTAGATCCGTTTGTACGGTGAAGGAAAATTTCTCCATGCATCTATCCATCCATGCATATAGGTAGTGCTATTCACGAAGACGCGTCCAACTAATTTTTGGTTGAGAAGATCGCGGGGTGCGGGTGTTTGCTCTTAGCGTCAGTTGAGAACCGTCAGCGGTTCATTGTAGTGTGCGTGTGTACCGATAACACTCATTGACGGAAGCTTGCACACATATACTATGGACGAAGGAAGGGCGCGTCTTCGTGGATTGCACTATCTATACTCGTCGGTTATGAATACTTTTACTTTGTATTGAGCTAGTTTTTTAATTCCAGACCTTCGCTTTCTCTCCGTGGACTTCTTAAACACATTTCTCCTAACATACCGTGTGTTTACTGACGGGGTAACGGTATTGGAAGCTTTAAAGGCAGTGTTTTATGAACAGTCTCAGCAGGATATGGACCTTCCACCACCACCCGATGCTGCAAGGAAAGCTAGTGGGGCTAGCTCTGTCTCAGGTTAGCTAATATCTATCGTTAATATAATAATAAATATAGCTGTATTAGTTAATAATCGGAAAATTTAAAAGTAGCATAAATGAATTCTAAAAATAACATTTTTGTAAACAAATTTAACAGACTATTTTTAATTGGAAAAATCTTAAACAAATGAGTTTTCACTTTTCATACAATATTGTACATAGACTAAACATTTTAGACTTTTTACACAATGCACATGGCTACAGAATTTTAGAGTATTGTAGTAGTAAGAATACCGAGTATTCGTATACGTAGGTAGGTACTTTAGCATTTCGAGACAGAAACCATAGAATTTCTATCCAACTAATAAATTTGTTTGATTATCGTTATTTCAACGATGGAAATTCAAACAAACAATCAACTAATTTGGAAATATAAACATTTAGATAAGCGGAGCGATTTTGTGTATTTGTTGTAAACAGTAAATACCGTTATTGTTTCGAATATACTCGGTCAAGCCATTATTATACTCGTATATTGTTTAATGTCCTATTTTGAATACATAATCGGGAAAGTTCATATCACGTTGAATACACCGGTTCTCATACGATCATCGGACGCGGTCAGTAGGTACTTGTTGGGTTTCTTTTTTGGAATGGCATAACTCCAACTATGCGCTTAGATAATAATATTTAAGTTTTACAGGTCCACCGTTTTACAGTGGACTTTGTTAAAACCTTGAGTCGTTAAACGACTTATAAATAAATTTAATGTTAACAACCTTTCAGGTTATGGTTCAGAATACGGTGATAGAGATTGGCAGTCAAGATTTTGGCGCGTCCAGCGGGGAAAAAGTAAGATCTTTACTTAGTAGAAGCAGTCGCAAAAAGTCGAAAAAATCCTTTTAAAATTAAAAATATATGAAACATCTATCTATTTTACACAGTTTGTTTATTTATTGCAGGCGAAGAAGAAGATAAATTGTCGCCCTACCTTATGGCACCGTCGAGGCGCGCGTCAGCAGTTGGAAAGGTATTTTTTAGTTGTTGTACTTTTTTGATTGCAAACGCTTGGAACTCAGGAACTATGGGAGAAATTAATTAAAACGCCGCGGTAATAGATAAATTATATTTCTATGAGATTAATTCTTTGAATCAGTGTAAAATAAAAATACGTTTTAATTTTTGCATTCTATATATTCAGCGAGTTTACGGGTTGACTTAGAAAGCACGTTTGACAAAGGAAAGCACCCTAAAGCAAGTCGAAAGGTGTTCAGTAAGGACATATAGCGCTAAATATAAATCGTGTATTTTAAAAATTGAATTTTGACACGCAGAGGGCATAGTTCGTGCTAAGTCTTGACTCCCTTTGACCGAAAACCGACAATGACAGTTAGGCAGGAAACGATGAGCCTACTGACTACTTAAACTACTCATGAAAAAATATCAATGAACATCCAAAAACCGTCTCATTGCCGAGTTATAATGTTTGATACAAAAATGTTTTCTTTGTAAATTAGCAGCCCGAAGAAGAGAATAAAGAAAGCAGTCATCTAACAATTCCAAAAATTATGGCTACCTCCTCCAGTAACGAAACGTTAAAGGGAACTCTTTCGACCGGGACGGGGACAACAGGTCAGATATTAGTTAGAATAACTAGTTTTAAATTAATGGTATTTCTTTGATATATATATTATTGTATACCATACACAGTAGTAGATCATTAAATGTACCTCATTGATCTTTGACTTCTTTTAGAAGTTTAATTACAATATAATTAAAGACCAGACACCAACATTCCTTGTTTGAAGCTGCATTTTACGTACGCGTTGTCATCTATAGGGATCTATAGACATAATAAAGTATCCAAGTTAAGCTATAACAGCTTCATCACATACTCAATATTAATATTAAGGTTATATTATAAGACAAGCATCTACTGTATTATAACTTCACAGCATAATAATATTCCAGAGACATAGAATTCCTTCTAAAACCCGTATTGTTTACACATTCATCGTATAACCGTTGTTATGTACAATATGTTTCAGAATTTAGAAGCCAACCAATTAGTTGTCTCTTTTTGTCACTATGCAATAAATCGAGACAGCACTATTTAGTTTCAATTCAATTGTTTTAATATATTTTTGGACAAATGATAGGTACTTCTCCATCCTCTCCTGGGGCCATTAGCTCTGTAACTCTAGTAGGGAGTCGTAAAGGTAGCCCAGAACACGCTGTTGAAGTCGGGAAAAAAGAATCGCCAACCAAAGTTAAAGACAATGATAAAGCAGCTAAAATGATGAAGGATGAAAGTATCGAACTGGTGGATCAGAGCGATGAAGATATTAAGTACAAGGAAGAGGAACAAGAGAAGCATAAACCTAAAGTTGAAGAGAAGTTTAAGATTTCTCAGAGATTTTCAGAGGTATTTATATATTTTTTACAGAACTTAAGATAATAACAATAAAATGGATAAGACAACTTCTTCTACCATGACTGAGAATAAAATTAGACTAACTCAAATACAAAATAAATTGCCTAGCAAAAACAATAACGGAATATACATTTCTTCATATGCATATTTATATACTGATATAACATAAATATATGATCCATGTGATATTGTTTTACAATTGCATCCCTAGAAGCCCTCAGAGTCACAATATATTCAATTGATTACGTCTTTACCGCTTAGACCTATAAACGTTCGGTCTGTTTTATCGATTTTTACTAATACCTTTCAGGTTAGTATCTCCCATATCCAACGAGTACGTACGATGTCAGAAAGTCCCCGACGGCTCCAACCAAGCGCAGGGCAAAGCGCCGCAGAGCTTCGTCGTCGATCGGAAGGGGCTCGGGAGACTGCGCCTCCAACGCACGAACCACGCCGTGCGTCGGATACCGCAGCACGCATTTCTAGAAGGTCGGTCAGGTATGATGTTACCACAGATTATAATGTAGCATTTTGGCATATTAGTAATAAACAATAAGAATAACAGTTAAGACATTTATGGTCTAAGAGCCCGTGGGAGGTCGTCCTTCACCGATCTGATAACCAGATGAGACGTATTGAAGTGAAACTTCTTTAGAATCGTTGTGATTTCAAACCGGATGCAACGAAAAAGCGACAGTAAAAAGAGACAGAAACATTAATTCATATGATTTAACGTGGGAGAAAATGAGATAGATAAACTTCTTTCGAATCGTCGTGATTTCAAACCGGATGCAGCGGTAAAGAGAGACAGAAACATCAATTCATCATATGATTTAACGTGGGAGAAAATGAGATAGCAGGCATTATACAGCCTCTCTTTACTGCCGCTTTTTCATTTGATCGAATTTCAAACTTTCGATGTTTTAGTTTTTCCCAAATTAAAAATTTATATTAAACTTATAAATTAAAATTTATCATTAAAATATACTGTTTTAAAAGAACACACACATTTAGATAATGGAAAATGATTAATTTATATATGATTAATAATAAAAAAAATGTTTTTGAAGGTTTCACTTCTACCATGTGTGAATTGCACATATGTTTTTTTTTTATTAAATATTTTTTATAAACAAATATGCCTATAATTGCTTGCCTATCGAAAAGTGGTCATGGCTATTTTTAATTAAATAAACTTTTATCGATTTTTTTTCATAACCTTCATACTTTTGATAACCAAATGAAATTTATTTGACTGATAGTTTTTGATACACAAAATATGCCTAGGTATGCTTGCCTACTCATTTCAGTGTATAACTACCTGGCAAGCAGGTGTAAGCAGGTCTGTCCCTTAAAAAAGAAGACCTATGTAGGCATGTAGCGCAAACTTTTAATATTTATCTATACAATATATATCTTTATATAGTGAACGCCGTCCCACAAATTCATCGATAAATGGAGAGAGACGACGTCATTGGGGAGGGTCGGAGCCACGCTCTTCTGTCACCTCCCAAGTTTCACAAATGCAGGTAAGTCTTAGAATTAATCCATAGATCGTATTTAGAATACTAAAATAGTCAGTAGTGTTGACATGCATAGAAACATTGTGCAAGATCTAGAATTAAAGCATCAATAGACATGATTAAAATTGATGTTCTTATGCATTTACCACAGAACTATCGCCGTGAAACTGGTCAACCGAAAGCTGGAGTAGTCATAACTTCATTCAGACAATCACATAGGAGGTGGGGCTCATTCCATCTATTCAGTGTTTCCATGTTCTATAAACTTCATTGAATTTCTTCTCATACGTAGCCTCTGAGAAAGTACAGTCATAGGTGTGGCATGACTATCTTCTATGAAATCTGATAACACATAAGGCTTTGCACGATGTCCATTTTATCTAAATTGAATAAAAAACTGTTTTTATAATGTTGAAAATATTTATTTTAATTTAAACAGCTTTGGAAAAGAACCGTTGTGGTGAGTGGGTGGACGAGGTAAAACGTAGAAGAACTTAGCTCCTAGACCTTTGATTCGCTTTTAGAGCATTTTGCATTACCTTTTCAAGATATTTATAGAATCTATTACACCTACATGAACACAAGGTACCATAACATGCAAACCCCACCTCAAGACACCTTATCGCATTCCAATAAATGATTGACATTCTCAACCTGGTGTTGTAATTCGATGTGATTCCAAAGAAATTTAAAATAGTGACAGCCGAGAAAATAACACATTTTATACACTTTTTTTATAATGCAATAGATTTTGTAGAATTTAAAAGCTTTCACAAAGCAAACGTTAGTATTAGGCTTAGCTTCTATTCGCCTAATAACAGACAAACCGGCAGATGCACTCGCATAGGATTTTACAGGTCACAATAAGAAAACTAGAAGCATTTAGGAAATTATCTGCATGGTGTTCTCATTTACTATTCCTTACATTAAACCTTTTTTAGATTTTTGCATGTCTATTATCCGATATCGTCCAAAACCAAAAATCCTTAAAGACGAGCGCTCCATATTTAGTCTAAAACCAATTTAATAATATAGGAGCAGTACATCAACTGCTGCTGTAGCCTTTGCTGTGGCTACATCTGCTTCGTCAAATCCTCGCTCACCGCCAGCCAACTCTCCCACACAGGCGAGAAGAGATTCTGTCATATCAACCGCTGCAACTATGAGAGTCTTGAATGTACTTCGGTAAGATATAGAATTGCTTTTGTTTTTAATAAATAGGAATGAAAGCAATATATAATATAACAAAACAATGTTACTTTGTGTTTGGCAAAGATGCTCGCAAGAGCGCATTTAAGTTTCTATACAACATTTTTTGTAATTTCTTTTTTGGAACCTAAGATAAAGAAGTACATATTTTGGAAATATTTCAGTGTATTTGTGAAATATAAAATTTACAATTACCTGGTAAGATAAGAATTAATAATATCAATGATGACTTCTTCCTTCGAGCCTACTAGAATTTTCAGGTTTAATACTTATTTACATTTTGGCAAATAACCATAGAGAAAGTCGATTTCTAGGCACTGGATATCGAAACACTCATCAGACTTCTGGTCTGATGAACGTCTTCGTGGTCTGACTATGGATTTCCTGAAAGAGATAGAGAGTAGTCCTGGTCTACTACCGTCTGAACATAAAGCGGCTTCACAATTGTTGCGACTACTTGAACGGTCTCCGGACAGAAATGTGGATTTGAAAGCTATTTTTGCACCACCAAAGGTACTATTTTTATTAGGATGTAACTGGCAACAATATACCTGATGGAGAAAAGTTCTCACCTTAGAGGAGTTAAAGGTTGAAAAACAAATTTGCTTTTCATGCATTCACTGATGACCATAGTAAATATAAACTTTAATGCGAGTCTAATCTGTCTATGGTTCTCGTCATCATGGTATTTTGTTATGAATCACTTTCTTTTTGACGTATTAACATACGCCGCAATTATTAATAATTTAAGTGTGTTTTGTTGGTGTTTAATCTTCAATAAACTTATTTGAATGTTTTGCAATAACTTACCTTGTTTTAGGTACCTACTAAAGAATGCCTTGAGACGTTGTCGGCCCTAGAAATTGCAGAACAGATGACATATCTTGATTATCAGATATTCAGTTCTATTCACAGCGAGTAAGTTTACATATTTATTTGTTTTATTTGCAAGCCTAGTAAAATGTATCGTGTAATGATTTACAACAACATTTACAAGTTTTGTTTAATCATTAATTAATAAGAAAATTAATTTTTTAATTTTCTTTTTCTTACTTCTTGTTACCCTTTTATTATTTTATACTAGCTGCCCCCGCGAACTTCATTTCTCAAACAATTGACCTGCATTTTTTCGATTTTAGGGAGTTCTTAGGACAGGCGTGGACGAAAGCTGACAAAGCAGAACGCGCTCCTCACATATTAATGATGACGGCCCATTTTAACCATATTTCTAGCCTCGTGATCTCAGAGATTCTAAAAAGAGTGCCGTTTCCTGGTAAGTTAATCAATGTTATGTTCAATTTCTGCCTTGCACCACCACTATGTGGAACCAGCCGCCCACTAAAGTATTTCCGAACCAATTCGACTTAGGTTCCTTCAAGAAAAGAGCGTACGAATTCTCAAAAGGTCGGCAACGCCCTTCCGAACCTTCTATCAGTGCGAGTGTCCATTTGTGTCTATTATTTGCTCATACACATTTTCACACCGAAATTATGTCGTCAGTCCATCGCTATCCATAACCTATTATATTTAACCTTTCTAAAACTACGGGATAAACAAAACCTTCTTATTACTTAGACGATATTCAATTTCAAAATCACTTATTCATATATAATGATTTACACTTACACTTATATTAAATGCTTATATTTTTACATTTCCTGCCAGTTCTAAAATCAAGGGCGTAGAGCAGAAGAGAAGAACTGGCAATAAACTCTCCGCCACTTTTTTGTTTTACACAATGTTTTCATTAATCATTAGACCATGTTCTACATGCTATCTTAATTAATTAATAATAAAAAAATTAATTAAAAACAAATATTTGTCCTCTGCTAGCAGGAGGCATGGTAAAATATGTACACGCACTTACATGCTCGTGGGAACAACACGCAAATACATAGTCGAAATAACTAATATCATCGCATACACGAATTCAAATCCGACCATTCACCACAAGTAGCACCCGTTCACGAGTATGACGCATGGCCAGCCATCGGCCCCCTCACCATATTTTAGGAAGAGAGACGACCCGACGCATGGACGACGTCTCACATTAGAATCGATTAGTTTACGTGAAAATACTGTTTCTAGGTACCCCTCGCGACCTCCCAGAACTTCAAGAGCATGCTCTCAAATGCCGTGTTGGTTCTATCGAGAAGTGGATAGCCGTTGCGGATATAGCTCGCTGTCTTCACAACTTTAACGGTGTATTACAGATTTGCGCAGCTCTTTCGAATACATCTATATTTAGACTTAAAAAGACCTGGGAGAAGGTTTCGAAGACGGTGAGTTAATGTTTATTTTTAGTTTGTCGTTTGTAAAATTCATCTGAATTGTAAGGAAATTTATTAATGTTTTTAATTATGAGTTTTTAATATTATTATTAAATAGAAAATAAAAACAATAATTGCAAGATATTTCATAATTTAGTTAATATTTCAGAGCAAGCAAACACTAGAGAGACTACAAAATCTGACTTCGTCTGAATGTCGCTTCAGGAATTTGAGAGACGCTCTACACAGGTCAGAAATTAATAGAAACATTTCATTAAAACATATGTTTTTTAAAAGTTTTCTAAATATCGTTTTATTTTCACTTGTTCCACATATTCTGAGCGTTCAGACAGTCTGTAGGAAACTTTTACGTATAAAAGTTTAGTCAAGTATCAATTTTTCAGTAATTTCACTTTTAGATTAAAATTCTAAAAGCCAACCTCACTGCACCCAAAATAAGTTTAAAATTTATAATTGTTTCTGAATAATTTCCGACCGATATTTTCCTTTAAACTAGATGTTTTATAATTCATCAGATGTGACCCGCCCTGCATCCCATACCTGGGCATGTATCTGTCTGATCTCTCATTCATAGAAGAGGGAACTTCGAACTTCACACCAGAAGGACTACTCAACTTCTCCAAGATGAGAATGGTGAGGACATATTTTCACTTCATTTTTTATAAGTTTTTTTTTCTTTTTTTATATAATAGGGGGGTAAACGTGACTGCTGGACGCTCAAAAAGGTCAGTAATCGCAGTCCATAGACACCCATTTTCAGTGGGTGCGCTGCCGGCCTTTTTTTCTGGCCGTTATTCAATTCAGAATGTATTTATAGTAACATAAGATTTCTTTAGCACTTGAAAACTAGCGGTAGTAGCGGTTCAACCAAAGCGTTGTTTCTTGCCTCAGATTTCTGTATTTGTTTCGGGCTCTTTTGTTTTTTTTTTGAGGGGATCAGGCTTCTGTATCTGACACACGCTGTCTATTTTTGGAACTTAGACATGTCACATTCCTCACGATGTTTTCCTTCACCGTTGTAGTGTTAATTGTAAATTTTTCTTTATTTACACTTCGTTACATTTATAGAAAAACAAAAAACATAATACTAACAAATTATAATGAATGCAACGGGCGGCCTTATACAAGCGATGTCATGCTAGCAACCATAGGAAGGGAAAAAATCTAATAAATATAATGTTGGTTAAAGTGCAAGAAATGCATAACCAAATCATAAAAAAAAATATAGAGTCACTTTAATTAATAATAGTACAAAAAATGATTGATAAATTAAACTTAAACTAAAAAGCTTATCTCAGTGATTCATTAATTGTTGAAATAAAAAAGAATAAGAATTACAAATGTTACAATTGAGCAGGATAGGATATGTTTAAGAAATGAGAGAAGTTTTAAAAGATGTTAATGAGTTCGTATCGTCCACATGATTGGAAACCCGCCCGTGATGCGAACGAACGACGTTAGGTTTTCAGACGCGCATAATTAAGCCAGCCCACTATGCGAACAATAATCAAAAATGCTGGACTAATAATAAACATTTCTATTTGACGACGATACAGTTAAATGAAGGTGATTAATGAATCTTCTCAATAAAGGTATAAATTTAATTTCCACATTACTTCTATTCAGTTTTTCTGGCGTAATTGACATACATAAATATCTACTGTCTGTAGGATTTTTTTAGAGTCTAAAATATAAAGACTACAGACCCAGGCTACCCACCGTCGTTCCACTTTGACATCATCAAATGATTTGAACTACGCTTTCTTGTAGTCACTTTGGCGATAATCAAGATATTAAACTTCATCAAATTTTATTTGTTGCAATTAACGCGTCTTTTTTTTCTTATTCAATCCTATTAATGTATGAAAAATATAAACATCATTGTGTCATTATACAGTGGCCCATGTTGTTACTCAACTTCTACGAATATAACGAAAATAGACTGTCATAATGGGTTTGTATCTTGCCGCTATAATTGTTGGCAATTAAGCGGTTTCAGTAATGATTGAGACTGATTCTCGTGTGAACGAATTCCTTTGATCCAAAACTATTTAAAACATCATAGATTGTATACTGTATGCTCAATTAGACATCGTTTGAACCCCAAACCATGGAATGGACATTTCATTTGCGCAAATAATATCAAGACGATATCTCGAAATAAAAACGATTACAGACACATACAGAATGTATATGTGCCATGGTCCATACAAATTGTATGGGACTTTATACAAATCAAACAATTCCTAGAATATCATGGAGCTGTGTAAACTTTCAGTAAAATAAACGTAAAATATCAAATGGACGATAATGTAATTTATATTTCCGAATTCCTGGCTTATTTTTCAATATGTGTTTGTATTCTTTATTAAGATATTCTATGCCTGTTAATCCTACATTTTACAAAAACTTATTTAAACCGAGTTCAATTTGAAAATATTTTCTTACAGATAGCTCATGTGATCCGGGAAATACGTAATTTCCAGCAAACGCCATATAAAATTGATCGGATTTCAAAGGTAAGTTTTGTTATATTAGATTTAATACGCAGATTAAATAAATTGTAATCCCTATAAATATCTAAGAGATTTCTTCATAATAGAAAATAAATAATTTATTGATCTCTAGTAGGTATATACAGCATCATTCATAGACAATTACTATTACGATTTATTGGTTTTAACAATTAGCAGCTCCCAAGGCTTCTGCAACACCGATACGCGACATCATTGATCGATTTCAATAATCATGACGAAATCCAGTTTCAGTCGTATTTCAAATGCAGTGATCTCGCAAATGTGGAATATTTAATCTCGTAGAGAAAACATAATTTCAACCTGATTTTTTTTTCATTTAAAGGTCAGCGATTTTCTATTGGATCCAGCTCTGGCATACTCGGAAGAGGTGCAATATACATTGTCTTTAGAGCAGGAGCCTCGCGCTTCCCGGGGCTCTGCCAGTGGGATTACAGTGACTCCACCATCGCCTGCCTCACCATCTGCCCAACGCCGGCGTAGGGCTTCCCTCGCTGCATTAGCACCTCTTAGGGCTGAGCGTTAGGGTTTGTTACGGCTTAATTTCAAATAATATTTACATGATTTTTGGGCATTGTAATAATGCATATTTGGATTTAGCTAACACAATAGTTTAAACTTATTTTGCTTTAGTCAAAAATTTTATCTTTCTGTATGTAATGCAATAGGTATAATGAGGAGAAAGCTGTCTTTATAAAAATGAACATATCTGGTTGGTATTAAAACTTGTAAAAGCGCAAACAAAACAGCTATAGCATCTGAATCTTAACGTTGTTAAATTGAAAGAATTCAGGTAATTTATTTTTACGCGCTATACCATCTTACTTTTAAAACATACAAAATAATAAAGGATGCTTTTACACTCCTATAGTACTGAGTACATATATATACTAATAATATTGGTCGGATCCAACATTGAATCATACACAATCGGGACAATAGAACACGTATTAAATGCGCTAAAAAAACTATACAACTGATATTTTTGATTAGAAATCTATATCTTATATCTTAATTTACATATCCATAGAAATACCAAGTACGCTCTTACTGGATTTCAAAACATAAAAACCAAGCAAATGTATGCTTTTTGTGGTTTAGCGTTTCGGCCTTGTTGAAAATAAACATATATTGCCAATTTAAAATATATTAGTGAAATGTCCTAAATAAAAGTCAACCGAACACTCAATTGCTCTATTTTAAGTATATCTGTGGTGACTGACTTTTATATTTGGACATAGGTAAGTAATTTTACCCTTTGCTCATGACTAAGTCATTCTTTCTTGCTCAATGTCAATTTACAAACCTCTATTTAAACTAAACTCTAGGTACGTAGATATCATTAATTGTAAAACAGATACTTAAATACTTTCTTTGTATATAATTTAATGGGTTAATTACTTTTAATTAACTAACATCCTACTTCTAGCTATTACATTTATATATTTTTTATTTATTTGAATTAAATAATAGAAAATTTGCACTTTTTATAAAAGAACAATTTTTAGTTATTTTAGTCTTCATTTTGTTGCGCCATTAGAATAAGAAATAAACTTATGAAAAAGTCTATTCTTATGTAAATTTCTAAATATCAACTTATATAGGCATGTTTGTTGTTTCTATTAAATGTTAATATACTCTTGTTACACCTAGTATAAGGGAAAGTCTTGTTGAATATAAGCTGTGCTCTTCTTTATTTGTTTAAAAAATATTGATTTAAAAAAAGGAATTACCGAGAAGATATTCTTTGCTTCTTGTCAATAAAAATTTGTATAATTTTTTAATTACGTTCAAACATTTGGTGATAGGAAAATAGCGTTCGGCGAACGGTCTCGATTTTGGTATTTTATAGCAAAATATAATATATAACAAAAAAAAAACATATTATGCTCAAATATTTATTTTTTTGTTGTATATAAATACAATTCAGTTATTATGTATTATGTACACAAAAATGGGGAATATATAAATTTGCTATACTCTGATTTTAATACCGTAGAATTCTGACATCTGACATTTTTTAACTTGCCAGAGTTTACAAGTCTCTTAGGCCGGGCATATTTTTCAATTTCAACACGAATCTGAATATCTGAGTCTAGGTACATACATTTAATTTATTATTGAATGTGTCTATTTTATTTAGTAAGGTGCTGGTGCACATTACAAGTGGTTTTACGGCAAACAGTAAAAAACGCAACAAGTAAAGATAACTTTTTATTTTTTTAAAGGTTTACTAAACCTGGAATTAGTATGCAGTGATGTCAGTAATAAAATAATAAAAGTTAATTCTATGAATTGTTCATGATATTGAAAGATATGCTATTTTTGGTCATTTGAGTCGGTAAGTAAATATTTAGGTTTACCTTTTTGTATGTAAAACATAAAAAAAACGTAGCATTTAATTTTTATTGACCTAAAATGGGTCGGTTGAGAACTTTTTAGTAGAAATACTTATGAAATATGAGAATTCTACGGAATGAAAGATCAGAGTTTAGATTACATGCTCAAATATTAAATTGATAATGTCTGAATATAAATATTTTTTATTTAACACACACATTGTGCTAATAAAACGTGCCGAAGGAAACAAAAGGTCACGTCAAATGAAAACCTTCACGAGTTGCGTCTATTTGTTTCCACATTATTTAATTTGTCCGAAACTGATTTTAAAATACAGCAGCTATCCGTGCATTCGAAGCGCTGTGTGCAAATATATTTTTCCGTCAATATTTAGTGTAATAAATCGTAAAGGAACTCGTCTACGAAATTAACGGCAAATGTGTTGACCACAAAATAAATATTAAAGAAAAAAACCGTGAAAACAAAGGAACGTGCGGCTTTATTTTATTTACCCTCTATCATTTGTCATTGAACTGAACGTGATCTCAAGTGAGAGTAGTTGTCTTAGGTCTTTTCTATGTCTTTTCTAGTTAATGTTAGGGGCCTATTGTATCTTGGAACGGGCCTAGTTAACTTATCAAGTATAGATTTTCATCCCTTAATCTTAAAATATTGAAAAAGATAATTCTCGTATTCATAATTATTTTTGACGTTGATGAGGTAACTAGGCCCAAATATAAAACATAAGCCTGACATGTCTTATGATAATTTAAATATATTATAAACACACCGATGTCGGTTGTGTAAACGCTTAAAACATTTAATTAATATTAAACGTACTAAAAATGGAGGTGCAATCTTATAACATCAGAGTGGCACAGTAGATTTAGTTCCCAAATCATTCCCGTTAATATATACAAATATTCCTAAAAACTAAACAAAAGCGTTTTCCTTTCTAGTATTTTAGAACGTACGAATATAATTGTGAAGAGTACTTATAAAAATATCTCTGAGAATGTAATATTAAAATTTTTCGTTTATATTGTACGATTCTACCCGCCTCTCTGACATTATAAGATTATGCTTATCATTCTGTACTTTGTTATAGTATTAAGTAATTGTATGAATTTTAATTCGTATATCCACGATTCCATAAATAATCGCACTTTTATGCCTCTTTTATCTTCCCGTTCATAAATCCGTTATTTTTACATAGTCATAATTTTGCCTCTGTTAACAATTTTTGCATTAAATGCACAAACTCTTATGATCGATTAGAATATCTTAAAAGTGTAAAATTCTCATCTACCTCCTTTTAATAAAAAAATTCTGGAATATTTATATATTTTGACTTAAAAATATTTAATGTTAGATATATCGTAGTTTAAAATGAATGTTACCTTTATTTATCGAGTAGATTTGTAAATAAACTGGATTATTTTTCCGAGTAACAATCAATTTATTTACATAGTAGCTAATGTAATGAAGCAAATCATATATGTGCGATATGCTAAACTATCAATATTTATTTTATGTGTTTCAATTACTGTTCTAAAAGTAACAATGAGTTCAGAGTAATTATTTATTTACGAATTAGTTTGTAAAACAGCTGAACATAAATTATTAAGTATGTATTGGGAATCTCACATAGCACTGATGACGCTAAATTCAGTCTTAGATAAGTATGTCTCTACTATGAGTATGAGTTTGCTTAAAGTACCTATGTACTAGACTTCAGATCATAACGTCCGCGTTAATGCAGGTAAGCGCGTTATTTGGAAGTTAACATTTATAAAGTCTCCAGCCATTACGCAAAACTAAGATTTCTGACATAAATATTTGATACCAAATAAATAAAACATTGCTAAACTCATGACATAGTCCGAATAAAATAATTGAAAACGAATATGAAGCTAACTGAAGTTCCCAATAAAACCTTTCTGTTATGGTTGTTGACTGCATTTACTGTTGTCTCTTCTTAATAAAGTTGTATAAAGTTGTACCTGTTTTATTTAAAATATATTTATACTATAATATAGTTCGTAAGTACCATGCTTTTCTCGAAGCAGCTCTGGCTATTTTCGAACCCCTTTTTGCTTCCTGGTGGATAACCTCGATACAAAACTAAGTTTTTATGCATAGTAAGTGTTGATGTAAGGAACATGAAACAAGGCACGACTACGAGTCTTGTAGACAGAAACATGGAAAGGTAGAATAGGTAGTAAGACTTCTATCTATAGCGCAGTCGCTACTACAGTTACTACAGTTACTACTACTACAGTTAGTAACGAAATTAAGTGTAGCAAATATAGTAAATTAATAAACTGTATTACACTTTTCTACTGTAGAATAGAATACATGGAGACGCAGCTAGCGTAGGTGTACATAGTTATCAAATTTAATAAATAAATTTTCATTTGATAACGTACTCGTGAATATACGTATATGTATATCAAGGAACCTAGATACCGGCGATCCTGATTATTAATTGTTAAATAAAAACAAACATGTGCATATGTTTTTCGTCATACTTTATTTTATATCCGTGTTTATATGTGGCCCAAAAATCAGCATTAAAACTTCACAATATATTTTACAGTACACACATTTACATAAAATAATTCACGTAATATATGACGTAATATGATATGGGAGAGGCTTTATTTGTTCACGTTATTACCGGCAATTTAACAGTTTATTATACCTACTGCTGACAGGCGCCATAGACGATTGACCTAGTTTAGTGTGTTTTAATGTTCCCAACTAATTACTCCTTTTACTAAAGAGTGATAATTTTAGGAGCTTGTTAAATATTGATTAAAGGATAAATAATACGCAGAAAACAATTGAATACTTTATTTAAACATTTACTGAGTTCTTTGTGCTTTGAGCCTCTTCAAGGTCCTTGAGTAAAGGGCCTTTACCCCATATCCTTCTATTCTTCGTGTATGGTATTATACCAATACTGATACCAGATATGACAAGCCACACACCTCCACCGTAGAACGTAGAGTCCCATGTTCCGGTAAGGTCAAATAACAGACCTGAAAAGGAGACGAAAAATTAGCATTCGGCGCGTATTGCCATATTAAACATGAATGTGAAATACTGAACTCACTCGCGAGCCTTGTGAGCCAGCGAAAATTGAAGTTTTTTTTTAATTTTTTTAATTTTTTAAGCTATTGCATAGATTTTATCGCGGGGTTTGAGCGCGGCGACCGAATCAAGAAATTCCGTAACGAAAAAAACCTAACACACGATGACGTATACGATATCGGTGATGTACATCCGGTACGCGTTACAGTGAGACAGACAATATAGTGTGCGTAGGCGTGTTAGTCTGAGTTTGGTATAGTGGTAGATTGAATTAATATTAATGAAAAATAATACACATTTGTAATAATGAATAATTAAATAATTATAAATGCATAAGTTGATAAAAAATGCTAAGCTTAATAGCTTTACCGCGGCAGTCCCCTAGTGCCACACGTTTTTTTTGCTTAAAATACGTTTAACAAAACCCTTACCTCCAAGCGGTGGTCCCATCAAATGGCCGACACCCTGACTTAAAAGTATAAACCCATAAGCAATAGTAAAATAATCTATGGGCATCAACTCCATAAGAATGGCCGGGGTATAGGAGTAAGAACTTGCATACGACACTCCAAAGATTGTAGAAATCACCACAAGCCCCCAATAGTTGGTGATGAATAGTGGATAAGCCCCAACAGAAAACCCACATATAATAAGACAAATCGCGTAGGCTTTCGTAACGTTGATCCAAGGTTGGTCACCAGCCCATCCTAGACCCACCTAGAAAAGGTTTTATTATTAAAAAAAACAATCCAAATATTAGTTCTTAATAATTTACTTTAAATAATATATGAAAATGATTTTAGGTTATTAAAAATCCGTCTACACTTTATACGACTTTTTTATTACCGTGTACTATTGACAAATATAAGTTATATCTTGTGGATATAAAAAAAACATATTAATATTGTAATAACTTCTATTGGAGGATGTCATATTGCAAAATGTACTACAAACGTAAAGTTTGAATTTAGAGATTAAAATAGTAAATAAATATTGATTTTTGAATGAGGTCGTTGTCAATAAAGCATTATAATTATTATTTCATTTAGATTATTTCAGTCCTAGTGAGATAACAATATAAGCCTTCATCTAAATAAACCTTGATAAGATAAAAAAACGTTGCATATAAATATTTTGAAAACGAGATATACTTGACACTTATGCCGTAACTTTAAAAAGAGATTTCAACAAAGTGGTAAAAAATAGTCTAGAACTTTTTTAACTTAGTTTTTAGTCTTAGTTTATGATTAATTAATAAAATAAAAGAAATGTGGTAAAGTGGTATCTTAATCATTTTTATACAAGGGTAGTCAGAAATACATCTTCTTATTAAATATTTATTGAGGGCTTCTCATAACCTTTTCGGAAACTTAACTAACTTACTTTTGTAGTAATAACTTTCTAGGCAAAAATAGTAAGGAAAATCCAAACTTTATTGCTTGTTGCAGTTGTAGCTTGTTAATTAATAAAATAATGTACTCACTATACCAAATCCACTGGCGATACCAATGACGCTTATCATCAGAGCTCCTCCTTCCATATTAACAGAGGTCATATAGGATTTTAGGAAAAAATAAGGTATAATCGCCCAAACAAATAATAGGAGAGAGCCAATGTTGAACATAATGAAGTGAAATTCGACGAACATCCTCATATCAAATATAGATTTCAGACCATCAATTAAGCGCTGGTACCATTTCTATAAAATACATTTCTATGAGTCAGAAACAATTTTCTGGGCATCTGTTTAGTTATATTCAAGAGAACAAAGCTAAATATTAGCATTACTTAACAACATTTAGGATTAAATAATTACCGTCAGAAAAAGCAACAGTTGAAATAGAGTTTAAAAATACTATTACGTTATCTCCCCGAACCTCTTAAAGTTTGTGGAACTTTAAATAAATTATAGACAAAAATAGCAATAGAAGCCCACCCGCAGCGTTTTAAAATTTCATGCATTTTGGCGTGTTTGAATTATTCACGGGTTGTTTCATGAATGCGGACAACTTACCCGTGCATCATCTGAATAATACGAATTGAGAGACCACGTTGAATTTTTATAAATGTCAGGCAACGATGAAGCTCTGAGCTTGTACCTTGGTATATTCATCATGGCTCCACGATGCATTATTGTATTCCTATAAAGTGGCATATCCCGGAGATAATGATGATCGGTGTAAAATTGTCTGGAAATCCAGCTTGCGGTAGTCGGTAGGGTTTTAGGGTGATCTTTACTGGCGTGTATTTTTTCTTGTGTTCCTTTTTCAATTCTTATGTTGTTCTCTTTTTTATAATCGACTACTGATGTTTTCGTTTCACTCTTTGGAATAGTTTTTGGGTTATCTTGAGATCTCGTTGGTTTACTAGAATCTGGCACTTCGGAACTCTTTTTCGTCATTTTTGATTTGTCTTCTTCTTTCGGTCTTTTTGCCATAACGGTCACTTTCATGGGTACTGGTTCATCCACGTTATTTCCGTCCACAATGTCAACATGTAGATTTACCTCTGATCGTCTTCTAGTTATTAAATGAGGATAGTTTTCTAAAATAATTCTGTACAGTTTTTTATTTGTCATTAACCGTTCGATCACTTCTGTAGGTATCTGAAAAATTATAGTCAATTAAAAATGGTTTTTCAAAGCGATTTCTAAAGATTTAGTGTACCTATTGGAAAAAAATTACTCACCTTATCATGTCTTTGAATAAAAGTTGGCAATTGTATGTCAGAATGCGTTCTTTTACGGGATTGTTCTGCATTCATCTGTGTTGTTACCGCCAACTGTTTGGCTTCAGCTAATGTCGTCGTTAGTGTGTCCAAAATATATTCAGGACTCTTTCCACTCTTTAACAGGTCATTTAATTCATCTATATTTAAGAACGCTGATTCTCCTCCTACTGATCTAGATGAGATAGAACCAGCGCTAGAAGACTTTCTAGATCTAGTCTTTGCTCCTTTTCTTTCCCTGGCTTCTTTAACTATGAGCCAATCAGGGTCTCTCATTAATGCACCGCAAACACACATATTTAGTATAGTACCTGCCAGTAGCACCAACGTGTTTCTCCAATCATATAATTCTATGAAATAATTCGTCAAGGGCGAATATATTAAAGTACCGAACCCGATGCCACATGAAGCTAATGATACGGCTAAAGTTCTTCGCTTGTCGAACCAAAAAGCAACGGATACAACTGATGTCACATATAATATTCCCATAGCTAATCCACTGAGTGTGCCTAAAGTTAGGCAAAGCATTTCAATAGAATCGCTTAATGCAGACAGTAAGAAGCCACATGTAGATAAAACTCCAGCAATCATAGTCATCGTTCTGCAACCATACCTATCAACTAGAGCACTCATGATGGGTCCAGAAATTAAAGGTATAGATATAAATAAGCTTCCAATAAGAGAGGTTTTTGATTGTGATGCATCAAAGTAATTAGTGAACTCTTCGTGCAATATGCCAAAAGAGTAAGCTAATCCATCAGCACAGGCGGATACTAAAAAGGCGGCGAATACAACCACCCAGCCCCAACCACCATCGGGAATAGGTGGCAATTTATTTTCATCAGTCTCATCAGAACAAATACTATTATCATCTAATCCTTCGAATGTTACTCTTTCTCCAGCTGGCGAGCCATCTATAACAAAACGTGCTACGATCTCATGGCCATTTCTTGATTTGATGGAATTTATTTTGTCAATATCTTGTTTTAAATCCCCTCCATTTTCAGTATGAGCGTCACCATTGAGGTTATGTGATTCGTTTCCGACCATTTTATCTTTTAACGTGATACTTGATTTTCACTAAAACTTTTTGAGATCTAAAACAATAATAAAAGTCAACTACATATTATGTAAAGAAATATGTTATGTTTAAGCCATAAAATGCTGTGCTTTCATATTAGGCATATACTATTTCTGAATATTTAATTAAAAATATGGTAGAGATGTTTATCGTCATAATATCGCCATGCGCTAAATAATTAGTCATCAATTAAAAATGTGTGAAATGTAGTCAACATCTATATCTAGTTATCTAAGCTATATGTATTATACGCTTTTTTCTACTATCATATGACCATAATAATTATCGTTATGTATTTGGTATTGAATCAACTAATCACGACCTAATTCTTAAGTTCTAGGTAAGGATATTTATCTCGTTGCCTTATTTGGCTCTAAGTTAAAAAAAATTATATTATTGGCAGGGAACTTTAATTTTGTTAAATATCGTATAAGGAGGTGTATACTGGAAAAAATGCGAATGACTCATTTATAATGTTATGTGTGTCTGTTAGCACATTTTCGGATATTCATTAAGATCTTTAGCATTCATTCCTTTGTTGGAATGAAATAATTATTTCTACGGAATTAAATTAAACGGTTTTCCTTATTCCGGCTTATAACGGCTCCATCGTTGTTCAATAACAATGGAGCTAGTGTTTTGCTGTTTTAATGACATATAATGCCTAAGTATATAATTTACTCCATCAGGAATAGATAGCGGGTAAATTGGTAAATGGGTAGACTGTCTCCATTAATTTGCAGTAATCGTAAAACGCGTTCTGAATTCAAAACACGAATTCCAAAGACATCGAATCGTAAACGTGTCAAGGGCATAGGTTATTTTTAACAGCTGTCGAAAAGTCACAATTTTACATACCATTGTCAGTATATAATAATTTTTGCAGGTGTAAATATCTAATTAAATCTAACTGTATCTATTTCAAACTTAGAACGACAAACTTTAACCTGTTTTTGTACCTATCCTTAGTATATAAAACTGCGTATAACAAGTTTAAAAAACGGTAAGTATCCTATAATCAAGCAATCATCAGCTTTTGTTTAATTTTACTGATATTACCCAGAGCACGTGATTTAAGCGGTAATTATCTTACGGGCTTATTTAAGAGTTTTTCGTCTATATTTAGTACGAGTTGCAAAACACTGGGATGCAGGTGCGTTGGTATTTTGATTTATTTGCGTCCATTCAACTCGGTTCCCCGACAGTTTATCAATAGTTTGTGATATCTGTTATCTCTTTGTTATGATTAATTAAATACTTAATTTTAAACAGGAACATCGTTAAATTTCACCAAAAAATGCATTGAGAAAGATGAACCTCCAACGTGTTTTCCGAACCGTAAAATAAATACAAAATTATATGGAGACTTCCTATCTATATATCTTATATTATAACTCTAACTATCTCCTATGATCATCTTTTTATAGAGATAAATGGTTAATATATAAAAGTCTAAATTGGCCGTAATACCAGTTTCATCTCTCGAAACAATAAGTAGTTAATAGCACTATTGATTTATGTAAGCTCTTACTCGTATACTATCACACATCGTCAAGACTGTTGACGCCAATATACCTAATATCGTATACCAAGGAAAACGATGTCTATTGTAATTTAGTATGTCTGAATGTTCTCCTGTAAACCTGAGTACATACGTAATATGCATGGCCGGCTATTTTAAAAACAGACAATGGAAAAGTTGAGGTCAGTGACTCATCGATAAATGACTGAAAATAATGTGTCATGAATTTAATACTATATATTCCTTTGGGTATTTGTCTTGTTTATTAACAAAATTAAGTATATTATGAAAATCGTTACAAACACGCTATTTTCTCACCACTTCACGTAATTAGTAATTATAGCTAATGAATTATGCGAAATAGTTGTTTGTGAGTTTTAAATAAATTAATCCATTATTGAATTTAGTATATAAAAATGGTTGAATTAAAAAAATGCACGATTAGCCATGTCAAACTTGTATGTAAATGTTTAATTATTATTAAAAGCAATTCAATTATTTTGTAGTATTTTATGTTAATAATATCAAAAGTTACAATTTAAGATTTTCATTCATTTTAAAAGATTTTCACCTTTTCACCTGGCGATAAATTGATAAACCAACCAGTAAGGGTCATGGGTTCATCGCAAAATAAATCAGATTACCTTAAAATTGAACTCTTCTAACCAAATAAATATGCTTTCCATTATTATAATTATTATTATTTATTTTGAATTTAAACAATGTATTGTAATTAATTAAAATTGACCGACGTTTCGAGTGCTCAAACATGCATGATCACAGGACTATCAAGGGCCAACAATATTGTATGTATTGTATACTGTAAAATAATAAACAAAAATATTAATTAATGTCTTTTTTCTAATGTTTATTATCAGATTTTATTTCGATATAGTAACATTTTGCCTGTAAGTACCAAGTATGCGAAATACTACAAATAACTAAACCCATTTTGAAATATTTTAAAGTTTACATATTGAATTAAATATAAATTATAGATACTGAAAATTTACAGTTTCAAAGTTAACGCTGTGCAATACATAAAAGTTACCAGATTCCATTCATAAATAAATATTCAACAGACTGCTGATTAGTAAAACGAATCTATAACTAACAGAATCCGAAAATAAATTTAACATAGACTTACCTCATATATGGTTTTAGGACACTTATGTATTAATTATTATACATGCGTATAACGCGTCTGTTTGCTCAGACGGTTGTGTGTACACTGAAGGGAATCGTCATCTTACGCGAGACTGGATAGATGCTGTGTCGCTGAAGGTTCAGTGATAACGAATTCGAAGCGGTAATAAAGACTAAATTAAAAGTACATTTTTGATCGGAATGAATAGGGTAAATTATATTATATCTATTGATTTAACATATTGCAGATAATGTAGCCTTTAAATCAAGTCACGCTTAATTATTAGAAAATGGATCTGTAAATAAATATAATCAAGAACTCTCTGTTTTAAAAGAAAAAAGTATATCGTACCTTAAGTTATCTTGTAAATTATATCACGATTAAAAACTCGATGATATGATTATTGTAATTTTTTCTATACTGAATCGTTTATTGGAACCTAAACATAATCTAATATACACTATTTACAATTTTCTTAACCTTACCTAAGTTAATAAAAATAATTAAAACAAATTCAATAAGGTATGGTTATTTGGCAGTGTACCTTTAACGCTGTATTGCGATATTTATCCGTTGAGCCAGAAAAGCACCAAATCTGAGGGCACGTCCAATCTTTAATTATTGCCTGTGCATTTGTATTATTTTCCGCCTGCTCTGCGGCCGCCTCAGCCTTTTTGACTCTCCGAGGGAGATTAGACGGGGCTAACGTGTCCTCTATATACATAATATACTAATGTATATGTATATGATTTTACAGAAACAGGCTTATAGCACAAATAAAATATATTAAGTACTACTTACTATTACTACTTAGTATAAAATTCCTGGTGTTATAATTTAAATTAAGTTATGTTCAGTTTTCCCCGTGTTTTATTTAAAGAAAAACAAATTTTAAACAAATACTACAGGATATAAAGAGAGTAACAAGACTTAGCGGCATTTAATTCAAAAATTTAGTCTATTTCGCTGTCTGTGATTCAACAAATAATAATAAAAAAAACAAGTAAACTGAAAATAACTGAGTTGATCTAAGGTTTGTTCAGCAGTGGTTTGTCTTAGTGAATAGATAATTATATATTATTTAAAGTGTATCTTTAATAAATGCAACATCTATTCAATAATGTTTGTCGTAAAAAATACGATATATACGTTTAAAAAAGTTTCATTTAAAAATTCTAACTAAAATTTTCGATGTTCAGTTGCTTATGACTGACAAGAAGATTTTTAGGAATTAAATTAAGCTCACTTACTACTGTTTACTTCACAAAAAAATTAAGTTAGTAAGTTAAAATATGTTTTAAACTATTTTCTTTTAATTAGATTCTTTGATCGTCACCGACCTTTACTAATTTAATTACATTCCATAGACAAAGCTAATCAATACAAATATACTTGTTTAAGTCGGTTTTATTTTTTGTTAAAAAGGAATTTGTTATTAATGAACAGATATCAACTTTATCTTTTGAAAAATACAATATTGCTTTAAATACACATGACTTTGACAATTTACAATGACGTAATTACTAAACCAAGCCAACACTAAGGTGCACTTGTTTTGTTTGTAAATTGTTGAAAATTGTGATTTTTTTAAACGAAAATATTAATTAAAATGGCTGGAAAACCACCAGAAGATGGATATATATCAGTAGTTGACGAAGAGCCAGAAATCTTTGCATTACTTAAGTGGGATACTGCACAAACTCAAAAAAATTTTGATGTTCGTAGTTCAGAGAGAGCAAAAAGTCCGGAGAAAAGTATACAAAAGTCAAGTGAGGAAGAATCAGATGCTTTTGATATGAATGATGCCGCCTTCCTAGAAACTTTTCGGCTTCCAAAAGATTTGGCACGAAGTCTTTGCGAAGAAATAAAAGCTGTGATTCCCGATTCCACTAAGTCACTGGATCTGCCTATTGAAACAAAAGTATAATTTATTCTGGTCTCTAAAAAATTCCAAACTAATTTAATTTTCAGTTTTCTTAAGCACCTACATATCTTGAAACTATCTTATATAATATTTAAAATTATGTATATATTTTTGTTATACTTTTAGGTATTAGCTACACTCTCCTTCTATGCAACAGGAAAATACCAGAAGTCAATAGCTGGAAAATCGGATCTTAATGTTACTCCCTACTTTTATATGACTGCAGTAACTCAGATTACAGAAGCCATTAATCATCACACAATTGTTAAGAAATATATTCACTTTCCACATTTAAGAAATGAAAGAGATCTTATTAAAAACAGGTAATAGAAACAAACTAAAATTTCTTAAGTTATATTTATCATCCTTTGAATAAGACTTGGTAATAACATCTTAATAGAGATCAAAATTACACACACATAGTAAATTAATAAAGAAATCTGTACATCTAATGCACTATTCTATCTATCTTGATCTTGCTTTGGATAATTTTTTTATTTTTTAAATTTTAGATTCTATATGAAGTACAGAATACCAAATGTAGTGGGTTGTGTGGACTGCATGCATGTGCCAATTGCTAAACCAGATAATAACCACAAAAAGCATTTTAATAAATCATATCATTCAAAAAAAGCACAAATTGTAAGTATTATTCTCTTTATTGTTTTATAAGTTATAATATTGTTAATAATATAATATGAAATTAATATAAAATTACGTATAATAAAATGTACATATTAAATATATTGTTTAACTGACTAACAAGGCCATCTGGTAGTTTAACGTACAAATGGCATAGTGTTGCTCTTTCACGAACTACAGTATATTTATCTCAAAACTCAAACTAATGAGCAGAGTTAGAAGTAAGTTCTAAAGTATGAAATTGTGCATTTCTACCTTGTTTGTGCACCAATAGATTTTGGTTTCTATTCATGTAATTAACGCTTGCCATATGAAGAAACTGGCAAATAGACTCAAAAATCAATAAATTATAAAGATCACTGAAATATATTTAAAAATAGGTCAAGAGTTTCAAATTCATAATGGCTTGTATTAAGTGTATGCTCCAGCTAAACTAATAAATTTCAGATATGTGACAGTGATCTAAATATTATCAGTGTTGATGCATTGCCAGGCGGTTCAATATCACATGAAGCCATATTGTTAAAACATGCTGTTAAAAATGATTTAGAGAGTCTCAATGCAGCCAGAGATACATGTTGGCTTATTGGTAAGCAACCAGTATATTAATTTATTTAAAATTAATACATATGTATATATTTTATCCACACATTATAATGAAGATTTTCAACTTCTTATTCTGCAAAACAAATCTACTATTTTCTTCCAGTTGGTAAAAATATTTTAGTAAATCTTAGTTGAGAATTAGTCCTAATGTAACTGTAAATTTGCCGTTTGCTCCCTGTTCTATAAAAAAAAAATTTTTAGGTGGACTCCACTACATGCAGAAGCCATACATAATGACTCCCATTCCTAAAATCACGAAAAAAACACCTGTTTCACCTGAGAAACACTATACAAATCTACATATGACCACACATAATGTAGTCCTAGATACAATCAAGCAATTGAAGTCACGATGGAAATGCCTTCAGGCATCATGTAATAAGCATTTTGATCCGTCAATGGTGTCCATGATAATTGTAGCCTGTTGTATTTTACATAATATTTGTAATAAGCGAGGGTTGGCTGTACCACAAATGACTCAGGCGGAAGAAAGATTAGAAATTATGAAACAGAAAGTTGCTAATGGTGCAGTGTCAAAGAAACGTGTTGAGGACCCAGCAGGTCAGTGATCAATAAGTCTTCCCTTTACCTCTCCCTTTAATACAAGTGATTGCACTTATCTAAGTAAGTAAATTTTTGGGTGATTTGAGGCAATGAGTAAGAATCCTGGCGTCTACTTTTCTCCAGTGCCATGTCAAAACAAGAGTTTCCAAGATAAGGAAGCAGTATAGTTCTATACCATTAGATGTTGTCATAGAAAATTAATTGATACCCGCGTACCCTTTCGATACACCAGGCATTCCATTTGTCCCTTACAGAATGCATTTTCGCCAAAACTCACCAATATTGAGATTGAGCATTCTGATAAATGAGCTAGGTCTGGATATCTATAGTTGCTCCCCTCACATTTTCAAATCTATTTTCTTTTAGTTTTTGTAATTTATTAATTATATGCAACAATGTGATACATAAGTGTGCCGAGCCTTGGCAATCTTTTGTAAATAATAAAAAAAATCCTGTCTAGTTATATAAGCTAGTTCGTTATAGCATAAGTTAAGTTTCATATATAACTTTTAGTAAGTAATTAGAATCGTAAACCAAACGTTGGCAATCATCGCACACTTCAAGCCAAAATGATCCCAATTTTAAGCTCTATTTTAAATGACTAAAGCCAGTTGACACCCAGCTTCAAACAAGGTTTTTCATTTAACATAAATCTGAATATCTTATTATTGTCATATGAAGCTTATGATTACATAATTATCCTTAATTTTTATATTAAACCTTCAGTTCCTATACGTCTATGAAATAAAGATTAATTTCCAGGTGTACAAGTACGAAATGCGTTAATAGAGCGATTATGGAACGAGCGCAGTGCTAATGAATGCATTCCTCCAAAGAAACGTGTGAGAAAAGAGCGTGAGCCCATTCCTCAAATGAACCCAGTGGAAGATGATCCCAGTAAGCGGCCGCGAGTCATGATGAATAACCCTTATGCTTTTGGAATGGGGATGAATCATGGCTGGGGACATTATCCACAACACTGATGTAAGATTATTTTTTTCAGCTTTTTTTTTTTATAGAACCGGGGGCAAACGGGCAGGAGGCTCACCTGATGTTAAGTGATACCGCCGCCCATGGACACTCAATGCCAGAGGGCTCGCGAGTGCGTTGCCGACCTTTTAAGAATTGGTACGCTCTTTTCTTGAAGGACCCTATGTCGAATTGTGATGACAGTAAAGATGTTTAAGACAAGCAATACCTAGAATGAGCTATTTAATAAGTTACTTGGCTATTATATATGTCACAGTAAAGTACTTAAATCAGAGAGTTAATTGAATCTCTAGACAGTTGATACTGACATATACACACAACAGTGAATTTCGCATATAACTACCATGAATGAACCACTCTTATTTCCATATATCCGGAAGTTGTTACAGACATTGGTTGAGATAAAGACATACATGACATGTATATATTTAATATGAATTTATCATTGAAAAAATTTACATACGCAGTTATTCACTGATACATATATATATAATTAATATTTATTAATTAAGTATATATATTTGACCACATAACATTTCAAATTGTACTTAATGTTTACGTAAATTAAAATCACTATTTTGTTTCAGGTTAATCTGGATTAGCCGTTTGGCGTAAAATCATATAATATTCAACAATTGAATTATTATATATACAGCTGTGATCATTTCATATTAATTTTCCATCAAAAAGGGCACAAGATGTTTCATTCTGGATTATACCCGTTCCATAGCATTTATATAATCTATATATAATATATAGGTCAAACTAAGTCATGATTTAGCCTAAATCTGAAAAATAATACAATTTTTAGAAATACTTTTTATTATACATTTTTACTTAATAAGTAATTATAAGTACAGTGAATAAATGTATGAATAAAAATTAACGAACATTTTTTTAATCCATTTCGCTATACCATAACAAAATCCCTTAATTAAGCAAAAGTAAATATAGTTTTTTTTAACAAAGATAAATAAATGCAAAAATGAGAATTCGATATACTCTATAAACTTTAATCTCATTATTTTAAATAACTAATAATATTTACTGAATGAACTAGCAATTTCGTTAGCTAACATAGAAGAAACTGCCATATTTGGGCAATTCACGGTTACTATGGAGTAATCGCTTTCTATTCGCACTGAGAGCAACACCAAATCTTGAGACGACATCAAACGACCCGCGAACCTAAAATAAAAATATATTTGTGAAATACACAAAATTCTGACACAAAGATTTTATATTACATAAAAACCTAATAACTGGAAACACTACTAATAAATATGGAAAGGCTAAAAACTAAGAAAACATGACAAGCGACCCAACCCTATTGACATAGTTTTTTTCTACAGAGGACGAAAAAAGGGCGTGCGTACAATGTACACAGAAGTGATACTTTATAAATTAATTGTTACTAAGGTAAAAGCCCCAATAGATAATTATATACCAGTATTATCACTTCATGTCTATATATCTATATTCACACTGTATACGTGCTAATGATAATATAAATGAAAAAATCTGCGTTTACTGCACAAGACGACAGAATTGCCACCTAAAGTTCCAATATGTAGCAACTAAACCAATAGCGTGTATTTTTTCGATCTCCCTTTCTCACTCTCTCTCAATCGCTCTCTCCCTTTTCTTCGACAAAAACAATGCACATTTGCACACTAAAATTTATACCCTAAAGCCTAAAGAAGTTTAATTTCAAAAATATCAAGAAAACCGAAATCTGAGGCGATCGTAGTGCTAATTTTTACTTATATCTACTTCTATCATCTAGCAGTAACAAAATAAAATATTTTCTAAAATACCTTTTTATTATTAAAAAATAATATATATATTATAACAAAATATTAAAATACAAAAAAATAACTACATTTATACCAAACTTTAAATTACTAATATTATTACTAACGTAGGTTAAGAATAGTAAATATTGTATATGTGTGTGTTGGATTGTTGACTACTCACTTGAGAAAATTTACTGGCGACTCAACAGCACCGAGATTTGCAGTCTCAAACACTTTAGTGCACATTATCAGATCATTCTCCATCTTCGGTGCCTTTTTGTCACACTGAAAATTTACATTTTTTTCATATATTTCAATAGTTATCGACTTCAAGTTGTATGCTTAATGTGTAATTTCCTATATATAACTATATAAATATATTTCGGTTTTCTCAAGTCGTTTAATAAAATAAAAAAAGAATGTGTACTTTTGTACACGCGTTAGAAAAAATAACTAAAATGCAGTAGTGAAATAAATTATTAGTAAATACTATCACCGTCGTATATGAAATTGATTTAAAAACACTAAAATAATATTTATTTATTCACACTGTTTAATTGTACTGTTACAAAACACGTGGTCTAAATATAAAAATACTAGTATATACAACTTGAACATAGTTATCGATTTCCATGCCACCTAGACCTAACTACGAAGTCGAATTTAGGTGTCGGTGTGCGCATCGTAAAAATTCAATCTCATCATTTTTCTCCATCGCGCCAAAAGAATTATAACTTCAATAAAAACAAAAAATCAACAAGAAATCATACCTCTGTCATTCCTCTTAGTTTTCTTTGTTCTTGCCCCCAGCGGGTTTCAGACATATTAACAGCCCGCATAAGTTCACCAACTTGTGGTGTTATAACTATATTCATCTCACCTAAAAAACACATAAAATTGTCACATTTAAAAGGATTATAGTATTAATATAAATATGGTTTGATTTCTATCATTACCGTATTTTTGACTATGTATTTTGTGATTAACCAATGATTTAAAAGTAACTTCATGTAGCTTTTAAAATCCATGTCTTATACAGATTTTACTAACATGATAAAATAATATAATTGACTGATGTAACATGTATCAAATAAAAAAAATCCTTTTAATTATGTGTAGCATAATATGCGAAGTTTAGATTTCATGCCGACAAATAGCTTATGTACATAAGAAAATATAGAACTCACCTATAGAACTACCGATGGTAAATTCAACGGGTTGTATGGAGTCAGCAAAGTCAACGCCCAATAATGTATTTGTGGAAGCGCCGGGGCCTAACGATGGTATGGAAGGAAACTCATGAATACTCCGGGATCCCGACACTATCTGAAATATATATAACCGATAATGTATACGAAAGCGTCGATCAGTTTAATGTTTTGTTTAAGAGGATTTTCACAATCTTGGTTACTCAAGATGTCATATGGAACATGGTTTAATGCTTGCATCTCCTTACAAACGTTGTGTAAAAAACTTGGCGATTAAAAAGAGTGGCAGAGAGTTTATTGCCAGTTCTTCTCTTCCGTTCTACGCCCTTGATTTGAGAACTGGCAGTAAATGTAAATTCACAATTAATTTCGTTTTTTTGACGTTCATAAGTGTACTGGTTTACCTATATGCCTAATATTTTATAGAAAGAAACCACTATATTGAAATTGTATTCGATTTTACAACAAACTTCCAAGCGAAATTAGATAATATTAATTCAATAAAACTCTCGTTAAATGTACATTGATTAATAAAGCTTTTTATAAATTTGACGAATATTTAAATGATCCTAATCCTTTGGATAGATTAGCTCCAGTTCAAATAATTTGTACGACTCAAAACTTAGCGATTAAATGGAGTGGCAGAGAGTTCTTGTCAGTTCTTCTTGCCCCTTGACTTGCGAACTGGTAGTAAATGTAAATTTAGAAAAGATTTTACATCTTTTCTGTTGACATTCATTGTCATAAAGTTATTTTAAGTTTGAGTTTGAAAATAGAAATACATTTAAGTCTGTAAGTAAAACCTAACATACTTATTCCGGCCCAACTACCGCTTTCAACGTTCAATCAGCCCAATATATTTTAAATGGAAAATTAATAAAGATTGAGCTATATCCACCGTATTTTCTTAAAATTATTTATTTTACAGAATAATATAAACTAAATCATTGTACATTTGAAACCACTGTAACAAGTAGCAGTCTTGTCAAGAGCACAACAAATGCATATGAAAATAATTCTACTTGTTAGCTTCCCACCTTCTTATTGATCCGTATATCTGTGACGTCATCAGACGTGTGATTTGTAACTGTGAGCTGTATAGCGCACATTTTGGCCGAGTAGAGGTGAGGCGCACGTGTCCATTGTGCGTGTACGGACAGACCGCCAGACATCACACGGGATATCAGTTCGATGCTTCGGTTTGGAACTATGCTTGGACCGACTGGCGTTATCATGTCCTCTGAAAGCAAGTTAAAGAAATGAAATTATTACGTAAATTTGGAAGCATAATTTCTTTCTGACACTCAACAATGTTCATAAACATAAATAATAATTATATTTTGTATAAAATAATTATGATATTAAAATTAATGGACTTTTTATTAAGTAATTTTATATTATATTATTATGTTATGGTATTCAGAGGTAAAATTTAAAAATGAATAGAAATTATTTGTTTACAGTTAAGAATGTAGGATTATATAATTATTAATATAAGTATGTACTACAAAAAAGTACCTAAAAAGACTACAGGAAAGTTTTAAGTTAGCCATCGGGGAATTGTATACTTTTACTTAACTTCGAGGATAATTATACCCTGTATTGGTTGTACCATTAGTCGGTTTCATAATACCTTCAGCTATCCCAGAAGGGGCCATAGTAGGGGGTGAAAGGAATCCTCCACACGTTGGCGTCATGGTTGGCAGGGTGCTGGCTACCTCATCCAATTCTAATAAGAGTTCCAGGTTAGATTTTTCATTTTTCTTCACCGTCTCTTCTTTTACCGGTTCTGGCTGCTAAAACAAGTTCATAGAGAAGTTTGGGGTAGACACTATTCAAAGGTGTACGTAGAAATAAGTAATTTGAAAAATCAAATACTCTCAAGGCAAAGGGTAAAATATTGGAATTTTATACCCTACCAATATTTAACAGTAAATATTAATTTATATTATTTTTCAATTCGCAATTTCGCAATTCGCAATTATATATTTATATATTTATTCACACATTACAATATAAAAATTTAACATAGTTAAATGAAAAAGAGCAACTGGCGGCTTTATCGCTTTAGAGCGATCTTATCCAGGCAACCACGTGAGTGAAGAAAAAAAATGTATTAAATTGCATAGGGTAGGCAAGAAGTGCAAAAATACATATTACATATAGTAATTAAGAAGAAACTAAACAGGAACAAAAAAAATAAACTTAACTGATATTGGATCCGTGAAAAACAAAAAGTATATAATCACATTTCAACAAGCACAGTCTAAATTTCATCAAAATCGGTTCAGTAGTCTAAGGTATCCAAGAATTTCTGGAGTCGGAGCAATTTTTTTTATTTAGTTGACATCATTCCAAAGAAAAGTAACTGAAACTTACAGGCTTCTAACGCTACCTAAGATTACGTCAGACATAGAAATTACTTTATTTAAGAAAACGGAAGTTGTTTACTAAAAGGGTACCTTAGTGTCATTTTTCGGTGCCTCCTCTTCGCTAGAGGCCTCACTGTCACTGCCGCTGTCAGAGCTCGATGATGCGCTGTCAGACTCACTATCCGAACTGTCAGAGTTGGACCTAAATAATGTTTCTTTGATCATATTGTTCTACTCAGCAATTTCTAACATACTTTTTTTTCTTTTTTTAAGAAGTTAACTTTTCAGAAATATCACAGATCCAGCTTCATAAATAATTCATAAAAAAATTTATGCACTTCAAGTACTGACTAAGAAAAAACGCATTCCCTCATATTGCCTTAAACAGGGTCTAACTGATATATAACTAAGCGATGAAATATTTTTAGTTTTTTAAGTACCTGTGAACTGAAACGTTTTGATAACTTTTGATTTAACATAAATATCTCAGACATCCATTAACTTTAGACATCATGTCCAAAATAAAAATAATCAGAGTTATTTAAAAAACATCCACCATCATATTATATACATTTTGAGATTTGTTTAGGACGGTAAAAAAAATTAGAGGATACTGTTCAATAACTGAACAGGTATTTTAAAAAGAGAGGTATTGTTTAAAAAGATTATATTAGATAATTTATTTAAATCTAATATTCAACTAATTTTTCTATAGATCAATCGATCATGATGCAATGAGATCAGTATGTAAGGGAACACAATTGTTGATAGTACAATACCGTAAGATGTATTAAAATATAACAGTAAATTAATTTTTACGAAGATATAATGTATATAAAGTATTATGATGAAGTAAAATGTAAGGCACACAAGGCTGATCTACTTGTCTATATAGGAAATTATCACGAAACAGATAAAGAAGTCTAGTACGAAGCCATAATACACATACAACATAAATAAGTAGTATACAGGGCGTCCCACGGCGATGCCACACGGAGGGAAAGTACCTTAAATGTTAATGATAGGATATTTTACTGAAAGAAGACATCGTTTAATATTTAATAATAAGTAGAACTGCATTCACGGATTTTTTGAAAATCGCCTACCTCAACCGGGAATCGAACCCGCCAAATGTGACAGTAAAATTTCATGTATTTTATAATAGCGTTTGAAAGGGCTACTCATAAGCATTATTTTTTCCTTTGTCTGTTGTATACAAATTCTCACTCTTTTAATAATTTCTCTCCCTGTCGATTTACTTATTTTTGCATGGTGGATGTTTAAAATAATACATCTAAGTTCATTTTGTAACTCCTGCACACTGTTGTACCGGTTCCTGTAAAGTAAATCTTTTACATAACCCCATAAAAAAAATCAAGTGGTGTTAGATCTGGGGATCTCGATGGCCATCTAATTTGTCCAAAAGTGCCGATCCAGGAAGGAAAATGTTCATTAAGAAACTCGGCTGTTCTCCTACTGTAATGAGCCGGAGCCCCATCTTGCTGGAATATGAGATTTCGTCGATCTGCATCAGGAAGATTATTAATCTCATTTCTTAAAATCTCAAGAGAAATTATTAAAAGAGTGAGAATTTGTATACAACAGACAACAACAACGGATCACATTTTGAGCATTTGATTTTTTTTTTTAATAAAATGTAAAATTTTATGTTTTTAGTTTCATTTAATATGCTAGGTTATGAAGGAAAAAATAATGCTTATTAGTAGCCCTTTCAAACGCTATTATAAAATACATGTAAATTTACTGTCACATTTGGCGGGTTCGATTCCCGGTTGAGGTAGGCGATTTTTAAAAAAATCCGTGAATGCAGTTCTACTTATTATGAAAAATAAACGATGTCTTCTTTCAGTAAAATATCCTATCATTAATATTTAAGGTACTTTCCCTCCGTGTGGCATCGCCGTGGGACACCCTGTATATGTACCTTATAACTGTACTTACTTGTAGTTATTCGTTTGTTTGGGCTTTTCTTCGTTATCGTTTCCTTCATCCCTGTTGAGTAATATTTTTACTTTCAATATTTAAATTGTAATTAAAAATTATCTCTAAACAACAACGTACTAAATTAACAATACGATTTATTTGTTCTAAGCTTTATATAGGGAAGCCAAGAATAGATAAAATAAAGAATAGATCATTAAGAAGAAAAATTAAGAAAGCTGATGTCAACATGAAAATAAATAAAATTAAGTTGACATGGCAAGAGGAACAGAATAGTTGAGAACAGAAATTAACGCAAAAGAGCAAGATAATGTTGAAGGTGGATAGACCAGGTTAAGGAAACATAGGTGAATAGACCTGGTACATGGCAGAGAGTGGAACACTGCAGACAGACATGGTTTGGAGAACGCTTTTACGAAAAAAGGGCGCATAGATTATTGTGATGGGCATTACTGAGATGATTGTTGTGAAGTGTTTTTTTTTTTCTTATAGAATAATACTCACTCATCAGAAGATTCTTCGGAGCCCGAGGAGGAATCAGAGGCAGATGATGTAGACCCTGAGGCAGACTCACCTTCCGGTTCCGAGTAGAATGTTTTGTTGTTCTTCTGCAATAGATAATTTTTCATTTATTAATAAAGTGAGATTTATACTAATTACTTCAAAGTATTTAATTTGCACTATCTATTATAACATTAGATCTTTTACACAATAAAGACTTAGTTAGTGAATAATTTAGACTAGTGTTTTTTAAAAAAATCCAGACAAAATAAAGTGTTAAATTATTGACGAAAAAAACTCTTAAAGCTATAAAATTAAATATGTCGAACCTTTTTATCGAATTTTAGATTGTTTTAACTTCATTCATATATCATTTTTTTAGGAACATATTCACTTTATTGGTAATTTACATACTATATAATACGCGTATCATCATTATATCATTAATAGTTTTTCGATTTTGCAAGATATCTCTAGATGCTCCGCTTTCAATAGTAGGTTATGTCAAACCCAAATTAGTGTGTAACCCACGCCAACTCCAGTACTCCAAGAACTCGATTTCTTTGAAGAGAAGGTCAAGGTTGTTTACCATACGAGAAACCAGAACCAGTCTCTTGCACAAATCCCCGTTAACACAGACGTTGTACCTACTGTATACTATCTCGACACTATCGACATGTTTATATGTTCGCAAAGTGAATTCACAGTAGCAATATTGTACATTATGTAATATTATAAAATATTGATTACATTTTTTTTCTCGACATAGTAAGTATAAATAAATAACATAATAATATAGTACGGACGCGGAGCACGAAGAATTTCGTACAATGACCTTTGGGCCTACTGCCAGTGGTTAATAACATTTTTTTTATAAATACGAATATTAAAAACGGTAGGTTTGATTTTATTTAGACTAAACGGCTTGATGGATTTATAAAAAGGAAAAGTTATGATTGCGACTAAGATTTGGTAAAAAAAACAGAAATACTCTTAAAAAAAACATTTAATTTTAGTCAGAGGCATCAATTTCTGATGAACTATCAGATGTTTCGCCAGATAGGCAGATACGTTACTACTTATATACTATACTATAACATATATACTACTTATAACAAAACAAACCAAAGTACATGTGCACCACCGCATGTCTTTGTGGTTATGACTAAAAGGTTTACAATCTCTGAATACGGCGGTCACTGCATCTGTGTGAGCGCAACGGCAATATGTTTATGCGCGAGCGACAAAGACATAAGATGAGGGGTCATTCTACGAAATTCTTCGTGCTCCGCGTCCGTACTATAGAACAAAATCTCAAGATTTTTGCTTTACGATTATAGTGTTCGCGTTGTCGTATATCACTATATAAAAATAATAAAACTTGTGTGATCTCAACGATGTATATCTTTTTCGTAAAAATAAACCGCGGCGTCGGCAGCGAGATGTACGTGTGTCACTTAAGAAGTCGTGGGCCGTACTGGTGGCGGAGCGCGCTGTGGAATGCGCGTGCCTCGCCCCCCGTCTGCCGCGGAGAACAATAGACACGGTCTATACGTAAAAGTTGGTAAGTGCATTTTTTGTAATTTAATATAATATAATTTATTTTGATAATTTTATTTCAGCTACCAATGACGACGAGGACGCCACATCACTCCCCTGCCGAGACCGTTTCACGGTCGATAGTAGTCCGGAAACTTAACTAATCTTCCACTTCTAGTCTTTTTTTCAGGTAGCGGTGCATCGTGATTGGTGTGAAGCGGCAGTACGGTCATCGGTGAACGAATGGTCGTGTCGTATTCTCTGTTTTCTTTCGTAAGGTAAGCTGGTTTTATTCTGTCTATTGTTACTGTAACTTCTTTGCCTTTTATGTCTAATGAAAATGTTTTTGTATTTCTTTTCAGAACTTTATATGGGCCGGTATATGGTGATTCAAGTGATCGTTTTGCGGGACCACGGCGAAGAAAAACAAACTGTGCAGTATGTATGTCATTCGGCAAATAGAATGTTTTACTTTTGTGGTTTGATGCAGGAGTTGGGGTTAATGCTGCCATATGATTTCTCAAGCGAGCTGTATAGTCTGCTGGATTTAGGTTCTGGTCAAGCGAAGTTGAGAAAAATTGTCCCGGTAGTCGTAGTGGTTCTCCATATACTAGCTCGGCGGCTGATGCCTGCAGATCTTCTTTCCAGGCAGCTCTTATTCCTAGTAGCACTAGGGGAAGTGTTTCAGTCCACTGTGGGTTGTTGTGACAGATGATGGCTGCTTTTAATTGGCGATGTAATCTCTCCACCATTCCATTGCATTGCGGATGGTATGAGGTGGTGGGACGATGTTCTGCGCCAATCAGGTTAGTGATGCTTTGGAAGAGTTGTGATTGAAATTGTAAGCCTCTGTCTGTTGTTACAGTTTGTGGACATCCATGACGAGATACCCAGTTGGTAATGAACGCGGAAGCACAAGTTTCTGCTGTAATATCCGCTAGTGGATAGGCATCAGGCCAACGTGTGAAGCGGTCTATTGCTGTCAGGCAGTATCTAAAGCCATTAGAGTATGGTAATGGGCCTATAATGTCCAGGTGTACGTGGGCGAAACGTTCTGATGGTACTGAAAAGGTTGTAAATGGTGCGTTCGTATGTTTGTTGACATTACTTCGTTGGCAGTCTACACATTCCTTTGCCCAAGTTTTGCAATCGCGTCTTACTCCGGGCCACACAAATCTTTGAGCTACCATTTTAGCAGTGGTAGGGCCGCTTGGATGGCTGAGTTGGTGTATGGTTTCAAAAACGCGTTTGCGATAGGCAGGTGTTATATACGGTCTAGGCGATTTGGTGGAAAAATCGCAGTACAACTGGTTTTCAGCGATCTGCTTCAGTTGTAGTGCTGTGTTTTTGGTAAGCAAAGCTTGCAATTCAGGGTCTTGAGCCTGATCTCTTGCAAGTGCGTCGTAATTTATGGTGACAATCTCTTCTACACGTGATAGGGCGTCAGCGACGATGTTGTCTTTACCGGGAATGTATTTTAGATCGGTGGTGAATTGAGATATATAGTCAAGATAGCGGAATTGTCTTGGAGAGCACTGGCTTCTGTTTGTTGTGAAGGCGTAGGTGATGGGCTTGTGATCGGTGTAAATGCAAAAGTTTCTTGCTTCCAACATATATTTAAAGTGTTTGATACCTTCGTATATGGCCAGAAGCTCCCTATCGTATGGACTATATTTTTTTTGCGATGTCGTCAGTTTACGAGAGAAAAATCCCAAGGGTTCCCAGTTGCCTTTTCGTTTTTGTTGCAGGACAGCGCCGATGGAGTCGTCTGAAGCATCTGTGAATAAGGCTAGATCCAGGTTGATTTCAGGGTGGACAAGAAGAGTGGCTTGAGATAGGCTGCGCTTGCACTCATTGAAAGCTGTTACAAGGTTAGTCATATCGATAGGTGCATTTCCTTTGATGTTACCTGTTAAGGCATCGTTCAGAGGAGCCTGTATCTTTGCTGCATCAGGGATGAATTTCCGGTAGTAGTTTATCATTCCCAGGAACCGTCGGAGTTGTTTTGCTGTTTTTGGCTGTGGGTAGTTGGTAATAGCTTCCACTTTCTCTTTGAGGGGGCGTATGCCTTCAGTCGAGACGCTGTAGCCGAGGAAAGTTACTTCGTTAATGCCGAATATGGACTTAGAGGTGTTTATTAAGATGCCATACTGGTTAAGTCGTTCGAAGACAGTTTTAAGGTGCTGAAGATGGAGTTCTCTGGTCTTCGAGAATACTAGGATGTCGTCAATATACCCATATGTAAATTCCAGGCCTTGAAGAACTTCATCGATGAATCTTTGGAAGGTTTGAGCAGCATTTCTTAAACCAAAGGTCATATACGGAAATTCGAACAGTCCGAATGGTGTCGTTATGGCTGTTTTAGGTATGTCCTCATTCGCGATAGGTATCTGATTGTAGGCCTTAATCAGGTCAATCTTTGAAAATATTTTAGCTCCAGACAGCTGGTAAACAAAGTCATTAATCTGTCTTATTGGATATCGATCAGGGATGGTTCTGGCATTAAGTGCTCTGTAGTCGCCGCATGGTCTCCAACCGTCGTCCTTCTTTTTGGCTAAATGTAAGGGAGACGACCATGGGCTCTCTGATCTACGAGCTGTTCCATTTGCGTACATCTCTTCAAACTCTTTTTTCGCAATAAGCAGTCTATCTGGGGCTAAACGTCTGGGACGAGCTGCGACTGGTGGACCAGGGGTAGTACGTATATGATGCTTCGTTTGGTGCTTGGTTTCTTTTGGATTTCCAGTAGGTTTCGTTACATCTGGGTAGTTGCGAAGTAAGTCATGGAAGTCGGAGTTTCCAGCAACTGTTTTGATGGTCACCGTTTCCACAGAAATGTTGGCGCAGCGTGGCGCGTTGACGAACAAACTTGTGAGGCCGTCGATGAGGCGGTGACGACGACAGTCCACTAATAGGTTGTAGTGGCCCAAGAAGTCAACACCAATAATGGGTCGTGTGACGTCCGCAACTACGAATCTCCAGGTGAAGTCCCGGCGAAGTCCGAGGTCCAGGTGTAAGGCTATGTAGCCATACGTAGCTATGATAGTGTTGTTGGCAGCGTATAACTCATATTTAGTTTTATGACGCTGGTCTCTGGTCGCCGACTTAGGAAAAACGCAAACGTCAGATCCCGTGTCTATCAAGTACTTCAGTTTAGTTTTCTTTTCGACGATGAAGAGGCGGTCATTAGGAGTATGCGTAAGGCAGTCGTTAGCCGCCACTACAGGCTGCCGTTCGCGTTTAAAGTCTTGTAGGAACAGGGCGTGAGACATTTTATGGCGTTTTCACCGAATTTTCTGTGGTAGTAACACACGCTATTCATTTTGTTTTCCTTCCATCTTTGGGTGGAGCAAGAGTGAGATCTTGATCTGTTATACCTACGTTGTGGTGATCTGCTTGATCGGCTATTATGCATGCTCAGGGAAGCAACTTGCTTGGTTAATTCGTTAACTTGCCTGGCCAAGCTTTCTAAGGCGGTGAGGTAGTGGTCTGGAGGATTTCCAGCATGTTGGTTAGCTGAGGACGATGTAGCGGCGTAAACATTTGGTGGGGTTGGGGCTGCGATGGCTATAATTTTGTCAGCCAACTCTGCAAGTTTCTCTAGCGGCATATCCATATGCGATGCAATGATAGGTTGAATGTTATTGGGTAACCTATTGTGCCATGCTGATCTAATAAATTCGTCTGGTACCTGTGGTCCGGCCAAATGTTGTAGGTGACGAAGAAATTGTGAAGGCTTTCTAGTGCCGAGTTCTTGATTGTCTAAAAATTGCCTGATTTCTTCTTCGCGCGGTTTACTTAATCGCCTTATTAGCTCCGCTTTGAGGGTTTGGTATTTGTTGTCCTTGGGAGGACTTTCTATAATATCCGCAACTTCAATAGCGAACTGTGGGTCCAGTTGGCTAGTCGCGTTATAAAATTTAGTCGTGTCTGACGTTATTCCCGCCAAACAAAATTGGCCTTCCAATTGAGCAAACCAGAGTGCAGGTCTATTCGGTAAAAATGGTGGTATTTTAATTCCAACTTTGAAAATTTCATGTGCACCTTTTTCCATATTGTCCGTGTCCCCACCGTTATCGTCTTGCATGACAAAAGTGCTAAGACCGCGTGGCGTGTAGTTTTTTCTTACTCTTATCACGTCGGGGTCACCAGTATAGTGTTCGCGTTGTCGTATATCACTATATAAAAATAATAAAACTTGTGTGATCTCAACGATGTATATCTTTTTCGTAAAAATAAACCGCGGCGTCGGCAGCGAGATGTACGTGTGTCACTTAAGAAGTCGTGGGCCGTACTGGTGGCGGAGCGCGCTGTGGAATGCGCGTGCCTCGCCCCCCGTCTGCCGCGGAGAACAATAGACACGGTCTATACGTAAAAGTTGGTAAGTGCATTTTTTGTAATTTAATATAATATAATTTATTTTGATAATTTTATTTCAGCTACCAATGACGACGAGGACGCCACACGATAAACAAGTACCTGAACAGTAATAGGCTGTGCTTCCGGCGGTGGCGGTTCTCGTAATTCAGCCGCAAATGCTTGCGCCGGCGCACGCGGTAATGACGTATACCCTCCCGCCGCAACTCCAATGTACTGCGACAGAGATCCTAACGTATACTGATCGCGATCTGAAAAATAAACAAAATAATAGTTTTTTTTATTTACATGTATAAATTCATGTTTAATTTCAGCTACAATAATAATTTATCTTATTTATTGTCAATATATTCAAAATATTCGCAGAAAAACGAAAATTATTGACGCTGAGCAATATGCCCTAAATGGTGATGGGCAGGCCACGTAGGGCGTTATACAGATGACCGAAAGCAGTACCCGAATTGAGTGGTCCATAAGGAACAAGAAACAAAGGAAGACCAATAGAGCAATGGGCTGATGGGATCGAGAGGGTAGTTGGAAGAAATTTGATGACGATGGCACAAAATAAATTAGGGTGGAAAAAGTCGGAGGAGGCCTTCTCCCGGACAGGGGCCGCATCTTAGTTAAAATTGTATTTATATCTATTTAATTTAATTTATGTAAATATGATGTGGAAAAATAAGGGCTTATTATTATTATATTCAATAATAAAAGAAAATTAAGCTAGATCTCTCGTAAAACTTACCCTTAAAGTTACTCTGTATACTCGGCTTCGGTTTATCCGGACAAAATATGTGCGACGCGTACTGCGCTAGCAGCGATTCATTTTGGGGCTCTATAAACTTGCGAAGCATTCTAGCTCTGTCTCTCACATCATAACTTGCATCGTAGCGAGCGAGATGCAAGACATATTTGCACATCGGTAAGGTGTCTGGCTGGGTTATGGATAGCTTTACCGCTAGCGACAGTAGTTGAAGTTTTACTAATTCTTCCTGAAAAACAAACAAAATTGTTATTAGGCCTGGAATGGAGGTAAATTTAAGACAAATTTCTTCTGCGTTAATTTATAATGCAGTGTTCTGTTACAGTGGATATGTTATTCGTGATTTGTTACCGGGAATGAAATTCGGGATCCGGAATCCGGGAATCTAGATGAGATTACACGCTGTGGTAACGAATTGGATGTTTTCCAAAGGAATTCAAGTTAAAAAATTAGAGCTGTCACGGGACGCCTGGCAGATGTGAAACATCAACATTATTTTTTTAAAAGTAATATGCAGAAAAGAACAGATTGTGATAGAAACTAAATATGTCATAATGATAAAATCTAATATTACGGTTTTTTTCCAGATAACGATGACTATTTGTTGAATAAACATTATTTTCATTAAATATTTTTAATGTGAAATTTACTACTGCATTTAGACTGTATATCATATAGCGTGGCGATGCGTCGCCACGCCAGAAATCGGTTTTACGTGCGGCTATAGATGTTTCACATCAAAAAAATCAACGTTTCATTTCACACATTATATACGTATAAAATTAATGTTGAAATACCTGGTCGGCAAAATTGGACACCATATGGGCTAAAATGGCAGCAGCTCGAGGGTGCTTCGCCCCGTGTTCCGCCACCAACCACACAGCTGCCGCGCGTGCATTACCCGCTAACCTACAAAATCAATTTAAAACGTATAGTGCAAAAAGACAATCGTGGGATCGCAGCAGGCCTTTTAATGTGTGTGATACGTCATAAATCATGAATAAATTAGCTGACGCGTAATATAATAAGAATTATCTTTGTTGGTAAAATACCCTCGCCGGTTCTATTTCAGCTCAGATACCTTACTTATGTGGAAAGTTTTTGCAGTATTTTTATTATTTAATTAAATTGTTACCATATTTTATGGTTTAGAAAAACTTTATTTCTCATAAGAATTGCATACATAATTCATTTACTGAGAAACAATATAAACTAAGATTTATAATTATTAGAGCGCACAGATGTAGGTATGTATATAAAATTACAAAACAAACCAGCAACAAAAATGTAGGTAGACATAATAAACTCGATCGGTCAACTAAGCAAAACATAGATGTTCGGATTGGATTTTTTACTAGATGTGGCATTGATGCCATACTCTGATATAACAAGTTGATATTAATTATTTTTTATAAGACTATTTTATATCAACCCTTAATAGTGCGTCATGTTCGGAAAGCATTATAATTACTAAAATATATATCGATCAGAATTTATTAATAAAACTTTTTTAAAGGATATAAATATAAATATATTGGTAAAGACTAACCAAGTACAGGTGTCAACATCGAATCATTATCTGTATACCAGAGATGTTTATAATTAATAATTAAAAATTTATCTCACCTATCCGAGCGCAGTAATTTCGCAGCTCTAGATACAGCCGCACGCGCAGAACTAGCACCACCGCCTACCACTCGTTTCACCACCACCACTGCCTCACATACCACCCATTCTGCAAATTTATCAAAGTTTTATTACTATTATTAATTATAGTACGGACGCGGAGCACGAAGAATTTCGTATAATGACCCCTCATCTTATGTCTTTGTCGCTCGCGCATAAACATATTGCCGTTGCGCTCACACAGATGCAGTGACCGCCGTATTCAGAGATTGTAAACCTTTTAGTCATAACCATAAAGACATGTGGTGGTGCACATGTACTTTGGTTTGTTTTGTTATAAGTAGTATATATGTTATAGTATAGTATATAAGTAGTAACGTATCTGGCGAAGCATCTGATAGTTCATCAGAAATAGATGCCTCGGACTAAAATTAAATGTTTTTTTAAGAGTATTTCTGTTTTTTTTTACCAAATCTTAGTCGCAATCATAACTTTTCCTTTTTATAAATCCATCAAGCCGTTTAGTCTAAATAAAAATCAAACCTACCGTTTTTAATATTCGTACTTATAAAAAAAATGTTTTTAACCACTGGCAGTAGGCCCAAAGGTCATTGTACGAAATTCTTGGTGCTCCGCGTCCGTACTATAGTCTCTTGACTTTTACAAGCAGTCGATGAAGTTTAACTTCATATAATTTGGAAAAAAGTATTGTTAATTTATTATGAAACCTACTTACAAAAATAAATGAGAATGTCAAAATCTTTCATTTCTGATTTATTTAAAAAAAACATTATAGATGGCAGCACTCTGTCAAGTAAGAATCACATTTTTTATGTGTGAGTTAGTAAGTGAGTGAATAAATCAACATAGTTTTTTATCGATTCTAATTATCAAAATTGCCCCATCACTTTGACCTCACACCGAGCGTAGAAAACGAGGTTTAGTAATTATTTTAATACCCTTGGTTATACCTTCGTAAATAACTGTTCATAATAATATTATTAAGTATGTATATATACATATACATTTAATGATAACTTACCATCCTTACTCGACAGCAAGTGCAGAAGACCATTCAAGCAGGTCTCAGTCTCAGTTTGTATGGCCACAGCCAGCCTTCCTATACCCTGAATGGTAGCGGCCACGAAAGCCTTATCACTGGAAGTGACATATGTCTGGTATTCGCGTAAGACCACGGGAGCGCTGGCTTCAGTCGCTAGGTTCGTTAGTATTTCCAGTTTCAACAACTTTATGTGCGTGGGGTCCGAATTACGTACGAAGAACGATTTGAGGAATGGCTCGAAGAGGGTCTGAAAATTGATAAATTCTAATAATAATAATCCACGCTCTTTTTACAAGTGGATAAAATAACAAAGCTTTATAATTATATTTTCCATTGGTTACCTATATTTAATCCTGGTTTAAGCAAAGGATTAAGCTGGCTTTAAAGGCAACGCTAGGTTTTCAGCAGTAGCTTTCTTTTTTTTATATATTTCACGTGTATGTTGTATAATGACAAGACGGCGATACAAAATAGGAAACAAAAATTATAAATACTCCGTATTGTAGCGATATATATTCTAAAGGTTTGGTCACACTTTCGATGAGTTTTTCAATTTTTTCCATGTCCAATTTTGTAGACGAATACAAAGCTGTACACACACCGGACGCGGCGGCTGTCTGTATGACAACTACAACGAATACCCATCACAATGAGTTGCGTCGCATTTACGCCCCGTCCCGCCGGGCGCGACGGCACGGTCCTATATTAATTAGTACATACAGTCGACTCTCGTTAATTCCAACCTGCGATAATTCGAACCTCTCTGTAATTCAAAGTTATGATGAGTGCCCTACAAAATCTCTTTATATTTCGAAGTAAATCAAATTTTTATGCACTTGGTAATTCGAACGAAAAAATCATTGCTATATAATAAAACGACGCGTTAATTCGAACTCATCGGCGTCCAACACTCGACAATTCAAAGTTGCAGAGAGAAAGAGGTCGAATGATTGTTGATTGAAGTTATTGAGCAGTCTGAGCAGCAGCAATGTGTTTTGAAGAAAACCAGTATTTAACAGAGTTCTTTCGAAACATTAATTAATTCACATTATGAATAGATTTATGTATGTACACTCTGATGACTCTGATGTCACTCACTTGATTTTCTCTCACCAATTTCGAACCATTTGATATTTCAAACATTCGATAATTCGAAATATTTTAAGAGTCCCTCCAGTTTCGAATTAACGAGAGTCGACTGTACATACATTACAACTGCTCACGTTGCGCCAGCGTCGCGTCGCCGTCCCGCCCCCTGTCTGACCTAACCATAAGTGAACATACCCTCTTAGAGACAGTAAGCGCTGCAATAGAGTTGAGGACCACACTCTGAACTTCAACATGGGCACGAAGCAAACGAACCATGGCCTTAGCCACCGGCGGGAGCTCTTGTACTAAAGAATATTGTTTTTATTTAATTTTGACATCACAAATTTACGTAGCAATAATATATAGCAATTAATCACGAAAAACAGGATCTAGAGCCAAATGTGTAGTTTAATCACTGTAAAGTACTTTTAACATAATAGTTAGTCCTAATCCTTGGGACTGTATTACTCCACTTCAAACAATTTGTATTAAAAGATTGGCGATTGAAAAGAGTGGCGGAAAGTTTCTTCCCCGCTCTACGCCCTTGACTTGCAACCTGGTAGTAAACGTAAATTTACGATTGACTTTTTATTACGATTTAATTTTTTTCACGTTCATAAGTGTACTCGTTTATTTATATGAATAAAGATATTTTGATTGATTGATTGATTGATATTATTCTTAGATAACTTTTGTACGCTTTGGTACGTGAAAAATTTACATTTACTTTCACTGCTTAAGGGCGAAAATGGACGAAAATGCCTAAAATCTTTCCGCCACTATTTTTACGTACTTTTTTATTTCAATATAATAATTGTAAGGTGATTAAAAACACATGACATGGAATGAAAACTACGAAAGAAAAATAGTTAAACATCTATATGATTTTCGCACATCATAATGTTTAATATTAAAACTCACTTGGGCCACAGTGATAAAATAATTGTGCGACCGCCATAACTACACCGGCGTTTCTGCTTTGCAAAAGAGGTTTCGCTGCCCGCAGTAGCAGTCGCAGATCAGGGTCCACTGATGGCGAGACAGTCCTTTTGTGATCACTGGTCTCACTCTCTGAGTCGTAGAATGGTTTTTCCTCACTATCACTTGAGTAATTCTGTGAGAAAATATAATATATATCCCCTCTTTATTAAAATTCCTAATGCGACAAGATACACAAAATTGTTCCATCTGCCTCGTACAAACTAGAATTACCTGCATAATTCGCTAATGATTCGGGTTTTATCGAACTATGACACCAATTATCATATTGATAAATTCGCTAAAATACTGATTATGTACAAACATATTTTATATAATCTAAAAAAGATATATTAAAAATTTTCTTACGTTAAGATTTGGATCCGGGAAGCACGTCTTTGCATAAACAGTGAGAACGTTTAGTAAGGCCAGCTGACCCCACTCATCAACATCAGCTAATAGGGCACAAAGCTTCCTAAAATACCATAAACGAGTGGTTAATGTTAATTTAAGAGTATGGGAATAGACTGAGCTACAATCTATAATACTAAGAGACGAGAAGAGAAGAGAGGTAAAGGTTTTACACCTGCATTACAATTAATATATTGTTTGAATTTTCTAAAATGATTTTTAAAACAAAATAAAAGGCCGTTTTACGACTAATATATATTTCCAATCATCAATTTTAATAGAATACTTTATAACTGTAGAAAGGGCATGGGCTAGGGCTGCAAATTAAACTCGATTGACTTTTGGTACTAATTTAAGCAAATTACATAAAGAACCTACAATAAGCGGCTACCATAACATTGAACCATTAATAGCAAAAAAGAAATTCAAATATTTTAAACCCAATAAACAATTTGTCTTGAATTTTAGCTTAGCTACCTCGGCCCCGGGACGTAAGTCGCCGGCCCACTCTATAAACAAACATTGAACCATAGCGAAGAAGTGGCGCATATCCATACGTAGCTAAGGTTCAACTATGTGAGGCGTCGGTCAAATTAAGCTGGTGTTGAAGCAAGAGCACAGTTTCCTTATGTGGAAATTGTATTTGTTTTTACAACAATTCTACTATCGTTAAACGTTAATTAACCAAGAAAGCTTTATATGCATATGAAGATTATATAAATTATCCTAAGATTGATTTGCTTTGCCTTGATGTTTATGGCTAAAAACTTGACGATTAAAAAGAGTGACAGAGAGATTCTTGCCCGCTCTACGCCCTTAATTTGCGAACCGGTAATGAACTTAAATTTAGAATTAATTTAAAATCTTTTCTGTTGAAGTTCATAAGTGTACTTGTTTAACTATATGAATAAAGTTACTTTGAGTTTGAGCACTAGATCCAGAGATCTATCATATTCGCAGATGTCAATTTTATTATTGCCAAGACCTTAGTTGAACTTTTGCATTAAAGAGCAGAGATGTATGCGTTGAGTGTACGCGTCTTGTAGTCTGTCTCGTGCAAGAAAATCTAGTAAAAAAAACCTAGATAGGATACCTGTAACTCCGGTGTATAAGGCTCATACGATCAGCACACACCTCAGAAAAGGCCATTGCAGCGGAACCAACTACAAGGGGTGCTTTATCAGACAACAGCTTGTCTATAACTCCCACCAACTCCTCTTTTTGCTCTGGGTCTAAGCTAAAGTAACAAAAGAAATATGATCTTTATCAACAGATTGATGTTTAATATTCTCTTGCTATAAAATTATAGTATAAGTTTTAAACCAAACACTCATATCCAGGATTATATACAATACAATATTACCAGAGTCAGAGGTAGTATGGTCCATTATGCAAATGTTATAAAACCAAACAATTCACTTTATTATAAAATACTAATCGTTCAATTTAAAAATATTTTTGTGCTGGTTAGTCCATATATAAAGGATAACTTATAAGATCACACAACAACAAATTGGATTTACTGGTATAAGATAAAATTCTTTATTAAATATAATCTTACCTATACAATTTAGGTATAGCATGAGCAGCTGTCTTCCTTACGTATGGACTCATATCGCTGGCTGAGTCTCGAATAGCTAACATTACTATCGGAACTATCATTGGAACACGAATTGATGACAGCACCCGCAATGCACTAGCACGAATCAATTGGTTTGGGTCCTTCATATAAAAAGATTTTGTTAGGTACTTGATGTTAAGAAAAATATTTACTCACTTAACAAAACAAATTAGACAAACTAGAACATTCTACAACTATATGAAAATACCTTTTGTATAAACATGCTTTAAGTAAAACAGTTATAAGCTTTATCCAGTAGTTGTTCCCTCTACAATTGAACTAATTAATAAGATTACCTTAAGAGCTCTTTGGAAGGTGCTAATAGACAACAATGCCAAGTCCTGTTGCTCTTCTGCATACCGTACTAAGTACACATACACAAGTTTTTTCACCTCAATATTTTTTGATACAACATTCTTTACTACTGCTGGAAACCTGTAATGTTAAATGTGAATGTTATAAGGCAGTGAAAGTATTTCTGCTTAAAGATAAATTGTATTGTCCTTTATTAAGATAGCTTTTACACATTTAAAGAAAACACTTTTTTACCGGATTGAAGCTATGTATTATTGTAAACTTATAATTCACAGTGACCACTCAAGCTGTAAAGCACACAAAATATCAAATCAATTTAAAAGAAAGTTTAAATAATTATAATTTTACAATAATACATAGCTTCGATCCGGTAAAAAGTGTTTTCTTTAAAGATTTAAAGGCAAAATGCTTTAAGGTTATAAACATTGCCTTTAAGGATTATATGGGTCCATTGTAGTGATCTATTTTATATACCAACTTTTAATTAACATTATTTAATAATTAAATCTTGCATCCATCTGCAAGTATTGAGATTGTAGTAATTATATACTTTGCTTATTTTTTTATTTCCAATAAACCCCATATCTGAATACTTACATGTCAGATGCATCTCTTCCTTTAGCAATCATCCCAATAATCCTTTTCATAGCTTCAAGTTTCAAAGAATCTTTAGATCCATCCAACATTTGCTTTAGATCTTCATTTCTGAAATAATTATAAACAATATTGAAACAAAATCATTTCTTATTAGTAAATGCATTATTAACTTATTTGTAGGTTTCACTTTTAAGATAACCCCAACCACCAAACATTTAAATATTTGAATGTACACAATGCTATTTTAATTTATTGCTTTATTAGGAAAATATTTTTCAAACATGGATATTATAGCTCATATATACCCTGGGGAACTAACTTAACTCCAATAGGACAATAAGAACGTTTTCGTCGTTTTCATACATGTTTAAAACAAATCATAAGAACATACTTTTTATAATCTGGTTGGAAAAAAGCACCAGATGCTGGGTCTCCCGCAGGATATTCCACCTCCCCAGTCACCACTTTGTCGTTGTTATACGACGGCGTTGTAGCCATTATGAATAAAATCTCAAATTCTAATTGCTAATTTATATTTAACGTGAAAGGCTAAGCAGAAGAAACCCTAATCAAAATAGAAGATATAATATTTTGAACATATTAAAACCACATAGGTGACAGAACCACAAGCAGACTACATTATATTGTAGTCTTGACAGTTGTCCACAGATAACAGAACAGTAGTGAAAACTTTTAACATACCATAACTATACTAACTATATTGGACCTACGCCTATTTCGGGTAGTATTTCTTTTTCGCACCCTGCTGATACAGAATGGGCGTATAACCCTTAGTGAGGACCACAGCGCGCGAGGAGACATAGAGGTCCACTTGCTGCGCGCAGCCGGTGTTGGGGTCAATCCGGAGTGTCAGCCCCGGTAGTGCCCCAGGTGTGGGCCTAGGAGTAATTTCAACTTGGCCCTGGTGTCGTCCCGATAATATAAATAATTGATTTCGTAGTGACTTTAGGATAAAATATAGTAGAAAATACGAAACGAAGGAATAATAAGGATGAGTTTTTTCCTCTTGTGGCCTTTTTTTCTAAGGAGAAATAACGCTTTTGGTTTCGGAGTGCGTAATTAACGTCTCTTTGAAGATCTAATACAGACTACAAGATAAATCCATGATTTCGTGTTAACTCGAATGAAGTACCTATCTATTATTAGAACAGAGACGATATATTATGAGACCTGTAAATTACACTTAGTAAATCCGATATTATCAAAATACATTTTCTTTTTATAATATATTCCTTCTGAAAATAGTTATTGATCAAAGCTATGTCTAAAGAGAATAAATAATGATATAAATTTTTAATACACTAGCGACAAAATTGTGAGAATAAAAGGGAAGTCGCTGATTGAAACCCTACGAAGACAATCCATTTTTGGCGACGGATAAAATGCAATCTCTTCGCTCTTTACACTCGATATTTGATAATCAATATAAACCAAATAAAGTAAATAAAACCGTACAAATAATATTCAAATATGCATGTCTATGTTTAAAACATATCAAATAGTTTTTAATTATAAAAACTGGTGTAAGTTAAAATCTTAAGATAGGATATTGGCACAGTTGAAATGTCATGTTCATGCAAAGGTTTATCCACATACACCGATCCGACCTACCATGAATAGCTTGTATCGACAGATCGGTATTACAATCCGTCGATTGGTTATTGGTACACGTTTATAATATTTGGATTAAATGCCTATCTCAGATGGTCAAAAATGGATTGAGATTTGAGATTATTGGGTTTGGGCGTAGAGCTCGACGCAATTATTATCGACGGTAGTAGTAAGGCAATAACAACACGCATTGTTTCATTAACATTTGTGTTAAATAAGCTCATTTTATTTAGAAAATATACATTGATTCATATCGATTGAGGCGATTTAAAATGGCGTACGAGAAAGAGAGAGATTTTCATTTAAAGTCTTAATAAGTTTCTTTATTGGCAAAAATTTAAAATAAACTCAAAGTCAAAGTCAAAATTCATTTATTCATATAGGTAACATAATGTACACTTATGAACGTCACAAAAAAAAGAAATATTAAATGAATCTAATTTTACATTTACTGCCAGTAACACCTCAAATAGAAGATCTAACATGAGTATAAGGAACTCTTTCCTCTTCACTTAATATTACTAAGTATTCAAACTTTATTTAAGACTAATAGTGAATATTGACATTCATAGAAGGTTACTCGGGTGCACCGTGCCCACCCAGTCTGGTTTAGGAGACTGATTTGAAATTCTAGGCTTGCCAAATACAATTAATACTATTCTCATTGTTCCACATTTATTCCTAAAAACAGTTATCCTTATAACGTGCACCATTCCACCACACCCTGAAATCTCTCCACACACTAACTTCTCGCACCTTCTCTTCATCATTAAGTATCTCACAAAGGTTGCAAACATCTGATCCATCAGTACTTTTGTATACTAAATGGTTGCGCCATCGAAAGAAATCGTAAAACTTCGTCTTGTTTTCAAGTATGCTATTTATCTCGTCTGCAAGTGCTGCTGGGGTTAAGGTTCTTGCATCTATGTAACTGCCATCCGGTAGAAATCTAAATTTAAAAGACAATTATTAGCTAAAACTTGTAATATACGAAATTAATTGATATAGATTCCTCCTGTTTACGTAGAAAATTCCAACCGAAAGGTACGAGCAGCATTTAAAGGTGAAAGGTTCAAATGCACTTTCTATAAAATAATAAGTAACCTAACGCTTTATCAGTGATTATTAGTTTCTTAAGAAACAAACTTTCTCGCTCTCAACAAGCCTTAACCTGTCGCTTCATATCTCCTCGTAATAAACGCTTGTAACAATAAAGGATAATTTAGACAAGCAACTTTCTTCTTACACAATTTTTTAAAATATAGATTGATATGAAAATATTAACCTCACCGACGAAACTGCATATTACATTGTATAAGAATAAAGAAATTTTTAAATAACTTGATAATATTTTATCTTTTGTCTCATTTACGTATATTTGAAATCAAGTAATTATTTTTGTTTTAAACATATGACAAAGGTGATTAATTCTCTTAATGATAATTATGACTTAGTAATAATAACTCCTGTTACTTTGACTCAGGTGTATTATAAAATAATTAAGACGAATTTAACGTTGAGTGAATTCTTTCTCAATCTAAACGTAATATATAATAGATATTCGTAGTTAAAAACAAATATGTTAAGTAAAATCAAAATTAAATTCTGCTTGAAATAGTCTCTGGTCCACGAGGCAATTGAAGTAATTGCTTTAGGTCAATTACTTAATTAAACACTCTTCGCTATTCGTATTTAAATCTTTCTATCTTTAAAATCAGATACGAGATTAAATTATTTATTTTTATAATCACATAAACCACATTTCCTTAGTATTGTCTTTTATTAACATTGCTTTTACACATTTAAAGAAAACACTGTTTTACCGGATTGAATCTATGTATTTTTATTAAACTTATAATTATTGTTATTACAACTTTTTCTACAGCTGTGACACTTTTTTAGACATTCAACACCTTTTGTCTTCAGTCACCGTGACCACGCACGCGAAACGTCGGATACATTTAAAATTATGTAAAATAAGTTAACAATAAAAATACATAGCTTCAATCCAGTAAAAGAGTGTTTTCTTCAACATTTCCTTATTGTTTTTTCCGCACAACAAACACGACTTGGTATGGAAATATATTACTACATATACATATACTATATATACCTACCTCGTGTAAAGAGCAGCTCCAAAAACAATAGGAACGGCATAATTGTTTAAGGCTGTTAACAATTTTTCTGTTACATAGTCCTCTGAAAACGAATTTTCAAAAGATAAATAGAAATGGTAATCATCTTTAATCATTTTGAAACAAGATTTCTCGTTTTCTCTTGGGCATGTTAAGCTACCACAGCCCCCATAAATATCCACAGCTAAGCCGAATGCTTCCAGTTCATTATTCAGCCTCGCAACATAATGTTCTCTACCACTTTTTGCTGAGCAGTGGGATACAAACCACGCAACCGCCTTGGTCTTCTTCTTCAATTTAGCCTTTAAACTCTCGCTGACGGGTGTCATATTCGGCCATACCATATCTACTTTAGGTCCAACGAGCTGGCCATTTTTATTATAGATAGCTATGTATCCCCATCGTATATCTGAATCCAATTTATAAGTCCACGTCCAATTAAAGAAACCGTCTAGATTTTCATCACACGCGGGAAAATTGTCCGGAGATTCCATTGCGCCGAATATGAATTTTTGTCTCAGTGATCTCTGAGATGGCATTTGAAAGGGCCAAAGGTGTATCACATCCCTTCCGTTGAAGGCAATTGCATCGAAGTCCCTTTGATCAAGAAAATAACTTCTATCGTCTGTCACGTAACAATTTGTGTATTTGCATTTGTATTTAACAAAGGCTGAGTTACCTTCGCCCATCCAATCAAACGGTGCACTGAACCTGCGAGTCCATTGAAGTACATACCTCATGTTTTTGTGATTCAAATGAGATTTGTCCTTATGGCTTGCTCGTATAAGGTTCATTTTATTATTATACGTGTAAATTATATAAAAAATCCAAAAAAGTATTAACAGCGGCAACAGCGCAAACATTTTTCTAACGAACCAGCGATAACAGTACATTACTTTACTTTTAGAGGCGGAATAACACTAATTTATGACTGCGTCCACTCTTGGCTAATCGACGTAGGTTAATAACGAGAATTTACACCATGTTACAAGGCGACTATTGTTTTCTAATATGAGTGAGTAATACAACATTCGTAGCATATTGTGCGCCTACGCAGCTTCGATTTATGCATTACAAAGTCCAAACGGAATGACAGATAGCTTTACCTGATAAAATTGATATGGCTATAAGAAAATGATACATAATATCACATTAAAACATTTATTTCAAATAAAAACATCTTATATACATAACATTACGGATAATAAATATCTTGAAAATCATTAGTTCTTTATCAGTTATTTGCAAGTTGAATTTATTCTATCTATTAATCTCTATATTCTATTTCATGTTACCAAAGTATAGATCAGATCAGATAAATAATACACAAGGAATATATAATAATCTAGATAATTTACTTGCAGTATTTCTTTATATGCATATTAAAACATACACATGCATATGTTTACATATAAGTGTGTATTTTTATGTGAGCTTATTTTTGTACAGCTATCGTACGGTGAAAACTAACAAACTTTAACGATTAAAAAATTTATTTAAACAAATAAAAGCTCGCTCATTTATGTAAACAATTGTTAAACTGGGATAATTAATTCGTACAACTTCTTAAATTTATTACATTTGCTTTTAATTGCCTCATTTGTAATAATTATTTTTATTTTGAATATTAAAAACATTTCTTCGTTTACAGTTATCAAAGTAAGTTTTTTTCTTGTAAAGTATTTCATTAATTAATCTATCTTACGTTGGCCCCTAATATTGTTAATAAATACGGTTCGCTATTATATTAAAAAAGTTACAAAGTCCCAAACATGATTAAAAAGTTTTAAATTTAATTAAATCGCAATTAAGTAATATATACAACCCAGAAGAACCATTGACATAAAACTGTTGACATTTGACAAAAATAAACTTGTTTCATATATTAGTTCCAATTAGGATTTTTATGGTAAATAGTCAAAAATCAAAATCAAAATTCGTTTATTCAGTTTAGATGCGTATTAGGGCATGCTTATGAATGTCAAAAACATTTACAAAATTCGCGAAAGATCAAAACTACGCCATCCGTTCGTAAAACTACCAGGAGGCCTTGTTCTGAGAACGGGTTTAGTTTATATATTTATGTTTGAAAATCTAGACGCCTGTGATGATGTTAGAAAAGCAATATATTCAAAGCACACTTGCATCTTAAAAATCTAGAGGTGGTTATTACAAAGAAAAAATATATCAACCGTTATTATATTTTCTTTGAATCATTAAATTTACACTGCAGTTGTCCGAGTCTTTATTTCGTGTAGGACCCGGCATCGCTCATGTCTGGCGCAGTAGAGGCGTGGTGGTGGGTGTCAGGCAGGACCACGACAACGCGGCGATGTTTCGACGCGTTCTCCGACAGCTGTCAGAGAGGTATCAGCAAATCTCACACCCAACTTTGGTTTCGTTGCACAATTCTAAAAATAGAGTGTGATTAGGGTCGTTCAAAGAAATTGAACGTCATTCATAAATAAATAACATATTGTAATAATGTAGCTAAGTATTACGTAAGCAGTATAGGGATAATCTTTGATGTTTTTATTTGGTGATTACGTCAACACTAATTATTTACTTTTTTACACAAATTACCTACACATTGTCTATGCTTGAAAACGAAATGCATTTTCGAAAAATCCTACAAAAAATAAATACGTTTATGTATTGATTTTTATGGGATAAATTTCAGTAAATCTGCAGACGTAATCCTTAAATAGCTCCTAAGTGTAATATTGTGTCGTACTTTAATATTGTGATATATGCATGAATCATTTTCAAAAGCGGCACATTCTTTATTCACACTGTCAGAAATAAAATATAAATTGATACAATCTATTTATGAAATAGATTTTGGTTTTTATATGCGGATCAGTAAATGTTTGTTCTAACGAACTATTCTATCTAGTTCAGCGTTTTACAGGATATTGTGTGCAAGTAAACATCTGAATAATGCCGCGAGGGATAAAATTTCGCGTCCAGTACGGAAGGAATTAATTCTAGATAATTATATAATAAAATAGCTTTATAATAAAATAAATCAATGGCGCTACAACCTTTTAAGTATACGCCTCAGATTTTTTTATCTGTTTATCTGTTATCATGATCATTTGTTAATCTTATAGGCAAGTAGGTGATCAGCCTTCTGTGCCTGACACACGCCCTCGACATTTTGTCAAGCCGGTTTCTTCACGATGTTTTTCTTCACCTCCTTCTTATCCGGTATCTTTTTACAGAGCGGTGGTGATCGCTGTGTAGTAGTGGTAATAGAAAGGGTAGATGTGATGCACTTCATGACTTCACCCATTACGGCACAGCCGGGGTTCGTACCTACGATCTCAGGGATCAGAGGCGCACACTGAAGCCACTAGGCCGACACTAGGAATTCATTTTAGATATAGCTTTATAGTTTTGCTACAATTAAAATTTTATTGACGCAATATTGTTGTGTCGGTAATATAATTAATGTGTATATGTGTAAAATTTGTAAAGTCATATTTTCATGTGAATTTTAAGCATGCACACTAAAATTTATTACTATAACTTAATGTTTTTCTACACTGTAATGTTATACAATACTGTAATCTTCAATTGGTTCAAAACGAGATTATAAAGTTAATAAAATAACACAATTAAATTTTTATTTCTTTACTGAAAATAATTGGAATGACGTTTAACACAGACAGGGTCAAGGTCAAAAATCTCAATCCCAAAATATGTTTAGAAGTTTTGTTATCATGAAATAATAAATTTAGCCGTCAGCCATATCAGCCACCTTTACAAAGCGAGCTATTAGTTGGAGAGAAAATATGATTCTGTAAGTAAAGTGAATTATTCGACTTTCGTGTAGGTAACTGTGACGTAAACACATTTTCTCAGAAGCTGCGTTGCTATGGTTACCGAGGATTTTCAACTTAAATGAGTTTAGTAGGTATACATGAGCTTCAATGATCAATAGTTAAGACACGTCTCTCATAAGTCAAATTAGATCTTTATATTCACATATACAAGAAAATATTTGTATGAAGCTAATAATGTTAGTTAATAATTGATTTAAGGTATTCAGTTTTATTATTTGTTTCAAATATTCATTCCCAAGTATTGCATACGATAAAGCAAACACAAAACTTTTCCATGTCATTAAACTCACCTTTATCGCATTAAGAGGTTGCGTATCTTGCTTTTTGTTTTTTGACGAGCTTGAAGTACCTGAAAATAATAAAAAACATCCGTTTAATAAAACTGGTTTATTAAAATTTTCATATTCACGATTTACAAAGAAATGTTAGCTGCATTTAGCAGCTATACAAACTACTGTAATTAGCAGGCAAGCTGCGAGTATTATAAAAGAATAAAATAAAATAAAATAAATCAGTGGCGCAACAACCTCTTTAGGTCTTGGCCTCAGATATCTGAATCTGTTTCATGACATACATCGTCGACTTTTTGGGTCTGAGACATGTCAGTTTCCTCAAGATGTTTTCCTTCGACGTTCGAGCAAATGTTAAATACGCACATAGAAAGAAAGTCCATTGGTACACAGCCGGGGATCGAACCTACGACCTCAGGTATGAGAGTCGCACGCTGAAGTCACTAGATCAACACTGCTCCTTGTGGAAAGAATCAAAAGAAAAGAATCAAATACCCGTTTTATTAAAAAAGACCCTTTAAATTAAGGCGCCTCCTTAATAAGATTAAAGTATTTAATCATTCTCCGAACATACGTTTTTATGAAATTTGTAATGGAGCTATCTTTTGCGAGTATATATTGAATGACTCATCTACTGTAAATGATAAATTTATGTAATGTTGACGAAATTTCTATATAAAAAAACATAATGAGATGATTATTTTCATTAATTTTTCTTACTTTCGATATTCCCACTTAAGGCAAGTACATTTAAATTTATGCAAATATAGATGAAAATGCCTCAGGTTTTACACAAAAACAATGAAAAGAAGCTTGCACAATTTTCCAAGAAACGGAATGAATGCAATAAAGTCGACGTGAAAAAGAAAGAATGCTTGGCTTAGTTCTCCACTAGTGCTCAGATTTTCATGTATTTTTGTCAGTGTGGTATCGGCAATTATATATTAAAATGTAAGACTTATTTTTTATTACTAGACCCCTGACGGGGCAATTTCGATAATGAAAAAGGAAAAATATCTACGTTTATTAACTTACTCACAAACATATCAATTTTTTTACATAAATAAGAAATGATTTTATTATTATTATTATCATTTATTTTTGTTAGTATGTTTCATAATAAATTAACAATATTAATATATTATTTTTTCCAAATCATATTTCGTTAAACTTCGTCACTAGCTTGTAAATGTCTATTTCATTACTGAAAAACAATTTTTCTATTTTTTATATGTATTATCTTAGACCGTTGATTATTATATATTTTATAATATTTATTTTCGAGCATTACTTAGTAAGTAAATAAAATTACTTCAGTCGCCTGACGGTTTCCTAAAAGCCAATAAATTACAAAATTTCCGAACAGGTCCAAAAATGTGTAATAGCCGAAATAAGCAATTTGAAAATAGATCGTGCATACACTATTGAGCTGATATTTTATTGATAGGAATTCTTAATATACAATAAATTATCTATTAAAGAAACCTATGGTGAGTATAAAATTCAACCCTGTAGTGATATTATCTCAATGACCTGTAGTTTGAAGTCCTGTCGTGTACCGTCCACTCGACTGGATTAGTGTCGAATAGATTTTAGCATCTACACGTTGATCTTTGTTCGTACTTTGATGGACTTAGCTACTTGTCTACCTTTATTGTCATAAACTCAAGTACATATTGAAAGACTCATGCTGTATTTGTGGTATAGACACATTTAGACGATGTTTTACATTCGACTACGTCTTCACCTTGGCTGTTTTTTTTTTATTATATAGAGACATTTTGACTATGTTTTACATTTGACTACGTTGTTTTAGTTAGGTAGTTTTAGTTAAATATATATAGAAAAATCATAAGATCACAGCCGGGAGTCAAACGACTTTCAGACAGCCATACTGGTATTCCCTATCACTTATATGATTTTATTATCAATAGAAGTAGTTTCCATTTTATTTCATTTAATTGAAGCTTGTTATGAAATTGATAAATTTAATAATAAGTTACTATAGTCAATATATATGCAATAACAAATTAATTTTTGAAGTAGTACAATAAATAGTGGTACAATTACCACAATTATTAAGTCATTTTTCCTTGGAATAAATAACTTTAGGCGTTCCTCGCGATGAAAAAAAGAGAAAGGAAGATAAAAGGACATCACGATGTTGGTATACAGTGCCCATTACAAGTACATTACAAGTTTAGCAGAACAACCAACTATTAATTTATTTGTATGTACTTTTTGCGATATCAAAAAACAATATTTTAATATTTTTGTATCTGACCTCGTCTTTCTCGACTACTCCCTGTACTTGATATTATTTTAAAAGAAGGAAACAAACTCATCCACGAGGGAGGCACGAAACCCTATATTAGTCTTGCAATCAATAAAAGTTCAAAGTTGAGTAAGCGTTAGAAAATTTTATTTCTGAAATAATTTGCGCTTGGCTCGTAGTTCTTTCATAACTACTAGATAAGGGTTATACCTTTTTCATGCCTCAATAAGTATTTTATATGGAAAATTACGACATATTACAATTCCTTATAAGATATATCATTCCTCCTATGGTTAATATAATGCTTCCTATCTGAGTTTTTTTTGTACTTTATAATTTAACCAAGAGTCAAAACAAGTTTAGTGACTCACGTTCATATGATCGGTAAACTATTCCTTTCGTACCAAAAGTCTCTCAAACTTTGAAACTCGTTAAAATGTTTCAGGGTTCAGTCTATACAAACTGTCTACGCACACTGAAATTTAATATCAGTGTTGGTTATTGTTGGATAAAAGCTCAATTTGACACCCCACAAGTCAAGTAGAAAACGATAAATAACAGATTATTATTCATTCTTTATTACTCTTTATTACTGGTCCAAGAACGTTTTCTACCTTACAATTAATTCCTTAATATTAGTATTAGTTATGTTAGTATGAGTTTTAAACAAAATTTAAGTTTGATTTAATTTTTTTGTGGTCTAGTTTTTGTATTGCCCCTTAAGGGTAAAAGCCTTTTTCATATTTTTCCATTTCTCTTCGTCTTGAGCAACATTCATCCAGTTTTTACTCGCTAGTTCTATAATGTCATCTGTCCATCTTTTCTTTTGTCGTCCTATAAATCTCTTTCCAGTAGGTCCGGTCCATTTCGTTATTTCAAGTGTCCATCTTTTATCCCGACCTTACCTTTAAGGGGTCAGTTACTGATAATGACATAAAAATCATTCGTTGCCGGCCAGTAGTAGCACGCTCTTATAATATAAAGGCCCCTAATGCCTCTTCCAAATGACAAACGCTAACTTTGCGAGAGCTCGCCAGTATGTTTCGATAGGGCTTAGAAAATGGACGCGTTAGAAACGATTGTTTTGTGGCTATATTACATATCTTCAGATACATAAATTTTTACTAAATACGAAATCAAGTCACAAAAGTAAGTAGTAACTAAAGAGTACTTCGCTTATAATAGTGCAATGAGACCAAGTCTGTTTTTATGAATAAATAGGTTGTAAATACAGAAAGCAATGTAACGAAAAGGTAAATAAGGCAAAGTAATTTATAAGATTTATTCCTTACGTTTAACATTTGCTTAATATTGTTTGAGTAAATATATCTTAATATATATATTTCTTGTGTGCGTGTGTATGTGACTGAACTCCTCCTAAACGACTGGACCGATTTAGACGAAATTTTTTGTGTGTGTTCAAGGGGATCTGGGAATGGTTTAGATTCACAATTTTGTCCGCTGGACAATGTTTTTTTTAATTAATTTTCAATTTATTAGTTGTTGTTGATTTTGGAATGTTTTACATTGGATCCGACAGACGGCGCTACCATCGCAGTGTCAAATTTTAAATAATATTCGAATTTTAATTTTAGTCTGTCCCGAAATTTAAAAAAAGTTTTGTTATCATTGTGTTATATCGTATGTGACCATGTGCTGGATCGTTAGATATTGTCATAACATTTGAATAATAATTTTCATCAAAATGGCTTATTAAAAATTGAAATTTTGAAATTAAAGACGTGTAGACAAGACAACGTCTGTCGGATCCGCTAGTAATATTATAGTTTTATACAGGCGTACAAAATAGCGAGCTTAATAACTGGCATTATGTAATTTACTATTTTAAAAGCAGTGTTAAATAAAAGTAAAACATACCTATCGTATCAGATCCGCTTCCAGACGTGCAGCAGATATTCTTTAGAAGCCGTTGCAGGGATCCGTTGACTTTCAAGGTGTAGGTTCCGTAGACTAAGGGATTCATACAAGAGTTGGAGACGGCCATCGCAAACAGAAGGTCTTGAACTTTAGGTGGAACTTGCGAGGCTGTCTCACGGTCCACCATGTACCTGATGAATAAATGTAATCTTACGGGCTTAAGCAAGTTGTATTTTTATCTACGTTTAATTAATGTAGAGCTTACGTTCGGTGTTAAATTCCGAAGCAAATTTTTATGCTATAAATTAATTATTCTTACTTAGTATTAGATTTAGAAAATAAAAATAATTTTAAAATAATAATCATGACAATATACGGTTTATCTTTAAGATATTGCGATTTAACTCTATGATTTTAGAAATCCAAACAAATAACACAGCTGCTGTTCCAAATAATATTTTAATAAGTTAAGCAAACTTTTACTTAATAAAGATCTGTTTTTGTGGGAAAAGTTATTTTCTTGCAGAGTAAGTTTTTGGCACATGCAAATCGAATAAACGTAGTTTGATGTATTCCACAAACCGCATTAGTTAAACTGCATTTATATTAATTACCACACGGAAATTTGGGGCAGCCCTAAATACACATAAAAATACAGCGACTACCCAACAAATTAAACAAAATGTTATTTAAATACGATTATTTAACCAATCCTTGATACAATTATCACAAAACGCAAATTACAACAAAAAACAACATTAAGATTTTACAAAGTATGTAAAGCTGTAAGTTCCCGACCTTCTCTAATTACGAATAGAATTTCTTTAATAACTTGCCTAATACTGTGAAGACTGCATTCATCGAACCCTTTAAAAATCTCCCTGGCAGGCACGGGCACTGCACACAGAAACATAAATAAAGTTTCATAAAAGTATTGTAATCTTTTTATAGAATATTTATTTATTTATTTATATCTTAGAAGTTTCAACGATAACCTTACATAGTTTAAAGGATCTAATACAAAAATATAATACTTAACAAACGCTGAACTGCATGTTTGTAACTATTATTTAAGTAGCTATTTGAGTGTTATAGATCCCATACTCGGCCTCCGGGTCACGCTCGTAGTAATTGTATTAAAACGGTTGACGCCTCATCCGGGAAAATATGCGAAATACGTAAATTAATTTACAGTGGGTACAGGAACGTATTTCTCTACTTTGTACTGGTTTTATTACATGTATCTTATATTCAAGATAATCAATTACATTAATTGTAAACCAATTTGATACTAAAAATTTTACTCTCCTAATCAAAAGTTTCAAGAATAGGTCTAATTATTATGTGAAGCATGAAGCTGCGTCATATTCTTAATATATTCATATTAAACGTGGGTAACACTGAAAATATTTAGAACTGGCCAGTTAGAAACATTGATATTGAAAAGTTTTTTTTTAAATTCAAATTTAGAACTCTTTTGTAACCTAATGTAGTGTATTGTATTCATTTGTAATTTGTTTTTGTGAAATGGCGGCAAATCTACACTAGTTACACGTGATAATTAACATACCGAAGCCCCAGCTCGTGCCACTGTTTACAATTGGTTTAACGACTTTAAGCGTGGATGGATTAAAATGATGATCCGCGCGAGGGACGTCCTTTTACAGCGACTACAGAAGATAACATTAGTTGCTGTGCGACGCATGATAGAGGAAGATAAGAGAGTGACAAATCAACAGATACGGACAAGCCTAGACATTGGTATGAGTAAAGGTTACAAAATTTTATTAATTATTGTAAGTACTCCAAATCAGAAAACGTTAGCTCAGTGTTGTTAACTGTAGATTCCGCGCGAATTTAAAAATTAGAATTTCTTTGTTTTCAAGAGGTTATATTCACATAATATAATATTATATATTTTACTTTTATCTGAATACAGAAAGTTTCTTAGAAATCCGAATCCTCATACAGAATACCTACAATTCGAAAATTCGTATCGATGGTGGACATTTCGACGTCAGAAATGTCTGGTTGCTGATGCATTTGAATTTGAATTTGCAATCATACCTCCGTGATGTTGAATATCGTTTCCAAATCTCTAGTTCTAGGTTTAATATGTCTAAAGTCATATTTAAAGATTGACTAGGATGCCTGAATTTTGACCTATAACTACAGAAAATACTTTTTGAACTACGACATTTTGTAAAAACTATTTTTTATTTCAGCATAATAGGAACTTCAGATATGACGAACGTTGTTAAAATTAATTATACTTTATAAAATATATATGTGAGTCTTATGTACTTATTAAAAACAAATGATGAATTCTTAATAACTTAAATAGGTATAATAGGAACTTCAAATATGACGAACGTTGTTAAATTTAATTATACTTTATAAAATATATATGTGAGTCTTATGTACTTATTAAAAACAAATGATGAATTCTTAATAACTTAAATAGGTATAATAGGAACTTCAAATATGACGAACGTTGTTAAATTTAATTATACTTTATAAAATATATATGTGAGTCTTATGTACTTATTAAAAACAAATGATGAATTCTTAATAACTTAAATAGGTATAATAGGAACTTCAAATATGACGAACGTTGTTAAATTTAATTATACTTTATAAAATATATATGTGAGTCTTATGTACTTATTAAAAACAAATGATGAATTTTTAATAACTTAAATAGGTATAATAGGAACTTCAAATATGACGAACGTTGTTAAATTTAATTATACTTTATAAAATATATATGTGAGTCTTATGTACTTATTAAAAACAAATGATGAATTCTTAATAACTTAAATAGGTATAATAGGAACTTCAAATATGACGAACGTTGTTAAATTTAATTATACTTTATAAAATATATATGTGAGTCTTATGTACTTATTAAAAACAAATGATGAATTTTTAATAACTTAAATAGGTATAATAGGAACTTCAAATATGACTAACGTTGTTAAATTTAATTATACTTTATAAAATCTATATGTGAATCTTATGTTCTTATTAAAAACAAACGATAAATTTTTAATAACTTTAATAGGTAATAAAATTTCACTCTTACCACATAGCCATTGTAGCGTAAGGGAGCCAACAAAGTGCGAAAACAAAGACAATGATAACTGTCATGCGCAGAGTTCTCTGTCTTGCGCGCTCCAACACCCGCCGGTCTGATCGTCGTAGCCGCACATGACCGATTCCATTTGAATGTTCATGTTTCTCTGTATAGGATTAAACTTAATAAATGGACACACAAATAATATTTGTAGTTTAATTATTCAGCTTTTTAGGTTCACTACCGACGACTGAGTGTTAATTTTGTAGAAAATTTTCGTTTTAAGAATTCGATTTAACTAAATAACATTATCGTGCCGCACTAGACCTGACATCAGAATCAGAAAGCCTGAAAGTTTGAAGTTGCACGTTTGGTAATACACTGTTTATAGGAAATCGAATCACATTTGTTAGATAGTGCATATATCTGCGGGGTAAGGCTTATCCAATGATCACTACTATTAAAACAAATGGTTAATGACGCAGAAATCTCCAGAGACTCGCTAAAACCATTACCTGTGATACACAAATGTTCTTGTCACGCTAAATTAATTTATATTGAAACGCAGTTAATAATGTTGAACGATGAAGTCACTACAATAAATATCAAAAGTCAATGATTTAATGAGTTTCCGTGTATTTCATTAATTAAATTCTAATTAGAATTTAACGTGAAATAAACAATCAAAAATAAACCTTTTGTTTTCGGAAAATCTGACAAAATTTTGTTATCAAATTCCTGCGGGTTCTTGTTTGCTGTTAGTAATGTGTCCCGAACCGGTTTAATTTTTTTATCCACAGTTGAATTTTAGCTGTCCAAGATTTATACCCGTTAACAGGAAATTTAAATACAAATTACGAAAATGTTTAGTTAGGACTGACGTGGTTCTCTCGTCATTAATTAAATAAATGCTAATGCACATAGCTACGTTACTGTAGATTTAAAGATGGTTTGGTGTTTATTTAAATTAGGTTAATGTTTTAAAGCTTTGGCGAAGTATATATTTAAATGAGATTTTTTTTCAGAGCAATAAAAGTTATTAATAGTTTATTGGTCACAAAAGGTTTTTAAAAATTTAAATCTACTAAGCAGTGTTGCACTATTAGCGTCCGTGTGTGAATCTTCTAACTGAAGTCATAGGTTCGACCCTCTGGTGGAATGGAATTTTACCAATGGAATTTCTGTCTATGTTTACATCTACGCTGCCTCGTATGGTGAAATAAAACATTGTTGGGAAACCGGCATGTTTTAAAACCAAAAATCACAACATGTGTCAGATTGAAGCCTGATCACCTATAAAATAAAAATGATTAAAGAAACGGATGTGATCTCAAACGAGACCTATATAAGGCTGTAGTACCACAGGATTATTATGACTTAAATCTAATTAAAGAAAAATCAGCAAAGTAACGGGATATAGCGGTCTCGTCTTAATTATCAACGAATCATATCGTTTCTGTACTGTATGTGGGATTACATAATGCTGGATATAATAAAATAAAATAAAAGAACAGAAGAATAAATAGTACATAGAATAAGAACTGAAAAATACTGAGGTGCCGTGTAAATGGAAGATATTCAGAAATTTTCAGAGGATACACTCTGATAATAATTTACTAATTGCTTTACACTAAATTATTATCAGTAAAAAATATATACAAAACGCAAGGAGACATTATAGGGGACAGAAGTAAAGATGCTTTCGTTTCATGTTGTACAGGATTTCTGGGAATTCAGACGGTAGTCTTTAGAGTTGTTTTATCCAATATTGTAACAAAACAACATAAAATGACTGTCTCGGACCCAATGGAGTCACGGGAGTTTAACAATATTGAGCAATTGGATAAAGTTGTAACATCTTTTTTTTACGCCTTTATTAATTATTAAAACTACACAAACTGTCATTCCTTTACAAATTCATTTAGCGTTACTTGGTCACGCCTGTCAAAAAATGAATTTTTCTCCCAAGCCTCAATACAGTGACATCGAAGTTACTACGAACACAAAAAAAGAAGATGGCAAACTAAGCTCGCAGTAAAACTCGCTAGAATGCACGCTAAAATGTTCTCGTATTTTTCTACGATGTAAAAAACACAACAAATGCTCACTACAAGTGAATGCTAAAGTATATCAGCACTTTGACGTCTATTATTTATCTACGCCACGACTATAATTATTGATACTGTTGATGCTAAAATAACACTACAAATGACATGCAAATCGAATAACATAATTAATTCATATTATGTCGCTAGTTGATACGATATTAGTGATATAATGCGAACATTAAAATCAGTAGATAGTAGACATTTAATTTTAAAGTAGATAAATAATTTATTTTCAACAAAATTATTCCTGTGGTCCTTTATGCTTGCGCACCATCACTGTATAACACAAAGATCGACAGTTCTAGATATATGATCGCGTAGACCAGAGCGCTTGTTGTTAATAATGCCAAAAAAAAAAGTCAAAAGAAACTTGATTCAAAACTTAGTAGGTATTAATAATTCAAATAAAACTGGAAAGTGGCTTAAACATCGCAGAAACTTTTACACAATCAAAACGAGATGAATATAACGAATTAAAATATAAGGATTATTTCAAAGTGTTAAATATCCACAAACTATATTTATATTACTTGAAGTTTCAGACTACGCTTATACGAAACGGACCTCAAAGCAGAAATGACTATTTCGACTATTTCCGTTTAGGATTTAAACGGTTTTCCTTTGTCGGTGTTAACACTTTTATCGTATACAAAACACTGACAATATGTGCATTTTGAATGGCAGTTTTAGAAAATTTTATTGAGAACGGTTCGTTAAATGCGCATGAGAGATCTTTATTTACTATCGTATTTCATTGTTTTGGAAAAATTCAAGAATTATTTGCTTCGCTGCTCAATGTTCAATATTTGTCATTGGATTATAAATGTTTGTGTTATTTTTACTGCACTCTATCTGTAAATCATGTTCAGTCAGTGAGATTTGGGAACCCTCATAAGCAAAAATACTTTCATTTTCATAGGTGCCATAAGTTAAATGTAATGGCACCTATAGTAAATTTATTTAAATATTTATTATATGGCGAAAATTATGATTAACCCTTCTGTCTGATTTGTTGATTCAAATTGTACCATTTAATATTTTTCAGACTTTATATAGGCATACTTATTAAGTAATCCTGTACTCGTATAATTATACGCGTAAGAACAAATATTAGTGTTCTTCGTTCGAAACGCTGTTTGACCATAAACATTTAGGCCCTTACGAATATTCGTTGCCATTACGATGTTTGAAATACGTCTAAATTCAACGTGTTGTTTTTATTTATTAAGATATACATCCCCTTTTTTCATACATTATTTCTGATGTTGAACCAATATGCAGCAGCAATGTTCTCAGTTTTCATGGCATTTCGAAACACAATGAGTAAATTGGCATCACATGTGTTTACCCATGATCATTTGTTATATGAGGAGAAAATGTATTTTATGGTAAAATATACTACAGAAAATATAATAAAATTGTTTAGTATAGTCACCACTTTTTAATTACGTGACCGTAAACAGAGGAAATCGGAAACTTTAGGAGAAGTTCAAGTTATATTATTAGTTTTCAAATTATACAACCTCAAACAAACCATAAGAGAACTTAAGATGAAATGAAGTCTATACGTAAAGTTGAACAATATCGAGAAAGAGTAATTAAATATGTTTACTTTAAATGTAAATAGGTTTTGTTAGACGAAGTTTAGTTATATAATAATTCGATTCTTTATGGTTCTTACTGTCCAATCGTACATATTATATATTTGTTACTCTTATTGTAATGCAGATAATAATACTGGAGGGAGGTAATATTAATGGGTTAGTTAGGTTAGGTTAATGCGTGCTAAATAATGATAGTTTTATTTTTATGAATATATTTCAACTAAACATTGACTTATTTACCTGAAATCTCCTTGCTGCTGGCCTGTATCTCATAGAAGATGCGTACATAGCAGACGGTGATAACGAGCAATGGCACGAAGTACATTGCGCAGACACAGAACACATTATAGGCCACCTCTAGATGGTAACTTGCGAATGCACCAAACGATACACACTGCTCGAATGCCGCTACGTAAGGATGTCTCTTCACTCGGAATACGAGGCTCTGTTGAAAACAATTGTTTTTTTTTACTAAACGGTCTTTGGTAATGCAGTATATTGCATTCATTTGTCATTTATTTTGTGAATTGGCGGCAAATCTAAGTTACACGTGAAATTGAACCTAACGCGTTCGTAATTTGTGTGGACACGATCACTTCCTTCGGACAAGCACAAATACAATAAGAAACAAAAAAAATACAGGACTCATTACTTCTACTTTTATTTTATTTACTTTAGAAAAGCGACTTTTATGCGGTGTGGTTCAAGGGCAAAGGCGCTAATCGAAGATTTTTGTTGGAGCCAGTTTGTGTGACCCCTGTACCGGTGCTTTTCTTGCTCAATAAGTATCCCAATACAGCGAGTAAATTGTTTCCAACATTACAGGTACACTGCCACAGGAAATAACTTTTGGAATCGATTATGTAATTGGTTTTCGATTTATTATTATTATTATCAAAACTAGGTGGTTGGTTCAGTCAATTGTTATTTTAAATTTAATTGTAAATCCTTGTAACTTAGCTCAGTAATTTATTTTCTTAACATCATTGGAATTTTGAAACAAGTTTATTATAAACAAAAATATTTTCTTCAATAACAAAATTTTGTACAATCAATTATTTACTGCTATTATTTGCTACAACGATGAGAAATATCAAGGTAATCTTAAACGTAATACATTTATTCAACAATAACAATCATTTATTTTATTAATTAACTTCGATCTTTAAAAATGAGCAAGTTACTAAAATAAACATTGTAATTATTAGTTTCTTCTTCTCATTATACACTTTGAGTGTTAAAGACTTAATTGAATCTCTTTCGTTTCACAATAAGGAATACTTTGATGGAAAAGACAACAAGAGCATGCTATTGAATGCACAATTAGTATAATGCTGCTAATATCGTATCTAAATGCTTGTATCGCATTAATAAAAGATGTTCATATGGCAATAGAGAGTTACTTTGTATTCCAGCATACCTACATGGAATCAGTACAAGAACAATGTTCCTTTTCCCGAAACAACATTGTTTTAAAAAATGTTCTTAAAGTCGCATCAGCCATTTATGAGTAAACCAACGAAGGAAGCATCGGCCTGGAATATTTTTTGATTCTCTCATCGCATATAATTTACAAAATTTACTCCCTAGTATTGGGCTCAAAAATAAAACGTAAAATATAGTATTGTCTTTTATTAACATAGCTTTTAAACATTTAAAGATAACACTTTTTTACTTTGTCCGTGTGTGTTGTCTTTGTGTGTGTGTACCGTGACCACGCACGCTGGCACGCGAAACGTCGGATAAATTTAAAATTATGTTAAATAATTATATTTATTGAGCAATTTAAGTAAAATAGTTTTTGAAAATTTAACTAGGTGGCAACACTATATATGAAGGTTGTTGTAACTAAGTGTTCTTGCTGTCATTCATCTTCTTACCAAATAAAAGTTATATTTGTGCTAATTACTATCGTTTCTTTGATAAACGACCCATAATCCTTCAGGTTATGGGCCCAGTAGATTCTGCAATTGAAAGTTTTAAGAAAAATAGCAAAGAAAAAGTTACAATCGTATTGTGAAGAAATTGACAAAATAACCTCAAAATGGATTCAATGCGGTCAATAAACTTAGAAAAATTTGATGGAAATAACTTTAGGCAATGGAAATTCCAGATAAAGTGTGCCCTAAAAGCAAAAGGGATTGATATTTCAGTGCCTAAACCGGCTGGAAATAATGTTGAATGGACAAAGAATGATGGCATGGCCATGTTTATTATAACATCTTCGATGGACTTCAAACAAATAACTTTAATAGAAAATTGTGAAACTGCTAAGGAAATAATGACAAAACTTGAATCAATATACGAACAGAAGAGTGAATTATGTAAAATGTTGATCCATGAAAAGTTTTACCAGTATAAAATGTCTACAAATGACAGTGTAGCTCAACACATTTCTAAAGTGGAATCATTGGCCAAGCAGTTAAAAGAAAGTGGCGAAAGTATTAGTGAAATGGCTGTGATAACAAAAATACTTGGAACACTGCCTCATAAGTATAGATCACTCCGTCAAGCGTGGATGTCTTTGGATCCAGAGCAACAGACTCTTGTCAATCTCACTGCTTGTTTGTTAGATGAAGAAGCTAGTTTACAGTGTGAAGAAGAACAAGAAACCGCTCTTCTTGTGGCTAAGAAAGGATGGAAAAATAGCCCAAAACAAAGTGAGCTGAATAGAAATGCTAGTAATTCAAATCAAAATAAAAACAGTAAACACAGATTTGAATGTTATAATTGTGGGAAACGAGGACATTTTTCTCGAGAATGTCGTGCTCCAAAGAAATCCAAGTATAGAAAACCTCAACAGGAAGGTGCAGACTTGTTAGCGTTTAATGTAGAAACCAAATTCCATGAAGCTGAAGACAATGTGTGGATTTTAGACAGTGGTGCCTCTGCACATATGACCTATAGAAAGGAGTTCTTTGTAGAACTATTGGAATGTAACCAGAAATCATTGACATTAGGAAACAAACAATCAGTGGAAGTGGCTGGCATTGGCAAGGTGTTAATAAAGAGATGTGTCAATGGACAGTGGGAGAACAGTGAACTACATGATGTATTGTATGTTCCGAATTTGCGACGAAATCTGTTCTCAGAAGGTGTGATAATGCGTAAATCCTATATCATTATCAAGAAAGACTCTGGTGCATTCATTTACAAAGGCAATGACTTGGTAATGTGTGCAACAATAACAGAAAATAATTTATACGAATTGAAAATTAAAGCTGTGGTCTCAGATACCTGTAACTTAGTTCAAAGTGATCAAAATAACATTAAAATGTGGCATGAAAGACTGGGACATGTTAACCTAAAACAAATCAAGAGTATGAGTGCTGATAATGTGGTAGAAGGCTTGAAACTGAATAACAGTGATAAAACTGATTTTGTTTGTGAAGCATGTGCATATGGAAAGCAGTGCAGATTTCCATTTCACAAATCTATACGAGGAGAACTACAGCCAGGTGACCTTGTATATAGTGATGTCTGTGGACCTATGAGTCATACATCTATCCAAGGTATGAGATACTTTATATTATTTAAGGATGCTGCTACAAGTTACAGGCATGTATATTTTGTCAAACATAAAAGTGATGTGATGGACATATTCATGAAATACAATGCTATGATCAAAAATAAGTACATGCATAGTGTCAGAATATTGCATACTGATAATGGAAGAGAGTATGTGAATAAAACCTTCAATGACTATCTCAGCAAAGAAGGTATAATTCATGAGTGTACTGTGCCATATACACCAGAACAAAATGGGAGTGCTGAAAGAGAGAACCATACCATTGTGGAGAGTGCACGTTCAATGTTGTACGCAAGGGATGTGTCACTGGAATTATGGGCTGAGGCTGTGAATTGTGCAGTATATTTATTAAACCGGACTTCCTCCAGCCAAACTCCTAAGAAAACACCATTTGAATTATGGAACGGCATCAAACCTCATATAGGCCATGTGAAGGTGTTTGGAAGTATTGGATATGTCCATATTCCTAACCAGCTAAGAACTAAACTTGACAAAAAGAGTGAGAAAATGATACTAATTGGGTATGATAATAACAATTACAGGATGTTCAATCCAGAAACCAAAAAGGTTAAAAATGATTGTATCCTAAAACTGAATAAATCACTGTATGGACTTAAACAGGCGTCTCGTTGTTGGAATAGAAGATTCACTGAGTTTTTAATAAAATATGGTTTTGTGCAATCTCAGGCTGACAGTTGTGTTTATGTAGGTATTTTCAATGGGGTGAAAGTATTCATAATAATTTATGTTGATGATGCACTTGTAGTCTCTTCCAGTTCCTCAATGATTAAAAGAGTTATAGAATATTTGAAACAAACATTTAAAATAAAAGAATTAAAATTGAAATATTTTGTGGGAATGGAAATAGAGAGAGTAAATAATTGTATCTGTATTTATCAAAGAGATTACATTGAAAAATTAATAGAGAAGTTTTGTATGAGTGATTCAAATCCTGTCAGTACCCCTGCAGATGTAAATGTTGTTATTTCAAAGAAAATGGATGAAAATATTATTAATTTTCCATACTGAGAAGCTATAGGGTCCTTGTTATTTTTGAGCTCTGTTTCAAGGCCTGACATTTCTTTTGCTGTAAATGTTTTGAGTAGATATGTAAACGATCCAAGTCAACAACATGTAAATGCCATTAAACGTGTTATTAGATACCTAATAAATACTAAAGATTTATGTATATGTTATGGAGAAAGTAGTGATCTCACTGGCTATTCGGATTCAGATTTTGCAGGTGATGTAGATACGCGTAAGTCTACTACAGGTTATATTTTTAATATGAATGGGGGACCTATAACATGGTGTAGCCAGAAACAGAAGACTACTGCTCTCTCCACAACTGAAGCAGAATTTGTAGCTGCTTGTGAAGCTGCAAAAGAGATATTATGGTTACAGCAATTATTATTAGATTTAGGTGAAAATATTACATCTGTTCCATTGTATGTTGATAATCAGAGTGCAATTAAGTTAATTAGCAATCCTGTTTATCATAAGAAAACCAAACACATAGATGTGAAATTTAATTATATAAGGGAAAAGGTTGAGTTGGGTGTAATTAAACTAAATTATATTCCTAGTAACAGTCAATTAGCAGATATGTTAACTAAAGCGTTACCAACTCAAGCTTTTATCTATTTAAGAGATCACATTTTGTTTTTCTTTTCACAACTCTAATTTCAGTAGGAGTTTATTTTTTTTTTCTATTTGTACCTAGTTTAAATTTTAGTGGGAGTATTGAGCAATTTAAGTAAAATAGTTTTTGAAAATTTAACTAGGTGGCAACACTATATATGAAGGTTGTTGTAACTAAGTGTTCTTGCTGTCATTCATCTTCTTACCAAATAAAAGTTATATTTGTGCTAATTACTATCGTTTCTTTGATAAACGACCCATAATCCTTCAATATTAATTAATAAAACATAAGTAGCTTCAAACCCGTAAAAAAGTGTTTTCTTAAAAAACGTAAAATAGATAAAGCATAAAAGCGATATCTCCTTGTCCGCTTAATTAAAATGTAATTAAGAATATTGTAATTGTGTAATTAATACTTTTATATTTTTTTTAATTACTCCTAATTTAAGAAGGCGCTTGCTCTCGGCATTTTTTAAGTTAATTATTATTTGATATAATGTTTTTGATTATGATTAACGCTGCTCTAAGGTTTAATTAGTAAATTTAGTAAAAATATTTAAAATTAACTAGCATAGCATAATATGCGCTTAAAGTGACTCTAAACTCTTTTCACCTTGTGAGTCATTTAATGAAAACCTTTTAATAATGAAAGCTTAAAGATATGGACAAAATACACTGTTGTAATAAACGATTTTAGTTTTGGACCGGTTTGTCTTATTTTAAATTACACATTTTTAAATCTTTGATTTCGCAATTAAATATCGCTTTTTGTTGCTATGTGGGTAGACAAGCAGTAGGGATATTGCTACAAACTTTCAAACTGTCTGGCTCAGTTACAAAGTCGGAGTAACTTTTTTTCTTTTTCAGTGGACTGAAAATAAACTCTTTTAGACTAGGTGATTTCAGAGCAAATGTAGTCATGTGGTATAGTTTTCAGGACAATAGCTCTTTGATGGAGGAATGTTCTAGAGTAAAGTTTCTAGGTGAAAAACAAGGATGGCATGATACGCGAAAGAGAGCGAAAATTGGAACTATCTCGAAGCCAGATTCTACATTCTAAAAAACCGTACGACAAAGAGGGAGCGATGTGCAAAAAAGATAGAGAGTACGTACGGTTTAAAATTGTTTGATAAGCATAGAAAACCAGCGACTCAAAAGTTTTCGAACATCGTTAAGATTAAAAGCGATCAGCTAATCTTTTTCGAGTGCGATTCCAAGAGATCAAAATCGCAGAGATACCTAGGTAACACAGAAAATGTTTAGAAAATGAAAGGCGAGGGCGCTGCTGTCGAATTTTTTCTAAGACAACAGGCAAACAGCGATTGACATACCAGTCTACAGTAACTGACTGCAGTTCGCTAGAATGTGCAAATATTATAATTCTGTGTGTTCTGAAGTTGATATTTTTCACAATAGTATTTGTGAATTCAAAAAGATTATTCACGGTTAAGACTTGCGACCTAAATTACTTATTTTAATTAATTAATAAAAAAAATTGTCATTAATTTTAATATGTGTATTTTGTGTGGTTGATATTTAGTGTAAAATGCTGTGTACAGATGTAATTGGATTTCAGGTTTTCAAATGTTGTTTAGTGTGTAATAACTGTATGTATCTTATCAATCTGTTTTCTATTTACCTATATGTACCTAAATGTAAAAAATAAAACATAAAATAAATCTTCTAGCACAACTGTCGCGATTGAACTTTCCGACCAAAGATCAATCATCTTTTTTCCTTGACTTTTTCTTTTCCTTGCCTTAGTTGGCCGATCCTCGGAAGGATACAGAAATTATATAGAATATATTACAGATTGGAAAACAAAAAAGTTTTGATTAGCAATTTTTCTAACTGCCAGATCGTAGAAAACAACACAAACACCTGTCAAAACAACAAACAGTCTTCTTAGCTTATTTTCACATGATTATTAAAATTATATAATTTAAAAATTGTTACTATTGTTAACTATCTATTACTTAGTTATTGGCTCAGAACTGGCACTCTCGTTAAAGAGACCAAGAGAGTTTTCGGGTCGCATAGATAGCTTAGTGAGAGAATTAAAAATCTACGTATACGTATACGACTATAAATTGATTGTACTTTAGATTCAGAGGAATTATATTTCATAGAACTTATACCTAATTTTTCATTTGTCATTTGTCATTTTTTTTTAAAACAACAACTACATAACGAATACCTACATATAGGTAAGCTACCATAAAAACCCACAAAACTAAATAAAACTAAAGAAAGTTCGCCCAACGCATTTTGACTTTCAGAGGCCCCATTATAAAACTGTAAGTGTTATCTGTACAATTTATTAATTCCAGGATCGTTAATGTACTTTCTCTTTGAACATATTTTTTATTACGTGTAATATAGTTTTCTTACTGTCTTTCTTTGAATATATGTCTTTATCATACTACGTATAAAAGAATACAATGCATCCGTATATATACCAATATACTACGTATAAAACAAAGTATAAAGGAAACACAAAGTAACCACGAACTACAAAATTATACGCTTTTTCAGTATGTGAGCTATAGGCATGCGGCGTGGTGGTGTTGCCTGTTAATGTCATGAGACACTAGCGAAAAACGTTTAACATGTTGATATTAATACATGTAGAATTAATAAAATTTCTATTTCCAATCAATATTTCAATCTTTGAAGGCATATTAAAATATTATAATGAAAAATATTCGGAATTTCAATAACCTCTCCTATTAATCAAAAGCAAATTGAAATGGGATAGTATCAGATTTTTTATTTAAGCATAATTTCAGTTTTTTGGCTTAAAATATAATATTGTCACGATACAGGAGATCGGATAGAAAACGTTATAAATCTTTTCAAGGTGTAATTTTTAAATATATCAACGAGGATTTACATTACACTAAAAAGACGTAAATTATGCGCAGAAATACACTAAATGCCACACGCGAAATACTGTCACTATAATAACTATAATTACGCGCAGTTTAAACAGTCCTTTATCACTGGTCTTCACTATTCGTATTATTTGTGGGTAACACTGAAAATGATTATAACTGGCCAGTTAGAAACTTTGCTATTGAAAACTTTTTTTGAATTTCAATTTAAGAACCCTTTGGTAACCCAATGTAGTATATTGCATTCATTTGTCATTTGTTTTTGTGAATTGAAATCTAAAACTCTTGTTACACGTGAAACTGAATCTAACGCGGGAAAATTTTCGGTCAACGATTTATGATGACTTTTGTGGGCTTACTCTACAACAAAGCCATCTTATGCCACTGTTTACAATTGGTTTAACCAGTTTTTGCGTGGACGTAGCAATCTCATTAAAAGTATGGTTTTTCAATTCTAAACATTTTCCGTGTTACCTTGGTAACATCAGTAACTGATTTTAAAATTACAACAGATACTTTCCTTTACAACAATAGATATATACATTTAGAGGCTTTTTAACTATCTATGTTTAAATATAAACGTATTAATAATTTATTTATTTTCTCTAATAATGAGTACGTAGCAGTGGCTGGAGTTGGTTATATTCAGAGGGACATACATTAAAAACTCATTAAATATAGAAGTAGTCGCAATGGAAAATTTATTTTTATAAATAGCCAGAGTCTTTATTTGACGTTCAGCCAGTTTTATTTACCATTTTTATTTTAAAGCCAAGGCAAAATATTAAATTCTCTGAATACAACCTCTTATGATATCAATCAAATAATTTTAACCTTTGTTTTTGTGCAATTGCTCAGTCTCCTTGTCACAGAAAATACATTTAAGAGAAAAATTAGTAGAAATTAATAGAAAAATAAGAACTGTTTATGGTGAATAAATTCTATTTTAATAAATAAAATTTCAAATTATAGCATTTAATTTTTTGATGATATTTACATTACTCTCTAATCATAATATCAAATAAAAAGGAAAGTATAGGTCTGTGTTACCTGCGGCAGACTGCAGGCTAAAGCGATTGCCCATGCGCAGTATAACATTTGTTTACTTCTTCTTCGCGCAACAGATAAACGTAAAGGATACACTACCGCGAAGAATCTGCAAAGGAAACAATTACTCTTAGTACTCGTTTGGAATATGCTACAGTCGGTAAGTTGGGGTGATTGAGACCCTCATGCCTCGAATGAGCAGGTAAAACTGTCGGTTCTACATCTCTGATACTCCTATCGTGTCAGGCAACAATCCTAAGGGAGTTGAGAGTTATATTCATTTTATTTTTTCAAATTACGATTCAGACAGATTCCATTAGATATACATGTGTTAAATGGAGATTTTGCACACAGGTCATATATTATACCGTTTAAGAATAAAAATATAATGGGGATACATTTACACTCATATCAATATACTCATAAAACATCACAGCGCTTTTTAATGCACTTTTGCACACAACCTCTTTGTGGAAGCAGCTGTCAGTAAAAATATTTCCAAACCGATATGACTTAATGGCCTTCAAGAAACGAGCGTACCATTCCCTGAAAGGTCGGCAACAGATCCGCTAACCCCCCGGCGTTGCAGTTATTCATAGGCGGCGGTTATCACTTAATTCAAAGTGACCCCACTTGTAATATAAATAAAAAATATTAGACAAAATTTCATTTTATTTTCTCCTCATTAAAGAATAATCCAATAAATAAATAATCAAAAGGTGATAAAATTTATGTTTTATATTTAACATGCTTTATAAGTCTAAACAAACAGTTTTTATTTCCCGGTGTATACTACATATTTATTTAATCGTTACAGAAAACATTAATCTATACTAAAGCTGAATAAAACGACCCTTATATCTTCATTACTACTAACACATTTCTTCATTTAATGACCACCAATAATCCTGAGTAAATTTGTAAAAGACTAAATCCTCAATCAGCCGCTCAAATAAAACTAGACGAAGATCAAAGCGTTTTCTTATTAGTTATCAATAAACTATCAACGTCATTATAGTCAGGCGTTTGGACGTAAGAGGAACCAACTCGTGACCGAAGATTTTTTTTTAAATTGCACTTACAGAATTATAACTCTGCTTTTTCGTTTTGTAGATTATATTACCTTAGAATGATTAAATTATTTCAATTACGTTTCATAACTAGAAGCAATTATGTTACGTTCATCTATTCCATTGAAAATATTGGTGGTACTCAAGAGATTTCTCGTTATGGAAAAAATAAATGGTTCTGTCAAGTAGAATATCTTTTTAGGACAACTATCATGTTTATACTCCATATATACATTTTTTTTCAATAAATCGCTTAAGCTGATAAGGCTTTTTATATTTTACGAATAAATGCTCCTTTTACAAACCTCGTTCTACAAAAAACAAACAGCGAATTCGTGATGTATCAGTATGTATTGATTTATGAACCCTAAGGCATCTTTTCCATTACACGGTTGTTCAAACGTACGGTGTGTAAGTCGTACGGTTGAAAAAACGTGCTAGCTTGTACATGATACGGCAAAATCACCGCGCGAGACATTGGTAAGTACTGGCTAGTAGCGCTTTTTATAATCGTCGATGGTCTTATCCCATATTACAGGCCTTTCTTGAATCAACGTAATTAATAATTCTTGATTTATGTTCATTTTATAATAAAATCGCGAAACAGCGTATATAAGCGGTCACGAATCCGTGCGTACGTCCGGCACCGTCGACACACCCCGATAGAATCCCATACAACACTGGTGAAAATCACGCCGTGCGTAGACGCGGCGCGCCGAGGGGCAGTCACGGCGCACGCGGCCGCGGCGCCGTGCCTTGGCGCTACCGTGCATGTCGACAAGCTCATATAGTGATCCATACCACACTGACGACCGTGCCTACACGCGGCGAATTAACCGTAGATTTTCACGGCGAGAAACCGTGTAATGGAAAAGAGGCCTAAGCGTATACCTATACTTCCGTTTTTATTGGAATTGTTATAAGTAGGTATCCTTTCTATATTTGCTATGTGGTATATTGTGTAATGACAATATCTTACCTATCAAGTGATATGCAGACGAGAACATTGGATGACAGGTACAGGCCAAAAGCTCGCATTACAAGTAAAATTTTACACATCAGATTGCCAGCTAGCCATGCATTCGTGTACTTCCAGCCAATCTGAAACAATTTATTGAACTAAATATATTTAACAAAGTCGTGTTAGTCACACCACTTATAACTCAAGATCAGCTGGATTGACGTTAGTTATCTCTTTTTTGGTGCATTATTCTCCGCTCCAAATAGCAGAATAACTAATAAAACATCGGATAAGTTATAGAATTACAATAAATAATGAATTAATTTTACGAATGCAAACAGCATGTGATGCCATCTGTTGACGAAACTACGCATCATTTTACATCGAATTCGTGTCAGAAATTCCGGTGTTGAGGCGAAGATCAGTCTAATAATATCGTGTTACGTTTAACTAAACTTAACACGATATTATTAATAGACGAAAGGCGGAACGAAGTTAGCCGGGTCAGCTAGTATTTTGATAAAAAAAGGAAGATATAGCCATTTTTAAAATGGCGTTTAGGAAAATTTTATTATTATATATTTCTCATAACATTAAATAGAAATTTTATAACATTTTCAGTTTATTTATTACAAACACAAGTTGCACGAATTTTCAAAACCACATTTAATTCCATTTATATAATCCTGAGGCAAAACCTGGATTAAATTTCAGCCGGGGCAACGTGTTATGGTTAACGTAATATGGTTGAAAAAGAGCCTTAAATCTGTGCAATACAGTTACAACGAAGTTTTTGCACGTGTCACCTTCCCTAATAAAACATCTCGTTGAAAAAGCAGTTTGAATCAATGCAAGAGTTACAACGAAGTTTTTGCACGTGTCACCTTTGCTATTTACACATCTCCATATTGTGTATGTAAAGAGCTTAAAGCATATTTTGAAAATGTACAAAAGTTTCATCGTTACATACTCGGACAGCAGCTTTATATTTTTTTAAACCTTGTATAAAAACTTTGTGTTATATTTTATTTTTTAATAATTTATTAGATAGAAAAAGCCGGCGTAAAAAACTCTCGGTACTCTTTTAAAAAAGCAAATCATCATCAAACAATACTACAAATATAGCAAATTAATAATAACTTGCACTTATCAAAATCTTTATTATCAATACCAAAATTGCAGATAGCAGGCATAGTTGTGTACTAAGTGTTAAGGTCGTTTCGTCGGCCCCTACACTTTAAGTAACGCTACTCCAATTAGTTCCATAAACCTATATGAAAACAAGTAACGTCTGGCAGGATTAGGTCATCGGTTCGGAGTTAAAATTACCAGATATTCCGTACAAAAAGCTAAAATAACATTAAATTTTAAACCTTGACTTTCTTGGTACAGTCGTACGAAACTCCCATTTAGGATAATAAAGTATGTAATTAGTAATCAATCTACCCGCAAGCCACACATCTCATTTATGTCATATACCGTATTAGTAATTTACGCCACAATTGGTTCTTGTAATTACGTATATACTATAATAGCAGATAGCTTTAGTGTTGGCTTCAATATAAAGAATGTGTTGTACGACAAATCCTCTAATAGAATTTATTACACACATATTGTATCTGCTTCAGAGATCACCGTACTTAAGGAGTTGGTGATAAACTTTGCCTTTCAATTTAAGAGTGTTATCATGAAAGTCCCTGTCTGTCTGTTACCAAAGCAGCAGAAATTCAATTAGTTATTAAGAAATTCTTACACATTTACTACATTAATGTTAGTAATATCACCATAATTCTTTTGACATTGATTTAATGCTCTTTTTAAAAAAAATGCTTTGTCTTAAGTTTTTCAGTGGCTAATAGGTTAATATAAAATGAAATTACTTTGTAAAAGCGAGATGGAAACTGTATTTAATTTTGTAAATTTTTCTACAGAAGTACAAAAACTGCTGAAAATCGTTATTTGTTGATAAGAAATATATCAGACGATTTAAAGCACATAAGAATAAATTGTTGATCGGTCTAATAATAATATTTTAGTAAATTATATTATAGCTACCTTGTTTATTATTACGAGATTTTATTTTGTCTATATATTGTGTTGAATTGAGTTGGCATTTGGCCTGTGTCACCTTAAATCCTACATTTAAGTCAAGATTACATTTGTCGTGTAGTGTATACAATTTTTTCAATATTGTCCGATTCGTTTTGCAGCTTCCGGCGTATTTTATTAAGCAAAATACATATTTTTAGGGTTTGGACCCGCGATAAATATCGGATATTCCAAAAAGAAACCGTTTAAAAACATAACAATGTCCGCAGCTAGCAATATTATCTCTTTAATAGCCAATTTTTTACTTCAAAAGACCAAAAGGGCTTCCTTTACCCAAACACAAACGGGTACCGGAAATTGGGCATAATTGAGTTATGAAAACAGCCGAGTTCATATACCTAACATACGTAATCTTCCAAACGTATACATATTAACTGAAAGCGAATGTTATACTATGTAAGCTGGAATTATTACGATGCAATAATTAATCCATCGTGTTTTATGTCGAAGGGGAGAAGGTTATGACATTTTCGAATAGAAACTTCAAAATCAAGTTATGTATAAATCCGTAAGCCTATACCTAGCGGGATCAAAGTTGTGTCATTTGATCAAGAACTGGTGGCAAATTGATGAAGTTAAAAGTTTTAGTTTAAAAAAAACAAGATGAACACCACACTTGGCTAAATTCGCTGTTTGTACACCCTTGTGTCTGAAATTTTTCAGCGACAGCAAAAAAAGTTGCTTCCAGCGTTAAACAGCGCTGACAGCGAAAAACAGTCGCCGGTAAATATGTGTCTTTACTATTTTAGTTACCTGGCTCATCTAAAGATGGGTCATCCTAAGACTGAGCACTTAGCTTTTAACATTTATTTGAAATGTTAATTCTTTAATGTCAAAAAGGTTTTCCCGTTGAGAAAAATACGCAAAAACGCAAACAACACAAAGCTGGGTCCTCCATATTTTGCAAAGTAATCAAGCAACTTCGAATTGTATGAGAAAAAAGGTGAAGAAATTTAGTAAAACTTATGTAATGTAACCTTTTGTTGTTATGTTGCCAATTGTAAACGTGTTAAGTTAATGCCTAATTTACCCGCAATATAGAATAAATATATGTTTTCCACATCATTACGACAAATTTTAAACAAATTTAAATTTAATTGCTTGTTATTTGAATTATAAAAAAATAAAATGTAAAATGTGCAGTGTTGGCCAAGGGGATTCAGCGTGCGACTCTCATGCCTGAGGTCGTAGGTTCTGGTCTGAGGTGTATGTGTGCATTTAAATTTAGCTTGAATCGTGAGGAAACCGACTTGCCTTAGACCCAAAATGTCGACGACGTGTGACAGGCACAGAATGCTGATTACCGTATAAAGGAAATAATAATCTATGCATTTCTAGTAGCATTAACTCCATTTATATCTGAATTCGGTTCGTTATCAACCAATCTACATATGTGTTGTATCTGCAAATTTGTTATCAGACTAGTTGAGTACACCGTTGACGTCTCACATTTACACCTAATTATATACAACAAACAATGGGCAGGTTAATGAAGAATAAAGAAAACGCAGATGTATTTGTGGTTAATTTAATACTACAAAAGAATTAATATATAAATGGGTGGAAGTTGTAACGGTCAACTGTCGAATTCTTTGTACAAATATAATAATGTATTATGGAATACAATTTTACTTGGTTTTATTTATCACATACTTATATTATATTTGATATGGCATACTTATATTACATGAGTTTTCTGTAATCTATTCTGTTTAAGAACTGTTTTTACAACCAATGAAACGTTACTATGTATGTTACATTTTTGATTTTTTATATTTATCCTGATAGCAAAAAGATTTCGGAGTTGAGTTTGAAATCCAATATATTATTATTTTTGTTACTATTATTGCAAAGTAATATTGTACACTTCTGATCTTAACATTATATTTATTTGTTGGTGATTTGAATCAATATTTAAAAATAATACTACAAATAAATATTGTCAAATCAACTCATTCGAACGCAATGTTTCAGGGAAAAGTAAATATATCTGCCAATTAAATATATAAAATTGAGAGCAATATAGGTATACTGTTACTAATTTAAAATGTACACCAAATAAAATAAACTTTCAAAGCAGCTAGGATGATCCTCTTTGTGAATCTGAATTCCAAAACTTGGGTCTACGTCGAACTTAAATTACATTCGGTCACAGCCGGTCATTGGCTTAGTGCTTATTTTTTGTCAAACAAATCTTGGACCCTGGATCACTTACCGTTAGCCTCCACTTGGTAGTGCCCATTTGTACTTCCCATAAGTGCCCATATGGCTTGAAGTAGCGTTTAAATACAATGGCCGAAATAGTATAGGGCGGTTCGTGCCATGCCGCGCTCAACACCATACCTACGCAACTCTCTTGCCTTGATGCCGCTTACATTGGAAATTGAATTTCTATGGGAAGCCAATCTAACGAATGGTTAATGCATCACCGGTGTTCATAGTACACATATATCCATATTGTATGGGTCACAGATTAAGATTGCAACTGTTTCTTACATCATATTTTTCTTTTAAAGACAAGATGAGAGACTGCCTTACGTCGTTGAACGGTGTACAGACAAGATATTTAACAGACGCGTTGCGAATTGAAAAATTGCGAATTCTATAATTTAATATGATGAAAACTAAAATTGATCAAAACTTATATCAACAATATAGTATTGTATATAGTATATATTGTATACATTATAGTTTTTGAAACGTAGCGTAAATAAAATTTTATATAATGCGACCAAAGAGTACTTTATTTTATGTATATATGTCTAACGGATCTGTTTTAAAAAAGATTTGTCGATAAATCTAAAACCGTAAAAGATTTACTTCACACACAACTTATCAAAGCTTCTCAGTTTAAATGTTGCCTAATGCTATTAAACTGAGGCAAACTACACAAGTTCGTACAAGATCAAACGCCTTTGACATTCGAAACGAGTATTCTTCTCAAACCACTTCTTTTCATTTCTTTCTCCGGTTAATACAGAAAATATGTGCAAATATGGAATATAATAATAACTTCTGTAATAAACTTTAATGAATTGTTCGATGTTTAATTTACTAACACAACATTTATTTATATAAACGTGACAAACATTCTTTGACATAGAACCAATACTTCATTAAAGAAAGACATGCAATTAACTAGCTTATTTGAAAAACGATATCGTTTTCAGAGAATGAAATCTATCTTTACCATTAATTTGCTTTTTAACGATTAAAAATAATATTCCTGGTAAATAACAAAATTTAACATTTCACTTTGCTTAGTTCATTTATAATGGAATTTTATCCGTAAGTTTAACTAAATAACATGTTCTATTCCATCTGTCCTGTTTTTTTGTAACACAGAGAAGTTAATAAAGGTCGTTCGTGTTTTTGCATTTGCATACATTTTACACACACACTACGTTACACGCGCTGTGAAAACTTTAAGTCGGCACAATATTTAATTATGTTCTAGCGGTCAGTCCTGGCTTTGCAAAGCATATATTGATTGTTGGATACAAATATATTACTCAGATATATGGAAGCATTCTAATTGTGAATATTTGGAATAGGTTTTATAGATTTAAAAAACAAAACCTTTTGTGTCAATAACTCTACCCATAATCCAACTACAAACAATACTAATTCACATACCTTTTGTTGAAATTAGATTGTAAGACCGAAGGGTTGAATTTATTACAAGAATTTTTGATGAGTTATTGAACTATCTGTAGCTCTAACAAAATGAGGTAATACCTTAAGGTTAAATCCCAATCTTGATTCAATCGCCTGTAAACGTAATTTAAATATATTTAAGGTCCAAAGTCCCCGTAGGACAATAGCAATTATACTGGGTTATCGACAGCTTAGCACCTGGCACCATACAAATTTTCAATTAGTTTACAACTATGTTAGTTATGGTATAGAATTAAAACTATTATTGCTAGAGTACAATGCTTTTGTCTAAATAAGTCTAGGTTTCACAGTTTAACCAAGGCCAACCAAACCTCTTCTCTTCACATTATAAATATTGTTTGCAGAAAAAGTGACGAAATACAAATTAAGGGTCATCAACAAATCTTATTTTAATTTGTCTGAAATAATATTAAGTAGTAAACAATGCACAATTTCAACAAATAAATTAATTAATATATGCCAAGTAAAACATCCCAAGGCAAACAAATTAAATACAGGGGCCGTGTAATCAACAAAATTTCTAATTCAGAAATTCTAGGAATGGCAAGATACCAACCCCATGGGGGTCATTAAAGTGACCCATGGGTCACAATTATGTTTAGAATAATGGGATGTAGAACGAGAAAAAAAGTATGTGGTGAAATATTAACATACAGCGGAAAGTTGTAAGTTTGTTTCTTGGGATCCTGGGATGGGAATAGTAAGGCAGTATGTGAAATCAAATACTGAACCTAGACTTTACTCGGCGCAAGCACTGTCGTGTTATTGTTAAAAAAGGGACAGACGAAATTGCGATGCGGGCGGATGGGAGATAGCAAATTTTTTTAGAATTCATTGGAAGAGGTTTTTACCTGAATAAATACAACTTTGTGTTTGTGCTAGCTTTGTTTCATAAATATTTGAATAGATAAACTCTTCTGTTTGTTTTATTTAAAATGTGTATGTACGCATTATTTAAACCGGGGCTTAAATAATGCTAGTTTATCCACCCACACAAGCGATTTATTGACTTTGGTTTTCGATATTGGATTGATGAGGGTATGTATAAATTGTTGCGTCAATAGATATTGGAAATTATCTCTTTCACAGTATTCAATAGAACCGAAATAGAATAGAAAAATAAGACTTATTTTTCTATTCTATTTTGTTCAGTACTTTACAACAGCAGGCATTATTGTAGTTTATTAAACATGTTTAATTGTTTTATTTAGTCTCACAGACTCACTCGATTTAAAAAACTACTGTTATTTAACTGTCATAGCTACAGTGATTGTATACTTTGTAAAAATAATTTATTTATCAAAGAAGATTGAATAGCTTTATTAATTGGAATAAATACTACATAACTCTATAGAATATTTACGCTTATGTTGATGTCGACGAATGTGTTACGTATTTTCGTTGTTTTTTTTAATGTTTATTCACTTAATATTATATAATACACTGACATTTTGTCTCAAAAACCAAACGCGATTTAACAAGCCTTCCTAATGCCCTATATGTAAAAATGTTATTTTTTTTATCATATTACACTTGAGCAAATTTAATAATACAACCACGAGGCAAGTATATCAAAATGTAATCTGGAATCAACAAGATGCCTTTTACTAATAATTTGTGTAATCGTAAAATATTAATCTCAACAAAGAATTTTATTAGAAAAAATAATACTTTCTTAAAACCAGTAATAAACTAAAGGATAATCTATGATTGTAATGATTCATTAAACCGGTAAATATATCTGATGACAAATGTCCATTCTAAAGACTGTTCTTATCATATATACTAATATTATGTAAGAAAGGTTTGTATTTTTGTATGTTTGTAATACTGAGCTTCTTTCAAAAACTCTTATATTTAGAATGTAGTAACATTTAATATGTTCAACATATATAAATAATAATTCTAATCGAGTAAATCTTGACTCATCAACAGGTGCCGCTATGTTAAGTATATGCTTATATTTAATGTGTATAAAATAATAAGCATTGTTTAAGTAGAAAATTCCATATGAAACAAACAAATAACATAACTTAAAAGCGTCGATTTGGCGGCAAATTTAATCTTACCTCTAAAGGGATAACACCACATGTGACACATACATCAGCGACAGCCAGATGAGTCATTAACAAATCGACCCTAGACTTCCTACGTCTTGACCTAGCCAAAGTAACTAGGATAGCCAGGTTCCCCAAACCACCCATAGCCATCAGTGCTGCATACGTAGTTATCACTATCCCCTGATCACGAGGGATAATATCCTCAAACGTCACGTTTAACGAGGAAGATCCATCGAAATAATCCCAAAATTGTTTATCGATATACAAAGTTGATGTTTCGTACGTTGAATTTGGAAACGTCATTTTATTTTCTACATATTTTGGTATTAAGTATTTTTATTTAATATTTAATATCACCGAAATAAACAAACTACACACTTACGACAATGTTAAATATGTTAATTTTAATCTAATGATGTTTAAAGAACTTTCTTGAGCGATCGTAACATAATTCGTCTATGTAGCTTCGTACATGCAGCTACGCGCGTAGCACGCCCGACGTCGTATCTCATACTGAGATTTATAGCAAAATTCGCCGACGGTGAGTATCAAATCTACATTAAAGTATTTGTTTACACAACAAAGAGAAATTTATGCTTTAAGTGATCTTTTGTATAAAATAATCAAAAGATTTTTCGAAATAAGGCAATAATAAGATTTGAATATTTATTTTTCATGCGATGGAATGAGAGCTCGCTAAATCATTTTACGTATTAGGCTTTATTTACTAAAGTTTGGTCTTTTATTTGTTTAAAGTGCCATATCAATGTTTCAAAAATACCAATGTCCTTTCTAAATGAAAGTTGATTTTTTGTTTTCTTATATAATTAATAATTTTACCACTATAACTTTAATAGAGATTAAGTTGTTTCTTTCATTTCCAAACTTGTGTAAGCCGCGCGACTGGAGTTTTAATAACGTTATGTGCGATTAAATACTTGCATCACATTTTATTGAACCTGTCTTTACATTTGATTATATTAATCGATGTTTTTAAATTGAAATAAGCAACCTTCATAATGCAACCTTAAATAATAAATTTCTGCTTGAAATTCAATTTTATCAAAACGATGTATTTTAAAAATGTTAGGCTCACACTACAGTTTCTCTATCTAAATATTTGATAAGTTCGTGTAATATTAAGTGCATGGCACTGGTGCGTTCATGACACTGATAATTTTATACATTCTTGATGTGTTCAGTGGACTAATCCTTGGTCCTGCGTCTTCCCCTGCACTACTCTCGATGATTTTCCATTCTCTTACGTAATCAAAGTTTCCGCTTTGGAAGCAGGCTCCGTAGTTTTTAGGTCATAGTGTTGGCATTACGACGATATTCTAAAATTGTTATCTTTAGCCCCATATTTCGAAGGTTACTATATAGGATATTATTCTCGTAACTCTCAATATCAGAAGCAAAAAGAAAGATCAAAAATAATATGCCCTATATATAAAAATCGATTTACCGATATGTTTTTAAATTTCTTATTTTTTTTATATTGGTAGATATTTTATTTTTCGTATTATTGGCACGATTTGCTATAATTACCTGAGTTCTATTTATTGAATTAAGCAATGAAGCAGAAAAAGTAATCAGTGGATGATGGAATTAATGAATTTGAAATAAAGAATTTAAGTAACATTGGTATCAAAAAAGCATGTTTCCAACGAATCATTTAAAATCGAAATAAATACTTTATTTGTCAATACAATTTAAGTATCACATATAGCAAAGAATTTCTGCCATCATTAAGGATACATAATTTAGTATTTCATTTATTTCTTTTTTATATTACTTTCTGATAAATACTATATTGTGTGGCCTTATATATAGTTATGGTTTAGTTATATTGATCCTTTCCAACCTTTTTGATTACTTTAAAAATATAACACTCTTTTTGAAGTAAATACTATTTCAATATAGGTAATTTAAGATCGTCATCCATGACGATGGCATAAAATAGGGTGGAAAATTGTATTCATATCATTCATGTGTGGAAAAAAAAGGCTTATTATTATTTTTATGTAATTTAAGATAAATCAAACGAGAAATATACAACCTATTAAAATTTTCCAAACAGGATAGTCTCGCTGAATCTCTTTGGGTACGAACTTAATCGTGCTAATGGAAGTAAAAATTCTAAAGAAAACGATACTGAAGGCTTGTTAATTTTTTATTCATTCATTAAACGACCTTTCTTCGCTCATTGTGGATAGGCTATTAATAATTTTTGCTTTCTTTATGAGGATTGAATAATATAACTAACATTCACTAGAATTATTTTATAAATAAAATATTTTTAACAAAGGTAAAGTTAAATCGAAATTTGAGAGTAATTGAAGTTTCGAAACGATTGAAATGTTTAATTTAATTTTTCCAATATTTTAATATCCTTTAAAAAATTAATTGCAGATCTGTCAAAAGCCCTGGCTTTTAGACATCGATTAAAATATATGTTTATTAAATAAGTTATATTTATTTTTATTGTGTATTGATCACGAAATGTACTGAAGCTTAACAAAGAAAAGCAATCTTTGAAGCGTGTGCTTAATATAGTTTAATGACAAAATTTTGTAACGAAAATTCATCTCATTTATCAAAAACTTCAACTTAAAATATAAAAATACCTTTAGCCTTAATTATTTATACTTTAGTAAAATCACTTTAAAATATTAAAATATCTATAAGACTTCTTTATAATTCTATACAACAACACATCTTATACTTATGCTTTTGCATATGTTTATAGAAGACTTATGCATATGTTTGCCTAATATATATTAATATAACATAAAAAAAATCTATATACTGCCGTAGTAATGTATAAAGTAAATTCATAATAACTCATACTACTTTTATACGAAATTACATGGTTCTAAACCACATAACTTTGGTTTAATTTCCAATTCGATGGCAATATGGATTTCGACGTAAAAGTTCATATTACCATCGAGTAAGAAATAGTAAGAAATCGCAAGGGCACAAAGTGACAAGGACATAGGTCGCGCAGTATTGAAAGTATTACAATAGGCAAGAGAAAAAATTGATTTGCGTTATAGCCGTGAATAAGTTTCATAATAAATTTTTATATTTACATTAGAAGGTAAACCTAAATTAAAATTACCATCGCATATTTCGATTTTAAATGTACGATATGTTCTCGAAACAGAATTTTGTCTGATTTTATATTTATGCAACAAATGCCATTGTATGGTTTGTAAAATACGATTTTAACCTCAACAATTAATGGAAACTTTCACAGACGGAACAATTGAATATTAATTTTGCGACCGTTATATATTTCCAACGTTGAATTTTACTCTTTGAAAAGTAATGTGAATGAATTTAAACTGAAGTTGATAAGATTATGATCAATCACAATGACAGATATAAACGTTAACAATGTATAAAATATGATATACTGTCGGATTTTTTATATCTAAAGACCTAAATGTTCTATACAATATGTTTTAGACGTTATGGCATTTATCTTTAGGTTATAATTGCCAATATATATATATATATATATATATATATGCATATACAAAAAGTACAAGGTAATAAAATAATCAAGAAATCCATTTAATACAAACAAATCGAGGTAAAATGAATCAGTAAATTTAACACCAATGTAAATTCATTCATACTAGACGATTGTCAACGGCAAGACCCCACATTGGCGTGTTAAGGAGCGTTCAAGTATTACGTTACGCAATTTTTGGAGATTCTTGACAAGATTCTTGAAAAAAAAGGAAATAACTGTATTAAAAAAATATTGTGACCAAACGGCTTGATATTGAACACAGAAAACTATTGTAAAAGAGACATTTCAAAGCACGGCAACGCACTCACGAGTCCTCTGTCATTGAGAGTATCCAAATGCAGCGGTATCACTTAACCGGGCGAACCACTTTTGGGCAGTTGGTCAGAACCAGGCCCGTTTGCCCCGTGTTCTGTAAATAATCAAAGAGGTCTATAAATATTTTATATTTCTAAACAGTTAGCAATAAGAGCAGGAAAATTCATAAAACAGGACTAATAATAGTCGATCAAAGGAAACCTCCGTCCAAGGACCGACATGATTTATCCTTTTGAAATGTCAAATGTTTTCCACAGAATCCTGTGAATGAATTTACCGCATTAATATTTCCTTACAAAATATAATTAATATAATTTAATTTAATTATTATAATTTAATTTTGTTACCCAAGTATCATAGATTTAAAACAATATATTGTTTAGTTTTACAATGCCTTGTAACTTATAATTATTTCAATGTTTCGTGTTTACCTACAACCTTTAAGTTAGTGAAATAGGATTCACAATGGTGTTCCAAGTAATAAGCTGTGTATTGTTTTTTTGCTGCAGGCTTGATATCATTATTTTGTTTCAAATTTACATTTGTATAATACATTACGATAGTACTCAGTAAGAGTTAAATGTAATAAGAAACTAAGACTGTGGTGGTAAGTAAATACATAGTAGTAGTAATAGCAGTATAAGCCTGTGATTCTCATTTCTCAGCGCTCTGCGTTAGGACCGCAGTTATGAAATAAGTTTTCTTATTAGGAGCATAATTAACACTTTGCTCGAAGCTTTAAGAAAAAAGGTAAGCGCACTAGCAGAACATTAAAAATAGAGATTGTAAAATGGCTTACTATAAAGTTAGCGATTATCTAGTTGATAAATGGGCCTGGGACTCGCGCTGGGCAGGCTACTTCTTATTGGTTTGCTATATTTGTTAAAATAAGTATTGTTTTATGATTTGCATGTTTAAAAGAGTATCGAGAGTTTTTTACGCCGGCTGTTTCTCTCGGCCTACACCCCTCTGTCTTCTTTGCCGATGAGTAGGGATGCCTAAACGTATTTTATTTTTATTATTATTAAAAAGGCTCATTACATACCTAAAAAACTAAACACACAAATAGTGATTTTGAGTGCCACTGGATTATGTATACCGAGACAAGGTACATTTATAATTGTTGCTTCATTATTACAAGTCAACAACACGTATGTGTGTACATAGAATTTTGAATAATACTCTATTATAACATACATTTACAGTTAAGGGCCTTATTGTTCACTCAGCAACAAATTGTTTTGATCATAATTAACACGTATATGAAACAGTAGCCATATTTACGAGTAATGAACATTGATTGCAGATGGGAATAATAATTAATCTCAGTATACGAATTATTAATGCTCCATAGAGATTTGTCTTCTAACATAATATTGACTAAACTGATTAAACCACCTTGTAACCTAATGAAATCTTGTTAAAATATAATAAATGATTGTCTATCTGATCTAGAAATATATATTGATCTAAGTATATTTAGGGGTCATTTCACTTAAAAAGCACACACATTCACAGATTTCACTGCAAAGCTGGCTTCCTTTTTTATAGAACAGGCAAACGGGCAGAAGGCTCGCCTGATGTTAAGTGATACCGCCGCACATGGACACTCTCAATGCCAAAGGGCTCGCGAGTGCGTTGCCGGCGTTTTAAGAGTTGGTACGCTCTTTTCTTGAAGGACCCTAAGTCGAATTAATTCGAATATCACTTAATATTCGTATTAAATTGGATTGAATTTGATTTACAAAAACCAAAATACGTTCGTGCCAGCGAGCAATAGAATAGAGTATTCTCGGAACTCAATTACGCGACAAACGTAAAAGTGAATATATTCACAGAAAATCCAATATTATTCACGCTGAACAATATGCCCTAAAACTTAAATGGAGATGGGCAGGCCACGTAGCGCCTTACACATATGACAGATGGTCTAAAGCAGTAACCGAATTGAGTGGTTCAAAAGGAACAAGAAACAAAGGAAGACCAATAGAGCAATGGGCTGACGGGATCGAGAGGGTAGTTGGAAGAAATTTGATGACGATGGCACAAAATAAATTAGGGTGGAAAAAGTTGGAGGAGTCCTTCTCCCGGACAGGGGCCGCATCTTAGTTAAAATTGTATTTATATCTATTTAATTTAATTTATGTAAATAGGATGTGGAAGAATAAATGCTTATTATTACTATTATTATTATTATTTGTATTAAATTATAACTACCATTTTCTATAAACCGATTCAAGTTGTAGCGAAAGTTAGTAGTTAGTTGAATTAGAGATATTTAGATTTATAAAATTTAAAATTTAGATATTTACAAACCACGACGACATAAACGCATGATGCGCGACGAATGCATCATCTTTCTTTCTCAATTTTTAGTTTCCAGTAAGTTTATTCTTTAATTTTTAACTACAGGAAATCTGGGCACATTCATGTACAATTTTTATTTTTATTTTTTAAATTTTGGTACAGAAACAGAAAACAGATTTATTAAATACAAATTTATTAAATAATATAAAGTTAAAAATAAATAAATTACACACTAAACAACATTTGAAAACCTGAAATCCAATCACATCTGTACGCAGCATTTTAGTGGCATCTTCAGTGCTGGTTTTCTAAATATTAACTATTACACAGCTTAGTTAAAATATATTTATTTTAAGAATTTGAAGAGGTTTGCCTGTCTTATAAGATATAATAACATTCGTTTACATATATGTGGTAAGAAAATCTAAAAAAACTAGTATTGTCTTTTATTTACATAACTTTTACACATTTAAAGAAAAACACTTTTTTAACGGAAATTAGATATGTATTATTATATTTAAACTTATAATTATTTGTACATAATTTTAAATTTAAACCGACGTTTCGCGTGCTTTACAGCGTGCGTGGTCACGGTGACTGAAGACAAAGGTGTTAAATGTCAAAAAGTATTACAGCTGCAGAAAATGTTGTGTTATCTGTATTTATTTCCCCGGAGTTGGTATCGACTAAAAGATGTAGGGTTTTTGCAGAAATTGCTCACGGTGTCCTCCATTTTCGCGGGTTGTTTATTTTGAGATTTTAATTTGGATATTATTGGATCCCAGGTGTTTGATAATTTTAGGCCGTCCTCTCTATTGAAATTGGCGTGTTTTTTGATTTCAATGGCTTCGCGTACCAATCTTGGGAAGAATCTTTTTTCTTTCGCAAGTACTTTCGGTTGGTCAAAGCGTATGTAGTGATTAGGCCTATCTAGTGTGTGTTCACAGACTGCTGATTTTGTGTGTCGTCTATGTCTTATGTCCGCGATGTGTTCCTTGAGTCTGCTGGACATATTGCGTTTAGTTTGCCCTATGTAAGACAGGCCACAGTCGCAATCCAGTTTGTATATACCTGCATCTTGCAATGGGGTGTTACTTTTGATTGGTCTTAGGAATTGCTGAATCTTCTTGTGCGGCTTGAAAATTGTATTAATGGAAGCTCGTTTTAGGACCCGGCTAATTCTATCTGTAACTCCCTTCACATATGGCAGGTAAGCTGGCTGGCGAGGAACTGTTTGTGTCTTGTTTTTGTTTCTGTGATGCAGCCGGGGGATGCGCAACTTGTTTCGGTGTAGCACCTGTTTGACATGCTGTAGTTCCTCCTTGAGGTGGGCCGCATCACAAAGACGTTGGGCTCTCTGAAACAAACATTTACCGACAGAGAGCAGTTGTGACGGGTGGTGGTGGGATTCACCATTGAGGTACCTATCTGTGTGGGTTGCCTTTCTGTGTATTGTGTGACCTAGTGTGCCATCTGCTTTGCGTATAATTGAAATGTCCAAAAAGGGCAGACAGTTGTTGTTTTCTTTTTCAACAGTAAATTTAATGTTCTTGTGTATTGAATTTAAATGCGCTAGAAATGTAGATATTTTGTCATTGGGGAGTACTACAAATGTGTCATCGACATATCTCTTGTACAGTCTAGGTTTAACCGGGGCATTGGCCAAAGCTCTCTCCTCAAAGTCCTCCATGAAGATGTCAGCGACTATAGGTGACACCGGAGAACCCATGGCTACTCCATCAACCTGCACATAGAACTCATCTTTCCACATTAAGTACCCTGATGTGAGACAGTGTTTTACAATATCTACATAATCTGGTGACATGTTCTGGTTCTGTGGATTATCCACAAACAAGGTAATAAAACAAACATCCAGCCTTCTTACTAAATATTCTAAAACACTATCACTAGATGTTAAATCCTTAGCAACAGCCTGTGTAAAACCTCCAAAAATGTATGGATTGCCAAAAATACACAAACTCAACAATCCTTTAAGACCAATAGTCAGTCATATCGACTCACCCACATACAAATTAGCCAAACACTTAGCATCAATATTATCCCCTCTCAGGGGGCACACTAGTGTTTATGTCAAGGACTCTTACCATTTTGTGGAAACATGTAGAGATCTCAAATTACTCCACAACGAAACTATGGTGAGTTTTGACGTTGAGTCACTATTTACAAACTTACCACTAAATGACTGCCTAGATATAATTTCAAAAAGACTTAAGGAACAGAACATGTCACCAGATTATGTAGATATTGTAAAACACTGTCTCACATCAGGGTACCTAATGTGGAAAGATGAGTTCTATGTGCAGGTTGATGGAGTAGCCATGGGTTCTCCGGTGTCACCTATAGTCGCTGACATCTTCATGGAGGACTTTGAGGAGAGAGCTTTGGCCAATGCCCCGGTTAAACCTAGACTGTACAAGAGATATGTCGATGACACATTTGTAGTACTCCCCAATGACAAAATATCTACATTTCTAGCGCATTTAAATTCAATACACAAGAACATTAAATTTACTGTTGAAAAAGAAAACAACAACTGTCTGCCCTTTTTGGACATTTTAATTATACGCAAAGCAGATGGCACACTAGGTCACACAATACACAGAAAGGCAACCCACACAGATAGGTACCTCAATGGTGAATCCCACCACCACCCGTCACAACTGCTCTCTGTCGGTAAATGTTTGTTTCAGAGAGCCCAACGTCTTTGTGATGCGGCCCACCTCAAGGAGGAACTACAGCATGTCAAACAGGTGCTACACCGAAACAAGTTGCGCATCCCCCGGCTGCATCACAGAAACAAAAACAAGACACAAACAGTTCCTCGCCAGCCAGCTTACCTGCCATATGTGAAGGGAGTTACAGATAGAATTAGCCGGGTCCTAAAACGAGCTTCCATTAATACAATTTTCAAGCCGCACAAGAAGATTCAGCAATTCCTAAGACCAATCAAAAGTAACACCCCATTGCAAGATGCAGGTATATACAAACTGGATTGCGACTGTGGCCTGTCTTACATAGGGCAAACTAAACGCAATATGTCCAGCAGACTCAAGGAACACATCGCGGACATAAGACATAGACGACACACAAAATCAGCAGTCTGTGAACACACACTAGATAGGCCTAATCACTACATACGCTTTGACCAACCGAAAGTACTTGCGAAAGAAAAAAGATTCTTCCCAAGATTGGTACGCGAAGCCATTGAAATCAAAAAACACGCCAATTTCAATAGAGAGGACGGCCTAAAATTATCAAACACCTGGGATCCAATAATATCCAAATTAAAATCTCAAAATAAACAACCCGCGAAAATGGAGGACACCGTGAGCAATTTCTGCAAAAACCCTACATCTTTTAGTCGATACCAACTCCGGGGAAATAAATACAGATAACACAACATTTTCTGCAGCTGTAATACTTTTTGACATTTAACACCTTTGTCTTCAGTCACCGTGACCACGCACGCTGTAAAGCACGCGAAACGTCGGTTTAAATTTAAAATTATGTACAAATAATTATAAGTTTAAATATAATAATACATATCTATAATCCGTTAAAAAAGTGTTTTTCTTTAAATGTCTAAAAAAACTACAAAGATAAAAAAAGGGTTTAATTTGAAAAAACACCGAACATAACGTGAGGATAAGAATTAAATTATTCTATACTTATAAGAAAGGACTCTTTGATATTACAAAATATTTCAATTATTTAAGGAATTCAGGCAAAGGAGTGCAAAGACCATCACTGCGTACTTGATCCCTCAAAGGATCCCTCTATGGTAGCTTCGCTATTACAGTTTAATAATCTATACGTAGTTTTATTCATAGATCGTATTTATTACCAAAAAACGGGGCTATACAACTCATGGATAAATCTTAAGTAATGTTTGAATCTAGGACGAGGTGGTTTCCTCACAAAATATTCCATCTAAGCAAAAATTCGTACAAGCAATGAAGAGATGGATATATAAAACACAAGAGGCCGTTTCAGGGGAGAAGAATCAGTCAACCACGTAGTCCTGGAACGCGAGGCTGGGGCTAAACAACTCCGCGTCGCTCCGTGAAGATCCGTGAAGCAAGCGTGTGCTTAATGGAAGGAGCTAGGCTGCCTTAGCTAGCCAGGACTTCGCTCAACGGACATAGTGATTATCTAATGCGGAAGTTGACTTCACAAACCATACCATACAAATAAAACATAAAGTATATATGGATCTCGTGTCGTCGTTGATAGAAAAAAAATGACACGTGAGCAGCGACAGGTGGAAGAATATGTGTATATTATGTATATATTACCTCAACGAAATATTAGAAGAAGTCACGTACGTCTAAAAACACTGACGAGAAGATTAGAAGTGAAATGTTTAAGATAAAAGAAATTAAACCATGCGGAGGACTTCTCTCTTTAAAAAGGCCTTAAAAAGTAAAACATACACTTCAATATGTTTTAATACATATATATAGATAAGTACTATTATTTCAAAAAATATTATTATTAATGCTTGTACCTAGAACTAGAGAGCTAAATGCTGTTGCCGCTACTCAAAGCTGTCTGCTTAGGAATGCTTTTACGACCACTTCAGGTAATTACATAGAAGTTTCGAGTAATATGTTGTAATGACAGAACAGAAAGAAACATATTCAAAAATCGTAAAAATATATTTTAAGTAGAACAAAAATTTGAAGTTATTGGTAATTAATTAAAAACTATTCATCAACAATCATGTCGTGATGAATATTCTTCAGTCTGTGGGCGGCTATAAACCAATATGTTATTATTTCTAAATTGTACAATTGATACTTTCTAAGTTGAATGAAAACATGTAATACAGAATTTTAATTTAATGTTCGTATGTCAAAAACTCGTTCCAGACACACACTTTATTCGTGAGACTACGCAATTGCGTAATAAAAGTTATTAACAAAACGGGCGCATAACTGTCTGCCTCGTGTCCAATTAAAGAAAGAATTAATGTTTTTAGCATGGTCCAGCGTACTAACTTGAAAACTTACTCCAACATTTATCAAATACTTTTAATTAATTGTAAATTTTAGTGAAACTATAGATCTACCAAATAACTTTTTGCTCTACTATAATATTAAATATATTGTAGAGTATTTTTATGTCTACTGTTATTGCTTACTAGCAGACTCGGCCAAGCGTTGCTGTGGCTAAGGTTTTTGTTATATTACATAGTAGTAAATTAATCAAGGGAAACCGTAGGAGAACTTATGTGAAACGTTGGTACCACGACACGGACCTAAACTAAACTACCTTTAACTCAGCGCCATCTGTCAGAATTGTATCAAATAATAAACAAATGTTAATGTTATCGTAATTTTAGTAAGGATGCCTATTTTTTTTGAAAATGAAATATAGCCTATGTCACTCAGGAATGATGTAGCTTTCCAACAGTGAAAGAATTTTTCAAATCTGCCAAGTAGTTTCGGAGCCTATTCAATTCATACAAACAAACAAAAAATCAAACCTTTCCTCTTTATAATATTAGTATAGATGAGTAGATCTATCCACGAGTCTGTAGTATCTGCTCATGTTACGAGATTAAAGCAGTGATTAAAGCTCTGTGGTTATAACGTTTCAGATTTAATAACAGAAAATAGGGCGGGGTAATATAAAATGGCGGATACTTGTGGCTTGTTAACAAACCACATGTGTCCGCCATTTTACGAATGACTTCTTAACAAAGGAAAATAAATATCTTCAAGCCAGTTACATTAAAATTAAATTTATTAGTTAGTATGTATATTACGGAAAAAGTAGGATAATAAATGAAGGAAACTAAGAGATTAAGAGGATAATACAGACGAACCGGATGGAAATATCGTTCATATTATTCCGTATTCCTAGTATCATTCATATATAGTTCCGCGATCGAACTTGAACCGACTACAGAAACAAATGACACTCAGGTGTAATTTTTTTTAATATTGATTGACTTTTATTTTCAATGGTTTAAAGTGATATTACATTACTTTTAATTATAAAGGGTTAGGCTAGACAATTAATACACAACACCTGGCCCAAACGACAAAGCAGCCAGAGTTGAGATGTCAAGGCTCTTCACACCAACATCGAGATTCTAATCAAAAAGAAAAACAAATACGATCCTCGGTTCGATTGAGCGGTTATTCATTCTCCTGATATTCAATCTCAGGCATTACAAGCGTCGGTAAAAAATAATGGTTTTATATTTATTTTTACTGCCAGTTTTCAAATCAAGAGCGTAGACCGAATGAGACTAACTGGCAATAAACTGTTTCTTTTTTGTAAGAAACCATTACATTTCTGATAATAATTCCAGATAAATAAAAAAATATAATTAACAAATAAGTACCACACGTATTACCTCCACCAACAAGACGCGGTGAAATAGCAGCATGCACTAACACTACTGTAGTAACACCACGCAAACATGGTTACGGTGAATCGAAGCAGATAATAATTAGCCGCATATACACCCACTAATGTCCGATCAGTCACCACAAATAGCACCCGTACGACATATGGCTGTCAACTACTGAGATATCAATCACAGCGACCGAGATTTCTTAATGGTTATTATTAAGGATAAATTTCGTCGGTAATTTCTTACTAAAGGATAGAATGGGCTGGGCTGTACATAACGCTGACTTGGAACCACGTATACTTCGGTATTTTTTTAAATTAAGGCCCAACCAACTCCTTTTTTTAATTTATGACCTGATAACCCAAGTCTCGATATACGCCTATCTGCAATGCCAAACTAGTTTTCGCCAGTACAACCTTATTCCGGCAATAATAAAACAATTGAACAATTTCCTCCACTCGGCGCGCCGCGGCTTCAGAGAGGGACTCATTTGTGATAGGAAATGCTTCGAAAAGATGAAGAATAAGATTTAAAATAACTACTAGTTGTAAACAGTAGTAATTTGTGTAGTAGTTATAGTTGTTGTGCAAGATTAAAAAAATTATTACATTGAGTTCTTATAAGTAAAACTATTTAGTGAATGGTGAAAAATATTTATATGTTTAATGGTAGCTTATGACTTATGAGCTATCATTGAAACCAAAATAATTGTTTAAAAGTCTTCGAGATTCCAAACCGGATGTTAAAATCAAAAATATGTAATTAAAATTGATATGCATGAAATGTGGACACATTAAATCTAGCCACTCTACGATTGTAACGGCTTGCGCAACGATAGAGTTTTAACATAAAAAGCAAAAAGGGCATTCTATTGCCAAAAAAATTAAATTAAAACTCTACTGTGAACGCGACATTTTTATAAACTATTTTTCTACTCTAGTTATAAGATTTCGTGGAAATAAAAAGAAGAATTTGTTTGTGAAAGCATTTTTTCTCACAAGCAATTCACTTTCAAATCTTAATATATACATATATTTCTTGTGTATGTGACTGAACTCCTCCTAAACGACTGGACCGATTTAGACGAAATTTTTTGTGAGTGTTCAAGGGGATCTGGGAATGGTTTAGATTCACAATTTTGTCCGCTGGACAATGTTTTTTTTATTAATTTTAAATTTATTAGTTGTTGTTGATTTTGGAATGTTTTACATTGGATCCGACAGACGGCGCTACCATCGCAGTGTCAAATTTTAAATAATATTCGAATTTTAACTTTAGTCTGTCCCGAAATTTAAAAAAAGTTTTGTTATCATTGTGTTATATCGTGTGTGACCATGTGCTGGATCGTTAGATATTGTCATAACATTTGAATAATAATTTTCATCAAAATGGCTTATTAAAAATTAAAATTTTGAAATTAAAGACGTGTAGACAGGACAACGTCTGTCGGATCCGCTAGTACTATATAAGTATTTAATCTAGTGTGTATTCATCGTGTGAGGAGGCATAATATTGTATGCCATTTATCCTCAGACAGCCTTCAAGCGATATGCTTTACGAACCATTAGGCTTACGGTATCCTGGGAAGCCGAGCTTTTGTGTATATACTTTTTAATATAAATATTTTTGGTATATTTGGGTGGTGTTGTATGAATTAAATAAAAGATAATAGTATATAATATTGTTTTTACTTTAGCTCTTCTCTTATTTGTGAAGTACCTGAAGATGATGAGAGATGAGATGAATGATCACTGTTTGCTACACAGATCTGTTTTATCTATATTAACACTCAACACTCAAATCATATTCCTAAATATCAGGTTCAATATAATCTTTAAAAAAGGCAGTTTGATTTGAAATTTTATTAAATCTTTCTTTTTAAATTGATTTTTTTAACATTATATATCCGATAGTGAATTAGTTTTTACTTCGAGTGCTGGCGTAAAGAATCGTAGTAATTTTCATCTTCATGGAGCGACTGACTGGCGACATGTAAACAAACGCATGACTCAGGTTCAGGTGACATGAGACGGAAGTTATGTGATTCGCACAACAAAAAAAGATGTAAGCGGAAAATCTATTTAAATAAGACGTAAAATTGAAAATATTAAATACAATCTCTAAAACCGGCTTTAGACCAAACTTATAGTAAAGAATTATTGTGAAGGAACAATATAGTTGTTGTTTTAATTTAAACATCACAAACTTAAGGCCTGAATTCACTGTGATTGGTACAGGTGATTAGAAGAAAAGAAGTGTGGACAGCGACTGATTAGTGTGGGTGATTAGTAGCAACGTGTTTAGAAGGGTGTACTATTGTTTTGCAAGTGAAGTGCGAGTAGCCACGTCCCGTTCTCCCTTCCCTCTCACTCGCAGACTGCCTTCCAAAACACGTCTGGACAGGCAGCAGCAGGATTCTTCGTTCAACCTGGGAGCAAAGTAATATTCCGTCTTATTTTCTCGCAGTGACAGAGTGACTAATAGACACTCTAAGTAAACTTTTGAAGAATGCTTATTACGATGATGAACTTTTATCGTCTCTACAGCGATTCTCCGAAGGACTTCCGCACGAGTAAACTTCATATTGTAAAAGTCAGGTAATAATCAACATTAATCGTCAATATAAGTCAATATTATATTACATTACGTTATACGTGACGTAATATTGACTAACTAGCGACCCGCCCCGGCTTCGCACGGGTGAAATGTTGAAGAAATGCGTTTTTTTTTAATATTGTCATTTTCCTCTTAAACTTAGTACATTATTTTGATAAATATCGTAGGGTTCTGGTTCGGGCCTGCACTTGCAATGTAAGCGGGAAAAATTTATTTATTTATGACATCACATTAGAAACCTCAAAAATAACAGTATTTCTCCACCATTTAATGGATGTTAATCTATATATTATATATATATAATGTAAATGGTCCTTGTTTGAGGCTCAATCACGTCAATCAATCAATTTTTCCTAGATGGTTTATGGCTATTTATTTCGAATTCTAACGTTCCTTCATTTTTTTATTGCTGTTTTACTTTTATGAAAATTTATCCCGCTAATTGCAAGCGTTTTCTCTTGATTCTTTTGTTTTCATGGATTTCAAAGAAGTTTACTAAACGGATAATGTTCTTTTACATTCAGCTAAGAATCTACTTACAAACTTCCACGCATCCACCCACCAACTCCAACGCACCCCTGCACACCCACTCTCATTTTTTGATAAAAATAAAATGCCGTATCTATGATCGAGTATCACTTGAGAACGGCTGGACCGATTGGGTTAATTTTTTTTATTGTCTTCAGAATTTTAAATTTTTAAAATTCTGAAGACAATAAATAATAAAGAAAATTTTTTTAAAAAAAGGTCTGCTAAAGCGTTAAAAATTTCGATGATAATCGAAGTATTCCAATCACTCATCACGAAATCTCGGGAACTATAGGACTTACTTGAAACTTGGTAGGAATATTACTTTCGTTATGTAGAGGTCAACTAAAAACGGATTTTAAGAAATTCATCCCCCAAAGGGGATTGCGGGGGCGTTAACAATAAACAATTCCCGTTTTTAAAGTATAGCTCCTATAAATTCCAAATTTGGTAGGAATCTTCTGTAAGAGATGTAGAAATAGTCTATGAACGAATTTTACGGTAGCTCACCCCACAGGGGGTTGCGGGGGTGGTTTAACAATGAAAATTTTTATTTTTTAAGCCGTAGCTCCTACAGACTTCAAATTTAGCTAGAGTCGTCTATATGTGATGTAGAAATAATTTAAGACCGGATTTTACAACAACCCACCGCCGAAAAAGATTGCAGTAGTGGGTGTTAAAATGTGAAATTTCTATTTCCAAACTGTAACCTCTATAGACTTTAAATTTGCTAGTAATCTTTTATTTGTCATGCAGAAATAATCTCAAATAGGATTTTACGAAATTCTATTTCCAATAGAGATTGCAGGGTTGGGTGTGAGAATGTTAAATTTATGTTTCCAAACTGTAACTTCTACAGACTCCAAATGATTATTTTTTTACTGTTTAAATAGAAAAGGTTAAAGTCAATTGTTTTTTTTTTAATTAATGTCATTTGTTTTTATATAACCTAATTATTTTTATGTTTGTGTGCTGACTATGTGTTTGGTTCTAAAAACTGGTCTCATGAGATAAATCTTATATATAAAATTCTCGTGTCGTGGTGTTTGTGGTTAAACTCCTCCGAAACGGCTTTCTCGATTCTCATGAAATTTTGTGTGCATATTGGGTAGGTCTGAAAATCGGACAACATCTATTTTTCATCCCCCTAAATGTTAAGGGTAATCCACCCCGAAATTATTTTTTTCAGTTTTAGATATTTTTTTTATTTTTTTATGATACAGCATTAGTAAATACATATAACCCTGAATTTTCAACCCTTTACAATCAACCCCCTATTTTAATTTGATTTCTTTGATTCTTTATTTTTGATATTTAGATAACTAGCAAGAATTGTAATTTAAAATATATTCTCTACATTAATAAATATTAATTTATTACCCTACATAAATCATTCTTTTGAACACTTATAGTAGATAATTATTTTTATTGACCGAAAAAAATGTTTCTTACAAATAATATACATGGCAAAACAACGTTTGCCGAGTATACATATAAACCTTCCTCTTCAATCTATCTATAAAAAACCGCATCAGCATGGATAGGGACAGAGAAAGCGACTTTGTTTTATACTATGTAGTGATATTCACCAACTTCAATGTTTTTGAACACTAAAATTTCAATTTTACTATTTACGTACCAAAATACTTTTCAAACGCAAACTAAGCAAAATTGAACAGAGTTCAGTTCGATATTGGATCGAGAAGTTGTTGCGAACAAAAACTTCACTTTAGTAGCTTCGGTTGCGAGTAAAGTTGATACTAGTTAATAACATATTTATAAGTGCCAAACAAACTTCCATGCTATAACTTACTAGATTCTGCCCGTACGGCTAAAATGGCGAGTAAAAGGTAAAGACATCGCCGGTATTTTGAGTTTAATACTTTTCTTTAAAACCACATATTTGCAAATTTAATTACTCTGGATGTTTTGCAATATCGAGATTTAGTGCATAATATAACTTACAACTAAAAATATATACTAGACAGCTAATATACATTAGAAATAAAAGTTTGTATCTGAAGGTTCTTCTCAGCCTTTGAGGTAACGTTTTAGAGCTGTAGTTAATGTGTAATTAACTTTCTATTCTTGCGTCTTTGCCAGTTCTGACGATGTACCTTCAGGCGCGTGATAATAGCGCAAAATAAAAAAGGAGTCTTCAACACCTGGGCTTCAATGGTAAAGCAAAGCTTGAATTTTCACATCTCATGTACTTTTATTGACATCCTCGATTCCTAATCAAAAGCAGGCCAGAAACTTCACAAGTATTCCTATATACCATTCGAGTCTTAAATAATTCATTAGTGAGAAGTCATCTGGAATATATTCGCACAATCTGGGCTCCTCATGAGATAATGTATAGCATGATGCTGGAGCGGGTTGAACACACGTTCATCAGGCACCTGTATTATGTATATTTTTATATTATTTGTACGGTTTTATTTACTTTATTTGGTTTATATTGATTATCAAATATGAGTGTATAGAGCGAAGAGATTGCATTCTAACCGTGGCCAAAAATGGATTGTCTTCGTCGGCTTTGGTTATTGGGATGCCGATAGGAGATCGATCGGCTATCACGGTCTCTTGAAAACAATCTGAGATTGTGGATTAATTATTAGGTTCGGGCGTAAGTAGTCACCGAATTGGAGTAATCTGTCATGGTAGGCTTAGCATTCTTATTTATACCCTCAGGCAATATTTGAAGAACACAAATTCAGCCTGACTAAAATTACCTGTCCGTCCAACTATTCGTGCTCATTATGATAGGGAATTAAGTTCACACAACATTCGTTTACTCGACGCAATTATTGTTTATATCCAGACATTGATTGATGAAAGTAATTAATATTCTCTCTAGAACTTACAACAAAGCATTACTCCAAATTAGTGGAGAAGTTCTTTGAGTAGAATAATGTTATCAATAAATTAATTTAGAATTATAGTAATTAAATAGAATCTACTGTTGTGCATTGATTTCTTGAAATACGCCTGACAATCTGAATATGTAAACAAGGTTTTGACTTGGATTTGGCAATTAAATTGAAAGATGCTGTCAATATTTAAGTTTAAATTAATATATTCACAATAATTTTTTTTCAATTAGCATTTAAGTTAAAGATAAAAATAATGTTATTTACTATCACAAAAAGAAAAGTTAAATATCTAGTCATTAATTGCGTTTTGGTTTTCTGTATTTATCAATTACTAATACATATCAATGTTGTTCATTTTCAAAACAAACAAAATGAAATAAAACCAATAGTGGAAGAAATTGCAGGGAAGGAAGTACCTACCGATTCACCAGATCAGTATGGGTTTTTCAATGAAGAGGAAACATACAGGACACAGGAAAATTCGGCAGAAAACGTTAAATTTATTTTATTAGTAACATCGACTACTTCACACAAATACCCTTTCTCTCTATTCAGTAAAGATAACTCGGTATTCGTTGAAAATGATTGCAATTTTACAAATTGTTACATAAGCTACAACAAATCACATCTCAGCGAAGAAAGTTTTGATATGATCGCCTTTAATCTACCAGAACTAGACGAAATCGATATACCAGAAAAGCGTTCACCGCATCAAAAATACGCATTCTTTTCCATGGAGTCCCCTCAGTACAACCCCGTATGCATTGACATGTATGACGACTTTTTCAACTGGACTTTTACTTATAAACTTACATCTGATTTCCGACTTTGGTTCTTTGAAATATACAACATAAACGAAACAAAGATTGGTCCGCCAGTTAATGTATGGCCTACATTTGATCCCATAGATGATGATATAAAAATGATGTTAGACGGGAAGACCAAAATAGCCGCATGGTTCGTATCAAATTGTAATACAAGAAGTGGTAGGGAGAAAATTGCTCAGCAACTTGATGAGGAGTTAAAATATAGGTACGGTTGGTCGATTGATATCTACGGGCATTGCGGTAAATTTGCCTGTCCAAGAAGATATGCTGAAATTTGTAATAAAAAGATAGAAGACGAGTATTTCTTCTACCTGGCATTTGAGAATTCTTTTGCGGATGATTATGTAACAGAAAAAGTATTGTTAGCGGTTAACAACTACGCAGTTCCAATTGTATTTGGTGGAGCTAATTATTCAAGGTTAAATATAATTATTTACTTTATGCTTAAGTAAAAAATTGATACGGCATTGTTATCTGCAAAGCAATGTTTTGCTACGGGAAGCTTTAGCCTTTTCTAAATAAAACTAGAGATAACGCTGATAAACATAATTATTATTGATAAAAGTCTGAATTAGATATGTTGTATCACTATGGTAAACAATGTTACGGATCACATTTAATTTCTAACGAGTAAGGTATTTTTATATGTTTTAGAAAGACTTTTTCTGGCATAAAAAATATATGTAATATAAAAGGGAATATTTTCCTTGTTATTTTATTTATATTCTGCAGTTACGTTTTATTAAGAAAAATCGAGTAAACTGGCAATGCAAACATAAAAATACATTCGCTCAAAATTTGAACTTTTTTCAGATTCCTCCCTCCCCACAGTTATCTTAATATCAAGGAACTCGGTGTATCAGAAGTGGCGCGACTTATGCACAAAGCATACATACATCGTGAGTTTTACTATGATTATTTTAAATGGACCAACTATCTGTATTACCGCCACATTTCAAGAAGAAGCCAGGTGTGTAAAATATGTGCTCTACTAAATGATAAAGTCGCAATGAGCAAAACAACAATGTATCCAGATTTCAGGAATTGGTGGAATAATGAAGGATGGGACAATGAGTGTCCATTTAATCAAGAATTTTTCAACTAGCAATTAGAATGTTAATTAGTATCATTATATATTTACGGTTATGAAATACAAATACCTTTTTTTATAATAATTTATTAAACTCTTTTCTACATAATACATAGTACTAACGCGAAGAGAATTTAACATAAATAGGATCGTTTGAACGCAGAACTAAATCTCTTTTTAGTTTGGGTCTAAATCCCTTCTTTTTTGGTGACAATACAAAGTGACGTATAATGTCGCTCAACATGTACTTCATTTCTTGCATCGCGAAACGCTGCCCTGAAATATTATTGATATTATATTATCATTATTATAGGCATTTAAGGAAGATTTCAATAGTTCTCGATAAATACATACATATTTATATTAGATATATTTTGCATTAGATATTGAATTCTTTTCAAGTATAGCATCGAACGTATGGGAAATTTTATAGTTGTAAGTATAGACATACAAGATTTGGTCACTTAGATCGGCACTCACCTATACAATTCCTGGGACCAGCACTGAAGGGTATGTATGAAAAATGTGGTTTGTCGCCATTCACAAGGAACCTCTCGGGTCGAAAGACTTCTGGTTCTGGGAAATATTCCTCATTCCTATGCACGTTGTAGATATTAACAATCACCTCTGTTCCCTTAGCCACATGTGTTTCATCTGTATTAAAAAATGTATTATTATTTATTTTTCTAAACAAGCAGTTCTCAAAATACGATAAATATTAATATACACAATAAATTAAATTCAGAACGGTTACAGCTGGTTCTAACTCACAAGTTTGATCATTAGGAGAAATATAATAGAGAATAAATTATATGAATAAAATTCGAAAAGGTTATGAATTATATTACTAGCAGATGATTTATATCTGTACCTAAATAAAAGTCCTCTGTAATCAATCGCCCTATGGAAGGCACACTAGGATATAGTCTTAGAATCTCTTTGATCGTAGCGTCTAGGTATTTCATCTCTGCCAGATCAGCTGTTGTGGCTGTTCTATCCGAATCGCCGAATATACTTATGCACTCTTCATATATTAAATCCTGTACTTTTCTATGTTCAGCAAGCAACATGAGACCAAATGTCAACGCCATTGCAGTTGTGTCATGACCCTGAAAATAATTGAATATACTTATGTAAAAGATCTTTCAAATTCACTTTAATGGCAATTTTTATGTCAGTGCTGTAAATGAAATCACATGCCTAAATAAACATCAATTTGTATAGATTCCTTAATTTCCTTTATATATTTGTATAGATTCCTTGATTTCTCGCAAACTTCTAATAAATTTCGATTTTTGTTTTAAAATAAGGGTTGTTTGCTATAGTCATTTTGTAAAATGATTTGCTATTTTAAAGGAGTGCCGAGGATTTTTACGCCGGTTTTTTCTCTGGGCTTACACCATCTGTCTTGTTTACCGATGAGTAGGGATGTCTACCTATTCAATTTTAATGACGTAGAATAAGTTATACCTGTATCTCATATTCCATAATATTTTATACTTTTATTTTAATAGTTTTAACGGGGACTTCACTTGTCTAGTTCTATTAACCAACTTTTGGTTTTTTGCTCTTAGATTTAAAAAAATATTACTAATTAACACTGTCAAATTATATATTAAATATTGTCTCTTCCAAGTGGCGGAAGTTATATGTAGAAATTTTTTATACTGATAACAATATAATAAGTGTGGGACATTTCAATATTGGATATTAAAACAAACCTCAAACATAAATGTGTTGACTTCTTCTCTTATTCCCTCTAAGTCTATCTCCCCTTTACCCTCTGCCTCCAACAGGAGATCTAGAAGCGCTAATCGCTTCTTTCCTTCGGTCTCTTTTAACTCTTCAGTAATATTTGCCTTTTGTCGTCTTCTTTCATCAATCACACTATCCGTAAATGCAAAGTTGTCTTTAAGACATTTCTTGAATTCCTTTCCAAGCGATGATAGGTAGAATGTGAAGTCAAAATGAAGCCAAAATCGTGGAGCTCGCTGCATTATAAGAGATCCAATAGACAAAATTGATTTTTTATAATCTAATTTCGCTTCTGAATCACCTGAGCTGAGTTTTGTACCCATGGCGGTTTCTGCAATATTTCATTTAACAAAATGAATTTTGATATCATAAATAGCTGCAAAAACAGTGAATTAAAAAATATATCAGTATTATCAATTTTTTTTTTTTGTATAGTTGTCAGGCAAGTTGCAGGTTAATATAGAAATATTTAAAACTGGTAAAGAAAATTACAAGCCATGCAACGGAATATGTATACCATATACATACCACAGATAGTATAGAGGGTATAATCGCTCAAAAAGGGCATCACATCTAGAACATCTTCACCTCGTTGCAGTCTACAATTGATATCTTTCACCATATTTCTGCTTTCTTCTTCAAACACCTTTGCAAAGTTCTTCAAAATTTCGAAGTGGAAAGCGGGAGTTAGGATCTTCCTCCTCTTATGCCACTTTGCTCCTGGTATTATAGTTTAATATAAAATATATTTTGCGATTTACAAAATAAATATTACTATTCAATTGTAACCGAAAAAGATATATCCAAACATCTCAGGTTTCAAAATGTAGCCTGAACCACGAAGTTTATATCGCACTCCGAAAAAAATATTGTAATGTAATTGTTATATTACAATACAAAATCAATCTTTGCCTAGAATAATGTTCCGCTGCTTAATCTGATTTGGAAACAAACTGTGGTCGAGATAATTTCAATTGTACTTACAATCATAACGAGTAGCATATTGTTATGTATTTCTTCGATAAATTCTAGATGATCAATAAAATAACATAATTTATAGAACAATTACATAAAGTATTTAACATAATATCATATCATAAGTATAGTTCTAACCTGTACTCAAAACAAGTCCTGTTCCAAGCCAAGGTTTCAGAAAGTCATAAGTTATATTCTTTGTAATATTTCTCGAATGCGATAAAACCACCTTGAAATAATAAAAAATGTTATATTAATTAGGGTTTGTTTTTTTTTATACACATTACATTGGAGGATTTTTAACAGATTTCATCATCATAAACATTGTAAAAATAATCTTTTTAAAGGTATCAAAAACACAGAACTACCTTAAAATAGATGTTTTATATTATAAGAAATTTGTAAATAATATCCGTTAAAGATGTATTTTATTAATAATATAACGCGATTATCTAGCTGTGGGTCTCTTATTTAACATAGGAAAATGTTATTAAGAGAATGATCAACTTACTCCATTCCAATTTAATTGATAATGGAAAATAAGCCTATATATACTTACTTCTATATCTTTTGGAGTGTAAACAAACAGAATATAGCGATTGAGTATTTTTAGACAAATGCGGTTGCCGTATAACTTTGGAAATGCAACAATCTTTTCAAACGATTCACCTGAAAAATATTTCACAATTCAAACAATGCATTTGTTGCTGAGTGTATAATAATTATTAATTTACCAGTTGTTTGATGCGCAATTAAGTTTAAGCTTTTTCGTAGAAAACATATATAGGTATGTGCAAACTTAATTAATCGAAAAAAAGAGAAAGCAACGAGCCAAAACTAATTAACATTGAAATATACGATATATGATAGAGAATTATAGAATTCGAGGCATCTCTTATAACATTGATACATATGTGAGGAATCTTTATTAGTTAATTATATTCTATTCATTTTATATCTAAACATATAAATAATAAAAACATTCATAGTCTTTAATTATATAAAGCGCTTATATTTTGCGTCTTAAAAATAGTTTTTAAATAAATATTAAATATAAGCTAGACCTAAGCTATCTCTTCAGAAAAATGTCAGATCATGCTGAAATATGAAGTACTCGCGCTAATCAAATGTCTAGAACCTAGACCTTTGCGGATAATTGTTATTCGATAAGTAATTTAAACCCATTAAATTACGTTTTACTAACTTGGTGTATATCCAACAAATTCCAAAGCTGAGCCAAATAAAAACTTCCTTGGGGGTCCAGGTAACTTGTCCACGGATGGATTGACATTTGAGAAGAAAAAATGTTTTATTAAATAAATTATAACAGCACACACTGCTATCTCCCACAACATCTTGATGATCTAAAATAAAAACATAACATTAGTTATTGATTTTAAACATCTATAAAAATTAAGGAAAATATATCCGACGACGACTGCAAATTTACCTTTGATAAAGACTTCACTGATATTATGGTATTTTGACACACCACATAATTTTTTATGGTTGAAATATATAACAATATTTTGTCAAATACTTTCCGCTAATATGCACTAATATGGTGTTTTCCGGTAGGTTTTTACTTAAAATAAACTTTCCTTCTAATAACTTCATGTATATTGTGGTTAACATATTATTGACATGATCTAATGATAGCAATATTTTTCAATAGTAGGTATCGCCATTCGTGGTAAACAACTAACATTTTATCTATAAATTCAAGTAAATCATAATTATTTACGTTGTTTTATCGTCACCGAAAATACTCTCCAGAATAAAATAAATAAATAAAAATAATATAGAAGATTGAACGTTTTTTTGATGAGATTAGCAGAGTTATGTTTGAACCTCTTGTTGAGCAATAAATGTTAACCTCTACTGATTTATGGATTTGATTAGAAACGAACAAAAACTATACTCGTCTATCAAAAATAAAGATACGACTACAAAATAGATTTTAAAAAATCTTAAATAGTTAATATTAATGTAAGATGTCGTCAATGTAAAAAATACATTTATATAACATAGATACAGCTAATTGTTTGTGTTTGTGTCATTTTTCCCAGCGGGGAAAGATTGAAACAGACGTTCTCAAACTTTTTTTAACCCTTCACGAATCCCGATGTAGCACGTTACGATTTCCGGGCGTAGTAACGATGCATTGTTACTGAATTAAACAATTGCAATTATTAAATAATAACGTATTGCTACACGATATACCTTCAACCATAATTCATAAAATATTTTTTAGATATAAATATTGCCAGTGTCTGATATACCTTTCCATTTAATAGCAAAACTAAAACTATAAGAGATAAAAGATTAAGATATTAAATTTTTACTTATCCCTGCATATTCCATAATGTATACGTAATCCTGTGGAAGTATTAAATAAGTAGGTTGCCTATTTATTTTCTGTTAACAGTTAGACGTGAAAACAACCGAATTTTTGCATGGCACTTGGGAACGCAGTAAGATCGAAACTTTTGTATATTTATCTTACCCCGCCATTTTTTTGGCTTGAGAGGGAAAGTTGATATAATTCCTAAACTTCTAAAATAGCCATATTTTGATGTGATTTGGTAACTAACAACTAAAAACTATAATTAAATATAACTATGAAACAGTCGCACCTATCTTGTTATTAATGTTACAGTACACGCGGTAAGATTAAATCACTTGATGATTTTACGAAAAAATCACGTCGCAGAAATTATCCATATCCACCTACTCCACGCACTTTTTGCGGCTTATTTTGACTATGGTTTTGAACATTACAAAGTGGCGGTTTTAAAAAAATGCCAGCACTTAAAAAATTAGTTAAAATTGGTGTTATAGGATTTTTTTCATCTTAGCCCCACAAGCCCCTACTACAGTTTTTTTTGTATACAAAAGTTTCATAAAAAATAATTGCTTCCGTAGTGTTATAGTTGTGACAACAATTTTCTATTAACATAATTATGTAATTTATACTCACCATACGTTGTAATTACTCATTACTTATTCGACTTCGGTACGAAATCGTGGTAATTGTCACATTGTTGAGTTTTATCTATTATCTTCCAAATAAACAATACGACTATCAAGTTATGCTGACGTGATACGCAGAAACGTTATGCCGACTTATATAAATTATACTTAATTTCTTACCTGTACAAAGTCACAACAGTTCTTTAGAACAACTTCACAATAACTACAGAGCTAATTTTGATTTTGGATTTTTAATTTATTCATATTCAGCCAACAAATAGTGCGTGGTTGCTATAAAACCGTTTTGTTATGAATGATTCATTTTTCACCTCACCAAATAATATGTATGTAACGTAGGGGTGTCAGCTCTGTGAATTTGAAAATATTTTAGCTATTTTATTGAGTCCAGAAGTTGTTTTTGTTGATTTCAACGCTTGAATCGGTCAGTATTGTTATAGTACAAGGAATAAAAGAGGAGAAAGGTTTGTTCACATTGTCTAACAAAATAACTTCACCTTTCTTAATAGCATTTTTTAAAATATAAAAAAATCGTGGCTTTCCCTCTAAAAACGGAAACCAGACTACATACGATCAAATAGAAAACAAATTTACTAATATTGAAGTGATATATTGTAATCTTAATTTTCGAAATGATCCCAATTTATTTAGAAGCACTTTCACATTTGAAAAAATAAAACTGCGTAGAGCTGCGTAAAGTGCAAATAAAACTTTTGTATCCAGAATATGTAATGAAAAGCTTTTTCTCGAAAGGTTAGAATCCAAACTAAATTTTTAAACAGTTTCAATATTTGGTATGAGGATGAGGTAAAATCAATTACTTGAAAAGGTCGCGTTAAGAAAGGCCTCAAGCAACTGGATTTTCTCAAAATCTGGATACAAAGTCTAAAAGGCAAAATTGAGCGAAAAAGAGTTTTCTAGAATCAATAGAATTAATATTGCTACAAAGTACTTCCAAAAACTATATGAGGAACTATATGAGGAAAAAGGCTTGTGGTCCGGATAGAATAACCAACGAAGCAATAATCTAAGGTAAATTGTTATTAACGCCAATTAAAACAACCCTTTTTTAAAACTTGAGGTAAAAGCTATAACTAATGCATAGGCAGAGTCAGATATAATTATTTTATGTAAAAAGGTGATTCTACAGACATTCGTAACTATAGACCGATAACCTTACAACCGAATCTTTACAAATTATTTGATTCATTTATGGAGAGCAGCATCTACGCATACAGAAGATTTTCAGCCCCCAGAACAAGCTAGTTTCAGACGAGGATATTCAGCAATTGATCAAAGGGGTTAGGCAAGGTATATTTATAACCGTACTTCAATGCATAATGCGAAAGTTTATTTGGATATTATATTATATTATTATAAATATAGGTTATTAAATTAAACAACTTAAGATTTGCTGATGACATCGTTTTATTCTCAGACACATAGTGATGTGTCAAATAGAGGATAAACAAACTTTGTTTGTTAGCCGAGCAATAGGATTGGACTTAAACAAAAACAAAACAAAAGTATTGACAAATCACTAACAACAAAAGACAAGAAAGAAGATCCTGACCCAATTAATGGACCCCTTAGAATACGTGCAACAATAAATCTACTTATAATAATAATAATAGCCTTTATTTCCAAAAAACTTTAAAATTTAGGTATGATAAAACGTCATTCAGTTAAGTTTTGGTTTGTCCACCGTTGGACATAGGCCTCCTCCTTCCGGTTCCACTCGCGACTGTCGCGGGCCAGGCGCGGCCAGGTAACCCCGGCGACTGCGATGATGTCATCTGCCCAGCGTCGGCGTGGGCGCCCCTGCGGCCGGCTCGCGCCGCGCGGGTACCAGTGCAGCACTCTCTCGCTCCATCTGTTGTCACTTTTTCTTGCTGTGTGCCCTGCCCAACGCCATTTCAGGCGGCACACCATTTTTGCCGCGTCTATTATTTTTGTTCTTTGTCGTATCGCTGTACTCTTTACCCTGTTTCTGAGACTTAAGCCTAACATGCTCCTTTCGGCTGATCGTTGAAATATTTGAATTTTCTTGATTAATTCAACTGTGATAGGCCATGATTGGCAGCCGTACAACAGTGTAGGTGTCACAACTGAGTCCATCACTTTTTTCTTCAGTGATAGACTCATTTGAGACTTTTTTGATAAATCTACTTAGGTAAGGAAATATATTTAAATTTCACGGCACCATAACGAAGTCGAAGGGAGAACTAGGATGTCATGGAACAAATTCTGGGGATACAAAGAAGTACTTAAGGTAGAGATACAACTATATTAAAAGAAGAAAGTCTAGCACATATATATTATAGCTATCTTAAGGTAGCCAATCATGGATTATTCTTGGAAATAAATGACAGCCTCAGAGGATTTGAGGATTCATTAAGAAATGCTATTTGCAGCCCGTAAGCAGTAAGCCCACAACGAAATTCATAATAAATCATCGACCAAAAGTTTTATCGCGTTAGGTTTATTTTCAGGTGTACCAAGAGTTTTAGATTTGTCAATGTTTCAAAAAAACAAATGACATATAGTATATGATATTATACTACATTAGCTTACCGAAGGGTTTTAAAATTGAAATTCAAAAAGATTTCATTAGCAAGTTCCAAACATTTTCTACCCACGTATATATTATGTGTGTGTATTTTGTTAATTAAGGAATTAAAAATTTTGTTTTTTAATTCCTAGAAAATTAAAAATTTTAAAGGAAAAAAATGGAGGCTTAATTATTATTATTTTTCAAAATAAGTATAATAAATTAATAATATAAAACCAATAGTAGCAGAAATTGCAGGGAAGGAAGTACCTGCCGATTCGCCAAATCAGATGCGTTGTGTTTTCACACAGGAATTCGGCAGAAAATGTTAATTTTTTTTTATTAGTAAAATCGACTATTTCTCACATTCGTTGAAAATGATTGCAATTTTACAAATTGTTAAATAAGCTACAAAAAATCATATCTCAGCGAAGAAAATTTTGATACGATCGCCTTTAACCTACCAGAACTAGACGAAATTGATATACCAGAATAGCGTTCACCGCATCAAAAATACGCATTCTTTTCCATGGAGTCCCCTCAGTACAACCCCGTATGCATTGACATGTATGACGACTTTTTCAACTGGACTTTTACTTATAAACTTACTTCTGATTTCCGACTTTGGTTCTTTGAAATATACAACATAAACGAAAGAAAGAGTGGTCCGCATGTTAATGTATGGCCTACATTAAAATGTAGGATCATTTTTATATCATCTATAGGATTGATCCTATAGATGATATAAAAATGATCTTAGACGGGAAGAACAAAATAGCCGCATGGTTCGTATCAAATTGTAATACAAGAGGTGGTAGGGAGAAAATTGCTCAGTAAATTGATGAGGAGTTAAAATATAGGTGCGGTTGGTCGATTGATATATGCTGAAGTTTGTAATGAAAAGAAGACGAGTTTCTACATGGCTTTTGAATATTCTTTTGCGGATGATTATTCAATTGTCAACGTCACACAATAACGTACTCGTTTTGTATCGCGGATAATTCAAGTTTTATTTTATATATTCTAATAATAGTTAATTCAGATGAAAAGTAGTTAAAGTAATGCATAAGTGCTCGATAAATCAATGTAAAGGGTATCTCGGTCGCAAATACTGTATGTGTAGAGTAATTTTTCTCCACAATTACAACGCCTCGTGCGAGCAATTTTATTGCATAAATTTCATATCTCAGCTATAAATACTACAAAGTTCCTGACTAGAACAAGGGATTTTCAGTGTGAGGGGAGTTTTCAATAATTTAACCTGTGAGTGATTCATTGACTGCATGTGTAATAACAACATTTTCAGTTTGTTAAAATAAAACCAGGCACACACGTAAAATCGCCGTCATGGCAGAATATTATTTCCACATTAATTATATGATATTTTCAATACAATTTATCATAATACAATACTTTTCTTTAATTATTGACTAATGGTACACTGTGCCTAGACACTATGGCTGGAGAACATTTAAAATGTAATATGACTGTTCTTTTAAAACAAAAGAGATTGAAATGTTCGAAATGCAATGCGATTTATCATTTTGATTGTATAGTATCAGTTGGTATTACACTAATTACCCGTCCTACCTGGGTTTGCCAGAAATTTGTGGAATTGTCGAGTAAGGAGATGAGAAAGTCACACCCTCACGACCTGTATCAAGAATCACTGAGTCTACTTCTTCAACAAAATGCGATCAGGCTGGTTTTTCTAAAAGAAATAAAATTATTTCGCACTGATATGCACATGAGATTTGCTCAACATGATGATAAGTTGGATGCATTTCATGGTGCCTTAAAAATGCTGCAAACTCAGCGATATGAAGATAAGCGTTAATTCCTTGCGTGCGGATCTTGACTCGTTGTTTGAATGCTCACATAGTCTCCAAGAAAGCAATGCGCGTAATGCTGAAGTGCTTAAAGCAACTTTCGATTCTGTGGCCTTGATCAAAAATGAGATAGTGTATTGCCACTCACTAGATCAGCTCTCCAAAAAGTTTGATGTTTTGCAATCGGACTCAGTATCAAACGGAATATTGTCGGATATAAATAAGAACAATGAAGCCTATAACAAAAACCTTAAAGCCCTAGAAAATAAAATCAGTTATCTAGATCGCGTCTCGCGTAGCTGTAGCTTTGAACTTCAGGCGGTTCCTGAAAGGAGAAACGTAGATCTACTGGTTATTATAAAAACGCTCTTTGACAAGATAGATTTGATTATTTCTGAGGAAACCATAGTATCCTATGGGCGTACGGGAAAGTGGCGAGAAATAAGAGCGCCCTCGCAACATTGTAATAACACTGACATCACCTAAACACAATGATGCGTTCCTATTTGCAGCTCATAGATATAACAAGTCTAATCGATCTGAGAAAAAAAATCTATTTATGTTTTTGAAAACCTAACACTTGAAGGTACTTGAAGGTTCTTCACAAGGAAGCTGTGAAAGCCGCAAAAGCACTTAACTATAGATTTTTTTATTGGATAAGAAATGGCAATATTTAAATGAGAAAAAATGAACATTCTCCAGCTATAATAATAAATAGTCTGGATAAAATTGCAAAACTTTCTTAGAATTAAGATTACAGTATATAACTTTATATTATAGTTTAGAAGATTTAGTTTTTAAGTTTTAATCTTTAATTTTGCGTGGTGTATTGGAAACGTACGAGGCTTGTATATCCAAATCTCGAATAGTCCAAATATTTCAAGTTGGATACATACTCTAAAACTTTGACGTGACTTCTTTGATCTAGTTTATCTATATTTAACGTTAAAATCCACACTAATCTTCTTAAAACAAAATCTTTTCTTTGTAATCCTAGAGTTACTCGATGTCTACTATACGTACCTACGGCTCGCTTATCTGCTAGTTTTAATGGTCCAGTGAATTGGCTAACTCGCTAGCTCTTATTCCAACATTGATTTGTGTTTTATTACTGTTATTTTTATCTTTTAGTTTTAGTTATTTTTTATATTATTAGTTATGATTAATAATTTGTTTTTGTTTTATTTTTATCTTCGTTTATTTTGTGGTAGTTTCTTTAGTTTTTTCCTTTGATATATTGCTTAAGTTCTAATGTAATTGATGTGTATGTAAGTGTGTTAAATTTGTGAAGTCATATTTTCTTGTATTTTTTAGGCATACACATTGTTTTAGAATGTATATATAAATTTAATTAATTAATTAAGTGACAGAGAAAGTATTGTTAGCGGTTTATAACTATGCAGTTCCAATTGTATTTGGTGGAGCTAATTATTCAAGGTTAAATATAATTATTTAAGTTATGCTAAAGTTACTAATGGATAAACCATTGTAGTCTGCAGTCTATGTTCACATAATTACACAATTCGCATAAATATTCAAGTAAATAGACTTGCAACGAATATGTATATGTATCCAGATTTCAGGAATTGGTGGAATAATGTATATATAATAAACAACGAGTGTCCATTTATCATATAATTAGTATAATTTACGGTTATGAAATACAAATATTTTTTATAATGATTTTATTAAATTGTTTTCTACATAATACATAGTACTAACGCGATGAGAATTTAACATAAATGGGCTCGCTTGAACGCAGAACTAAATCGGTTTTTAGTTTGGGTCTAAATCCCTTCTTTTTTGGTGACAATACAAAGTGACGTATAATGTCGCTCAACATGTACTTCATTTCTTGCATCGCGAAACGCTGCCCTGAAATATTATGGATACATATGTTACTTAGGCATTTAAGGAAGATTTCAATAGTTCTCGATAAATACATACACCATATTTTGCATAAGATATTGAATTCTTTTCAAGTATAGCATCGAACGTATGGGAAATTTTATAGTTGTAAGTAAAGAAATAGAAGATTTTATCAGCTCGGCACTCACCTATACAATTCCTAGGCCCAGCACTGAAGGGTACGTATGAAAAGGGTGTCTTGTCACCATTCATAAGGAACCTCTCGGGTCGAAAGACTTCCGGTTCTGGGAAATATTCCTCATTCCTATGCACGTCGTAGATATGTACAACAACCTCTGTTCCCTTGGTCACATGTGTTTCATCTGTATTATAAAATATATTATTATGTATTCTTACACCAATTTTATTTTCTAAACAAAAAACTAGCTCGCTTTACGTAATAATAGCGTAAGAAGCGTGCGGTGAAGCTTACGAAAATGCCATAAAACAGACACCTAAGTAAGAATAGGCCCTGCTGCTTTTCTCAATGGGTCCATCGAATGAGACGATATGTTGAGAGGAACGGAGATTACTTCCAAATACAATAAAAGTATCGGCAACATTCTACATTAAGTCGTTATTTATTTTCTAAACATTTCAGTGTTAACTAGGTATAATAGTGAATAGAATATATATATATATAAATTCCGCTAAGCTCATTATATGCTATATTACTAGTAGATAAGTTATATCTGTACCTAAATAAAAGTCCTCTGTAATCAATCGCCCTATGAAAGGCACACTAGGGTACACTCTGAGAATCTCTTTGATCGTAGCGTCTAGGTATTTCATCTCTGCCAGATCAGCTGTTGTGGCTGTTCTATCCGAATCGCCGAATATACTTATGCACTCTTCATATATTAAATCCTGTACTTTTCTATGTTCAGCAAGCAACATTAGACCAAATGTCAACGCCATTGCAGTTGTGTCGTGACCCTACAAATAATTTAATATACTTGTGTAAAGATCTTTCAAATTCACCTTAATGGCAATTGTTATTTCAGTGCTGAAAATGAAATCAAATCGTTTTAAATAAACCTCATTTTCTAAAGATTACTTTCTTAATGTTCTCGCAAATAGTTTTAACTTGATTTCGCTCTAGTTTTTTTGTTATTAATATTATTACTAATAAACACTAGAATATTATATATTAAATTGTCAAGTCGCGAAAGTTATATGCATTAAATTTTCATACTGATAACAATTAAATGTTTGTTATGACATATTGTGTAGGTACATGAAATGAAAATTAAATATGGAAAATGATAAAACATTATTATTATGATGATCAATAAAATTATTTCTTCTAAATTGTGGGATATATTCAATATGGGTTAATAAAAACAAACCTCAAACATAAACGTGTTGACTTCTTCTCTTATTCCCTCTAAATCCATCTCCCCTTTACTCTCTGCCTCCAATAGGAGATCTAGAAGCGCTAATCGCTTCTTTCCATCGGTCTGTTTTAAGTCTTTAGTAATGTTTGCCTTTAGTTGTCTTCTTTCATCAATCACACTATCCGTAAATGCAAAGTTGTCTTTAAGACATTTCTTGAATTCCTTTCCAAGCGATGATAGGTAGAATGTGAAGTCAAAATGAAGCCAAAATCGTGTAAGTCGCTGCATTATAAGAGATCCGATGGACAAAGTTGATTTTTTATAATCTAATTTCGCCTGTGAATCACATGAGCTGAGTTTTGTTCCCATGGCAGTTTCTGTAATATTTCATTTAGCACAATTAATTTTGATATTATAAATAGCTGCAAACAATAGCTGAAAAAATAAGCAAATAAATATATTCTTTTTTATACTGCATACTTCTCAGGCAAGTTGCAGGTTAGTATAGAAATATTTAAAATTGCTAAAGAAAATTACAAGCCATTGTACGGAATAGGTGTAAAATCTACACAGAAGGGTACGCATAACTTGTTTACGAAACATAATATATTGAACTTACCACAGATAGTATACAGGGTATAATCGCTCAAAAAGGGCATCACATCTAGAACGTCTTCACCTCGTTGCAGTCTACAATTGATATCTTTCACCATATTTCTGCTTTCTTCTTCAAACACCTTTGCAAAGTTCTTCAAAATTTCGAAGTGGAAAGCGGGAGTTAAGATCTTCCTCCTCTTATGCCATTTTGCTCCTGGTATTATAGTTTAATATAAAATATATTTTGCGTAATATTTAAAAAATATTACTGTTAAACTGAAAAAGATATATCCAAACATCTCAGGTGTGAAAATGTAGCCTGAACCAGGAAGTTTATATCGCACTCCGAAAAAAATATTGTAATGTAATTGTTATATTACAATACAAAATCACTCTTTGCCTAGAATAAACTGTGGTTGAGATAATTTCAATTGTACCTACAATCATAACGAGTAGCATATTGTTATGTATTTCTTCGTTAAATTCTAGATGATCAATAAAATAACATAATTTATAAAATAATTACACAAGGTATTTAACATAAAATCATAAACATATTTCTAACCTGTACTTAAAAGAAGTCCTGTTCCAAGCCAAGGTTTCATAAATTCATAAGTTATATTCTTTGTAATATTTCTTGAATGCGATAAAACCACCTTAAAATAATTAAAATGTTATTATATTAACTAGGGTTTGATTGTTGTATATGATTTATTGTAGGCTTTAAACGTATCTTTATGCCTAAGGATATATTTGCCTAAGGATTGAAATGGAAATGGACAGGATACATTATGAGGGGGACAAAGATAAATAGACGAAAAAAGCTACAGAATTGGTACCTCGATAAGACAAAAGAAAACGAGGAAGACAAATAAAAAGATGGAAATATTATATAAGTAAGGCAACTAGCCCCATGTGGCTACGTAAAGCTAGAGAAGAGTGGAAGCTATTAGAGGAGGCCTATATCCAAAGACAAACTGCAAAATCATCTTACTCTTTACTGTTAAATGTATAGTGCCAATTTAGTCTACTTCTGTATACTTACTTCTATATCTTTTGGAGTGTAAACATGCAGAATATATCGATTAAATACTTTTACACCAATCCGGTTACCGTATAACTTGGGAAATTCAATTATCTTTTCGAACATTTCAGCTGCAAAAGGGTAAAAAATATTTCGGTAACATATGCACGTGCTTTTTACAACCACCACAAAAACAATGAGCCAAAACAAATAACATCTAAATATGCTTTTATACGACAGTTATAGCATTGGGTGGGGTTTCTATTTCTATAATTAGATACTTTGATACATATCTGTGGAAACTTTATCAGTTAATTTCTAATCTAAACATAAAAACATTTAGCGACTTCAAAAAAATAAATCGCTTACATTAAAAAATATAGAGTTTTTATGTATAAATAATTAATATAGCTCCCTAAGAAATCACATCGTGTTCCGTGTGGCAATATAACAATAAATATTTCTATGTCTTCAGAAAATGTTCTACTGATGCTGAAATAAAAAGTTTACAAAGTATCACGATAAACAAATTCCTAGAACCTAGCTTTGTATAGGATGGCTATAGGCGAAGTTATTAAAACTAATTAAATTACGTTTTACTAACTTTGTGTATATCCAACAAATTCCAAAGCCGAGCCAAATAAAAACTTCCTTTTGGGTCCAGGTAATTTGTCCATGGATGGATTGACATTTGAGAAGAAAAAATGTCTTATTAAATAAATTATAATAGCACACACTGCTATCTCCCACAACATCTTGATGATCTAAAATAAAAACAATATAAGAGTTTAATATTTTAACATTTATAAAAATTAAGGAAATATTGTTATGTGTCGGGAAGTGGATAAGGCTCTGCTGTTACCGCATCCCCTATAAGGTGATTGTTGGTGGCGCATTGGGGTTTTAGTGGGTATATACTATAGCGCGTCCCACATAACCCTTCTGCACCAAGCAGTCGCGCCGCGGAAGGGTTTGCGCAATGCATTTTCCCAAGTAAAAAGAAAAAAAAACCATTGACATGATCGCAATATTAGGTAAACCACTAACATTTTATTTATAAATACTAGTAAATCATAATTCAATCACATTGTTTATAGTAAAATATATATATTACATATAACTATATCTGTATACAAAAGCTTTATTGAGGATATACCTAGAAAAAAATAATTGCTTTTGTAGTGTTATTATTGTGACAACAATTTTCTGTTAGCATAATTGCGTAATTTCTCATAAAATAGCCGGTATAAATTTGATAATAACCAGTCGAGTTGTTTAAATAGAAAGAGAAAGAAGATCGAGTAAATAAAAACAAAAAACAGGTTTTAAACTTCCCTTTGTGAACTCGTAGTTGAACAAGGTTATGGTTTTAATAATATAGTCAATTATTATTGATATTCATGGGCCTAGAAGGGGACTACCGATTCGAGCGGAGTATTATTTTTATCGCCACATTAAGTGCCAGGACCGCAGCATTGTGTTAGCCCAGGCATTGGCTAAGATTGAAATGCATTCATAATATCAGAGCCTCAGAATAATATTTGAAATTACTGATCATACGTTGTAATTGCTCATCACTTATTCCACTTTGATACGATATCGCGATAATTACGATGTCACATTGTTGATTTTTATCTATTATCTTCTAAATAAACAATACGACTATTAGCGCGGAAACGTTATGCTAACCAATGTATGGAATTATACCTAATTCCTTACCTGTACTCACAACACAACACAACAGTTCTTTAAAACAACTTCACAATTATTAACAGAGCTAATTTTGATTTTAATTTTTAAATTAATTCATATTCAGCCAACAAATAGTGCGTGGTTGGTATAAAACCGTTTTGTTGGGAATGATTCATCTTTGACCTCACCAGATAATATGTATGAAACGTAGGGGTGTCAACACTGTGATTTTAAAAATATTTTAGGTAAAAAATTGTATGCTTATAATAATATTCAGCTGACTACTACATTTTAAAGATGATAATTAATTTAAATTGAATGCAATAGAGTTCGCGGTTTAAATAAATAATTGTTTGTATATTATTAACAGACATAAGAATGTACGTCTGTTACTAATAGGAAATAGTAAATAAAAAAAATTACTTAATATAAAATTATTTATTACGTGTCAAACAGTATTTTATATCAAGTACCTATCGCGTATATCTTTCTTGCATCATGATTACTAAAGGATTAGTGTCTACCATACTCATTGGCTGATGCAAACATGTAGGTAATGGGATATAAAAATGTGTAAAAAATTTGGGAACCAGATCTACGCGCTAAACAAAAATAGGACGAGAGTTCAAGGATACAATTGAGTAAACCTAGTATTAAGTTTAGAATAGTTGTTTATTCCATTATAATATATAGCCATTGCTATACAGGTGGTAAAAAGTCGTGGATCAAACGCTACTTGGGGTTAGATGAGGTCACTTTTCGGTAGAGTATTTTTTCTGATTTGAGTATTTTTTTTATAATACATATTATTTGAATACACCCAAATCCCAATAAACAACCAAAAATTGATTATTATTAGTACTGAAGAGTCCTTGTGTTTTTACGCAAGGACTCATCAGTACCAATCTAGTGAAAATTGTGAAAAATACAGAATGTAGATTTTTTCGAATTTTATTTAGAATTTATAAAAAAAAAACTTATAAAAACGCAATAAAAATTATAACTCTGCAGTGATTGAGCTTAAGAACCTGCCGTAGAACAATTTTGCAGGTGATGATCCCATCTAATCCCTAGTTGCGTTTGATCCACGACTTTTTGGCCAACCTGTATATTTTATTTTGCCTTAGCCGACGCTATTTTGTTAAACGTCTTACCTCTAATTAGGTAATGACGTTTTGTTATTACTTTGCTTTGTTTTTGTCTGGTTTCATTGTGTGTACTTTAAATTGCATTATTTAAGACAAGAAACGAGTTAAGTGCTAGTTTTATATAAATAATTAGTAAATAAATTTTTAAAAATATAACCAAGTACTGGTTTAATTGCTTTTGTTAAAAAAATTTATGCAGGAGCTAAAAATTTTTTTTTTTCGATGCAAAGTCAAAAGCTTGATCCCTGGTTAAATCTAAGTAATATTCAGACAATATTGTAACATATTATTAAAATTATTAATACATAACTAACCTTTCAGACTTCAACACGCGATATTCTCTAAAGAACTGTACATATATATATTTTATGCCTTTAATTATAACACGGAAAATATCTCAAGTACACTCAGTAGAATCTCAAGAGTCTTATCCCAATGTAGTCATTGGTATCCAAATTGTTACCTTTTACTTGTCTTGTTTAACATAAAACAAAGTATTTTCTTATTGAAATAGCAATTAAATGGTTTACAGACTGAACGGAATACAGAGACAATGTGTGTAGGTTATGAGTGTGTATCTGTTTAGAACTGAAGCCTGTGTGTTAAAAACGGCTTGATTTAGTGACATTAAATGGTGGATAGTGTTCTAAAGATATTATTACAGTAGTAATTAAATGTAGAAGGAACCGAGAACAATGTGTATTTCTAGTCCTTGTCGGAGGAGCATTTAGCACAGTAATTGAGGACAATCTAATTTTTTATTAAGAATACCGGAGCATAATGTACAGAAGTTGCTGTCTTTCATATACTAAATTATATATTGAAGAAGAAATACGATATCATTTATTAGGTCCTTACATATGAAATTGGCCTTTGTATGAGAGGAACAAAAATTAGTTTCTTTTTAATAGAAAATATTTAAACGTATTATATTGCTGCACTTTTGCCATTTTATAAATATGTTGTTCATTGACCCCTTCACAAAAAAATATTCGTACGCATATCTATAAAATCTTTAAAGGGTTTCCCGTTCCCGTTCAGAGTTGAAATTATTACCTTGCAAGAAAATATGAAACGACGCAAAGAATAATAAAATAAAACAGGAAAATGAAATTAATCATGGTTTTCGATAAACAAATGCACGAGTATAGCTGTACAAAAATGAATTAGGAATACCTAACCAAAGAGGAGTTATTTGGTCAAAGTGGCCAGTACCTTCTGATATTTCAGAGTGATCCTCTATATAGCACATGTCCTATGAAATAAGCGAAACTGAATTTTACTGTCAGTTTTTTCATAAATCGTTTAATTATTCATTACGTATCAACGAGAGGTATGGTAGGTAATTTAAATCGTCGATTTCAACCATGCTTGAATTTTTTAATAGATCATTTTACGGGAAGTAATCGCAAATATTTAAAGTTCCATAAAAAGGATATCCACATTGGGACAAAAGTGCTTGATCACTATATATTCAATGTTACACATCAAAGAATAATACATAATGTCAACAATTCTTGGGTCGATTCGCTGCGATTCATTTAAGAAAAGTGAGAACACATGTGATGATTCAGTACCGAGATCGTGGGAAAAAACATATATGTAGCTAAAGTGTTAGTTTATTATAAGACTAGCCCCGCCCCGGCTTCGCACGGGTGCAATGCTCATACTAAATACACTACAGAAAATCTGTGAACGTTGTATATAAAAATGTGGGTTATCCATAAGAGATAGACATATATGGTATATGTCTATCTCTTGGACTTGTCTGTAGACCTTTTCAATGTGTACAATACCTAGTACATTATTTTGATAAAACTCGTAGGGTTCAGCCTGCGTTTGCAATGTAAGCGGAAAAAATGTAATTATTTACGACATCACATTAGAAACCTCAAAAATAACAGTATTTCTCCACTATTTAATGGATGTTATTATACATATAAACCTTCCTCTTGAATCACTCTATCTATTAAAAAACCGCATCAAAATCCGTTGCGTAGTTTAAAAGATTTAAGCATACAAAGGGACATAGGGACAGAGAAAGCGACTTTGTTTTATAATATGTAGTGATGATGCTTGTATATAAGTGCTAAACCGAAACAGCTTCTTAACCATTATCAATCTCAAGCCCGTTCATGTGGAGCACTGGAGTCACCTCTAGGCTGATGTTTCTAGGTGATAAATACCAAAATATAAATAAGAAGTATTCGGCACATAGTTTCAGGAATACTTTAACCCCGTAATGGACCGTCTTTTAGTAGTGTGTGATCAGTCGTTTGTATTTTTATCATATATACTTATGACCAGATAAGTAGGTACTTCGGCTGTTTCAACTCAGGTTACTTCGTATGGATGTCGCAGAAATGTACCCTAGTTTAAATAAAACATCTCTTGGTGATGAATATTTTTAGTCTTCTTAAAGTTAAATATTCGCATGAATATTTGTTCGTTGTGAGCATGCTCAAAACAACGCTCACAACACCTGAATATTCGCGATTCGCCTGTGCTCCATCCCATCCATAGTTGCAGTCAAAATGGCGGACGTAAAGGTGGTGGCGACTGACTTGTAATGTAACATTCAAAGGGATTCCCCAAAAAACCGACAGCCGAGTGGAGCGCGCTCGGGCGCTCGGCGCTTGTATCGTGAGTGTACATGACAATTACTCACCCAAAATTACAAAATATTTTCTCCGTAACGGAACCTATTGCTATGTTTTCAGTAAAGTATAATCACGTCTAAAGCCCACTTGCTATAAAACAAACAATCAGGTGCAAGATAACAATGATAAGCAATTTCAAAGCAATCAGTTTTTCCTAGAAGTTTAATTAATAATAAACCTTTGTACCCACTGATACCGAAGGCGTATTTTGTAGACTTGTCGACCTTGACTGTTACCCTCTAAATCAAGCTATTGCTCAGACTTCACTGTTTCACAAATATATTCCATAGAAGAATATACCTACATTTAAAGTCTGTTACTTACTAAGAGTAAATTAATCAATGTCACGTAAACTTTGCCTTGGTGAATTCCTCCTTTTTATTAGAATAATAATTCCCGTTTAATGTCAACATCGTCTTAAAGAAAAATAGGCAAACGAAACCTTTTACCTGTTGAATGCTATTAGAACTATAGCACTATACTAATAAACCTGGATCCGGTTACACAATAGAAATACACGTGACAAATACCTACTCCACCTACGAAGTTTATTATAGCGAAGTTGTATACACGTGTCACTCGTTCATATTTAATAACATATACCACAAAATATACTTTATATTTAATAACAATTCAAGGGTCTGGCGGTGAATAGGAGAGTCCGATGTTTCTCAACTCACACTCTTCCTCCAAGAAGTCTTTCAGTAGTAGTTTTTTGAGGGCCGTCCTTCGAACCTAAACATTATATTATTATACTATGTAAACAGCACTAATTTCAACGAAAGATAATATCATTGAACTCTCACATTAATGTTCACAAGGATATATTTATCTAACAAAATTTGGAGAAAATTGTGGAAAAGACACCAAATATTTATTGTTAGCTTATATAATTAAAGTACTTTGACTGTCAGAGTTCAAAAGCTCAATGTATACAAATTTATTTTGAAACTGCAAATCTCGTAATTTCATTGAAATTTGGTTTAATATGAAAAGCACTTAAGTATTAAATGAAACAATACAAATACCTATGTGTTATGAATATGGTTTGTTTGTATAAATATTTGTGGAATTTATTATTATTGATAATTTTGCCATATATCTTCCCACGAATAAAAATTAAACGTTTTTAATCTACCACCTAAACTGGATTACATTTGATTGTCATTACTTTAAAAAAATCACCTTAAAAACATCGATCTTTCAATATATTATCAACTATACATTATTTATCGGGGAATTATATTATTATTATATTATTACTTATTTATCCATACATCTTTACAACAATGTTAACGAAAAGCTTTCTTGTAATTCGATAAAAGTTGATTTTTTATACTGATTATATCTGTTTAGTTATTAAAGGGTCTAACCGCCAAAGTCTGTCCCTTTGCCTGTCTGAGTTCCTCCCTTATAAACATCATTTCTGGCCGTAGGTCACGATGAGACAGGGGATCGATATCAATCTTCAGTTTAGGGTCGATATTGGCCAGCTGTTGGTCACTAAATAATAAAAGTAAAATGTAATGTATCTTGTAACTACCGAGACGTAGGACATTCTTCAATTTAATCAATACAATTAAATCGCATGGATTAGGTTTCCTCCCCCGGAATGGTAACCGACATCTCCTATGACAATTTCATTTTCAAGTTCTATATAATGTTAGATATTTTAGAACACACAAATAGAAAGCTAAATGCTATGCTAAATGTTTTGAAGCTTGTACAATTTAGAGTTTAAACTGAGGTCATATAAATTACAGACATAAACTACGAAATACCCTTAGAATTTATAAGAATTTATATAATTTTTTAAAAGAAATATATACAATCTAGCTCCAACATCAGCTTCCAAAATTCCGGCATCTTCTATACTTTCCGGTTCAGCATCGTCGTCGATTTTTAGTGACGTCATAATTAGTATATACTATAATATATAATTACAAACTTAAATTAAAATTGTGTTTATAATAAAATATAAATTAAATGTGCGATATAAATAAAATCAGATAGCTGCTGATAGCAAGACTAATTGAATTTATTTTTTTTTTTTTTTTTTTTTTTTTTTTTTTTCCTTTGGCTCTAACACTGTTTGTGCATTAGCCAGCGTCAAGTATGGGATTTTTATAATTCGTTGTTTTAATTATTTACAGTTTATGCATAATGAAAAAACTAAGGAAACCAATCGCGACATAACATAAATAATTGAAAGCGCATAAATTTACAAATAATCAGAATAATTAATAATGGAAAAAAATCAAAATTATAGTTTAATGTTATTATTTACAATAAACATACTTATAATACTATATACAAGGGGATTTAAATCTCGAAGAAGTAAATAAATATTGGTAGGAAGGGGAACGGACAGAGAAACTAAAGAAGTATATAAGGAAGAATGGTCATACTTAGGACAAGAAAAGAAAACATGATTCAAGTCAGAATAGCTCTCGCCACACTCACAGGCGGTACTAGTTACGATACCGAGTTTGTGCAAATGAACTGGAAGGCTGTTATGTCCCAGACGCATACGGATTATAGTAGAAGTGGCAGTTTTACCAAGCGACAATTTGGCAAACCACGGCTTCCTGGGAACGGAAGACTGTATAGCATACAAGAAACGACCCTTAATCCGGCCGTTCTTTTCCCAACACATATTCCACGAATTGTGGAGATATATGCCGGGCAAAGCAGCAAGATCATGGCCAAAATTCTTGTACGGGTATACGTCACCGGTCACAGTAGCACTGTTAGCCAAACTGTCAGCTTTCACATTTCCAGAGATACCACAGTGACTAGGTATCCAACAAAATGATACTAAATAGTTGTGTAATTGGCATTGCAACAGCTTTCTCCTACATTCAAATATAACATGAAAGAATGGGTTTAGTTTAAGTGAAAATTTTGCTAAGCTCTGTAATGCACTTAAGGAATCGGTAAATACAACGGTTTTTTTGAGTTTGAAACACAGCACAAATTCAAGAGCTTTTAGTAGTCCAAAACATTCACCGGTAAAGACCGATGATTCTGGAGGTAATTTAATTTTCTGAACTATGTTGTACTGTTTGTGGTACACTCCAACACCAACACACCCATTGGAGTGTTTAGAAGCATCTGTATACATTTGATGCCAGTTAGGCCATTTCATATTGACATTGGAATTAAAGTTTGCATTAGCATTAAAATCAGATTTTTCAATGCCAATAGAAAAGCATATCTCAGGAGAAAGAAGTAGAGAATCATAAGAAGAGCTAAATAGGGGAAGGATATAAAAGGAATGAGTTGGGGCTTGTAATTGTTTAAATTTCAGAAAGCTTTTTAATAGACAAGGTAAAGGTTTATGTGAAGAGGGTAATTTTTGAGAAAGAGATTCCAGTTTGGAAATGAGGGGATGATTATGGAACTGGGCAGTTCTAAAAATGAATCTATCTGACAGATATTGACGCCTTAAGTTTAATGGAGGGTCACAACATTCTATTTGCAGAGCATTAACCGGGCTCGATTTCATAGCACCAGAAACAATCCTCAAAGCCCTAGACTGTATGAGATCTAGTTTTCTAAAGCCTGCTACATTACCTGGATCTAAGAAAAAGGTCCCAAAATCAAGAACGCTTCTAATGACAGCATTATACACCAACCTCAATGTGGCCGGGTGAGCACCCCACCAAACTCCACTGAGACATCTCAGCATATTCAAGTGTCGCTCACATTTACCAACCACAAATTCGCAGTGTGGTTGACCTGTTAGTTTAGAATCAAGTATAGCTCCTAAGAACTTTACTTGATTATTGACGGGTAATATATTATCGCAATCATATCTTATAGTTGGTGAGGGAGGATTTCTGGATTTAGTGAAAAGTACGACGGTACTTTTTGAGGGAGACAGATCTAGGCCATTTGCATCCATCCAAGATTTTAGGAAAGATAAAGAGGACGAGACACGTTGTTCAGCATTACTTACAGACTTATCAGAGGCATAAATAACCAAGTCATCGGCATATTGTAATATACTAACTGAATCTCCGATAGAGTTTTCTAGGTCATGTGTATAAATATTGTACAATAAAGGACTCAGCACAGACCCTTGTGGCAAACCCTTCCATACCAGCCTACTAGGCATGTAAGGGCCGCCAACATCTAAAATAATTTTCCTCTCTGATAGAAGATTTACAATGAAATTATTTAAAAAATAGGGAACCTTTAATTTATCTAATTTACTTTTTAGAATATGTAACAAAACATTATCATAAGCCGAATTAATATCCAAGAAAGCTGCGACTACTGACTTTTTATTTGAGAAAGCATTACGAATGTCCGTGACTAATATGCCTAAATTGTCACACACACTTTTACCTTTTCGAAATCCAAACTGAGTTGGTGACAGATATTTATTATTTTCTATATACCATTCAAGCCGATTTTTAATTAAATGTTCAACAACTTTTGTTATCACCGATGACAAGACTATAGGACGGTATGATTTAATATCAGATCGAATCTTAGACGGTTTTAAAAATGGCAGCACTATTTGACTTCGCCAAGATGACGGTATGTCATTTGTCAAAAGAACTTTATTTATTAAATTTAAAAAGTAATTTAATCCATTTTCGCCAAGGTGAGACAAAAAGGAATATGGGATCCCATCTTCCCCAGGAGCACTGTCTTTAACGTAATTTAATACACCTTTTAATTCTAATAGCGTAAAAGGTAGATTTAATGAGGAAGGGACAACATCAGAGTTATTTTGTGTAGAAGAGTGGATGAGATCTGGAGCAGAAGGAGGAGCCAAGCGATCAAGGAATTGATCAGCTAATTCTATAGGAAGCAACGACGGGTTAGAAGGATTGATAGCTGACCTAAATCTTTTGATATTTCGCCAAATGACAGAAGAATTTATTCCAGGTGATAAAGAGCTACAATATTTCCTCCAACCCTCAGATTTCTTTTTTTTAAATAGTTTTTTAACCTCTTTCATTACATTCATTAAGACCTCGTATTTTTCCATAGACATATCATTGCGATAATTAAGCTCAGCTGCCTTGCGTTTTTTAATAGCTGTGGTACATTCTTCATCCCACCATGGTGGAGATGACAACTTATTACTACTCGGCTTTTTCCTAGGAAAAACACTATCAGCCGATTCTAACAAAACATCTTGTAAATAATTACTATTTGTGACATTATCTTCTGAGCAATTATTCAGTTTCTCTTCTACTAATAAACTGTATTGACTCCATTTCGAGTCTATGATTTTGTGTTTAAGGCGAGACTTTTTAATAAACATATTACTATTTTTTTTACAGGGAAATGAAATGATTATGGGATAATGATCACTATTGTAAGATGAACACAAAGTAGACCAAGAGAGAGAAGATGCTAAATTGGGAGTACAGATGGACAGGTCAATGGCACTAATTACTTCACCAGGCTTTGTAAGGCGAGTAGGAGAACCCGTATTTAAAATGCACAGGTTATACATGTCTAAGATATCCAATAATTCATACCCGTACCTATTTGATACTGAACTACCCCACGATGTATGATGAGAGTTGAAATCACCTAGAATCATGAAAGGCTGAGGGAGAACTGAAATTAAGTTTTTAATTTCATTGAATATTTGCAAGGAGGGGTGAGGGACATATATAGAGACAAAACAGATACCATCAACAATAGCTGTAATGATAGAAAAGCTGTTACTATGTGAAGGAAGAGGGAAGGAAGAAAAGATGCTTGAGTTTCTGATGAGCAGGCATACACCACCATACCCATCAGCCCTGTCTTCTCTCAAGCAAGAATAACCAGGGATTTTGAATACCTGATCTGGCTTTAGCCAGGTTTCAGATAAAGAAAAAATAAAAGGATTAAAATTATTTATAATGTGTATAATTTCATGCTTTTTGTTTATAATACTGCGGCAGTTCCATTGAACTAACCTGTCCATGTTGGCCATTATTATTATCAGTGTAGGAATTAATTAAATTAGCAGCGTGGGACGGTATAGATAAATTAGGTTGAGAAAGTAATTTAATTAATGTAGTAATTAACTCTATTATTGTCTGTTGTGAATTTGCATTAAGCGATGATGGTAATGCACATCCATTAGAAGGCTCTGGCATATTGTAGTCTCTTACAAGAGACTCATGTGCTACATGATCGAAACCTTTACTGTGTTGAGGAGGCGTTCTGGGTTTAGTGAAGACTGTTTTTTTATAAGATATTGTACGTGGAGGTGGTGAACCAGGCAATACTGTATTTCCACCAGGAAGAGATTTACTTGGGAAAGAGGATACAACATCAGCAAATGATTTCGAAATTGGGGGATGTAATTTTGACGCTTCAATATAAGATAAGCTATTCTCTGCCATTGTTACTTTTATATCTGTTTGTCTCACATATTCTGGGCATTTTTTGCTTGAAGCAAAGTGCAGCCCAGAGCATAAGCAGCAAGAACCATGGTCTTCCTCTACATTACAAGTATCTCCAGTGTGGCCTTGACCACACTTGTAACACCTGGGCTTTGACCTGCATTGGACCTTGGTGTGCCCAAAGCGGCAACAATTAAAGCACTGAATTGTGGGATACACATACAATTTAACCGGCATAGAATTATAACACATAAATATCCGTTTAGGCAAAACTTGTCCATCAAATGTAAAAACAACTGTTTGTGAAGGTTTCCACGTAGGTGAGTTATTGACCATGATTTTATAATTAAGTCGCCTGATTTTTATAATTTCCCCACACCCAATGGGTATGTTAGTGTTTTCCATAATATCTTCAGGAGACCATTCCGTTGGTACTCCCCTAACCAAACCCATCCTTGTAATATTGAAAGTAGGGATAAAAGCTTTCATGTTGTTAGTTGGTAAGCAGTTTGCATTTATAAAGCTGTTTGCGTCTGTATATTTACTAAAAGTTAATGTCATTTTATTTCTGCCAATACGTTTTAAACTACCATCTACAATATTTTTAAACAGAAATTTTTTTAAAAATCTCCCGAATACAACTGGGTGTAAAACTGTGCTATCATCATCAGCAGACTGTACTTTCTGCACATGTACCACAAACGGGCCGTGGTCATTGGCATCGTAACTAGCCCTACCAATTTGTGTGGTGGGTTTAGAAGATATACCGGTGGAAAGAGGCATTGTTGTCTTATTTGTGGAAGGACTAGGTGGAGGCAAATTGTTGGTTGGTGGTGTCACAGTGGTCTCAGCAAATTCATCTGTGCATTGACAAGAATGACTGTCTGAGGGTTTAGAGTGTTCTGTAGTACTTTTGCGTTTCTTTTTATTGCAATGTTTGCACGTTTTATGTAAATTTTGCCTGTGACTGCGCTTCAGCTTCCTTTTAGAGGCCAAAGAACAGTCTGAATCCATACCGGATTCATTGGAAATGGTGATAAATGCAACCGCGGGGGGCGCCGTGCCCCCCGGGTCCGGAGGCTCGTTCATAAAACTCAGAAAAGCTTACCAAAACTCGAAGAAAGAAGAAGAAAAATATAAATAATAATACAAATTATAAATATATACAATATTTAACTATTCTGATCACTAAATTTTTAAAAAATATTATTTTACAGAAAATTCAAACAAAAATCGCGCCCGCCAAATTCGAAGCTTCCCGCGTTTTTTTCGAATTTATTTTTATTTGTCAGTGTAGGTACAAATTTTTAAAACCAGACAGAAAAAAAACACCGGCTAGTGGCTAGTTTCTTCCTACTCTGTGCATTGCACAAACATATATTAATTTGCTTGAAAAATTGAAATGATTTATTACTTTTTATCAGTTTCCCTTCCAAAAAAATATTGTTTGTTTTATTTTATTTTTTTCATACTGTTCAACAAATAGTCTGTTCACCCCGTTCACTTTATACCACATAGTCTGTTTTGTATATGGTTCACATCTTCAATCTGTGCAATGATAAAGGGTGACTGAACTGCCTCATTGTTATTTATTGCATTTGACTCTAATAATACATTCATTAGCCGTTTTACTGAACACAACGACTGCAATATCATACATAACAAGTCGTGACAGCCATGCCGATGTGAGTAATACTCAAAAGGTGTGGCGTATCGGGCGTTGTTCTAAGTGCTGTGACGTTTGGTGTTAAGAAAATATTTCTATTTCGACATAAGATGACCGAGTACAAGTTGGTTGTGGTTGGTGCTGGAGGCGTCGGTAAATCAGCCTTGACTATACAGCTAATACAGAATCACTTCGTGGACGAGTATGACCCTACGATAGAAGACTCTTATAGGAAGCAAGTAGTGATAGATGGAGAAACTTGCCTGTTGGACATCTTGGACACGGCTGGACAAGAGGAGTATTCAGCTATGAGAGATCAGTACATGCGAACTGGTGAAGGGTTTCTGCTAGTGTTTGCAGTGAACAGTGCTAAGAGTTTTGAGGATATAGGGTCATACAGGGAACAAATTAAACGAGTGAAGGATGCAGAAGAAGTACCAATGGTTTTAGTTGGAAATAAGTGTGATTTGCAAGCCTGGGCGGTGGATATGACACAAGCAAGAGAGGTATTAAATATATTCAATATTTCATTAGCAACATACTAGTCTTTTGTAAAAGGTTTCCAAATCCTTGGATATCTAGAGTGAATTTAGTAGCAGGTTTTCATAATTCTCTAAGAATAATGTGAATCTACTGGATATCTTGTATGGATCATATTAATCATTGATATATTACACTATTTGTCTAGTGACATTAAATAAAGAAAATAAAAAGAGTAGTTATCTATATTCAGGTTAGTACTTCACTTATATGATTGTTTACATTGTTATACTATATCTTATATCCTTAACAATTATATGGATTTGCATTATCCTTATTAAGCATTTTATAACATTGAACAATATTTTAAGTAAGTGATGATAGCATGGAAAGTCATTTCTCAGATCTGAAGTTTAAGTCTTCTTTTAGAAGTTAAAAATGTGATAATCATTTATGGTACCTACCTCTTTACTTGCCTGTATAAGTTCATTACTAACACATTATTTTAATCAAGAGAACAAACCAACTGCTATTGTTGATCAATAATTGAGACACATACATTGATACAATACATTAAAGTTGTTAATAATGATTTTCTTTTATTGTTGAAATTTGGACATAACTTATATTTTAATATTTCTTATACATTAATATATATTTAACACAGTCTTTCAACACTCTAGTAATAATATCCCATTTATAACAGGGGATATTATTAAAATAACTATGTATCACCTTATACTTTTATGTCCAGATTGATGAACTATGATTCACATATTACACTATTTATATAATGTAAGATTCCACACTGTGTTTCTTTTGATTCTTTATCATGCCTTTTTTCTACACTGTAAATAATATTGGTAAATATACTGCAAAAAATTGTTAATAAAATATGTAAAATTGTTAATTCTCATTATCATTTATTTCAGGTTGCCCGAAGTTATGGCGTGCCTTTTGTAGAAACTTCAGCTAAGACCCGTATGGGTGTTGATGATGCATTCTACACACTAGTTAGAGAGATTCGCAAAGATAAAGAAAGCCGGGGTAAGAAATTTAGGCGAGGAAATAAGTTAGGTTCCAGGCGTTCCTTTAAATGTACACTACTTTAAGTCAGGCCTAATATTATTATTGCAAGCAGGACTCAGTTTAATGAATTATTTCCAGTGTGGTATTTGTTTTGAAAATATATAAGGGTTAATTCATTATCTTTGTAAATTATTATATTTACCTCCAACAAAGTTTCTTTAAGTACTTATATATTACTCTTGGTATGGTAATATTCAAGGGTCTACATAGTCTTTCTGCAGTTTTTTAAGCAGTTACTTAGTTCATATATTGCATAATGTTCTCTGGTCTCTTTTCAATAAATAAAATTTAAATAATATATTGTGATAACAGTGCCATGAATACTATAGATAAGCCAGATTGCTAAACAAGGCTCTTATTTAATTAAAATTGCAACTTAATAACCTGGCTATGGTCAAAAAAACAATGCCGTTAAACTACACTGTAAATAATGTCATTAAATTATTAATAAATGATTTTGTTCTAACTTTATAAACAAATTTTAATTTTATTACTTATTTTGTCAGTTCATAAAACTGTTAGTAGAAAGTTTTTTCTCCCTAAAGGTTTTCACTTTCACACTCTCTGGTACATAATGACTGTAAATAAATAAGTGCTAAGTAATAAAATAAATCATGTATAATTAAATTTTCGAAGCTTAAATAAAATCATGTAAAATACATTACTGTAATTTAATATATACCTGCAAAGAAAATCACAAGTAAGTTTTTATAAGAACTAGACATTGTATATTATTATATTTTTTTCAATTTGAATGTATTAAAAATAGATAATCAAGGAATGTTAATAAATCTACTAGAAGTATGTGATAGGTACTGTCTTATCAATGTAAAAACAAAAAACCAAACTTATTTTACTGCATTCTTAAAATCCGTTAAAGTAGGTTATCAAACTACGAAAATTTTGATCATACAATGTTTAGTGTCCTGCTAAAACTAACAAAATGAGAACATTGCTACATGTTACAACTCTGTTACATATATTATTTAAAAAAAATATTATTTACGCGTTCTTAACTTATCTAATCTTATTACAGTTTGTAAACTGATTTATCATCTGGAAAGCCAGTTGTATATCAATGTATCACCAAGATTTTCAACCCTTAATATTGAAAAATTAGAAAACCGCTATAATCCAAAAATTATGGAAGTAGCTATACAATATATTGAGATTCGTTTTTCTGACTTGCCTTTAAAAAATCAATCTATAAGTTAAAATATTCATGTAGAGACCGTTTACCATATTTTTGTACTATGAATTGCTTGTAAATATGTTCGGATTCGGCTTATCACTTTAGATAGTATTAAATCAATTATAGCTAATGATATCCATAATAGTATATAGAATATGAGCCTTTTATTATTTACTATTTCGCAATTGAAACTGTTTCTAACATCTTTTTTAGAATATTTTTTAATGAAGCAAAGTACTTCATATGGCATTGAATACTAGAAAAAGTATACATATAATATTAAGTAAGCTATGTATTTGAACTCGTCGTGAAGGTATGACGCAAAAAAAAATTTTTCAGCAAGTAAAATCGCTGGCGAGTCGATTTTAAAAAAAAAAACTGTATTGTTGTCTTTAAAAACTGCAAGTGTTAATAGACGCAAAAAAAATTATGCAATTTTTGACGTATTTTCATCACAAAGGTATCATAACATAATAACGACTTTTTTATAAATTATTTCAAATATATGTATTAACAACAGTTAAAATTTGAAGGGTTAGCACGCAAATAACAATAATTTAAGCCACCTGTCGCCTATTTTATATTTATTAAATTCATACATGCTAATTCATATTTTCTTGATATAAGCTTTTAAGCAATAGATTTGGCGAGGAAAAACGAAACAAAAGTGGTTGTGTTCTATCAATAAGCATACACAAATATAATTTTTTTATAAATATACTGACGCATCGCAATAAGTATTTCTATTGTATAAAAACATCTTCTTAACGTTTTGAATTTTTAATTTAAAGGGTTTATTTGCATGTTCAACATAACATATGTGCAAATTAAAATTTAAAAAATAAAAATTATTAATCTGCTTTAAATACTATGTATATTGTATACTATAATTATTTTCTCGTTTATTATAATATTGATGAGTACTATTCTATTATTATAGAAAGACGTTGAAGTAGGTATTCCTATTTCATAAAACAGATCATGTTACTGTATATTATCAAACGCACACCTTGAAGATACTATCAATACTTTTTTTAATAATTATATTTTATAAGGTGGTCAAAAGGCAGAAGTGTTTGTCTAATTAAATATGTATTAATTTATATTTAAGGATCTAAATGCAATTTTTGGCGGAAGGAACATTGCATGTTCTTCAGGTATTTTTTTATTTCTTGTTTTATAAATAATATACGACCCGTTGTTTAAATAGAAAATAAATAAGTTCTTTTAGCTTTTATGGAAAATTATGTATATTTTTCTTACAGCCCGCAACCACCAATAGTGCCGAATTATAAACTAAAGAAGAAAATTCTAGTACCTATAAATTTCTTAATGGAGTGTATTGTATCATGGTCATAATTAGCATGACCCTATTTGAATAAAGTTTAATAAATGGCATACAATTACTTTATAAAGTTATAAAATTCTGTGTTGCCGTTAATGTCTGTGTCGTAAATTTGTAAATCAGATCCTAGAGTCTGTATGATTACTTTTTGTTAAGAAATTTGTGGTACAATGAAGTAAAATAACGAATTTTTATACTTGCAGGTTTGATTTTAACTTTCTCTTTAATTTTTAAGTTAAATTTAATTGTGTAGCTTAGATAATTTACTTATATTAACGAAATGTAACTGCCATGTAGTCAGTCCTATATTTTTGCCATAAAACGAAAAAGTTTTATACATTTATTAGTTCAAATACGTTTTACTTTTGCAAATTTAATGATCTTGTATAATAATCATACTTTGAATTCATATCAAAGCTAAAGCACAAAGTTTTGTAATAATAGGTTAATTATTGTGAATAAAATCATTATAATTCTGTAAAAAGGCACTGGGATTGTGCTTGTTGAAGTTAATAAATTGGCAAAAATATCTTTATTTTTTATATATACTATACCCCTATAGAGATAACGATAACCTTATTGCATATATAACTCTTTTTCAAACTTTCATATTTTTATACAAATTTAGTTATCGACTTTCTGAAATTTTTCATGCACTATTGTTAAGTTTTGAGTTAAAGTAGTACGTAGTAGACTCTTATACTTCGGTGAATATACGACCGAAACATTAACTTGCATTACTGAATCACGTTTAAACACCGGCCATAATTTATGGCTACTATTGAAATTTTTCTTAGATAAATTGCAATTGCGAATTTTTGGCCCTTCCAGGATTTGAAACCGTGACCTGAAGGTCTAAGTCACTATCAATGCAGCAGTTTGTATACATTTACATTCAGCATATCATTACTGATTTTTAGTGATAAAGGATACTTTGTCATTATGTTAGTGAAGTTTTAATGTCCTACCAAAAATATACACATATATCCAAATATATAATAGTCAATGATGGCATATATAAATAACTTTCGTGACATCAGAGTTCAATAGTAGAAAAACTGAAAAACAATACGTGTAGATAAAAACTGGTACTTGTAACATAACAGCAATCACGCATCCCGAATGAAATAAACACATAGTAAGAGGTATTAGGGATTAGAATTTCTACTAGTTTAGTATTATCTTTTGAAGCCCCTAACACGACAGACGGGAAGAATTACTACATCTGTTTATGATTCATTTTCTTTAAAGGTGAGAAGATGACGTCGGTGTGTGCGTTTTTTTCAGAGCCCCACAAATTCACAATCCGCCCATGTGCACACCGATTCGGAACTCGGGAATCGAATTGGAATATCTCCATTTATTATAACGGTTATCATATGTGATCTGGTTTGATAAAAAAGGAACTGTGCAATGTAGTTCATAGTCTTTCCGGCCGCAAGGAGGTTAATTGATTGATGTTCCGACGATTCGCACGACCCTTTTCGGATTTAGATACTTAAGAATGGATCTCCCTCTCTGCATTTATATACTCATTATTTTATTTTAATGAGTAGGCGAGTTTTTAATACCGTGGCAATTTGAGTGCATCTACACATTCTATCAAGTGTCACATAAAAAATTGGGATTGGAATTAGAAATACGTCGCCTGAATTTGGTGATACTGATTATGTATCTTGGGAGACCTTGATTGGAACCCCTCCATGTAATCTTTTCTGCCGGAGTTGCATCTAAGTGTATAAAAAAAATATAATTTTATGTAGGTATTGTATTAAAATTCGTTAGAGGAAACGTACATTAATTTTGTATTTTTTGAATTTTACAATCGAGGTAATTGTTTTATAACACTATTAATTAATATTTACTACATGATAAATGTTTAAATGATATTAATCCTCTATACTATAAGTTAGGTCCAGCGACATCCATGACAACATCGAACATCGATTACAGTACGAGAACTACCCCTCCTGGCTCCTACTTCGATTTGAATTCGAGATTGAACCTGAAAAAATTGGATTGGATTTTTAGGTCACGCTTCATCACGTGATATAGATCAAAAGATATTTTTGTAGTATGGTTATCATTTGACGGTTGACCACTCAAAACGCTGTCTGACAACTGCATCCTTATTTGTCACTTTGACAATTTTCATATAAATAATATAATAATTAGTACATCATCTGAAACTGAATCTAAACGTAAACCGAAGATATTTTTCAATTTAATAGTATTAAAATGATAAGGATATTAAATGTGAAAAGATTTCCCTAGATTAGAAAATTTATTAAAATACGTAACTTCTTAATTCCGTAATATTTTTTTTACTATCAAAGAAAACATTCATTAATTATTGGTCCAAAATGAACTCGATGGACGTCTGCACCGAAATTGAAAATGATGAGTTTTACAGTAAATTTCTTGAAGAATGTGTTAGACCAATAACTGGCGAGAATATCTCAGTATCGGAGCAAGTCACAAGGCTCAGTGAAGGAATTAATAAGCTCACAAAAAGTTTGGAATGTCAAGTTTTAGCGAAACATAATGATTTACTAACGCAGGCGAGTCATATATCTGATTTAGAAAATATGCTAGATGCAGTAAAAATACAAGAAGAATCACTACTACGTGGCACAGAAGGCCTTGCTGAGGGGGTTTACGCGTCATACGAGTCGCTGGACAACCAAACACGTATGCTCGAACGAGTTCAAACTACGTGCAACTTACTAAGACATGCTTTGAAAATCTTATCTTTGTGGAAAAAATTATGTTCTATTAACGAAAATCCTGCCAAGAAAGCCATGCTTCTCTTTGAATTAAACGAATTATTTGGTGATTATGATTTTGAAGGCATACATTTACTTGATGATGTATTGAAAGAAGTACAGAAGCAGCGAGTGGACCTTCTAAACAATTCCACGAACATGCTTCAAACAAGCCTTCTTAATGGAGACAAAACAAATTTATTGCAATGTTTTAAAGTCTTTCACAATTTGCAGTGCACAGGTGAACAAATTGCTAATACAGTAACAAATATTTTAAAAGAGTTACAGAAAGAAATTAATGCTGCTTTAAATGTTCAAATGGTATCAATTGAGGTAAAAAAATCAAGTTCTGGACGCATAGCACCTGGTAAAGCCAATATAATGAATGCACAGGATTTTAAAATAAAACTTTGGGACAATATTGAAAAGCTTTTTAAAGGTGAAATATATAAAAGTTGCATTAAAGTTGTAATGTTACAAAATGTAGTAAGTGAGCTACATGCTATTGGTAACTTTAGAAATATTGCAAAGAATTTCTGGAATGAGCTTTGTTTGTTATTTAGTGTTGAATTAGAAAAAAGTCCATCAAATGTAAGTCAATCTATTGAAATAGATTTTGCAAAGTTATTAAAATGTTTTAATGATTTGCTTTCAAAACTTAAATGTAAAAATTTAGAAATGAATCGTTCCTATTTCACAAAATGGGAGAATTCCTTCTTATCAAAATCACTAGCAAAACTGTTGGAACCAGTGAGAAGTATGTGGCATCTAAATCAAGTTCCTAATATGGATCAAATAGACAATGCTGTTAGAGTGATAGCAGAAGCTTTGAGTATTTCATTAGGAGATAAACAGTTAAGCATAAGTCTAGCTTACAGTGTAGCTAAGAGCATAAAACAAATGCATATGGAAACTGAGCAGCGACTTTCTATGGATAGTGATGTTGCTCAAATAATTGAACCTCCTACTAGTGCACAGCAGAAAAATGCTGATTTATGTAATGCCCTATATTATTTTACATCACAGATTAAAAGAGTGCTTGTGAATATGAATGCAATGCTCCCACCAGAGAGTGTTCAAATAGTTCAAAACAGCCTAAAAGATATATCTAGCTTACCTATTCTCGAGCTATTTGCAGAATCAATAAGAAACTCTCTTTTCATTATTCTAATGACTTTGCATGAAGAACAGGATTTTGAAAGAAATGAGGATCCAAACAACAAAACCTTATCATGCTCTCCATATATGAAAGAGTTACAACAATTTGTCTCACGTTGCAAAGATATTTACTTGTCTATGTTCCAAGATAAGTATGCTTTAAATGAGTGCAGTGTGACAATTTCAAAAGCATGTATTGAGAGGTTTGTTCACCATGTATGTAATGTTCGGCCATTGAGTGCATATGGTCGAGCCAAACTCCAAGTAGACTGTAAACAGATAGAGGCCTCATTATCCCCATTGATCAGTGATGTAATTGAATTGGGTGACCATTATCGTCAGTTAAAAGCCTTACAATTACTATTAGATAAAACACCACAAGATATAGCAAAGAGTCAGTATGAAGGAGCATCTTTACCATATTCTTTGGTAATGATGTTTTTGTTTTCACATGCTGGAACACAGCTCGTATCTCCCCATGTCTGTGCAGGTTGGAATATTCAAAAGCTTATGCAGTGGTTAGAAACCCATAAGAATGAAAGGGATAGGCTTGAGTTTGTAGCAGGAGCACTACAAAGATATCAAAATCACATAAGACAAAATCAAATAGCTACATATGATGGTGTGTATCCTATACTATTACAACTGTTAGAAGATGGAAGAAAACATTTGAAAAAATAATAGAATTAAAATAAACATGAAAATTACACCCTAATTGTTATATTTTAAAAAGTTATTTATGTCAAGGCTTATTAAATGCTAAATAAAAATCTTTTAAAATACTTTTATTTATTTTAAAAAGTAACTTAATTATTTCTTTATCATCTTTTAAAGAAATGTGACTGCTTCTTCATCTTGGGGACTTACATTTTTATGGTCATCACTCTAAAAGAAAAAAATATAAGACATTTATCTATTAGTTCTTTTACATACATTTGCTCTTATTTTGAATTTGCCATGAAGATATTTTGTAAGTATGTAATATTAAAATTTACACAGATTTCAATTTTAAGAAACATGTAGGTAATACAAATATTCATCAATACATACAGCAAGATTTAAGAATTGTACAAGTACAGTGTAAGGTAAATACAAACTACATTTCATATTTATATAACCATATTTTATTTCATAACAATTATAATATATATACCATTCAAAGTACAACTATAATACCTCTAGATACCAACAAATGCTTTTTTACAGTCTAAGAATTTTACACTTTTTCTCCTTAACTAATCTCATTCATTAACTTTAGTAAGATTACTTTTATTTAGCAATTTTCCAAAAGAATTGCTTTACTATTTTACTTGTGATAAATTACCTGCTTGCTTGCTCACCAGGTTTTATTCCCATTTATTATCTTATAGATAATAATAACTATAGATTTCTTCTATGCATTTAATAAATCCGTACAGTCCGTACATTTAGAAGTAAAGTTTAGATTAGCCGTTTATTTTTGTCCCACGCGTATCCTGTTTTTATAAATTCCAGAATAACTACAATACTAGCACAAAATCAGACCTGCTCAAAGGCTATGTTGAAGACCTCTGGATAGTCATTTACAAAGTGTATTTCAATGTCTTTCTTGATAAAATCTGGAAGGTCATCGTAGTCTCGACGGTTTTCCTCTGGTAGTATTACACAAGTAACGCCTACACGCTTTGCCTGAAATTATATTCAAATTACAACACTGGAACATATCACATATAGTATTAAAATTTTTACTCCCTCCTGCAGATGGTTGTCACACATTTATACACATAAATATGGTTTATTAAGCACTTAAAATAGTATGTTAATAAAACAACTATTTACCGCAATAATTTTTTCTTTTATTCCACCAACTGGCAGTACTCGGCCTGTAAGAGAAATCTCCCCTGTCATAGCCAGCTGTGATTTGACAGATTTATTAAGGGCCAGGGATAGAAGTGCCGTAGTGATGGTTACGCCCGCTGAAGGTCCGTCTTTTGGTGTCGCACCTTCTGGCACGTGGAGGTGTAGATGGCTAAAACAAAATCTTTGTTTAAAAATGTAACTAATATTTGACAGTATGCGCAAAAATAACTTAAAAATTATCGTTTATTTTATATGTCAGTCACGTGACACAAATACGGATTAGTTGAATCGACTATAAATGATATTTTATCCATTAATTACATTGTACATAGTCTGTTTTTTATCAAAGTTAAGAATAATAATTAACATGGAATAAATCATTTTTCGAGGGCCATTTATTTAAAATATCGCTTCAACTCAGCATGCCGCAACGCAGGATGCCGCAGGGTACTGCTTATAAATATGTAAAAAAAAATTTAACCAACCTAGTATTCAAAAATGTATTGCCATTGTTGTGCTTGTCCAGATAATTTCTGGCGACAGTAAGGGCTATTCTTGCAGACTCTTTCATAACGTCTCCAAGGTGTCCAGTCAGCTCAAGAGACCCTGAACTGGCTTTCTCTTCATGGTGCTTATTGCGGAGTGCTGTTTCTATGTAAAGAGTGCTGCCACCTGCAAAAGTAGATAGTAACCTTTTATGAAAAAGGATTGGTATGAATCAATATGTTGAAGCCACTTGATAAGCTTCTTTCTTGTAAGGGTAAATGTTTGTACGCGTATTGATGCATTTATTTAATTTGCTTTTAATTATGTAAGAAACAATTTCCTAACCAATATTTCTTCTATGTATAAAAAGCTTGCAATAGTTAAATGCCATTGTGATTGAGGAAATTAATCAATAAAATGTGATATGGGCATACACAGACAAGAGTGTGAACTGTTATCATACAGTTTACTTAATATTTTGTATTATTTAAATAACCATATATGTATAAACATTCCAATAAGAATCTTACATTTTTTTAATTACATCCACAATAGTTCTCAAAAACACGCCATTCAGGGTATGACGTCATCCTAATGTTAGTAGCCCCAGAATCTAGCTACATTGTTATTATTTCTTCTGTACAAATATACATTTTCCGTTAACTTACCCATTGCGGTCCAAGCCAATCCCATGATGACGCCAGGGGGCGTGATATCATACATTCGATCATGTTTAAAGGTAGGTTTCCCAACCAAATCCGATAAATTTTCATCTGTCACTGTCAACTTATCTGCCTCCTGTTTAACTATCTTGAAAGCAACTTTCCGGGCGATCTGTAAAAAGATATTATTTGTAAAGAAACGTATTCGTGCGTGTTCGTTTCTATAATATCACAATCTTTTTAATATATGTACAATTTTTCATAAGTTGGAACAACACATAGATTTCACACACAAACTATCCAGTTTACTATACGAATGCCACAAACTAAGTTCTTGCTTCCGTTAAAGTCTCAACTACGATCATGGAACGATAAGATATTTTATAAAATTTTCAACAATTTATTCAAGCCATTTTGAATACCTTTTGCGTAATAAATATTAAATAATAATAAATTATTTAATATTATAATATATAATATTAGCTATTCAAAGGGGGAACGCTGCTAGTATCTTCGGAACCTTGCCTAAAGGGACTCCTTTTAATAATATTTTTTAATAATTAAATTTTAAGGTTAGCTATTAGATATATTTTTATGTATTAGGTATGTTATTTGTTTTAATTATTATTATATAACTTAAATTAATTAGCTTGAATGCATAATTTAAACCTAATTCTCTAATAATGTATAATAAATTAGTTATTTCCTTACATTAAAAAAATATTATTTATTTATTAACGTTATTAATATGAATAATTTTATAATATACCTTTTCAATATGCTTCTGTAGATTTCGAACACCACTTTCTCGGCAGTAAGATTTAATAAGAGTGTGCAGAGCTTCCGAGGTCAGGTCTAACTGGTCGTTATTAAGACCGCAGTTCTTTTGTGCTGTCGGAACCAGATATTGTTGTGCTATTGCCAACTTCTCTTCTGCCACATAACCTGTAATTATAAATAGGTTCCTTAATATATATTTTTTAAGTTGAACGCGCTAATCAGGAACTTGTATAAAATTAATTTTTTTGAGACATATTTCTAAAGATATTTGATTCGATAAATATTTTCTCATCAGACTAACTGAAATGTACTACTTCTATCCAATTGTGTTTACGCTGTCCAGAAAAGAGACAGAAGTCAGAGTCTTAATAAACCACTTACCAGACATATCAATTAGTTCCATCCTATCTTTCAGCGGTTCTGGTATCATATCAACGACATTGGCAGTGCAAATGAAAAGGACCTTCGATAAATCTACCGGAACATCCAAGTAGTGGTCCAAGAAATTCGCATTCTGCTCAGGATCCAAAAGTTCAAGAAGAGCTGATGATGGGTCCCCGTGAACGCCTCTAAAATTAAGAATTAGCTATTATTTTGACAACATCATATTATCAATTTTACAACATTTCATATCATGCTGAATATCTCGTTTTGATTGTACCAAATTCTGTGCATATGTTTGTACACAAGAACGAACGAGAGAATAAACCCATAACCTAAGTCTAATTAGGTAATTATCCGCGGCACTAAGATCTAGCGGTGACCGTAAATAATAATTTATATATTTAAGTGCATATGTTTTAGTTATATATAGTACTAAATATTATATTACTAGGTTTAGTTAGTGCGCAGTTAGTTGATGCGCAGACGTCGAAATTATTAGTTCGCGCAATTAAAATAGAATATTTATATGTAAAAGATAACTTAATTTCAACTCACTTGCCAATCTTGTCCACCTCATCAATTAGAACCAATGGGTTCTCGGTGCCGGTTTTCTTCAGACACTGAACCAGTTTCCCTGGCATCGCACCCACATACGTCCTCCTATGACCCTTAATCTCGGCCACATCCGTCATTCCACCCACAGAAAACCTAAAGTATTGACGATTAAGCGCACGCGCAATCGACCGAGCTGGAAAAAATTATACGTAAATTTATACCTAAAGATAACTTGAGTAGTATTATCTTGTTAATTCCGTGTCCTTTTTTTTGTACTTTTTTGTATTTACTTTAGCATAGGTTCTATTTTTTTTATTCTCATACAGGAATCGATTATTAGGTATAGCACCGCCCGTTGCATCCTTTAAATTTTTTTTATTTAATGGAACAAAGGGTGAATAAATAAATAAAGCTGAAATTTTGGAGGAAGCATGGTAAACATTTCCTTCAACCTAAAGGGATGATTTTAGACTAGTCTAACTGACTGGCTTGAAGGCCCCAGTGGCTCAGTTCGAGAATTTGTATATTATCTCCTTGGAGGCTGGAATAACTTCCTCTTTTCATCTCATCTTTTAGTGAGGAGGTTACGGTTACCTCCGTACAGGAGGTTAGCTGTCACTAAAAGAAAAAAAAATGTATGGAGAGGCTATAACAGGAGGTTAGCCATCTCTCTCTCTTCAAGCCTGTTATGGACTTTATGCCAATATGCTATATACCACTCGTTCGTACGGTGAAGGACAATTTAGACCCAAAAAGTCAGAAAGTTGACACCTTAAATATTAGAAAACAAAAGTGATCAGGAAACAGATACACATTCGAATTAGGGACCTTCAAGAAAAGAGCGTATAAATTCTTAAAAGGCCGGCAACGCACTCTCAACGCACCTCTAGCATCGAGAGTGTGTCAGTCATGGGCGGCGGTATCACTCAACATACGTTTGCCCCCTGTTCTATAAAAACATATCCAGGCCCACAAAAAAAAATACTACGTACCTATACTAGTCTTTCCAACACCTGGCGGTCCATGGAAGCACAATATTTTCCCCTGAGTGCTGCCTTTGAGCTGCGATACAGCAATGAACTCTAAAATTCGCTTCTTGATATCCTCCATGCCGTAGTGGTCTTCATCTAAAATAATCTGTGCGTCTTCCAGCTTCAGATTTTCCTCTGACGTAATGCCCCACGGGAGAGATGTCAGCCAATCGAGGTAGCAACGGGTAACACTGAAATTTTTTATATATAAGTGGGCGAAAACTTTTTTTATTAAAGTTAAAAATAATTTAACTACTGTACGTTACGTTAATTCAGTAGCGATGTTATATGTTATAGAATAATGTAAAATCTATAGTTGCAATATTTGTGAATATATGAGCACCATGTATTTTATTTTAAGATGGATTTTTTTTTTAATTCTAGGTACAAAGGTACATGGGTACACATATAATTATCAAATCAAACAATACAAAATTTTGTAAAAACTATTTTAAAAGAGTATAGGGTTTCAGTATTTATATCATAGTTACCAATATAATAAAATCAATTTTGATTTGATAGCATATCTCATAAAACTAGTAACATTTTACAATGAATGAATCTGTAGTCTGTAAATCAACTAAGCAAACCTTTTAAAAAATTACATTGCAATTATATGTATTACTAAAATTTTTCATTGATGCTCCATACCTAGCGACATGTTTGCTTATTTGTTTTTACCGTATATGTCACTGGGAAATGTAGTTATATATTTGTGAATTTTATGTCAGAGTTAATCTAGTACAAACATAAAACAAATCCTTCCTCTTTATAATACTGGTGTAGATTAAAACTCACTTGAATTCAGAACTGTGGCTCTCCAAGAAGTTAAGTTTGTTCAGCTCTTCATCGATTACAATTTGCACAGCCTCTGGTACACTCTTCTCCGCTAATCTCTCTCTGCATTTCTCGCCTATTGCATCTTTATCATCTTTTTCGAGACCCAACTCCTTTTTTATTACCTAAAATATTTAATATATTATAAATCAAATCTGTAATAATTATAAAACGGCTGGAGCAATTTAAAAGGTTACAAACTGAAACTGCTGTTATTCGAATAGTATATAGAATTGATATATAAATAAAACTTTTTAATAGATAAAGTTACAATAGCTTTTAATACTCTCATAAGCCAAAGACTAGGACTAGGCGAATAGTAGATTAAAGTATTGTGTAAGCACAAACCTTCAACTGCTCATGAAGTATGTATTTCCTGTGTTGTTGCTTGACTTTTTCTTCAACCTCTTTGCCAATCTTTTGTTGTAATTTAGACAACTCATACTCCTTCTTCAGTAGAGATAGGGACATCATAAGTCTCTTGGGAATCTAAAAGTGTTTTACAATCAAGATAGATTCTTGAATTTTAAGACCTCCAACGAAATCAGAGACTGTTAAGATAATATTTCAGAGAAGTAAGTAAAAAAAATTGTGATTAAAAACTAATAGTAGTGAAACATAAACATCAGTATAAATATATTAAAATTCTGCTAAAACAAATATCGCAGATCTGTACATACATCCATTTCTTCCAGCACAGCCTGTAGTTCCGCTGGTTCTGCCCCAGTGAGGGCAGCTCCCAAATCACTCAAATACACCGGATTATCCACCACTCTCTGACCTTGAGCTAACATGTGATGTAATGACTCTCTGTAATATATCATACCCATATAAAAACTGACTAAAGCTAACTGTAAATTAAAAGATAAATCTTCACCAATAGTTATTTTTATATGAAGGCTACCGCAGAACAATATTAATAAAACACATACCAAAAATAATAACGAACAAAGACTAACTCAGTAAATCAAACATGAGAGTTCTAAGCTTACCTATACAAAGGATTCAAGTTAATAATATCCCGTATAGTCTTAATCACTTCTTGTGTTAATGCTTTAACTTCTTCGTTATGCTTAAATTTCTCGTGCATGACATTCTCAACTTTAACCATTATAACTTGATCAGGTGGCAGTTTTTTGGTCTCCTTTACCTCTTTTTCATCAGGCTTTTTTCGAGAATTTCTATACTTTCTACGTCGTCTTTCAGCATCTGTCTCTTCACGGGTAACGTTAAATTCCGTATTAAATATAGGAAACTTAAGCTTCATTTCTGAAATGACACGCATTTCGGAAATGAAACCAAAGTGTAATTATTATATAATTAGTTTCATCTCATTCTGTACAACATTTTAAAAGTAAGAATAATAAATTTCTAGATTAATTTTAACTTTTGATACTAAACATTATAATATAATTTAACATGCAGAAATCCTCTGAGCAGTGAAGTCGCTCCATAAAGCCTGTGTAGTGCCCAAAGGACTTCTGTACTTCTGGAATGAGCTAGGATGGCAAAATTAGCCAGTACCAGTACTTTATGCACAACAGACCAATTTGAATTACAAGTCTAAATGCGGAAACTGAGTCCACCAACCTTAACTTTAAATAAATCAGTGGCGCTACAACCTCTTTAGGTCTTGGCTTCAGATTTTTGAGTCTATTTCATAATCATTTTTAAATCTAATAGGCAAGTAAGTAATCAGCCTAAAGTGCCTGACACACGTCGTCGACTTTTTGACTCTAAGACATGTTGGTTTCCTCACGATGTTTTCCTTCATTGTTCGAGCAAATGTTAAATACGCACATAGAAAGACAGTCCATTGGCACAGCCGGGGATCGAGCCTACAAGCTCAGGTATGAGAGTCGCATGCTGGAGCCCCTGGGGCAACACTGCTCTAACTACTACACTAACCTAAACATTATAATAATTCTCCAAGCTTCAAGATAATTTGATAAATCTATAAAATGCTTACCAGCTGGCCCAGTTTCAATTTCATCTTCAATAAAATGTCCAGTAATTTTAATTCTGCGATGTGCCATGACAACAAGCCTCAACTTAAAGTCCATATCCTGCATTTCATGTATTTGTGCAAACACTCCGACTTGATGCAAGTCATCCAAATTTGATACCACATCAGTTTTATCATCCTCTTTCTTACGCAGAAAGATACCTATGTAGGGTTGGTTCAATTTCACTTTACGTCGAATAAGGTCTATTAGAGCTGGGTTTGAAATCTGCAATAAATTTAACACACATAAAAGTTAAAAAACTATATTTATTGTATAATTAACCTACAACACATGAGAGAAAGAAAAAGAAACCCTCAGTCTGAAGAATCTACTTTAAAAGTTATATATTAAGTGAAGGAGAACAAGAGAAATACAAATAAGTGATTAAAATAAAAGTAATTTCAATAATCATTAGCATACATAATATCTTAAATTTTGTTTTATTTCTAATATGTGAATACATATTTTATCATACCTTTTTAATCTTCACTAACACATATTAGCATTCTTAAACTTATTATGTTAAATATACATATTTCTCAATCCTTCAATTTAAATTATATTATTTTTTACATTTAAATCAAAATTTACTTTAATACATATATATAAAAAAACAAACCTCTATCAACTTAATAAATCTAGGGAAAACTGGGTTTCTATTAATAGCTATAACAGGCACTTGTGGCCACACTTCTGGGACTGCCACAGTTGCTGGAAGTTGACTTGAAAATAGAGGGGTTTCTTCTTTAACTTCTTCAATTTCTTCTTCTTCAGGTTCATTTTTGTTACCAGTTGAATACTGTTTAACTTGTATAGTCTAAAACAAGAAGATAACAATATGAGAAGAACTTTAAACAAGAAACATTTTTTTTCAACCTGATTTTTTGAGTAAAGTAATTGTTTGATACTTATAATATTTGAAATAAAATTCAACGATTTAATAAACTTGAAGCTGAATTAATGAAGGCGTCTGAGCAATCTTATAAAAAAAAACTTCAAGTTTTTTAAAGGTTTATTTACAAAAAGAACTAATAAAACTGAGTCTTACCTGAGGAAAAGTAATAAAACCCTTTAAGCTACTGGTTGCTCGAGAGTCTTTTAGTCCATTACTGTATACGTTTTTTAAAAATCCCGGTTTACACTGTAATTGTGATGCAATTTTAGTTACATTGCGAGTCAAACGTACTGAATATTTTATACTGGGATTTAATAATATAGTATTTCGCATTAAATAACTGGCCGTGTGCATTGTTAATTTGCTTTTTATATAGGGTCTAAATCGATAAAATACACATTCATTTAAAATACTTTTATTTCTTTTATTTGAAGCTCTGATAAGTGATAGGTTATATTTCCAGATTCTTCAAAATTTTTATATTGAAAACACTAAACAGAGACAGTGAACTTAGAGTTTAAAATGCCAATTGTCAGTCTTTAACGGTCATATATTATTTTAGTTTTAAATGTAAAGGTGGGTCCACATTTGTAGCATGTTGACGTATTACGATCTGTCGTATCGTATCTACTATTTGTATCATAAATATGGACGGTCATTTTGTCCATGTCGTATATTTAAGGCGAATCTTGTAAAAAAACACGTCCATACTTAGCAAATGCTGTATCATGTCTGTGTATCGGCTTTTGCTTTACAAATATAGACGCTCACTTTTCTTCCGATCTTTTCCTGATACGCGTGTCTTTCAGTGGCCTTTCCCTTCTCGTACGGTTCAGTCATGTCTTCGTTCTCAAACGGTTTAGCCATGTCAGCAAATGCTGACAATTTGGCGGTGACTTGCGCCTGTTATATTATCAATAATAGTATTTCACAACTTGATAAGTTTTATAAAACTTTCGTTTTCCCAGCTCATCTTGTTCCTTTTTCACTGCGACTAACAATTGCTATACTTCGTTCAACAATGTTTATGAAATTGCATTCACATTTAAACTTAGTCGATACGACATGTATTCCCTTTGATGATCGCGAAAAAACCGACAATGGATGGTTCGCCGTGTATCAAGTATCGTATCGCGATACAGTATCGTGATACAGTATCAAAATACGTCCATACCACCGATCGTGATACGCGTATCGGATACGAGGTGTATCAAGACACGCGGTTAGTGCGGATCGGGCCGTATCAGACACGGCGTGTATCATTAACGAGTATCATGTTGCGTCCAAACTAGCGATCATGATACGCGCCGAAGCCACGCAACAAGGATACGATACACCGAAATGATACAAATGTGGACCCGGCTTAAGGTTAGTGCTCCTATTTGTTACTGCTGTATCTGTGAGATTGGATTAGTTAGATCGTAGATGTCTATTCTCTGTGGAGTTGTGGATATCTCATATCTGTGCTATTCAATAATGATTTCATAGGATTTGGCCTAAAGGCCTAGATACCAGTAACCAGGCCATAAACTCCAAAAAAAAGGTTTTGTTCTATGATGTTATTATTTTCATGTTGAAAACTATGATTAAACTTTAAAAGTATTTTAAGAAATAGTAAGTGATAATGTTAAACAAATAATGTTTTTTAAATGCATAAACTCCTTTCGATATTTTGAGGGTTACGTTAAGGTTACTAATGCTGAACAATAAAGTAACCCTAAAACAATGGGATGTTTACTATCTGCTTATTTACTATTTGATTACAGAGGATTATGAAAATGGAGACATCAAATATTATAGGAAAACAAAGTATAATTGAAGGCCAAGCAGAAATACGCGTTTCTTCTGAAAAGGTCTTTTATAACCCAGTTCAGGAGTTTAACAGAGACTTGAGTATAGCCGTGCTATCCGTTTTTATAAACGATTATAGAAAAGAAAAAGCTTTTAATAAGTGTGGAAAACTTAAAACTGAGGGAATAGAGTATGAAGACAGTAATGATGTATGTGTAAATAAGGTGTTAACTTATATTACAAGATTGATGATAAATGCTTGTTTCAATTCAGTATGAAATAAAAATAAAATTTTCTTTAAAAATCAACATGTTAACATGAATATAATCTTTGGATTAATTACATTCTTCCTTAAGAGATTATTGCATTAACCCACTTTTTTTTAATTCATATATTTTCTTTAGATTCCAGTTACAATTCTAGAAGCATTATCAGCTACAGGTCTCCGAAGCATCAGATATGCAAAAGAGGTATCTAATGTCACTAAGATCATAGCAAATGATTTGTCAGAGCAAGCTGTAGAGACTATAAAGGACAACGTTGTGTATAACAGTGTAGATAATATTATTGAAACAAGTCATGATGATGCTTGGTAAGAAGTAAACAATTTTTAATAGTTTTTGATTAATTTTTGATCCAAACTTTCTATGAATCTAGTCAGTAAATTACTTTCTGATATTTTTTATTGTTTTGATGATGACAACTAAGAAAAGTAATAAAATAACACAGCTTATATATTTGACAAATCTATACTATAAATCTAAACTAAAAAGTTTCAAGTACTAACCACTAACAATATTATATTATAAATTTTCAGCATGCTTATGTACAAACACAAACATCATTCAAAAAGATTTACAGCAATTGATCTGGATCCATATGGGTGCCCTTCCATATTTTTAGATTCAGCTGTACAGAGTGTACAAGATGGTGGGTTATTACTTGTGACTGCAACAGATATGGCTGTCTTGGCTGGAAACTCGCCAGAAACATGCTATGTTAAATATGGTGCTATTAGTCTAAAAACCAAGTGTTGTCATGAAATGGTAAATTATACATTTATATTGTAATTAAGTAAGTTATCGTACACAAATGGAGAAAATACTATAAAGTAAATACAATTTTCTATTTGTATAATACGCCTTCATGCAAACATCTATATCATTAATCAGGAGAGCTAGTATTGATGAATAAATACAACCAAGGAGTGGAATTCTACATTTATTTTAAATATAATATTTCCAGGCTTTAAGGATATTACTTCAAAGTATAGAGCACCATGCAAACAGATACAGTAGGTTTATAGAACCTATACTGAGCATATCAGCTGATTTTTATATAAGAGTATTTGTCAAAATCTACTCTGGTGCATTTCATTGTAAGAAAACCACAAGGTAATTATAAAATATTTTATTTATGAACTACTCAACAATAATTGTGACTTATATTAACATAAATTACACAAACAATAATATTTATATCATATAAATAAGAATAGACAATAGTACTTGGTTAAAAATTTTAATTGAATCACCCATAAACTAGTATCAACATATAACTCTTTTCACAGCAAACTTTCAATGGTATACCAGTGTGTTGGTTGTGATCATTTAACATTGCAACCACTGGGTGCTTTTAAACCAAACCCAACTGAAAAAAATCCAGATCAAATGAAGAGTTTTCTGCCAAGTGTACCTCCAGTTGGTGAATTCTGTGTTCACTGCAATCAGAGACATCATGTGAGTAAATATGTAGTATTGTGTGTACCTGAACCTATACATGACTATTATTATCTAGAATGTATCCTATTACTTTGAATCTGTGTTAATGTGTTGATGCATGAGTCTGAGAACCATAGCATTGAGGGTTACCATGTATGAGTTTTCTAGTGACAAATATAAGATAATTTAAAAATTATGACAAAAATACTCTTTACAGCTAGGTGGTCCCATCTGGTCAGCACCAATACATAATGTTGATTTTGTTTCTCGTGTTCTAAACCATGTTGAAGAAAACTCTCATAAGTTTGGTACAGCTAAGAGGATTCAAGGCATATTGTCTATGGTGCAGGAGGAATTACAGGACACACCTTTATATTATATCTTGGATAAACTTTTTGGGAGAGTACATTTGGAGACCATGCCTATGTTGAGAATGAGGTAATTTTTTTTTTCAGCATTATGTTTGTTTTGGGGGCAAATCATCTTCGAAAAGAAAAAAAAGAATTGTTTTGTAACAAATTTGTTATAAAATAATTATTAAGTTCTAGTATTTATTTCAAAATATGAGTACTTAAATCAAAGTTAAAGAACAAGTATTTTTTATAGGTCTGCCATACTAAATGCTGGATACCAAGTTTCATTTTCGCATGCAGCTAAATTATCAATAAAGACTAATGCGCCCGCACACTTCATATGGGACATTATCAGAACTTGGGAGAAGACTCACCCTGTTAAAGCATCTAAGTAAATATCGCCTTTCAAATATCAACTGATTGTTATGACCACTATAAAAAGTGTATATTTTTTTAAATTTTAAATAGAAATAATTTATCTAAAAATTGATATTAAAACAGATCAGGTATATTAAAAACAATTATTGAAAATGTGTTTAACCATTACTAAAAAGTACTATTTTATTAATCTTGTCTAATTTTTTTTTATTTACAACAAATTTTAAATAAATCTTTATTTCTGTGCAGATTGGAATCAGATACAACAGCCAAATACATTTTAACTCAAAATATAAAGAACACAGTAGATTTAACCGAGAGAACTGATGCTAATCCATCAAGTAGACGTAATGGTGCTTTACGATTCCAGTTTAATCCTACGAGATATTGGGGACCTGGATCTAGAGCCTCTATAAAGTAAGTTCTCATTTTGAAAAATTATAATCATTTTTGAAGAGATAATGTTTTTCATAGGTGTATAGGGTAATACAAATTTTATAAAAAAAAATAATGTATACACTGCATGACTGAGATAACACAAATTACCTTATTTATTATAATGATCAATGCATCATATAATTTATTATATATTTTATTTTATATGAGTAGATAATAATTGTTAACTGTGTGTATATTTATGTTTGTATGAATGTGTATTCGGTTTTTGGCTTTTTTATATTGTAATTATTGTTAAGATATTGTGTAATAAATAGCTACAGGTGAGGTGATGAGCAAAAAAAGTTAAAATCACATATATTATTATTATTTATTACATCCAAATTTGATATTTGATTATTTTAAATATATTTTTTTAAATTTTAATCTAATTTATTGCCATCTATTTAGACCATATAGACGTTGCACGATGTTAATTTGGCTGTATTTAGATATAATTTAATCCAGTTAAAAGGGCATTAAGTGACAACAACCGTTAGTTTTTTTTATTACATACATTTACATACGAGTGTTAAGTGTGAGATTATTTTTGTGACTGAAGGTTTTTTATTTACCTCACGCACCTTATTTCAAGGCTTAATGGATAAAGTACATAACTTCAAACCGGCAATGTTAGGTACGATACCTGGCGATGAAGGAACGTTTATGTTTTACATTATAAATCTATAATACAAAAATGATTTGAAAAATTAAATAAGCGCATATCATTAATTACCTATTTTACCAATTCTTTTTTTTTAAGTCCAAGGATGATTCCTACGGCGAGAATAATTCGAATAAATTCTGGGAATCCCTAAAAACAGCCCTTTTCTTTTTTCCATAAAATCGTTTTCTACCTCAAATATAGAGTCAAACTAAACTTTACTGCTATTATGTGTAATAAAGTTAATATTAAATGATCATTTGGTTAATAACCTGACTATCTCAATGTTATGTCTTTGAGGCACACAATTTTTAAATATTTGTCACTTAGGTTCTTCTAGAAAATAGTCTAAAGGGATAGCCCAATAGACTATTTTCCAATCAGGTTTTAACCCTAAGTTCGCATATTAGTTTGAAATCCTTTATACATCCCAGTCGGGGTTTTTTAGTGGGTCACAGAAGGGTGGCCAATGTAAGTAAATAAATAAAATGTTTGTGGAAGTGAAGATACTTTATTTTTTTTCATCCGGGCGGAACTCAGCTTCCTATCATCAGGGTAGCGGTTCTGGAGATTTTTTGCGCTGACTATAAAGTAGGTAGGAGCCAAACTGCCACATTCTTAATCTTTTTGACAGAACGAAGTCTGTCAGGCCCGTTAGTTAATAATAAAAGAAGGAATGATTATACCAGAAAATTTTGTACTTCATTGTCTACTTGCAGTAGCATCAATATCACGCTTTTGTGTTTACAGTGTTGGTGAAGAAAAGATGTCGAAGGCGGTTAAAAATCAAAACAAGAAAAGTAAAAAGCAGGAGAAACGAGAACATTCGCCACGTAGTGAAGACGACGGGGCGCGCAAAAAACAATATGTTGTAAAAGAATCTGTGCAGTAATAAATTATTGATTTTTTATATTGTATTAATATTTCCTGTGATCCTTTCCTTAAGGGCGGAAATCAGTCAGTATTGCCGTAAGGGAAGCGGTAATTCTAGTAAATATAATAATCATTAATTCAACCGCAAGTCGGTTTAAAAACTTAAATATTAAATATCACCCACAACTACCTAAATGCACAAATACAAGTATATCTGGATTGTGGCGCGGGTAGTCTCATGTCCAAAAAAAAATTCGTCAGTTTAAGCTAGTAAGCTGTATAAGATAATATGCTTTGATCTAAAACAGGATTATCAAATATACTCTATCAAATACTATTACAGTCTATCGCAGTAATTTACAGTTGATGTCACAATTGTTCTGTCAACAGTCAAACCGTATTAGCACACAAGACAAATAGTTGTATTTCATAATTTCATTTCCGCGTTTAAAATCATAAAACATTTAGACACAACACTGAGTCTTTAAAACAATTTATCAATTACGATAAGCATATCAATTTCTTAGGTATTACGTATAATTGCATTCTCATGTGTCGCACGCGCTGACTTGTTTATTGTGTAAATTGATTTTATGATCGTGTTAAAATACGCAAATTAATTACTTTTGCTGTTATAAATAAATATAATGTACCCTTCTTTGATAAGAGTTATTTCTGCAATTTTATTTATTAGTTGCCTCTTTTCTCAAACAAATGGCTTGGATAGAAAGGTAAACAACATTTATTGCTAAACCTAATTATGAAGGTCAAAACTCAAAACTGCCTTTGTTTCCAATTTTTTATACCTTTTATAATTCATATCACATCATTGACTCATTAAAAATCTAAAACAATTTTAAGCGTTTTTATATTCAATTATTAAGTAACTAATCTAATTTTATTGGCTTTATTATTCCAGATATCAGCTCATTTAAATCCAGGATGTCAAGGTTGTTCATCAAATACTACAACTCTAGTGTATATACGTGGTGAAGGAAAGTCTGATGTCTTACATCAGATTTGGGACTTTACTAAGCACCTGCCCACTGTGTTGCTCTCTGTTGGAAGCCTAAATACATCATTAAATATTCAGTGGGTTGAAAATAAACCCATATATTTTAATTGGACTGAGAAGCCATGGTATACTTTTGCAGCCACTATTGACAAAGTAAGTTTTAAAATTATTAGGTACAGCGTACAGTTCTCATGACTGTTTAGTTTGTCAAAAACATAATCATTGGTATGTAAATCATATGTTTAAGCATTAGAATATTTTCCCTTAATGGCAGATCTCCATGTTATATCTTAGTCAATTATTAACAATAACATAGGCTAGCACATCTTGCTAAAAAATTAAATACTCTGAATCTTTTGATTATTGTTGTAAATTTATATAAAGTAGCATTAAATATTCTAATACATATATTGATATTATAACCATTTAAAACTAAACAATATTGTAGATAACACATTCTATGTAACTTGATACATAATGAATCATAAACCATATGTGTTTATACAGTTGTTTGAATCATAAATACTGATAATGTTGCTGTTGGCCTATATGCATGTTATTTTCATCAAATAATAGAAAGGAGAAATAAATTATTCCATTGTCTATTAATGAACATTATATAAATCAATGTATTTTGTGTTTAAATTTTGAATAAACTAATAATTATGAATAAAACATTTAATTATTGTTAGCTTTGTGATGAAATATGCCAAATATTTATTGGTTCCATTGTACCTAAGGTAGGTACTAGTAAAATCATTTGTTAAATATAATTGAATAAATTATATATAAATATAATATAATAAATAAATAGATTATTTTCTGTATTATTATCAATATTCTCTGTTTATTTTTTCTAGTTATATGAATATGATGACATACATGACACTGGGTACATAAACCCTCAGTATCCTCAAAGGGAATACAGTCTTAGCCGAATTTCGTGGGAGCTTCAAGAGAGTATATTGACAAACAGTGAGGCTATGGTGCATGTGACAGGAAAAATTCATAACAGAAATAAAAATGATGCTGTAATTAGTATTAAGGTATTTTGTTTAACTTATTTGAAATTATTGAATTAAATTCTGAACAGATATATCAATATCACATTTTTAACATCTAATTTTATGGAATAATAATGTGTGACAAAGTCAAATACATAGGGATATTAGAAAATAAATTGAATAAAATGTTGTAGCTGGATCTTCTACCATTTAAAGACTATGCGGTGGAACTGCCCCACTTAATACATACAGCCAACTCAACACTTATAGATGTAAACTTGGTTAACCTAACAACCTCATTCAATGCCTCGAGATACGCGCTCCACTTTGTCTTAGCTAGTACAGACAACCCAACTGATACAATGCACTATATAATGCGCAAAAGTTTGGATGATGAACATACACCTGGAGTCTTTGAGGTAAGTCTAGATATTTTGTATTACAAATGTATTTGTATACTGCTGTCCATTAATTAACTTGTTACAGGTTCAAAAATTATTGTCATTAGCTTCTAATTTAAATGAATCTTATATATTATAATCAGCTCTAGCTAAGTAAATGATAACAACAATATAGTACATATTGTCTTTTATTAACATCAACAACAACTTTTACACATTTAAAGAAAAACACTTTTTAACGGATTGAAGTTATGTATTATTGTAAACTTATAATTATTTAAAAGTAATTTTAAATTTAACCGACTTTCGCGTGCTTAACAGCGTGCGTGGTCACCGTGACCATAATACATAACTTCATCGGGTTCATCCGTTAAAAAGTGTTTTTCTTTAAACAACAATATACTTCATTTGCATAATTGAAGTCAGAATGTTTAATTATTGTTGTTGTTATTGTTTATTTATTACGGTATTAATACATTAAATAAATTATAATCCTATTTATTATTTGCATTTTGTTTTAAGCAGATAAAAAATTTTCATTACAGATTATAGAAATAAAAACTCCATCGCTCTATGACAATGAGGAAGGTGGATACCTACAGTTTCGCCCTGTGAGCTACACGTCGCCAAAACGCAATGTTGCCAGTTCAACCATTGCGCACGTATCTCAATTTAACCGGTAATTACTGTATCAATAATATTATATATGTAAGGACATCAAGTAATATTTAAATTACATCCTGTTATAATGAATATTCAGAAAATTTTAAATATTCATTATATAGACCATATTATAATTATGACCGTGTTTACTTTAATCATATAAATTTATTGTCCAAGAACGAATGCACGAGTATATATTAGAGGGCCCATAATTTAAATTTTCGTTTTATACTATCATCAAGGGTGTTTACAACAATTTAGCAGTATATGGGTTGAATCAAAACAACTGTTTTGATTCAACTCCAAAAAATCCATAACTATGGAGACAGTTTTTAAGGGTCGTATTTGCTATAAAATACGCTTTTTTGTATAACCGTAAATTATGATTGTACCCTCGATAATTTTAAAAATTTTGTAAGGTTTTTTTAACATAGATCTAGTAACTGGTACTATTTCTGTTTTTAGTAGAAATCACTTATAAAGTAAATACTTTTTGATATTTTTTTTATAGAACGGGGCAAACGGGCAGGAGGCTCACCTGATGTTAAGTGATACCGCCGCCCATGGACACTCAATGCCAGAGGGCTCACGAGTGCGTTGTCGGCCTTTTATAAGATTTTTTTTAAATTGTAGTTAAAACCTATGTACATATTTCAGAACGATGATGCCGCGTGACAGCACGCTAAGCATATTCTTCAAAGAGTCCCAACAGATGATTCTAGTACAAGACATGTTTGTCTCGTTCGGTGAAAGTGGGGATGGATACTACAAACAACATAACTATACTGCTTGGTAAGTTATCTCTATTAATTATATTTGATCGTGTTATACAGCCATTTAGTTTCAAATACGCTGATGGAGCGTTGCTGCTGTATTTTATACAAACATATCTATAAATATATATATACTGTTCTATTTTACATTATACGGTAGATATTCACAAGCAATAATCAGGTAGATGAGCAACTATATACTCAGTTGACATAATCGGAAATACAGAGTTTGATTTCAGGAGAAATAATACTTTGGTCGAGTTGAAAGTAATAACTGATCACAAGTAAAATGATTAATTAAATGACCAAATTTAATCCTTCAATAAAATCTGCCTCATTCATTATTTAGGGGTAAAGGACTTTATCACCTATCTTTCTAAATAAATAATACGTAACCTGAATAATGAAATATGAGGACTTTCTTAAGCGTTATACAATTTATACCTAACTATACTGACAATCGCGATCCGTAAACCTTGATAAATTATATACCTAAACATTCCTCACGTATTGGTGTAAATCGCAATAAATTCCGTGCAGTAACTTTTGAGTTTATCGCGAGAGACTTGTTTACATATATGTCGAGAAACGTTGACGCTTTCGTAGGCATTATCAAGTACGACAAGTTTTCTCTAGAACTCAATCATATGTCAAGGTGTTAAGAAAGCGTTCATAAGAAACGATTTCGTTCGAACGTTTTCTCTCCAAATTTTCAAACCCGACTACCTCGAAGTGAAAGTTTTTTTAATTTTTTTGTGTTGTATATGTAGTATACAATAATAATTTGCTATATTTGTTTTAAATATTGTAGAATTGTTTGATGATTTGCTTTTTTTTTTAAAGAGTACCGAGAGTTTTTTACGCAGGCTTTTTCTCTCGGCCAACATCCTCTGTATTCTTTGCCGATATGTAAGGATGCCAACAGGTTCGAATTTAATGACGTGGAATAAGTGATACCATGATGATCTTATGTTCCAAAATAATCGTATTTTGTTTTTTTTTATATAGCGTTCAGAAAATCCAGATATTGCTAAATACTTGATTACAAACTTTACCTAATGATCCTAAAATCAAGTTTTTTATCAGGTCTTATACAATGGGCTATGGCACACCGCCCGAAGAAGGATTTTCTTTCTTCGTAATCCTCATTATTTCCATTGGCCTTGGAGTACCAATAGTGTTGGCCCTCTCTGGTGTTGCGTTTGTGCTGTTCCGGAGGTATAGGCAGACCAACACTCGTACGAGATTCACCAATGAGGACTGACTGAAGTATCAGTTTGTGGTGCTAGACATGGACGACGACGGTCTTTAGGCCGTGGTAAAATGATATTGTTTAATAGACTAATTTTATGACAAAACTATATTTCGTATAATAGATACATGCAGACATCTAATTAAAAATCATACAATTCATTAAACAAAATTTTAAAATAGATTTTTATTCCTAGTATTGAATACAGTTAGAATTTGCTTAACTTTTGGTAGTAGGCTGTATTATGTTAATGATGCGATGCAACGTAATCTATCTTTTTTGAGTTAAAAATCCTACAGCACGGTATGAATAAGTTTGTTTCTATGTCTATATATAAAAAATATGTAAGATAACCATGTATGTAATTTGTATTATGTTAAACCAAATCTATTTAATTAAGTAGGAAGTAAATTTGATAACTAGGGTTTAGATCATAGATAATAGACAATTTAAAAGTTATGGAAATATATTCATCTTCAGAATTATTAAGATATAATAAACATTAAGTATTGTAAACCTATTGTGATATAGAAAAATCTCTATTATGAAATCACATATTAAATAATGTTTCATACTATTTCCTTCTTAATTTTCTCTCTTCTCAAAACCTGGGTGTTGAATAGATGTCTTATCTTCACAATGGTTCAATTAACAAATAAATGCTGCATGTAGTAACTCCATGAAATATTATATCACACAAAATAAAAAAACAATATTATAGGGCCTAATGCTGTTAATTTTTTTAAGTATGATTGGCATAGTGATTATATGAATTATTTCGCAGTCATATTTGTGTTACATATAAAAAGCAGTAGAATAAAATATATCATCATCAACATAAAATGCGTAGAGAAACTAGACTGGCTCATGTAGAATGCAAGCAATTTATTGAGTGCCCTGTAAGAATTCTTAATAATAAAAAAAAGCTGTTCAAGAAACATATTGTGTGTTTAAACATTTGTACTAGACATATTTTAGGTGAATTTGTAAATAATTTATTATGATTATGTATTTTATGATTTTCGTAAATAAAATTGATAATAGATTATTTTTTGTTTGTAACTAATTGCATTGGTATTCTATTTGTAGAGTACCTTACGATACGACTGATCGTGATACGTCAAGATGCTACAAATGTGGACTCACCTTTAGAGGCTAAGCATAATATATAATGGTTCAAATAAAAAATCTTTTTAATTAAGTAAATTTATCAAAAATGCTGTTCTTTATCCTTTTTAAGAGATATCAAAGTATGAATAGTAGACAATTAGTAGGGCCAGCACCTAGCTTAACTACAGCACCTTCAAAGGTATATGTAACAGCATGCATGCAAGATTACAGTTATATTAATATAAATAATGAAATACACATTATATTATTTAAATAACTATTAGGAGTCAATGACAGCAGTATTACATGTCTAGATTTGGTATCTACTTGGACCCTGAACATAACATAATACAATTTATATAGGATTTTATTAGTAATAAAACAATATCTTGATTTTACATTCATATATCTCAGTTTATTCATTAATGTATTTGAATAATTTTGTCAATTTTATTGCATAGTGTAAAATAGTGAGATGTTGATCTCTATAACATTGTAATTTCTTTCAAGTCAAACAATCCAAAATTGCTCTTCTGTCAAACTTAAAATTGCTCCAAGAGGGAGAGATAAAATTAAAATATGTATTGTAAATTTCATCATCAGTATTTGAGCTCAAACTCTGTACTGGAGAGAATGGAGTTCCATTCACATTTTGTGGAGTGAAGAGTTGTCGCTTAGCCATTTTCCCATTTTTCTTGTTTCCATTTAACTTATGGACACCATTATGTCCATTGATACAGGGTGGCCCAGCATTTTGTTGATATTCTTGAATTTCATTTTGAAGACCTTGTGAAATTGTTTTGTTTTTGCTATTATTTGATTCAATTTCCCCCATTGACTTATGTCTAGTTCTTCGAAAAAACACTTTAGGATTCCTCTCTGCAACCCACCTTCGGATGCGTTTTACAAATGGTAGAACCATAAAGAATGCATTAGGACTTACACCCATTTTAACTTTAGGTGTCATATCTTTTCTGTTTGCAGGCAAATCAGCAATAGGAAACCACTCACATGCTTTAATTTCATTTCGTGTTCGAGGTTGAAATTTAGTATCTCGAGATACATAACCAATAATATAAAGGCGGACAATTTGATCATGTATTGATGTTTCTATGTAGTCCTGTTTGTTGATAAGATTGCTAATGTTAAACCCTGTCTCTTCTAAGACCTGAAAATAAGCATTGGGGTTACAATTTATTTGACTATTTCTGTTAATATAAACTATTAGATAACTTTGATTAAATTCAGTACAGACTTCAACCAAAGCCTAAGATCACACAGGCAAGCTAATTTTATTTCTAATATCATACAACTTTTATATAAAAGTTAGGACAGGGTCTCATGGGATCAAATCTATAAAAAATTACAAATTTAATTACTTCTCTAGCAGCACAAGTCCATGGCTCTTCATCCTCATTTACTTTGCCTTTTGGAAAGCCCCACGAAGCTTTAGTCCAATATGATTGTACCAAAAGCACATGTGACAAATCAGAATCTAATATGATAGCCCCATATGTTGGTACACTTTGTTTATATTGCCTCCAGGTGTCCAGTATTTCATCCATGCGGCTGTTATGTTCTTGTAGAAAAGGAACATGCTTCAACCAAAATAAAACATTAGATTGAGTATATAACTAGGTAGAACAGATTCAGTATTATTACAAAGTCAAATATATTTAATTACCTGGAAAATATGTGCTGCGAATTGCGTAATACCACAAGGATTTGCAGCATCATTTGTACAATAATTGTCCAAATAGAACCAGTGAGCTAATTCAATTTGGAAACATAATCTCACCATGTCAGCACGCTCTTCTTTTGGTAAATTTATGATGAAACGACTAAGGCAATACATGTTAGTTAATTTATTGCGACTATAATTACAAATAAAAAAAACTGTGGTAGTGTATATTTTTATGAAGATTTTCAATTTAGTAATTTACCTGCAAATGTCATCCAAAATATAAAGAGGAATTGAATGTACATGATTTTTTGATACTATAGCTGACGAAGTCATTGCTCAGAAAGTAACTTTTACAGCCTTATTAAAGCAAAGAAATCAAATATTATACAAGTTCAGCTAAATGTTTATTTTTAAAAGCAATTAATAATCCTCATTCCTCATCAAAACTTGACAAAGTCTAAAACTAAAATATAAATATTAAGACTTCGTGATTTAACCTTTATGCCAAATGTCAATTAAACAATCGCGACCACAGATACCTAACAATAGTTGGCGTTAAAACCCCCATTAACAAACAAGAACTTTGACTGTAGTTGGCGCGTCATCATCTTGACGGTTAATCCTGTTAAAATCCAGGGTATGGTAAGCCTTAATTGTAAAATTATGAGGAATTGCTAACATGAGTGATTTCGCAGTCATTCAAATTTTAAATTTCTTACCAATAATATTCGGCCAGATTAATTCCAATAAAATATCAAATTTAAAAAGAGTTTTCGGGTATTTCAAACTAACAACATTTATCTGCAATCCACATCGTCCCTAGAGTTTTGATATTTTTGGCCATCCATTACAAGTATACGTACACTCAACTTAAATCCGTGTAAATACACGGAGAATCCTCCATGCCGTTAATATTTATTAATATGTATAAGTGTAACCTGTTGTGGATGCATCCAGTGTGTTTGTATTGTGTTTTATTTTTGACTTTGTTTTTATTATAAGGATGTTTCTGTTTGGTTTCCGAATAAATAAATAAATATTTGAGTCGGGACGCCCTCTGATGTGATATAGACATAATATTCTTGTAGGACAACGAGGGTGCCGACATATTTGAGGAGCCGTATCTTACACGCCACTCTTAAATTTTCTGCCCTTTTATCATCCCAAGAATGAGCGAGAGAAAAGCCTTTTTGAATTTTAAGCCGCTTCCTTAGATAATTTGTCAGCTTTCTCGTTACCTGTATTTTGCTGGGCGTATGCTTTTTCTTTTTCGGTCAATGGTTTATGTAAGACTTTCGTTGTGAGCTTACACAACAACAAAGCTATGATAGGCAGCGAGTAGCATTTCTTAATGGAGCCTAATCTCGTGGCACTATTTACAATTGGTTTAACGTTTAAACGTGGACTTGGTTCGGTGGTTGGTATGTGTTCAAAAAATATATCACGAACATTTAGCCATCAGGAAGCTTTTTACCAGATGGGTTCCCCATACTTTAACCAACATCCAAAATTATTATGATGGTGACTTAAATACTGTATTTGACATCGTCATTGATTTTGAATGCTGGATTTATTGCTACTTACCCGAAATGACAATCAGCTCAGAGGGTGTTTCCTTTCGAGGATCAGCCAACTAAGATAAGGAAAGGAAGAGGTTAAGGAAAAAAAGATCATTACTGATTGTTCGGAAGGGTCATTCCGCGACAGTTGTGGTAGAAGATGGAAGTCACTGCAGATTGCATTGCATTGTTACACTGGCATGTCTATCGCTGTTTGCCTGTTATCATGATCTCCCAACCCGGAGTAGATTATATTAGTCCTGTCAGTTAATTTTACCTATACCCGTTCATTTGATACCTGTCAACCAATCTTCTTAGATTGATGGGACATCCTACCTTAGGAGGGTAGGGTTATCATATGCTCTTTCTATATGAATGATTACGAGCTTAGGTCTGATTAGGCCATATTCCTGTAGGAGTTTGCGTTGTTATAGTTTTCCCTCAGTAACCACTGCATAAACTTTTCAATTTTCAGACACTTGTTCGCGAGCAGCAAGAAGTAGGTATGGCCCTACGCGATTGTCAAAATATATCACGAGGCTATTTGGGAAGCCCTTTATAAATGCCACATAAACAAGAACTATGTAACAGTACTGAAATACAACTACGAGGATAGCATAAGTCAAGTCAAACTAGAGAAGAGTTGTCGATATACGAATTAGTAGAGACAACGAGCCCCTTTCACCGAAGCTGTTCATAATGATACCTACAACAACTTTTCAAAATCTTCAACTGGCAGTCGGGAGAGATAAGAGTTAACTACGTCCATTTAAACACACCTCTGATTCGCGGACGATTTTGTTTTATTCGGTGAAACAAAGTAGACCTATATTAGATCATAATTACCTTAAACGAAGAAAGTGAAAAAGTAGGTCGTAAAATGAAAATAATGACAAACTACGCGGTTGTTACAAACACTGCAGTAGGTATACCTTAACAGAAAGCCAGTTACATGAAAGAACTCTTAAAATAGCAATTTCACCATTAATCTAAAGAAACTTGTCTAGGACACTTATATGTAACCTACTCACACATACTGTATTACTTTAAAGGACCAAGGGTAAGTAGGAGATGAGGGCGCCCTAAAAATAGATGCATAGAAGCGGCAGCAGGAAGTGAATGGAGAAAGATAGCCAGATTAAGTTAGAAAACGCTGAAAGAGCCTTTACCCGTGCCGGGTTCCGATCGTTGGCACTGAAGGTAGCTACGATATAAGATTTTTTTTATGTAACAGGAGTCTCACCTGATGTTAAGTGACACTGCCGCCTATGGACACTCGCACTGCCAGAAGGCTCGCAAGCGCGCTGCTGGCCTTTTAAGAATCGGTACGCTCTTTTCTTGAAGGACCCTAAATCGAATTGGTAAATAGAATAATAAGAAAAAATGTACATATATTGTAAAACATTTAAGCTGCATATTCTTTTGAATTTTAACTGCTAATTTCAGAAATTCCATATTTAATAATTTACCGCGAAGTCCACTTTTTTTTTTAATTTCAATTTTATAACTTTGTGCCAGTTTCAAGTTTAATAACTAGGGAAAGTAAACGCGAGAAAAAGGGATAAGCTAGTTAAAACATAATATTTACATAAATTTTAAATCTTAATATTATTATTGATTATGAAAAATACATTATAATGCAATAAAGGATAAAGCAAAAGATTTTTGTCGGAAACTGAACATGTAGTAATTGTAAGAAATTCAGAAAGGAGATGCGGTCATATTGGGAACAAGAAAAGAAAATATGGTCGCGGTCACCAATATCTTCTCCACACTCAGTCAAAATATTACTGTCAACAACTTTAAAAAACCATGGTTTACTGGGGATTCTGGTTTGAATTTCAGCATAATATTTGCCTTTGATTTCGCTGTTTTTCAATTTCCGGCTTTCATTAGCCAAACTAATCAAATACCGATAATTTTGCTTTTCTTTATTCTGTTAATTTAATTACGAAATATTACTGTTGTCTGTGTTCTACAACCAGAAATCAGAATCTGTGCTTTTTATAATTTGTTGTCTTGTTGTATTTTGTGAGGACTTTCGACGAATTTATAAAAATAATTAATAGGTGAAAATGGATATAACACCCTTATTTAAAGCATGTATAAAAACAGTAAAAACTCGAAATAAGACTTTTGGTATTTTAAGTCCGACTCCAGAAGAGAAGAAAGCCATTTTGCGGCAAAAATCTAATAAAAATGGTTTTATGTTAACTGCAAAAGACATTACTTCTCAAATAACAAGACTAAGAGATTTCTTGTTAGAACATAGAGAGAGGTATCTAAATTACTTAAATGACATATCGGGGACTGAAATGACGGAGTATGAACGTGATCAAATAGACACAGGTGCTCAAAGAATCATCAATACATGTTCGCACCTTATTAAAGAATTCAGGAGTGATAACCGCAAATTAGGTGTATCACAGCAGATGCGGGAGTACATGGATGCAGTCATTGATCTTATAGATAGTTATTTAAAAGCTGTCTGTAAAATACACAGTGAATTGAAGGCTTTTCGTGTAAAGCGAGCCTTAGATATGCGAAAACTCTCACGTTTAGAAGTAACACAGAAAACAACTTCCATACCGAACCCTTTTATTGTAGAAGCTGAAAAAGAGAATGAAATTGATTTTGAAGAAATAGACAGTTCAAAAACAAAACTTGAGCTATCAGAGAATGAAATAGCAGTTTTATCTGATGAAGGTGAATTAAGTGCTGAAGAGTTGCAAATGTTTGAATCTGAAAATGTCCAACTCCTTAATGAACTAAACAGTTTGACAGAAGAAGTGAGACAAATTGAAAGCAAAGTCTTACATATAGCTGAGTTGCAAGAAATATTTACTGAAAAGGTATACTTCAATGTATTAACTAAGTTATCCTGTAGAATTTGTTGTTTATATAATTTCACATGAAAACACTTTCCAACTGAAAAGAAAAATATTTAACACTATAATTTATTATTTACCTATTTATGAATACCTTAAGAACTATAAAACAAGTTATATGACTTATGTTAAATGTTTTATATTTATAGATTAAATTGAAAAAAATCATTATCATGATTATGATTTTTTGATCTATATCAATTTGTGGTCAGAAATTAATGACATTTGTTTGGAAACCAAACTAAAATAATGTCTAGATAAAACTTTTTATTTATGTTAAATTATGTGCTAAATTGTTTTGTAACTCCAGGTTTTACAACAAGAGCAGGATATTGATCGCATTGCCAATACTGTAGTAGGAACTACGGAAACAATGAAAGATGCAAATGATCAAATTAAGCAGGCAATACAAAGAAATGCTGGATTACGAGTGTATATATTATTCTTCTTACTTGTCATGTCTTTTACTCTTCTTTTCTTAGATTGGTATAATGATTAGAATATAATAATTGAAAAAAAAAAGTGTTGATTTATTGTATTTTTAAGTTTTATATACTTTTTTACATTATTAGTAATACCTTTAACTTATTAAATTGAATAAATTTTCCCTAAATTATGTTTATTTTTAAATTAATTATAAAAATTGCCTCTTCAAGTTTCCAGTGAAAATTTCCGGCGTAGTGGGAACCTGGCCGTAGTGACAAAACGCTCGGTAAAAATGCCGGAGCCGGGATAATGTGAATAGCTTCGTACCCTTCGTCAAATACTAGGAACATTTCTTGAACCTAAAACACTCCGAATCGCAATCCTGTCTGTGGCTTAGGGTACCGGTCTGCGCTGCTTATATATGTCCCTATGGCAGTGTTGTCGACAAACTAAGACATCACGGATTATCATGCCAAAAAAGTGCTGGCCGCTTCTCGAGACATGCCGCACTCAACGATCAGCCGTTAAAGTTAGCCGCCCAGAGTGCGCGGTGTCATAATTTCTGCGAAGGGAGTTTTTCGTAAAATGTGATTTAATCGTACCCCGTGTAATGTAATTTTAATTACGAGATAGGAGTGTTTCAGAGGGATATTTAATTATATTTTAATTGCAATGAAATAAAAAGATATATATCCTAATCAGACATTGGTAATATTAATACCTAAAAAATATTTATTAATTATTGGTTAATGTATATCGAGTTTACCTAATTATTTAATAATTGCAATTGTTTTATTCAGTAACAGTACGTCCGAAATTTGTAACGAACAACATCGGGGTTCGTGGATTGCTTAAAACTAAGATGGCAAAAGTTTGAGTACCTACTGTTGGGTATCTGTTGGGGTAAGATTGAAATATACAAAATAATATTTATTCATTTTCTCACAAAAACTTACAAAACTTCATACATTAGCATTTAGATCTCTGTTAAATAAAGGTATTTTTTCACTTAAGCCAGATGTCGGTTTTGACGAATTGACATTAATATTAACGATTTTAGAAAATAATTCGATATTGCCCCGTCACATTTTCATCTATAAGGCCCATTTAGATGGGAGTTTCGTGCACTAACGTTACGTAATCGTTCGCAACTGTCGCATACGAAATTATCATAGCATTAAGCATTATCGTATTAAATTGTTTACATACGGGCAAGAACTAAATTCTCGTGTACGATTAAGTCATACGAGAATAGGGAGGGATTTATCGGTGGGCGATAATTTCCTACGTCTGTTTACACATCGACATTTTAGTAAACAGATTTTTACTTATGAGATCGAGTCTCGAATGTACGATTATTCAAGAATTTTTGACATTCATAAGCATGCCTTAAGTCGCATCTAAAATGAATAAATAAAATTTAATTTGACACGTCTCGCTCTTCCTCTTTGGCGACAATATTCGTAGGCAATAATTTGGTTCTATTAGACTTAAGAAACTTCCCCCATCTAAATGAGCCATAACGATAAAGGCATGAACATATAAAAATGTAATGTGTTTATACTATTCGAGATTCTCGTAAGTAAGATTCTTGCTAATATGTCGATGTGTAGACGGACTCACGAAATTATCGCCTAACGATAAATTCCTGGCGATTCTCGTATGACATAATCGTAGGCGAGAAATTAGTTCTTATTTCTTTCCTGTATGTAAACATTTTGATACGATAAATTATAATGCTATGCCCGCTATGGTGAAATGCGAATATTGCTGGCGATAGTCGCGTACGATTTCTCGCACCAAAACGCGCGAAAAGCTCTCTCCATCTAAATGCTTTTAATGTTGTGTAAATAAAGACTTTGTGAAATAGACCCTTTGAGGCCCAGGGTAAAAAAAATTTACAAAGTTTATCACTTTAAATATACTCCTAAATTATTAATATATAGAAGATATATAATATAGATGTTTGTATTTTGTTGTCATAGTATGTAGTGCCTAGTGGGCTTTTGTGTCTTCTACTTTGCTCAGTAGGTACTCTACATAATTTAACGTTAAAAACACAGTTTCTTTGTTTTGTTTGTCGTCTAAAGCTAAAGGGAAAGCAGTAAGATACCAAAATCTTCATCTATGTTAAAAAAACTTCTGAAAAACATAAAAACTGGAAAACCTTACAGAACTATTAATACAGCCAAAGAAATGGATGTACAAAAAACCATGCACGAATTGGGCTATGATTTTAATACCGGTGAGTATATAAGCAGAAAACCTTAGTTCCTCCGTATAATTTCTAATTAATATGTTATTACAGAAGGCGAATTAAGGAAAATCGGCGTTGATGGAATTTTAACAAATGAACCATTTCAGTACAAAATCAGTACTGATCAAAAAGAATGCCAGGAGCACTATGAGAAACTTGGAGCAGCTGTGACAGAATACATATATCAATTATTAGAAAAGAAAGTCAATCTATTAAGATTACCAGTGCCTATAGATGCTGGTGAAACTGGAACTTTTGTGTTTGCTTCAAGGGGTTATGATTCACAGAAAACTCTTATGGTATTAATTCAAGGTAGTGGTGCCGTTCGAGCTGGCCAGTGGGCAAGATCGTAAGTTTTTTCTTTACCATGTCCAGTATTGGATTGTCAAATTTTCTATTATCAGGTATACACGAGTAACCACAACTCCCCTTAGACCTTCTTCTATTAGGTCAATGTAGGTGTACTATAATGTTCATAGATAAATTCTTCAATCTTTAAATACTTTCTAATCTAAGAGTTGACTATACCATAAAAAAAAAGTTGTCTAAATGTTTTATATTTTTACAATTTTTATACTCACATTATTTTTCCAAAATATAAATATATCTATTGTTGCATCACATACACTATTATGGTTAATAAAAGTCTAGTTTATACTCAAAGTTATGTGCTTGAGAACAAGTTATTCTGCTAAGTAATATATATATAACATTACAGTCTCAAGTTAGTATCTTATCAAATAATGAAAATGTGTTTATCTATAAGTATTGTGAGATCTATATGTGTATGCAATTTCTATTTTACAGACTTGTCATCAATAATAATTTAGAAATGGGAACACAGATTCCATACATCCAAATGGGCATTAAACGTAATTTTGGCATTCTTATCATGAATCCCAATGAGAATTATAGAAGAAATAAAAATATTCCACAAAGTAACACTAGTGAAGAACATGCACAGTATGTCTGGAAAACATATATTTCAGGCACAAAAGCTGAAAATATTGTAGTAGTAGCTCATAGTTATGGTGGACTTCTTACAGTAATGCTAGCTCAAAAGTTTAAGAATGACTTTGAGAATCGAGTTAAGGCAGTAGCTATGACAGATTCAGTTCATTCATTTTCAGAAGCAATAATTCCAGACTCATTAAGAAAAGTAAGATATTTCCTTTTATTTATTTATACACAACACTAACATGATGCTCATGATCTAATTACTCATTATAAGTTTAAATACTTAATAGTTATTTCTTAACAGAATGCTTTTCCTTGATTCAGATATAATATATCTTATTGTAGTCCTTCCTTCCTATTTTTGGACCAAGGATCCAATAAATATTCAGAATTTTCTGGCTGTGTAGTAAATTTCACATTATTAAATATGTTCAGGTTTCAATTAATTGGATATCAAATACATCACCCCTGGATACACCAATGAAGACCCCGGAATTTGAAATCACTAGATTATCAGCAGGTATTTCCGCTTTCATATCTTACCTTATGTTTAATAAATTTATAACTTTTCCGCTTTCTTCAGGTCATCCACAACATGAAATGACATCTTATGCATCCATGGATTCAGTCTTTAAATTTATTGATTCTAAGCTGGCAAGTTAAGTAATATAATATTAAAAGTAAACAAAATGTGCAAAGGTAAAAATAAACTTTATAATATATTTTTTAATGGGTTTTGATACATAAAATATCATTAAAAATTTAATCAATTTCACATCTTATTTCTTCTTATCCTTAGAATAATTTTTCATCCAATACTTTAAGTCTTGCTTGTCTGCTCTTACTCCTAATACAGCAGACTTTGAATTAACATCCTTCATAGCAAACGGGGAAAACCCTGCAAGATAATCAGGATCTAATGCATTTGTTTTATTTCTAGCTAGTTTTGTAGCAAATCTTTTATGTATGTGCTGGTCCTCAGTTAATATAGGATATTGAAAGTGCTGACCACCTTTGGGAGTTGGTAAACTGAACCGCTTGCCTCTACCTGATAAGGGCTTTCTTCCATTAATGTGTATGTGTTGGTTTCCTTTTTCATCAACACTAACAGCTACTTTCCTTAATGTAGCATGTCCACATTTTGGACAAAATAATTTGGTCATAACACTAGTTGTTTTAAAGCAAGTTGTACAGCGGAAAATATAAGTACGTAGATGTCTAATTATTCTACCATCTACTGCTGTGACGTTTAATCCAATTTGTTTCAGCACATTTTGCATAGCAAAGTCTGATGTTATGCAGGCTACATCAACATTCTTTTCTTCAAATTCACCAAGGTCCATCTCTTTTTTCTTTTCTTTTAAATTACTAGGTGTAATCCATTCACTGCCATCATCATCATCTTCACTTGTAAACTCTGATTCATCTGGCTTACTTTCTTCAACCTAGAACATATAAAAACTATAATAGAAAAAATTTAAAAAACACATTTTAAATTATTGTAAAATTCATAAGTAATTTAAAAATTACCTTCACTATAATGTTTTCTGCCTCTTTGTCATCTGTCAACTCCATGTTTTTTATTTGTTCCACTATTTCATGAGCAAATTTACTGTCTTCATCATCCTCTTTGCATTTGATTTTAGAAGATACATTGTGCTCTTCTGATACTTTAGTCATATCCTGTAAAGTTTCATCATTATTTTTGATCTCATCCTTCTTGTCAGTGTCTTGTGTAAGCCCAGATATACCCGTTATTTTTATAGTTTTTTGCATTGTAGGCTCTGTTTTTAAATGCTCAATACCACTGATTTCTTTCTCCATTTGATAAGTAAGGGCCATTATTTTTATATCAGTTGCTGAAAGGCTTGTATAATCACCAGTTTTCTTAGAGAACTCTGTCATGAATTTGATGTTTTCGGTAAACACGTCTTTAACTTTTAAATCGTACGGTAAAACTACAAGTTTTCTACGTTGTCGATCGTTTGTGATTTCATCAACTACTTCTTGGACTGTGTAGACATTTTCCGCTATTTTCTGAAGATCTTCAGCTTTGATGAAAGCTGTTGTATCAACTACAAGATGCTTTATTAATTTCGGCATATTTACTATTCACCATGTGAGATTGTAATAAATATGTTTTAGAGGGATACAATTACTTGAACAACATGAACATGTGATCACTAAAATCCAGAGAAAATCTGTCAAGTGTCAACTATTTAAAACTAAAAGTCAAGACGATCCTTTGATACATCTAAACGTTTCGTAATACGTAAATCGGTTGAGAGTAATAAGATTTTGAATGTTATTAATAATAACATAGCTTCACTACTAATTTAATATGTTGTGTGTAAAAGTTCCTATATTAGTACTTATTAGCATAGAAACAAAGATGTTACCGACTAGTGTGGATAGTTCCAGACCCACACCAATAAGTAACATAATATATTTAACACAAGTCAAATAAACTTAAAAATCCTCACACTAATAGAAATCCAATACGCTTTCAACGTAAGGAAGGCACACTGATAGTGTGGACTCTGAATCGGAGATTTGATTTCAGGGTAATAAAGTTCAAGTCAAGGCTTAGTCAGATGTCTTGCTCTCGAATATTAAAATCTAATACGTTTTTGACAAATACTCATATTTAGCCTAACATATTTCAGTATATAAGTTCGCAAAATTATTCAATTTTGACACATGCCGTGACAAATATAGACTTATTGCAATTTCATTTGATCAAGCTTGCACTTTATAGTGACTTGCGTGCCTTAATGTAAGATTTAGAAGCGAAAAATTTCGCTAAGGTTGAATCCCGTGTGTCATAATTAAATTTACCGTACACTATTCATATTACGCTAGTGCGTTTAATTAGTATCAATCCTTTTGATCTTTGTGGCATTTTTGTAATTCTCTTATTTTTGTGGGCAAGAATTGTAAACGCTGTTCACTAACAAATAACTTAAAGAATGGAACTTGAAGTAGAGTTTTGTTTCTCCATGATGGCAAAGAATAAATGTACAGTAAATCTTCATAATTTTATTGGAAGACTAACAAGGCTTGTGTGAGATGAGAGTGAATCGTGGGAATGATCTTGATCCGTAGTGGGTGGTATATTTGTATGTAGTAACAGCAAAATTAAAGTCGGCTTAATTCCATTAAGCAAGGATATCTGAATAATTACTTGAAACAAAACAGTGTGTGAAATAGTATAGTCTTTGTTATGATACTCTAGTTCTATTTTGTAAACTATATTATTTTTAAATTTTATACACTTATAGTCTATATTCAACTGTCAAGTATCAGTTGTCTTTTCAACTTGTATGTAAATTGTAATTCTTTTTATACTGTAATTTTAGTTTTTATTGGTTTCTATTTTAAAACAAACAATATTCTGTAATTAACATTTAGCAAAGATTTTCCAAACCAGATTTTGAAACCTTTGTAGATCACTAATTTCATGCACAGATGTAGTGTAATTACTTGAGAAGCAATAAAAAATAATTACATATCTTAGTAATGAGTTCGAAAAGGGGTAAACGTAACATAGGGAATAAGCATTTTCCTATAGCTGAATCTGTCAGCATAGCATTAAAAATACAATTGGATAAGTTTCTTAGTGATGAGAATGAGACCGAACTTAAATTTCCGTCTTTTTTGTCTGCCCAAGAAAGAGGCTTCATTCATGAGACCGTCGCAAAATTAGGTCTCAAATCAAAGTCACGCGGGAAAGGTAATTTTTTATTTTGTTTTGATTTAGAAGACACCCGACTTTTATTTTTTAAAAATGTATTGAAAATTTATTAAATGTTACAGGTGTCAACCGCTACATAACAATATATAAAAGAATTGGTTCAACAATAATACAAAATGATGCCAAATTGATTTTAGACTCTAATATGAGATGTAGTATCACTGAGTTGTTTAATGCATTTCCTATCACAAGTAAGGAAAAGGAAGATCTTAGTTGCTGTCCAGAGAAGGAGCGGAGTCCACAATTAGCTCATAAAAGTATGGGACAATTGAATAATGGTGTTGCTCAAGTAAATATTTATTTTATTTTAAAATTTATCTGTATAAAAAAAGGCAATCATAGACATAATATTATTTTTTACGTATAGTGATATATGTGATCATGCATATTTGTCATAATGTACTATCCAAAGATTTAAATCTATTATTCTAATATGTTTTTAGATCCTGAAATAAATTTGTATTTTTATATTACTTTGATATTGTGATAAGATAATTCATTAATTTTATTTCTGTGTTTGCAGGTTCCAAGCACATCTTATAATCCTGACTTGATTAAATTTAGAGAAAAATTACCAGTTTATGAACAGAGACATGAGCTAATAAATGCAATTAACTCTAATCAGGTAAAGATTTTTAATATTTATTTAATATTATTCTTTTGAAATAGAATGTGAATATAATGACATGAAACAGGAAGAAATAATAGTTAAGTTAGTCCAAATGTTAAAATTCTCTTCTATTTGAAGATTTTTGTTTTAAAATATTACTTAGTTCCATAAAAGTTTAGTAATAGTTGTATATTCAAAATGTAAAAGCATCCTTTTGCAGAAAATAAGTAATACAAAAATATGACAAATTATTGTGTTGCTGTAATTATTATAGTATCAGAGTAACAGCAGTGCAGCACTAGGTGACAAAAGGTCGGGCTCTGTCAAAGAGCTTACAGCACATTTTAAATTTATTCATACAAAAAATCTGAATTTTGAAAAAGTATCTTCTAAATGTGTTATCAGAAAACAAGTAATCTTTGTAATGAAATTTAGCTCTTGTTTGAAAATAACAAGAATTTCAGTGCTTTAAAAAATAAACAAATGCTTGGGATTTTAATTTAAATCATACAGCATTTTTATGTAAATTTGTTAAGTTATATATCTCTGTTAAAATCGAGAGGAGAAGATCATAGAAATTTGGCCTATAAGGAATTATATTATGCAAATTGGTAGTCAAATTTTATATAAGTAATCATATATATGCTTTACTAGGTGATAATTGTTGCGGGAGCCACAGGATGTGGCAAAACAACCCAACTACCACAGCTAGTGTTGGAGCACTGTCAGGAGATGAAGCAGCCTGTCAGGATTTACTGCACACAGCCCAGACGCATATCAGCTGTTTCTGTTGCTGAGCGGGTACTTAAACTTAAGCCTTGAGTTATAAACAAAAGACATAAGTTTTAAAGTAGTAGTAGACATTTAGAAAATCTTAAATTTTTCAAATGCTAAATAGAAAATTCTATTACATGAAAACCATTTTTTATAAATCTGCCTGAAATTTTGCACACCTTACATTTAACAGTTTTCGTCTTCGGACTTGATAAACGACGAATCTTTGTATCAATTATGTTTCAATGGATCAAAAGACGTTTCATAACATTCTAAGGGTGCGTCCACATCTGGCGAATATGCCGCGAATGTGTTCCTGCCCTTGATATGTTTTATTGTCAAGCACTTTATAATAAAACCTAAATTGGTCTATGTGCATAATGTTAAAGTAATTTTTAGTCTTATTTTATCAAATTGTGTTTATGCTGTAATGAAAAAAGGCAGATGTGTCTATAGATAAAACAGTACAATTTACGACTACGATTTAGTTTAATTTATTCTTGGACTGGACGAAAAGGTTTTGGAAAGTTTAAATAAAATTTCCTCACTAACACTTGGCAGCAAAAGACCTGAAAACTACGTTAATGGTTCTAACGACTTGTAAACTTACGTGCTTATAAATTATTTCAGGTGGCTTACGAGCGTATGGAGAAGATAGGACAATCTATTGGTTACCAAATTCGTCTTGAGTCTCGCGTAAGCCCGCGTACGGTGTTGCATTATTGCACTAATGGCGTCTTGCTTAGGACTTTGATGGCGGGTGATGAAGCCCTTACTGGTTAGTTGAAGTAAAACTATAATCATGCACAAGTGAAACAATTCACGAGGCATTATAAAAACCTAGTTCATAGTAAATTGGTTAATTAAAAAGTAGTATTAAAACCACTTATTTATAAAATGATAAAGTAATCCTACCCAGTATGCTATTTGACATTAATGTGAATCTAAATCATTCAAGGCTCTACAAAACGCATACTTAAAAAAATCATTCAAATCCGGTCCACTTATTTAAGACGAGTTCAGTGATATACATACGCACATTAGAATTATATATATATATGTATATAATTGGTGTAGAATTTTAATATTGAAATTCGTGCAGTAGTTTAGGAGTGGACGAACAACGTGTTGCGTAATTTATATATACATATTAACATTAAACTTTAATAATTAAATTATATTATTATAATTTATTAATATTCGTTACTTTTGTGTAGGGGTGACGCACGTATTCGTAGACGAGGTTCACGAGCGAGATAAGTTTAGTGACTTTCTGCTCATCGCATTACGAGACGCTTTGCGCACTAAAGATTTAAAAGTCATTCTCATGTCTGCAACTATGGACACCCAGATATTCTCCAGGTAATTTTTGCAGATAATTTTTGCAGAAAATTAAATAAATATCCTTTTTTAAGACAAATATAAATGTGTTCGAATGACGAAGCGCTTTTCCGAATTTTATACAAATTAAATTTTTGTTTAATACATATTTACATGTATATCAACGGCTACCGAACCATTCTTAGTGGTACAGTTATGATAGTTAGTATTATATCTAAGTGACAATTTTGCAAGCAAGGATAGAAAAATTAAAGTTAAGAAACCTCTTTCTCAAGAATAGAAGTAATTAAAAAAAAAATACAATTCAGGTATTTTAATGGATGTCCAGTGATAAGTATACCTGGGCGTTTACACGACGTTCAAAGACATTATTTAGAAGATGTCTTAAAGTTGACCAAATACACCAACAAGAAGATGTCACAACTAGAACGTGAGCTTAGAGGGAAGCTTAAAACTGGACAAAGTTACTGGTCGCATCTTGAGGGTAGATACAATTTTTTTCAAGTTTAATTTCTTTAATATCCTTGAAAAATGATGAGTTAATAATTATACATAACCAACATATTAATTCATATCCTAATATAATTTTAGGACAAAAGCAAAGTGATGTAGTAGAAGAGAGTGGTAGTAAAGAGGAAAAAGAGAACCTTGATCCAGCAATGCAAGCTGATATGGATGAATTTTTAGATGAGTGCTTCAATGAGGGTAGTTTGGTAAGTCATATTGTTACGAGCTAGGGGATCGGATAGAAAACGCCGTCGATTTATTCAAGGGTTTATTTTAATAAAATCTACGAGGAATTCGTTTACACTAATATCTTGAAATTACGCACAGAAAAGCACTAATAACACACACAAGGAAACACTGTCACTAATCACTTAAATCACTCAGTACTTTATCACTGGTATCGCACTTGTTCGCACTTTTTCTCTTCGCTGTTTATCGCTTGGAATCGCATTCAAAACTGAACTGAGTGGTCGCGTTTTGGCTCGCTTATATATCCCTGGGAAGAATCTCGAACGATGTTTCCGATGTTTACGAGAACTTTCTAGGCGGGAGCGCTACTGAGTAGCGATCGCCTAATTCTAGAACGCGCGTACTTGCTATCTCTTTCGCACACTGCTACGTGCTTGTCGTACGACGTTCTAGAGTTCTCGGTCTAGCTTCGAGAAGGTTCTTATCTTTTCTCTCTTTCGCATATCAAACAGTGCTTGTCCCACACCTAGAAAATTCGTTCTAGAATATTCCTTCATCGACGGGCTATAACCAGGCCTGAAAACGCCTGAAAACGGGTCTGCTGGAAAATGTACCATTCGTCTATACGTGTTCTGAAACCGACTGAAAAAATGTTTCAGCCTCCTGAAAACTACGGCAACATTATGTAAATTTCGATTTTCTAATATGTGATTGACCCTCTCCTGAAACGGTCATAAATCATATTTCAGCCTGCTGAAAAGTTCTCTTAGTAGTGGTAAAATCTAAAAACATTGCAGTTGACCCGTCTTCGTAACACTACCCTCTCCTTAGACATGCTCGTCCCGAGCATCATCACTTCCTTTCATCATTATCCTTTTCCATCGCGACCGAGTCTGCGAATCCGTATCGCCTGCACAAGTTTTACATTTCTTGATCCAGTCTTCTACATCTTCACGATAATTAATCCAGTAAAATATTTCTTTAACCTTCCTAAGAGTCCCTTTTAATCCTAAACGTCCACTAGATAACTCAATATGACACATTTCTAGTATGTCGCGAACCTTGGATCTTGGCACCACTAACTGCAAATGATCGCCTTGAGCATTTTTCAATTTGCGACATAACACTCCATTATGTAGAACTAAACTGTCCCATTCAGCCCAGTAACTCTTAGTAGTGTTACTTGTAGATGCAACTTCACTCCATTGTGGCTTGACAGCTGAAGATTTCATCCAGTCCAGAATTGGTTTAATGTCACAATCCTCTTGCTGTGCTATCTGCATCAATCTCCCACCGAAATCTGAATAAATGGTAGCTGTTCGAAGCATCCTCACGTTACCATCCCTTCCGTCCTGTTTGGTGACTTTTTCACTTGGCCTTTGAGACGCATCATCTGAACACCTTCTTAGCTCTCTTTCATGGGTCGATAACAAATCAGAAAATTTCTTTAATTGTTCCTCTGCCTTTGCTAGATGTATTGACAAGGTTTCCTCATAGTTATCCGGAACTGTTCGAATTGCGTTCAACTCTTGTTGTTTACTAGCCTGTCCGTTCACATCGATTACTCTACACATGTCATAACCACAATTTGAAGAGTTGCCTTTAAAGGAGACTTCCTGTTCTCCACACTTGAATATCCCTTTTTCCAAATCTATCTTACATTTGTAAAACTTCATAAAGTCTAATCCGATTATACAGTCATCCACTATGTCGGCAAGAACAACCTTGTGTCTGTAAAAACGTTCACCAATCTTGATGGTCGCGATACCTTCTCCCCGATCGGCTATGCGTTGACCCGTAGCTGTAACAAGATGTGCAATTCCTCTAGAAGGGCTTCTAGAAAATGTCTTCAGAAGTTGGTGTCTGATTACTGTTCGTGAAGCTCCAGTATCAAGTGTCACATCACACTTAGTTCCATTGACTTCTCCGTCGATGACTAAGGTATTTCCACGTCTAGCCTTTACATCCCCTCGGAAGTCTTTCTTAGGGCACGAAAACCTCATGTGCCCTACTTCCCCACAGATGTAACAGGTTGGCCCACGTTGACCAGTAGCTCTTTCCGTGACAGCCCTAATGCGGTAAGGTCGAGGATCTTTCTGAATCGCCTCTACCTCCAACGCATGGGCTAGAGCGTCCTTTAGGTTCTTGTGGTGACCAAGGTTCACTCTCAGCCTGACTTCACGATCTCTTATTCCATCTATGAAGGTTTGCACTAATATCTTGTCTGCTACATCTGGTAAGGATGCGTAAGCTTTCCTTACCAGCTTCTCTATTTCCAGACCCCATTCTTGCAAGCTCTCACTTGGTCGCTGCATTCTCTCCCGTAATTGAGCCCTGTAGACTGGCTCTAAATGTGAGTCTCCATAACGTGCCTCCAGCGCATCCAGCAGTCGCGTTAGCGTCACATCTCCTGTCATAACTTCCAACACGTCTAGGGCTTCACCTCGCAATCCCAACATAAGGGCAGCCACAGCCTGATTATCTTTCCAACCGTATATCTTGCATAAAGCCTCAAACTGTACCTTGTAGGCGTCCCAAGAAGAAGAACCATTAAAAGTGGGTGCTTCCAGCGTTCCAGATGATTCCACAAATCCAGACATCTTAAGGCACTGAACCTCCTTTTCTAACTCTAGCAAGCGTTTCTCTTGTTCGGAAAACCTACGGTCCAGGTTTTCAAACTTTGATATTAGAGTCTCCGTTTTCTTTGTCTGCATCTCCGCATCTGCTGCAGACACTGTCAAGAACTCCTCTTTATTCTCCCTTGGAGTAATTGGCATATTTCTATCCCCAATTCTGACACCAAAATGTTACGAGCTAGGGGATCGGATAGAAAACGCCGTCGATTTATTCAAGGGTTTATTTTAATAAAATCTACGAGGAATTCGTTTACACTAATATCTTGAAATTACGCACAGAAAAGCACTAATAACACACACAAGGAAACACTGTCACTAATCACTTAAATCACTCAGTACTTTATCACTGGTATCGCACTTGTTCGCACTTTTTCTCTTCGCTGTTTATCGCTTGGAATCGCATTCAAAACTGAACTGAGTGGTCGCGTTTTGGCTCGCTTATATATCCCTGGGAAGAATCTCGAACGATGTTTCCGATGTTTACGAGAACTTTCTAGGCGGGAGCGCTACTGAGTAGCGATCGCCTAATTCTAGAACGCGCGTACTTGCTATCTCTTTCGCACACTGCTACGTGCTTGTCGTACGACGTTCTAGAGTTCTCGGTCTAGCTTCGAGAAGGTTCTTATCTTTTCTCTCTTTCGCATATCAAACAGTGCTTGTCCCACACCTAGAAAATTCGTTCTAGAATATTCCTTCATCGACGGGCTATAACCAGGCCTGAAAACGCCTGAAAACGGGTCTGCTGGAAAATGTACCATTCGTCTATACGTGTTCTGAAACCGACTGAAAAAATGTTTCAGCCTCCTGAAAACTACGGCAACATTATGTAAATTTCGATTTTCTAATATGTGATTGACCCTCTCCTGAAACGGTCATAAATCATATTTCAGCCTGCTGAAAAGTTCTCTTAGTAGTGGTAAAATCTAAAAACATTGCAGTTGACCCGTCTTCGTAACAATATGATGTAACTTTTATCTGGTGTGTGTGTGCTTCTTAATTTAAAAAAAAAACCGTTTAAAGATATTTAAAATGATAGTAAAAATGCGGTGTAAAGTATTTGAGGGTAGCCCAAATAAGAACGAAATAAGGTACTCATAATATATTCCATGTATATTTATTTATATTTGAATATTATATGGTATCTGAAACATGGTTTATTATTATGTAACAATAATGATAATGTTCAGCAGTATAAAATACATTAAGTCAAAGTTTTTTTATATTATTTTGTATATGCAAACCATTGAACCATGAAATTCTTAGGACTCGTTCAGCCAAGTGCTGTACATGATTCTATCAGAAGGTGTGAGCGTAGATGCGCGCCACTCCGTCTGTGGAAGGACGGCTCTTCACGCTGCCGCTGCAAGGGGTCTGACTCAAACTGCGCAGCAGATATTGAGGCTCGGTATGTCAGGTTTCCATTCTTTGCATCTTTATTAGCGTCTTATTCTTAAATATTTTACAGTAAAACCCTTTTTTTCGGACAAAAATCCTTGGAATATTATAACTAATCACTTGTTGAAAATATATAAGATATATATTAATTTTTTTCATCGTCAATATTATGTTCAGGTGCTGACCCAACATTAAAAGATAAAAATGGTAAAACTGCCTATGACTACGCTGTAGATGGCGGCCACCCAGAATGTGCCAAAGCCCTCGTCAGTTTTAACCAAATCGAGGAACCCAAATCCAACGAACAAGAAGAGTCGGCGGCGGACAACTTCCTTTTAGATGTCTACCATCACTCCTTCTCAGAGGAGCTCATAGACCACGATCTTATGTTGGCGTTAGTCAAACACATCCACCTTAACATGGCGAAAGGGAGCATACTAATCTTCCTACCGGGCTACGACGACATCGTTACTCTGCGAGACATGATCCAAAGCAGCACAGAAATGAACGCTTTAAAATATCAAATATTCACCTTGCACAGTAACATGCAGACATTGGACCAGAAAAAAGTCTTCAACCCGCTGCCGAATGCGCGGAAAATTATTATTTCAACAAATATAGCAGAAACTTCAATTACGATAGACGATGTCGTGTACGTCGTGGACTCGTGTAAAGTCAAAGAAAAGTATTATGAATCCAATGGCGGTGTCTGTTCCCTACAATGCGTGTGGACCTCCAGGGCGTGTTGCCAGCAGAGGGCCGGAAGAGCGGGACGGACCAAGCCAGGCCATTGCTTCCACATGTGCTCCAAACGACGCTTCAAAACTCTACCCCTCAACTCGGTACCGGAGATTCTTAGGGTTCCTCTACAGGAGCTTTGCCTCCACACCAAACTGTTGGCGCCTGGAAATACTCCTATCGCGGATTTCTTATCGAAGGCCTTGGAGCCGCCTTCATTTTTAGCCGTGAGGAATGCCGTGACTCTTCTCAAGACTGTCGGTGCTCTTACTCCTATGGAAGATTTGACGGAAATCGGTCAGCATTTATTGGATTTGACGGTCGAGCCAAAGTTAGGGAAAATGTTGCTCTACGCGTGCGTCATGAAATGTTTAGACCCTATACTGACCATTGTTTGCAGTTTGTCGAATAAAGAGCCGTTCCAGATATCGATGAACCCAGAAAATAGGAAGAAGGGAAGCTTAGCGAGAAAAGAATTCGCCGCAGACAGCTATTCCGACCATATGGCGTTATTGAGGGCATTCCAAGCGTGGCAGTCTGCGAGGGCTAACGGCACTGAGAAGGCGTTTTGTGCCAAAAATCTCATTTGCGGAGCTACTATGGAAATGATTGTCGGTTATCGGTCGCAGTTACTGGCACAGTTAAGAGCACTAGGTCTTGTCAAAGCGCGAGGTTCGGGTGACATTAAGGACGTCAACGTGAACTCTGAAAAGTGGCACGTAGTGAAAGCGGTTCTGGTTAGCGGACTGTACCCATCCATCGCGAGAGTAGACAGAGATTCCTGTACGCTGAGAACTTCCAAAGAAGTCAAAGTCGCATTTCATCCCAGTTCCACTTTACATAGAGGTGGCGGAGTGAGTGGTTCTCAAAAATCAGTACAAAGTTTACCAACGGATTGGGTAGTGTTCGAAGAAATTTCTCGTGTGGGTAGATTTTGTTTTATCCGATGCAACACGTTGGTGACTCCACTTACGGTCGCTTTGTTTAGTGGGCCTCTAAGATTGCCCTCTGGCGCTTTGACGCAAAGAGCCAATCCGCCAGGATTGTCGAGCGATTCAGATAGCGAGGCAGACGAGAATAACTCGTCCCCAGATACTGCAGTTCTGACTTTAGATGATTGGATGGCCTTCACAGCCGACGCATCCGATGCCATAAGCGTTTATTACTTGCGTCAGAAACTTTGTGCGCTAGTCATTCGCCGAATGTCCAACCCAGGGAAACCGATGTCGCCTCTCGATGAGCAAATCTTGAACGCGGTCGTCCACGTCTTGGGAGCTGAAGAGAAAAACGTGGGCTTACATCAACCCGCCGGCATAGGCCAGCGGCCGAAACCGCTGACTGTCGAATCGCCGATGTGGCGGCGGGAGGACGAACAGTTTAACAGGCACGAGCAAAAATACTACCCGCAGTACCAGAACGACTTTGCGAATAGTTTCTATCAGGGCTACGGTTATAGAAATGGCCAAAGACCTGGCTGGAGGAATGATGGAATGCCACAGGGATTCTCCTCTCAGTCGTTTAGTGGGCCAAAGAGTCCCATGTCTCCAAACGGAAAGACCCTGCTAGCTAATATAGAGAAATACTCAGAAAACGGTGAAAGTAATTCGAGGTACTTTATAGTAAAGGCAGACGATTTGCACAGTGTGGAAATGGCACAAGCGAGTGGCAGCTACCCCTTTACGCAAAACACTATCAAGAAACTGCAAAAGGCAAAACAGGTTAGTTCCGGTAAAACTATTTACTTTTATATTCCATACAATACAATGCATACACAGAAACAAAACAACACAACCTCAAACAGTATTAGAGTAAAATATTTTCAAAAATCAGCCTAGCAGTCTTTTGTTAGTTTACTCAACAGACAATTAAAAATGTCTGTTAATCTATGCAGTTTATAAATTATTTTCATACATTGTATAATGTGTGTTTCAACTGAAGAGATTTATGGAGTTTTCTGACTAATTGGATGGAACGGTTTCTTGGGCGTAGTCCTGTGCTATTCTACAAATATTATTTGTATAACACGGTCATGCATGATAAATCATATCGACAAACTTCAATTTGATTATATACTAAAAGTATAATTTTCTGTAATAGGAGGGTAGTCGCGTGATAATGATATTCTCGTGTGCGGGTGCTTCGAAGATAACAGGTGCGGCGGCCCTTGGAGAGGCAGCCTCGCCTTTAGACTGGATCAGCAATAACCACATACCCTTTCATATGCTCCGGTAATATACATTTTATATTTTCTTTGATAATTATAAAGAATCTTCCTCCTTTATTTATTGATTACAGATATATTGATTATAAATATAGGATGTTTTTTATTGTACCTCACACATTAAGTCAAACAAATTGACGTACATACCAAAAATTCAGAATTGTACCGTCCCCACGACCAGTACCATGAATAAAAAGATTAAAAAATCTTCAGAAATACAAACTATTACAATTAGACTATTTGAAACAAGAATTGAATTATCAGTACTGTGTCTATAACATAAGGACTAATTTCTGTTATCGTATTTAACTGAATTTTTTTTAGATTTACGCTTAACCAAACGAAATAAATTTGGTTCTATAATGTATATATTTCATATAAATGTTATCAAATCTACATTTTGTAGATTCCATTTCTTATTCATTAAAATATATATTTTAAAAAAATTACGTCAGATTAACTTTTACAGTTATTTTTTTTCCTCATATGTCAAATGAAAAAGTTGATTATTTTACCTACCGAATCGTCTCAATTATTTATATATTTAACAACTTTAAATTTTATACTTTACTTAGATAGACGATAAATCGTATAATATTAAAATTTTGCAGGCACATAACAAATGGTTTAGCTGGCGGTGCCCGAGTAACTGGCGCTCGCGATGGCACGGAACTCTGCTCGACAAGCGGACGCGGACTACTTGCCGCTTTGCAAAGCCGTAGGAGACACAATCCACCGAGGCCCATACAGAAACAACCTAACGACCAATGATAAAATCTCTAAACGTCCCGTCTAGTAGTAAATGTCTAATAACGCCATCTATCAGGGGATTTTGGAACCACGATTCGTGAGCTGATGTTTTTCCCATGTTGGCGTGAAATATTTTCTCGAGTAACGTAAAACACAAGTTAGATAGTGTAAATGTGCAATAACGCTACCAATCGGTGTCTAATGTAACATTAATGGCTAGTACAATTAATTTAGTTTCGTTTGACAACGAAAGATAAGTTGTATTAAAGGTACACTTGTATAATTATTGCCGTCTTGGCCGTCAAATTGATTGTCTTAACGCGAACTAGCGTTAATCTATATGTATTTTGACATATGCGAGTGAAGACTTAGCACGTGCGAACTTTACCTTAAATCTTCCCCAACGGCTTTAAGTGTTTCATTAAAAGTACCAAGTAAATAAGATGTTGAATATCTATCGGCAATAAGTACTATTATCAATTTTTATTATCAGTGCCATGACAGGTTACAATACAAAGCTTTCGTAAATTTGACTCAAACCAGCAATGACGTCTTCTACACCTAACTTCACTTAACAAAAGTAAAGGTTTAAATAATTCTAATTTTTTCCAAAAAACGCGGGATTTTTTTTACATTGTTTGTTCTTATGATTGTCTATTTCAAAACATATTGTATTGCATTATAAACGTTATTGAGAAAGAAATGGTTTAATTTTGCTTTGTATTTATGTATACAAGTCCTAGATAATTAAAAACGAATTGAAAATTAGATATAAAAAAAAATGTTGTTTTTTAAATGGCAGCTGCATATTGTAAGCCTATTGTGTACTTATACATAAAATGCTCCAATGTTTAATAAATAAGTTAATGCAAGTATAGTTAATAAAATTACCATTCGTACACGGCTTTTAATTGCGTTCATTAGCAGCGAGAATCTAAAATGACAGACGATACAGGATTCGTTTGTATGTGGTTCGTTAGCAGCTTGTCATACATGATCTGTCTTTTCGTTGGACCAATCACAGAGTGTCACGTATCATTTCGTCTCTAATTAAACATTCTGACAGCCTTTATTAACCCAAACATAGACAATCTGTTTTTTTTTTTTTCATTGTTCCTCTCACTTCAGAGAAAGGCTAAAAATATTTCTTTTATTGCCTTTTTGGTTATTGAATGTCGTCACGGTTTTTTATTTTTGCTGTATGAAATGTGACTTAATTGTTAAAGTTTCAAGAAGTGCAGTGACTTTTTTAACATTCAATTTGTAATTTATAAGGCGGTTCGTTTTTTAGTTTAAGATAGTTGCATTTATTTAGTATTTTATGATTAAATGTATTTCCTTAATTTGGGGAAAAGTTTAATGAGCAATATTGTTTTAAAAAAAATAATTTGTCACACGAAACATAAAATATTGTTTAAAATAGACCTCCAGTTTTGGTGATTTTCTTGCGGTTTTGAGTTTTAACTGAATTCTTTAATATCTCGCTCATACGTCCGCGTACACGCACATATTGTCGTTTATTCTCATGAATGTAATGGTGAAAAGCACTTTAAATAAAATATATGTATATATGTGTGTAAATGATTTTTATTTTTGTTAATTCCAGTAAGTTCAGGTAAGTTAAAAAAAGAACCGTCTCATCAATCATTTATTGTAAAAATACATATTTACAAATACCCAAAATTGTATACAACTTTCCATTCTTGCTTGCTTCCTAGCTACTGCTAGGCAATCCAAGTCCATTTACTGCTCATATCGGTTTTTTTTATTTATGGGAATTTTTTTTATTATATTTGAATGGCTTTGATACTTAAAGGACATAAGTGCCTTTTCGTTCTATGCGCCTCCTTCCTTTAAAGACTTCACGTGTTTCCCCATGGCGCCTTCACGTCCATATCTTACCAGCAGGGAACTTTTAGTTAAGTCCCATGCCCCATTACGGTCATTGCTGTACTACCGCTCGTTGTATTTTCTCCTGCTGTTCTTTGCTCTGAAGCTGTTGTAGGGTCAGCAGAGACACGCCCAGTTGATCCTCGCGAGTGAAAGGTTGGGCCATTTGTCGGAGCCAACGCTTGCAGATCTGTAAGCACAACTCGTAATAGTATCTTAAGTTGTGAAGCTATGTAATAAATATCAAATAAGTTAAATTGTGGTGCAAAAGTCTGAAAATAACTCATAAAGCTTATAAATATAGATTGTAGACACTGTCGTTAACAATAATAAACAGAATATTTTTTTGCAAACATCTTAGTTCTATAGTAAGTGTTATAATCATGCTGTTGAAGTGGTGTGCTGTACAATACTATATTGCATCAACCTGATATTGCAGAAGATTTAACAATTTTCTTTTATAAGAGATAGTGAAGCTGCCTCAAAGGTGAAGCAAAGCGGCTTATCTTCATCGAACGAGCAAATGTTCAAATCTCTTAATGCAAAGCCGGGGTTTGAACGCACGGTTGTGTGACACAATTCATGATTAAGTACTCGGTAACTATTACACTATTATGTTACAGGAGGCAGACGGTCCTGCAATTCGACGTACCATCGTCCATGGACCCTCGCACTGCCAGAAGGTTCGCAATCGTGCTGCCGGCCTTTTAAGAATTGGTACGCTCTTTTCTTGAAGAACCCTAAATTTAATGCTTTACATGTATATGTCTTTGTGAATAAATTATTCGTTTTTACCTGCACGGCTTCCTCAGTCGAGAGATTAGTAAGAGAGTCCTTAAGATGTTCCTGTATCCATCTTGGCAATTTAGTTCGCTTGTCCGCGCGACTGAAACGCTTATCCGCGAATATCATGACACCGTAGTCTGTTTTACCACTGAAAATTTCAAAATATGTAAGTGTTATTATTCTTTGACGCAAATTAATATCTTTGTATGTGTTTAAAGAAGTTCACACGATATTTAAAAAAAATGCATTCGTACACATGTCAGAAGTGAAACTTTTTTGTAAATTAAAAGCCCCAATAGATGATAATATACCAGTATATGATTTGTACCATGTATTTGTACATCTATATTCACACTGTATACGTGCTAATGATAATATCAATTACAAGATGTTATATGACAGAATTTCTATATTAGGTTCTAATATGTAACTACTAAACGAATACATCAAGAAATAGCGTGTATTTTTTTTCAATCTCCATTTCTCACTCTCTCTCTAAATCCGTCTCAATCGCTCTTTCCCTTTTCTTCGACAAAAACGCTGCACATGTTCGTGACGTTCCGTAAAAAATTTACCCTCACCACAACAAGTTTCACTACAAAAACTTAAATCCCAATATTAATATGAAAAAATTGTTTATTAATAAATAATATCTTGTATGTAATAAAATAGACAAACTCTAACTTACCGTAACACTCGGCCCACACACTGAGCGGCGTGTCGCATCGCGTCAAATGTTAGAAAGTCGTTTTCACGTATCTATTGAAGGGATAAATTAATAAATAAATATATAGCATTTTAATTCTACAGAGTATATTATTTTCTATAGAGTATAGAATTTCTATAGAGTATTCTAATAGTATAATAGTAATAGTATAGTATAGTTAAATAGAAATTATTAAAAGGATGTATATATGAATAACGAGATTACAGGCAAAGCTATACTATAGAACATCGTAATAGTATCCAGCTAATAAATAAATTTAAAAAAAAGAACATCGTAATAACTGATATCACTGATAAAAATAACAAATAATTTTTAGTAACTAAATACAGTAGAATGCAATGATGTAAGAATCAAATAAAAAAGGATTACAATATAATAATTACAATGCAAATGAATAGAAATAATGAAAATGTCATTGCAAAAATTCTTACAGACAATTAAATTTTATTGGTTAAAGAGAAACTATTTTTTTCTACGATACCAAAATGAAAAAAAAATTTAAACATAGTTATCTACCTGAAATTGATCCCTCAAATACTCGAGTCGGGCTTTAAGTATCCGACTCTGCGTGAAGACGTAAGGAATTCCGAACATAAGTACGGCTCTGCCCAAATGGTGGTCGAAGTCCACTCCTTCCGACACTTTGCCCCGAGCCACAGACAACAGCACTGCCCCGCGACCGCTTTCACACGCCTCAAATAAATATTCAGTACTTTATTTATTTATTCTGTACTCCTACAGCTAACACAAATTACATATAATAGCAAACAAATAGGAGAACATAGCCACAGATGGAATACATGATACATTATAATAAAAAGATTTACAAAAGGGAACAAACAAAGTATTTAATACAATTAACTAACTGATTAAATTTAATTAATTAAGCCTAAATTGGTTGTGTTGTGTAATGGTGTGTATGTGTGTCGTGCTTATGATGTAGATGATTTTGCGCTATGTATATTCTTAATACATTTTTGAACCACATTCCGCGATAACCTAAACAAGTCAATGCCTAAATAGTGGTCATTGTATGTATTTAATGAATTTGTAAGTTTTTGAAGTTATACTCCTTTTGGCGGGATGGAGAAAAATTATCAGAGTGAATTTTTACGATGCGCTACCAACACTAAAATTCGACATCGTAAAGTTTGGTCTAGGTGGCATGGAAATCAATAACTATGTTCAAGTTGTATATTCTAGTATTTTTCATTTAGAACACGTGTTTCGTAACAGTACAATGAAACAGTGTGAATAAATAAATATTATTTTGGTGTTTTTAAATCAATTTCATATACGACGGTGATAGTATTTACTAGTAATTTATTTATTTAAATAAAATCTTTTTGATTAATTTTAATATTTATCGTTAATCACTACTGCATTTCAGTTAATTTTTTTCCATACGCCAAAGAACACCTTCTAACGCGTGTACATAAGTACACACACTCTTTTTATCTTTACAATTGCCTTGTTTTTTCTTTCTAATAAGCAAATATATTTATTGTTATTAGTTTTTTTTTGACCTTATGTATTATATAAATTTCGCACAGTTGCACTTCTTTTTTATCTGCTCTAATATTAGGGCGAGATCGCTTGGAAAAGTTTAAGCTGCCTGCATGCATATTTCTCAATTCTATGATGAGATATGATTTAAGTGTTTTTGGAAAAAGGAATCTAATCGACGAATATTTTTTAATAAAGCCAAAAATACCAGTGTAAAACGAAAAATGTATTATTATTAAAATGTGTGTACATTCACACGCTGAAAACCATTTTTTTTTTTTGATCACGTTCCGAACAGTAAAAATCTTTTGCGTAATACCTTTATATAATTGATGAGAGCGAAACTCGTTTCTGCCGAGTCTTGAGTCTCGATGAAGAGTAGTTTATGCCGTTGCAGACTTGCCACAACACCTGCGACAAAAAAATATATAGACTCACCTTTTAAAAAAAACATCTATCTCTTTTCATCATAGTGTAAATATAATTTGACCGAAAGAGACAAGGGAAAAGTTGCAGTGTAATTGGACTGATTTAGTTTCTATGAATTGGCTAAAAGATTAAATCATACTTTTATTTGATTTTGATAAAAATTTACTATAATATCATCGTAAATATTAATTATATTGGAATTGAATATTCATAATATATAAAAATATATGAGAAATTTATTTTAATCCCATAGAACGTTATTTCAATTATAGAAATACATAAAAATATTATAGAAAATTTTGAAATTCCACTAATCATTCGGTTTTGACAAATTTTTATATAGACAGTACAATTTCACAAATAAGTGAGTTATTTACCTTGATCGTACCAAGCGCCAACGACGCTTTCTAAATATAAATACGAAGTAAAGAAACACACGACGCCATCAGGTACGCACGCTGATATCTGAAATATATTTAAAAAAAAAACTGATAGATATATAAATACTCGATTTTTTTTTAATTCAGTAAAGCTGTTTCATGATACATGATTTCCGAACTAGAGATCAATTTTATCGTCAAAAATCTGTAATCTATTTTCAATATCCGACAAATCATTTCAGTTTGACATTCATGTAATAATTAACAAGAAAATAAAAATAAAAAAAACAAAACAAAAACATTACGGCGTTAATGATTTCTTTTTCTTAAAAAAAAATGCGCTAAATACTAAAAAAAATAGTTTCAAAATTTTAATAATTTAAGCTTTAATATTTTTTTAAATACAAAAAAATATAATATAGCACTGCGTTGCTTATGTATATTTTACGCAAAATTTAACTCAAATTGTTTGGAAAGACGGTACTGTTAAAACTAACGTACAAGCAGTAATTGGGTTAAAAAAACACATGTGATTAGTATTTTTCTTAATTTCATTTCTTGGTCTCTCTCATCGCCATTTAGGATACATTTAGGGTTAAAAACTATATCGTATGTATCAAAGAAACGAGAGTAAAGCTCGTTCAACAGCAAGCATATCTTACTTCAACAAGAAGTTGTCCATAGTTTCTGATGACAGCGACGTCTTCTCGAGTCTCATATTTGGACGATATCGCAACTTGGTCGCTGCCTTTTGATACTATCTGAAAATTTATATTCATCAATTCTATGAAAACGCAGCGTAAGATTATAAATTGTGATACATATTTATGTTAAATACAAAAATATAAAATCATTCACATTATATATATTAGACGCGAACACAATTCAAAAAATAATGTTTTTAAATATATAAAATTACTATATAAAAATGTGAGTACTCTTTTATTTATCCTATATAGACAAGATTGTTTTGGCGGGTTAGGGAAAAATGATGAGAGTAAATTTTAACGACGCGCGCGCACACCGTTATTAGAAACCGACACCTGAAGTGAGCTATAGTGAACATTTTAGTTTTTTCTCTGGTTAGTGTTGTTTTTTCTACAAACGTAGAATACGGGGAAAGATAAAAAAAAATTAAGATTTTTATCTAGTTACACCAAAGTATATCTTCTAACGCGTGTACTTAAGTACACAAGAGTTTTTTAAAATAAATATATGAGAAGAAAGAAGCTAAAGCTTCTGTGTATTAAATTTATTGATAAAATTATAGATATATCGTGCGAAATAAAACAAAAAATACTATTGTTTTATTAAAATATAATAACAATAAAATAAATAAACATTTTCAGGCACCAAGATGTTAAGCTCTTAAATGTTATTTTTTGGTGTTTATTTATAAAGCTTTAGCAAGAATTAAGAAATACCATGTGTATTACCATGGGCAATAAGCAGGGCCGTGCGAGTGTCATGGTGAAGGAACTCACTACAACAGGATGGAAATCCAAAATCTTCGGATACATGTCTAAGGGGGACAATGTGCCTGAAAAGTCACAAAGTTGTTCTTATAAAATAATATTAAAAATTAAATTACATGATGAGATTAAAATTATCTTTATTTAAAAACTAACAGTAAATGTGAATAAATGTACACTAATGTTGATTATATATATCATATTATATATACATTTCCTCACCTGAAGTAATGATGACACTCTGAAATCTCGCGAACACCGGCCTCATAGCTATTGAAGAATCCATACATCTGAAAATTTGTTTTATTTTTCATACGACGGTTCCAGCTGCATCACAGACATAGTTGACTGTGAAGCAAACCAATTTACGTTAGGAATAGTTCATTTGAAAAAGACAAAATTTAGTGTTTTGAGGAAATTCTGTCTTTATAACAGTTTATCTCTGAAAAACGAACGGCCCTAATGAAGAGGACATCACCATAATAATCAAAAACATTGCTGTAGTCGACGAACGCGTCGATAGGCGGGTCTGACAAGTGCGTAAAAACGACACTCGATGGCTCGTACGCTCGCCCGCTTGCGCTTTGCGCGCTTGTATCGGCCGAGGCACCTTCACACTAACCGAGACAAATGCCTTGCGAGGCTGCTCGATCTGTGTGGATACGCCTAATGTCGAGGATATTCAACTTCTTCACACCACAGGCCCAATGAGGAGATTGACAAGGACAAAAAAACGTGCACGTCTATATTAACTGCTAAACAGTGGTTAGTAGAAAAAAACAAACACAAGAAGAGAGTGTCTTCCCCTTAATAGAGACAGTGGTGGTGGTAGTGGTGCTATTGAATACTTTCTTAAATCAAAAATCCTTTTTAGTAAACTAGGTTACTTTTTATTTACTTATTAGTGTTAAGCTAGACTAGATTTTAAATTGTGTTGTGCAGAGAAAATTGATTGAAAAATACTTACGAAAAATGTAATATCGGATTAGACACTGTGGGTGTCCTATCATCAAAGGGCTCTATGATTATGACGAAGCCTTTGGTGTACGTAGACACTAAAGTAGCCAAATTAGTCACCAGCGTCAGGGACGCGAGGTGAGAAGGGTCAGATACCTGTTAAATATATTTTTTAAATTCCTTAGGGAAAAAAACATATAAGATGTTTTTAAATACATATATTTCGGATTTATGAGTACTTTTGAGCAAAAACTATTTTAATTATTGTTCGAATAATATAATTATACTAATATATTTATGTTAAAATATAATAAACGAATTTCTAAAAATCTGTAAGTTTCAATTAATACAAGATAATCACCTGTAGCGTGCGCAAGAGTGACTGTAGTCGCGTAGCACAAAACCTTAACGGTTTTCTCTCAATACACACGCGCGATGACACGTCCTTCAAGAAACCTGCATTGATAATACTCGTACAAATATTGATAAATTGGAGAACAATCCATGCGAATTGCAGTCAATAATAATTTTAAAATACTGAGCACATTTCATACAATACGTATGTGTACGTATTTGTTACTTTAAATAAACGTGCATGTTAAATGAAATAAATCGTGAATTGTAACTAGTAATCATGTTAAAAAACCACTAATATTTTTAATTTAAAAGACGAAACAATTATGAAAGCAAATAATATGTTAATTATATTTACCAGCAGGAGATTCCTGTACAACGTGTTGTATGCGTAGACGTGTCTTGAGGTATTCGATAAACCGCTTCAGAAAACCCAAGAAATGCTCAGCGTTGCGAATGTTACCGGGGACCACCTCTATATAAAAAAAAATGTAATAGTTTTCTTCAGATACAGGCTCATATAGACAGAGACTATACAAAGCTGTCACCTTGTTGGGATAGAGGCTTTCTTTTGATTTAAAGCCACCTTCAGTATGTCACTGAAGGTGGTTTTAAATCAAAAGAAACCGAGTCATTAAAATAATAATATATAATACTATAAAAAACATATTTTTATTGCGAATTTAAAATGTTTCGTTTGTTTCCCTAATTTGCCCCATTATGTAATGCTGTAGATTTATTTTCAAAAAGATAATAAAGTTTGCTTCTTATTTTTTAAGTTTTCGTTTGAAAATTCAACAAAAAAATCTGAAACAACATAACCTGGTAATGTACCAGTTTGTTTAATTTTATTAGATGTCATACCGTCCAAAACCTCGTCAGGTAATACGGGATTCGCGAGTATTGTGTCCGTATCTCTCGCTTGTGCCGCTTCCCGTAATCCTTCAACTAATGCTTCATACTCAGCGGCTAGACGAGTGCTATCCTCTGCTTTCATTCTATAAAAATAAAAATCGCCTATTTACTTTTTCAAAACAACAATTTTGCCCCGTTTTTTAGGATAAAATAATATATACTTACTGAGCAACGGACTTCTCTAGGGATTGTAGAGCTTGTGTGCTTTTGTCTATGGTACGGCGAGTGATTTTGACGCTGAGCGCGTCTATACATACATTGTCTATATTGTGAGCCTCATCAAAAACAACTACTGCTTCCTTATTCAACTCTTTTGATACAACTTCTGCTATCTTTGGATCAAGTAAGTAATGATATGAATACACTACTATCTCTGCATGAATTATCTGTGGACAATTGAGGTTGTTTAAGTAATGCCAAAACACCAATTATAATTTATTAAAAGCCATTTATCTCTTGGTTTATAAATTTTACTAAGAGATCCTGGCTTGGGTTTCTGAGAAAATAATTCTTTTTAGGTGTTTTAGGAAAAACCTTGCCTATAAAAAGGAATTATATGGAGCAGACATTGCGATATCTCCCCTTTTTGTAGATGAGATTGGAGAGTTTCAGAAATTTACTGTTTATTATAGTAATTAAAAACAATTTTAACAAAAATCATGAAAATACAAACTGCAAATCTAGAGAGAAAGTAAGGACACCAGTTTCTATCAGCTCCATATTGTTTTAGGTCATCAACATTATACACTCCATATGGTAGCATTGATTCTCTCCCTTCAGTATTAAAACCTTCATAGAACTGGCCTAAAAGCAAAAAAAATATAAGCCATAAAAATACATATAATATAATCTAAACATGATATGTATATGTAAACATTTGTATGTAGCATTTGCACAAACAGACTTTGCATTGCACACACGGATACATTATTGCAAATTTTATATCAATTTAGAGTAAATTATCAACCTCATTAAATAATGTTCTTTTTTGTAGTCACCAATAAAAAATATATAAAATACTTACAAATAGGAACACTACTATCATGCTCATGCCTGTCTCTAATGTAGCTTGCAGTTAAAGAGTGACACTTTCCATCAACCAATTTGCCTTCTCTTTCTTGGGAAACCTATGAAATATGCTTATATCAGCTTTGATTTAATCAAACATTTAGTTTTATTACAATATGACACAAATAAAATATTTTCTTTATCAATAATAATTTACCTCTGGATGTATACACATATTTTTTCTAGAACTCAAAACAACTCCAGTAAGATTGGGTTTCTCTCCCTGTGACTTTTCATAGTACTTAAATAGATTTTTTAATTCCTCTAAAACTTTTTCTATTTCAGGAATAGTTCGGGAACAGTATATAAGTTTTCTGTAAAAATATAATGTAATATGTAATAATTTAGAATAAATAAATGGTTACAAATATTATATTATTAGTCTAAAAAAAATATTAATAATAGTTAACTGTATAGATATAACACTTCATAGGAAACTAAATCAAACTTAAGATGGGTAAAGCTAGTGGCAAAATAAAACCAGAAAACAACAAATAGACCAATTATTTAAAATACCCATCATATTTTGGATAACTCACCTTACATGATGGGGGTTTTGTATCATATAAGCAACAATAAGTGACAACAATGACACAGTTTTACCGGTCCCTGAAGGCATTTCCAGCAGTCCATGGCCCTATTAGAAAACAGAAGTAATAAAATATTGCATAGTAATTATGTGTTGAACTAAGATGTATGAAGAAAAAACATAACGAAGGTGGAATGAAAACGTTTACAAAGTCCTCTTGTTGTACAAATATGTTGTTTAAAAATAAATAAATTACCTTAGCATCTAATGCACGTTTTAATTCCAGCATGTATGCATATTGCTCTGGATAAATATAATCGTATGGAAAGTATACAAGTAAGCCATCAACGGTTAACCTAGAAAAAAAAACGTATTATGATTCGCTGCTATTACGGTGGGATTATAATATAATCAATACTTATAATAATAATCTTTACTTCATGATTTTTCTTTGAACTTATTGATTCTTTTTTAATTTAACAAGTCTTAAATTAAACAAGATTTAAATATTAGGTATTTGTGTGAATTCTTACAACAACTTTGTACACAAACAAAGTCACAGACTTAACTAACGAACAGAATAAAGTAATACAGTGGTAACAATCATAGACCTATAACATTAAATATTACACGACTCTACAAAAAAATTTTCGTTCTTTGTCTTAAAGTTTATACTATTATTTTCCTGTTAGTTATGCACAAAAACGAAAAGAAAATACCTTTTTTCTGTATAAAGTTTGCTTTTGTGATAGTTATATTAATAATACTTGCCAATACAATGAAAACATGATGGGCGACTATATTTGGGGTTTATTGATAGAAAGTAGCCATGAACATAAAAGAAAAAGTAAAAGTGTGCACTTTTAAGTTATTTTCCACTTTTCTGTAAGCTAATTTGATAGTAAAACTTAATAAAAATATAATAAACATTTTTATTTCAATAGTTTTATTTTCAATCAAAAATTAAAATCCGAGATTCTTAAAAGTTTCGTTCAATCAGTCTTCTGAGCACAAAAGCAAAGTTTTTCATGCCATATTTTTTTTTCCGTTTTATTACGACCTAAACTACCGAAATTTAATGCTTTGCAATCAAAGTCAAATTTCATGTTGACCCGTGTTATCAAACAGTTATTTTGTTTAGACAAGAGGATAGATTGTTATTATTGTATTATAAGACTATATTACTGAAGTATAGTTTTTATTACTCAACATTATGATGATATTTTGTAAATCATTTTAAAAAAGGCCGCTTATACTGAACCAATCTTCTACTTACCTACAACATTATTATTATTTGGCGTTCGACGCTGCCAACTTATCGATAAATGCTACAAGGTTAAGATAATTTTAAAAAATTGCGGGCTTTTCTGTAACATTTTGCTGTGGTAGCTTTCTACAGCTCATGACTGTGTTCCAATCTAAAAGGATTTTTATCACATAAGGGAGAAGTCTTATGGTATGAATTTTGTATACTGAATTTAAAAAAAGAACCAAATTCGCTGACTAAAACTACTTAAACTTTTGTTTATACATATATAAAACATGAACTTGCTTACAATCTTTAAAAGAACTTTGATCTTGCTACTTAACTTAAATGAAATAAGTATGAGCTGCAAGAATGAATCTAGTGTTCCACTCATACAGACAAAGTTAGTAAAACTTTACTTAAACGTGTACTATAGATATATAGGTCCACGACAATAACATTCAGCACATTTCAGAGACCAATCCATAAATAGGTACTCAGTGGCGGATATACCAGCCGGCTGCGTAGGCTAGAGAATAGTGCAGCAGATTGTTGGAAAGTAGAGGTAAGAAGGGCTAACTTCACGGCCTATGTGTAAATCCGCCACTGTAGGTACTACATGTTTCTTATACTATATAGTTGTTTTATATAATTAATCTTTATTTCTCATAAGCACTATGTTGTTTGATAAGAGGCACTGTTTACATATTATTAATTATACTGTTTACTGATGACCTCTGAGCTAGTCAGTTTTGCTCTGGTCTATAATGAAGTTGATTGTGTTAGGAGCTGGAATAAACGGCACAACATGCGCATTAAAGATAAAAGAAAAATACCCGGATTATGATGTAAGTTAATATTTTCTTACAGTATACAAAAAAAAACCTCTATAGTTTAAAAGTGCCATATATTGGTGATTTTAATATACAAGTAGAACATCAGCTTTATGTTCCTAAAACATGCCATTGTTTTCGGGTTTAAGACTTGCAAGTGTTGATTGCGCACATAGATTAAGGATACCTTTGGGGCACTTTCTGTCACGACCTCAGGGTTAAGACTCTCGCCTTATCATTAATATAATTAGCCAAAACTGATTATAAGAGCAGGAATATTGTTTCACTTCGTTGGAAAAGATGACGAAAGTTAGGAATGAAATATATAATAGGTTGAAAATACGTTTTGCATTATATTTATAAAAACATGAAAATCTATATTCTAATACATAATATGCTTTTGAATCATAATATCCAAAAATCTATCTCACACGGGAAATAATATAGGTCTGTAACAGTGACATGGCAGATTAGTTAGTGTAGATTTAAATCGTTTTTATAAATGATTATAAAAAGTAATTACAAAATACATACATAACTGATTTCTTGAACAATTAGTGCACTAGGTAATCTAAAACGTAGCGAGTACTGTTTATTAACGCCTATTGGAAATACATTTTATTTTCGTTTTACAGTAGACCTAACTAAGTAATAAATAAATTTCCAATCCTCCCTACAATTATAGGTAACGCTGTTGGGTGCGCAATTTAGTCCCAACACGACTGGGGATGGCTCAGGAGGCCTTTGGTACCCTTACCTTTGTGGAAAAACACCAGAAGCTTTGATTGGGTAACCTACGTTCTCTTCTATGAAAATATAAAGGCAGTACTAAAAATTATACCTACTTATGGAACACATATTTTTGCGTTCTCTTTTGAAATTTAACAGTTACATACAAGCTTGTCTTTTATAGAAAATGGGGCATCGAAACCTACAGTCTACTTCTTAAACTTTGGCGGCAAGGTGGTTATGGAATAAGTCTACAACCAGTTTATGTAATGTATAGAGATGGGACACAATCAGCGCCAAAGTGGGCCAATGACGTTTTTGGTTACATGGAGCTTGACCAGAAACAGCTGGAGTATTTTAATAAACTCTTTTCTGTTCAGTATGTGTATGTATCGATGTCTATTGTTTTTGATAAATTCCCGAGATAAAATTGAAGAAACTTGATTAACCTATAATTATGTACGTTATTTATATTATTTATTAACTTGATTGACCAGCCTTAAAAATGTTCAGATGTTGCAGTTAGAACTTGTATGATTTAAATGAATAACTCAAATTAGACATACATATTAAATTACCCATGCTGTTCCGCTGTTTTCTCATACATAATGAACATCACTTTTACAGAGCTGGGAACACATTTAACACATTTGTTGTTAATCCATCCACTCTTTTGAAACGACTCGAACAACAATTAGACGCATTGAAAGTTACAAGAAGGCAAGGTAGTGTGAAATCCCTGACGGATCCCATATTAAGGGATTATGACGTTATTATAAATTGCACGGGCTTAGGAGCTCGAGAAGTAGTCCCCGATGACAAAGTGCACCCAATAAGGGGACAAATACTTAAGGTATTATGAAACGATCTATATCCGTTAAAGAAGTTTTATTCTAATGCGTTATATTAAGCCGTTTTATTTTTACAGGTAAATGCGCCGTGGGTGTTCTACAGTATCCAAGACAAATGTTCGGGTCACTATATAATACCAAAGTAAGTTTCAACAATTCATAAAATCAGAGCAGAGTTAGTGGTTCGGAGGCCTTAGTGTCTAAGGCATATCCAGAAGTGCGTAACTAAGGCTTAGTGGATTTTTCTATGCCCGCAATGAACAATTGTCAACATCGTGTCTGACAAGGCTTACAACTAAAACTCGATGACGTTTAAAGAAAAAACGATTTTCCTTCATCCTTTTCTACTTACATCGAACTTGACCAATACTCATAAATACTGGCTGAGCTACTGGACTTGTACTGATGATACTGAGTCTAAGCGTACTCAAACTGATCGATTTTTTCTGTATTTGTATAAGTGTATATATTAGGTCATAGTTTTATTTCATATTACAGCGACACATTTTGTGTACTTGGTGGTACTGGTCAAGCGAACAACTACAGTACCGAGGTGAATAATGATGACACAGATTTTATTGAAAAAGGCTGCCACAATTTAATACCGTCATTAAAAGTAAGTACTTTGACTACGTACGTTCAGTACCAAAAGACATACTGTTGTGTTTTTTGGTACTAGGCACAGCCTACCTTACGGCCTGAACTAGCATCGGTATTCTGAGCGAGGACAAATTCAGTTTGGCGGTTATTTTAGTGCTCAGCAAGGCATGAGAGTACTTCATTTTGGGCTACCGCTTGCAACTATATTAAGCCCAAATTCGCCCAATCATGGAGTAGTGTTCTCACGTTTGGGGAGAGCCCTTACACTTGACCTTATCAACAAAGAGCGATTCGAATCGCCAACAAGTCACTTTATGAGCGGTTTCATTCCTTAGACGTTGCGTAGAGATGTGGTGTCTCACTGCATCAATCAAGATTTCATTCTGATTTATACATTCATCATCAGGCGTCGAGGTAGAATAAGAAATACCATATTACCAATTCGACTAAGGCTCTTTCAGGAAAAAGCGTGCCGATTTTTAAAAGGCTAGTAGCGCTCTTACGAGACTTCTGGCAATGTATTATATGTATAGCATATATAACGCTTCAAATGTAAATTATTTATGTTTCTGTTGTATGTCTAGGGCGCAAAACTCCAAAAATACTTTGTTGGACTACGACCAGCCAGAGATGAAGTTCGCGTAGAAGTTGAGAGGGTAAACGGAAAATTGTGTATTCACAACTATGGTCATGGTAAGACTATTTAAAACACTATAACTAATAAACCCATTATTTAATTCCTCTTCAGCATTTTATCGAGGTTGTTACCTACGGTTGTAAAGCGCGCGTGTTTATTTAATTAAACGTAATAGTAACTTCTGATACATTTTTGGCATTACACATTTAATTTTAGAAATATTTTACGTAGGTTATGCCCAAATTAATCATTCTTTCATTCTAAATATACTACATTATTAATTCATATTATTTTTTTTACGTTATAAGTCTGACGCTACACGGGGGAAAATTTTAAATGTGTTATTAAATTGCTAAACGTATACAGCAAATCAATCAGCAGAATTAAAGATAATCGGATAATCTGTGGTCGGGCTCTTGCATCTAATTATCCATTACATCTAGGAATATAATTATTATGAATTAGTTTATACTTTATAAGTTATAACCTACATATTTGTGTTTTAGGTGGAAGCGGCTTTACCTTATTCTGGGGATGCGGCATTACTGTTTTAGAATTATTTGAAAAGCACGTGACTATAAATAATACAAGCAAATTGTAATAAAAATATGTAATAAATGTATTTATCAAACAATGTACATAAATCGAATATCTTCGCACAATTTTCTTTGGTTATAAGTGGCCATGATCAGATCTGAATAACAAAAATTGAGAAAATTTGTACAATATTTAGCCTTTATTGTTAAAATCTATATATATAATATATATATAGAACATTATTTAAAATACCCCTCTTATTATTATTTCTTCCAAACTTGGTTTCCGGGATATATACATATACTTTAAACAACAAATTTCAAAATAACAATATCTATTAACTATTGCATTACCAATATCAATTATTGTATCATAAAATATTGGTAAAGCTATGGCACTACAATGCTGACTTCAGGATTTGCGCAGGGTCTCGTAGATATCGGTCCTCCTTTGAACCCTGATGGGAATAGAGCTCCTTACCTCCTCAACCATAGATAAATCTAAAACAAGTTATATTTTTAATGATGATCTAGATCCAACATCACACAACCTGTGAAGTAAGAACAAGTAACAACGCGCTTCGTTTCGTCAACAGCTACTGTAGTTCTATTTCACTGTGATTGCCAACTGATCTGTAGTTCATCACTCGTTGACTCGCGACATGATACATTATATTATTTCTGTTACTTCAATTTTTTATCATTACTACAATTCCTTGTTTTGTTTGACACCATTTTCCATATCATTAGTTTTACATAATATCAATTAACACTATCAATCTATTGTTTTATGTTTAAACTATGTAACTTGACTTTTAGCAATTTTATATGTTGGTTACAGATGTTTGTTAAATTATAGCAACCTTATCTTTAAGTTTTTTTTTCAGTCCGTTAAAATTGAGTTAGGGAAATTTCAAAAAACTCACCAACAGTGTGTTCAAGAGTATCCTCCTTCTCATCAAGTTTAGCAACCACTGCTCCCCATGGGTCTACAAGTGTAGTATGTCCCCAAGCCACATATTCCGCATTTACATCCCGTGCAGGGCTTACCAGAGCGACCCAGAGTTGCTGATCTGTCGCTCGGGCTCTCCCGAGCAACTCCCAGTGCTTAGGCCCAGTTGTCATGTTGAATGCACCCGGATATATAAGTAAGCCACAACCTTCAAAAAATTATATAAAATATTGTTAACACTATCCCCTAAAGTTGGGAAATAATAAGAATTTTAAAACGTAAACATGTATATTGTCCTGTTAAAAAAAGAGATTACCTTCATTGGCCATAAGATGGGCCATCTCTTGAAAGCGAAGATCGTAACATATTCCCAAACCGATTTTCACACCATTGCATTCAAACATAGTTAACTCATTACCTGGTGATAATACTTCAGATTCTTTGAATGTTATTTTGTTGGGAATATCTATATCAAACAAATGCATCTAGAAAAAAATATTTTTTATAATTGCTTTAGAAACAAGAAAAACTTTTTTATTTGCACTAGTTAGTCTATATTAGTGCAATCAACTTTACAAATGCTTTATGTTATTAAAATTAGTATTGAGATCTATAATATCTGTGCAACATAGAATTAGTATTAAGAGAAAGTTACTTTATTTGTTTTTATACTTCCTTTAACACAATTCATATTAATTCCCAATTCCATAATTGGTACTTTAATTGAATATTAATAATTAAACACAAGGAGTTGGCTCAAAATTCTTGGTAATGTAATTAAAAAAAACCCCACCTTTCTATGTTTGGCTATTAGTTTTCCATTGATATCCCACACAGTGCAAGTATTATAAAGTTTGTCTCCACATCTCTCTGGGACTGTTCCACCTACAACACATACACCAGCATCTGCAGCAGCTTGGGATAAGGCACGACTTGTCTCACCCAATGGCACTTCTTCTGCATACTCATTGAAGTATTCTGTAATTAAAAAAAACATAATATAATTACACCAAACAATCAAAAGAAAATAGACATTGTTAAATCCAAATTCATACAAATTTAGTAAAAAAAAGTATAAAGTAAATCAAATTAACTTACTGGTTCCATAAGGAGAGTTAAAACATTCGGGCAGTGCAACTAGCTGTGCTCCCTTCTCTTTAGCTTGGTGAATTTTTTTTACTGCTTGGGCCACATTTTTACTCTTATCTTTACCTACTGATAACTGAACTAAAGCTATTTTAAGTCCTGCAACGTAAAAAAATTATGAGTAAATATATATAATTAAAATTCCGCACGTCATTATCGATAAGGAGTCATGATAACATGATTACCGGATAGTTTTTAGATAAATAAATTGTCTTCGAGAGAAGATATTTTATTAGTTTATTAGAAAATTAAAACAAAGTCAAATACTCTACCAATACTGTAAAATAATGGTTTCTTTACGAAACGTGGATGAATCGCATCGGTTGCAGTGACTGCCATAATAGCACTAAAATCACCTGTTAATTGAATTTAGAGTATTTTTTTACCTCTATTAAACATATTCAAGAAGTTGAAATTGTTAGTAAGAAGAAGAGTACTGAGCAATCTAAAAGCATAAACTGTTAACTGACTAATAATTATAATATTAATTTATCAACATTGCACTTGCAGTAAACTTAACTAAGTAATAAAAGTATTAATAATTAAACTATCAAAATTCAACACCATGTCGTCAACTTAACTTACATTTCACTTAAAACTGTCAACTTACCTTAGATTGTCAATGGTCTCCAGTCATAGTCAGCATTTTTCGTTCATCTGTGGTATCTTTATTTAGTCTGTAATTAAAGAGAGTTAAGAATTCATAATGTAAATAATTAAAAAGTCAAAGGAAAACATTATTTTATTAATCATCTTAGAACTAAATATTCTACATTTTACTATAGCCAAAATAAATAGAACATTAAAAATTGTATCAAAATTCCGCTCACTATAAAATAACTAAAACCACTTAAATGGAAAACTTAAAAGTTTGTAGGCTTTGTCTTACAACTGATATTAAACTTAATGTTATTCATTCAACTTCATTGGAATACTACTATGAATTACTAACAGGAACTGATGTAAGTTATAAGTAGGGGTAAATTATTGTTTGGTATCGAGACCTACAAACATGTTAATAACCCTATGTAATAACTGTGGTCTCTAATTACTAAAAGCAGTTTTTTTCAAACAACCCAGTATAGATATATCATAAGCGGAACCTGTATATAAGTAGTTATATTTAATAAGTATTTGTGGGGTTTCTTTTTTAGCCTCTATATGAATATAAGATGCCAACATATGCATGCCACTTATGTGTGGCTTTGTTAAGGAAGTATTTTCTGTTTAGACAAAAATGCTTAGAAGTTCAAAGTATGTTGCAAAGGATTGTCATTGAAAAAGGACAGGTATTATTTTTAACAAATTTACAGTTTCAGGTTACATAATTATTAATCAATAACTCTTATATTATAATATTGTTTTTATTGTATACAGGTAACAATAGCAGATATAACACAGATTCAGAAAAATCATATTCACAATATGGGCATTACTCATCATGTGATTAATATAGATATTGACATAAATTCAGCTACATATGACACAAAAAGTGCTGAGAAAATGAAAAATGAAATAAACCATGAAAAGGTTGCAGTATTTATGTTTAGTGAAGATGACTGGGACATTAAAAGAGAAGCTGCGAAAACTCCAATAAAGAATGAAATTTTTATTAGAAATAACTTAAGTATTACTGATATAGAAGATATAAAGGTAGAAACTAGTAGGCCCTTGGGAATGGATATTCAAAAGCACGATAATTTGGAAATAAAAAATTATGGACAAACAAAAATCAAATTAAATTTAAGTTATGATAGTTTAAAAGGTACAGAATCTTCAGATGATGACCAGAAATTAGTCAATTTGATAAATAAAAGTAAAGTATGTATCATTCTGTTAAACAATTTTTTTATATACAGAATATAGGTACCATATATTTATTATCAATGTAAAACAATCCCATTGAGTTTAAAAATACTATGGCTGCTTATATAATTATGATATATAAATATTACTGACACTGAGCTACGCATATTGTGGTAAAAGTTATTTACTAAACATTTTATGCAAATGCCAATAATTACACTTTAAATAACACATTTTCTAACAACATTAGCACTTATATATTTATTTTAACTTTAAGGTAAAGACAAAATCAATAATAGGATTAAGAAGAAAAGAAAGAGCTCAAAGAATAAAGCAAACAAAGAAAAATACACCTACTATTCATGATAAGGATTTAGAGGAATTTGTTATATTTATTTATTTGACGGTAAGTATTATATCTACATGGTGTAAAATATAAAATAATATTAGTTACTTATGTCGCTTGGTTGGTAGGACTTGATTCCTTGATTAGATGCACTAGACATGAATTCTTTTTGGTATCGGGAATAATGTAAGCCTTGGCTACAAGCTTTTGAAAAATTGTTACGATTTAGAAATGATTATGTCTTATGCCCCTTTCTTGGGAATTATATTAAGAACATTTGTAAATTATAGCCTATAGGCTGGACTGGACATATTTACAGTAGTATTGCTAGATCTAGTGGATTAATAAAAATAATAAATTTTAATATATCTTTTTGTACTTATTAAATTACTACTTAGTCTACTAACATAGCATTTAAGGTATTATTGTAACTAACACATTAAGTGAATAGACTATCATCTGATAACTAATTATTATTATAAATATCTTTTTATCTCATTAACAATGTGAATTATGGTTAAGGAATATACAAAAGAATTCTTCAGTAATGGCGAGTAGTAATACCAAAGAATTTTTTTTTTAATTCTTAAAGAAAGAAGAACAATTGGAAGAGTTAAGAAAGCGTCGAGAATCTGAAGAGTTCCGGCAATCTCAACACAAATGTGATAAATGTTGTAAGACGTTCCTGAATGAAAGATCTGCTTTAAATCATGCAGTTAAACATGACGAGGTAAGAATGAAAAATCTATTTTAGTTTTCTATAATTCAATTCTTAGTGCACTGTAAATAAAAATATGTTTTGTTTTTTTTAATAATAACAAATTGGGAATTACAACTTGCGCCAATTGAAAATTATCTAACCGTATTATAATTTAGATGTTTAATACATGTTTTGTGTAGTAGAACATTATGCAAATAAATCGTTTTTAGTCACGGGGTAGTTTGGAGTGTGACATTTGTAAACTACGTTTCAAGACACGACGCAAGTTTAGCCAGCATTACTCGATGCATCCTCGGCGCTATGTTTGCAGGAACTGTCCTAGAGTGCTTAGTTCACTGTAAGTATGCATAAAAATTAATATAGTTATTATTATTCGCAAGTATGAACGGTGATTTTCAGTTTGGGACTACGTTGTAATTTATTATTTTTAAGGGAAATTAAATTATAAAATTGAACCGCAACGTTTCATTAACCTAACGGAATAAAAAAATAAACGTTAAATTTTATGCTTTACCCAGATGTCCCCTGCAGACATGAAAAAACCCATTTCGCAAAAACTACAAAACAAGTCACTTGGACTATTTCCTTAATTGAACTTTCAAAAAGGTTCGTCTCAATAAATCATGGGGGGCGTCATGGGGGTGATGTCCCCCCCCTGAGCTGGTTCCAGGACTTAGGGGGACTGCTTATTGAACATAATGATTTTATATCAATATTTTGTCACCATCCAGATTTTATGCAACTACATAATTATGTTCAATATTTAATTAATTTAATATACTATAAAAAACTTTGTACGATGACTAACGTATAAGTTCTTGACTTGACCACGACTATTTGACTCCCCCCTTGCGCCAAAGCTGGATCCGCCCTAGGACACATGAGATGTGAAGACTAATATCATCAAACATAAAGTTACCATTTATTATTTCACTCAAAACGGGATGTTGGTTAGTTTAGGTCAAATAATAAGTAGTCAATGAAGAAAAAACACTTTTTAATGATATTTATTTAGCAAAAGTTTAGTTTGAAAATAACAAAATATAGGTACGCAAAATGTTAAGTAAGTTTATCAGAAGAACAAATTTGTTTGTCAGCTGTTGACGATTTTGAACAAAAATGAAACTCTTGGCACGTTTTTTTATATGCTGCTGCTCAAACGCCGAAAAAGAAAGTCCCGTTTGAAACATCATAACATTAACGTCAATCATACACCAATATTACATATATATTTCAGCTACCAAGCAAGATTACATGTACGCTATCATCAAGGAGTGAAGTATAAATGCCCACACTGTGAGGAAGTGCACGTGTAAGTTTTGAGTTCTATCCAAATTAATTTGTAAATAACGGTATACATATGTATATATAACCCAAGTCAGTTGCTTACCTAAATATGATTTGGTCACTATAATTGGATCGCTAAGACTGGCTACTTGTTATGTAGCTTGCGATTCTAAGGGTCACAATACAGATGTTTCACAATGTATGGATAAAGTACCAAATAGCTATGCAACACATAAATTATTCGATACATAAAAGTTCCAAAAAGGACACTTCGCGTTTCATGACGAATAGCGCTATCTGATAGTCTTGAAACGCAAAAATGCAGTTTATCCTACGAATAAGTATTAAATAGCTTATTTGTAACTTATCCGGACATTGTGAAACAGACCCTTAAGATAATGCTTTCTACTTTTAAATTTAACAAAATGTTTTTAATTAAATTTCTAAGATTAAGAATAAAAATATACGATAGTTATATCGTATATGTATAATTATCGTAAATATTTAACACACATGTTTCGTAGATTTAGAAGTTATAAATTATTATTTTCTCATTTCCTTTAGGAAAGTACTAGTAGAGGAATCGGACTACACTTTGCTATTTTTTACTTTTAAAATATTGTTTTCAGTAACAAATCAACGTATTTAAACCACTTACGAAGTAAGCACCCCGCAGATTTCACGTGCGAATTGTGCGGCGCCGCGTTCGTTACGCAACATGGCCTCAATCGGCACAAAAAGGCGAAACATCGAAATGTAAGTTATGTCTAGGTTTTCAATTTTTTATCAGGTATGCTGTACGAATGATAACGTGTTTAATTATGGGAATTAAATTTACCTACATCAACTTGAAAAGAGTATACCAATTCTTAATAGTTCGACAATTTACTGCCCGTTTTCCCCCTCTTTTATAAAAAAAAACCTACACTGTTCTAAAAAGTTTAAGGTTTAATATTCAATTTAGCATAGTGAAACAGTTGATTTTGTAGATAAAATGGTTTAACCATCGTAGAAAAAGTAAGTTTTACTCATACGTTTGTTTGTTTATTTATTTATCAAATTTCAACCAAAAATATTATACAATTGTTTTTTTTAATTAACACAAAACTGTATGTATCGCAACCGTAAAAAATACATTAAAAATTCGTAATACATTACCCTCATGGGCTTAACAAATAGGTGGCCCTCCGGCAAAGAGTCTTCAAGACTATCAGCCAACACTGATTTATTCATTGATTTTTAAGTCTTATACAGTTGACCAAAGACCATCATATATTTTAAGTTCAAAATTGAAGGAAAATTCGAGCGACGCGGACGCACGGCGCTGCGAACTGTGCAACATTCAGTTCGCGAATGCAAAGGCTTACGAACGACACAAGATCACATCCCAAAAGCACGCTAATATCACGAACCAGTAAGTTTTCCCTGTATTTAAGTTTTTAATAAGAAATCCGAATATGTTACCAAGTCTTTATACCATTCTAAAGAAACTTTTCTTTCGCCGAAAATTTAGGACTTAAAGAACAAAAATATCAGAGGCACGGTTAACACCTAGTGTTTGTATTAGAATAATGTTGGGACTTATTAAAAGAATACTTATATTTCGATTTGTTTAAAGGTTCAGTTGCCTTGAATGCGGAGAAGTATTCTCGACGAACGATGACAGGCGTGATCATGCGCGACTTAAGCATAAGCGTGATCTTAAGCTTGGTCCAGATGACTGTACTTGGCCTATACAATGTCCTCATGTTAGTACTATTTTTGATTACGCTAAAAATGTTGGCACATATTTTTATTCGAAAATTTTTTTTTTTATTATTCTTCCTTTCGTACTTTCATGTATTCAAAACCCTAACTTTTTTATGCAAAATTCTGTAAACTATATCAAACACGAAGGAATACGTATGCATATACAGTGAATTTTTTACAAATTACACAGGTTTAATAGTATAGTTGTGTCAGTACCTACCAGGGGGCCTCTAAACTTAGATAACTGTAATGTTATATATTATAATGCTTATAGAGGACATAGAGATTTAAGCGTGAAAAAATATACGCTATTTTACGTCAGATTTGACTAAAATAATGATAATTTGTGTCCAGTGTCCAGAAAAGATACCGAATGCAATGGCTAATTGGTCTCACTATAGAGAGCGTCACCCTGACAAGAAATATCCTGTTAGGGACCACCACGTGTGCCAATACTGCGGAAAGGGATTTGCGGTAAGATCGACTTTAATTGTTTGTTTGGATAGAGTAGGCTCCAAAACTACTGGAACAATTTGAACCACACCATTTCGAATTTCAAAAAAAGCCTGTACAAACGTCGATTTGTTTAATTATTCTTCATCTAATATAATATTTTTAGACAAGAAAACAGTCTCTGACGAAATTAGACTCCAAAATGGTTTGGGATTCAGGTGACAAATATATTTTTTACTCGCATCGCATTAGACTAGTTTGTGTTACAACACTGGCGTATAAAAACAATTTCCTATAAAAAAACCAGATAATCGTTTATTCAAGGGGTATTTTGGCTGAAATATTATTGATTCTTGTTATATTTTAGACGAAGGCTGGTCTGGAATCACATAACGCGAGTCACAGTAATGAATACGCGCACAAATGTAGTGTTTGCGGCAAGGTGAGTTATCTGAAGAGTTGTTTGGTTTGATCGTATTAATTGAAAAATTCATCCGCATCCCCTTGACGGCTTGATGGTTCCTGGTCCAAGGCCCGCTTCACAAGGCACATTCTTTTGCGAACTAGCGAAATGTAGAATCGACTCCCAGTGGGAGAGTGAGAGATACGACCTCGAATTGTTTAAACCCTCAACAGCCAGCAACGCACCCACTAAAAGTGTCCATGGGCTGCGATGACTGCCCTTTTTGGTGACACGTATGCTCCTATACTAAAAGAAAAGGTGAAGATAAAACTCAGAAACTACCGAACCAATTTTGATAAAAATGTTAGACATACACACACTTACGAGCTAGCGTTAATTCAACAATAACACAGGTGAAATAGAAAACCTTTTTTGGAAGTCGGTAGAGTACTTTTTTTATTAACACATTTTAGGGCTTTCGTCACCGTGATGGGATGATGAAGCACCAGAAGAGCGTCCATTCAGATACGAGACCTCATATGTGCTCGCTCTGTGGAAGGACGTTCAAATTAAACAGCGCTCTTGTCAAACATCAACGGGTAAGAATTCAGTGTGGCCAAACGCTTATTAAAATAATCAGTACATGACTAACTATCAACTAGCAGAATTTTTATTTATTACTAGATGACCCGGTGAAGTTTTCGATGCTTAACGAAAAATATTTAACTGCATGCAAATGCAACAAAGATATAAAGGCATTACAATTTACAGGCAGCGTTTTTAAACAAAAAATTGAAATCTTAAGTTTCTTTTTAAAACAGACCAAAGATCTGAATTCATACTACAGCTATGAACTAGGCACATTTCTAAATCCACCAATAAATATTTAAAATAATTAGCTATGAAAAGATTTTAATAGAAAATTTCTTTACATTTTTCCTTTACTATGTTTGATGTTTATGATGTTTCTCACGCTTTAAACCTATTCTGAACAAACCAATATCATGATAAAAATTAGCCAAATTGTTCCTTCTCGAGTTTCAGCAAAAGGAAAGAAAAGTATTTATATTTTTTTCTGCCGATTATTTTCAGACACATACAGGTGAGCGACCATTCAAGTGTGAAGAATGCGGAAAGTCCTTCGGCTTCAGTACTACACGTAATATTCACTACCAAACAGTTCACTTAAAACTGCCTAATCCTTATGATCGTTCACGTAAGAAAAAACTTGCAGAAACTATAAAATAAATGCCCAATTTTATGTATGTAAACGCTACAATAAATTCTATTAATGATGTTGTATTTACCTTTTATTACAATTTCCCAAAAGAATACTGAAATAAATACTATCTTTTTTAAAATACTAAGTTTTATTACTTAATACATAAACAGTTTCGACATATACAATATGTCGTGTCGACGATAATATAAAGTCGTAGACTTTTGTTCAGTTTTCAGTTAAACATTGATCAACTGTTGACACGGCCGGCGTGGTTGTTCTAAATTTTAATAGCTTGGTGAGGTTGACTTTTGGTCCGGTTAAGATGTTATTTCCGTTCTGCCCTTACCCCCAATAAATACCCTCGATAAATGGACTATCCAACGCTAATAAAATATTTGGGCTAGGAGTTACTGAGATTAGTGCGTTTAAGGAAATAAACTTTTCAGCGTTCTTATAATAATTATTACTAAGATACAGGGTGAGAGGCTTAAGGATAAATCACTTTTCAGTGGGCGTGTATTAAAATGGGGGCTTAGTCAAGATACCTTGACAGTAGTGTATGTAGAAAGTCGAAAAATTATTTTCTATTAAAATTTGTCGACAAGATTGTCTTTTTCATAACGGATGGTTAAATGACATTTTTACAAATCCGTTTTGCGTTAGTGGGTCACGAAAAGATTTTTCTCAAACCCCATGCATATCGCGGCTTCTACGTAGTGAGGACAGCCAATAGAAAACTAAGTCAAGTTTTATGTTGTTATACTGTATTCTGTCTATAAAATATTAAAATAAGAGATAACAACTATGTTAATCAAATCATGTTGTTTGTAGTATAAAAGAGAAATGTTTAATTGTAACCAAACGGCATATCAAATTTAATTAAAGATTTGCAAATTGTTTAAGATCGTTGAGGCCTTCTAATTTTTCACGGAAACGAAAAAACCTACACTACAGATTTTATAACGAATTAACTTTGCGATTCAGAAACGATAGGTATACCTGAAGCACAGATTACTTTAATACTAAGTTTTCTATTCTTTCTCTTCAACGAGCTGTAACGAGCGAAAATTTTCTCTGTGGTCTGGTTCAGCGTGGTGTTTGAGCACACGCCGTTAACCATTAACTATATGGTCGTAGCGTTGAATATTCTGTTTAGTCTATTGGATATCTCATATCTGTCATTCTGTGAGTGTACGTGTTACGTGATGGGTCGTTGCATCTGGTGACGTTTATCTTGTGAATTGGATTTATTATAATAATGAATAAGCAACTTCGTTCTTGAACGCTCTGTTGTATCGTTATGCTACTAAATTGTTTAAATTATATGGTACCTATGACCAATACCAAGACTTGGCTAAGTGTAGCTGGAAGCGTACCGCATAGACAAAATGTACCAACGTATAACTCGGAATAGTGAACACTGTACGCCACACTCATGAGGCGTGATGTGGCCATAATCAAATGGACATTGCCGTTTAAGTTTTTAAATAAAACATAATATTGTGGTTAACATTTTAAATATTATTAATACAATAAATTTTAAGGTCAAAGCGAAATGATGCTTTAATTACCTGAAAAATAACTTGAATAATAATTTTTACACGAACATCTCGACATGGAATCGCTAAAATGTTGTAGAATTTGTCTTGAAGTGGATGGGTATATGCATAATTTGTCTTCAAATACCTTGGCTTTCTACTATTTGACATTAACCGGCATAAATGTAAGTTACAATTCTTTAAATTACTGTGTATAAATAATACTGTATATTCACTATAAATTTTTCTGTTATTGTTTATAAATATATTTGTGGAATAAATAATCGCACTATTGATTAAATAAATATTTCTGATTTATTTAATCATACAAAGCTCTCCTCGATTGGGAGAAATGTCAGTCCATTTAATTTTTGACTTTTTTATTTTGCTTCTCTTATTTATAAATACAAAGCTATTTTCCTTAACTGTAGTTTTGCATTTTACAGCCTCTGCCGAAGCTAAAAATACCAATGTATGTATGTTATGAATGTACTGCTCTATTGAAGAAATACTTTGTATTTAGACAGAAATGCCTCCGTGGACAGGCAGTGCTCCAAGCACTTTTATCAAATAATGGGGAGGTATTATACACCAATATATTTGTATTTTATTGTTTGATAAGCAGTGTTAGCAAGTAGTATAAAAATATGTTATAATAGGTAACAGAAGAAAACTTAAAGGACATAGGTAGAGAAAGTTTTGGCCTAACCTCAAGTCTAAAAATAGTTGAGAACGTCAGTTTTAACTATGACCCACAAGCTGACTTAAGAAACACTTATGATCCACCAAATCATATAAAGGAAGAGGATATTGTAAAGTTAGAGCATGATTACTTTTGTGAAGTGCAAGGTGATTCTAGTGATCCAATTGATGTAAATAATTCAGAAGGTAATGAATTAATCGAAATCCTTGAAGATGATGAAGATGCAGACCATTTGTATGAAACAATGGAGCAGGTATTTTATTTGATGGCTGGAGCAGTAGATTGTTTTTAATTGATTTAAAAATTATTAATTATTTAATTTTCAATAATCTTTACCTAAATACATGATTTTTATTTAAATTATACAAGGCTAAACTTCTGCTAGACGTAAATCAATTTATAATATATAGTAAAGGAAAATAATACATGTTACCACTGATAGATTGAAAAGTAACCTCACTCTGATAATGTCACAGTAAAATATACTTTAGTGATTAATCCTTGGTTGACTTAAACTTTTTATTAACTTAATTTTATTTCCAGCAATCATTTGAACAAATTATGCTTCAAGAACCAGAACCAAATATGCCAGTAGAAGTTGGTAAAAGATTAACAAAGAAGGATACAGAAGATCTCGATAATTTTTTTACTATCAAATATTATACAGTAAGCTTAGTTTATCGTTAATACGAGTGTAATAGAACTGATTAGACAAAATATTATATATGGATGATATAAAGGTTCATTTGCTAGATGCTTAGGGTCGCTACAGGTATACATATAGATAAATGAAAATATTTTGACTAATGCAAAACAATAACAATTTTTGACACTCAATTCTTGCACTTGAACCATAAACAAATGAGCCTTTGTCTATAATTGTTATAACCTGTCAGGCATTTTGTACATTATCTACAGTATGCGTGATTTATGTAAGTACTATAGACTAGCTTTAGGGAATTAGAGCAACACCCAATATGTCTCTTGTTACTAACCAGTTGACTAATCAGTGACACTAAATTCATGGCTTGATTTTTTTAGCACCAAGCAATTTGGATATTGTCAATCTTTTTACAGGAAGGGTATATTATAAAAGTAAGCAAAACAAAATTAGTAATCATACGAAAATTTAAGGTTATTTTTTATAAATTTACACAGAATATATTTTATTGGATTGTTTTGGTAGCAATATTTCTTTTTTGTTTTTTTTTTATATGCTGCTGCTCGAATTTTCGCGCGTTTTCTGAAAAAGGGATATTTAATTTCTGGGACACCGGGACTTGTAATTTGAAGAAGGGACAGTCCCGTTCAAAACGGGACGTTTTTTTCACATTAGCTTCCCCATGTGAACTTATATTTGATAGGTGCTAAAGAAATATCAAGCCAAATTTTTTCACCTTTTTGATTTTGGGTAGAAAAAACGTAAATAATTGTGAGCTACATTTTTTAGAAACAAGAGCTGATGGATAAAATGGAATTGCGTAAACAATCTATAAAATACAAATCGGCTGAATATAAATGTGAACTTTGCTACTCTTGGTTTCTTGATATACGTGGACAAGAAAAGCATGCAGTTCAACATGATCAGGTGAGACAATTGCTCCTACTAGCTAATCTAGCTAAACAGAGGTCAAAACGTTTCAAATCGTTTTCTTCCTCATTTTCCTGTTAGACCCTATGCCATTCCCTTCCGCAGAACCGTTCTAGGCTCAATACGCCCTAATAAACCCTAGCTTAAAAATTTTCCCCTGAAATCTATCCGTTCCTCTTAGTCAGTTTCCCAGAGATATTCTTTCCAAAATGTTAAAAAATTTGTTTTGAACTCTTTTTAGATTACATATTTAAAGTCTGATAGTTAATCACTACATAGTATAAAACAAAGTCGCTTTCTCTGTCCCTATGTTCCTTTGTATGCTTAAATCTTTGAAACTACGCAACGGATTTTGATGCGGTGTATATGTATAATAACATTCATTAAAAAGTGGAGAAGTACTGTTATTTTTGAGGTTTCTAATGTGATGTCGTAAGTAATTACATTTTTTCCGCTTACATTGCAAACGCAGGCTGAACCCTACGAGTTATATCAAAATAATGTACTAAGTATTGTACACATTGAAAAGGTCTACAGAAAAGTCCATGATGGTATATGTCTATCTTATGAATAACCCACAATAAATTTTTTTTGTCATTTACTTTTTACGACAAATAATGGCTAATTTTCGAAGCGATTTTTACCAATACAGCATTTATCCTTAACCAATTAAATACCTTGAATACATTGTTCATTTAATACAGCCCATTACAGCTTATTTAGCAGCGATCGAACGCGTATATTATCGGAGCTTTCCAGCTACGGAAATAACAATACATAATAAAAACCTGATTTTCATCAGCATTGCCCCCGTGCGAAGCTGGGGCGGGTCACTAGTATTTTATATAACGCTATAGCTATATGCTATAGCTTACTTCACTCACGTGTGTAATAAAATTTAATTTTCGTTAATCTTTGTTTATTTTCATTTTGGGTTTGTTTATTTTCGTGTATATTCGTGTATTTCCGTTAATCTTTGTTTATTTTCATTTTGGGTTTGTTTATTTTCGTGTATTTTCGTTAATCTTCGTTTAATTAATCGACCACGTATATACAAATTTAAGAAATGACTGTTTTCATATGGCATTTATTGAGACTGGAATGTCTGACCATAGGCAACTTTCTTAATACTCCTTTTATAATATAGGTCATACCCTACATACAGACCTTCACGTAAGTACGTGAACCCTCACTAACACACCATCACCTACAGATGGATCGTATACCTACAGATTACAACATAAATTACCAGCAAATCGATATATTGAATGTGATAAACAAAAACTGTGATATCTTTTACTAATAATGGCTTTGTTTGTTCCTTTATATTCAATATATATTATAATCTATCAATAAATCAATCTTAGATAGAACTTATAAACTAGAATTTAGTATGAATTTGTGATTTGTCAGTTGGAAAACATTTTTTTTAATAAAAAAAATATTTATATTAAATTTCACATAATTTCCTTAATAAATGTTTTAGTGCTCAATGTGCCAGTCTCTTGCTGATCACGGCTAAATTTAGTCCACCATTGTTAGTCAATAAATTGATTTAAGAAACATAAAACATATTTATAACGTAAAACATTGATTTAAATTTAATAGTTTATTGATAAGAATAGCTAAATACAAACACAATTTTTTTTCAGCTCCGGGGCGAGTTTTATTGCAAAGATTGTCACATGTATTTCAGGACTCAGGAACAATTACAAACACATACTAAATCGCATCCAAGATGGTTTTTGTGCAAGTTGTGTCCGCAGTCTTATACCAACTTGTGAGTACAAAATACTACAAACTAAGTAAACATGGTTCAATACAATATTTACAAAAGTCATTTAAAACAATAAAATAATCTTGATTATTAACTTATGATTACCAAAGCTATCTTGTTTCATTAGGATTAAAAAAAACTTATAAAGTTTAAATTACTTACTTTACTTTTTTGCATTTTATGGTGTTATACAGAGGTGTCGTTGAATGGAAGGAAGAAAAATCAGAATTAGAAAAATTATATTTAAGACTAGTCTTAGTAGTTATGTACACAAAGACAATCTTATTTGAACACTATTGCATATAGTCTGTTATTTTTGTCTGACGTCTTTTGCTGCACCAGTCATTTTGTTGTATTTTTTTAACATATTTTATTGATTAATAATCTTGATATCACAAGATATTTCTTGTGATATCAAGATTCATCAATCTTGATGATAATGAAATAATTTTCCAATAATGTAGCTGCATCCAGAGCTTTTTTTAAAGCTTGGCGGAGGCTCAGGCTCAAAATTTGCTGCTCAGCTGCGCAGTTTTTATTAATTTTAGCAACTTAATAGGTACTTAAAAGGAATATGATGCTACGTAGAGTGTATCATTGTATGGTAGAGAAGTTTAACCAACCACAGTCAAGATTTCGACGCTTCAGAGAGTTTGTTGTTAAATAGAGTGATGTTACATGAACTTTACACTGTATGTCATCATGCATAATAACTAATTATATATGTTTGTGAAAGCGTGACAATACGAATATTTTTTCCAGGTATCGGGCGAAACTTCACCTGTTATACCATCAAGGGCAAAAATACACGTGCGAACAATGTAAAGCGGTATTCACGTAAGTCCTTTTGAATGACTTTCTTTTAAAACCGCTCAAAATTCCGCTTATTAAAAATCCCTTCTATCCATAGAAACCGTATTATTTACCTGAGACACATCCGAAATCGTCACCCGATTGACTTCACGTGCTGTTTCTGCGGAATCTCGGTCGCTTCTCAGATCGCACTCAACGCCCATAAGGCGCGCGATCACGAAGGCCAGGAAGTGAGTAGATAGCCTAACCTTAAGCAATGAAAAATGAATATTTATTTAATTATAAGAAATCTTACAGCTTATAGTTATACATACTATAAGGGAGCGTCCAAGTATTAAGTAACGGTTTTTTTTGAGGGACGTTTCGATGCGGGATGGGGATTGAATTATGCCTTATTATTAATATTATTTTCGACTTTCCGATACTTTACACGACTTTAATGGCAACTTTTAGGTTAAATGAGTCACTGGTTGGTAACGAAACGTTTTACGATTGGGTACAGAATCACGGCGCGCTAAATAGGGCTGGGGGGAGGGGGTTGTCAAGAATCTACAAAAATTGCGTGACGTAATACTTGAATGCTCCCTAAACAATATATGTATATGACATAGTACATTAATAGACACAGATACATTAAAAAACTAAAGCAAACTGAAATTAAATTGAAACAACAACATTACTTAGAATTTAAAATACCACTTAAACAAAATCAGTCTTCCCGGCTTTCCCTTCCCACTTCTAGACTTTTTTTTTTGAGGTGGAAAACATCAATATCCTGATAATGGTATTTAAGTTGAGAAACTATTTTTATATGCATTTGTCTTGATTCTACACAAGACTGCTATACTTTTCTACTGCTATGATATTGACCATATAATACTGACCACATTGGTTTTCTAATGTAACATTTCATAATTTATTATATATTAATCTGTGAAATTTATAAATAATAAAAGAATTACATATATTTTTAGATATATTGATTTCTTAAAATAGCATAAATATGATGTCCTTAATTAAACTCTAAATGATATATGTAAAAAAGATTCTAATATTTTTGACAATCGTGAGAAATATCGTTACTCTAAAATCATAATACATATGTAGGAAGAAGATGAGATGACGAATGCATCGGCGGTGCACTGTGAGACGTGTGATATAACGTTTTCAAATGAGCAAGCGTTCAATGTCCACTTGACCACGACTATGAAGCACATTGGTGAGTACAGGTGAGTACGTATTGTAAACAAATAAATGTATATTGAAGATTTAAATATTACATATGTAAGGAAACATACAATACAGGTGTAGTATGTTTATTGTTAGTACAAGGGTGGTGTAGATAATTACTGAAAAAAGGCCGGCGGGATCGCGAGCCTTCTGGCATTGAGTGTCCATGAGGTGAGCCTCCTGCCCCCTTTTCTATTTAAAAAAAGTCAATCTCTTTTAACGACATCGAAGGGTACGGAATATGGGTAAGGCGTATGGAAAAAAATAACTTAAACTAGTAACAGTAGTGATTAACGATAAATATTAAACTTAATCAAAAACATTTTATTTAAAATAAATAAATTATTAGTAAATACTATCACCGTCGTATATGAAATTGATTTTAAAACACCAAAATAATAATTATTTATTCACACTGTTTAATTGTACTGTTACAAAACACGTGTTCTAAATAATATATAGACTTTACGATGTCGAATTTAAGTGTTGGTGTACGCACGCATCGTAAAAATTCACTCTCATAATTTTTCTCCATCGCGCCAAAAGAAATATAACTTCAAAATATTGTGACCTTTATTAGTATGTGTAATTCAAATTTTGCGTTTAGAAATTAAAAAAAAATTGTATTTTTTTTATCCTACCTATATTTGGTCTTCACATGGCAGCATTTTGAAATTTATGAATTCTACAGATACAGCTGCGACACTTGTGATGAGAGGTTTTCGACTAAAAAGGAGAGATTCTTGCATTCATTAAAAGTTCACAAGCGGCGTCCTCTACGAATTGAAAAACCGATTATTATGGTGAAAGCATCCGATAAATCCCAGACTAAGTCGAACAAACCTCGGGTAATGGTAACCTTACCGAAGAAGCGTCCAGTCAATGCAATCCAGAAAATCTTTTGGCCAGTGAAATGTAGTTATGTAAGTTTTTCCAATATCTATTTTTTTATACTAGCAAGCACTCAACGTCAAAAGAATGTAAAAAAAGAAATAAAATAATTTTCGACGACTGTTTTGAAAATCAGATATTTTTAACGCGTTAGGCTAACTCTGTTACATTCAATAGCGATTCCCATCTCGACATTTGAATGTTGAATGACAAATTAATGTTCGCTGATGTCACAACATTGGTAACGTGCAAAGTGTCACTGGCTCTGGCGACCCAAAAAGTCTTTTGGCCTCCGAAATGAGAGTCTTGCGACGGGAGTGCCGTGTCACTACCGCCAAATACAATGGCAGCTACAGTTGCTCCTTCACTATGTCGATCCAGCGGTACCTAGGCAAATCTATTGTTCTCCCACCAACAGTATCATGGAGCTTATTTCACCGCCCGATATTCAATTTCAATTTCAAAAATTCTTTATTCAATGTTCAATAAAAATTAAAAGTGCTACATGTCCAGTGTACATTAATTCCTGGAATATAACAAACTTATAACTAAACACGTTTTTTTAAAAGCCCTATATTGGCCGCGCTCGAAGTGCCCCAGCCAACAGCCTTTTTTTAAATAAATGCCCAAACAAGCCTGCGTGACGCCCAAAAAGGCCAGTCATCACAGCCCATAAACTTCCATTTTTAATGCGTTGCCGGTCAATTTTCAAGTTACTTAATCTTAATATATATATTTCTTGTGTGCGTGTGTATGTGACTGAACTCCTCCTAAACGACTGGACCGATTTTGACGAAATTTTTTGTGTGTGTTCAAGGGGATCTGAGAATGGTTTAGATTCACAATTTTGTCCGCTGGACAATGTTTTTTTAATTAATTTTTAATTTATTAGTAGTTGTTGATTTTGGAATGTTTTACATTGGATCCGACAGACGGCGCTACCATCGCAGTGTCAAATTTTAAATAATATTCGAATTTTAGTCTGTCCCGACAGTTAGCGCTGCGATCAAATTAAAAAAAAGTTTTGTTATCATTGTGTTATTGTAGACCATGGGCTGGATCGTTAGATATTGTCATAACATTTGAATTATAATTTTCATCAAAATGGTCCAGAATGTTTTAGCTCATTAAAAAAAGTTTGAAATTTTCAAATTAAAGACGTGTAGACAGGACAACGTCTGTCAGGTCCGCTAGTATATACATATATATATGTTTCTAGCCTATTATTATAAATATATATTTTTCTCAGTGTCCCGATGTATTAGTCTACAGCGAGCAGGAAAATTGGTTACACCACCGCCGTCAGCATCCGGAGAAGATGTATATGTCCATAAGGAGAAGATATATTTGCGAGCATTGTGGGAAGGGATATAAAGTAAGAGACGTTTATTTAATGCTTTGGAAGACATCTTAACTTTTTAGTATAATAAACGCATATAACCTGGAATTAGTGAGCGTGGAAGTGCTTTTCTGAATTTTTTAAAAATTTATTTATTATTTTAAAATTTTTAAACTACTGACTAATCGTAGCAGAAGGAAGCCGAACTTAATGTTGGATACCAGTATACTTAACTTTTATTTTGTAATTGTTCAAACATTCAATCAAATATAATTTAAACCGATAGTTAAGATATTATTGTTTGCTTATACCCACCCATAGGCTACACACAACACTGAATTCTACTCACAATTTGAGTAGTTGTTGGTTAATTAATTTATTTATTACCTGTTTCGTTTCAGTCCCGACATGTACTCAATTACCACATGAACATACACAATGGCGTTACCCCATACAAATGTGACGCTTGCGGTAAAGCGTTTCACTCGCGGTCGCTTCTTAGAAATCATTTTGTGGGTGTACACTGCGAAGAAAGGCCATTCGTTTGCGACACATGTGGATTGGCCCTTAAGACAAAGGGCACGCTGCATAAACACAACCGGGTAAGTACACTTTAAATATACGGGAATATTTCAGAATCGTAAATTTTAAATACGGATGAGATAAACTAAGTAACACTAAGGGTCTGATTCACAAGTTTTTATTTATTTAAATAAATATACATTCTAAAAACTGTGTATGCATAAAAAATACAAGAAAATATGACGTCACAAATTTAACACACATACACATCAATTACATTAGAAATTAAGCAATATATCAAAGGAAAAAAACAAAAGAAACCACCAAAAAATAAAACAAAAACAAATTATGAATAATAACTTAAAATAACAGTAGTTAATAATAGTTTATCCTACCTTATAAGTAATAAAACGATTACATTTGGAACGTATCCGGACATTGCGAAACAGATCCTAAATAAAACGGTTATTCTCATTATAAACCACATTTAATAGGTTTTGTGAAAAATGGAATGATGAAAGTAGCGATTATATATATTCTTTTTTAGATCCATACGGGCGAAAAACCTTTCAAATGTGACGTTTGCGACAAAGCGTTCGCATTCAAGACATCACGCAGACTTCATTATGAAGGTGTTCACTTAAATATTAGGAGAAAGAAGAAGAAGAAGTCGAAGAGAAAAGTGAGAGAAAAAGAAGAAGTCAAAGAGAAAACGGACACAACCCTGAACACTTCTCCTAAGTCTTCTTTGGTTGTCATATGAATAATTTTCAATAATACAACACATTTCCTATATATTTTTAATTATGAGGTAAAAATAAGTTTGAGTATTGTAGTGTATAAAGGTGGTTTGTAAATATAGACTAATATATCATTACACAAAATTATCTCTAGTTTCAATTTTTCTATGAATACAACTTTATTTTCATTTAAAAGTCTTTCTTATTTCAATACAGTTTTGTACTACATAAATGCTACAGAAATTAGGGTTTCTTCGATATGACGTAATCATCAGTTTTTGAGGGTAGTTTTAAAGAACAGGGGCAAACAAGTAAGAGGCTCATCCGTTTAAGTAATAACGCCCATGGACACTCAATGCCATAGAGCTCGCGAGTGCGTTGCTAGAAAAAGAATTTGAACGCGTAATTTTTCGTGAAACAATATTAAATTTATTGAATTCTCGTGTCACAGTGTCTGTAATCAAACTTCTCCACAATGGGTTAATCGATTTTAAATAACTGTTTTGTGCGTTTTTATCGTTTATAAATATATATAAAAACGGAAACATGAACATTAATCTGTTCGCTTCACAAGCGACAACATAACGTGAAATTATACGTCCCCCCTTAGGTTGCTCGAACATAATCAAACCCACAATTATGTCTTTTTTTTACATTTTGAATATGGTACAATATTTAGCTTCCACAGAGCATCAATCAGAACTATCAAAGTGACAGTTCTGGTTAGTTTTTATTAATATCCTGTGTGTGATTGATTGTGATTACACACTCTCTCTCTCTCTCTCTCTCTCTCTCTCTCATGTCCTATAACCCCTAGGTGGGGCAGAGGGCGTCCACAGCGAGTCTCCATCGCGTGATTACACTAGCTTAGGATATTTAGTTGGAGTAGTTATTGCGTGAGACAATCTTGGGCGGTTGTTCTCCATGCACTTTCCTTATGTGGCTCTTGCAGCTGTTGGATTGAGTGAACGCGTGACCACAGATCTCACACCGGTAGGGTTTCTCGCCAGTGTGCGTCTACAAAATATATAAAAGTTTTACGTTATATAGAATATTATAGACTATTTGTGCTTAATTATTATTTACTTTTTTATACTAGTGGATGAGTAGGGATGACTACAGGTTCGAATTTAATGACGTGGAATAAGTGATACCTTGATGATCTTATGTTCCAAAATAAACGTATTTTTAACATTAAGTTCGTAAATCAATAATGCTTGCTGGCTACAAATGTTAACAAGTGCATATTTCGTGATTACTTTTCTATAACACAGTCTTCTGTGTCTAACACGTCGACATTTCCGTATAAGACATGATACCGGTTTCCTCACAAAGTTTACTCTTCACCGTAAGAGCCAATATTAAATGCGTTACAAAAATTCTATTGGTGAAGAATATAAAGCTAACAACTTCAAGGATAAGAGTCGCTTGCTGCAACCACTAGGCAGCACTAATAAAGTGATAAACAACCAAATTATAACTCACCATAAAGTGACACCTCAAGGTATTCTTCTTCTTAAATGCCCGATTGCAAACAGTACACACATACGGACGAAGATCGGAATGCACAGAACCATGATGCGTTGCAAGATTTCCCGCACTGTTGAATCCCTTACCGCATCGGAGGCATTTGAATGGTTTTTCTTTTAAGTGTGTGTACATGTGGGCTTCTAAGCCTTTTTTGTACTGAAATATTCGGACACAAATTTCAAACATATGATACTAGCTTAAACTTTTTAAATAAAAATAATTTGAATTTCGAATTTTAAGCCATAAAGGTCATAGATAATTTAATCTGTAAATGCCATAGAATCACCAATGTCATAGGTAAAGACGTAATACAATTTAACTTAGGAATATGGGCAAATCACTTGGCACTGTCGGATAGGAAAGTAGCATGAGTATGTTAATAGGCCACTCGCGTTGCCAGTTGCTGAGTGTAAACACTGGCAATATTTACAGCAGCGACATTAACAAGAACACAGAGTAAATGTGGTGTAAGCATAGCGAAAAACAAAAATAAATGTAAAGTATACACAAAATTTAACTTTTTTTTCAAAATGTTGTTTCATAAGAAATAATAGGAATTTATAAGGCACGAACGCATTACTTACCCGCATTCGCATTCCACAGACGTCACAGATAAAGGGTCTCTCTCGCGGGTACTCCTCGTAGGGATGGTTCATGCGAAAGTGGGCCCACAACGAGCGCGCACTAGTTATCACTTCCGAACACTAAAATAGTATATTTCATTACAAGTGCGGAAAGCCTGTCATTGCAACGAGTTCCGCCGAATGTCTACCCGAGCCGAGGCGCAGCCGAAGGTGAGGGTTGACAGTCGGGACAAGTTGCAATGACGGTACCGCACGTGTACTGAACGACTATTTTTAATACAGTTGCGAAAAAATTAAGCAATTTAATTAAACTATTTGCTTTTTTTCTCTTCTCTCTACGGAATAAATTCGTTGCACGTAGATATGTAGCGACTTATATGTTTCCGGTAAATTGTTCTCCGAAGTATTTTGTGCAATTATACTGCGTTCGGGTGGTATTCATTCAAATAAAATATCGTCGAAATTACTCATTTTGTGCAACAAATAACTCAACTCGAAAGAACATTTTTGGAAAATGGCGCCAACCGCAACGAATATGAGCAAAGCTTGTTTTTTCTTTTCTTCACCCATTCTGGGTAGGCAAAGGGAACTTGGCCCATACAGCCAATTCTTCAGTAGACTATTTTTATTGAAAGAAAACCAAATCTAACTCATTGAGTCCAATCATTAAATCTGATATTGAAACAAATAGTAGCTTCTTTTTAAAATATTTGCATGAATCATAAAAACTTCTGTGATTTTTTTTGTAAAAACTTCATGGTTAGTTTTTTCTTTTTAATATTTTTTTTATTGATATGAAATAAAATAAACCTAACCTAACTTATTGAATCCAATTATTAGTAAACTTTTTAAAAATACGTATTTGCATATATTATAAAATTCTTTTTAATATTTTTTTAATTGATATGAAATGAAAAGAAACCTAACCGAACTTATTGAATCCAATTATTATAATATTTAGAAATCATAAAATAGTATATTTCATTACAAGTGCGGAAAGCCTGTCATTGCAACGAGTTCCGACGAATGTCTACCCGAGCCGAGGCGCAGCCGAAGGTGAGGGTTGACAGTCGGGACAAGTTGCAATGACGGTACCGCACGTGTACTGAACGACTATTTTTAATACAGTTGCGAAAAAATAAAGCAATTTAATTAAAAAATTTGCTTTTTTTTTCTCTTCTCTCTACGGAATAAATTCGTTGCACGTAGATATGTAGCGACTTATATGTTTCCGGTAAATTCTTCTCCGAAGCATTTTGTGCAATTATACTGCGTTCGGGTGGTATTCATTCAAATAAAATATCGTCGAAATTACTCATTTTGTGCAACAAATAACTCAACTCGGAAGAACATTTTTGGAAAATGGCGCCAACCGCAAAGAATATGAGCCAAGCTTGTTTTTTTTCTTCACCCATTCTGCGTAGGCCAAGGGAACTTGGCCCATACAGCCAATTCTTCAGTAGACTATTTTTATTGAAAGAAAACCAAATCCAATCATTAAATCTGATATTGAAACAAATAGTAGCTTCTTTTTAAAATATTTGCATGAATCATAAAAACTTCTGTGATTTTTTTAGTAAAAACTTCATGGTTAGTTTTTTCTTTTTAATATGTTTTTTATTGATATGAAATAAAATAAACCTAACCTAACTTACTGAATCCAATTATTAGTAAACTTTTTAAAAATACGTATTTGCATATATATGCAATTACGAATTTCAATTTATAATATTATAAAATTCTTTTTAATATTTTTTAAATTGATATGAAATGAAAAGAAACCTAACCGAACTTATTGAATTCAATTATTATAATATTTAGAAATCATATATCATAAAAACTTCTATGAATCTTTTTAATAAAACCTTCGTGGTTGGTTTTTTTCTTTTTAATACACATTGTTTTGACAGTTGGCAAAGAAAACGCACGAGTGCGGGAATATAAAAAATATTTTTTAATACAGTTGCTCAAAAAGTGGCATATTGCAGGGAGGTATAGCGTTCGGAAAGAGGACTATTACACACTCGTGCTTTTTCTTTGCCTTTCCCGCACTCGTGCGTTTTCTTTGCCAACTGTCAAAACAATGTGTATTATAAAGAAAAAACCAACCACGAAGGTTTTATTAAAAAGATTCATTGAAGTTTTTATGATATATGATTTCTTAATATTATAATAATTGGATACAATAAGTTCGGTTAGGTTTCTTTTCATTTCATATCAATTAAAAAAATATTAAAAAGAATTTTATAATATATGCAAATACGTATTTTTAAAAAGTTTACGAATAATTGGATTCAATAAGTTAGGTTAGGTTTATTTTATTTCATATCAATAAAAAAATTATTAAAAAGAAAAAACAAGCTTTGCTCATATTCTTTGCGGTTGGCGCCATTTTCCAAAAATGTTCTTTCGAGTTGAGTTATTTGTTGCACAAGATGAGTAATTTCGACGATATTTTATTTGAATGAATACCACCCGAACGCAGTATAATTGCACAAAATGCTTTGGAGAACAATTTACCGGAAACATATAAGTCGCTACATATCTACGTGCAACGAATTTATTCCGTAGAGAGAAGAGAAAAAAAGCAAATAGTTTAATTTAATTGCTTAATTTTTTCGCAACTGTATTAAAAATAGTCGTTCAGTACACGTGCGGTACCGTCATTGCAACTTGGTCCGACTGTCAACCCTCACCTTCGGCTGCGCCTCGGCTCGGGTAGACATTCGTCGGAACTCGTTGCAATGACAGGCTTTCCGCACTTGTAATGAAATGTACTATTAATATATTCTATATGTATGTATGTACTTTTCTAACCAACTTCAAAAATGTTAGGTTATCGTTTGACCTAAATTTATGTAATATTGGTATAGTAGAATATAATAGTCATACGGAGATGTTCTTTTCTATTAAATTAGGATTCCAACTTAGGAAGGAGTATAATTATGTTTCATTAATATCGGTTAATTAGTTTATGGGGTGTTATATAGGCATGTATTTAAATTATGTTAATATTTAAAGTTGGCTGATTTTTTCTAGGCTACATTTATCTTTCTTATTTTGTAGTTAACAGTATTTTTGGCAAGCATTAATAGTTTCATAATATATAAATATCATAAATTTGAAATTATTAGTGAAATGAGATGAAAGAAATGCCTATTTCATTTTCTCAATTTCTCGTACCATATAAATATTTTTACGTAATGCATGAATATACATACAAGGGGACATTTGTTAGGCCATTCGGCAGGTGTGGGTTTTGACACATGTGTTCGTTTGTGGTAAATAGAACTGTGTTCACGACGATCCTTCTTATTCGCGAACGTCTCCCCACATTCGCGGCATCCAATCCTATAAAAGTTTTAATTTAATTTTATAATAATAAATTAAATAAAATGATTAATATATTCATATTATTTAAACTTTTACGAATAATTTTCCATCGGGTATCTAAGAAATATCTGGGCTCTAAGTTTCGGTCGCGAATGTGTGTATTTCAGATTTCATTGTATAATCAAAGCAGACAATGAATTGATGACCAGGTAAACTTCGTATCAACAACATATATTTCTGTAAAATGCGGTCAAAAAAAAAGTATTTTTTTGGAAAAGGTCATCATCAAACATCAAATGTATCGAAATAGAAAGGAATTGTATTGGAAAATTAAATTATGTAATCTTATGTCTTTGTTTTCATTTTTAATAAACTTCCACAAAAATTTAAATATCAAATAATTTTAATTATTAGTTGATTTACATTAAATTTGACCGCTGGTCATGGGTCCAGCCATTCTCAAGTTTTACCGAGACAAACGAACAGAAATTTGTATATATATATATATTTATATAGAGATGTACGCACGTATTTTTCGTAGCATCCTTATGTTTTCTGGCCGTGAGGTGATGCCTTTTAAACGCCTCCTCATTCGCGAACTTCATATCACACTCGCCACAGTGGGGCGCTTCCGGATTGTCCTCTATCTCTGTTATCTCCTATAAAATTTATTTACCATAACAAAAACCTCTTTTGAGTTAAAACTTGCTTAATTGCAGGTTTTGGTTTTCGGCGAAACAATCATTTAGGAACAGCGCCGGTACTCTGTAACCCCCATTAGCGATAGCGATTACCACGATTTTAATTTGATTTTTTACGTATACTAAGATAGCGACACAGCTAAGAATACTGAGTGAACTTCATCGAAATATATTACGAAAACTTGGATCAGTATTGCTGTCAAAATTGGAAGTTATGGAGTACCGAAGCAAACGGCTATTCATACATATTCTAGATATTCATATTTATCTAAAAAAAATTTCAGTGAAAATTTCGTTTCCATTTCTCAATAAGTATTCAATCATTTTTTAATTTTAAAAAAATTAACTGTGTGTATTTGGGTTCTTAAAAAGTATTTACGTTACAAAACTATTGAAAACGACCAACTTAGAAATAGCCAAATATTTTTTTAAAGTACATGTGGCTTTAAGTAAGGAACAATCGTAATTATATTCAAAGAAACAAAAGGAATTAATTTATTGACCCATTATTAAGTAGAATGTCTTTATGTTTGATGATAGTGTGAGAAGAATTAACAAACATACATCTCGGTCTCTGTGCATCAACGCCTTATGCCGAATGAGTCCCATTCGTGAGACAAAAGGCAGTCCGCAAAAACCGCACAGAATGTCCGACGCGTGACGTTTGCGTACGTGACCAAGGATTGCGTTTAAATTACTGCAAGAGAATAATAGAGACTAAATATATAAACTATTTGGTTATTAAGTAAATAATTCATTCTATTGATATTAATGACAAGTAATAAGCACAACTAAAGGTTACAGGGGGGTAAACAAATGGTATACAAACTTAAAAGATTACACCGAAGATGAATACGAAATTGTAATTGAAAAATATTTTCAATTTCAAATATGGATTTATCTGGGATTTATAATAGTAAGAGCCTGTTTCACAATGTATGGATAAAGTGCCAAATAGCTATGAAACACATAAATTATTCGAAAGATAAAAGTTCCGAATAATATATTTCGGATTTCATGACGTATAGCGCTATCTGACAGTCGTGAAACGCAAAAATACTATTTATCCTACCAATAAGTAATAAATAGCTTATTTGGAACTTATCCGGACATTGTGAAACAGGCCCTAAATGTGTAAAAATATATATAACGCAGTTAAGTACTATTGGTAATTACGTACACAATTCATCAAATTAACTGATCTTAAAACATTAAATCTGTACAGTTGGTAAGAGACCAACACACAATTACACGTTTTTACAAGACGTTTGACGTAAAAGAGTGACAACAAAATACATATTTGTGTAAAAATAGGTTGACCGTTGAGGGTAGTGGTAATCGATAGACACGGACGTAGATTGCCGTGTATTGGACGTTTTTAAGTTATATATTTTTCCATATATATGAAACTTTTTTTTTTTATAAACATTTTATTTTGATATTTTAATAACTTTGCGTAATTGCTTGGGAAGTTTAAATTTTTTTTTTGCTTTGGCCCCTCAAATAAGGGGTCCCATTATAACAATTTGTATATGTGGTAACATTTAACCAAAAATCCTCCGGGCCTTATTTAATATAATTATTAGATTTAGATTATTATATGTCGGTGATTCAATTGTGGTCTTCTTAGTTCTTTTAGAAATATCCTATACTAACTTTGTTTCATTTTACAAAAATAAACCAAAACGAAACAAAAGTGTGTTATTTGTTAAAGTGCTTGGACTTATCATTTATAACTATTAATAGTTGGTACAAACAAACAGATCACATATAAATATGTTTTTTTTAATTGTATCAGAAATAAATATTCTATAACAATATAGTAGTATGTAACAGAGAATATAAACTGGATCCCTTTTGTTATTATAAACATAATATACATACTTAGTAACTTCATCACAGTGCGGACACTTGTATTTCACACCCTTGTGTTGTAACATATGCTGCTTAGCGCGATTGCTAAAAAGAGAATTTATTTATAAATTACCCTATGCAATATTTAAGATCTTTCTAATGTTAATTACATAGATAATGACTGAATACGTTTATCAGTCCTTGGGCTTGACAATCAAAATCGCTTTTCAGCCGTGCCACACAAAAACATCAATACATAACTTTAGTTATTGTAATTACATAAATTCATGATTCTACACGTGATCATTTTCTTAAAATTCATTTGTCGATGGGTTACGCCTACATCAAAGTGATTTTTTTCTCAAGCCTCTACCAATCAATTTCAAAAAATAATTATCACCCAATTGATTGGTAGTAATACGAGAGAGGATGCGGAATGTATGGAAGAATGTGCGTCTATATATATTTATATTTGTTTTATTTAATACTTTTTTAATCAAGCGGCTTAAAATTGAAGTATGCTAATGCGGCACTTTTCCAGATAATTTCTGATACAACATAGATTTTCGTCCTTCTATACTCTTAACTGATTTGTCAGGTATTAAGGAGAACAAAACTTTTTTATACATTAGCACAATTACTACGAATGTAGGATTTTATTTTTTTCTGTTAATTCTTACTGGCGCCAACAGAGCGACATTCTTCTACATTAATATTTTTAATACACGTATCTGAATATATAACGTATTTATTTACCACTCTAAATATAAGCATCTAAGTATCATAAAGTATTAAAATTTAAGCTGTAATTTATCGAGTTAGGAATAAATATGGTACTAATTCAAATTACCGCGAGCCCGATCCCTTTTTAAACTTGATAGATTCACATGTAAATACAAAATAATTAATTTATATTACTCACAATGTAGAAGCGATAAAAGGGCACTGTTTACAAAGATATTTCTTGCTATGAACGGAATACATATGCCGTTTGAGAGCCGCCCGACTGAATCGCAGTTTGCAAATCTCGCACTCAGCCTCACCTGCTGACTGAAAAATAAAACATTGTATGTAAAAATTGTCTCAAAATAACTTGCCTTACCCGGTTATATGAAATCATAAGGTCTTTAATATTTTTTCATAAAATAAAATTTTAGAAAAATTTCTATAAACTTACAAGATCGTGTCGTTCCTTGTGCATTTGCCAGAGTTTATCATTACTGAAGCATTTGTAACACATTTCACACTTGAACTCAGCTTTGCGGAAACGTTCTGAATCTTGGCGCTTTTTTATTTCCTCCATTTGCTCTTCTTTCTGAATGAAAACTCTTACTTATTTAGAAGAACTGTATAAATTCGTGTCTTAATATTCCTGTACTTCAAACAATTTATGAATATGTAATATTTATTTTATTCAAACCAAAAAAACAGCTGTAGCACCTTTTAAGTATGGGCTGTATCAGTGTCATGACCATTTTTTTTTCTAATATGGATGTAGGTGATCAAACTTTTGTGCCTGACACACGCTATCAAATTTTTAGTTCTAGAAATGGTCTCCACCTAATGTTTTCCTTCATTGTATGAGTGAACAAAATTCACTTAGAAAGACTGCAGAAGAAAAAGCATAACCTATGACTTTAGAAATGAGAATGGCCATTATGCAAGCTTTAATATGGGACATTTATTCGGCTCAGGTGTTTTATATACAATAAATTTATTCTACACAAAGAAAATGCTTACTTACTGTTGTCTCTGCAACTGTAAAATTATCGTCAAACTTTAAATCAATGTCTTTAGGCAAATTGATGTCCTGTGGAGTAATAAAACCTTTTCCCTTTCTTATTCTTATTTTATGCTGTTTTGATATTGAGACTACTGGCTTTTCTTTTTTTAAAGTTTTTCTAGGTCTCCTCAAAGGAGTTTTCTGCTTTTCAGTTGATTTTGATTCCTTAAAAGTGTAAATTGGTTGTGGTGAATAAGTAGCTGATTGCATGTTTCTTATACAATTTTTGTTTCTTTTGACTTATAACAACATATATAAATATATTATATTTTATCACAATACAAAAAATATGTACCTACATACCACTTTAACAACACCAAGCTTGCTTAAGGCAATTAAATCATCTTCAGAATCATCTTTTGTACCAATAAAATCATCGTCGCTTGGCCACTCTTTATCTGGTCCAGTATTAAACGGATCCATATCAAAGAACAAATTATCCAAAGGAACATTAGGAAATGTCTTTATTTCCACCTCATCATTTTGAATGTTATTCTTAGTGGGATCAATATCTATGTCACAAACATTTGTGGAAAGTGACAGAGTAGTATTTAATAGTATGGCTTCTCTATCAATTTTTAATATATCTCTTTCAGTTATCTAAAAAAATATTCAAGTAAATTAATTTACTATAGAACACAATATTTTAAATAGCATTTAAGTGTACTTAAATTAATGATTTACCTCTTCTTGGTAATGAAGAATACTTTTTAAAACCATAAGGGCTCTCATACATTTTTGCCTAAAGTAATAATACTTCTTCAATAACAAAGCACACTCTTGGCACGCATACATTGGCAACTTTAGCTGTTCTACCTGAAAAAAAAATTATATCGTAAGTAAACATTCTAGATTTTTAAGATCATGAAAGAATGTACTGTTTAAAAATCATCTGTTTTAAGTGAAATAATGATATTGTGTTGCATGTCTTGCTTATAAAGACAAAAAAGTGTGAATTTCAAATATACTTACACATATTCCAGTTATTATTTCATAAAAATGATCCAAAGACCCGGAGTGCAGCTTTAACAAATTAACACCCATTTGTAAACAAACCCTACAAACTTTTGCAGCAGTCATTTTAAGTTAAATTAATATTATTGCATTGAAAGTTGTTATAAAAAACAATAAATACAGTACAAGATTAGCTTAGGTAAAAAAAAATAAAAACAAACAATATAAAATTGAAAGAAGCGATGCTTTGCCGCATATGAGTTGTCTTTGTCAGCTGTCAATACAAAGATTGTAATAATTGTCGCCTATACAGACTGAATATTGGGCACTGAGTACTGACTGCAGTCATTAAAATATAATATGTTAATGTTTTGCTTCAACAGTTTTTAAGCTATGAAATAGACGATACTTGTCATAATTAAAATTTAAAAGTCAACTTTGGAATTTGGAAATATAATATTATATTATGTATTATGTACACACTACCCAGAGGAATAAACTGAATAAATTGTTATTTTATTTATATATTATTTTAATGGCTTGAAATTTCAAATAAAACGCGCACACTTTCAGTGACAAAGAACGACTAATTTATTTAAAATACATCACAGATACAAATAGACCACAGATACAATAGACCACAGTAATACACTTTGACACAACCATCACTAGGTGGCGCCACTTGTACCATTTCTATATTTTGATACTTTCAACACTCCCACTCAAAATATAGAAAATTACAAACAAAACAAAAATAATTCATATTTCAACAATACCTAGAGTATTTAAATGTTTGTAATGTTTAATAGGGCCTAAGCTCTTTGTGAGCAAATCTGCTGGCATATCTGATGTACACATATATTCAACACCAACAATGTTTTCAGTTATCATTTCTCTACAATAATGATATCTGACATCTATATGCTTCGTTTTATTATGAAAAACTGGGTTAAATAACAATTTCTGAGCACTCATACTATCATTGAATAAAGTAATAGTATACAATTTTTGGGTAATTTCATTCTGCAAATTCCTTAAGTAAACTGCCTCTTTACATGATTCTGAGATTGATACATACTCAGCCTCTGTGCTAGATAAAGCAATACATTTTTGTTTACTACAGCTCCAAGATATTACTGATCCTGACAAAACAAAACAATACCCAGAATATGATTTCCTATCATTGATATCATTACTCCAGTCTGCATCTACATAACCTACAATGGTATTATTGCTGCCTTTACAATATTTCAAGCCTAAATCTTGTGTTTTCTTTAAATATCTTAACACTCTCTTTGCATACTGCCAATGTTCTTCAGTATTACAATTATTAAATTGGCTTAAATAAGACACCGCATATGCTATGTCGGGTCGTGTAAGAACAACTAAATACATTAAGCTCCCGACAAGCTGCTGATAAGGATTTTGGCTACTACCAGTAGTCTCCTTTTTACATTTTAAATTGACCTCCATAGGAGTATTTACTGGCTTACAATCAGTCATACAAAATTTAGACAATAATGTAACTATATATTTCTTCTGATTTAATGTAACAGTGCCTTTTTCCTTATTAAAACTTACAGACATTCCTAAACATTCCTTAATAATACCTAAGTCTTTTAACTGGAAATTTTTACTTAACATGGTTTTAAGATGTTTATTTTCAGCTCTATTGTTGGAAAATACAAACATGTCATCGACATACAGAGCTACAATAGTTTTTCTATTACCAACAATTTTAATATACAAACATGGTTCCATTTTTGACTTTATATAACCATCAACTAACATACAAGAATCTACCTTCTTATGCCAAGCCCGGGATGCCTGCTTGAGACCATATATAGCCTTTTTTAATTTAAGTACCTTACTATTATCTGAACATGCATAACCAGCCGGTTTCTGCATATATATTGTCTCAGCCAGGTCCCCATTCAAGAAAGCAGTTTTTACATCAAAGTGAGTAACTTCTAGATTCAACTGTACTGACAATGCAAAAAGTAACCTAAGTGTTGTATGCCGCACAACAGGGGAAAAAGTTTCAGTGTAGTCCACACCATACTTTTGAGAACACCCCTTAGCTACAAGCCTAGCTCTATAACGCACATTATTTTCTGAATCACACTTCTTTTTAAGAACCCACTTGCACTTCACTATAGTTTCACCATTCGTAGGCCTATTTACCAACTCCCAAGCATTGTTGTCCTTAAAACACTGAAGTTCTTCTTTAACCGCTGACAACCACTGGTTCTTTTCTTCTCCTTGTAAAGCCTCTTCTATTGACAAACCATTGGCTTCATCAAACTCCTCAGGGACACACATATTAGTCACTATGTACTTTTCTGGCTTTTTCTTTATCCTGGTAGACTTGGGACGTGCCGGCAAATCAGAAGCATCTACGTAATCACTTGGTATATAGTCTTCATCCAATAAACCTAGTGTTTCATCAGTTATTGTGGTTTCATCCGCACCGGTGACATTTTCTAAGGTTGATGCCTCCTTATCTTCTATGTCTCCCACTGAACATGAGTTTTCCTTTCTCTCACTCTCAATAATTGGGATAGTGATATCTGGATGTTTACCCTTTTCCATGACAATGACCTCTCGACTAGTTGTGATACACTTTGTCCTTGGATTATATATCCTGTATCCTTTGATACCATCAGGATATCCGACAAGTATGTGTTTTTCAGCTTTCTTGTCCCATTTCTGACGTCTTGCCTTTGCCACATGTACCATCACACTACTACCGAAGATCCTGAGATGGCTCACATTTGGTTTATGACCAAACCAGACTTCATATGGAGTCTTATCATTCAATGATGGAAGTACTGTTCTATTCTGTAGGTACACAGCAGTATGTGTCGCCTCTGCCCAGAACTCTTTCCCTAACTTCGCATCAAACAATAAGCATCTTGCTTTTTCAACCACAGTACGATTATTCCGTTCCGATACACCATTCTGCTCGGGTGTGTACGGATTACTTCTTTGGTGTACAATACCTTCATTCTTGAGAAATGAGTCAAATTCTTTATTACAGTACTCACACCCATTATCGCTTCTCAAGATTTTAATTTTCTTGCTCGTTTGCTTCTCCACTTTGGCTTTATATTCTGCAAAACATCTGAGCGCTTCACTTTTATGCTTTAAAAAGTACACTGCTATCATTCGGCTGAAGTCGTCAATGAACAAGATAAAATACCTCGAGCCTCCCAACGATTCATGCTCCATTGGTCCACAAATATCAGTGTGTACCAAACCTAGCAACTCATTGCATCGAGAACCACTTGGGAATGGCAGACGACACTGTTTGCCCTCACAGCATACAGGACAAGATGACTTATTTATGTCAACTTTTTCTTGGAGATCCATTCCTTCCACAGCAATTGACATTTTATTTAAATAAGTGCTATTGACATGGCCTAGTCTTCTGTGCCAGACATCTCCTGACACTGCTAAACTTGTCACTTCACTGTCAGCAAGTCTCACCTTGTACACTCCGTTACTGAGCACAGCCATAGCCACCATTTCATTATTTCTGTTGAACACGTTACAGCCTTCTGACGTAAATTGAACTCTGTTACCAGACTCGATTAATTGGCTTACTGACAATAAATTTGTTGTCAATCCTGGAGCACACATAACATGTTTCACTGGTATCTCATATTCACATTGATCAGTTTTCGTCACAATATTTACGTCGCCGGAACATAATACTTGAATTTTCTCGTTGTTTGCAACACATATCTCCCGCATATCGTGGTATGTTGCATCCTTTATCCACTTTTCATTGGCCGTCAAGTGCATACTCGCGCCAGAGTCGATGTACCAATCGTACTTGTTGAATTGGCCACTCAAAAACACTGCACTGAATGCATTACTCTGTTTACGTTGCAATTCTTTCAAACGATTACTTAAATTTTCATTATTTGGACATTGATTCTTGTAGTGACCCGTTTGTTTACACCGATAACATTTGACTTGACTTTTGGCACTACCACTGACATTGACATTTGACTTAGCTTGACTTTGCGCACCCGCTGACACATTTTTAATTTTCTTAGGTTGCCACTTCTGCGCGCCACTTGCAAATGCCCCACCAATTTCACTAGATTGAGAACCCCTTTCCGTTTCCATATCCATCAGCTTTGTTCTAATGGCGTCCGTTGTAATTTGGATACCTGAATGCTCAATGGCCATGATCATCGGCATGAATTTTTCAGTCAATCCAGCTAGTAAAAGACAACCGATCCACTCGTCACTGATTTTAAAACCTGTCCCGCTCAACTTTTGACCTGTCTCGACGATCTGCGTGACGTACGCCTGCATGGAAGCACAGTTTTCCAACCGTATTGAAATAAGATTTCGCAAAAGAGATATTCTTCGCGAAAATCCGGAATCATCAAATAATGACTTAAGCTTGTTCCAAAGTTCTGATGATGTTTTGACTTCCTTGATATGCACGTACAAGACGCTGTCTATAGTCATGATAAGCTTTGCCTTTGTTTTCGCATCTTCTGCAGCTTCTATCGTCTTCCCAGGTATTGGCCTGATGCAATGCACCATATCCTCCAAGACTAGAAAATTCTCTGCAGCGAAAACCCATTCTGAGTAATTTTCTCTGCCTTTCAGTTTGGGCACGTTGACTAAGTAATTCGATGCCATCCTCGTTACTTAACTTACTGGATAACACGATCGATACACTTATAATTTCAACAAGTCCGAAACTTACTTCTCGACACAAAATTACTACTTTTTAACGAAACTATAAAGGTGCGCTGGGCCCATAACCTCAAATAAAACGCGCACACTTTCAGTGACAAAGAACGACTAATTTATTTAAAATACATCACAGATACAAATAGACCACAGATACAATAGACCACAGTAATACACTTTGACACAACCATCACTAGGTGGCGCCACTTGTACCATTTCTATATTTTGATACTTTCAACAAAATTAATAATTATATTAGATTTTGTATAGTATATACTATTTACAAGGCCATGGCAACCATTAAATATTGCAGAATTTGCCTACAAATCAATGTTAAAGTTTTTGTTATGGAATCTAACTCTCTAGAACATTACTATGAAATATTAACTGGAAACAGTGTAAGTACCTTATAATGACAAGTCTACAAAATTCAGAGCAAGCTGCTGTAGGTTTTAGTTTGAAAATTATTGTAACATACTAATTATATTACTGAATTATTAAAATATTATTAATATGTCTGAACTGTTTTAATTATTTTTAACCTCGATTTGACCTAGGTCAAGAAGCCTGAATTATCAAAATATGCTTGCTTTGAGTGTGCAGCTTTACTGAAAAAGTTTTATATATTTAAACAAAGGGGACTGCAGAGTCAATTCATATTGGAAAATATTCTTAGAAATTCTGGTGAGGTATGTCTATGTGTTACTTTTAAAAAAATATAAATTCTCTAAAAGATTCACAAAACATTCAAGAATTTTATTCTATTTTATAAAATAGTCATAAATATACCTTCAATATTGTATTTATTTATAAAAGTGAAATGTACTTTAGATTACAGATGATGACATTATTCAGATAGATAGAAAATCTCTACTGTTAGGTTCAAATCTAAGTAAAAGTGATCTTCAATTAAAGTATAGTGATGGAAACTCAACCTATACAGATGATAAAATTGAAAATAATGTATTAATAGATGAGCTGGACTTTGATTGGCCCAGTGATGAAGAATTGCAAAAATTTAAGACTGAAATAGAGATTCCTGTTAAAGATGAACAAAAGCAGGAAGTTCCAATAGCATTAAAGGATAAGACACAAAAAAAGATAAAAGTATGTTTAACCTGCTTATGTAACAAATATCATACTTTCTATTCTAGTATAATCATGATATATTTCTTTTGTTGTATGAAATAAGTAGTATTAGATTCCAATTGCTGTTTTATTAAGGCAAGATATAAAAAAGCAACTTTTCTACTGATAGGAATGGATAAAGTTGTCATTTTAATTTTTAAACTTTATAAATGTATATTTAATTTGTTTAAGATACAAAAACAGAAGGTTAAAAAGAAAATAAATAAAAGAAAAGAGAAGAAAAGTAATCTGGTTAAGAAAAGAACGCCTGCTGCAGTAGATTGTATTGATAATGAAAGTTTTGCAAAACATTTTGCAACTATCCATTTAACGGTAACTCATTCATTTTATATATTTATTTTGGTTTCCAGGAACAGTGTTAGGTTTGATAATAAATTATGAGCCAATGATTTATTAATATTTATTGTTTAACATAGGTGGAATTAACATATAAATAACTTATTTCTTATTATTTATTACTGTATAAGACAAAGTAATAACATGTTTGCTGTATTAAATAATTTTTCCTATTATAAAATGTGTATTTTTAGACAGAAGAGCAATTTGAGGAGGTAAGAAAGCGCAAAGAGTCAAAGAACTATAGAAACTCATTTTACAAGTGTGACATTTGTTATAAAGGATTCATACATACAAAAGCCTGGGAAACACACAATAAACAACATCAAGAGGTATACTGTTTTTTTTTTCACTTCTTAAAATAACTTACTCTACAAATAATATTTTTAACACTGCCATCAAAACATAAAGGAATTTTATAATAAAAGTAAAACGTAAATTTAATAAGTTTCTAATAAAAATATATTTTTTATAATAATAGAGAATAATTTTTTTTTATTGTTCCAGGGTAAAGTGCAGTGTGATATATGCAAAATGCGTTTTCGGACTAAGCACAGTTTGCAGGTACACATTCAATTCCACAGCACAAAATACCGCTGCAGAAATTGCCCCTACGTAACACTCGGCAAGTGAGTAACAATTATATAATCCAGAGGAAAGTGCTGTTGAAATGTATTACAATGTCGGTCCATATGTCGTAGTAAAATCAGAGAGTTAATTGAATCTCTAGACAGTTAATTAATTTTTTTTTAGTTATCCAATCAAGTCGCTAAAATTCCGTCAAACAAGTGAGTGAACGAATAATTAATTGTCTAGATATTCAATTTACACTTCACCTATTTTACTGCGACATACATAAATACGATAAGCTACTGAACTGATTTTTTACTTTTTTGATTGCTTGCTTAAACTCTAAAAATCCACCGTAGCTAAAGGCGAAAAAGACAATCATCAAAAAACATCGAAAAAAATGTTTTGCACAATGTACAATTAATTAAAATATCTAGTGACTTTATTTTTTCAGAAATCACGCCAAATTGCATATCCTTTGGCACAGAGGTCATACATACATTTGTGACCATTGTGGAGAGAAGTTTAGGTAAGTTATACATATTATAAAATATATATTATAAAAATTACATAATATGTGGTTTGAGATAAGAAATATATACCAGTTGTGGCCATGTGGCTTTGACGTGCGACTCTCGTTCCTTAGATCGATATCCTTCCGCCAAATTAATAAAAATATTAAGGGCCTGTTTCCCAGAGTATGGATAAAGTACCAAAGATCTATGCAACACATAAATTATTCGAAAGATAAAAGTTCCAAATAAGATGCTTCGCGTTATATGACGAATAGCGCTATCTGACAGTCGTGAAACGCAAAAATACTGTTTATCCTACCAATAAGTAAAAAGTAGCTTATTTGGAACTTATCCGGACATTGTGAAACAGGCCCTAAGTCTTATAAATATTAATTTTACAGTAATCGTAACGCATACCTAACTCACGTGCGTTTAAAACATCGTTCGGACTGGGTTTGTGGTTTCTGCGCTTCCACTTTTGTGTCGCAACTTGGTCTGATGCAACATAAAAGTTATCACCATGCGAGTCATGATGTAAGTATTCCTGAAAAGGACTTATATTATGATTAGTTTTACTTTTTTTTTCAGGGTTGCCATTAAAACATGGCAATAAAGCAATATCACTAAAATGTATGCATGGTTTTAAAGTCTTAAACGTTGATTTTGCTACAATATCTTGAATGAAGAATATTAGTAGCCTACCCTAAATCGAATTGATTATAAAATTTATTGAAATGATCAGTATCAATGTGATCTGACAAAGATAAAATATTACCCAGATTTTGTTTTGGAAAATTCAATTGATATTTACAGTGTTTTTTTACCTATTATTTATGATCTCCCTCGTTGAAAACTTCCCTGAACTTCCAGTAATATCTCATGTCCAAATCGGTCCAGCCATTCTCTAGTTTTAGAGAGACGAAGCAAAAGAAATTTATTGGTATAAATACATATTTATAGAATAACGAAAATATTACATTTGAATATAAATATTCATCCATCCGTTCCATAAATTATTACTAACATATGCATAGAAGACTTATATAAAGAAAAATATAATTATAATTTTCTTACTCGACAGGAAAAAACAGAAATAGATGAGAATCCAGATGCGCCCCACTGTGCCGAATGTAATATGAAGTTCGCGAATACGGAGGCGTTCAAGAAGCATTTCCTCACAGCGAGAAAACACGAAGAAACTGCACAGACAATGTATGTATTAAATCTATAGAAATGTAAACTTTTGTAATTATGTACAACTACTGTATTCGATTCTCGTTTTACCTTCTCTTCCAGGTCTACGCACTTTTGATATTCAAAGATTTTTTGGTAGATACGTGCTTTGTTGTCGTTTCATTACATATTTCGTACATTCATATAACTTAAAAGGGCGGCCTTAACAAGCGATCTCTTCTAGTCAACTGTAGTAAGGAATAAGAAAAATGAAATACGAAAGGAAAAATGCAAAAAAGTGCAAAAAAATATTTTTTGTACAGATAATGTAGACTGTAGAGTAATAAAAAATAAGAAATAGTTAATCTTAATAGTCATGAATTACAGTGCTAGATTCCAAAAGACAAAGAATATATTTTCAATTACAAAATATAATACTAATTACTAAAATCACGATTAAACAGAGCGAAGTAAGTAGGGATTTGTTTTATAAGGCAAACGAGCTTCGTTCGTCTAAAATCGCAACCCTATTTATTAACAACCTACACCCATTCTATTGGGTGCGTAGCCGGCCTTTATAAGGAGAATCTGGAAGAGTTTAAACGTCATTTTGTTTAATTATAATTAAGTTTTACACAGCATTGAATCATTTATTGACAGTCTCGTTAACTCCCCAGTATCGGTTGTCGGGAATGTGGCGAGACATTTGCGAGTAAGGAAGAACGTCGCCAACACGCCCATATTCATCAATCGCGGTACGCCGGCGGCTATCGGCCGAGTGCGCCGCCCGCGCCTACCCGTTACCCACGATTGAAGACTGACGACCCGGAACCTGATAACGGGCCTACGGTCTGGCCTAATAAGTGTCCTCTGGTAAATATGTTTTTTTTTTTGACGTGACAACGTCTTATAAATTGGTTTGCCGGGTGACACTTCAAGACACTGCGTTACGCTCCGCTCACGTTATGCGCTCACAATGAGAGCGAGTGAGAGGCACGCGTCCCTTCCACTCGAGCACAGTTAGCCCGCCTAAGAGCGAGAGAGACAGAGCGAGAGAAAGAGAGTGAGAGAGATAGGCATACACACCGGTTCATGTCTTGCGCTTCTATTTCGCTTAGGCGCCTGCATACAAGTTTACACGTTGCCAGTTAATTGTAAAACAATTGTGTAGTGATAATGTGAAGGTAGTTTCGGCCATCGCAACAATTCAAACAGCAAAGGTAAATAATTTCAGACTGATAATATAACATGATGAAATAAATGACTAAGACATAAGTGAATAGGTTATGTTGTAGTAATCACAATGTTGTGGTAGTTTTCAATCAAAAAAGTAGTATAAATCGTTTCTCAACCAATAATAATTTTCATCCTTCTTCCTACTATACGAATGAATATTCACATTAAAATTATTTTACCACTCAAAGTCGTTGTCACGTAAAACTTTCGCCCGTATACCGACTTTACAGGCAACCAATTTTTTAATATATATTTTCTAAACAATTGCAGCAACCGACTATGTAGTCGTCGGAGGCATTTAGTATCTTACATAAGTCGTATTGGTAACTCCAATGTTAATACCCTACTGCCTATTCCTTTTAACCACCCCGGGTGAATATGTTTGTAATGCACTAACTTTTTCAGAGGGTTACATTCTGTAATATTCCTTAAAATATTGTCGCGCTGTTTTCTCATGGATAACCTAGTGTGTAGATTGCCTTATTTAATATTTTTTTTATAGTGTTCCGAGATGATAGCGAGTGCCCGCAGTTTGTCGGCTCATTTTCGCACGGCGCATCCACACGACGAATACGTCAAGGAGAAGCCGCATGTGTGTCACGTTTGCGGGTCGCGGCTACAGGTATTTTATTTTATTTGAATCGTAATAGGCGAGAATCGAACCCAAATCAGCATCTACCCTAGATCAGCAACTCAGAGAAAGTTCTCGCTTTATCACATTTAAAAAATTAATATAGTTAAAAAATAGGTTTTGTTATTGCATGTTTGCAGATTAAGTAGGGAAACGTTTCAAGCTGGTTCCTTTCCTAGTAAATTATAGATAAACTCATAAACTTGTCTATACGGTCTAATAAAAAAAAAAACATTTGCTCTTTCACCGAAAGCGCATTCCTGATCAGCCTTTTTGTATACTTTAACTAAGACACCGAAACAGATCTCCAGGCTTTATTGTATAAAGCCATCTTCAACGAAATAACAGTTGAAATCGAATTTAAGACGACTTTTTTGACGCATATTTTTCGAACCTATACGTCCGTTAAAAGAATATTATTTTTATTGGAGATATGTTTTTCACTATTAGACATGGTAATCGATTTGGTAAAATATTAAATGCATTTTTTCTGGTTATATTCAGGTGGTTTGCTAGTTATATAAGAAATCTGTATAATATTTTCTAATTGTAATAATGCAGATAATCGATGTAACACTCAAATAATGTCTTTTCATCACAGCGTAAAGACTTGTTTATAAGTTTAAAAGACGAAATATTACTTTAAATAAAAGAGTGCAATTAGACAGATTTGGTTTTATGAATACAGCTATAATCTTATGAATTCACAGACTAAATACAGCCTCGAGGCACACATGTTGAGCCATCTTAAAGAAAAGCCGTTCAAATGCAGTCAATGCGGGCGCGGATTCAACAGTGCGGGATGTCGTGCTAGTCACGAGAACACCGTGCACTCGGATTTGCGACCGCACCAATGTTCCCTCTGCCATAGAGCTTTTAAGAAGAAGGCTACGTTGAAGGCACATTTTATGGTAACAATCGCGACTCTAGATGTTCGTTTAAACTTAAATTAATTTACTCTGAATATATTTTTAATTCTTGAGTCTTTTTGTCTTCTCTTAAGATAAACTTACAATTTATTAGCACGGATAGTCAAAAATACATCTATAATATTATTTAGATAAATTGGTCGTATTCAAATATGAAATATATAGAAATGTATTGCTGTTCGTTTGTCTCGCTAAAACTCGAGAATTACTGAACCAATTTGGCAAATTATGATCTAGAAATATTTATGAAAGTTAAGGAAAGGTTTAAACGGGAAATATAAATAGAAAATAAGTAAAGAAAAATACTAACAATTTTCAAAAAAAACTGTTCCTGTAACATTTCCTGTTACAGAAATATTAGATATTTTTTGTTTTGTTTTTAAATAAAAATACTTGGCTTGGCCACATACTTTTGGATGCCTTCAGAAATTAGTGTTTTATAGCCATGGTACGTGGTTCGGTCTTTTTGGTGATATTAAGTTTATTAAATATATTTTGTAGACGCACACTGGCGAGAAACCCTACCGGTGTGAGATCTGTGGTCACGCGTTCACTCAATCCAACAGCTGCAAGAGCCACATAAGGAAAGTGCATGGAGAACAACCGCCCCGAATACTTACTAGGACAAGGCATACATATTAAACTCTTGAATTCTCATCAATTGTAATAACAACTTTATTCCTTTTTGTTAAGGTATATTATGCAATGAATAAAAATGTAACTGTTTACTCTGGTATTGTAATCCTTCGGTCTCACACTCAGACACTGGCTACATGGTAAAACTGCCTATATGGAAGTGGATGCCTGGAAGAAATCGCTCGAAAGGGAAAAGGCCGCCAGTAGCCCTCCTTTTCATCTAATTATGTTCAATTTTTATATTGTAATGTAACGAAGTGTTTCTAAATAAATAAAACATCTATAGTGACATTAGGTTATGGTACAATTTTTATACACGTAATACTGCCGACGCACTTACTTAGTTATTCAGAATAAAATACCTACTTTTATTTGTAAAATAGTTTATATTAGTGGTAAGAGTATCTTAAATTATGAATAGTTTATTGTATTAAATTACTTATCTAGGTTTTATTGTTGCCCCTTAATTTTATATTTTGCATAAAATTGTACGATATTTTTTGTCTCAACCTTAAAATAAATAAAGCTATAGACTTTCGTTAAATGTGGAAAGATTGTTTGATTGAATTTATACTAAGTCTAGTACTTATGGCTTTTCCATTTACAGGGTTTTCAACGATAAGGCTGATTCAGAAACGCCTAACAAGACTTGGCGTTACGTTAAGTCCGACTTAAATATGCATTTGAGCCATAAAGTTAATTTAAAAAAATGTATTCGAGTTTGACATATACATTGAAACTTAATTACAATAAATATTGTAAAGTGACTTTCTCCAATTAATTTAAACTATACTACATTACCTTATGCAAAAATTTGGAATGTGATTTTCGATCTAAACAATATGTGGTCATAATGGTCCACTTACGGAATATCAGTAGCCAGGGTGTCTGCCTCATTTTTGTTTTTATTTTATAAGCTATATAAAAACATATGAGGTCAACCAGGTAGACACGAGCAAATGATAAGCGCTCTAAATAGAAAACGCAACGCTACGATGAATGCTATGAATATTTTTCTCGCTAGCTCTCCAGCTATTTTTTTTATGGCAATAGTTATAACTTTATGCCAATTTCAAGTTAAAGCTAGGGAAACTAAACGCGAGAAAAAATAAAGAAACACATCAAAAAAACCATATAAGCTAGTTAAAAGCATAATACATATTTACATAAATATTAAATCTTAATATTATTATTGATTATGATAGATATATTATATAAGATTTCATTACTTTTTTATCACAAATTAGTAGTCAATAGTAATAAATCTATTTTAATCTGTAAAACTTCTTCAGCACGTGAAATGTCTAAATTACATACATAGGTTATATCATAAATCTATGTTATATGACAATTTACCTTGTCTAATCTGTATTGTGCATTAATTTATAAACGAAAAAAAAAATTAAAATGTTAGGCAATGTAGTTTAAAAATAATATATTAATTGTTTATTTAAGTTAAAACATAAATGAAATATTTTAGGTATAAAGTGTTATATTGTATTGATTAGAATACTATTTGTTTCACTGTAGTAAACAGTTTCCTAATCATCACTTGTTGTAAGCTCACAAGAAAATAAAGTTTTGGTCTTACAAATAAGCTTTTATTTAAAGCCTTTGAAAGTTTAGTGTATGTTTTTAATTATCTTTTTTTTTATTTGTCTAATGGTGTTAAAAATGGCAACCGTAAAGGCTTGTCGAGTTTGCTTAGAAATGCATGTAAAGCTTTTTAAAATGTCTTCAAATACTTTAGAACGCTACTACGAATTACTGACTGGAACAAGCGACGTAAGTGTATTTTAGTTGATCTATATGTTTGCGATTTTTTTTATATAACAAAGTAAACTAATTGAAATTATTTTTGACTCAAGAGACCTCTAGTTATTTCAAATTTTTTTGTATCCAGATATGAGTTGAAAATCGTTTGGTTTAATTTTTGAATATGTTTTTTTTTGTGTCATAAAATTGCTTGTCTTCATGTATGATATTTTTTTAGGTAAAGACGCTTGGACTTCCTGAATATGTGTGCTATGCTTGTGCTGCACAAATGGTTAAGTTTTACTTATTCAGGCAGAAGAGTTTACGAGGGCAAACAGTATTGCAAGGGATACTTAAAAGTAGAGGGAAGGTACAAATTTGGGATATATGCATATAAACGTTAAACTTCTATACATATTTTAATATTTCACTGCTTAGCTGCAGTGATAAAAGAAGGAGATTGTATATTATTAATATAAAGCTTAATGAAGTTAACTAAGTACGAATTTTTATTATATTTTTAGATCACTGAAAAAGATGTAAGGCAAGTAGATAAAAACAGCCTTATTCTTACGTCTAATCTTAGTATTCAAAAAGCCATGTATGTTAGCATAAGTGCAGATTCTACTATAAATGAAGATGTTTATATGAAGATTGAAGATAATCAATTAGATAAATTAGAACAATATGATGAAGATTCATATAATGACAATGATTTTGATTGGCCAAGTGATGAGGAAAATCACAAGAACAAAATTAAAAAGGAAATGGTTGATGTTTCTGTAACTGTCAAAAGGGAGAAAGAAGAAAAGACTGATGATGTATGTGTATAATAATATTTTAACTGACCTAAATATCAACATTGTCACAAAACTTGTTTGTCCTATAGGGTAATATTAAGAGACTCAAGACTTAGGGAAGACTATGACATCCATCCCAACAAAGTGCTAAGTCTTGATTCTGATCTTCTTAGAGTATAGTAATAGAGTTAGTAGTTATTTTGATAAGCTATATAAAATATAAAAATATCACCATTCACATTCCTTGCTACTTGCCACCAGTTAGATTTTTAACTATTTTTAAATTTTAGATACCTCTAGCTAGATTGAAGAAAGCAAAGAAAAGTAAAAGAAAGAAAGTCGAGACTCCCAAAAAGCGTCGCGGGAGACCAATGCACGCGCTAAGACGTAACACCAATCTTCCAGAGGATGCTGTAACCCCAGAAGACTTCCACAGATATGTCAATGTGGTTAACTTGACGGTAATAATTGTTATCCTGTATTTCTTATCAATGATTTTGGCTTTGTCTTAATCTTAATTAAGTTATTTAAAATGCATTATTATTTTTATTGATAGATAGCGGAACAAATGGAGGAAATTAGTAAACGCCGAGAGTCAAAGAACTATCAAAATGCCACATTCAGATGTGAGTTATGCTTTAAAGGTTTCCTGGATTCACGAACCTGGCAAAATCACAATAAAAATCATGTTGAGGTAAGACTGATAATATTCTCAACTTTATGGCAAATTCCTAACTTTTTCTCCAATTCAAGAATTTATTGTTTATTATATAGGCAGTTGTATAATCTAATAAAATTAACTATTAAGTGCATTAAATACTATGATTTTTACAGGGTCTTGTGGAGTGTGACATTTGCAAGTTACGTTTCAAGGACAAGTATATAGTGGGCAAACACCTTAGACGACATGGTACCAAGTATCATTGCAAACAGTGTCCCTATGTCTCTACTGCTGTGTAAGTCAATCAACATTATAAAATAACAGTTTGTTTTTAATACCTGACTATGTATTTGTTTGTTATTTGTCTACATTCGGCGCATTTATTGTTTAGTCTATTAATATATATAATATTATTGGTTTACAGTAAAACAATTTTTTTCTTCCCACTTTAATTCTAGTCGAGCGATGCGCCCGCGCCATCTAGTGATAAAACATGTTTTTACATGTATACTTCCTGTCCCCGCTTCGCATGGCCGGATATGTGATCTTTAAAACATTTTAGAAATGAAGTCTATTTTACTCATTGTTCAGAAGTTTCTGAGTTTATTCATATATTCCTATTAAACATACAAATCTTTCAATCAATCAAAATTCATTTACTCAATTTAGATGCGTCTTAGGGCATGTTTATGAATGTGAAATGAAAAAAAACGTTTATAAAATTCGCGAAAGAGTAAAACTACGAGGAGGCTTGGTTCTGAGAAGAACGGGCAAGAAACTCAGCAAGTTTTACCCTCTACATAACAATAATGCAAAAGAAAATGTCATAAACCACAACATCATAATATATTCCTCTTCTTAGTATTAGCATAGAAAATATGTTTCGATTATTTTAGTATTGCGGATATTTTTTACATTGGTGTTTTACATAATCAATATTATTACAGGCATCAAGCAAAACAGCATATACTATGGCATCGCGGTGTTACTTACAGCTGTGAATATTGCGAAGAAGTCTTTACGTGAGTATATTTCCATATTTTACGACAATTTCGTCATTTGCGATATATACAGTACACTGGTTGTTTTTGTATCCCTTAATAATATGTACTACATATTCTTTAACATTTACAGTCAATGGATGTCGTACATGACACACGTTCGTCTAAAGCATCCATCAGACGTGGTGTGCGGTTTTTGTGGGTTCACCTTCATTTCGAAGTTGGGCCTTCACCAGCACAAGTCCCTTATGCACCGAGATCAAGATGTGAGTTTTGCTTTTGGCTAAGAAAAATGAATTAAATTAAACTTAATTTTCAAACAAATGAAATAAAGTTGTGTCGATTTTTATTAAAAAAAAGCTTCAACAAAATTCAGTTTAACACCTTAAAAAATTACGGTTATGTGTAATAAGTTTGTATTCATTATACTCAAACAATAAATGTCACTCCTATATTAATAGTAAAAGTGATATATCAATTAGTGTAAAATCCATACTCACCTGTGAGATGGTACCGACACATTTCTATTGTTTTATTGATAATACCTAAAGATAATGTGTGTATGTTTGAAATAAATAAATAAAATTTTAACTTTACAAGCAAAGTAGGTGATCAGTTTTCTCTGCTTAACGTTCGTCGGCGTTTTAGACACACTTGTAGTTACCAAGTTTTCCGTCCTCAAGTGTTATGTGAAAAGATTATATTGATATCACAGATGACACGCCTAGGTTTTGTTAGAGTTTAGCATCTTCTAGATCAACACCGATGGTATAATAATGAGAAATATAATGCAACCTTTTTGTATAAAACTTTACCTCCAGTTGTATCGAAATAAATGAACCATTTTACTGTTTAACATAACAGGAGAAAAGAGATATAGAAGATAATACCGAGGCCCCGTATTGTGCGCTGTGCGGTGTGAAGTTCGCATCGAATGAAGCGTACAGCCGACACATGGTCACTGCGCGGAAACATGTGGAGACCAATGAAAATAAGTAAGTGTCCCTGGAATATTTGTTTTACAAACCTTATAGTAAATCTGCAGGGCGGTCTACTATAAGTAGACCGCCCTGCAGATACTGATTTAATGTTTAAGATCATGTTTTTTATGATCAATTTTAAGAGATAATGTTTTTAGTTACCATTTAAAAATATTGCTTGAAAAACATTCATTTTATTTTGGACTGTTCGTCAAATGTTTTAACAACAATTATTATAAATATCCCAAACTCCAGGGATTCAAAAATCCTGGAGTTTACATCTAAGACTAGACATTTTTTTTATTCCCGAAGCTGTAGTAGAAACACAGAAGTACTGTGTAGTCAAACTATCAAGATATAATCTCAGAATATGTGTGGGAATTATACTAAACGATTTCGATTCTGCAGAGGCCTTACCACATATTTTAACATGTCTCAGGGGTTCCGAAACACAGACACAAAATCAAATCTTAAAAAATCCGAAGATATTTATTTAGAAATCAAAACTATCAAAAGTAATTGGAGATTCTTTATTTGTAAAGAGTTTTTTATTACTTTACAGAAATGGGTGTCGTCACTGTGGCGTGTCTTTCAAAACAGCAGACGAGTTACGTGCACATGTGCGTACGTCACACGATCGTCGGCCATGGACGCGTTCCGACGGATCCAAGAAAAATGACTCTAGGAAATATCCGATGCAGTGTCCGCATGTAAGTTTCTTTAGTTAATTATAATTTGTTTTTTTTTACTTTAAAGTTTCCACTGGCAGTTGTGTCTTAATTTCAGCAAAGGAATACTAATGTTGTCCTTTAAGGTTTCCTAATTAAACTACTATACTTTTATTGTAGACATAAATAATAAAGATAATTTACTACTCGTAAATAAAAACATGTATTCATTTTTAAATTATTATAAAAACCTCCAGTTTCTACTAGACATTTTAATTTAATTTTTATAAATCTGTTTTATGAACTTTGACTTTTATCAATATTGCAAAACCCTAATAAGCAATACGCTATCTTGTATATTTTCTTATGGGCATACAAAATCTAGGTATAATTTGTTTAATTTATATAAAAAACTTTTTTTTTATTACAGTGTCCACAACAAATACCTAATGCGCGCTCGTTTTTCTGGCATTTTAGAAAAATTCATCCTGATATTGAGTATCCTATAGAAAAGGGACATGTTTGTGAAATATGCGGTAAAGCATTTACGGTAAGACAACTTAAAAATAATACATTTATTAGTCATTCCTAGAGTCTAATATTATATCATATACTTATATATATTATAAAAATAGAAGAATTGTCTCACTGATAAATGTGACAAAATACAAACAAAGTCAAATGATAGAATACTAGAAGAAATTATTTTATTTTCAGAAAAACGCCCTCTTATCATACCACAAGTTAACGCACTCGGGCGAGCGTGCTTTTAAATGCGGTCAATGTGGTAAGGCCTTCCACATACGAAGGAATCTCTTATTACACGCGGCTGTACATTCCGAACAGAGGCCTCATGTTTGCACTGTGTGTGGGATGAGGTTTAAAGTCAAGACTGTATTAGATAGACATTATAGGGTGAGTCACTGCTATATATTGATGCTTCAGGTATAACAGGAACAAAATTAAATAAGTTTAATATACATATTGCAAAATATATGACTTTTTTCTGCATTTTTTTTTATATCTACTCAACCATAGCTGTGGTATACATCTGACCCAAAATGTGTTTTTGATAAATTATTTGAATACAGGAATTATTAATTTGCAGATCAGTCTAGAACAAGGTTGTTTTAATAAATGAATTGAAGTATTTTAACAAAAATAAGTTCTTCATGATTTAATTGTAAAGTAGAGAAAACCTGTTTTTTATGTTATTCATGGAATTATTTTAATCCCCTATTATATAGAGTTAAATTACCTTTTAGGTGCACACCGGTGAAAAGCCCTATCAATGCGACGTATGTGGTAAATCGTTCACTCAGTCAAACAGCTGTCAACTACACGTGCGTACAGTACACCTTAAGCAGCCTGCGCCGTATGTCAGTCGCGCGCGCAGAGAACGACAGAATAAGGCGCTTGCTCAGCCAAATCAGTTACTGATGCCGAATAATATGGTGAACTAATAATAAATATTAATAAATTAAAATACGTTTATTTTGGAACATAAGATCATCTAGGTATCACTTATTCCACGTCAATCAATTCGAACTGTAGTGACATAAGGTAGTCTATAGAGTAATATGTCCTGTTAACGGTCTGTATCGATTTTATTGGTAATATAACGGTCATGTAGTTACATTGCGCTTTTATTATGAAATATAATAAGCAGCTAAAATAAAGATGAATCATCTTTTTACCAATTTCATTTTTATACATAAACCATAATAAGGTACGTTTATATATATATTTCGTCTAGATATGAGTACAATGTAACCATGGAAATAAACTTTTTTAATACAGCAATTTAAAGAATATATATTTTCGATATAAATTCATGAATGTTTTTTTCATGTTCATCTAAGGTAGGTAAATATTTTCTATATAATTAATTAGAATCTAAAATTGATGCTATTAGTTAAAGTAGTAATTAAAAGTGACATAATAATTGTATTATATTATTTAATTCACTGTACAGTATTATGATATATTAGGTACATATTTTATATTTAAAATTTTTATTTACATAATGTATTTGTTTTGATTAAATAATATTGCCTGCAGTCTTAAAGATTTAATCAATTTATTTGTCATATTAAAATATATTGATAACATAGGTAAATAAAACTTTTTTTTAATTTGCTGCAATTTTTTTAAAGTGAATCTTATGTATTAAGTGATGAAAATGTATGCAACAGACATGCTTGCTGTTTCTGTGTTGTATCAGTATAAGCAATTTACAACAACAATAAACCCTGTTTAAAAATGACAACATTTGTTTCTTGTACTAGTTAACTGTGTTATTATCTCCTGTGATACTCAAAAATCACTCAATAAGTAATGTGTCCAGTCTGTCCTAGTCAGAATTATACTGACTGCGAGAAGGACCACCAAAACCTAAATGATTCATCAAAGGTTTCATCTCCGAACAACATTAAAATCAGTAACTTATCAGCAGAAAAATCTGCAGTCAAATGTTCTAATATGTTGTAGCTGCCCCATGTGCCGCAATTACAGCATCACACCGTGTTTTCATTGATTGTATTAATCCTTCACATAAATCTGTGCCTCTTATTGACTCCCATACATTGTGGCAGTGAGTAACAAGCATTTCTCTTGTCCTCTCATTATTATTATCCCACCTCTGAAGCATTGTCGCCCATATATAATTAAATGGATTTAAATCTGGTGAATTTGTAGGCCACAAATTTACTTTTACCCTTGACTGATTTTGAAACCAACTTTTAACTTCATTAGAGGTATGCAGGGGACTACTTTCTTGAAATATTATTATTTCTGGAAGCTCCGGATATACTGTGCATATAGTTGGTATTATAGAATCCCTTATTAGGTCTAGATAGCTTTCTCCATTTACTGTCATGCCATATAGATCAGTCAGTTCCCCAGGTCCAGCTGTACTCATCCACCCACACATATTTGCTACAATACGAGCAAATTTATTTTTGGAGTTTACGTTGAAGGGTTCATATTTGATGTTCTCTGTTCGTAATGGATGTCGACGTCCAGGTGAACTTGATAGAAAACTCTTTTCATCCACAAATATTGCATTTAAAAAATTATAATCTCTAAATTCTCTAGCAAACTTCAATCTTGCAGCTTTATTAGTTTCTGTCATAATAACTTTAGAAGTAATTTTACCCTCCCGTTCTAGAGCTCTCCTTACTGTTCGAAGAGAGCAATTAAACTTCTGAGCAAAAAATCGAGTTGGTGTTAATGGCTGTGCTTCATAAATAGCCAACATATTTCTTGTATCTTCTTCTCCTATCATGTATGGTTGTTGACGCTTTCTGGGTCGGTCTTGTAGGTGACCTTCTTCTTCGTAACGACGAATCCATAGTCGTACTGTATTTCTCTGTAATATCAAATAAACAAATATCACACTAACTAGTATAAGGTAAAAAAGCGTATCATCACTACAAGAATTACCTGATGATGGAATTTATACAAATATAAAGTACATTTAATACTACTCTGTTGCTTTGTACAATATAGTTCAATAATAGAATAATTTTTTATCACAACATAATGCAAATAAAAATTGTTATAATTTTTCTTTCAGTAGGGTATTGCCTAAATAACTTAGAGATAAATAATGTTTATATCGTCAAGTCATAATAACGGCGAGGAAATTAAATAACGTACTGTTATTCCCAACTTTTCTGATATTTGCCTTATATTAAAGCCTTCTTCATGATACACCAGAATTTTACTTCGTTGCACAATATCCAAATTTCGTGAAGCCATGGCGAGTACAACACCACTAAGAATTGCTTTTTTGATTACTACACCAAGAAAGATTTTAAAGTCGTCGCATAGTAATAGAATTAAATAATACTATATAACTAATACAATATGTAAACTATTATTTGTTTTTTCCTTTTATCAATAAAGATGGCGCGTCTTAATTGTCATATATGGATATGTCACTGTGATATCAGTCATATATGACGGCAGAAGCCATGCACTTGACAGCGACGTGACGTACAGTCAGCCATGAGCCATCGACATCATAGAAAAAATACTAAAGTAGATAACGGTTTCCTAAGTGTTACTACTACAAGTTAGTTCATATTATTTGATTTGTCTAAATCTTACGATATCGTTAGTCAAATCAGGCCTGAGCATCTTTTTAAAAATATATATACCTCTACATTTGTAGCTGTTTGATTAATTATTTTAAAACCTACACTTATTTACTTCTTCTGGGTAATTTTTTGTCTGTGAATGTCACTTTTCAAAGTCAACATTTTCTGATATCTCGTAGTAGTAAAAATAGTAAATAAATAAAGTCTTAAATTGTAATTATTATCTCATATCATGAATAAATTTCAATGGGCTTTGTGATCATATGTTTTTATTTATAAGTATTTATAATATTTGTTTAGCGGTACAGAATGGAAAACGTAAAAGCCTGTAGGATTTGTTTAAAAATGGATACAAAATTTTCTGTTTTGCATCCGAAAAGTTTGGGATTGTTTTATGAATTACTGACAGGAACGACTGTAAGCTATAATAAAATTTGATTTACTTATTATCAAATTTTTTATGATACTTGATGCTAAAGTATATTATGGTATATTTGCCATATAAATTAAAACCATACATATTGTTCTCTACTAAAAAGGCTTAAAGCATTGTTATGATTAGCAAATACTGTTGTTTTACAACTATGATATAGTGTAGCTAGGCAATTGTTTTTATTTCCAGGTACAAAAAGGTTTAATAAAATATGCTTGTTTTGAATGTGCTGCTCTTTTAAAAAAGTATTTTTGTTTTCGGCAAAAGAGTCTTCGCAGTCAATTTGTTTTGGAAAATATATTAGAGCACTGTGGAAAGGTTAGAATTGTGAAATTAATTATACTGTTTATTGTTATTTTGAAGATAATTATGGAAATAATAAAAAACTTTTTAGATAACATCATCACATATAAATCAAATTGATAGGCAAAGCTTACTTTTAAATTCAAATCTAAGCAGAAATGATATTGAAATAAAAGACAGTGAATTATTAGAAGATATACCTTGCACAGAAGAAAAATTTAGTGTAGAGAATAATGATGATATAGACTTTCATTGGACATGTTCAAGTGACGAAGAACCTAAAATTAAAAGTGAGGAAAATGTAGTTATTGAAGTTCCAGTTAAAAAGGAAGTTGCAGGCAAGGGAAAAAAACGCAAGGTATGTTTCTTTTACAATTTTAAATTGCTCAGCAATGATAATAAATATTGCATAACCTTCCATAAAGATGGCTCTTTGAGGATGGCTTTTTGAAATCAATAGAGATTTTCAGCCGAAACAACAAAAAACCCAGAGATGGATTAGAAAGAAAAAGAATGGGCGGAAGCAAAATGGTGTTAAGAAAGACCATAAAAAATCTGTTCCTGCCACATTTAGTAAGACTGTTGCAGATGAAGAGTTATATAAGCATGTTGCCATTGTAAATTTAACAGTATGTACCTGAATTTCATATTAACTATATATTTATATTTTATTTTGACAAGAATGAATTTTAAGCTAATAGGCTCTCTTAATATTTGACAATATGCACAAATGCATTGCATTCATCCTATGTATTAAGTAATTTTGTGATTCATAAGGGCTAAATTATTAGTATTAATTATTAATTTAGGTGGATGAGCAATATGAAGAGGTGCGTAGACGCCAGGAGTCCAGCAATTATTTGAACTCATTCTACAAATGCGAAATCTGTTTCAAAGGCTTTATTGACGCACGCGCATGGCAGAATCACAATAAACAACATAATGAGGTAAAATTATTTCAATTTTAGTTTAATTAAGGTTGTTAAGGGTACAGCTTATTCAAGTGGATAAGGCTCTGCTGTTACTGCATCCCGCATAAGGCGATTGTTGGTGGCACCTTGGGGTTTTAGTGGGTATGCACAATGGCGAGTCCCACATAACCCTTCTGCACCAAGCAGTCGCGCCGCGGAAGTAAAAAAAAAATAAAAAAAAAAGGGTAAAGCTTATTCAGTTTAATAAATTTGATCATTATATATAATATTCCTTTACTTTATACTTTAATCTAGTCTACTATTTGTTTTATTCAAGGGTGAAGTCCAGTGCGACGTTTGCAAGTTACGATTCCGGAGTAAGGTGATCCTCAGCAGACATGTGAAGTACCACAGTACCAAGTATCACTGTTTGCAGTGTCCATATATCTCTCAGGGCATGTTAGTTCCTTCTAATATTTAGATAATAATTTTTAATTCTCTTTATAAGTTTAACACTATTTACAAGTACCTATTTCAAGCAAGCAAGGACCTCATTGGGAGCGTTCACGTATTACGTCAATTTTTGGAGATTCTTGACCCCCCCCCATGTAATACCAAGTACACCCCAATAGTAAAAGGTTTCGTTACCTTACGACTGTCGAGTACGAGTGACTCATAAAACCAAAAAGTTGCTATTTATGTGGTGTCGGAAAGTCGAAAATAATATTAACAATAACGCATAATTAAATCCCCGCGCAAGTTTTACCCCAAAAAAATTCGTTTCGTAATAATTGAACGCTCCTTTTACGGCTTCTTACAATCAGCTCCATCTCCACAAACAATATACAGATAATTTCACATATTTCCTTATTTACCAGTTATTTAAAAGACTTTATATTAATATTTTAATGTATATTATAATTTCTATATTAGTTAATTGACTTTAAAAAAAATATTTTTAATGCGTATTTTTGAATACATAAACATATTTTAAAAGCCTATCACTACTGAATGTATTTTCAGTTCTCAAGCAAAACTCCACTTGTTATGGCACAGAGGCGTAACATACGATTGCGATCATTGTGGCGAGAAGTTTAGGTAGGTACCTTCATCAAAAGTTGCTAAAATTGTAATCGTTGCTACATTTTTTCGGTTTAAAATACATATGTATAACTTTTGCGTCACTTAACCAAAACTATAATGTTAATTCGTAATGTATGATTTTTTACTTTCGAAATGGTAAATATCTATTTATTTATTTTAACCTGATTTTCTAGCATTTTCTATACTAATTTGATAGAAAAAGGAATACAAAATATTAAGTTAATTTTTATCGCAACATTATATTATGTCATATGTGCGCAATGCTTAGTATTTCTTTTTTTTCTTACTAGGGTTGTCTAGAAGATAGCTTGTTAGTGATAAAGCCGCCCATGGAACCCCTAATTATTTATGTTTTATTTGTAATGTAAGGAAGTTGTAATACATTAATTATTTTTACAAAAAATTACGATCAATGATTTTCATATCGGATACAATGCATTTAATACTTTGTCAAACTCAAGTATGACTTTGGTTTATGCCAAATAAGATTTTCTTGTTTTTTCTGCAGACAACGCATGTCGTACATCACACACCTGCGAATGAAGCATCCGTCAGACTGGGTGTGCGGTGTTTGCGGAAACACCTTCGTCTCTCAAATGGGCTTGTTGCAGCACAAGAGTCTGCGACACACCCAAGTAAACGTGAGTTGTCGTTAACTTTGGTATTACATTTAAATTTAGAATAAGGTTAAAATCATCGTTAAGATTCGACTCTCAATATCAACTTTATCAACGAAACTAAAAAAGGTTTAGTGAAAAATATTTAATCATTTTTAAAATGTATCACTCAATATACGTGAACTACATAAAACTAAAAAAAGGAAACTTATTTCGTATGGTATATAAGAGCAGTATAGGTCTAGTTTCGAAGCCCGTCTCTGCGCCATTAATTGGCTTTCACTCTAATAGTGATGGAAAACAGCGTGTGTGTGAACATATAAGGCCTGCCTATGACAAAAAACAGTCGATCACAAAACAGATACAGATGTCTGAGGTGAGCGACGACTAACGCCACTGGTACAGTATATAATGATTTACATTAAATTTCCGTGAATAATATCTATGCATTGTCGTTATGTGTTAACCTACGTAGTACATAAAATAATTATATTATTTATAAACGAATTAAATATGAACAGGAAAAGACTGAAATAGAAGATAACCCCGAGGCGCCATTTTGCGAGTTATGTGACGTGAAGTTTGCGTCTCCAGAAGCATTTAAGCGACACTTGGTCCAGGCACGGAAACACGTGGCCACGGCCGAGAACAAGTTAGTACATACAATGATTATTAATTTAACTAGCAAGAATTTATTTATTGGGGATTTTTGATTTTTGCATTTCCTTTTCCTTAATCATCTTAATATGTAAGAGATATAGTATAGTAATAGTTTTAACGGCCTTCGCGGCTAATGCGTAACTCAAAATTTCTTAGATCGCAGCGAAGCATTAATAGTTTCAATTCACTTTCTTTTGTTATCTACAAACTGTAGAATCCCCCTTTGAAGATAATCAATATTAGAGTGTACTCCTCCATCAAAGGCCGACAACGCACCCACTAAAAAGGGGTGTTTACGGGCTGCTATAACGGCCCTTTATGGTTTCCGTCCGTGTACACGCTTCAGAAGTTACACTTCTTTGGCGTATGGAAAAATATTTTTTAATTAACGATGTAAATAAATTATACATACCGACAATTAACCTCAAATCTATAAATGCACTCAAAACAGTTTATTCAAATCAGTTTTATCACTAATATTCAATATAAATATATATATATATATATATAGAGATATATATATATATATATATATATATAGATATACTAATAAATTATTAGTATCACCGCCGTATATGAAATTGATTTAATAAAAGCACCAAAATAATATTTATTTATTCACACTATTTAATTGTACCCTTACGAAACACGTGTTCTAAATATAAAATACTAGAATATACAACTTGAACATAGTTATCAATTTTCATACCACCTAGAACTAACTTCATGCTGTAGGTGTCGGTGTGCGCGCGCATCGTAAAAATTCACTCTCATCATTTTTCTCCATGACGCCAAAAGAAATATTACTTCAAAAAATATAATAGTTTACACGCACCATATCTAAAGTAAGACATTCCGACTAGAATTCCCGGGGAAATTAAATTCAGGCTCTGCAGTTTCAATAAATTATTGCATAACTCAATTGATATGGTAGATACGGGTGTCGAGAATGCGGGGAATCCTTCAAGACGGCGAAGGAGCTTCGGGATCACACCCGGGCGAGACCGGAATGTCTGCGAAAGCCGAGTTATTCCACTTCACCCGCTAAGAACAATGGCGATCCGCGCTCATGGCCCATGAACTGTCCACATGTAGGTATAATAATATGAAATATATTTATAGATTGTATTATATTTATTACCTTTATACCTTGGGAATAATTGAACAAATCAAGTGGGACGTTAGAATAACGTGAGAAATTACATTTAAAAAAGTGTCAAAATTAGTGACCGCAAATATGACTTGGGTAAAAGAACCAGGCGATAAAACTTTAAAAAAATATAGAAATTAATCCTATATTTAAAGGTTGACATGGGAGACGAGATATTTACTAGGTTGGTTAATTCAATGAAAGGATCTCATTAACCAATATTTACTAAGGACATTAATAAACACTAATAATAATCTGGCTGGCTCAGATTGCAAACGATTCTTTGATAATTTTAATATTTGTGTTTATTTTTAATACATATTTGTGTTAGTGTGGCAAGGAGATAGCGAATGCTTACATCTACTCGTGGCACTTCCGCACAGCACATCCCGAGAAAGATTATTACGCGGGATGTGATTCTATATGCGATGTTTGCGGCAAGGGATTTCCGGTGAGTTTTAATGTATTAAACTTAAAAATATTATCATCTATTAATGTTTAAAAATAAGGTCCTATAGATGTTTTATTCCTTAACTTTTGAATAAAACATCCACATTATTATTATTAATACTTGATTGATTCATATATCATTATGTCAGATACTTGATTGATTTTTAAAATATTAATTTATAAGGAAACTGCAATTTTCTTTGCGTAAAATTTTGCAGGTGTTAAAGGTGTTATACCATTGACTGTTTGTTCTAGAAACGTCTTCTAAGCGCTCATATCGCTAAACACTCAGTCGGCGGACCGAACGAGCTAAACGGAGGAGGCAAGTGTGAGACGTGTGGCAAAGTGTGTGTGAGCCGCAGCTCTTTATACGCACACAGGCGCACTCACTCGGAAGCTCGTCCGCACGTGTGTACGGTGTGTGGAATGGGATTCAAAGCTAAAAGTGTGCTACAGAGACATGGATTGGTAATTTGTTCAATAATAATTTCTCTTAAATTTTACGTGTAATCATCTTTCAGGTACATGCAGTACATCAGTTCCTTCTTGCATTTTTATAAAGTTTTCCGATATTCGTTTTACCTTACATTTTATTTTTTAACATTATGTGTGGAATAGTTGTAATAAATAAAACGAATAATTATTTTATAAGGTACATACGGGCGAGAAGCCGTACACTTGCGAGTTGTGTGGCAAATCTTTTAGCCAATCCAACACCTGCCAACAACACATACGGACAGTGCATCACAAATTACCGCCATTGTACGTCAGCCGATCTAAACGCGAGCGCATGATGAGGCGTCATGCTCTTGCGCAGTAATAATAACTTTGTGAGTATATTTTATTTATTTATAAGAAGATTCACAGCACAATACAAAAATAGATGAATATATACATAACAACATGGGCCAATTATAAATCTTCACATATTTCAGGTTTAACTTGATAATAGATTATCCTATTCCATCTTTCTATCCTTATCTGAATTGAAATCGTTACGTCAATGTCAGGTGTTGACAGCTCGATCGCAGCCATTTTGCAATTTGTATATTACCGCGTAATGCAGCAAATGCTAAACTAACTATGATTGTTGAAGGGCACTCGAAAATTTCACTTGTGTAATAATATTTGCATACATAAGAAAAGTATTTAAATCTTCAAAATTTATTGAAATACAATTTAATCTAGATTGTATTATTATAAATGTAATAAATTTCGGTGTCCTCCAAAATATTTATTTTTAACCTTAATTTTATTTTTCAGATGTAACCGATCAACTCGGAGCTGCAAACATGAAATACTCAAATACTCTATAAGGATAGCTATTAATAAATTATTATAAATATAATATACGTAGTGAATATATTGTTTTTATTTCACCAATCCAAATCAAACTATTGTTTTTATACATATACGCAATAAATATTTATAGTAAATTTACATATGAAAGACGGCATGTAGGTATATAACCTAATAGTAGAGAAGCCCATATGCTATATGGGAATTTACTTGAGCGTCATAGAGACCTTTTGTGTTGAAATGCTTAGATAATAATTATAAGAAAAAAATCTAATGTAAGTAATGTTTTCATTTTTATCAGGGGGAGAGCGGTTATAGATTTTTAAAAATGTACCATGGGCAGATATATTTTTTATAGAACAGGAGGCAACGGGCATGAGACGGATCACCTGATGTTAAGTGATACCGCTGTCCCTGGAAACTCTCAATGCCATAGGGCTCGTGAGCGCGTTTTCGGCCTTTAAAGCAATTCTTAAATGACGATTATCTAGATGGACTCGCCTAATCTGATAATTAAGAAAATAAGTTAAATTAATGAACTTGATTAAGCTTTTCAAGCTCAGGAAATAATAAAAAGTGTCTGTTCTAGTAGAATACTGTTTACTTAACTTAATATTTACTACGTACTTATTATAAAATAATTTAAAACAACACAAAAAAATATCATAAAATCATATCTATATTAGTTATTAGTATATTGGCTAATATGGATCATAATATCTACCAGGATAATGGCCATATTAAAAATGATCGTACAACTTATTTTAATTGCTTATAGTTTTAACGAAATTGGGACGATTACTGGCCCAATAAATTAAATGATATAAATTTATAAATGGTTAATGTTTCGTCTTTATCTAACTATGCATCTCGTGGCAAAAAAAGAACATTTATATTCTAGCTATGGTCCAGAAGTTTCAAACATCGATGCGCCTCTGCGGGTCGTGTACAAAAATACTTCGTTATTATTATTAGGTAACACATACATTACCATGAAAATGATAATAAAGCAATTTAAATCAAATGAAGTGTAAGGGCAACTAGAAAAAGTTTTGTTAAGATTTTGACTACACTATAAATACAGCGATGGAGATGGAGCAGTGGGGGATATAACCTATCTGTATATATAAATATAATCGAAATATGCTGAGCGCATAACTTGAAGGCAGCTGGCCTAATTCAAGTGTTTTTAATTTTAAATCTTTAGTTTTAGTAGGTACTTAGGTTTTTATTTTTTTCATTAACGATGGCGGAATGTCGTGAAGCGCATCACATTTGCCCCTTCTATTATCACTACTACATAGCGATCACGAACCGGATCAGAAGAGGTTTTTATTTCGTATAAACAATTTATATGGGATAGCATAGATAAATGTTCCATATGTTGGTCATCAACAAGTCAACTAAGAACATTTGCGGAGGCAGGTAGTTCTCATTAAAACAAAAGTATGTATTTATAATATTTATTCTTTATAGATTTAACAAAACAACAACTTAAAATACTTCTATATAAAGCAATTGATTTCACGCACAAAACATATTTCAACATTTCCGCAGTTTAATTACTTTATCTACAGAACATTACTCAAGCAAATGTAGTTCCAATAATTGTCCAATTATTTATCGTATTTGAATGACATTGTGACTGGATAGTTTCTCGTTAGTTAGTTACCTGATAAATAATGTTCGCCAGGGATACAATATAAATATTAATACGAAATATTTTGTCGTACATCTCACCACATACATAAGTACCACATTTAATAAAAAATTACATTTAAAAAGTGGTAAGTTTATTGTTAATAATAAAATTGCCATAAACAAAAAACAATATTAATTGCAGAAAGGCGCTTTCTGCAATTAATATTGTTTTTTAGACATTTTGCTTTTAATGGAAAATAAATAGCATAACTCACAAACTTAGCAAGCTTCCAAGATTTTGTAATAAAATTCGTTAGTGTATGTTTGCTCTCAAATTTCTGGAAGACCCATTTTCAGAGGCGACATTTTAGTAAATATTGACAGGTACTTTAACATTTCTAAATTTGTTTTTAATTTATTCTTCAAACAAATATTTAATTTATAAAACCAACCAGCATTTATTTCTCAAAAATATCTATGTAACATATAGTACAGTTGTGTCTTCTTCTAATTTCTTGACCCTCTTCTTAAGTCGAGTTCGCCTAATATACGGTTGTTTGAGATGCACTGTATTGACGTGCACTTTAACACTGTTTGATTGGGCGAAGGCTTTGCCGCAGATTTTACATTTGTACGGCCTCTCACCAGTGTGACACTGAAAAAAATTTACGGTCCTTTTAAAAACTAATCCCCAATTTCTTTAGCAAAGACAGAGGAATAAAGATTATATTTAAGACGAAACTAACTAAAAATTAATGTTTTTATTTGTACACTCTATAAGACTCATATAGCTATGAGATGATTTTTTTAAATTGGCATGTTGTGAACATTCGTTCACACGCTGTCAACTTTTTGGGTCTAAGGCATGTTTCCTCACGATATTTTCCATCACCGTAGGAACGAGTGACAATGGAAACACAGATAATCCATCCAGAACCTTCTTCGGGGGTTCTTCTTCTTCTTCTACAGACTTCGGGGTGAGTCACACACTGAACCCTCTAAACAATCTCATATCACTTATGTGAAAAAAATTAACATTATTATCGTTTGGGTAAATGCGCTATCCCGATATTAATCTGACGGCTTCATATTAAGAAAAAAAGTGCATGCCTACAACTTCTTTGTTATGATTGAGTGTCCGACAACGCATACCGCATACCGCAGCTTTGTGCGTCGTGATCACCAGACCAAAGCTTTAGTTAGGTAAAAGCCCCAATAGATGATCATGTATCAGTATATAATTACCCCATGTATTTTTATATCTATGTTCACATTGTTTACAGACTATACGCGGTAATGATAATATAAATAAATAAACAATCTGCGTTTACTGCACAAGATATGCGACAGAATTGTCATTTAATGTTACTAATATGTAACTACTAAACGAATACATTAACCAATAGCGTGTATTTTTTCTCGATCTACCTTTCTCACTCTCTCTCAATCGCTCTCTCCCTTTAATTCGACAAAAACGCTGCACGTCTTCGTGACGTCCCTTATATTTATTACGGAAAACTAAAATAAACCGCAACGCAACTAATTTAATTTATATTAACTTAGTTATTAAAAACTTACTCGGAAATGCCGATCCAGTGCAGTTTTCACCTTAAACCCTTTGCCACAATCGCTGCAAATAAAGGGCCGCTCGTCAGAATGCCATCTCTCGTGCATCTGAAGATTGGTTTTGTTCAAAAAAACTTTGTCGCATTCGTTGCATTTGAAGGGTACTTCGCCATTATGGATCCGCTTGTGAATAGTTAGGAATGAGTTTTTCTGAAATGTTATGTTAAGTTATAAAACAAGTGATTCTTATTGCGACTCTCCTCGTTCGCCAAGAGAACTCTGCAACGGCGGCTATCTTTATTTATATTATAATTCTACAGCTAACATAAATTATATATAAGAAAAAAATATACTTAACATATAGTCAAAAATGGGATACATAAAATATACATTAAAAAACAATAAACATTATTACACAAAGTAATACCTGTGTTGTGTGATGGTGTGAAAGTGTGGGTATGTACGAGAGGTGTGAGGTGTGTGATTCAGGTTATCTTGCGCCATACATATTCTCAATACCGTATACTTTACTAAGAATTCAAATACGTAGATATTTTAAATTTATCGGACGTCTATACAGAATCTTGATGTCAAAGCACTTTTTTTAGATTTCAGGTATTACGAATACCTTTTCCTTTTTTTACATCGCCAAAGTACTTGGAGCCTCCTAACTCCTAGAGCACCTATAACTGCCTGCCCCTTTCTTACTTTCAAATAAAAATCTCCATTTTATTGATTAATTTAAACGGTACACCAAATACTCATAAACAAATCAAATACATAAAAATGTATATGGTATGTGATACACAATTATTGTTATATGATGCACAGCTAGTTACTACTAATTTAATACTATATCTAAAATATTCTCACCCGAAATGATTTTCCACAAATATCACAGACATATTTCTTCTCTACTGGATAATCTTCATTGGGATGGTCGCGTCTGAAGTGCGACCAGTACTGACGCGCATTTGCTACTTCTTCAGAGCACTGTAATAATAATCTATTTTTTTTATACAAAATATATACATCACACACACAAGAAATATACACATCACAAGAAATAATTGAACCACTGGTATCGTGGCCAGTGGTTCAATTATTTCTTTGAATTTTAGATAGATTGCTGAACGATTGAACAATTAGCTACTGAACCTATTAGACATTTTTAGTCTGGTTTAGATTAGTACCATGTTTTCTACGGTTTTTAATAGAAATAATTAATAGGCATTTGAATGTTAAATTGTTGTAATTAAATAAAAATACAAATTTATCAAATCAAGCTTTCTAAACAGGTATATTTTAATATTTATATTGAATTATGTCTTATATAAATGCTTCTATTTTTACATTCACTGCCAGTTCTCAAATCTAAGAGAACGAGAAATAAACTCTCCGCCACTCTTTCTCATACTCAATCCTAATCCAATTTATACTACTAGTATATTTCAATCCATTTCTCATAGAATAATTTTCAAAATCTAATCTAAACATTTTCAATATATTTTTGTAAACAGATATATATTTGTATGAAAATTACAGATCGACGATGGCTATAAAATATCTTTTTTTTTATAGAACAGGGGGCAAACGGGCAGGAGGCTCACCTGATGTTAAGTGATACCGCCGCCCATGGACACTCAATGCCAGAGGGCTCGCGAGTGCGTTGCCGGCCTTTGAAGAATTAAAGTCGAATTGGTTCGGAAATACTTCAGTCGGCAGCTGGTTCCACAAAGTGAATTAAATCTTTAAACTGGACCGACCAAATTTTGACATTGTAAATTAGCAATTTTCCCAATTTTGACCGATTCGCGATTGATGCGTTATTCTGTTGAGTAAATACTTAGCACGTGTTAGTGGATTTAAAATCGAAATATAAGCTTAAATAAGTACGTACAAGCGAGCATTTCGTGGGCCAAATACGACCGTCCGACTTTTCTTTGTATCGCTTGAGTAAGGCCTTACAAGCTTTCTGCTTGTGCGCAATACGCGAATGAGCCCGCAGTTCTTCAATATTAGAAAACTTTTCACCACATTCGCGACATCCATTTCTAAAACAATACGATAAATTAACACGATAAAGTTAGTGGACATTAATCTGAAACGCAAACTTACTTTTCAGATTCCACTATATGTTTCTTCGCGGTCGCCATATGGCGATTGTACGCCTCAAATGACGCAAACTTCATGTCGCATACTGAGCAGTATGGGAGATCTTCATTGTCTTCGTTTAGTTCCTAATTAAAGCACATTGGAAAATGTAAAATGAACCGTGATTTGGTCGAAGTATCTATGCATCATAACAATGATACCAAAAAGAAAAGAAGAAATGCGGATGGTGTTTCTCTATTTCTCGTATTTATATACAGTCAATTCAATAGAATCTTATTTCAGTGGTAAAGAAAAAATAAGCCTTCGCAATAATTGAATTTTTCCCTAAATTAAATTTTAATATCAAGTTTTCCTTCGTATCAATGGCGCAATCACACCATAGCCAACATTTTCGGTATATTTCTTTTTATATGAACATTGGTCATGGTCTATAAATTTGTCTTTGCTTTTATAGTTGTATATTAGTTAAAATTGTGTTCCAACGTCACACCGGGGTATCTTAAGAACCCAAATAGTTAAAAACCGAGAAGCCGTAAATTTCCCCATTGAAAGGTTAAAGGCAGACATGGTTTTAACATAACACCCTTCTTTTGCGTCGGTTAGAAATAACTTGGTACTTACAGCGACACCACGATGCTTCAAATTCTTGTGCATTTTGAGGCCGTGTTGTGACAAGAAGGAATATCCGCAGTGAGGGCAGATGTAGTCCGATGGATGCTTTATTCGCACGTGGCTTAAATACGACGTCCATTGGCTATAACAATATTAATAATAACAACTTTTCACTACCACGCCTTTATCACTATAAAATAAAAAATACGTTTATTTTGGAACATAAGATCATCTAGGTATCACTTATTCCACGTCAATCAATTCGAACTTGTAGGCATCCCTACTCATCGGCAAAGACAGAGGGTGTAGGCCGAGAGAAAAAGCCGGCGTAAAAAACTCTCGGTACTCTTTTATTATAAAGTTGTTCTCACATGCAATATCCATCACGCTAGGGGCGTTAATTTTTATAACATTTATTTTACGAAAACACACCTTCAAACTAAACATTATATATCTAAAGTTTTATAGATGATAATGAGTTTTAACTAATAAGGGGTTTTGTTGAGAGTTTTTGATTAATAAGAAGAAAAACACCCACACAAAGCAACAGGACTGCTAACACAGATGTTAGTGTAATCTCGTTTTTATTTTAGTTTATGTATTAACACTTTGTTGCATTCAAATAAAATAAAAAATCATGTATATGAATATTTTAAATGCAGATAAATTTCATGCTAATAATGTTAATAACCCAAATTATGTAGGTATATTAGGGTAATTACTCACGAAAACATTTCTTCACAATGTGGACACTGGTACAAAACCCCTTGATGCCAGAATATGTGATTCCAACCTTGCGATCTGAAATACATACAATCTTATATATATCTATACAGACTTATATATATCTATCTAAATACAGATAGTATAGAAACACAACTTCAACACACTTTATTGTGTATATGCAGATAATGCAACAAGAAAACGGAAAAGTTTTTTATCAGTTGTAGCTTACATTACAATGTAATACAGAAAATATAAAAAAGTCTTACGTCTGACGGCCTTTGCATTTTGTATTCTGATATAAGGCTTTAAATAAATAAATACTCACGTAGTTCGCGAGACATATGAACAGTATTTGCATTTATATTTCTTGGCATGATACATCATGTGATTCTTTAGACGACGTTTTGACTTAAAGCGCAATTTACAAATTTTACACTGCGCCATACCTGACGACTGAAAGTAAAAATATTCTATTTGTTTGTTGTAATGATGCAATGGGTTTATGATATCATAAATGATAAAGCAAAGTATGAAGTATATATCTATCTAATATATATAAATCTCCTATCACGATGTTTGTCCGCGATGGACTCCCTAAACTACTTAACCGATTTTAAATTAAATTGCCACACAGTCTGGTCCAACTTAAGAGATAGGATAGGTTTTTAATTATAGCCGCAATTTTATTTTATTGCAAATTATTTGTTTATTATCTGATACAATTCTAACAGATGGCGCTGTGTTAAAAGTACCAACGTTTCACATAAACTATCAAATAAGTTCTCCTACAGTTTCCCTTGAATAGCATACTACTATGTAATATAACAAAAACCTCAGCCACATCAACGCTTGGCCGAGTCTGCTAGTATCTAATAAAATGATGACGTCAAGTAAGATCTAAATATCTTGACCAATTTCATAGAAGAAAACGCGCCACCATTTATTTTACAAGTTATTTACTCATTGATTGACTTGATATTTAGTTAGTTTAATTGTTTCCTGGTTATAGCAAATATCAGTATATTGTTTAAAGAGTCACAATCCACATCTTAAACGAACACAATATAACATACCACATCATGTTTCTTCATATGGTGTTGCCAAGTTTGCGGGTCCAGAAATACTTTAAAACACAACTCGCATTTAAATGGTGCAGTTTCGTAACTTTCTGTATCTTTACGTTTTCTTATCTCTTCTTTTTGTTCCTCTTCCTAAAAAAACATATTTAAGATTGTTCATAAGTTTAAGAACATATTAAAACTTATTTACGCAATTTGGTCTGTATTGTTTTAAAAATAACATGTTACTTTTAGGGTCTGTTTCACAATGTATGGATAAAGTACCAAATAGCAATGCAACACATAAATTATTCGAAAGATAAAAGTTCCGAATAAGAAAGTTCGCGTTTCATGACGAATAGCGCTATGACAGTCGTGAAACGCAACAAGTGTTTATCCTACCAGTAAGTTATAAATAGCTTATTTGAAACTTATCTGGACATTGTGAAACAGACCCTAAGACTATCAAAATCTATACTAGCTAGTATAATAATAAATAAAAAGATGTTATCTTTGGTCTATATATACCAATCACGCTTTAGCTAAAATATTCTGCTAAGAAAAACATCAAAGAAAATTTATAAATCTGTAGTGATAGAATTACTTAATAAACTCAAATGTACCTTTCTTTATTACATGTTATATTTAGGTCTAACCTCTTATCATTAAAAAAAAATAAAGTAGTAGCCATATGGCACAAAGATGCTATGAGCTTCAATGACAAATTTATTTGCAAAGAGGTAGACAATAAATATATTTTTGGCAGAATGGCGTTAAAGATGTAAAAATTTTACATTATGAATATTACTGTGCAATAGTTACCGAACATGTGATGACATCAACATAGTTCTCAAAATTAAAATCTTCAATTTGCTTTGGCTGAATTACATCTTTTCTTAAAAGTTGAACTGGTTTCTTAAATACTTTTCCTTTTTTTTTTGAGGTTTTGGGTTCCTAAAAAATTTGGCTGTGATATTCACCCTTGATACAGTTGTGATAGGAAAAATGGATGTTGCTTTTTTGAGTTAAGGACATGCCAGTTCCCACACAATGTATACCTACCATTAAATAAATGCTAATTTTGCAGACAGAAAATTAATCAAATAAGGGGTAAGGGTTAAGGGTCACCCTATGGACCCCTAACTCTAACTAACAAGACCAACACACACAGGGCTTGTGTCTCATCCAACTAGGTAATTTATTTTTATAAATGTTAAAAAGAAAAATACTGTTATGCTAAAAACTTTAAGATTACAAATGGAAACTATTAAATTCAAACAGTTTCTCTATTCATAGCTGTATACCTCCACTGTTTCTTCGTTTGACTCTACATTTGACTCCTTGTTGATTATCATCTCATTTTCAATATTAGTTATACTATTATCTATACCAATACCCTCCTCATCACTTAACCAATCAATGTAACATTCTTCTATATCGCTATTTTCAGAAGAATCTTCTTTAACTAAATCATAAAAATCTAAACCACTATCTGTATTTTTGAAATCATAGCTATTGTCTACTGACATATCTTCATTTTTCATTATATCTTCAACTCCATCAGGAAAAATATTGATTGAAAAACCATTAAAAACACTCAAACCAGATTCAAAATAAGACATTTTCTTTTGCATTTTTTTAATGGTGTTCTCTGTAATCTGAAAAATACAGACAACTTTGAACATATCAATAGAGAAGGTCTGTTTTTTATTTAGTACTTAAAGCAATTACAGAATGGGGATAGTTAATGTACATTTTTAAAACGTAAATAAAACAAAATCACATATTAAAAACTAATCTATACACACCTTGCCATAAGTATTTAGGACACCCTGCAACACTTCTAGACCTTTAAGGCTTTTCTGTCTAAATACATAGAATTTCTTTAATAAAGCAGCACATTCATAACAAAAATAACCCGGCAATTCATTCTCACTAATCTGAAATTCCATAGTAAACATACAATTGAAAATTAATGCTTACGGTTATGTTAATAAATTTTAATACTTACATTTAAACCAGTTATAATTTCGTAATAAACTCCCAAAAAGTTGGAGTGTAAATTTTCTAGCCTCAACTCCATTTGTAAGCAAATCCTACAAGCTTTTACTTTACCCATTACTGTACAATGTTGATATTCCTTGTCGTGGTTTTATACTGTGATAGACACATTAAATCTCCATAGTTACGTCTATCAACCCCGTAAGCGTTTTATTTACTAATTTCTATATTAGTAAAGTTTATTCATTTAAATCAAAAGATCTTATTTGAAAATGACAACAATAATAGGATGAAATTTTGAACTACATCAATTTTGATTAATGTGTCTTTCGGAATGTACATTGTACATGTCAAGAAATTTCGCGTAAATATAGCTGCCACAGACTAGGAAAACTCGATTTATTACCCCATCAGCCAAACAAACTAAATTTCAAGTAGAAATTCTACACGAAATTGTAAACAAGTGTTATTATGATTGTTTAGATACATCAAAATGTTTTTTTTGCTAGACTATAAATATATTATCTTTATACGAGATCAAAACTAGAAGTGTGATAAAACCAATAAACAAAAAAAACACATACACATGAAATAAATAAATAAAAAAATTTCAATCTCTATCAAGGATTGTTATACAATGCTATAAGCTAATAAAATAAATACGGCACTGACAAATAAAAGAATTGATTTTTTATTTTTGTGGATACACTCAACGCTAATTACAAACTTGGTAACGGTCTCTAAATGAAGAGTTATTTAGTTAATTCGAGTAGTTTTTCCGACTTAATCATCTCTATATCAAATAATACATATTATTTTACAAATGCAATCATAAAATTTAATTGCACATAAAAATGTGTGTTGAAAATACAAGACAGAAGAAATAAATCAAAGATTCCTTGCCCTATCCGTTTTTAATATTTAAAAGTTTTATGCTATATACGACATAAGTATGTTTTTAATCTGGGTTAGGGAAACGGCCGCTTAGTTTCAGTGAGTGACATTTCACTATAAGTTTGTCTTTATTGTGTTTTATTATTAATTAACTTTTTGTTGACTTAAAGCTACATATTCAATTAAAGGAGGCACCGGAGGCCTTGTAACTAACATGGTGATCTTTTATGTAAAACAATCTAAATTTGTTTTAAAAGTTTATTTCTACAGCATTTAATATAAAATAAATTATTATTAATTGATAGCCTACTATTTCACAATATACATTAAACATTCTTTAAAATTAAATATTTAAAGTGGTCAATGTGAATGGGGAAATGACTAATCACTGCGTTGACGCGAACGCTTGGCATCTGTCAAACACGGTTGAGCAATCACAATCGAAAGGAGCGGACAATCAACGTCTTTCGTTTTACATTCATATCTCCCAGAATATTGCCGAAAACTACACTATTGTTTTTATTGCTTGCAGCGCCATCTAGTGCGTTCGTTCAATAATAAAATTATCACTGCTTATAATACTAAACTCACAAATCATACAATACAATAAACAAATTCAATACTCAATAACACAAATGTCACACTTATAAAAAATACATATTAATTCAGTAGTGTTCAAGATGTTATACTAAACTTATGTACAATATAATACAGGTTGTTTGTCCGCTGCTAAATTCTTAACCCTCTTCTGAAGTCTAGCACGGCTGATGTATGGCGAGGGCTGCTTAAGATGTACTGTATGCACATGGACCTTACAACTATTGGATTGGGCGAAGGCTTTACCGCACAGTTCACATTTGTATGGTCTATCGCCCGTGTGACACTGAAACAAGATTTTATGGAATATATAAAAACATACAACATCGTATTGATTGTTGTGAACAAGATAATTTACAAAGTTTTTTTTTACATGTTAAATATTTATTTGCACAATTTTGAAGATAGTATATACAATAAATAAGGTACTTATAAAAATGAGGACTGGAATAGCTATATTATGTGTTTATCTTCTGTCACTAAATATAGTACATACATATATTATATATTGACAGTTGTTAGATATGATATTGACAGTTGTTAGATATGATTTAATAATATTATTGATTAATATTAATATTAATATCATACCCGGAAATGCCTATCAAGTGCCCCTTTACTCTTGAAGCCTTTTCCACAAACACAGCAGATATAAGGCCGCTGTTCAGAATGTGTTTTCTCGTGCATCAGAAGATTAGTTCGGTTAAAGAAACTTTTATCACATTGCTTGCATTTGAAGGGCTTTTCACCGGTATGGATCCGCTTGTGATAGGTCAGGAAGGCATTTCCCTGAAAAGTTCAGTACCAATTGTATTATTCATGTATATATTTTACCACCTGCAATACACGCAGTTACTCAAGCGGAGGTGCGAGACTAAGTAACCGCGAATAGCTACCCTCCATATTTGTCAACTTATGACTCTCTTTTATCTATGGTACTCCGTTTTACAATCAAGTTTATAAATACAACATAGCTAGTTTCTTCCAGTGTCATTAAGAAATTGGTTAAACTGTTTGTCATTAGACGTTTGATTATTGTTTATTGAACCAAATGGATGCTTCAGATTTAATTTAGAACATGGATCTAATTCACTCAATTTCATACATTGTGATTGAACCTATAATATCCCTCCGTAAATTTGTCAAGGTTGCAATAAACTCTTTTAGCTCTTTAAGAGCGTACCAATTCTTAAAAGGCCAGCAAAGCACTCGCGAGCCCTCTGGCATTGAAAGTGTCCATGGGCGGCGGTATCACTTAACATCAGGAGAGCCTCCTGCCTGTTTGCCCCCTATTAAATTTTTATTTGGCATACTGATAATTTTCGAATATTTGGATTTTTGCAGTATTCCAAAAGGATACAGTCTACGTTTGATCTATGTGAAATATGTCAAAATACAAATAGAAAAAAAAGAGCTCTTGAAAGCAATTTTCAGTTTGAGAGATTTATAGAAATTGGTTATACTAGTTCTGGTAATATTTATGGTTAAAAATATTCTTACACGGAATGACTTTCCACAGATGTCACAGATATATTTCTTCTCTACAGGATAAACTTCGTCGGGGTGGTTCCGTCTAAAGTGCGACCAGTACTGACGTGCGTTTGCTATTTCTTCAGAGCACTGAAATAATACATTATAATTTTTATTTATACAAATCCTTAAGAATTCCTAAGAACTGTAAATAATTATTAGAAAGTGAATGTTTGGCAAAAGAAGTATATTTCCCTGTCAATATACTTCTTTTCTAGAACTGTCTAGAACTTTTTGAAGCTGAACAATGAAAGTGCAGTGACAATAACTGGCTTTTATATCTATGCTTGTTTCAGTTACTCTAGATATTAAGCCCAAGCCAAGATTATATGAGCATGTTCAGAAACTCGTCAAACTTCTTAAAGTTGTTTTTGGTATGCTAACAAAAAACATACTAATCTGTTAAGCGATATAATATGTTAAAATCATATCAAAAACGTTTACTATAATTGACATAAATGTAAAAAAAATATGTTAATAACTTTTCATTAGGTTGAAAAAAAAATTCAAAAGTTTTTTTTTCCAATAACATATGTGCGAAATTTGAATTAAAAATAAGTGATGGATTTTGACATAATGGAGTTTGTGTGATTTTTATTATTTTTTCTGTAAGTACATACATGCGGGCATTTAGTGGGCCAAGTGCGACTATCAGAGTTCCGTTTATATCGTTGAAGCAAGGCCTCGCACGCTTTGTGCGTGTGCGCAGTACGCGAGTGTGTTCGCAGTTCGTCAATACTAGAGAACTTTTCACCGCATTCGCGACACCCATTCCTGAAACGACAATAACCAATGTAACTAATATGAAGCATCATATTTTTTGGTTGTAAAAGAAATGTATAGTGTATAGTACTTCTTCTCAGAGTCCAGTATATGTTTTTTTGCTGTCACCAAGTGTCGCTTGTGAGCCTCCTCCGATGCGAACTTCATGTCGCAAGACGAACAGAACGGCAGGTCCTTGTTGTCTTCATTCAGGTCCTAAAATCATATTTATAATATAAAATAAACTAGACACAAAAAAACAAAGACGAAGTAAATTTCATTTGTCAAATTATAAGAATATTGAAGACTTGAGACACTTCCAGATTTTAAAATTTTAATCCATAAAATAGTATTAGTGCACGTTAATCTTAACGGCTAAACGATGTTAAGTGAAAGAACACACGTTTCCTCCTCCTCGGCTTCGAGCGGTTGTTGGCGCCGTGGGGTTTTAGTGGGTATGCACAGTAGCGAGACCCACATAACCCTTCATCACCAGGCAACCGTGCCGCGGGAGGTTATACGTAACGCATTTCCCCACGAAAAAGAAAAAAAAAGAACACACAAACAGATTGTCGTCCTCTTAATAGAGACTGTAAGTAGTGATATTGGATATTTTATTTTATTTTTATTTATTTGGTGCACAAAACACATTATAATCTTTACAAAAATAAACTTAAAACTAATAGTTATGAACAGGATTCTAATGTAAAACCATGTGCACACTGCAAAATTAATGTTACATCAATAAAAGGCTCATAACTAACAAAGGTAACATAGTAAAAAAAAAACAATAATAATAATAATAATAAGTTCCTCGACACCAATTTAACGTAACGTTAACCAGGACCACAAGGGTCAGCACTTAACCTACGATGGAGGATGTCTTTAACGACACTAATGAATTTATTGATGTTGCGACAGAATATGTCCACAAGTAAGTGGTTGCTCTTTGCCATCTCGTTATATTGACGAGCCATCCTGGTCAAAGGGTTGTAAAAAGAGATGTTATTCTTATAAGTTTGAAGGGAAAATAAATTGACTTCGTTAGCTCTACGGGCACTAAATCTAATGTTAAGGCTAATGTGAGCTAGTAGTTCGGGAGAGTCTATAATGGAGTGGGTGATTTTGTAAAGGTAAACTAAGTCGAAGACTATGCGTCTGGATTCTAATGGTTGAACTTTAAATTTCAGGAGTCTATCGCAATAATTTAAGTTAGACCGGCCAGGTTTTATACGATAACATAAAATTCTGAGAAATTTCCTCTGAATTCGTTCAATATCGTCAATGTGCACCTTATAATTCGGCGACCATATAGGACTACCGTATTCTAATATACTTCTTACGAGGCTGAAGTATAAGTACAAGGTGCTACGAGGATTTTTAAAACCTTTTGTGGATCTAAGAATAAAACCCAGTAGATGGTTTGCTTTAGACGTGATGTGACTATAGTGGGCACGGAATGAAAGCTTGTCATCGAACAGGATACCTAGGTCTTTTGCAACATCTGATCTGTTAACTAATTGACCATCTATGACGTAGTTCCATACGATTTTGTTTCGTTTATTAGTAAACGATATGACAAAACACTTGTCTATATTTAAATACATGTAGTTCGTCTTGCACCATTGTGATACGGTATTGATATCACGCTGTAATGTTAAGCAGTCATCTAAATTAGTAATAGAAGTAAATATTTTTAAGTCATCTGCATATAAGAGACAATTGCAGGACAGTTGTTGAATAAGGTCATTAATAAAAACTACGAAGAATAATGGCCCTAAGTGGGAACCCTGAGGTACTCCCGATGTAACTGCGATAGGTGCAGAGATGAAGCCCTTTAACGCAACCAACTGAGTTCTAGAGTCTAGGTATGAGCAGATCCATCTATATAAACTGCCGTGGATACCATGTGACGCTAACTTATGACAGAGCAGATGGTGATTTACTTTGTCAAAAGCCTTAGAGAAGTCAGTGTAAACAGAGTCAACTTGGCCACCTGTGGCAAACACTTGACAGAGATAGTTTTTGTATTCCAGAAGGTTAGTGACCGTAGACCTGTTTCTAACAAAACCATGTTGCTTGTCTGAAAGAACAGGCTTAAAATGACTGAACAGATGAGTATACATCACTGACTCAAATAATTTAGCAGCGCAAGATAAAATACTTATCGGTCTATAGTTTTTACAATTGGACTTATCACCACTTTTATAAATAGGTATTATGTGGGCAGTTTTCCAGCGCTTAGGAAACACACCACTAGTTAACGATTTATTAAAGAGAACACATAATGGAATGGACAACTCCTTTCCGCAACTTTTTATGAAAATAGGAGGCAGAAGGTCAGGACCCGCCCCTTTGTTAATATCCAAACTATCTATTTTACGTTTGATATCTGTTACCGTAATAGAAAAGCCAGATAATATATTAAAATACGTGTTATTTACAGCACCAGATTGGTCAGTGTATATAGTTTTATTAGTTTTATCGTCAAAAACTGACCCAAAGTATCGCGAAAAAAGGTCACATATCCCCTGACCGTCTGTCTCAGAAGTATTTTCAAGTGTCATGGTGTGAGGCACTGAAATATGGCCTTTACGACTATTCACAAATCTCCAAAATGATTTTATGTCCTTGACCAACGAATCCTCGATGGATGCGATATACTTGTCGTAACAAATCTTGGTAAGAAATTTGCATCTCTCCCTCAGCAAAGAGAAAACGTCGTAATCGCGGGGATTCCCAAACCTCTTAAACCGTTTATGATATAAGTTTTTTTCTTTATTACATTTAATTAAGGATTTGCTGTACCAGACTGGATAAGATGAGAATTTGCTACAACAACTTGGTGTATTTCTTGATATTATTTCAAATAAAAGCTCATAAAAAGCTTCGGTGCACTCATCAATACAAGGGGACGATAAGATTTCGGACCAGTTCACAGACTGGAGTTCAGATTTAATGTTTTCAAAATTACATTTAGCAAAATTAAGCCGTTTAATGTTAGCGCGTTGAAGCCCTTTAGAAATCTGAATCGGAGAAAGAGTAATCAAAATTGCGGGATGATTTTTATCTAACAAACTTAATGCAAGTGTTTCATTGACACTTATACAATCTATATTAGAAAGCACCAAATCCAACAAGCGAGCGTTTGCATTTGTGATAAAGTTATGCTGTTTTAGATTACACAGTGACATTAATTCATTTAGTAGAAGGAGCTTCTTACTCGGGTTAGGGGAAATTGACAGAGAGGGATTAATCGAATCAGAGTAATCAGGTGTGTTAAAATCACCAATTAATAAGAAATTATCCAAAGGGAAACGATTAAGAAGTAAATTTTGGCAATGGCTATAAAAGAGTTCAAGCTTGTTAATTCTAATATCAGGAGGCAAATAGCAAACACATAAATTTATGCGAGAAGTGTCACGTGCTTCAGGAATAAGAGTAACCCAGACATCCTCCATATCACTATCCCACGATGCTTGACGGATGACCTGGTATTTTTTATGGACGGCGAGTAAAACTCCACCTCCCTCGGTTTTAGCACTGGAGGAATCCGCACGATCTCGTCTGAAGAGATTGTAACGGGCGTCAACAACTTCGCCATCGAAAACACTCATATTTAAGTTCGTTTCCGTCAAGCATATAATATCGAAGTTAGAATTTAACAGATTTAAAGAAAATTGAGTTAACTTGCTACGAATTCTGTTTACATTTTGATAAAATATATTAATCATTGTGGAAATAACGTGTGATTCAGTATATAAAAACAAAAATTGATCAAGTAACTTACTAAGCAATGATAAACAAACAAATTAGTAGTAGTAATAACAATTAAGACAATTTAGTGAAGGAATCATGACTTTTAATTAGAATGGCCGGGCTTGATTCATCCTTACGAACATAAATTTGGCCATATCGCACCCAAACAAACCTGTAGTTCTTGTCAGTAGAAAATTTACGTGCCGCATGGTGTAACTCTTTAGCTTCAGGAGACAAATGTTCAGACAAGTATATCCTGCTCGACGACGAGCCGCCAATACCAATATCGGTAGTAGATAGTTTGGTGTCAGGGTGGGACTTATTGAAGCGAGTCAACGCAGACAAGAGTGTATCACGCTGACGCTGCGTTGAGAGGGTAACTAGTATGTTTCGCGGCCTTTTGGAGTTTGAGTCCATCTTAGCTACACGACGACATGCTTTAACATCACTCTCAGATACCACAACATTTAAACACTCACAGAGTTTTTTGAATAACTCCATCAGATTCTCAGTCTTGCTTTCGGGTACCTCGTGAATCTCGAGGTTTAAGTCACGTGAAATCTTTTCAACTGTAAATAAACGACTCTGGAGTTTTGATAACGTGTTTTGAGATTTCGTAAGTTCAGTCTCGAGTACCCTGATTCGATTGTCTTTGTCTGCAATATTTGACTTCAAATCATTTTGTTCTAAGATGATAAAATCCGTTGTCGTCGTGAAGTCAGCCTTTACCAACTCAACAGCTCGGCTAACCTCGTCGGTCACCATGTCCTTCAAGTCCTTTCTAAGCGCGGACCGTAGATTTAGCATAAACGATGAGTCAGGGGACAGTTTCAAGTCTATAAGTTTGCTAATACTGTCCAACGTAACCGGCTGCTTAGAAAAGTCAGCGCCTGCAGAAGTTTTCGTAGCAAAATCACACTCCGGCTCTTTACACGTCGTTATATATGAGGAGGCGCTTGGTGATTGGTTATTGCGACCCCGCCGGACAGGAGTATTATCGTCATTGTTTTTACGCCGAGTTACATTCTGACACAGAGGACAATTAAGTGATGCCAATTGCTCAGCACTGAGCTGCTTAGTCGACCCGGCAGCAACATCAAGGCATTCATAACAAAACTTGCGTTTGCAATTATTACACTTTAAAAAATGATCGACATTTAATGCGTTATTACAGCCATGGCACTTCATAGCTTGATTAGATTCACTATTATTCACTTCACTGATTTTACGTATTCTGTATTACTTCAAATTTGACTTATAAAAGCTAACACTATTGTTAAAAATTGAATAATAACACTTATAACACGGCTAATAATACTTTTAACACGGCTATGATACTTTGTTATATTAAATATACTTTTGAGTCAATAAGGTAAGACTTAAATTATTTTTTTAATTACTTTCAATTAATTAATTAAATTTACTTATAGGTTCGATATCTGAGTGAAGTGACAAATATTGATATTGTAAATTCACCACTTTTTGTAACAAGTTTACAAGAATTAAACAGGATTTAGTTAATAAAAGTTAAGTAATTTCTGACAGAAACTTCATAACGACTTAATAAGGAGGTTCAATACTTTTTCGTATCAGAAAACATGGTAAAAAATACTAAATTAAAAATCGTTTTGTATTTTTATAAAACATTTGTGAATTAAAGTAATATACATACAGCGACACCGCGGTGCATTAAACTCTTGTGCATGTTTAGACCGTGTTGTGACACGAAGGAGTATCCGCAGTGAGGGCAGATGTAGTCCGATGGATGCTTTATTCGCACGTGGCTTAAATACGACGTCCATTGGCTGAATATAATATCGCATTATTTTACGTAAATGTATAAGCATTGCACTTTAAAACAAACGTTACAAAAAATTTGAATTATTAAGTATGTATTACATATTAAAGCTTCCTAGTTCAATATAAATGTATGTATGTTTGTCTACATACATACAAGGCTAGCATTTGAGCAGTGTGGGCCCAGGGGCTTCAGCGTGCGACTCTCATACTCGTAGGTTCGATTCTGGGCTGTGCACCAATGGACTTTCTTTCTGTGTGCGCATTTAACATTTGCTCGAACGGTGAAGGAAAACATCGTGAGGAAACCGACATATTGTCTTAGACCCAAAAAGTCGACGACGTGTGTCGTTTTCCTACAAAATTCCTGTCAGCATAAAATCATGGTGAAACTAAAAGATATTAAAGAGACGTTTGGCGTGCTTTATGATTAACAAAATATATATTTGTGTGTTATTTGATAAATTACTTCTATTCTTCATTCATTGTTGGTGTGTATTCTTTATCTTTTTTTTGCAAAAAGATTAATTTTTAGTATGTATATTTTTTAATTTTAACAAACAAGATTCTATAACTCTAATTATATATCTAGAGGGCAGAGCTTTATCAACGGAAGCATCTAACAGTATTAAGTAATCCAATAAAAATGAAATCGATATTATTTACGAAAGTTATTTTGTATGATGTATTGAGGTAAAAATTGAATTGTAAAGTTGTGTGTTGTGTAGTTTGCGGTGGTGAATGAAACACATATTATTATACAATATTAATTATAAATTTAAAAACTTACGAAAACATTTCTTCGCAATGCGGACACTTATACGTAACCCCTTGATGCCAAAATACATGATTCCACGCTTGTGTCCTGTAAAGAGATATACAAATTAAGTTAATTTATTTATTAAGAATATTTATAGCTTATTATCTATATAAATAAATATAAATTTGTACATATTTATGTGACGAGCTTTTATTGGCGTACAAATTTTATTTTTAAATGTACATAATAAATAGGTGAATTGGTATAAAAATATTATTTTTATTCAAACTATCTGGTGTCTGGTACAAAGAAAACAATAAACTAAATTTTATATAAATAGTAGTAGTACTAAATAGTTGAGGAGCACTTATGATACAATATTCAAAGAATTCAGAAGTCAGTGCTGTTTGTCGTCACTACACTTGTCAACATGTAAAATATAGGAAAATAAATATATTTATATTATACACTATGTCTACACTAATATTATAAAGAGGAAAACTTTGTTTGTTTGATTGTAATGAATAGGCTCATAAACTACTGGACCAATTTAAAAAATTCTTTCACCATTCGAAAGCTACATTATCCTAATGAGTAATATAAGCTATATTTAATTTTGAACAAAAATAGGGTTCCATAAGATATTAGGGTTTTTCGGACACAAGGTGTAAAAAATCAACCAAATAAGTTACTTATTTTGCGTACCCTGCCCAAACTATTATAGATAGAACCATAAAATGTTCTAAGTAATTGTAGATCTTATAATATCTACAAAAAAGTCCCCGACACACTATATCTATCTATGTCGAGTGAGGCACAATAACCATAAATGATGGCAAAAGGACGTTTGCCAGGTCAGCTAGCAACTAGCCTATATTTTACAATATATCCGAATACATTAACATCAGGTTTCCCTTTGCTTTTCTTTTTATTTAGTAAAAAAAAGAATACTCACGTGTTTCGCGAAACGTATGGGCAGTATTTGCATTTGTACTTCTTCGCGTGACACATTATATGTTTGTTAAGACAATGTTGCGACTTGAAACGCAACTTACATATTTCGCATTGCACACGGCCCGACGACTGAAAATTACAATTTTTACAAGTAAAGGCCATTAATGGCCTGCCTGCGTTGATAAAGGCCTGCCTGCGTTGATAAAGGCCTGCCTGCGTTGATAAAGGCCTGCCTGCGTTGATAAAGGCCAAAAGCCGGGCTTTAAAGTTTAAAGAACTTTATTTCTCATTAGAAAAACAGAAATATTTTATTTACATGAGAAACTTAATATTAATATGTATATATACGAGCGAGATACACGTCGTCCTTAAGAGACATTATGCGTAATTTTACTGATTTGTGTGTTATTTGTTAAGTTTTTATATTTATTATTCTATATTGTTGTTTATTTGTATTCTTTTTTTGTGTATAATCGGTGCACAAAGATTAATTATAGGTATACACATTTTCTTTGTAACACATTTATGACAGTTGTAACACAAATGAAGATATATAACTATATCTTATGTCTTGAAGTGCAATTAATAAATGCATAGACGCGCAGAAAACTGCATTCTAGAATTTTCCTTCAGCAACCCTTTTTCACAAAAGTTCTAGTTCTTTTGAATAGGGATTAAGCTTTTGATGTTTTGGTAGTTAGTTACTACTAAAGGGACGGATTTCTAAGACTGTTTGCTAAATACAATGCTGGACTATAAAACCATAGTCTGAAGAACATACACCGCTAGTTCTTATAATAATTTAGTACGTACAAACAAATTTATTAAACAAGGTGTTTAATAAATAACTAAATTTTCTTGATCTATAAATAATTTAAGTATTGCGTAAGCAGGATTACTGCAATATATCCCTCTCCCTTCCTCTTGTAAGCAAATCTCTTAAAAATAACGTATATATTATTTTTTTGTAGGAATCCTCGAAAATGCATTTCGTTTTCAAGCAAATGCAATGTTGTTACATATGCAGCCTCTAGTCTCTTAACGTCAGATTCGTCTTAATACTATGAATAATTACATTAAATGAAAGAAAATATTGAACATTACAGACTATCATGATTCTTAAGGAAGTTAAGTAATATGGGTTATTTTAAAATAGTCGACAATGATTTTACCATATCGTGTTTCTTCATATGGTGTTGCCAGGTTTGTGTGTCCAGAAAAACTTTAAAACACAACTCGCATTTAAACGGTGCACTTTGGTAATTTTCTGATTCTTTACGTTTACTTATTTCTTCTTTTTGTTCTTCCTCCTAAAAAGAATACTGAACATTACATCAATAAAAAAAGAGTGTTTGTACTTATGTACACGTGTTAGAAGTTATACTTATTTGGCGTATGGAAAAAAACTAAAATGCAGTAGTGATTAACGATAAATATTAAAATTAATCAAAAATATTTTATTTAAATAAATAAATTATTAGTAAATACTAGCACCGTCGTATATTAAACTGATTTAAAAATACCAAAATAATATTTATTTATTCACACTGTTTAATTATATTTTTGCGAAACACGTGTTCTAAATATAAAAATACTAGAATATACAACTTGAACATAGTTATCGATTTCCATGCCACCTAGACCTAACTTCACGATGTCGAATTTAGGTGTTGGTGTGCGCGCGCATCGTAAAAAATTTTCTCCATCGCTTCAAACGTATAACTTCAAAAACTTAAGTGTTATTTTGGTATTGCAGATTAAGTTCTTACAATATATTTAATATAATACACAAAGTGTTTTAAACACGCTAGGAAATAGAGCTGTCGGCGACATCAAAGAATTATGTGCATTTTTCAAAATTGTTATAATTATGTTGCATGTACGTCGATTGTTTTGGGTATAGAAATTATAATTTTATGACGTACGACTACTTGTTAAATAAAACGTAATCGTCTTTAGAATAAAATCAAAAACAATAAGAATGTTTTCACGAATCTGAACTTCTTAATTCAACAATCTTCTTCAACCTTCAACTTCTTAATGTAACATTTAAAAATAATACGCGCGCTTTACGGAGGGACCTGCACATGGACAAATTACATAACCGTGACGAAAAGTCACAGCGACACCTGTAGGGGTCAAACTCAAAACGCAGAAGGTAAGTAGGGCAGGGCAAAGATAGAGAGATATTTCAAAGCTCTTCGCACAATTGCGTAACACAAAACTGTTGCAGTTTGTAAAAACTATCAATGGGAACTATTCTTGTATCTTTACTACATACAATGGATGGGTTTTGTAAAAAAGTAAAAAAATATTATTGTGAGTTGTGACCAAAAGGCTTAACAGATTTAATTCAAATTTTGAAAATCCTTTCATACATATTATTATTGGTGCTTACTTAGGAAATACTTACATAGAAAAATATAATTTTACTATCGATATATTTTGAAAAAAATTATATTTTGAAAACTGCGGTAATTACTTGTTTAACATACAATTTTTAAGTTATTATAATATAATATGTTATGTAGTAGTTAGTATAATATGGTTTTGTAAATCTAATTTAAAAGATTTTTTTATAATTATACAAAAATAAACAGTTACCGTAAGTGTGATGACATCGACATAGCTCTCAAAATTGAAATCTTGCATTTGTTTTGGTTGAATTACATCTTTTCTTAAAAGTTTAACTGGTTTCTTATTCACTTTTATGGATTTTTTCAATTTTGAGGTTTTTGTTTTTGGTAGCTGAAAAAAAATTGATCACTAACACAACAATAAGGACAAATAGTACCACAATATGGGCAATTGTAAAAAGTAGATACACTTCTACTTTTACAAACATTGTCTGTTACAGTTCATTTGAAAGATACAGATATACATTCTTAGTTTCTAGTATATAATAGGAGCCACTATTCCAATAGATTGTGTTATTAATGTCAGATAATATAAGAAGTAACTTTAGCCTTCATGATTTTTGTATAAAGCCTCCTCTTCCAAAAAATTGTATGTATGTTGAATAGATAATTAGTAATTATTGCATAAATGCCAAATAAGTATAGATATTACTATTAGAAAGAAAAAATTCTCTGTTAATCTTTACCTCCATTGTTTCTTCCTTTATTTCTTTTTTGACAGTCTTTTTCTTTTCTATTTTCTTTTTTATACTCTTGTGTACTGCAAGAGGCTCATCATCACTTAACCAATCTTCATAACTTTCATCAATGTCACTATTTAGTTTTTCACAAGGCTCTTCTTTGATTAGGTTGTATAAGTCTAAGGCAGTATTATCATTTGTAAAATCATGGCTGGCTTCAATAGATACATTCATTTCATTTACCATTGTATCTTCTTTAACTCCGTCAGGCAAAATATTTATTGAAAAACCATTAAAAGTACTCAAGCCAGATTTTGAACAAGAACTTTTCTGTTCCATTTTTCTCACACTATCTTCTGTAATCTGAAATATTTTGTAAACCTCTTTTAAAAAATCTTTTGTAGTTTATTTAGTCTTTGTTTAAGTAAAGTAGTAAAAACAAAATTCTAAACATGGTTGGTTTCTATGAGGATAGTGAAAGTGAAAAATAAGTTATTTTACACACCTTGCCATAAGTCTCCATAACACTCTGCAGAATTTCTAAACCTTTAAGACTTTTCTGTCTAAATGAATAAAATTTCTTCAATAAAGCAGCACATTGATAACAAAAATATCCCGGTAATTCGTTTAAATTTAGCTAAAAATTACATGCCAAGAAAAATTTATTAGATGTTTTAAAAATAATGACTGTAGTACAAAACGAATATTATCTATTATAGAGTAAGTTTTAAAATATAGTAATGCGATGCAAAAAAACTTGCTAACTGAATGTTATTGTCTTAAACTTTTAATCGCATAATTTATTTTTAATAAAGACTTTAGATATTGTGTATTAATAATGTAAGACTTACGTTCAACCCCGTAATTATTTCATAATATAGTCCCAAAAAGTTGGATTGTATATTTTCCAGCCTCAAGTCCATTTGTAAACAAATTCTACAAGCTTTTAATTTTCCCATTATTGTAGAATGTTGATTATAATATAAATTGTGATAGACCAATAAAAATATTAGAACTCCACCGTTTCGGTCTTTATAACTCGTAGTGTAAGATACTTTTCCATAACCTTGTCAATTACTTTATGTAACGTGAGAAAATAAGTGTATTTTCATTTTATGAAACTTGCAAAAGTGATAAAAAATAAGTTCAAGTAAAAGCAAGGAGAACGTCTACTTTTTACTATTTTTACACTAGACGCTAAATATTACGCTGGTTTATGTCACAGATTATGAAAAATACTCTGAATTCTGAAATAAATATAAAGTAACAAATGCCTTTATTTCTGTCTACGTTAAAGAGCTCCGTGGCTACAGACTAGAGTCAGTGGTAGATAAAATTATAGGGTATCAAAGAAACAGCAATTTTTGATTTTAGGGATGTATAATATGTATATAAAAAAATCAGTTAAATATTATATTATAACGTATATCAACACATGACGAGTTCTAACCACCTATGAATAAATGTTACTGAATTAACCAGTCTCTAGAGGTTATATTTTTATCAGTACAATCTGTTAACTTATTTCAAGTTTAACCGCCGTTTTAATACCTTTAGACTTCAAGCTTCGGTCAAATACAAAATAAAGAAAGCGTGAATGGATTTAAGGTCTTGTATAAAAAAATTGTTATACATTACATCTTATTAGATTGAGATGCAAGGAGGTACGTGGCAATTTTCCCACGACTAGCATAAGGACGTCTCCTGCGATACTCGGACCTTGGCTTGTTCCTGCAAATCACTGTTATCGTCGTTTTGCAAAATCATCAACGTTTTAAGTTCTTTCATGACGTTTTCAATGTTCAAATTTGTTTCTAATAGGCAACAGCGTTCGATAATCGTGTCTTTATTGTCGTCAAATAATTTCAAAAATTTATTTTGATCAACAATTTCTGACATTTGGTTGCGGAACTATACGTAAAGTAAAACCATCTCTCGCTTATAATTTATAGTTTTATCAATATCGTAGCGTCGGAATCGTATGATGCGTCCGGTCAGTCGTCTGCGATATTCTTTTGGTACTCTCAATGACCTCGCTTCAGGTACACCTTCTGAATCTTCATCTTCATCCACGACCACGTCGTCCTCTTTATCAACGAAATCATTGGCGTTAGCATACCATGAAGATTCTAAAGATGCAGGTTGTTCTTCATATAGCTGAATTATGTTTTTGGTCCAGACATAAGAGCTGTCTCTATCGACGCCTTTGCGTTCCATTTTTTGACGACGTTTGTGGCAGCGTTGTCTGTCTTTCGGCTACACTGTCACGCGCAGTTGTGGAACGGTGGACGTCGAGGTGATACGGGTGGAATTACGTATTCTGCCTCGACGTCAGATGATGAAACTCAGCTGCAGGTATTAATCCGAATAACTCCTCTGAACACTCTCCACGGTAAATGCGGTAGAAGATGCAGAGAGACCCCACATCTCTATGCAACGCCAAAGGATCAAGCCGCTCGGAGAGAGTTTGGTCGTCAACGATTCGAACCGCTCTTCGTTGAATACGGTCAAGTGGAAGGAGCTGGTACTAGGGAGCACCCGCTCAGAGGTGGGAACTCCATGTGGGGCCGAACGTGCGCTTTATATAATTGCAAGCGGATATGTCATACAAAACCTCGCGTGTATGAAGATAGTGCCGCACTCCATTCAATACTTGGCCTCTCGCAAACGAGACGATAGTACATCGAGCCACAGATTTATGAGCGAGATTCCGTTCAATATTAATGTTAATGACGTCATCCTCATTTAATTGGCGCGGTAAACATTTTACCATCTCTTGTACGTCTACTGGTAAGTTGATCACTTGCGCTAAGATTCCATAAGTGGATTCATGGCGTAGACGACGCACATGCATGAATGGCAGATGTGGCGATATTAATCGTTCACTGATGGGATCTAACAGTGGTAGTCCTTGTGGTCGTTCAGGATATTAGAATCCATTAACTTTCGCCAAGGGTGGCATTGATTTTTTGTTCAGTGAACGTTTGCAAGTGTTGCAAACTAATTCATATTTTTCTCTGCAAACTTGTCGATTTTCTTTGATGAACCAATCCGAGATTACCTTCAGCTGTGCCGAAGTGATGGGTTTGAGGTCGTGCTTAAACTAGTCCGTCGCAAACCGAACAAGTGTAACCAAAGTTGTTGTCGAGAAAAGTTGATCTGAATCTAATGATAGAGGATTTCTATTTAGTGTTCCACATAGATAGTGCCTGTTGTGCTTTAATTTCATCTGAATAAGTACCTAGTTGTACAGTGGTTTGTGTTGTTTCTTCTGCTAAAGATTGACGTCGTTGTTTTGTGAGCTTTGAGCTTTCTTTGAGTACTATTTCGGACATCGTTTGTAGTAGTCGATTCTATTGAACCTCTGGCAAGAGCCAAGTTAGCAGCTTTGCGTAGCCTGTAGTTTAGTTTCCTTTCGGTACCTGTCTCTACTCACGTTGTCTCTGAGCCATTGATTTTGGTGGGGCGATTGTTGGTGGCTCAGCGAAAGGTGTTGCAAACGTTGATGAGGCATCATCTCGCGTCTCAACGGGTAAATTACTTCTCGATAGTAGCTGCAGATCTGTAAGATCCATAGGCTAGTAATAAAGCTAGCTAGCTAGCTATAAAGGTTGATAATTTATTGCTATTTTTTTTAAATAAATATAATGTACTTCTTAAGATTCAGATATAGAAGTTAATATAATTTCAATAACTTGTGATTAATTTAATTAAAAATATCAAGTACCTCATTAATTTAATTAATGATTTGTAATTTGTACATTTCGAAATTTAAACAAATTAATTGAATGATATTTATTGTTTTATTGGGATGTTCAATTGGGTCCATAAAACAGTATAAATCCCTTACACGTCAGCCAAGCGGATCAATTTGATATTAAAGTTTCTAAATATTTTAGAAATCGAATTATGATAAAAAAACAATAATATTAATATAATTTTTGGAATTTATTTATACATATTCGATTTGAATAAATTGTAATCATGTAAATAAACTGTAATTTAATTCATGTTTAAATTAAGTTAATTCCAAATGACGAAATTGTCAATTATAATCAAATTTATAAAATAGCTACTTTGGAAAACCCGCTTTAACCTATTAAATATACATATTTAATTAGTAGATTTCCTCGCACGGTCGCGGTGGTTGGGCGAATGTAATAAATCGAATATGACATGTGCGAGGTTAAAATTTTACATTTAACTAAATGCCCCCGCGAACTTCGTTCAATTAATTATTTTTTTTTAAATCTAAAATTGAAAAAAAAATTAGGGATGGACCACCCTTAACATTTAGGGGGATGAAAAATAGATACTGTCCGATTCTCAGGCCTACCCAATATGCACACAAAATTTCATGACAATCGGGAAAGCCGTTTCGGAGGAGTTTAACCACAAACACCGCGACACGAGAATTTTATATACAAGATTTTAATTGCTATGGGGCCGTTCAAGTATTACGTAACGTAATGATTTTCTGCAATTTATCCACCCCTCCTCATGTCAGTAAAAGCAAAGTAGTGCACAGACCAATTAGCTGTGAGTGTGGGTGTGGGAGGTGGCTCCAGCTGATTTTTTTTATAAAGCGGACCCGCGAATGGGAATTCATTTTCAACTCGTCAACGTTGGTGGCTCCGTGATGTAAAAGCCACAAACTGGATTGAAATGGGCCTCAGGAGTCAGGACATTACTGCTAAGCTCGAGAAGAGTAGAATTAATAGAAATTCGTTGCAGCTCAAAAAATTATTGCCAATATCAAGCAATATTGGCAACCCTATTGGTTTTGGGAACCCTAACACAGGTATATTTACTTAAAAGGGTTCCCAAATCTTACACTATGAAAAAGAAAGATATTAATTTGAGTTTTGCGGATACAGTGCCAAAACTCGTATTTCTGCATAATAAAAAAGTTCGCATGGAACGCGAGTAAATTTGTACAGTATCTATTGATTTTTACTTTTTTGAAGTTATACAGTCGACTCTCGTTAATTCGAAACTAGATATCTAGATAGACTCTTAAAATATTTAGAATTATCGAATGTTTGAAATATCAAATGGTTCGAAATTGGTGAGAGAAAATCTAGTGAGTGTCATCAGAGTCATAAATCTATTCATAATGTGAAGTACATACATAAATCTATTCATAATGTGAATTAATTAATGTTTCGAAAGAACTCTGTTAAATACTGGTTTGCTTCAAAACACATTGCTGCTGCTCAGACTGCTCAATAACTTCAATCAACAATCATTCGATCTCTTTCTCTCTGCAACTTTGAATTGTCGAGTGTTGGACGCCGATGAGTTCGAATTAACGCGTCGTTTTATTATATAGCAATGATTTTTTAGTTCGAATTACCAAGTGCATAAAAATGTATTGATTTAGTTCGAAATATTAAGAGATTTTGTAGGGCACTCGTGAAAACATTGAATTATAGAGAGGTTCGAATTATCGCAGGTTGGAATTAACGAGAGTCGACTGTACTTCTTTTGGCGCGATGGAGAAAAATGATGAGAGTGAATTTTTACGATGCGCGCGCACACCAACACCTAAATTCGACATCGTGAAGTTAGGTCTAGGTGGCATGGAAATCGATAACTATGTTCAAGTTGTACATTCTTGTATTTTTATATTTAGAACACATGTTTCGTACCAGTACAATTAAACAGCGTGAATAATAAAATGTTATTTTGGTGTTTTTAAATCAATTTCAGATACGACGGTGATAGTATTTACTAATAATTGATTTATTTAAATAAAATCTTTTTGATTAATTTTAATATTTATCGTTAATCACTAATGCACTTTTGACATTTTTTCCATACGCCAAAGAAGTATAACTTCTAACGCGTGTACATAAGTACACACACTCTTTTTTTTTATTTAACATTAAACAACTTACTCGAAATCATTGAAAAATAAACTTATAGATGTGACCTACTTATTTCTGATATATTTATTATGTTTTATGCATTGAAAGTATGTAGTTTCCTCTACATTTGGCAATATTTCTAAGCGCATACAAATGTTTCCAAAATATCTGCGGCCATTGTAATAATTACATTAGATTGTCACCAGAATGTATAAATGGCACTGTTATACTACACCCAGCGAACGATTTAAACGCAAACGAATTAAAAAACATGGTAGATTTTTTAGATTTTCTAGATTAGAGAGCTGATATAACAATTAGTATCCCGAATTCTACTTTGAACGAGGTCTTCACAACGATTGAAGAATTTGTTAGTTGTAGGGATTAAGGGGATCAACGATGTCTACACTACGCACTGTGACATGTTCATAAAAAATACCAAATACCACGTTCATAAAATCATAAGAAATGAAGCAAAATCGTCACCAGTATGTCAGATAACAGCGAAAATATTAGCGGTATGGAATTTTTGTCGATGACACTTTATTTGAGCTTTTAGGATATCTCATTTTTATAATTAGCATGTTCACTGGATGGTGAAGAGGATCGTTCTGGCGATCGAAAATTAACAAGATGAAAGCAACGCACACTCGAGCCCTCTGGCATTGAGTGTCCATGGGCGGCGGTATCACTTAAGATTAGGCGAGGCTCCTGCACGATTCATCAGAGCAGATTGATATCGAATAGATCGCCAAATTTATATATTTAATTTTTGTTTTACAAACATATATATATTAGTTCGTTTTATTATAATATACTCTATATTGTTTTGTATTATGCATGTCGTTAATATACACATAAAATGAAACACGACAAAAACAATATATTCGCGCTGCTCGAATCTGCTATCTGCTATCTGTGCAGCATCAGCTGATGGTCTTTCCACCGCAACGCACGCAGCTGATTGCTTATTTCGTACATTATCATATCAAGTGGTTAATTATGAATTTATTTTAAATAAGTATATTTTATGTTTAAAGTTACGCGAACAGCTGACTTATAAAAAAAATACTTGTTTGTTTATACAAAATTTGAATTTTCATATTTTAGGTCGTAATTGGAGAAAAAAATATGTCACGTTTAGCAAGCTGTAAAGATATTTTTTTTAAATCTGTTGGTTTTAATAAATAAATTTTTAATTAATTTATTGCAATATATTCATATTTTTTTTACAGCTGATCGTTGTGTATCAATCGAGTGCCATCTAGCGGCACTATGTGAACCTTAAAACCCTATTTGACGCGCGAAAAAATGAATATTACAGCTGCCTAGCCCAAATTTACACTAATACTATAGCAGGCTTTATTATTTGTAATGGGTGCTGTATTGTAATCAGTTCGCTGAAAAAAATACTAGTTCCTTCTTCTGCTGATAATTACTGCTGTGTTTTAATTATTTTTTCAGAAAATGTAATTTGTGGCGACACCTACAACCTGTGGCTACAAACAGTACAATGAGTAATGACCTCACATCCTAAATCACGTGATGATTTTTAACATTTTTTTGTGGGTTTCATCTCTCGATCTACCGACCGACCGATCGTTTTTCTAGGCCGTTTTTCGGCCTAGAAAAACTTATTAAAACTACTTACACTACACTACTAAAAACACTACACTACTAAAAACTTTATGTTTGTAAATCACGCGATTGACGAAATAATAAGCCCTTTAAGTTTTAAAAGTTTGGTACCTGTGGCAGTGTAACTTTAACGCTGGCAGCGTCTTTTCCTCGCTTTTTTTCAATAACTTATATTTAATTCTTAATTAATTTATTTTTGATATCGTAAACTTGGGATCGTTATAGCTATTGGAACTTAGAAGTTCCATAGGGCCAGTCCACGTGGTTCAGGTCCCTGGTCCGACATATTTCCTCTACATCTTCTTTTTAGTGTATACGGGGGTTTTAAGTTCTATCCTCTATCATTTTTCTTACTAGTTTCTTGGATTAAATGCTTATTATAAAGCCGGTTCCTTTGCATCCTAATAATTTTTATAAGTAAGTTAAAATACTTACTTGTTTTACACATTTCGAACCTACATTTACTTATAGGAATTGTGTTTCAAAAACAAAAATACTAAAACGTGCAATCTTTTGGAAACAGATGAATTAATCGATTATACAAAAGGAAATTTTATAGTCTATCCGTTAACAAACCTTTCCTTCCTACTTTTCGACAAAGTAGGTTAGAAATTCTTACGTAAGTTGGTAATTGCATTATGTACCAACCTACGTTCTATAAAATTCCATAGTAAAATACCTAAAGATTTGACATCTACTTTTTATGTGGTTCCCTCTCGCTCGCTCATGCAGGGGATTATTGTTTCGAGGAATGCGCGCGTCGGCTAGTCTCGCTATACACGTCAATAAGGCGGATATTATGCTTACGTTTAGAACAGCTAAACCCTACTGCGTTTGAAATAAAGTTGAACATAAGTATGACCTGATTCCGAGGTCTCCTTCGTGATGCTGAAACCTTGGCGTGAGACTATCTATAACAGCTACTTTGTGCTATATAATAAAATCTTATTTCTAATAAAATTATACTACTATATATGTTTGTCTAATAACGATTGATATTTCTTAAGATCCTGAGAATGCATCTCGTTTGTAGTGTGGCACATTAAGTTTAAAGTTCTATTTTTATCAGAAAAGTAAAAACTCAAAGTCCTTGAGAACTAGTCTCGTGGGGAGTACGTTGACGTCACAGATAATTTTTGTAGGTATGTTTATGCAATAGCATGCCTCGATTGGCCAACAAAGCCTTGTCGGCAGCCATTTTGACGATGCTGACTCACCAAAGGTGAAAAATTTGATGCGTACTCCCCACGAGACTATACAACGGTATTGGGCATTTCCCTCGTGAACACAAAATTTGGGTTTCATGTTCCCCCGTTTGCAGCGTGGAACTAAAATTAGTTTTTTTGAGTGAAAATATAGCACTCTTCTACAAATAATATAGAGTGAATTGTTAACGTGAGAAAACAATTTTTATAAACTTAAAACTAAAGTGTCAAACGGAAGTTTATGTTTTCATCTCAGTTGTTTTGAAATCAGTATTGGACTCGCAGGTTTTGATGCAGATTTTGAATTTTATACTAAATAAACTAAACCACCCTCTAATTAACAGATCTTTATACATATAATGTGATAAGTGTCAGTGAAACGTAAAGATAATACTTACGTTGGGTTGTGTGTGACTTGTGTTCGAAGTGTTTAAATTGTTTAACAATATCTGTAATTAATTGGGTTGGTGGAGTCAGGATGTAGCCTAGTTCTATGGTAACCTTTCAAACAATTTTGTTTTTGTGATAACTTACAAGTTTGCGAAAATGTCAGAAACAGCACCAGCAGTAAAGATAAAAACAGAACGGCCAGATGAAGCGGAGATCAGAGAACTGGCTGCAAAGATGGTGGAGGCCAACAAGGCAAAAGCTTTGGCGGCATCGGTCGCGGCAGCGCGGCCTCCGCCTGGTGCACGGCTAGGAGGACCGACTCAAGCAGTTGGAGGTCAAATGGGTATTCTTAACTTTCTTACCAGAAATCAAAAGCCAGGTACTCCGTCTGCCGCCGACACGCGTCCATTAAGCGACGACAAAAAGACACCAGCTCCAGATGAAGCCAGTTGGAAAGGCCACTTCGGTTGGGACATGCTTGGCAAATGTCATATACCATATATATTTCGATCTGGAGAGAAGTACGTAGCAGTACGAATGGTTGAAATTAAGCTATTGAACAAGTACCTGAATTATTTACATGCAGACATATACTCTTGTACCTGCATTCGAAGCTATTACATCACAGATGTTGAGGCTTTATTATTAAATGAGATCAACAATAGGCATTGTGATGGTCAGTTTGGGCGGGATCCCTTCACACAGAAGGATTTGGTGGTGAGACTATCGGACGCTTATGAGTTCTATAATTTCCTAGATGTATGCTATAATAAATTGTTACGTGGAACTACAAATAATAAGGACAAATGTGGTTTTATTCGTATCAATAAGGAGTCAGTTGTACCATATACAGTTAGAGATAATCAGAAATTTGTACCTTTGTTCTATTTTGAAGGTGAAACAGACAATCTAAAGTTAAAAGCTGACCAGCTAAAAGGCTGGGATTTATCATACCTGAAGTTCTGTTGTAAAGTGCAAGGTATTAGGAATGAACTATTTGCAAGTGAAACATGTTCAGTGATTAGTTTAACAGACATAAAAAGTTATTTCCCACCTGGTACAGACTTTGAGGAATATTGGCCAAACAAAGTGGTTGATTCCCAACTCCTAATTTCTGCTAAAGGTGAGATTTCATTTTAATTTATCTTATTGTAAGAAATTCAAAGATTTTTGTTACTCTCAGACACCCTAAAATTAACCGTATGTTAACTCAAGGAAAAATATCAAAAGTAGGTTTAAACCTGGAAGATAATAGCGGCATGCATTCATTTTAATAATAATATTTTATAATATATACAGAACTTTAAAAAACTCCTTTCTCCTTTCTCACAATTCAAAATGACTTCAAATACAATACTAATAATATTGTTGTAAATATATGTTGGAGATTAATTGATGCTCATTTGTTCATTAATTGTTTATCAAGTTTAAATACTTTTCTTTTAACCTAAGTTGCTCTATATACTTTGTTATTTGTTAAATACACTTGATATTAATATTTTAATATGATTTATTCCAGAAAGAATTTAATAAATATTAATAAAAAATATAATAATTGAAACTAAATATAGATAGTTTTAAAATTGAAAGTAGATATACTTGTAATTAAATTCTTTTGTAAAAATCTCTAAAATATACTAGATGTAAAAACAAATGTAGGAACCTTCTAAGCAAATCCAGGAAAAGTATACTGTCCTTAAATAATTCTTAGTTTTTCTTAATAATATAATGCATAAAAAATATAATATATATTGAAATATATAAAAAGGTTATATTTAACCTGTTCAAAATAGTTGTTTGAAATCAAGGTTGGACCTTCGAGACAGCCTTGACATGCTAAATATAATTTGCATTATATTGTCTCTATAGAAAATGTTTCCTCTCAGATTTGTGTTTTGAAGTTTTTCAGCCAGTTATATATATATATATATATATATAGCATTAAGAACACATGCATAATAGTTCAAATAAAAATTGCTAATTGCTTCAAAATTTAAATTATATATACTTACATTTATGTTTTATGTAAAATATCTTTACAATAAATCAAATCATAATCACATATACTACATTGTCTGAACCTTTCTTCGGCAATGTCTGTACCATCATACAATCTAGAATACTTTGCTTAATATTGTTATACTATCTATGTTAACTCTCTTTCTATTAAATGTTTTACTAAGGTGCTTTATTTCTGAAACAAAAACAGTTTATATAAATACTAAGACCTAGGTGTACCAGAAAATTCTTACAGGAGTTATTTAAATTATACACTTTGTGTGGTGAAGTTTTAATATAGATGTCTTGTTTTATCTTAATCAGTAAGTTTTAATCATTTCAGGTTCTGTATCTGGTGGTCAGTGGACGCGAGCACCACCCGCTCCTCCGCCGGGAGTAGTGGGAAGCGTAAGTGCGGGTGTAGGCATGAACAACGTGGCTGCCCCATCACGAGGTCGCAGGCCCGCCCAACGCCACACACAAGCAAATGCAGCCATGCAAATGCCTCATGCAGGCCTATCTGCAGCGGCTGTGCAAGCCTTAGCCAATGGTTGGACAAACCTACCCGCGTCTTTGACTCAAGCGCAAACTCAACAAGTTTTGCGATTGGCTCAGGTAAGAAACTTCATGATAAAGACTGAGTAAAAGAATAGTATTGTAGGAATCTGTTTTCTCGTTTCTGTCCTAGTAACTGTAAATGTTCAATTTGGTTGTCCTATTTTAATGATCATTCACTTAAGCTTTATTTTTGTGACCTTTGTTAAATTTGTGACAAATTAGGCCAAAATCTGTGTCCATGTGAAGTGTTTGAGAAATAAATATAAATTATGTAATAGGCGCAAGTAGCTGCTCAGGCGCAAGCAGCTGCCCGGTACTCAACTGCAGCAAATGCATTAGCAGCTGCTGCAGCTGGCATGCCTCACCGGTCGCACAACCAGAGAGCTGTGCAGGTAAATTTCTTTCTCCACTGCATTTCACTATGCCTTTCATACTGCATAATACCTTTTGTATTTCATGTTTGTCTTGGTTTTCGCTGATTTTTAGAATTAATCCTTGCTTGTTTATGTTTCTTTTCCATTTGTCAGTTCACAGTGATCACACTGCTTTGTTGTTCTGCTTTATTCTGAACATGGTTGTATAACAAAAACTGAGACGTTGGTTATTGTATTTGGTTGATAATGATCTATCATAGTGTCATCTTGAATTGTATTTATGTTGTCAAAGGCCTAAGGAAAATTATTTCTAAGAATTACGGAAGTTGTTTAAGCCCAATATTGTTATCCACAATTCAATAACTTATTATTAAATTAAGGGATTACGCTTTAAACTATGCTTATAAAATGCCTAAACCTGAAACATGCCTGGCTAATTACTCCCTTGACGGTCACTGTTCACTTACTAGCTTGTGTCAATGGTAGTAGCACAACTCTGGCTTACACATTTACTATTTATTAATGAAAGTTTCAAGATTGCTTTCTCTCTTTTTTGGGTTTTTTCAGTCTATACAGTATGGGGCACCTTAAAATATAATTTATGGTTTTCAGTTTCCAAACAGTGCTATAACAATGGCGATGGGCCAGCAACCTCCACCGCTGGTGAGGAGCACGGCCAACACCAACAATATGAAGTGAGCATTGCTTTACTAAGTTTAGTTTCCTTTCAAAAGTTAGAAAGGCAGTCTGTATAACTAATTGTAGAAAAGGACTATAAGAGTTGTTTTTCTTATGTTTCCAGGCACTTCAGTTTAAGTACTCAAGTCTCACAGGATAAAATTTGTATTTATCCTGTGAGACTAGAGTAATTTAGTTAAATATCAAGATTATGTTTTTTTTTTAATAAGGTGGTATATTTTATGCTAAGTTATAAAGGCTGTTTTTATTTTTGACTAAATCGCCATTGTCTTGACACTGGTATTTTAATGACTTTTCTTTCTAATTTAAATAAAAATACTAAAATGCATGTAAATTACATGGTATGGAAAGTATTGGCTGGAGAATTTGTAGCTTTTGCTCATATGTATTGTATGCAGTTCATCTTACTTTTATCTTCAGTTTTCTTTCTTTCATTGGAATGTATTTTGGGTAAAAGACTGGTCCTTAGAAAATTAAACTAAAATTTATAGGAGGCAAATATTTGTGCCAACATAACGTCAAATCTTATAGTGGATTCTAACTACTCACTACATGTGCTCTCAGCGGTAAAAAATTATTTGGTTCAACTGGTGCCATATGTTTTAATTTTACAAAGTAACAAAATTGACTCCATGGTTTTGTAAAAACATTGCATTATTAATATACATTAATTAGTTTCATTCATTAAATGTTTTTCACCCTATTCTATATTCTTAGGCACTATATTTTCTTCAATGTGTTTCAAGTTGCATTGCGTTGTTTTTTTTTTGTTGAAGAGTTGTATGTGGATTTCTAAATATTATATTAGTATAAAGTTGTTTAAAATAATATGGTTTATCAAATAATGTTACATTAGTAAAAATTAATAAATGATTTTAAGGAAAACATTAAGTTAATAGTACTGTTGACCTAGTGACTTGAGCATATTATGTGACCTTAATCTTGAGGACTGGAATTCAATCTAAAATTCAAAGATGTATGTCAGGCACAGGAGGCCGATCTACTTGCTATTAATAAAAAATGGAATTTTGTTAGATTGTATTAACATAATTATGGTAATTCATGTTCCAGTGTTTCGGCACAAGCAAGTGGGTCAATGAATGGCCACTCAACCTCTCACTCCGGGGACACAAGGAAACGACTCACAGCTATCCCGGACATCAATATCAGTGGAAACCATACGCCATATAAGGTAAAAATCAGTGAGCTAAGGCTGAAATATCAAAACTTACAATCAGACTGTCACTATATATAGCAATTTATCAAAGTTCTTTAGTGCGTTTGGTGGGATTATTTTTTAACTAATAGATCATATGGACTATGTCATATAATCTTATGTCATGTGAAAAACATTATCGCATTTTAAATGGGCAAAAAATGTTTTTTCCTTACTAAATGAAGTCTTTCAATTTTATATTGGTGAGAATTAAATTTACAATTTACTACCTGACAGCCACAAATTATCATTTCATCTTTGTACCCTGTGCATAAAAAAATCTTTTAATTTTTAGGTGCAGAAAGCATTGGTAGAGAACATGATGGTACCATGTATAAATGCAAAACCCTATCAATACACTGAGCTTCTAATGACATTACCAGACCTTGCTGGCAACTTTTTTCCAAGGGTTTCACTGACTACCTGCAGGTCTATGCTTGATGCACTAGGCCTTTCACTGTACCGACCTAATTCGTAAGTATTATTTATAGACTTTGACCTATGAGTACAAACTCCCTCAGAACTTAAACTCCATGTAAATACAAATAGCATGTAAAATAACAAATTACATGTTAATTTGTGCAGTTCCAGTTATTTTTTTTTGTTTTAAAGTATTTTAACTACACAATTTTTATTCATATATTTCCATATCATAAAAATATTAATTTAACTATTATGATTGGTGTATACAAATAGTTTATTGTCAATAGAACGCAACTGCAAGTGCTCCGGAACTCTGGCAAATGCAAATCAGCAGCTGCTGGCGAAAACGGGATGGCGCTTGTACAGATTCGCGACGTCATGCAACATATGCCTCAGTTCAAGTACATGTTGCGGTCTGGTTTGGCCGCTGACGAGCCGCCCCATCAGCCTCCTAGACCCGCTCATGCCCCACCACCCTCGCATGCCAAACGAGCAAGGGCCAATTAGTGCCTCTTCCAACAGTGGCTGCAGTAACAGGAATTCAATGAACTTAATTGGAGATATAACGCACCCTGCATGTATGGTTTGGTATAACGCCTTGTGTAGTCATTAGTTGACAGTGCCCGATTTAATAAGGGCCTGCATGCATGAACTGTTTTTAATCTTATTATATTATTAGCAACATTGTCACAATAAATATTGTATGGGCGACTTCCATATAAATATATATGGTTGCTGTATGAAAATAACACTTATAATGGTTTTAAACAAAATTGGGACAAACAAGTTGTTTAAAATATTAGATATAAAATTAAGTGTGATTGATCAATCCTACACCTTGTATAAAGAAGGTATGTATAAAAAACATGTGACAGTGGAACACTGCCTAAAATGTACCTAGTATTTATATGTACAGTAGTAATGGTCTTCCATAAAGTGAATTGACCCCAATATATAGGGTTTGACCATGTGAAGCTTGTCTAAAATTACTTTTAAATAAAAATTGATCTGATTACACTCATTCAACAAAACTCACGACGATATAAAAGTAAAAACCTTACAATGACTACTGCATGTTTAAATCACTATTTTAATTTCAATTCTAAGATCCAAGTAAAACAAAACGCTAATGAATAGTGTTTTAAAGAACAATTCAGTGGATCCAATTTATTGCTTCAGATCTAAATGTGTCAATTGTCAAAATATAGTAATGTCACTATAATGGGAACTACTCGAAGCATACTGCTATTTGCATACTAAATGCTAATATCATTTATTTTACAAATCTTAGGAAATGCTAGTATACTTGAATATTTTTCAGTATTCTGACAAAAGCTACTTTTCTGTACAAAGTGTATGTAATGTAAATCAGAGATCTTAATTATAGTGATCTATTATCTTAGAAGACTGAGATTTTTTAATTGTTTCATAGATCCGAATATTGTTAGTTTCGATGTCTGCAAGTGTAACATGTAAATATTACAGTAATTACATATTATGTCGCGTTAACTATATAAGCAGTTTCTTAAATGCTAAAAAATGTAATGACTAAACATATTATACTCCTTATGTTGTATAATGTTTCTATACTTTGCCATCTATCTTAGGCTTTAATTTAAACATCACAATTTTTCTTTTCATTATATAATTGGTAAATATATAAATTATAGTGAACGTTAATTATAATAAATTGCCTAACATGCTAGAGATTGGTGGATAATAAGCATTCAAGTATACATTTTTATCTTTGGAATATTACTAAAAACTTCAAATGGTTCAGGCATAATATGGAATTAGCTGACCATTCTTAGATTTTATATGTAATATTATTGTAACATACATTTATTTATGCTTACATTCCAGCCATTCTCATGTAGTATATAACATCAATGTACGAATTACTTTACTCCAAAGCATTTTATTTAGTTTTTAAGTTTGGGGAGTTAAAATATGTAACACAGTATTTGTGAAAAAATCTCATAGCTAAATATTTATTTTTCTATGCAATTTGATTCAAAATCAAATATTTAATTTATCCCCCACCACCAGTGACAAAGTAAGATTTAATTTTAAGATTTTTTTATTAGGAAAATTTAGACATTTTGTTCCTCTAGTAAAGCTAGTAGCAACTAATGCAAGGTTTTTCATTTTATATATAAATTAACTTATATAAAAAAAAAACGATTTTTCTTTAAATTTATAAAGAGAAATCCTGTGTTTTATATCTAAACTGACGTGGATCCATCACAATTTTACATTTCAATGATAATTTTGCACTTCCTGCAGATACGTTATATTCTTTTAAAATGATATCCTCTCCATCTCTAGCTACATAAATTGATAAGGATTTACTTAAAAGTATTGCTTACCAATTGTTTAAATTAACATAATTCTCATGTTTTGAAACTTAGGGTAAATTACCCTACTAAAGTTTCTTGAAAGAATTCCGTCTTGTTTAGTTGTAATTTGTGGATCACACAGGTAACAAATCGCTTAGGTAGATTACGTGAACATATTTATTTTTGTTTTAAGACCGTAAAGTAAAGCTTCAAATTGAAGGAACTTAAAAGCTGTAAAAATTTGTAAGCTAAATTATTTATGATATAGTTTAGGAACTATTTGATAAATTTATAGTTACAAATTTTAAATGCTCTTTTGAGAGCTGTTCTGTATTAAATAAATGGGATTTTTATCATATTTTTTGTGGTTTTATTAGTAACAATATTTTTAACTAATATATTGTCTTTATTTTTACAGGATTTACTAAGTAGTGTAAGAACATGCAATCGTTAAAGAGTAATGCATCATTTCCCTTCTCGCCCACAAGTCTATCAAGTATGCAAAAATTGTTGATTGATGAAGTAGATTAAGATAGCAAAATTAAGTTACCCCTGTATTTATAACGTTGAAAAGTTTCAAACATTTTGCGTGTTTTGTTCTAATACGGACAGTATAGAAAAGCGCCAGTGGAAGTAGGTTCAAGAGAAGAGAAACCTATGAATTGTATCTATACATAATTAAATTACCACGTGGTCTTGAAGGTATAACTAATAAACACATGCAATAAAAACATATATCGATAAATTTTATTTTGATTTCGTAAATCTTATAAAAATTATTTTAATATTTATGGAACGTTATGACACTACAGTTTCAGAAATTTCTTAAAAAATATGTTCTACTGCCTTACGAAAATTTTCTTTTAATGCCACAAAAGCTTCGGTAGTTTGCTGCTTATCTAAGGAACCGCGTAGAAGCGGTTGTTGCAAACGGTTATATTTCGTCAAAAATAGACTTTAATCATAAAATAAATGAAAATATAAATACTATAAATTATTTATTTATTTCAATAGATAAGTTAATAAAAACTTTCATGTATGTGGTTCCACGACATATTTTAAATTTTAATTAAAACTTACATAAAATACACCTTATCACAATAGATAGAAGTAACAATAAAATTAATATAAATATACATAGAGAGTAGAGACCAATGCATATGAAGGGCTTCTTCATAAATTTCCTTTCTCTCTATACTCGAAAGACACGATTTATCTATTTCACAGTCATTGACAGTTAACACATTACCGCCAGACGGTGACTTGTCAAAACCTTACCGATAATACTAGGAAAATTCAATCAAATTTTATTAATGAAATGAGTAGTTTATAGTTATTAAAATTTAGTTATTGTTTTAACTAAATTAGAGAATTATAAATATTTTATAATTAAAAATACAGCATAATTATTAATAAAAAATTTGTTTATTTCTAAATTCAGTGATTGTTTAAATAAACAGTTTTATTAATGGAAGCTGCCAGCGAAGAATACTTTGGTCATAAGATTTTTAAATAAACTAATAAAATTAAAATTTAGGATCAACATCGTTATATTTTCAATTAACCTTAGTTTTAAGTTTTATTTTCATAGGGTTAGGTTAGGCGATTTATTTTTGCAATGAGTATTCAAGTTTGTAGGGATACCTCAGACGCTGTGGCGTTGTATTTGCCACAACGTTTGTATTTAAAGCCATTCGCCAAAATAAATATTTCTGTCCAGCTTCCCACTCACAAGGTACACGGCAAGTCAATTTCCAATTGGGAGCTTATGGAAAAGTTACGAAAAATGATCCAACCTGATAGTTTTTCAATGTTAAAAGTGTCCAAGCACAGTTCTGAAGTGATCCGGTTTGATGGGGAGTTAGAGAATCGTTTAAAATTGGAGCGTGTAATTGCAAGACTTGAGGACAGGATAATTCAGCTTAATGATTTTCCTGAACCATTAAAAGTTCGAGTTTGTGAGGCAAAGTCTGAATTTCCTAGTCGCCATGCCTGGGATTCATTTTTTCGAGATGCAACTGATATGGATGAAATGAAGCCTGGAGAAAGACCTGACACTATTCATATTGCAAATTTACCAATACGTTGGTTTGTTCATGATCGAGATAGGAATGAAGACTCACCACCTTCAGAGAAATTGTTTAAGAAAGTATTTGAAAAATATGGAGATATCAGGCAAGTAGATGTACCAGCAGCTGATCCTTTTCGTCTACAAATGAAGGAGTCAATGCGTGGAATATTAACACCACCACAGGATAGTGCTCTATATTTTGATGGATATATTCAATACAGTGAATATGTAAGTTTTGTGAGATGCATGGATGCTCTAAGAGGAAAAAAGCTATTAAGGAAGAATGAAGATTTAGCTGATTGGTGCAATATTTTAGTTGACTTTGATAAAACTAAACACATGACTGATGCTGCTGTCAAACGCAGGGCTATTGTTAGAGAAAGACTCTCATCCAGGCAAAGGGTTAAGGATGACGAGGAAAGACAGGAAAAGGAGCGAAAAGCAATAATTGAAGCAAAAGAAAGGTATTATTAAAAATTCACATCAGTAATATTCATATTTACATAAAATTTATTAATTTAATCAAAACTAGTGTTTTTTTGGGAATCAATTTGACTTTGAGTAGAGAGCCACAGATTTGATCTCTTTGAACATCATCATCATCAAGTTGTAATGTGTTAATGACTTATACTCTTGCAAATATGATTTCAATCTATATTAATTTTATGGGTGGGTTGGGCTGGATCAAAACTAATTTATCATTGGCAGATGCACCTCGTTTTATGAAGCAAATAACAAAATTAGTTGTATTTTTCTGATCTCTTTCTCATCTATCAATCAAGCAGGCTTATCTTGCAGAAATATAAAAAAAATAACTTTTTATTTTTCACTCTTTAAGACAACAAATGGAGAGAAATGAAAAGGACAAACTACAAAAGACAAGAGAGCGTGAAGAAAGACGAAAAAAAAAGCAGTTAGCCAAACTCATGGAAAGGGAAGATGTGGATCTTAATAAAAAAGTTTCAGAAGAACAAAAGAAACTGCTTAAAGTTCAGAAGAAGTTGCAGGCTATAAGGCTTATTGAGGAATTGTTTAAACGGATAGAGGTTAATATTTTATAATATTTATTTAAAAAAATCATTGGTATCTTGTGCACAAAAACACAGCACAGTACACAGCCAGGGATCGACATACAACCTTAGGTATGAGTCACACATAGACAACACTACTCAAAACCTTCATATATACTTATGACACCCATTCACATTTTATATTAAATATATAAATCTGGCTTTCTCTCTTGGTAAAAATTAATTTGTTTTATTTTATGGGCTGACAATCTCTTTGGCTATTTGATAGGCAACCAACTCCAACTATACAGCTATACTATTTATTAAAGGCATTTTTTGAATATCAAATCAACTCATGTTACACCTGAATTGACATTTGGTTTGTTTTCCTAAAATAAAGTTCACAATAGAAGAGTGAGTCACACTCTTTTTTATTATCTAGCCTCAATAAATATGACAATTAAGCAATATGTTTTTTTTCAAGAGCGCATCGTACAATCAGTCTTATGACTATGAGGAGATAAGTTGTAGGATGATTTGCGGGTAGAGGTATTCCTCATTAGGAATATCTACCATAATAATATGTTAACTTAATTTTGTACAGTACTAGTTACAAGATGGATGAGTTAACATTTTAAAGTTTTAATTGTGCAATTAAAATGTTTTTTTGATGGTAAAGCGTTTGTTTTTAGTTACGCCCTGAACTCCAACGTAACGGTTCTCGAGATGAGCGTTACTACCATGCCAGTGAAAGAGCTGCCCGATCAAGAATCATTGACAAGTTCAAAAGACATCAAGAGAAAATTTTAGATGAACAGCAGGACCTACTTCGACATGCTAGAGATGGTAAAAATGTATTATAAGTTTCTTGAATCAGTGAAAGCAAAATGATGCACACAGAGTCCACAGCTGTGTATCATGCATATGCATTCTTGCATGCATCCTTCGGAATTTTTTACATCTTTAAATATAAATTAGTATAAAAAATATCAGTATATTTTTAACTTTTAAGTTCTATCTTATTATACTAATTCATAAGACATTATGAAAAATTCATATAGAACTTTCAAGTAAAATTTTTATTTTATTCTGGTATATAGTATACATGTATAGTTTTTGGAAAATCCCCTTTTTGCATGAAACCTTTTCAAGTATGCCAGTATAGACTTGTATGAATGCTTACATAGTATGTATACTTAGCCCAAAGAATAAATGGATAGCGTATTTGATAATTCCTTTAAAATAATACTGTGTTTTTTTGGTATTGGCATTGAATAAAAACCCGTGCTGTGTAACTTCCATTAGCGAAAGCGACACCGTCGACATTTTTTTATGTAATATCGTAATGCCTCATTGAAGTTAGGTTCGCCATTAGGAGTTGTAGTCCTTAACCGAAGGTTTAATATTATATGAACATATTACAAGCCTTACTATGACCCTATTAATAACTAATACATATCTCTTGTACTCTTTTTAAAGTAAATTAATTAATAAAGCCTTAATGTGACGAATACTTAAATGATCCTAATCCTTGGGATTGATTTGCTCCAGTTCAAACAATTTGTATTAAAAACTTGGCGATTGAAAAGAGTGGCGGAAAGTTTCTTGCCAGTTCTTCTTACCAGCTCTACGCCCTTGACTTGCGAACTGGTGGTAAATGTAAATTTACGATTAATTTAATTTGATTTTCCTGAAGTTCATAAGTGTACATGTTTACCTAAATGAATAAAGATATTTTGATTTGATTTTAATAATAAATAATAAAAAAACCTATTTTATTCTTAAATTTTTATAGTTAGGTAAATGTGTGATATGTCTATAATTCTAAGCACATTTCACGCACATTTCACGCAATCTTTGACTACATACATACAAAAATTTAAGATTATTTTACGAAATATTGTTAATTGTTATTATTTGTTTATTTCAGGCCGTATTTTAATTCGTTCAGCGCTTGAAACCAAGAAGCCGAGGCGTGAATCAGCCAGTTCCTTATCTTCAGAGGATCTGGACCATAAACGGGTCAAGACCGAAAAACTGACTACTCCAGAGAGGGATGAGTACAAAGCAGGTAAGAATTTAAATGCATGTAAAAATTAATTAAATTTTATATGTATTATGAAATATAGTGAAACCGCCCATTAAATCAAGACTAATGCATTATATTTAACTTTAAAAGAAAATAGGCCTTAGGAATCTGTCATATCTGTATTATCTGTGACAATTGTCACTGAGTATTGTCTTTTATTTACATAACTTTTACACATTTAAAGAAAAACACTTTTTTAACGGATTATAGATATGTATTATTATATTTAAACTTATAATTATTTGTACATAATTTTAAATTTAAACCGACGTTTCGCGTGCTTTACAGCGTGCGTGGTCACGGTGACTGAAGACAAAGGTGTTAAATGTCAAAAAGTATTACAGCTGCAGAAAAATGTTGTGTTATCTGTATTTATTTCCCCGGAGTTGGTATCGACTAAAAGATGTAGGGTTTTTGCAGAAATTGCTCACGGTGTCCTCCATTTTCGCGGGTTGTTTATTTTGAGATTTTAATTTGGATATTATTGGATCCCAGGTGTTTGATAATTTTAGGCCGTCCTCTCTATTGAAATTGGCGTGTTTTTTGATTTCAATGGCTTCGCGTACCAATCTTGGGAAGAATCTTTTTTCTTTCGCAAGTACTTTCGGTTGGTCAAAGCAACCCACACAGATAGGTACCTCAATGGTGAATCCCACCACCACCCGTCACAACTGCTCTCTGTCGGTAAATGTTTGTTTCAGAGAGCCCAACGTCTTTGTGATGCGGCCCACCTCAAGGAGGAACTACAGCATGTCAAACAGGTGCTACACCGAAACAAGTTGCGCATCCCCCGGCTGCATCACAGAAACAAAAACAAGACACAAACAGTTCCTCGCCAGCCAGCTTACCTGCCATATGTGAAGGGAGTTACAGATAGAATTAGCCGGGTCCTAAAACGAGCTTCCATTAATACAATTTTCAAGCCGCACAAGAAGATTCAGCAATTCCTAAGACCAATCAAAAGTAACACCCCATTGCAAGATGCAGGTATATACAAACTGGATTGCGACTGTGGCCTGTCTTACATAGGGCAAACTAAACGCAATATGTCCAGCAGACTCAAGGAACACATCGCGGACATAAGACATAGACGACACACAAAATCAGCAGTCTGTGAACACACACTAGATAGGCCTAATCACTACATACGCTTTGACCAACCGAAAGTACTTGCGAAAGAAAAAAGATTCTTCCCAAGATTGGTACGCGAAGCCATTGAAATCAAAAAACACGCCAATTTCAATAGAGAGGACGGCCTAAAATTATCAAACACCTGGGATCCAATAATATCCAAATTAAAATCTCAAAATAAACAACCCGCGAAAATGGAGGACACCGTGAGCAATTTCTGCAAAAACCCTACATCTTTTAGTCGATACCAACTCCGGGGAAATAAATACAGATAACACAACATTTTTCTGCAGCTGTAATACTTTTTGACATTTAACACCTTTGTCTTCAGTCACCGTGACCACGCACGCTGTAAAGCACGCGAAACGTCGGTTTAAATTTAAAATTATGTACAAATAATTATAAGTTTAAATATAATAATACATATCTATAATCCGTTAAAAAAGTGTTTTTCTTTAATTGTCACTGACTTTATTTTACACCATTTTTAGAATCGTAGTGACATACTTTAATTTTTAACAATGTTCTTTCTGTTTATTATAAATACAATAAATTTAAATTTCGAATATAACTCATAATATTTGTTCAGTTCCAGGAATGTACCCGAATCCGTATGGTTACGGATATCCGTTTGTGCCTGCGCCCGGATACCCCTTCCCGCAAAGTATGAGTATCCGATTTTTTATTTACATAATGTTTAAGCATACATTATCTATGTTCGATGATGCTTTTGCATAAATATAGTAATAAAAGTGATTAATCTTCACTTATTTTGCAGAATATTTGAGCCCTAAAGACATAAATATGGTTTTAAGACATGTTAGGAGATGTTACTTCAAAATAAAAAATTATTCAAAGAATCTGTCTTTGATAGCGTTTAGTACTAAAACATAGCTAGGGACTAGGGAGCTGGTAAGCAAAATATCTATATGATGCTCATGTAGAATATTAGGGACCACGCCTGCCACCATGGTAGCACGTTTTCAATTGAAAACCCTTTAAATTGTTAAATAAAACAGGTATGCTATATAATTTTGTGTCGTGTCTGGCTTTAAGGCAGATGTTTAGAAACCTTGTTAAATCGAAAAAAATCAAAAAGGCAGACATCTTACACTCTGAATTTCCAAGATATTGTTTTTTTTTTACTTTTACAATTTTCTTTTGTTTGGAAATTTATACTAGCGCAGGTCAATAAACATTAAAAAAAAAGGTCATACGAGTAATCGTATTAATTAGCCATAATACTTTTCCTCAGGATTGCGGACTTCAACGACCTGTAATGGTTAAAGTCAGTAAGTAAAATGTCTGCCAATTGTTTTTGTATTCAGGGGGTGTAACAAATCAAATGGACCGAATTACAGCTACGATTTAGTAGAGCTTTTTTATGTGTTCAGCGTCCATGTATTACCCGGTCCGCGGTGCGTTTTATCCTCCTCCGGACGGCTACGCGCCGCGTCGGGGGTACCGAGGCCGCGGGCGGGGGAGGGGCCGAGCGAGGTTGCCGCACTTCGACGGACCGCACGCGACGCAGCAGTACTATGAGTAAGTTTTTTTTTTTTTTGGAGTTTATGGCCTGGTATCTAGACCTTTAGGCCATATGAGTAAGTTTAACTCAGAACAGCACCGTTACTCTGTAATTTCCAACAGCGATCTCAGGGTTGAGTCTTCAGCGCGGTGACAATATATAATATTGAGAAAACAGTAACTTATACAAAGAACATATATTCGAAATTACAGTATACAGCCGCAGTTATAACGACCTTAGTATATATTATAGTTAGTATGTAGAATACATTAAAAATGAAAATTTGGTGAATTTGTATTTACTACTTAATTTTAAATATATTACAGTAAAAACAAGCACTGTATACTGTGAACAGTTGTGGACAGAGAGAATTTTAATAACTAATAAACTAATCTAATAACTTTACAAATTTTCAACCTGAAGTGTATTTGATAAAAACAATTTTAGTATGAAGTAAAAAGTGAAAAATTAAATGCAACTGGGACATCTTTCGCAAACCAATTCGTTTACAACCAATCTCATACTTATGAAGTCGGTTTCATAGCGATACAAATTAGGAGGCCTCATAGCAATTTACAAAATATAATATAGCCAATATTTTTTACATAAAATAAAATTATGTTCACTTATGAACGTCAATATTAATAAAAAGGAAAATCTCAATTCTCTCGATCTCATTACCACGACGAGAAGAACTGGCAAAAAACTCAAAAAAATTATTTCTCAATTATTCATATTTTACATATTATTATTATTTATTTTAATAATAATATGTAAAATATGAATATTTGGTTTGAAATAATATTTGTGGATATAAATAGTTTAAAATGTGTTAAAACAAGTTTTTAAATTCTTACAGATATTTCAAAAAACTAAGCGAAGCAGAGAGTCGCAACGAACACGACGACCGCGCACGTTCACGGTCACGCCGGCGATCGTACTCGCGGTCACGATCACGATCGCGGTCACGAAGGCGCTCATACTCACGGTCGCGATCGCGAAGCCGGCGCTCACGCAGCCGCAGATCAAGAAGCAGGAGTAGGCGATCACGGTCAAGAAGTCGGCGATCTAGGTGATTTAAATTCCTTACCTCTGTCACTGTAGTTGGTTAATTTCATTAATAGATTCGAAAGGGAAAAAGGTCTAGATTTCATACAATTGCGAAAATAGTTATTATCATTCAATGTGACATAATATCTGTGTTGTTGAGATTTTTATTTTTATATATTTATATATCTAACATGTGTGTTTAATTATCATAATGATTATATAATACATATAGAAATGTATATAACGGGCACAGAAGAAATTTTGATTAAATAATTTCAGGTCTCATCGCAGTCGAACACCATCAAGATCCAGACGATCCAGGTCTCATTCGCGACGGAGATCAAAAACTAGGTCAAAGACCAAACATCGAACGCCATCCCCCAAAAAAGACCGAACTCCTGAACGAAATCTTGTCTCCCCTAGGCGATCTAAAAGTTGGTCTATGCCTAAAGAAGGCGAAAATTAATTAAGTATGAATGTCTAGTTCTCTAGAAGTAAATATTGTAAGGAAATAATTATACGTATTAATATAAATGTTTATTTTTACTTCCCTGTCGCTTTTACCTTTTTAGAGTGTTTTTTAGAGTTGAGAATACTGTAGTTTCGATAAATATTAAATGAAATAAAATAATTTCAGGAATTTGTTCGAAATTTAAACAATTTACAGATTGTATTGGATATTTTTTTTGGAAGGCGGGACTTATTTGTTGGTAATCCGAATAATTTGACAACTCATCCAAATCGACCTTACGCTAGGGCGGCCCTATGCTTGAACCTAAAATGAAAAAAATAAAATAAAAAAAGATAACCTCTTCCGGTTTTGTTTTTTAACTCGTTTCGGACGACATTTTTTCTTGGACTTTTGTTTTGATTGAGATTTATTATAGGCCTATGGGCCAATCTTTTGACTGCTTTTGACAAAATTTTTTGAAAATGTTCAGTTTCTACCTAGAAGTTTGACTAACAAAATATGAGATATTATTTATTATATGCATATAATAAATAAGAAGGAGCTGGTACTGGGAACAGTCCTACATGTGGGCGATTTTGCGTTTTATAGAGTTGCAAGCGGTGGCCGGGAGTGAAGTACCGTCTTGCCTTGCACACCAAGCTTCTTCGAGGCTAACTTAGCTTTACCTTCCAAATGACCGCGAAACTGAACGTCATTCGATATGTCAACGCCCAGTATTCTGATGTTAGCTGAGGCTTTTAAAATTGACATAAGATGTACTTGGACAATATTAGCCATGTAACCACTGATTATTAGTTTTGAGTCGCAAGAGCATTTTCCGACGAAATTATTTCTTGGTATGAATGATTTTTTAATATACATTTTTGAAGTGAAACTTCTTTATCGACGTATGGGAGAAATTTTGTAAGAAAACGTCACGTTTTTCGGTTCCGCGCCATGTTGCTTTTTTATCGAAGTTTAGTATAGTGACGTAAAGAATATAATGTAATATATGATAATAATAACAATTATATATTAGTTTTGAAGTTTGGTTTGAAATAAGAATAACAATATATTAATTTGAAAGTGATAAAATAAAAAGACTTGTTCAAATTTAAGTGAATTTACAAGAAAAGTGAGATTATACATTTCGTTTTATAAATTCAACACGTATGAGCATGATTTTAATATTTATTTGAGGTTAACCTCACTTTTTATTGTAAGTATTAGTGAATGTATATAAATCTGTTAAAATTAGCAAGTATTAATAAATACGACTGAAAAAAATTGTTTTTCTTAAGGCTTAAGCCTTATCTACCCCATTTTCGTGAAGTTGCAAATAGTAGAAAAATTATATGTCGTAAAGAAGTTTCACTTCTTACCTGTGTACTCTGGTACACACACATATTTTTTTTAGAAAAGCAAACGGTATAAGTGTTAGAAAAAAATACAGAAAATCCCATGACAAATTATTAGACTTTAATCAGCTGATTTGTGGAAATCAATTTAAGATATGCGATAAGGTTTTGGTAATATAAATGTAAAGTCATTTTTGAAATAGTAAGGAATTGATCTAGCAACATGAAGAGCCTAGGGATTTTAGTATATATCTTAGTTGCGATACAGGTATGTAATAGTGTATATTTTCAAACGTTTAATTGTCACAATTGCGGTTTAAATTTTCGATACTTCATGTCGTATGACCTTATACGTAAAATTGCCTTGTCTAAAACTATAGTAAAAAGTCCATCGCTTTAAAATAATGAACGCCATGTTTCTATTTTAAAGCGACGGACATTTTTCTCATAAAAAAACTTGGACAGAAACGAAGGCAACGCCTTCCACGCTCACTGTGAACTTCACATCAACGCGCTCCACTTCCATCTGGAAACCTTTCCGAGACTCCGATAGACTGTGATGACCGATAGCGGATGAATGGAATGCTCAAACTGACGGACTCATTAAGAGCACCCTAGATCAGCAGAGTGGGACAGGATTCAGTCTTTCCTTGCGTCCTACCTTGGTCTATAAGCTTTTCGTCAGGTGGTCCAGGTTCTGTCGCTGACTCGGTCGCCGAAGTCGTTGTGCAGGGCATGGTACTTTTTATTCCATTTTCTACGGCGCCGATCAGTAGTAAGTCACAGCCCTTGTTTAAAAGTTCTTGCAAGGCGGCCTCGGTGGGCAGAAGCGGCTACATCTCATAATACCAACAAAACTAAAAAAACTAAAAACAAACATATAACTACTAAGTGGAGTCTCTGAATGGGTCGACTTGTTGCCGTTGCCGTTTTCAGCTAAAAACAACCTTTGTCACTACTCTTCTTAAAGCCGTACGTTTTTTTTTTCGAGTATTATATTGGTGAAGTATTTATAGTGGCTACTATTAGTTTTAAAATCGTGTATACTTTTTTTTGTATATACAACAAGGCTTCAAGAATATATTGACCAGATAGTATCATATTTAATTCCTTAAACATGAGATATAGCCTCCTACTCCTTTTGCCCCCTATTCTATAAACAATATGAATTGCATAGTTTTTTTTAAATATATCTAATAAAAATCTTCTTGTATATCTTTACATAAATGCGTAAATCAAATTGAGCATGGATTTTTAATATTTTTATCTAATCTGCATGCTTCATTTGTGTGCTTTGGTAATTTGATTTTAATTAAAGATACAATTTTATGATTTAACTATTTTTTATTTGGACTACAAAATAGAACAAACACATATTAAACAAATGGAATTACATATATTGTCTTTAAAATGGCACCCAGTAGAAGTGGATATGACTAGCTAAGAAACGGATTCACAAAAACAACTATCTGAATTGGAATACACATAAAACTGAAATAATTATCAAAATTATATTTTATTTGAGAGATATAATGAAACCCAAGAATTAGCCACTATATTCTACAAAAATAAAATTTCATTACGTAAAAGGGACAGCAAATAGCGCAATTAGAAATAAAGCAAAATACTTGTACTCTCAATTACTTTTGAGTTTATTATTATCTTCCATATAATTTCATCATCAATAGCTGTACCTACTTCGCCATCGCTATCTTTCACGTGCTTCTTGCTTCCAACTTCGATTACCTATTGTTTCGCGGTTCTTGACAACTCCATCCCAATAACACAGACTCGGTCTACCAGGTTTTCTCCCTGGGGTTATGTCATCCGCCATTCGGTGTACAAGTCTCAAGCACTTAAGCCTGTTGAATTTTATGAATTGGACGATTTTGGCGTCGTCGAGGATGTTATAAGGTTCTTCATTGTAACAGTTCGCAACGTTTTTCAAAGAATCTTCCGCTAGAAAGTTAGGAGAGCAAGCTCGTCCTACTTGCTAAGCCCCGAGGTTTAATAACCATAACTGAGCACTGATCGCAGGAGAGTTTTGTGCAGAACAAGGTTTTCATACTGAGAAGTCGCGATGGAAAACATTTACTAAGACTACAAAGCCCGAAGTAGCAGCGATTTGCTATAATGATGTTCTGTATAATTTAGTATAAGGGCCTGTTTCACAATCTATGGATAAACTCCCAAATAGCTATGCAACACATAAATTATTCGAAAGATAAAAGTTCCAAATAAGATACTTCGCGTTTTATGACGAATAGCGCTATCTGACAGTCGTGAAACGCAAAAATACTGTTTATCCTACCAATAAGTAATACCTAAATAGCTCCTTTGGAACTCATCCGGACATTGTGAAACAGACCCTAAGTAGATTAAATTACACGGACGTTTTAATAACATGGCTTTTATCCAAATCATCGTAAATATACAATAATATGGATAAATATATTTATAATATTCTTACATTTTTGTTGCAGGGCCAAAGTGCGGAATGTAAGTATATCCAAGACATGTAACTTTTTTTTAAATTTAATTATTATCTAAGTTATTAAAGTATGTGTTTGGGGCGATGCTTCATTAATCTTGTTTTACACGTAAATAGTATGTTTTTTTAATCAGGTAGTTTATGAGCATTGTATGAAATCTAATTTAAAAATGTTTTTTAAAATGTTATTTGAGTGTATTGCTACTTTACTACAATTTAATATGTATGTGTTTATTTAACACTTCTCTGAAAAGATCAGTACAAATTATAATTTTTAAATAATATGGAGGGTTATCAGGTAACCTTTAATAATAAGATGTGTACAAGTGAAATCTACATAAGACCTACAATAAATAATTACAAAACAAACAATTAAAATATACCAATTAGTGATTTTGTTGCTTTGCACCAGAAAATAACTTTGTTTTACCTCTTGTAGTAAAGTCAAAGTCTTTGTATTCGATACTACAAAAGTTAAAACAATTTTTTTATTTTCAGCACCTGATGATATAAGTGTGCCATGGTTGGTTCATCTTCGTTTCACTCGCTTGTCACTCAGAGGTAAATTAGATACCTGTGTTGGAGCTCTCTATAACGACAGATGGGTTCTTACTGCAGCTAGCTGTTTGATGGAGTAAGTTTTCCAGAAATTATAGCACTAATATATTTAAATATAACGCAAAAGTTAGATTTAAGGGTCATCTACATCGTTTCATAAAATGACCATTGACCGTGCTAGGACCGGGTTACACACAATCCGGTAGTCCGCGTACAAAATTATTTGTATGTTTGTGACACCTGCCTATATAGTTATATTACTTTTGTCCACTTACCCGTTGCATCACTTAAATTGTAGGTAGCGTTGAGTATTATCGGCAAGAACGCGGACGCCGACAAGTGTCTGCGGAGGCAATGAAACAATGAGCACACGTTTATTCTTCACAAAATAATCCACGAAAGAAGTACCTTTGTACAATAAACACGAAGAAACGCAGATACTGCAGTAATTGAATCCCTAACACAATACTTTGACGCTGAAGCGTTCGTTTTCAATTTGATCGTTTTCATGTTTCACACTATCGAAAGTGGTATGGGATGATACAGTTGGCAGATAGGATTACTATAAATCTTTAATTATATAAATAGACGCTAATTTTAATAAATGAGCTTTATTGCGAGCACCTGAAATGTAATATACATATGTAGATATCGTTCTTGATTCCAATAACCAAAATTTAATGTTTCAGGGACATTGAGGGTTATAATATAACGTAAGTATATATCCATGTTGTTTTATAACTGTTATTTATTAATTATTTATACTTAATAACATTTACGCATTTTGTACAATCCTGTATCATTTATAGTTTAAGTTAAAAAAATAATTATTTTATTCTTACCACATTATTTCTAGGAAAATAAGTAAATAGTGTCTACAATTAATTAGACATTTTGCTTCAACGTACCAGAAAACACTGTATTTTAATTCTCGATTCTACATACTATGTTTGTACCTAATACTTAATTAAAAATAAATAATTAATTAAAAACTTACCCCTTATTCAAAAGGAAGTGAATTTTATAATGCACTCTTTCTTTTGTTTCTGCCAAATTGCGTTAACAATGTGTTTTAAGGAAATTTGTAAGTGCAATTATATTGATTCAGGTTTTATTAAACATTAATATTAGACAATATTTATCATCCATACAGGTCTCGCTACATCTGGAGTCGCTTCGATACCAAGCATGTCTATACACCTGGCTTTGTGATTGAATCTACAGACGTTATAACCCACCCTGAGTTTGATCCCATAACTTTGGACAATAACCTTGGACTTCTTGACCTCAATACGCGTATTGAATTCACGGGTAAGTCCACGCTAGAATCATTAATTTGTAGCGACACCAAAATTCAAAGGAATACAATCACTGCGATATCGTCATACAGTGTAACGCGCTAACGAAGTTAGTTATAGCGCTCAGTATATATGTCGCAGCCAACTAGATTAATTAGCCGTTCAATTAACAGTTTAGCCGTTTAACTAACGGCCTCAAAGATATTCAGCCTTAGCGTTTGTTACAACATTTAATATACTGGATGGTTATTTTTTGCCATTTGTACTACAGAGTCATTATTTGGCAGATTTAACAAGGATGTAATCACATTCTTCCATTGTACTTATTGTTTTTCATGTAACTTTGGTAAACACCATCATAGTTGTGGTTTGCCGACGCCATATTGACCGTTTGAAGAGTTTCGAGATTGAGAGTGGCTTAAAGTGGAAGTAAATTTAAATTAACATTTAACAGGCTAGGCAAGTAATGAAACGTCATCGATCCAAGTCATTTGCCTGGGTGTTTAATCTACGGGCTGAACATTTTTCAGGCCGTAAGTTAAACGGCTAGGCTGTTAATTGAACGGCTAATTAAGCTAGTTGGCTGCGACATACATACAACTTCTCGACGTTAGCCACTGGGGCCTTGGGGCCCGCCAGTCAGTTGTAAGACTAGTCCCCCCTTTAGGTTGTATATTTTCCTGCGACATTCTTTTTCAGTTTAGGTTATATTCAAGGCCATTTCTTACTTACTTAGATTTTACGGTCTACTACCTACTACTGCATTCCAGTGGCGAAGGGTGAAATTTTGGCAAAGGGAAGCCGGTCCAAAAAAATGTTGAACAGCACTCTATATGAATTAAAGCCATAATAACAAACAAAATCCACAGTATTTAACCAAATCTGCGATTAAATTACCTTACAGAATCAGTCACAGTTTAAATAACACAAATATTAAAATATAACAAACGAAATTATCACGCACCAGTGGTATAGGAACACATGTCACATACTAAAAATAATCTATTTTCAACCAAACGAAATGGAACGCGAAAATATGCCAAAATAAAAAGAATATGACTTGCGAAGGATTTCATTATAACGCTAATTCTTTTTAATTTTGTCGTGTTTTCTTTCTCCCGTGCCGTGGTTCAATAACAATAATTTCTTTGTCTCTTTCTAATAGAGGAGAGGAGAGAACTGCAAGCCGGTCGCGATCAGCCTTATCTTTCTTTAAATTTTACGTACAGTTAGCGAGCATTAGAAAGAGATGGTTTGACACGCTCTGTCTCTTTTCGCCTCATAGTAAAACGTTGGCCGAGATAAGCTGTAATTCGTCGAGTTACCTTTAATGTAATTTAGGTACGAAAAATTGACGCGCTGATTAATTTACGACTATAAAATGAAATGTGATACTTAGGGTATTGCTAAGAATTACTATTGCTATTGTAAATCGCGCAGGCATTTAATTAATAATACTTTGTTAATGAAATAGAATGTAAATACTTTTGTATGAATATGGAACTGATTTTTGAAAGGTAACCCGGTGGGAATCGGCTTGTATGGACTCTTCGCCACTGCTGCATTCTTACACATAACATTTTTTAATACTTAAGAAGTTGTATTTTTGTTTTTTTTGTCAGACAAGATCCAACCCATTGCATTGGCAAAAAGTGACGATGAACCTCCTTCATCTGGCCGGGCTTGTGGTTATGGCGAAAAAGATGGGAGTAAGTAATTTAATTATATGTCAGCTTTTTCCTTCTAAGATTCCTTCTCCATATATTTAAGGTATTTACACATTATGCAATTTTTTGTACATTTAAATTTTTTGATTGTTATTGTAATCCTTTTAGAATTTGGTGAAGATCTTTTCTGCGTGGACGTTACAATTACTGAGGCTGACGGTCTCCTTATTGCACAGAGCAGTGTAAATGCTTCCAAGGTTTGCTTATTTTTTTCCTTTGAGTCCCTTATTTTTGCTCAAAATAGAGGTGTAGTTTATTTACTACATAGCGATCTCGATCACTCTGCCAAGAGTGTACTGGATAAGAAGAAGTTGATATCTATATACCTAGTCCAGCCATAAGTTCTGTTACATATGAAATTGCATTTTATAAATGAAGTAATGTAATATTATTAAAATGTATACCTACATACATATTTATGAATGTCTTAGCAAGAAATGAAAAATATTATATTAGAAATGGCCACCTTGGGCTTAAATACAGGCCTTTATTCTGTGAAAATGCATTTCTCGCGATAAGATTTTTGCCTCCTAATGGGGTTTTGGCGAATTCTGCCTTTAATAACCTTTATAATTCTAACAGCACGATGTTTTTCACGCCATTCCATATTGTAAATTTTAATGAACACACAAAAATTTGTGAAATGGCGCAAAATCGAAAAAAGTTTTTAGAATAATATACGTATTCCAAATTAAAAATATTTAAAAATTGAAAAAAGAGTTTTTATCTAACAGTATTTATAGTAGTTCGTATCGTACAGTTTCTGCGAATATTGCAACTCGCTTCCAGTTTCACAGACTTGTGTGGGTTGTATAATATTTTTAATATACATTCCAGTATGATATTGGGGCCGCTTTAGTATCAGATGGGAAGGTGCATGGTATACTTGTACGAGCTGCCGATGACAACTCAGCAGGAGGTGTGTATCTGAATAGTAATCCCATTATCTACTCACTATTTAATTTTTTACGAATTTAAAGCAGTATTGTTTTTAAAACAATGCTTTTCTGCCTATTTTTTTTAAATATTATTAAAACCTAATTAATATATTATAATTCATATAAATAATATAATGCGTAATTTTTACATAATATTAATTTTGACGTATCACTTTAAACGCACCAGAAAATCTTTAGTTAGGTGTACGGTTTATTAAGTCTATTTTCTGTGTGAAGTTGTGATGTATAAAAAGGTACCGTTTCAACATATGAAAATTGATTTTATATAAAATATTTAAACAGAGTATCTTACAAGACTGTGTTGCTCGTACATAACCCTTAAAACTTTGATAGGACTCGACTAAGGTTAGAAGATGCACACAATTAAATGTAGTAATATTTTAGCTTTCCTACCCACTTCCAAGTTTGTGTCTTGGATAGAGGATATGACAATCGAGAAGGAACCTGACAGTGAGGAGACGTTGGAGGTCGATGATAATGACGTGCTTGTAGCTGAATGATTATAATTAACTCAGAAACAGGCTAATAATATATTTTAGTAAAACATAAATGAAAACTTAATATACTAGAGAATACGCGCTCGAAGAGTGACTAAAACTCATATCCCTAACTTATATACTACTGCTACTAGTGATTCTTGTGTCCTATTTTTATAGTCCTTTTCATTGACTACATAATTATGTATTAATTCCTTGTATTGTTCTATTACTTATCTCTTTTACTTTTTGGGCTCACCTTATTTAATTTAACTTATTTTCCCTCGTCACATTACCTGAATGAGATCGCTTGCAAGCGATAAGCCATTTCATTTAATTCTCGTAATTATACAGTATTTTTTGAAACGTTGTGTAAATAAATAATAAATAAAAGAGCAGAATGTTTATACCACTGTAGAGTTTACGTTGTTTCTTAGTATAATGTTGATAAAGAGTGTTAAAAATTATCTTAATTTATCAATATTAAAGCCTTCAATTATTAATAATGATTTTTTATTTTTCTTTCTATAAGTATATGTCAGTATGATACGTCAAAATTATCGTGTTTGTCCGCCTCCGTGTCCATTAATTATTTTAATAAAAACAGAAACGTAATATTGGTTTATTTATCACACGATTTTTAGTACAGATATGGACGAAATTTTATTTTTACTTTGAAAGTTTCTCAAGTTATATGAATAGTTAAGCAGTAAATTAAACACCCAATTTCTGAGCAGTCTAATAATTTTTGAGTATTGATGTTCTCAGTGATCACAAATAGTTATTTAAATATCAATCTTAAATATTAATTTGTGCCCATATATACATAAAACAAAATATAGCAAGTTCTTTAAAAAAAATTTTTTTTTCTAGAAGTATTTCAATATTTTTTTTAATCGCTGATGTAAGTGAACATAAACATCAATTATTATTTAAAATAATTGGTCGCTTTTTAATCATATTAATATAGTAATATAGAAGTAGTATAGCAAGAAAATATAAATATAGAATATCAAATAATGTAATAAGTAAATATCAGAAAAAAAATTTAAATCATCGGATTAGTTAGATAATTAAAAGCTAAGTATAATATTATCTTCTAACTAGCAAGATATCGTATCAATAATCGATGGACAATTAATATTAAATTAGATACATTTTCAATTACTAATTATTGGGTCGTGCAAAATGAAGGTCTTTACAGTTATTTTATTTTGCGTCTTAGCCGCGGTACAGGTGAGATTTTTGTTAAATTATTCTGTGTGTTCCTGTTGCCCGTTTGCTAAAAATATCTTGCTAGCAAAATTAATAAATATGTATAACATCCTAGTTCGGAATGCTACTTAGTTACTTCTGAGTTTGGTTCAGAAATTAACTGACGTATCTGGATTTAATTGAGCAAAATTTAACTAAATACTATTCAAATCAAATTTTGGGAATTAAAAAAAGGACTAAATTTACATTAGCTATTCATAAATCAAGAGCGAAAAGCGAGAAAAACCTGCAAAAATTCTCTGCCACTATTTTAAATCGTCAAGTTTTTGGTTTACCAGGAAATTGTATGGTTATACAACTATTATATTAGTATGCTTTACTTGATATGGTAAAACAAAATATCATAATAATAATTAGACTTAAGGTGGATTACTTAATTGTTAACTTTTATTAATAGCTAATACCTCCTTACGAATACTCACGATTGAAAATGTAATTTATTTAATCTTATCTGAATTCGTGCTCATTTATCATGTCTTAATCCCCGTCCCATATAATCTTGTCCTAATGCCTTAATTACTGCATAATTAGCTCCTGTTTTGGGTAAGCTAATTACTAAAACAAAACGATGCCTTTACAGCTAGTGTGCATTGTTAAGAGTTTTAACATAAAAATTACTCTAAAAAGGATTGCTTCATATACATATAGATAGGGTAGGGTACGTTAAATGATATTGTTGTGTTTAAATTTTCTTACGTTATACTAAAAAAGAAGTGCGCTTTCCACTAATCGTTCAAGGTGAAGTGGCAGGTTAGGGGGATACCTGGCCGCAAATGCACGTTTTCGTTGAAGAATCTTCGGCAATGGTTTGGTAACAGAACCAAGTCATTGTTCAGAAGTGCAAGATTTAAAATTAAAGTAACCGTTATAATGGCCAACCTTAGAAAATATCACTATCACAAGATTAGCTTATAGTTTAATAGACATTATTTTTTGTTACAGGGCCGTGTCGCATGTAAGTGTTTATATTTCTGAAAAAATATCATTTACTAAGTAGCACAAAATACGCCAAGAACGTATATTGTTCGTTATCTGACAGATAAACATAACATCGATTACAACAAATTTGACAGCAAAAATATTAGTTCGCTACAAACAATACTGATCAATAGTTAAAAATACATGATTAAAATACAGATTTATATTTTTATCATGTATTGTTGTTATACATCATGTATTGTTGTTGTCAGCTTGTTTTTTCAAAATAAATCTTTTCAGTTCATTACATCTGCTAGAAACTACAGTTTTTGAGAAATATAAGTTTAATAGGCTGAAATTATTAGACGCAACTGCTAACTAAAGTAACTTTTAGTGCCCAAGGATGAAGAAACCAGTTTTGACGTACCCTGGTTTGTTCACCTTCGTATCTCACGCGTGTCGTTCCAAGGACGTCTGGACTCTTGTGTTGGAACTATTTACAACAAAAGATGGATTATTACTGCTGCTTCCTGCTTGACTGAGTGAGTATTGAAATAAAAGTCTTAATCAAAAGTGTATTTATTTGGAGACGGAGCATCTAATGGATTTCCTATGGAATACTTATAATGGAGTTCAACTTTGCTGTATTATCCCTCCTGCCTCGTTTCAGCACCTTGAGAGCCTTATGAATTCTAAATTTCACCAACATCACCTAGATGGCTGGAAATCTTTCACAGTCCGTTTCATAAGGCATTCTCTTTTGCAAACTAGCGGACTGTGGAATCGATTCCCGGGGGCGGTCTTCCCTTAGATATCTCCAACTATTCAAAATTCGAGTGTACTTCTTCCTCAAAGGCCGGCAACGCACCCCCTAAAAATGGGTGTCTATGGGCTGCGATGACTGCCCTTTTTGATCATCCCGCAAACTCGTTTCTATTTCCCTATTATATAAAAAAAAATTAACGATATCATGAATTTTCATGAAATCCATTCCAATAAGATCATCTCATTAATTAACATTGAATCGTCCAAAGTAAATCTTGCGTCGCAATATGTGCTATTATGTCATTTGAAATGCCTTATTTTTTCATCTAACAAACGTTAGTATCTCTAAACTGCTTGAAAAGTCTCGTTGGAGATGTTTATATTTATTGTTATTAATATTTTTAGTAATTTTAACATATTTATTGTTACAGATTGAACAGTGATGGCGTTCCAACGAAGTAAGTAACTACACCATAACTAAATATTTACAAACACATTATTGTATTTTATTCACATAACTTTTACACATTTAAAAAAAACACTTTTTTGATTGAAGTTATGTATTAATGTAAACTTATAATAATTTAAACATAATATTAAATTTAACCGACGTTTCGCGTGCTTTACAGCGTGCGTGGTCACGGTAACTGAAGACAAAAGGTGTTAAATGTCAAAAAAGTATCACAACTATAGAAAATGTTGTATTATCTGTATTTATTTCCCTGGAGTTGGTATCGACTAACTAACTTTAAATAATTATAAGTTTACAATAATACATAACTTCAATCCGTTAAAAAAGTGTTTTTCTTAAACTGTTACTATTAACTAGTTTTTTGAATTATTAAACATTCAAGTTCATGTAAGATATTTGATACAGTTCGAGAAATTTATTATAACTCTTAGTTAAATATTATTTTTCTCAGCTCAAGTTTTATATGGGTCCGCTACGACGCCTCAAATGTCTACAGACCAGGTTTCGTGACAGAAACCTCAAAGGTTAAAATCCATCCTGACTACGATCACAAAACTGGAGCCAATGACATCGGTCTCATTGACATTGATAGGGATATTGAATTCACAGGTAAGTTAAGACAATCTTTATAATAAATTATGGCGATTTTTATAGATATATTAGTTATTTTGTGGAAATACATAATAAAATTCACAATTTTACGCGTTTTTTACTTACAATTTTTGGGATAAGTAACATTTTGTTTTCTTGAAAAAAAATTTTTTTTTGTAATATAGATATGTGTGATTATTTGTTGGATAATCTATATTAATCTAAAACGGAATACTTTTTGCCGATTGGGTGGAATGTAGCGAAGAAAGATCACATATAAATAAAAATTATTAATAAAACCCATTTGAATTATGGCTCTTGTCCCAACTCTTGTCCTAATTATTTTAGGCTGTTTATTTAGAAATAGTTTTATAACGATACTATGGTTAACTTTCCCCCTCTTATATAATTTTATCCTTTCTCATACAATATAATATTTTATTAATAATAATTACCAATTGGTTTATAATATGAAAAGGCAATTTGAAATGAATACCAACATTTTCTTACCAAAACTTCTTAAATATGATTTATTGAAAAGTGTATAACAAAATTATGATGTTTCCCGAAACAGGATATTAAATTACTTCGTGGTGTACCCAATTACTGGAGGCCTCTTCATATTCCGTTACGATACACAACTTTGCGAATTCTCTTAATTAATCTCGATTTATAATTTGAAGTTCAATTTGTGAGATATTGATCACATGCTTTTTATCGTGTCCTTCATATTCATATTTAATGGATTAAAATGATTTAGTCTTCTTGTTACAATTATCAATATTTTCACTTCATCAAACTTCTTATGACACGCTAGTAAATCATATTCATTAAACATATGGCGATACAACTTAAAGTTCATTTCTTCAGCAATATACAAATATTTATAACAAATATATACAACCAGTATAATGACTATATTATATTATTATTAGCCTTAGACATTATTAGTACAGAATCTGTCACTGCTTGCACGACTAAAAAAACACGTTTTGAATATAAAATGGTTGATTCTTTCTGTGATCCGTTATTCCGTAATTCCGTATACTAAATACATTGTGAAAGAAGGATGTTACGCGTTTCTATCTATGAGCTCTTGGCTGGCATAGAGGCCTTATTGCTGAATTTGAGTAGTTGAATATACTTATCGGTCAGAATAATATTAGTCAAGAGCCATTTAGCTTATAACATCATTGCAGTGTTTGTAATCGAAGATTGTAGATGTCACTACAATACGTAAGGCATGCCAAATATACGTTTTAAGATATATGAAAATGCCCTCGAACAATCGTACATTAGTAAGAAATGGTAACTCGACCACTAGGCCCTATTTTATCCTGAGAGCAATTATCGCGCGGCAATTAAAACGAGCCCAAGAGAAGCTCTTTTAATTACAGACCTCTCAAAACTTCGCACAACTTTACTCCAGTACTTGGTGTACTCTTCAAACCAATTTTCATTTTACAGTTCTTCAGTTTAAAATTTTTACACAATTTCATTTATATTTTGAAACTGTGTGCTTTAAACATTTGTGATAAGTACAATTAAGCTGGTGTAGACTCTTCGGTTGAGTAATGTTTTCTAATTTCAGTTTTCAATTCTATGTATAGTCAGGTCATGTTATTAAAATTAAACATGTTTGGTTTGTTTACACCCGTTTTCTAAATACACAACACACGTCAGCAGGAACTTATATAGATAAAATGATGGTTTCAGACAAGATCCAGCCTATTGATTTGGCAGCCCCTGATGCTGAAGTACCTGGAACTGGCCTGGTTTGCGGCTACGGCGAGACAGAAGAAGGAGGTAAGTAGGAGTAGGCTGTTCTAAAATTGCTTACAAGTGTAATACCCTGAAGTCTTGTAGATTTTCCATGTGCCTCGATCGCAATCCATTGTAAGTTCTCCAACTCTTCCTAAATCCTAACATGTCGTTTTATGTGTAGTTCACAATACAGATTCAGAAATATCTTATTAAAACGGTTTAATATGTTGTTGTATTGTATTTCAATAGTTAATTTGATATTAAATTTAGGTTAAAGATATGATATTTTTGAACATACAGGCCGAAAATTGTTATACAATTTAAACAATGTTATATTTATTTCTTTACGATAATCAGGCATACTTAAAAGAAATAGATATTTCATGATCAAAGGAATGGAAGAAAACTAAGGACAATACCAATATAGACAATTATTATTACTGTTAATAGTTATTTTTGTTATTACACTGGATTATTATTTGTTTGGAATACACTGAGCTACAATTTCAATATTAATGTGTTATTCAGCAATCGTTCATCAAGATACACATACAATCAGTCTGGAATCCAAGCCACCATTTGCGACCTAATCGTCTTGAATGTTCATGCACTAGTAGGCATTTTAACTAATTATTTCTTTTATACATTGCTCATTTTTATTACCATATTGCAGAGGCCGGTGAAGATCTTTACTGCGTGGTTGATACAGTTACCGAAATTGACGGTCTACTAGTGGCACAGAGCTCTGCCAATGCTACCAGGGTTTGTTATTGTTAACTGAATATTTAATAGTTATTAAAAGTACCCATAATAAATGAATATCAAAAATGTTGAAACGAGAAATGTATGATAAAAAAGCGGAAAGATAATATGACATAATATATATATATATTTCTTTATTCTAATATTGGTTTGTTCCAAAAATTTTCATTTGTCTCTGACGTGTGCTACAATTGGGCTACATAAATATTAATTTATTTCTAGATGAGAAACAATTCGTTTCAAACAAATCTATGAAATATGAGTCTACGTAACTATTCCGTCATTATTTATCTATTCCATCAGAATGGTAAAAAATAGGTCTTTATTAAAGAAATTTAGGTACTTATTGGGAATATGTATCCCAGTTTATGTAACTAATTATGTCTGCTCTTTTGTATACATGTGAAATAGAAATCTGGTCATTTCCTTTCAATTTTAACATGAAATATGAAAGAGTAATTTTAATTTATGAAATGATTAATATTCTTGCAGTACGACTTGGGAGGGGCTTTAATATCAGACGGCAAAGTACATGCTATTCTTGTACGCATCGCTGATGAAACCTCAGCAGGAGGTTTGTATGTCTTTAGCTTATCTTAACCAATAAAAAGGACACTTATAAGAAGATACACCTTCCTTGTACTACCTTGTACATACATATATGTGTTTCGTAAATGGAAAATTTCTAAAAAAATTTTGTTTTTCACATATACCGTAGACGCGTGTCTTGATAAACTTGTCTTATATTACTATATAAGACGAGTAGCATATAATACTTTATGTGCATATATAAAATATAAAAGTAAATACGCGTATTACATAATTATAAATGTATGAGTATTTTGAAATGAATCCTTTTATTTTTTTAAGAAAAGGTTGTCTAAAAACACCAAGAGACTAACAAATATAAAAAAGAATAGTTTGTAGCTTAGTGTTCGTTTAAATATTTATTGTAATTAAAAACGTTTCTTTGTTTTCATATCTATTTCTAAAATCAAGATTGTCACAAGTAGCAATAATAATTTGAATATAAGTATGTATCATGTTTTCTCTTTTAGCCTTCCTTTCTACGTCTAAGTACGTAGCCTGGATCGAAGAGGAGACAGCTGAGAAGGTACCTGAACCTGAGGAAGAAAAGATTTCCATTGTGGATGGAGACGACGTTCTCATTGCAGAGCCCATTCTTACGTTTTAAATTCAATTATAAATAAATACATTTATTAAATTAAGTGTCTATACTTACTATGTCTGTAATTACTTCCCGTGAAAACAATATATTTTAAAAGCCTTTATTATTGATTTAATGTTTAAAATGGTGACGGTGGATGATACAATTTTAGTAAGAGCTATATTTCGATATTTATTTCATGCACTAACAAAAATGTTTCATCCATTAAAATCGCCTTATATTTTTTTAAATATAATTATTTTAAAAAACTTCTCCCTTTTGTTTTGTTCGACTATAAGTAAAGACATAATTTTTTTTAATAAAAAGTAGTTTCACAGGTATGTGAACTACATACCTAAATGTGTCCTTGACTCGAAGTTATCGAAAAAAGGCACGCAATGCTCTGTCGTAGGGGTAAGGTAACAAATAGTAAAACAGTAAAGAAACAATAAGAGAGGTTAGACTAATTATACTTTGCATTGAATGAAATCCTAACAGTTCAATATACGCATAAACTTAATAATAATAATTGATAGAAGGCGTCATTAATTTATTTAAATTAATGAAAATCTAAATCTCTCAAATGCATCTACTAGCGTTTTATTAAAACCAGAGCAAAATACAAGGTAATGTTATTATATGTAGCAATCGAACGTGTCAAAAAATTATTCATAACCCTAGTTAAGTTAGCGTAAAGCGTAAACAAAATGTAAATAATCACAACACTAGAAGCCAATTGAGCCCTTTACTACTTACCACTATTTTGTCCATAAGTGTCATTTAGAACACTAAAATAAGTTTTCTCTAATTTTGTGTTTATAATAAGCTCATATATTAAATTATTAATGTCAGTTGTCTCCAAGCTTCAAACAAAGAATTTTATTTAAACATCTCTATACAAAAACTTCACCGAACTTAATTCCCTTAAAACTTTTAAAAAAATCGGACAGACAATTTGATCTTGTATTTAATCCTTTGCTTGATAATCATCTCATTCATTATGGCAAAAAGATGAGAGTGAGTAATTTAAATTTAATATATCTCTATAAATATATATGTCGGAGCAATGATGCTGGTATCGGCTGCCATTTTCATTATTTAATAACTTTAAGATTATATTACTTCAAATCAGTTAATACGAGTGGTTTATTTAGTTTGTCAATGTTGCTAGATCTAAGTTGCGACTATTCAATGATTGATAATAATAATGACTTCACCAATCAGTTTTTGTATTCATAGTAACCAGAATTTATAGCAACAAACTTTTTTCCAAAATTGAAACGTTAATGTACGTATGTACGAATCACCAGAGAGTTTCTGTATGGGGTAGTGGCAACCTTGGAAGGTTCAACCCTACAAAGACTCTGGTTTGTTGTCTTTGTTTTGCTCTGTGCTGGTGCTCCCAAATACCAGCTTCTTTCTTCTTCCTTTTGATAAAAATGGAGTTCATTAATTTTTTTTTGTTTTCCTATAGATTTATAATTGTTCAAAAAGAATTGTGTAGAAAAACAAATCAGTAATAAAAGAAATATCAGAAACTATCTTCTTAATACGATACGGATGACTTGCAAGATATCGTATCATCGTATATAAAATAATCAACGGCTAATTTATAATTAATATTAAAATAAATTTTCAGTTAGTAATTAGTGGATCCTGCAAAATGAAGCTCGTTACAATTATTTTATTTTGCGTCTTAGCCGGAATACAGGTGAGATTTTTGTTAAAATATTTCGTGGGTTACTTTTTTTATTCGTTTGCTATACATATCATTCGTAATTCTACTTTTGAGTTAAGTGCTGAGATAAGCCGATATATGTGGATTTTAATTGGCTAAATCTTAAATACAGTTCAAATAAAATAAAATATTGGTAAATCGTCAAGGTTTTGGTTGTAAGGAAATACAACCACTATTGCTTCACTTATATTTTACACCATATATATTAAAACAAAATTTGATAATAATAAGATCTAATAGTAAACGCTTAGCACCTGTAAACAGAAAAGATACAAGGTGGAATCCGATCGAATCAAAACTAAAACAAAACGCAGCCAACAAACCTTTACTGATAGTGTGTGATATTGTTAAGTGTTTCATATATTACCTTATAAAGGATTGCTTGATATACATGTAGATAGTTTTTGGTAGGCAGATTGTATTGTTATTTTCTTACGTAATACCAAAAAATAAGAGCGCTTTCCATCAATCATTCGAGGTAAAGTAGCAAGTGGGAGGGAGACCTGGCCGCAGACGCACGTCTTTGTTGAAGAATCATCGGCAATTATTTGGGCAAACCTAGTTATAGAAGGGCGTCTGCGTCATCCAAAATAAAAGCGCCAACCTTCGAAAAGATCACATTTAACTAATTACATTATAATTCAATACATATTATTTGTTGGTATTTTAAGTTGTAACTATATTTTTTTTGTTACAGGGCCGTGTTGCATGTAAGTGAATTTCTGAACAAATATCATTTACCAAGTAACACATTCCAAACAATTTACGTCAAGGACGTGTATTGTTCGTTATCTGACAGATAAACATAAGCCTTCATGCATCATCGATTGCAACAAATTTGACAGCAATAAATTATTAGTTTGCTACAAACAATACTAATCAATAGTTTAAAATACGTTGTATTAATATAGATTAATAAAATAAATCAGTGGCGCTACAACCTCTTACGTCTTGGCCTCAGATTTCTGAATCTGTTTCATGATCATTTTAAATCTAGTAGGCAAGTAGGTGATCAGCCTCCAGTGCCTGACACACGTCGTCGAATATTTTTTTTGGGTCTAAGACATGTCGGTTTCCTCAAGATGTTTTCCTTCACCGTTCGAGCAAATGTTAAATGCGCACATAGAAAGTAAGTCCATTGGTACAGCCAGGGATCGAACCAACTACTGCTCTTTAGATTAATAGCTTGTCATTTAAAATAAATCGTTGCAGTTGATAACAGCTGATAGAAACTACAGTTTCTGAGCAATTCAATATAAGTAGAAAAGTCCACGAATTCACTCGCGTTCATTCATCAAGTTTTATAAAAAACAATAAAGGTAACTTTTAGCGGACAACGATGAAGAAACCAGTTTGGAACTACCCTGGTTGGTACACCTTCGTATCACACGCCTGACGCTCAGAGGACATCTGGACTCTTGTGTTGGGGCTATATACAATAACAGATGGATTATTACTGCTGCTTCCTGCTTATCTGAGTAAGTATTGGATTGAGAATGGATTCTTGATGTTTTTTGGTCTATAATCAAGAACATATTTGCTGTATTAACTCGACTATGTACGACTATGTATTTGCATGTTGTTATTATTATTTTATAAGGACGGGCTAACTTAGTTCCGCCTTACAGTCTAATAATATCGTGTTATGTTTAGTTAAACTTATTTTAGGATTTCATTAAGGTTAACATTCATACAACTTTTTTTGCAAATACTGAAATGTTTTATTGTTTGCTATTGTGAAAGAAGAATGAAAGATTTACACATTACGCTTTTGCTCTCTAGTGCCAATATTGCGATACTGCATGTTAAAGCACTTTCTGATATAAACATTTTTTGATGAAGTAACACATGTCTCCTATGAAGATCGATGCCTGGTTATGTATCTTCTCATTCGTATCAAGATTGGAATTTCTTGAACCGACACAAATACTATGTAAAGTGATGCGTAGTTTTTTAAACAGATGGCACCACATGTTATTTGCATTCGTAGAATTAATTAATTAATTGTTAATCGATATTTTATTATATAAATTATCCGATATTTTATTATACATTGTTCTATTCGTAGCGGAGAAGAATCCACTAATAAAAGAGATAACTAACATCGGTCCAGTTGATATTGAGTTATAAGTGATGTTACTTACACGAATTTGTTTTATCTATTTAGATTTGTTATTATTTAATTAAGATGTCATGTGGAACATGGTGTAATGGTTGCAGTTAACATTGTGTAAAACAAAAACCTTGGCTATTAAAAATAATGGCGGAGAATTTATTGCCAGTTCCTTTCGTCCGTTCTACGGCCCTGATTTGAGAACTAACGTTTTAAAATTAGAAGCATTTAATATGTATTCTTTTATTGACATATTTTTTTAAATTTAAATTTAACGATTTTATAAAATTTTATGAAATTCAATCAAATTAGATACGATCATCTCATTAGGATTGAATCGAGCACAGTAAATATTTATTCGCAATATGTGCTATTTTATGTCTTTTGAAATGGATGTTTTTTCGTCTAATAAACGTCACTGTCTTAACTGCTAGAAGTTGGAGATGTTTATATTTATTGTTATAATACTTTTATAATTTGAAATGTAACGGTTCCTATTGTTTATTTTTACAGATTGAACATTGACGGCACTCTAATAGAGTAAGTAACTATAAGATTACTGGAACTTTACGAAGACTATATCTATTTTTTTTTATTTAATCGATATAAAGCAATGTATATCTATAAAAATACAGGAAAATATAACATCAAAAAATTTAACACACATGCACACATACACATCAATTATGTTCATCCAAGATAATTGGTAGAAATCGAATAATTTACTAAACTAATGGCAGATAAAAGATTCCCTCCTCAAATAATATTTTCCTCAGTTCACGTTATATATGGATCCGCTTCGACGCCTCAAATGTCTTCAGACCTGGCTTCGTGACAGAAACCACAAAATTTAAAATCCACCCAGAGTACGACTACAAAACTGGAGCCAATGACATTGGTCTCATTGACATTGACAGGGATATTGAATTCACAGGTAAGTTAAGACACCGAAACACCGGCCTTAGATGCGGAATTATGTCAATAAAAATCTATTTTATTCCAAAATTTTCTTTTTTAAAATATGTGTGATTGTTGTTGGATCATAATTAATCGAAGACAGGATAAAACTGTTTTGCCAATAGGGTAAAATGTTCAGAAGGAGGATCAAATATGAATAATAATAATTAATAAAACCGATGCAAATATTAGGTATTTTTGCGGTATTGCGCAGTTTATTTAGAAATAGAGAATTTTTCCCCTTATGCCTATTTTATGTATATATATAATATTTTAATTATAACCAATTTATATATTTTTTTATTAAAGGGTAAATTAAATAAATACGACGAATAAAATAAAGACGAATATTTTCTTATAATTTTTTTTATATAATTGATTGGAAGTGAATGATAGTCACGGTCAAAATAATTTTATTCATATTGGTAAACAAGTACTCTTATGAACATCAGAAGAGGAGTAAAATTAATTCTAAATTTACATTAACTACCAGTTCGCAATGCAATGGCGTATAACGAGCAAGAAGAACTGGCAATAAACTCTCCGCCACTCTTTTAAATCGCTAAGTTTTGAGGCATACAAATTGTTTGAACTGGAGCAAATCAATTACAAGGATTTCCATATAAGGAGTGGTTTATCTTCTGGAGCCTGGTTGGTCGTACTGGTGAAAGTCACCATTTGTTTTAAAATTGTTTATATGTATTTATACATAATGGTAATACAGTTAAACTTATTCGTAACACTGAAATCTACTACTAACGTCGCATTCCACGGAACCACTGTGATAACTCGGTCCTGCGCAAGCCTATTCTTCTTCTCTGACTGGTTGTAAACATTTTCAGTGTAACGTACACAATTGCTACAGAGCTCAACCTATTCGAAAGAGTCTATGTGTGGGCCCCACGGAAGTTTTCTATCTATTGTTATGCCTAAAAATACAGTCAACAAAGTTTAGTTCACTGTCATTAACTTTTGTAAATCTAATACATTTTGGTTTATTCTCACTAAGCAGCATTATGATGAAAGTTGAAAAGTGTATGGCAAAATTGTGATGTTTCGCGAAATAGGTTATTAATTCGTGGTGTACCCAATAACTGGAGGCCTCTTCATATTCCGTTACGATACACAACTTTGCGAATTCTCTTAATTAATCTCGATTTATAATTTGAAGTTCAATTTGTGAAATATAGATGTTTTTTTCGTGTCGTCCATATGTATTTTTGATAGTTTAAAATGATTTTAGTAAAGTCTTCCTGATTATCAAAACCTTTTTCACTTAATTGAACTCATTATGCTCGTAAGTTATATTCATTATTTATTTTTTATACAAACATGTAGCGATTTAACTGAGAGTTAATTTATTCAACAACATAGAAAATATATGATGCTTACAATATTCTTAACCTACATATAATTCATAATTATAATGTTTATATATTGTTTATATATATTATACATGTCTTCGGTTGAATTATGTTTTTTGGTTTTTAATTTTCTTTATTTTTTCTATGTATAGTCAGTTTATGTAACAGGTTTTGTTATTTTTACTCTGTTATTAAAATAAAACATGTTTTGTTTGTTTACGCGCGAATTACGATATCGACAGCCCGGACTCTCAAAAAAAACCAATAATTATGTAACTATTTATTAATTAAACTTATAATTAAATTACATAGAATAGATCCGTAGTCGATGCAAAACACGAATATAATGCAAATATATTTTATTAAATTAAAATGAATAATATGCGGTAAATGATGAGGCAGCAAAACGATTCCCTGAAGCCCGCACGTTAACCATACACGTGCTGCAACGTTAGCGATCTTCTTTAGGGTACCGTATGTAATTCCTCCATCCCCAGAACAGCAACTATTTGAGCACTTTGAGGGAAAATGTTGCTGGTACTTCACGATCTTCAGAATCAGGAACAGAATGTGTAGGGTTGCTTCTTGGTTCTCTCTCTGGTGTAGAAGGGTTCTTTCGCAGATATCGTCGAAGAGTATAAGCAAGGAAAGTTATAACTATACCAGATACAAGTGCATAGAGGGGCAACGTTGTAAGGTATAGTGAAGAATCAAAGTGGGCGAGTCGTATGGGGTTCTGTAGCATAATTCTATTTTCCAGGTGATCTTCAGCGGCTGTCCCTTGATTTCATTTCATCTTGGTTATCTTAAATATATATATTCCCGCCGTTCACATCAAAGTTCGACTTTTGTGGGCTTCGGGAAGACAATAGTATAGTGTCTATCATCCAGTTGTTCCATAGCTTGCCTTGTAATAGAGACTTCAGTGGGGCTGCATGATTTATCTAAAGATTGATTAATGATAATACTCCGGATACAATCTGCGTGTTCTCGTAGCTGATACTGATTTGTGCTTTCCTCACAGAGAAGGTATTCGCCAATCTTCGGGCATTCGGTTTGCAAGTACATGAAAAATCTCCCATCGGTTGCTATGAAAGGATATAGGTATAAAGGTCTGGTGGAATATATTAGGAACAATGGATAGCTAAAATAAGTCGTAACTATCTTTAGAATATATACCTATAATTTAAAATCCTGGTTTTATAAGATAATAATATTCTCTAAAATCAATATCTAAAATTTTATTATTTCTAGATTATATATTTCTCTTAATTAACTAATGATGTATCCTAAGTTATCTATGCCTATCATACTATAATGCGTGCTCGCTGCACGTATAAATCCTATAAAATATTCTCTTTTATAAAACCTATCTAGTTGAATTTTAAAATAATCCAACTGTTCATTTATTCGTCCTAAATATTATATAAAGGTATGACCAAGTTTAAAGGGCAAAAGCTCATTGTCAAGAGTCTCAAGTTTTATCCCTACTGTCTTCGTCATTGTCATTATCAGTATTAGTCGGTACCTGTAACAATTTGGATGACTTTGGTACTCGTTTCAAGCGAGATTTAGCGACAGGTCCCTTTTTCTTTGAAGTGTAAATGTGTATGGGAAGGTCTGCAAGAACTGTGTCGTGAGTGTATCGTGGTGCTAACTTCTGTCTACTAGCTAAGGGGTTCTTAATAAAAACTTGCTGGTCGGGTACATATTCAGTTTCTGGCTCACGATTTTTATTTCTATTAGTCATTAAATTCGTACGATCAATAGTTGTAGCTTCATTAATCATTTCATATACCGTCTTCATTTGGTCTCTATGATTTATAATATACTGTTGCAAAAGGTGTTCGGCTAAATTAAAATCTAAAGGGTCTCTAGGATCAAAATGACCTCTAATGATATCGTGTGGTCTACATTTGGTGAAACTATGTACTGAACTGTTATAAGCTAAGATTGCATAAGGAATTTGATTTATTGTAGGTTCATCTTTATTTTTCAGATGAAGAATACGAAGGTGTTCTAGTAAAGAAGAATGGAACCTTTCAATAATTCCGTTATCGTTAGGTGAATGAGCTAGTATTCTATGATGATTAATTTTATGTAGTCTAACAAATTCTGCGAAAAGTTGATTAGTGAACTCAGTCCCGTTATCTGTCACAATAGTCAAAGGTAGTCCATGATGAGTGCTGAAATTTAATAGACCTTGGATAATACTAATAGCTGTACCGTCTCGTAAATGATATGCTTGGCCGTATTTTGAGAACGAATCTACAAAGGTAAGGTATTTTTCAGCTTGCACTGTGAATAAATCCATATGAACTATCTCAAAGGGTTTTGTTGCAGGTGGTACTATATTAAACTGTGGTCTAATTGGGTTTCTGTCATATTTAGTCTGTCCGCAAATTGTACATTCGTTTATGTATTTAGAAATTTCTTCCCTCATTTTAGGCCAGTAATAACGACGTGACAAGGCTAAATAACATTCATTAATACCTCTATGGTTAGTTTTACCTTCATGATAGTGTTTAATTATTTCTTGCTGTCGTAAGTACTCCTTAACATCTTCTAACTCGGTTTTTACTAAAACTAGATGCATAGAATTACATTTAAAGTTATTTTGTAAAATCGGAATTATCGAATACATACCTAATGGTGGAGTTATTTTAATAGCAGTTTTTATCTTAGGATTTACGTATTCTTTTACAGCATTAATGACGTCTTGTTCTAATGAAGATTCTGAAACTTGTATATGTGTACGTGTGTGGGTATCAAAAGGCTTAGTTACATGAGGTCTTCTTTTAATATCACCTACTATAGTTAAGCAAACCTGTTTATGGAATTTATTCAGAGGTTCGTCTGTAATGGGATTTCAAGAATAGGATTTTCAGCGGATGTATGTGCTGTTGCAGTAGTTGAACCTGGTGGTTCAGGTCTTATGGACACATCTATACCACATTCTTTAAGAAGTGATTCTATTTCCTCGTTATTAATTTGTACACGGGATAAAGCGTCTGCGTTAGTATTAAACTTTCCTTTTTTATAAATCTCTGTATAGTCATATTCACTCAGTTTCAGTCGCCATCGTGTCAGTCTCGAGTTCGGTTCCTTTAAATTCATAATCCACTGAAGTGGTTTATGGTCTGTTATAATTTTGAACTTCCTACCAAACAAATAAGGTCTAAAATACTTAGTTGCCCATACAATTGCCAAAAGTTCTTTCTCGATCGTACTGTAATTTGATTCACTGTCACTTAATGTTCTAGAAGCATAGCAGATCGGTTTATCAGAGCCTATTGTGCCTTGTGAAAGTACTGCTCCTAAAGCTACATTAGAGGCGTCTGTTGTCAGAATGAATTCTTTATTGAAGTCGGGATATTGTAAAATAGGATCGTTAGTTAATAAAGTTTTGCATTTCTCAAAACATTTTATATATTCGGAATCTAAAGTTATTTTGTTAGTCTTTTTAAGACATTTAGTCATCGGTTTCGTCAAACGTGCAAAATCTGGTATGAACTTTCTATAATAACCTAATAATCCTAAAAATTGTTTAATTTCTTTTGTTGTTTTAGGTAAAGGATAATTTTCTATGGCTTTAATTTTATCAGGATTCGGTTTAATACCTTCATTACTGATTATATGACCAAGGTAAGCTGTTTCAAGTTTCAAAAATTCAGATTTGTCCATCTGGATTTTGAAATTGGACTCTCTCAATCTACTAAATACTTTTTCTAAATTAATTATGTGCTCTTGCAAAGATGTACTGAATACTATAATGTCATCGAGGTATACTAGACATATCTCATTTTGTAAACCTTTAAGGATATTATCCATTACACGCTGAAATGTGGAAGGGGAATTCTTAAGTCCCATCGGCATACGTAGAAATTCAAAATGACCGTGTTCCACGTTAAATGCGGTTTTCGGTATATCTTCAGGATTCATCTCGACTTGATAAAAACCAGATGCAAGGTCAAGGGTGGTAAAATACTGACATCTACCTAACTTGTCTAAAACGTCGGTGATGTTCGGAATTGGGTATTTATCGTCAATAGTCTTTTCGTTTAACTTTCTAAAGTCCACTACAAGTCTCCATTTTTGTCTACCAGAAGCGTCAGCTTTCTTTGGTACTACCCAAATGGGTGAGCTCCAAGCAGAGTCAGATGGTCGTATTATACCTTGTTCGAGCATTTTACTAATTTGTTCTCTAACTTCCTGACGGTGCACAAAAGGGTATCGGTAACTTTTGGTGTAAATAGGGTTTTCATCATGAGTTCTAATGCTATGTTTGATTCTATTAGTGAAAGTTAGTGGCTCGCCTTCAATGTAAAATATGTCAGCGTAGCGCTTACAAAGAGTAACTAAATTAACCCGTTCTTCACTATTCAAATGGTCAGTTCTAAGTCTGTCTAAAACCTGTTTTACTCTGTCTGAGTCCGGTTCAGTATAGGAACTTTCAAAGTTAAATAAGTCAAGTCGTAAAGGTCTGTCAATTGGAATTACAATGTCTTCGTCTGTCATATTCTTAACCTCTACTGTACCAATCTGATCAGTCACATTAGTAATACATTCGTGTACAATGCAATTACCTAATAATTGTTCTGGTATGAATACGTCACCATCGCTATGATGTATCGGTATACTAATTAAACGAGATGTTTTGGCTGGTATTATTTGATCAGTATATCTTTTACATTGATATCGCAATAAAGGAATTTTCGCATTTTCTGTTATTAATATATCATCTCTAAAATCAATTCTACAGTTTTCTAACAAATCCAATCCAATTAAACCATCAAAATAATTATGAAATTTATATATAAATAATTTTATATTTTTAACATCATTAAATTCAGGAAAACTAGGAACTGATATCGAATGTTCATGAATGCTTGTTACTCTAGAGTTAGTTACTTCAAAAGGATCATACATTTTCGGAATATTACTGAAATATTTATCCACTGCTTCAGGGCTTATAAATGATTGGTTTGCGCCTGTATCTATGAGAAGTTTTAAAGGTGGATTATTAATTTTAATATACGGCAATTCTTTCTTTGATTGTAAATTTAATTCTATTCTGGTGCGGATTTCTGATTGCTCTTGTGAAAATCCTGACTCTTCCTACCATTTGGATATTTCGATTGAATATCTTTACTAGCTTTACTAGTACTAGGCCTATTACTATCATAGCGAATATCCTCTATTGGTGGTAATTCTTGTTGTTCATAGTATTGATTGTCATCATAGTCATAATTACCATATTGTCCGTAAAAGTCACTTAAGTCATAATCGGTGTTATAATAATTGTAGTCAACATAGTCATTGCCATACTCATAATCATCATAATCATAAAATTCATTAAAATTAAGTTCTTTAGACTTAAAGTAATTTGATGGAGGCGGATTGCCAAATTTCTGCCAATCATGTCCAGGAATTTTCGGTGGTAAGGGTTTTGTCACGAAATGACTTACCCCACTCATAGGTTTAGGACCAGAATTATTATGTACAGGATTCCTATTAGGTATTCTGAAACCACTATTATAGTTAGGCAACGGTGCTCGGAAAATTTGCTGAGTACGCGTTGGATACATAGGCATGTGCTGACGACTATTAAAATTAGGATTAAAATTAGGTTTTTGCCAGCTAGGCCCAGGTAAAAATTTAGAAGGATTAAAGTTGTTAATAATCGGAGGAAATTTAGGCTGTGTGTGTGTAAATTGCTGGTGTGTGTTCTGTGGTGATGATGATGACAATGGTTTTCTAGGATCTGTTGCTAAATTATTACGCTGTTGCAAATACATTACGTTAAGCTCATCTTGGACAAATTCCAACGCCTTTTCAATCGTTTCAGGTCTCATACATCTTATTCGGGACCCGAGAGGATCTTTTAAGCCTCTTACAAATGCTTGTAATGTTAATTTACGATATAAAACTCTTTTAGCTTCTACAGTTGTGTCTAATGTCTCGTGCAACGATACATAAGACATTATAGTACTGAAAAGATTTTGGCATTTGTCATAGAATTCCTGTGGAGTCTCATTACATTGTGTCGCTAATGCTAAGTCGTTATAAAGAGCTGTCTCGTCCCTTTGGTCAGAAAAATTTAATTAATGTTTTTTATTAATTAATGTATTCCTAATTCCTAACCAATTTTCAGGTATGCCATTGGAATTTATAGTACGAGCGGCTGAACCTGTAATCTTATTTAATATGCCATTTATCACACATAAATTAGATAATTCATATCCTATCTCGTCTTTTACACATTGTATAACAATTTGATCGCATATTCTTATAAACCTAGGAAGTATATGTGGGTTCCCATCGAATTCAGGAACTGGGCGGAGAGCCTTATAAACTGTATCAGGATCCATTTTATACTTTAAACTACTAAAATTTAAATTCAAATTACTGCTTAAACTATGAGGGCAATGCGAGCTCTCAGAAAAAAAATTTAAACCTACTGAAGGGCGATTCGAGCCTTCGCTTAATTGACAATTCGAGTCTTCGCTTAATTGACGATTCAAGTCTTCACTTAATTGACGATTCAAGTCTACTAAACTAACCCTACGAGTTTTATACCTGGAGGAAACAGGACTATTTTTCATAGGGCGGAAAATCGTAACGAGGAGAGAGCAACACGAATGGAAAAATAATTCAATGTACTCACATAACTCGTCGACTTCCCTGGTTTCTTTTGAGTTGCACTGAAGTTTGAGTACGCCCCGGCTGCTTCCTTATGATTTTTGATGCTTCGGTGAACGCTTGATAGCGATAGCTAGAACGACCGCGCGCGGTGTCGAAACTAGACCCGGAAATCTTCTTTATAGCGATCGTCGTAACCCCGAAACTATCCTACCGACTGCGCCAATTACGATATCGACAGCCCGGACTCTCAAAAAAAACCAATAATTATGTAACTATTTATTAATTAAACTTATAATTAAATTACATAGAATAGATCCGTAGTCGATGCAAGACACGAATATAATGCAAATATATTTTATTAAATTAAAATGAATAATATGCGGTAAATGATGAGGCAGCAAAACGATTCCCTGAAGCCCGCACGTTAACCATACACGTGCTGCAACGTTAGCGATCTTCTTTAGGGTACCGTATGTAATTCGCGTTCTCTAAATACACAACACACGTCAGCAGGCACTTATATAGATAAAATGATGGTTTCAGACAAGATCCAGCCTATTGCGGTGGCAGCCCCTGATGCTGAAGTACCTGAAACTGGCATGGTTTGCGGCTACGGCGAGAAAGAAGGAGGAGGTAAGTAGGCTGTTCCAAAACTGCTTACAACTGTAATACCCTGAAGTCTTGTAGATTTTCCATGTGCCTCGATAGCCTGAAATCCATTGTAAGTTCTCCTACTCTTCCTAACGTGTCGTTTAATGTGTACTTCAATAAAACATTACTTTCTAATAGAGATACATAAAGGTATTATTAAAAAGCTTCAAGATGTTGTTATTCTGCATTTTAAATAAGTAAATTTGCTATTCCTTTTGGGTAAGAAATATGATATTATAAAATAGTATATATATATTTAATGATCAAAGGAATAGACATATACTAAGGCCAATACCAATATAGACATTTATTATCACTGTAATATGTACGTTATTTATGTTATTACACTGGATTATTATTTGTTTGGAATACATTGAGCTACAATTTCAATATTAATGTATTATTCAGTAGTCGTTAATCAAGATATAACTCTACACACTTACAAGCAATCCGGAATCCAAGCCACTATTTCCGAGCGAAGCAAGTTCATGAAAAACTAGTAGGCATTTTATTCAATTATTTCTTATATACTTTCTCTTGTTTATTACAATATTGCAGGGCCTGGTGAAGATCTCTTATGCGTGGATGTCACGCTTGCTGAAGAAGACGGTCTTTTAGTGGCACAGAGCATTAACAATGCTTCCAAGGTTCGTTAATGTTAACTGCATATTAAATGAAAGAATGTTTTTAATTCCTTGCTTTAGACTATTTTGATAATCTAAATCTATAAAATTATTTATGATCTTAAAAAGTACCCATGACCTAGGAGCATGCAATTATGGTCAATGTCATGACAGTGGGTGAAGTCAAAGATGTCTGTCTGCCTACCACAAAGAATTAATTAGTCTTAATAATAATACATTTAATACTATTTTAATTAACAATATATATATAATACATATTTCTTAATTCTAATCTTGATCGGTGACGTCCGCATTGGGCCTCTTACAAACATTTTCATTTACCTTGGGCGTGTGCAATTGGACTCCAGCACTGAATATTAATCTATTTCTAGAAAAAAAAATTAGTGGAAGAGGTTAATAAAAATGTTCTCCTAGATATACGGTCACCGCTTTGACTGACAATTGAAGCACAAATCTATGAAATATTTATACTTGCGGTTCGCTTGCTGAGTACGTAACTATACCATAAGAATGGTAAAAAATATGTTTTTATAAAAGAAATTTACATACTATTTGGGAATATGTTTCCGAGTTTATGTTACTAATTATTGATAGACTCTGTACCTACTTGCAGTACGACTTAGGAGCGGCTTTATTGTCAGACGGCAAAGTACATGGCATTCTTGTACGCATCGCTGATGAAAACTCAGCAGGAGGTTTGTATATTGCTTTACCTTTATTTTTTGTTTGTATATAGTAAATCACCAAAATTATCTGAAATCCTTTATATATACATATGCAAACATATATTACATCAATCTATACACAGAAAACAAACGAACAATGATAGCAATGTTATGATAACGTCAAATTCCGTCTCAAAAAACCAACTTAGGAGTTAAGGCACCTCTTTTTCGAATTCTTTGCGATTAAAACAGATTAAACAGTACTTATCTGGAGCTGTATCTATTCGATAGTGGGCTGATCAATTTTAAAGAAAGCATTGTGAAGTGCCTGACTTTATACCTAATCCGATGATTTTTTGTAATTATTTACTCCTCAACAAAAATTGCTGGTATTTTATTGTCATATACCGTAGATATAGTATGTGATGTATGATGAGGTAATCTATTATAATTAAATTAATAAGCGTAATACGAAAATGTTCAGAATTTTGAAAGTTATAAATTTAAAAATTAATAATGTGTTATAAAAGGATTGGATTGGATTTATGCCTTACGAAGCCATATGCCTTGCAATTACGAAGAACATGTCTAAAAATACCAAGAGGCCATAGCTAACAAATCTGAATAAGATTTTTTTAACTTAACGTGTGTGTTTTAATATTCTTTAAATAATTTGAATGTAACTATAACATTTCCTTGTTAACAACTATATCCAAAAAGGTAGATTTTTCTCACAAGTAAGTTTGAATCTTAATAAGATGTTTTCTCTTTTAGCCTTCCTTTCTACGTCTAAGTACGTAGCCTGGATCGAAGAGGAGACAGCTAAGAAGGAACCTGAACCTGAGGAAGAAAAGATTTCCATTGTGGATGGAGACGACGTTCTCATTGCAGAGCCCATTCCAACTGTTTAGTTTCAATTATGATGTTTTATACGAATAAAAATAAGATTCATAATTAATTACCGTCAAAAATTTTTTTTAATATCTTCATTTGTAACAATAACATTGATTAAATATTTTAAATGGAATTGACCTATATTTTGATTTATACTACACTAACAAAATAATTGTTGATATTTGTTAAAACAAAGAAATTGATTTTTAAAACTATAATGGCACAAATGGTCCTATTCTTCTTAAAAATTAAAATTGCATGATTTAATAAAATATATTTGGCCACTGTACCACTAAGAACGATTTGGATGCCGTTAATACGTAGTTTTTAACAATAAATAGTATCTATGCCCTGACTACGACTCGATATATCCTTGACGATGGTCTTTAATAAGGAAAAAAGGCACAACATTGTTCTTTACAATTAGAGAAGTCATTTAAATTAGTAAACGTAATAAGGGAGGTTCGACTGATTATACTTTTCCTTGAAAAAAAAAACAAAATAGTTCAACATATGCACTAACACTTACTTAATTATATAAAGGCGTAATTAATTCAAATTGGCAAAAATCTAAATAATTTCAAATGCATCATAAATAACAGTTAATAAACCACTGCAAAGCGCAAAGTAATCTATATATACATAATGAAAATGGTCTTCGTTTGAGGCTCAATCACGCCTAAACCACTGATCGTATCGACATGAAACTACCACTATTCGATGCGAAATTTTTCCTAGATGGTCTATGGCTATTTATTTTTCGAATTCTAACGTTCCTTCATTTTTTTATTGCTGTTTTACTTTTATGAACATTTATCCCGCTAATTGCAAGCGTTTTCTCTTGATTCTTTTGTTTCCATGGCAACGGAGTTTACTAAACGGATAATGTTCTTTTACATTCAGCTAAGAATTCCAATTTCTATAGTTACTCATCACGAAATCTCGGGAACTATAGGACTTAGAAATGTGAATCTTGGTAGGAATATTACTTTCGTTATGTAAAGGTCAACTAAAAATGGATTTTAAGAAATTCATCCCCCCAAGGGGATTGCGGGGGCCTTAACAATGAACAATTCCCATTTTTAAACTATAGCTCCTATAAATTCCAAATTTGGTAGGAATCTTCTGTAAGAGATGTAGAAATAGTCTATGAACGAATTTTACGGTAGCTCACCCCACAGGGGGTTGCGGGGGTGGTTTAACAATGAAAATTTAATTTTTTAAGCCGTAGCTCCTACAGACTCCAAATTTAGCTAGAGTCGTCTATATGTGATGCAGAAATGATTTAAGAGCGGATTTTACAACAACCCACCGCCGAAAAATATTGCGGTAGTGGGTGTTAACATGTGAAATTTCTATTTCTAAACTGTAACCTCTATAGACCTTAAATTTGGTAGTAATCTTTTATTTGTCATGCAGAAACCATCTCAAATAGGATTTTACGAAATTCTATTTCCAACAGGGATTGCGGGGGTGGATGTGAGAATGTTAAATTTATGTTTCCAAACTGTAACTTCTAGAGACTCCAAATGATTATTTTTTTACTGTTTAAATAGAAAAGGTTAAAGTCAATTGTTTTTTTTTATTTAATTAATTTTATTTGTTTTTATATAATCTAATTAATTTTATGATAAACCGAAAATAAAAATTTCAGAAAAAAAATAAAAATTAACAAAAAAGCAAAAAAAAATTTAATAAAAAAAATATGAATAAAATTTACTTTATTTCCTTTGAAAATTCGACCAGCGAAGCCGGACCGGCTAGTGTCAACATATGTAGCGATCCGACATGTCAAAAAATTAAACCCTTACAAATTTACTAAAGGGTGATTCCATTATCGCGGGTGCAACATTTTGACGCATGTTAAGTTTCATAATAATAAAACCAAAAATATTTTAAATAAACATCTTCTTGTAAGTGCTACGTTTCAACAAGTTCACTTTATATTTCGTAAAAAGAATTTTATTGAAATAATTAATATAGTCAGGAATGAGGTTCAAAGTCCTATCGCGGGTGCAACAAAGTTGGCTGAGCCTTTCTAGATCATTAAACAAAAACACAAAAGTCTGTTAATTGTGAAACTTTTATTATGTTATGCCTTCGTATTTCGTAAGGCGTTAAACTAACCAAGTAAACAAATATATTTTTTTATAGGAAACAAAAATAAACACAGAATTATTCACTTTTAAAGCAATCGCGGGTGCAACATCAAATTGTCGCGGGTGCAACCCGTCTAATTTAAGTGAATACAAACATCAATAAAACTTTTACAGGAATAAAATAAGATATCAATCAATGTTTATTACTAATCAGAACACTTCTTTGTCACTTATATTATTTATTTCTTTTCAAATACGTCTATATTCGCCGAAAATTCTACAAACGTATTTTTTCCGTCAATCTTTTTCTTTGGCGCTTCCAACTTCGCGATAATATCTTAAAATCGTACGTCTGCTTTGTCATTAACAATTTCAGTGAAATGCTTGCCATCAACCGTCGTCAGGAATTGTACTCTAACCTCTCCATCTTCGTCCATATCGCTCTGACACACCCCTACATAGCGGTATTGAGTACTTTTTTTGCCAGACTTACAGAGCAATTACACGAGCACGTAAAAACCAGCGCTAATATCTCTTGGTAAGACATCAGCACAGGCAGAACCAGTTTCAGGGCATGCTTCTGCGAGTATTTTTGAGGGTTGAAGAGGATATTCGTCGTCTGAAAACATCTGAAATGCGCAATTTTGTTTTAAGTGGGACAATAGTTTTACTCTGATCTGATACTGAAGGACAGAGATTTCCTTCTTGTATTTTATTTGTAAGAGGTTCCAAGTCATCGTCATCCCAATCACTTTTTGTTTCAGTAGTGGTTTTCGGAGATTTCAAAACTAGTCTGCATATGAGATGAGACAGTGAAGTTTGCGCCACGGAAATACTATCATTCCCAACTTCAGGTTGGAAGAAATATTTTTATTGAATGCCTGGTATATTTTTCAGTCCTTCTCATTTAGCATCCAACATGGCCATCTTTTCTTTAACTTCTTCTTTTGCTACGAATATAAAGAAGATGTTTTTAGACAGACTGCGTGCCAAATCTGTAAAAAAATACGGAATATAATATAACCACACATTAAATATTTGTCACCAATCATGCACACCATATTATTATTATTTAAAGCATAACAAAAAAATAAAATATGTGATAAATCAGGCAATACGGTTATTTGTCAAAGAGTTGCACCCGCGATCCTAACATCACGATCGCGGGTGCAACCAATTTAAGTTTAAGTAAATTTCAATTCAACTAACATTATACTCCTAAAAACGATTTAAATACGTTTGCCTTTGATTTTTTTTTACTTTTACAAAGTTTGAAAACTATAGGATTTCATTTCTGTGAAAAACACAAACTTTTATATCTTTTGTATCGCGGGTGCAAAAAGCTAACAGTGACTTTTTATATTCAATAATGCTTAAAAAATAACAACAAGTACTTACATTTTTTTGCACATAAGAATAAAACAATATTTTCACTACACATTTAGCCGGTAGAACATAAACTGAAACTGTCGGTAATAGCTCTTTCGTGCCAGTGTTGCCACGTTGTGATTTTGCAGATTCAGCCAATTCTTCGAATGATAATGTTTCCAAGCGCGCCAAAAATTTAAATATGAAGTAAAATAAAAAATAAAAAATGTTTTAATAAATTTATACCTTTTTCTTTGTACCGATATAAAAAAAAGTAACAAATAGCGTGATTTAGAAATTCATGTCAAAAATCGTCTATAGCGGAATCGCCCTAAACTAAATCGAACAGCCACTCTTTGACCTAAAATTCAATCACTTGCTTATATTGGAAGAACTAGAAGACCTTGTAGAAATATTGTCCCTCCGGGTCAATCAATCAATCAATCAAAATATAATTTAATTTATCAAAATTCGATCAGTGACTATAAAAGCAATTTTAAATAAATAAACATGCATACAATTAATTAAATATTTTTTACAACAATATATTATGTACTATGACAAAATTACTTGGTTAAATAAAGACAAAACTTTCACTAATTAAGTGAGATTAAAAAAAAAAAAAAATTATTCGGAGCAATATTGGCTCACACGGATCATTGACACTTTCGTAACATCGGTCTGCGCCGGAGTGGGTCAGCACTTTCAAGTTTATCTCATATAGACTAAGAGCAGTTGCGAAATAAATTAAGTGCTGCAACATGCTTAAAATTTGTGTATCAAAAATATTTTTGTAAAATCTGTAGATTTTTTAGAATGATCTACAGACATTGCAGTCAATAATTGTACTATGTACAGACGATTTTCCTTTTATAGTATCTACTGTAGCTGAAAGCAAACTTCGGATCTACAGGGATGGTTCATGCTGTGCTTGTAGGCTTCATGCTGGAATAAAATGTGTGTTTATTTTACCTGGTAGGTATTCTTAACCGGCTCTTTGAGTTAAGCGAGCTGCCTAAGTTATGTAGTCTTGCCATGCCTTAAACAATACCACAAAACCAATACCAGAACTTTGTCCACATTTAGAAATGTAGGTGTAAATTTTAAATTATTCGTTAAATATTTACTTTATAATTATAAATGCACACCACTAAAATATAATCGAGAGGATGAATTAAGAAATGTCAAATGCTAAGATTCTGTAGTTTCGTCACTCAATGTGGAATGCTGCTATCACGTGTTCCTATAAACGTGTAACAAGTCTTTGGTAACCCTTATAGGCATATCTTTTTTTACGTGTTGCCAACTTTTGAGAGATCCTATTTTTTTTTTCAAACTTCGATTTAAAAAATGGCGGATTAAGATTGACATCCGAATAAATCTTTATGTAACAAGGTCAGATGACTACAAATGAAAGTAGAACGAAGACCTTGAACAAACATATTAAACTATTATATAAATACTTATATAAGCTATAAATGAATTTCGTTACACACTCGTATAGCCCGCAGTAGGTAAGTTAGACATTAGATGCGCTATTTCATTTTGAAGTCTTTTGCCTAAGACCCTGTATGTATTCCCAAATATTAACATGCTACGTGCTCATACTTCTCAATTATTATTGGTAGCAAGATGTGAAGTATAAATATATAATAGACATTTTAAAAGGCTGAGTTGTGAAATAAGTTACAGAGATATCCTAAAAGTTATACAAAGAAGCTAAATGTCAAAAACAAACAACATGTGATAAAAATTGCTAGTACCACAGATGTATTGACTATTGAAACTTACATAATTGTGATCTAATAGCTAGTGGGAACTCGATTTTTGCAAACTCAGTCTATTGCACGTCTATTGATTGTTAATTAGTCGTGGGAACAGTAACATACAATATATTCTGTTGTTACGTGATGAGTAAAGGAAATGCATTGTATGACCCATTTGCCTAATCAACGTTTTATTTTTGTGAGTTTTGTATAACAGCTTCGTATTTAGATATACAAACAACTATGGATAACTTATTTATAGGAAAGCAGAATTCAATTATAAACTATGTGGATAAAAATATTCATATTATAAGCCAATTTTGTGATCCGTGACCCTTTAATTTAATAACATCAAAAGTACTATATATTTATATGACTCTACTTATGCACATGTGTGTGTCACTGTTCGTAATGAAACTCCTAAACAGCTAGACAGATTTTGATGAAAAATTGTGGACATTACAAATTATTTGGTATTTTTTTGTATGTAAGACGTGTGTACAGGACAACGTCTTTCGGGTCAACAAGTTACATATGTTTGTATGGCTGCGGTATTGTAGCGTTTAATGCATGTGCGGCAATGTACTTTTGCTGCAGGGTTCTGGCGCCATTTATATAGGTCTTGTTTTAAAGGTTCAGTATAAAGAATATTTTTAAAGAGTACCTAATGCTTAGTTAAGACTTTGTAAAGATTTAATTTGTATGTATGCTAAAATTTTGCTTAAACACGGAAACGTAACACGTTTTAGATAATTAGTAAAAATACAAATAAAAAAAGAGAAGGGATATCTCTCATTTAGAACAATCCATTATTCATATATTAAACCAGATCCAGCATGCTTTTTGGTGATTTTTTCGTTAAGATTTTAGTTTTAGGCGATAGTCAAATGTATCTAGAGTGATTATTTAATTTAATTTGTATCCCATCCCGCGACAGTATTAAAGGGCCGACAAATCTCAGGTTTCGTTAAGAATTGCGTACGAACTTTCTCTATTACAGCATCGCGCGCACGATCTTTTGTTTGCTCATTTGGCCGCAGCGCGCGCGCAGGTCAAGCCGAATTCATAAACTATAAGCGTAGAAATCTTAAGTTTTCTTATTAGCTCCTAATTATAAACAAACCTAAATGTAAACTATAAACGAGTGTACGAAAAATATGCTAAAATAACGCAATAATGGTGAATTAGAGAGAAATATCAAAATGTTTCGATTAAGAAAAAAATCAACAGTGTCAGTGATTTTAATTTTAGTTTTTCAAAATCTTTTTATCAAAAGTGATATATTATTTTATTTACTATGGTGCATTGTTATACTAAGATTATTGATGCATCTGCTAACATACGATTATGACTATTGGGAAAAGCGAGGAATATTTTCACCCCCGGCATTGCCTTTCGTCGGACATATAGCAACTGTGGCTACTATGAAGGAACAAGGCGGCATGTGTTTTAAGAGGATTTATGATGAACATAAAGAGAAACGATTTTTTGGTGAGTAAAAAAATCTAGTTTTTAACACTTGCTCGGTGAAAGAAAACATCTGCAGAGCCCATGCAGCAAAAATCAACCGCATGTATCAGGAACAGAACGTCAATGTTTTGCCTGATAAAAATAAAAAAAGATCAGTAAAAGATCAGTCTTAATTGTAAGTGCGTTAGAGACAAGTCCTTTCTCTGCCTCCAGAGAACGCAGACATATTACCGGTCGTAAATCTATCGTCCGAATAAACCTATTGGGAACCTAATTATTAATAGGCCATCTTAGTACGAATTAATATTTAAAAGAGACCACTATTCACTTTCTAGGTGTTTATATTGAGAGTTTTATAGTGTATAAGTTATTCAGCAATACATATAATACAGTGGATATCTGTCTTATAATATAAAACAAATGTGTCTTACCTTAACCTTATTTAGAAGGAAATTAATTATTACTTGAAGGCCTAAGTTAAAAACTATGATTATGATGATAACAATTATCAATCGGATGCTATGCAAGGAAGTTGGTATAAATGTAGGCCAGTTTATTACGTAAATGCTAGAATATACATAATATTTTTTATTAGTTTAAATATTCAATTTGTTTTTTTGTATTTTGGAAGAGTCTGATCATAGGAATGTCCAAGTGCAAGGAGCAGCGTCTTAAAATGAAATATTTTAATTTGTTTAATTTATTCACTATTCATTATTAGGTGTTTTACTACTATAATAGTTACTATGTTGCGGGTATGTTGTTGGGATGTTATGAAAATCCAATAATATTGTACAAAAATATATTCATTTTTGATAATCATGCATTCTTGTATTTTATCAGTTTTACGTAAATTTATCTGAATTATCGTTTCAAAAAACAAGGCTTATTTGGTAATACACCATATAAGATCGTGAGTTCGGATCCCGCCGACACAATAATTATTTCTGGAACTAGAGGGTTGATAACTTAAATTAGTGAATGAAAAGAAAATGGGTTATACTAATCGTTCGAGTGTATGTTTGATTTTTATATAATACTAGCGGATCCGACAGACGTTGTCCTGTCTACACGTCTTTAATTTCAAAATTTCAATTTTTAATAAGCCATTTTGATGAAAATTATTATTCAAATGTTATGACAATATCTAACGATCCAGCACATGGTCACACACGATATAACACAATGATAACAAAACTTTTTTTAAATTTCGGGACAGACTAAAATTAAAATTCGAATATTATTTAAAATTTGACACTGCGATGGTAGCGCCGTCTGTCGGATCCAATGTAAAACATTCCAAAATCAACAATAACTAATAAATTGAAAATTAATTAAAAAAACATTGTCCAGCGGACAAAATTGTGAATCTAAACCATTCCCAGATCCCCTTGAACACACACAAAAAATTTCGTCTAAATCGGTCCAGTCGTTTAGGAGGAGTTCAGTCACATACACACGCACACAAGAAATATATATATTAAGATAGCAATTCTTTGATGACAAATAAATTCGTTATACGTTAGTTAAACGTTGCATTTGCATTGCATAAAGATTGGTATATACCTTGCCGGTACTTATAAAGATTTCCATATTTAACATTTATGAAATGCATGACATTTAACAGGTACCCACCAGTTCTACCAAAGAACTTTAGTTGTCTGTGACCCAGATATAATCAAACGTATGTGTTGCAACGATTTCTACCACTTCACGGATAGAGGGTTCTTTTTCAACAAGTATACGGACCCTTTGGCTGAATCCGTACTTTTTTTGCGAGGAAGCGAATGGAAAAGGTTACGAGCAAAGATATCACCCATTTTCTCGTAAGTATTTGTTGTAATAGATAGGCTTTATAGGATAAACCTTGTCTGAATGATGTGGCCTTTGAAGATTCTTAAACTAGATCATAGTCACAGTATCCTTGATAGTATAACTGTTTTTTTATTTTTGTTTCATTATTTAATTAATGTTTCAGACCAAATAAACTTCGAGGAATGTTTCCTATTTTAGAGAACACGGCTAATGAATTCGTTGAGCGAGTAAGAAAACTGACTAAACAAGATAACATTGAACATAATGAAAATCAAAACACAAATTCAAGTAATAAAACTAAAGAAGTAATCGATGGTAACAATAACTCAACTATTGAGGATTTAATAAATTTAAATGGCGATATAAAAGGAATAGAACAGAAGAAGACAACAAAGAGTTCACGTTCGAGTGAGGATAATAAAATAATTAATACCAAAAAAAACCGTATAAAAGTGGATGCAGAGAAATTAGTAGGAGGATACACGGCCGATGCGATCGTACCGTGTGCGTTCGGTCTTAAAAGCAATGTCATGTATAATTCAAAGGATCCATTCGCAGTAGCCTTGCACGCCTTTTATGAAATGAGCTGGTTTAATATTTTTGAAAAGTAAGTAATTAAAATTCGTTAATGTTCCCTGCCTCACAGTTTATTATAGATTGCACTCCGGAGAATGCTCCATGGAACTGTGTCGACGTGTATCTCGCTCGTATATAATTACTCCCTCATGTAAATAAACATATTTAAAATGACTTTTCGCCGTTATTGCCGTTCAAAGGCATTTTCTTTTGCGTACTAGCGAACAGTAGTCTATCGACTCCCAGTTGGGGTCTTCCCTGAGAGATACGACCTCCAACTATTCAAAATTCGAGTGGTCCCTCAAAGGCCAGCAACTCACCCACGAAAAATGTGTGTCAATGGGCTGCGATGACTGCGCTTTTAGGGCGTCCCGCAGGCTCACTTGCCCCCCTATTATATATGTATATAAAAAAAACAGCAGAAGAAGGAAACTGCTCTATCTTCTGTAGACATGTTATACTGTGTAAGGTGGAGGATGTCTGGAGGGCGGTTCTACTGGAAGAACTGTCCTCCATTTTTTTACATTATAAGGAATTTCTTAAATTGTATCATTAATACATAGAAATACCATTCGTTATAAGATATCGATACAGTTTATGAAATATAAAATCTTAATCTCATAGTTAATTCAATGATTTCAGAACAATGCGTCAATTTTGGCCAGCGTTTGTGTTATTTTTCAAAATTCGCATAATCCCAAAGAAGACCCACGACTTCTTCTACAACATTGTGACTAAGGTGTTGAGGGACAGGTCTAGTGGGGTACAGGAGAAGAGAGGAGATTTCATCGACATGATGATGGCACTTCAGAGTGATGAAAAGTGCGATGATGAAAATGATTATAAAATAAGTAAGTATTGTTAAAAGTAAAAACATACTATCAGACACATAACTTTCTTTACTGTTTACGTGAGTACTAATAATAATTATTTTAATTAATAGATACAAACGCGAACTTATATTATAATTTATTTTTCTCTTTAATTGCTAAAATGTTGGTAAATAAATTAACTGGCGTTTCCTTTAAATAGTTTTGTTCAAAAGTTACAATTGTAATATTACGTACAAAACCTTAATTTATTTTTGAGAGATTTTTAAATAGGTGTTAAAATATTTAGAGATCGGTGGTATGTAGTTAAAAAAGTTATATTATGTCAAGTAATAGCGAAGTTCTCAGTAATATAAGAACAATGTTTCACTAATGATCTTGTTATATTAACGTTAGTATCAAGGTTTACATCTTTTGATGCGTTATCCTCATGTTCCTCTAGTCGTCTTTCAGATGTTCACACAGGGTAGTTAAATCGGCACAATAACTTTACAGAGAGAACATATTGCTTGTCATGTGTAAAATAAAAAAATAGTAAGTAATCATTTAAAAAACAAATATACTCATACTAGTATCTAAAGACATTCAAAGTTTGTTGATTTATATATTTTGTATATTAAATGAATTTAACCTGATAATGAATATGTAGAATCACTCAGTTACCCAATTAAAAACGAATATTTCTATTTAAATGTATAAATCTGTCCCAAGCTTCACATGTTTGACGGGCTGATCAAATACAACTTAACAACTGTAGAGTTTTACAAACGAATGCAATTGGATTTGCTTAAAATAGGGGGTTTTTATATGTACTATTAACAAAACTATACAAAATAAAAATGAATCGCAAAATATGTTTCCAAGTGCAAGACTCAAAGATGTCTGGACCAATTTATGTATAAACAACTATACCTTAAAGTCTGAGGAAACTTTTTATTCCGGAAATGGGGAACAGTTTCTACGGGACAGCAAAGCATAATGCATATTATGTTGGTATGTCGCTAGTAAAATGGTAGGCGAAGAAAAAAAAGTCATAATAAGGCTAGTAAATAAATAAAATACTATTTTTATTATATTTATAAATATATAGGATTACTATTAACGTTAAAAAAATAATTGCGAGATAGCTGGCTTTGCTTAATCTGTGGTAAAACCGAGCTATTCATTCAAATCTTGCTAATTCTGAGACTTACACGTCGGGCCTTGTAAGACAGGATTACTAATTGTGAAGAAGGTTTAATATAGCTTATACACACAAAATTAGTTATACTATGCGTTTTTAAGGCACTTTTTGTTTCGCCAGGATGTGACCTCTGACCATTGAAGTACATATTTACAAACCAATCCGACATAGGATTTTAAGAAAAGAGTACCGATTATTAAAACGCCGGCAACACACTTGCGAGTGGCAGTGGCGGCTGCGGCCGGCGCTGTTCCTTAGCATCAGTGACCAACGTCTATGCTAGTTCGCTGTAGTTATTTCATATCGCTGATATCGCAACCTTAGACTGAGGTGTACCAAAACTTTTCTTGTGATCGGAATCGCTATTTAAAGACACAGAGTAAGGGCTTAGGTGTGCTTTGTTTCCGCTTGCTCAAAAAGAAACACAATTCCGTTGAACGCAACAAAACATTTGTATAACAATTTGCGTAGGCGCTTTTTACCAATATTTTTTAGTTCTAAATAAAATATGTATATATATTATTTTGTTTATTTATTCACACTTCGTTACATTACAATATAAAAAAAATACATAATTAAATGAAAAGGAGGGCAACTTTCAGCCTTATCGCTTTCGAGCGATTTCTTCCAGGCACCACTATTAATATTAAATCATACTAATTGTTTATGTCTTAGTTTAACTGCAGTTTGCTCTATTGTTACTTTATCTAGATTGCAGTAAAGGTTAAATGATTTTGCTGGTCCATGTAGACTAAAAGTATAATAAGCAATACAATAGATGTCGATGTTAGATACATACAAACTGTACATAGTTATCTGTAATAAGATTGTCATTAGACATTTTTCCGCTTTGTCTTTATTTAGAAAAGATTCACTTAATAAAAAGGCAAAGTCTAAAAAAAACATTATTTTACAGCTGACATGATTATATCGGCCAACGCGTTCATAATTTTCCTCGGAGGTTTCGAGACAACCTCTTCCACTCTTGCTTTTCTCTTTCTTGAGCTCGCAGCGCACCCAGAAGTTCAAGAGAAGATGCGAAAAGAGATAAGAGAAGTTGTGGAGAGAAATGGGGGACTCACGTATGAGGCATTGCAAGATTTGACTTACATGGAGATGGTCATTCAAGGTAAAATAATTTAATTATTATTTAACAAAGTTTAAGTAAGTCTGAAATATTCAGATAAATATTATGTTTACCTAGGAAAACAAATCTGCTTTGACAATGACAACAACTGTTTAAAAATTGAAAGGCGAATTGAGAAGTATCATGCTTAACAGTATTGCTTCTTACATCTTTCTTTCTTGCTAAAGAAAAGAAGGAAAATATCAAGAAGTAACTATCACGTCTTAAATTCAAAAATCAATGACATGTCCACATCCGACAGAAGGGTCGGATGCAATCTAATCCAGGACTTATTTATTGTTTTGTGTCAATTAAAAAATACTTAGGTATATATAATATTTTGTTGCATAAAATGTTCATAAATTATTAAATATGATTTAATAATGTATAAATGAATCGCATTCCATAATGAATATTAAAAGTTTAAACAAATTTTCAGAGACATTACGGTTGTACCCGCCATTTCCGACTATTCAGCGGATGTGTACCAAAGACTACACAATTCCAGAGACAAGCGCAGTTGTGGAACAGGGAACCATAGTCTTATTTCCCACACTTGGCGTACAGAGAGATGAGCAGGTATTGTTAGCTTTGATTTAACTTAATAAATTATTTTTAATTATAATAATGACTATAAAATCACTATAAATAACCATCATTGAATTGATCTGGTAATATTGGCATATCAAATAAAATTATTGATGTTCTGAGCTGATTTAACGTTGACATTGTAAGTTTATAAACCCTGCGACATAAAAAGACAGTGGCAGATGACAGTAACGACATTGCAATGATAATATGGTATCACGTTATTTGTGGTCGCACTCCTCTGAGACGGCTTGACCGATATTTATTTGGCTAGTATAATAATAGGTCCTGTTAAGATTTTTGATTGTTTAAGAAGGAAGCTCATAGCTACTATTTTAGATTATTTTGTCAATTACTTGTATACTTTTAAAGATTTAATGACATGGGGAATATCGAAATAAAAAAGTGTTATTAAGTTAAAAACTGGCTTAATAATTTCAAAACTATTACAATTAACTTAAACGGAAATAAGATCAAGATATTATATACGTAGGGAAAAAATCTTTGCAAATATGACATATTTTTATTATTTTAAATTAAATTAATTAAAGGTATTACTCAAATTCTCAACGATATCTATATAAGTTTCGATAAACCTAATTTTTATTTCTAATAATAATATATTCACCGATTTCAGTATTTTGAAAATGCATCTCAATTCATCCCGGAACGATGGTCGGAAGGAAAGTCTGCTCCTCGACCTGGTGTCTACATGCCCTTTGGGGATGGACCTAGATATTGTATTGGTAAGTTCCTTAAAGCTGGAAATAAAGAACAAGATGTTTACATATGAAAGACATCTTGTAGTAGCAGTAGATACAGTCCAAGTGCTTGATTTTGAAATACAGAAATCTTAGTTCTAAGTTGTGACTCATGAGTCATGCGTTAATTATATTAATTATAAATCACTCCAATCTTTTTAATATTGAACCTTTTAATTATGTAAACGTACGTTAAATTTTAATAGCATGTGAACTTTAGATAGAGATAGATATAAGAAACAAGAATATTGTATTACAATTTATATATAACTAGCAAACTCGGCCAAGCGTTGCTGTGGCTAAGGTTTTTTGTTATATTACATAGTAGTAAACTATTTAAGGGAAACGGTAAGAGAACTTATGTGAAAGGTAGATAGCCTATGTGAAACGTTGGTACTTTACAAATAAGAATTGTATCAAATAATAAACAAATATTTGCAATAAAATAATATGGTATAAATTGACATGTAAGCTATCATATCTATTAAGTTAGATCAAACTGCACACGGTGTGCAAATTTGATTGATTGTTCGGTTGTTTAGGAGTCCATAGCGGACAAACAACGTCACACGTAATTTATATATATTAAGAATACATATATGTATTTATATATCCATGTTGTGCATGGGTATTTATTTTTGGTGCCATGTGTGCAACGATGGCTAACATTTGGTTTACGCTTCTAATTATATACTGTAACTAAACATTGTTTAGTTACATCTACATAAGATGTATCTAAACTAATGTAGGGTAACGTAACTAGTTAAATTTAAGGTTAAACTAACAAAATATGTTTCGTAGTACATTTCTAGTATTTAATTAGTTTTTTAATGTTAAAAATACAATATATCATAACCTAGATTTTGTATATGCAATTTGCAAGACCACCGCGGTAAGAATGTGTTTGTTGATATTGCAAATATCCTAAATACAAATGAATTTGCACTTTAAAATAAGGCATGAAGGTTAAAATTAAAATGTATCTATCATATGGCCAGTGTTCGGGTTAAATTACTGCAGACGCGTTGAAATGGGTGTCAATTTTGCGTAAACAACTTGAAAGTGATATTATACAATCATTATCACTGAAGGGATTTTAAATCAGCTTTAGGCCCAATTATCCCTATTTGATCATACCTCAGACACATTCCCTGTGGACACTTGCCTACGCAGCTTTAATAATTCCAATAGTTAGTTTACACATATAACGGAATTATTTCGCAGTTGACGTCATAAGGCAATGCTATACTCAGATTTTTGATTCCGTAGAATTCTGACAGCTATCATTTTTTGACCTGTCAGAGATGGAAAACCTTTTTGGCCGGGCAGATTTTTAAATTTTAAATTAATATACAAGTTGAACAGAGTCTATTAATACATTTTATTTTTTACATTATATATTATTTTATCTTGGATCATCTCACTATGTCATTAAGTGCGGTGCTCCACATTAAAATTGGATTTACGGCGATTGATAATTACGTCCATTTTTATGAGACACATTAAAAAAACGCACAAGTAAAGATAACATTTTTTCAATGTTTACTAAGCCTGGAATTATTAGGCAGTCAAGCCAGTTAAAGAATAAAATAAAGCAATTGAAGTTTTTTGGATATATAGTTCGTGATATTGAAATGTTTGTTATTTTTGTATAAGGTCTTTTAAGTAAGTCAATATTTTGATTTACTGATGAACTTTAGAACTGGACTTTAGTAGCAACACTTATGTAATGTCAGAATTCTACAGATAAAAAACAGAGTACCGAGTATAGTCAATAATAATTTATAAAAAAGTAAATTTAATTCAGTTTCCAATTTAAAGTTTGCGCTCTGTTTCTTCAAACTTACTTCCACACTATTCAAAACAAGAGTTTATATATGAATTTAGATTAGATCGTAACAGTATTGTGTATCAACGTTTCAGATATTTACCCTTTTACATTGAAAATAAACATTAAAAAACCAACACCAAAGATATCCCAATGTTAAATCAAAAATTAAACGGTTTACATCATTATATATGTTTATTTATTTTCAGGTAAAAGATTTGCAATAATTCAAATGAAGTGTTGCCTAGCGAGATTGCTGCCCCAAATTCTTATTAAACCAGTTGGGGATCACATCCGCACCCAGCCGTTTATTGCTGATCCCTTATGCCCCATGACCCTACACCCCGCAGACTCGAGGGTCATTATTACAAGCTTATGACAGTATTATGTAAATTTTGTACAGATACCGGCAAACTTGTTGAGCATTAAACAAAGGAGTGGGGGAAAGTTTGCGCATCGTATTGTCATCTGATTTACCAATCATGATATGACACGTCACTCTCCCGCCCCCCTACCCTCCCAGTGACACCTAAAAATCGCTTCTGCGCAGGCAAGGACATTTGTTCAAGATGTTTGCTGGTATCATTAACATATGTTAATTGTAAAATATTGTGAATCAAATTTAGGTTTACATTTTTTCGATGAAGTTTGAAATTGATAGCTACGTTTTATAGCTCAGTATTTTAAATCCTTAGGGCCTGTTTCACAATGTATGGATAAAGTGCCAAATAGCTATGCAACACATAAATTATTCGAAAGATAAAAGTTCCGAATAAGATACTTGGCATTTCATGACAAATAGCGCTATCTGACAGTCGAAAACGCAAAAATACTGTTTATCCTACAAATAAGTAACAAATAGCTTATTTGGAACTTATCCGGACATTGTGAAACAGGCCCTAAGTCTAATATATCTGTTGAGTGACAGCCATTTCTCTAATTGACATAAATTTTCGACACTACATTTTTCTTTGAGATTAGTTTAATTGACGACATAGATTTTTTTACTGTGTATTAAGGGAAATGTGCAAAGTGAAGAAAATAATATATTAGGTACGTTAAAAATTTCGACGAGTCTGTCGTCGTTTTAAGTATTTTTAAGAGTAATTTTATGAGTAATATAAGTACTGCGTTTTAGTTTGATGGTTACCAAATAAATATTTTTATAGAAATATTTGTTTCATCATTTACATACCTGTATACGATAAGATAGATTTCTTTATATCAGCATTTCAATTCTGTCACGGCATCCCTATTGATGACTGAGACACCGTGGTTAAAGCACGGTATAGCTATGTACAGTATAGCTTTAGGAAATTAGGTTTTGACTGAGGAAGACATCCAATAAAGATATTTTGGGAATTCCTCACATAAGCTACGGATTGTTGATATTTTGATAATGGAATGTTGAATGAAATTGCATAAAGTTGTAAAATTAATCCGGAATTACATTACGCAATTAGTGGCATGCATATGAAATCAATTTCACAAAAGTAGTTTCGATATAAGCGAAAGTAATTTCGGAACATAAGTGAAATCCACAGTATCGCTGTAACCATGGTCACATCAGCATCAAAGCTATATTGCTAAAAAGATCCTTATAGATTCACTTAAAAAAAGACTATTAAGACAAAAAGATTTTGGTGGTTGAGTAACATTGGTGGTGCAATGAAGTTAGTCTCTGAATTAGCAGATGAAAATCCTGAGAGCTATAAAAACTATTTTCGAATAAGTAAGAAAGACACTCTGTCTTATAAAATACAAGAATTTTCGGGTAGTGTTACTAAAAAAACTTAAACTTCTAAATTATGCTGTTAAGTAACATACATGCAAATACGATACAAATTCATGGTGGCATCAAAATACATTCTTCCATACAGCACAGGCACTTTAGACTCCAGTTTCACGTTGCAACTCCATCATGAAATTTTTACAGAAGTCGTCAACCTCATCGTTGATTTCATACAATTAGTTTTTTTATATTATAGTTATAATTGGCTTGTAGCACTGAGGTCATTCGAGCCCGGTTGTGCACCAATAGACCTTTCTTGCTATGTGTGCTCTTAGAGTGAAGTAAAACAAGGAGGCCTTAGATCCAAAAAGTCGTCGGCTTTTTGTCAATGTAAAGAAATTAATACTAAGTTACAACAAAACCTTAAAATGTAATAACTAAAATATATTATTAAAAGGAGTCCCTTTAGGCAAGGTTCCGAAGATACTGGCAGCGTTCCCCTTTGAATAGCTAGACTAATTCTTTGTCCGAGTTAGTTTCCAGCTCTTCGGTCTCCAATGATGTCGACTAACCTTTTTGTTTTCCCTAAAAAGCCTTATAGTGTTAGGTCTATGGGTCTTGACACCGAATGGGACAAAATCATCTTCGGAGCCTAGGCTGGAGCCTGGCCGCATCACAAGCCGCACCAGGTCTGTTAAAGGTTTCATGAAGATGGGAAGGGGCCAGTGTGTCTAAACAGGTGGCATTCCATACCAGCAACCCGGCCATCTTCCATTGAATTAAACTCATATTTCCGGTCTCTTGCCATCGTCTCTTGCAATTCCACTCGGCTCAAGTAGACTTGTATGCAAATAATGACAAAAGGTATAGAAGGATGTACATGTATGATTATAAATAACTACAATCCAAATGTGCAATAGCCCTGTTTATAGTGCTGACTGAAAGTATGAAGTGTATTTATGTTAGTAAGATTATAAAACACAATAGGGTCACTTATTCATATTTCTAATTTCATATCATCAAGTTCCTTGTTGAGGAGAACGTGTTTGGTTCAACGTTCATTCGTGGAATTCGATTCGTGTAAGTAGGCTTCTACGAAATATCGCTTTATTTAAAATAGCCTTAGAACTAATAATTACATAATTTGAATGTTGAATTAACCTTTAAAATTCTTTTGTATATATTTGTTAAAGTGTTACAAATTACAATTAACTTAAGTAATTTAATTACTTTTAAAAATGTATTTATTACCTAAGACTAGTAGTTTAGCAGTGTTTGGAATGGCCTTAATTTAAAAAAAATGTTTCTACTGCTGGGACCGTATCCTCGCTACTATTATGTCAGGGGGTTAGAAAGGACCTTGAAGTGAATACTTTATAGTATAGTAGTGAAGTATATCTTATATATAAAATTCTTGTGTCACGGGGTTAGTAACCGAACTCCTCCGAAACGGCTCGACCAATTTTCATGAAATTTTGTGTGCGTATTGGGTAGGTCTGAGAATCAAACAACATCTCCCTAAATGTTAAGGGTAGTCCACCCCTAATTTTTTTTATTTATTTTTAGACAAATTTTTTTTCGTTTTTATTTTTTTTACGATACACCATACAAAAATACATGCAACCCTAAATTTTCACCCCTCTACAATCATCCCTTATGTTCTTTTTGTTAACTATAAACTTTAATTTTTTGGCACAAAAACATGGCAAAACAACGTTTGCCGGGTCAGCTAGTAATATATATATTTATTTTTGTTAACAAAATTATATGTATCAGCCACAATTGGCAGAAATTGGCAAAGATTTTGAAGAGTGATTTGCCACTAGAGAGGTGGAGTCCCTTTATGACTAAAATAAAACGTATACAATTAAGACAATGGACTGTGCCCTACTGTTTATCAATTTCTTATGTAAAAAATATAGAAATAATACACAAATATTCATTAATTCAATAGGCGAGTCCACACAGAGCGAGAGCGCGCGGGAGCCTGTGCCTCCAGGGCGCGCGCGGCAAACGATTGAGGCGTCTTTGAGCAATTCAAAAATGCGCGCCCGCTTGCCTCGGACGAGACACGTCCACACTAACCCTTCCCGCACCACTACCACCACTAACACCGCACTAACCCGCTTCGCGCAGCAAATTCCCCGCAAGGCTGCTCGCACTGTGTGGACCCGCCTATAACCTTTTATTTCGAGTGGGATTGGGGATTGTTTTTGATGATTCATATGAGTCTCGAGTAGAAAAATAATGTGATGGGGTAGAAGTTTTTACTTGAAAAAACTCAAAAATGTGGCTGTGGCTGTAATTCAGGAAGGCGTCGTCTATTCAGTCAGCTAGCAAATTAGAGTACCAAAATCAGGTGTAAGTCTTCGTCTTTTATACCATGAAAAAGTCGTAAGCCCGCCCATAGGTATAACGGGCAGGGTTCTCGAACAAACAAAGGTGACATTCAATTTTTTTAATTTTGGCCAAAACATACACCAAATTGTAAAAGGTTCTTTACAGAAAAATTGCGAATACAGAAACCTATAGGAAATTTTATTTAATGTAGAACGCTCCATCTGCTTGTCTAGAGACACTAACGGCTTTGTCAGTGCCGTCGATCGAGATGGGACAAAATATGGTTTCAACAAAAGTTATATAAAACCTTAAAAAATTGATAGTGTAAAAAATTCTTAATGACCGAAAATAGATTTGCGTTCATAAATCGGTTCGTGCAACAATCTGTTTACATTTTTTACCGGACGAGTATGAATGAATGAATTAGAGTAGCGCCGCGCAGCAACTAGTCAAGTATATGTCCTAGTACCCCAGATATTATACGTATATCTGATGTTATATGTCAAACATATAGCAGTAAACTTAAAATTATCTTAAAAGTATTTATTCGCGAGGTTGCAGACTAAAACTCTTTGATAAAATGCAGGTTCCTTGTAGTTGTTCAAAAAAATTAAAAATTCTTTTGAAAGGACTATCTAAGCCGATGTCAGTGAAAACTGGGACTTTCATTCACGTCACAAACACACCGAGTTATCGTAATTACCATCTGCGGTATGAAAAGCCCTCTGAGCCGCTTGCCACCATTGTAAAGTGTTGTAGATACGGGTTGCGGAATGTTAATCATTTAGCGGGAATTTTTAAAACGGTTATACAGATGACGTTCTCGTTTTGACAATTAATATAATTTTTTTTCTTCTTTTTTTTTCTTCAATTTATCCCTAATGGGAAAGGCAAAGGACTTAATAGAATGTGAATTTAGTGACATGTCACAAATTTTGTTTTTTCATTAATAATTACGGTGTTGCAATTTAACCGATAATTGTAATTAATAACAAAATTTCTTAGTTAAAATCAGAGAACGTAAGACGATTTTAACGAGTTAAGCAAAAGTTAATAAACATATTGTCTGAGAAAATTAATAGGCATAAAGTGAATTTTACGTATTAATTTACACGATTGTACGTAGACAGACTACGTCAAACAATTAAATTTATTTAATTAACTGAAATAAACATTAGAAAGTAAATTTCCTAAGGTGCCCTTTTTGAAACAGCTTTTATCGCTATGGTCAAAATATTTTAAAGGACCAACTGGCTAAAAAGTTCGTTCGAATTATCGTCGTTAGAAAATAACGATTCCGATACTAAAATTATTTATGGTGACATGATACATATCACAATTAGAGCTAAGATTGTGTGTTGCTTTAATTCTACTATAGAATGACGAACCATTTATATTTGTATAAGTGTTTCCAAGCATACAAACATGATTGTACATGTCATATAATTATAAAATTATATGACATGTACGATAAAATGTAAAAATGTAAATGTAAAAGACTGTACGGGTGGCAGATAGTCCGCTCTAGATGCTTCGTTGCTGACCACGACGCTCAGATATGAGCTGCCGATTAAAGAAAGAGAGAGGGTACGGGTGGCAAATTTCTATTATACGCAAATTGTACTGTAATGTATAGTAAACCTAGCAATTCTCAAACTTACAAAAAGTCGTGGATATTATAATTTGAACTTATACGATGACATTACGGTCCTGGAAATCGTACTAGCAGCAGTTGCCTCACAAATTCTGACAAAATGAGTTTCTTTGAGAATATAGTCATTTTGGGCTTAATGTAGCGAAAGGTATATAGTTACATATCCAGAACGCATACTACAGCATTATGGCATAAGCATAATACAACATTATGGCATAAGCATAATACAAATAGTACGACGAATGCTTAGTTTTATTATTTTATCATGTAAGGGGTTGAGAATGTGATGTTAAGTTTAGTCTAACATCGACCACCGTTTAAATAGGAGTCTTATATCAACTACCGTTTAAAATAACCCATGGATTTTTAATTCACTAATAAATTTCTTTTATATAAAAAAACTTTTAAATACCGTCGCGATTCGACTATGTTGTTGGGTGTGTTCCTTGTTTGTTGTATTTAATAACATAATCATAATAAGTAATTAGTTTAATTTTACATTGATTATACTGTTGTTTACATAAAATTTGTTTGCACATCTAATTAGTCAATAAGTTAGTGGTAAATTTTTGCAATACTTAAAAAGAAATTCAGGCATACAGTCAGTGTAATATATTAATTTGCTTCAATTCAAAGAGGAGAAGAAGATTAATTATATCTTAGATCGTGTTGAAAAATTGAAGTCAGTGAATATGTGTGCGAAAAAGCGGGTGCGTTTATCATCTTATAGTAGGTACATAAGTAAAAAAGTTTAATTGAGTAGTAACTCGTATACGTTCCCAGCAAGTTAGTTGGCAACTATCGATACATGCGAAAAGTCTTCGTCACATAATAAATCACGTGCGAACTTACCACAACGATATGTGCCATTTTTAGAGTTGTGAAGTTTTTGTAATTTTTGTCCACTACTTAATTACTACCTTTAATAGGAGTTATGACATCAAGTCCCTATTATTTAAATACACTTTAATCCCTGTTTCTCTGTGGCATCTATTCTATTTTTTTTGAATGCATTAATCTTACTGAATTTCGACACTGGTGTAGTTTCAATCTCATTCTTTCTTGTGTCTACAGAGAAACGGAGAACGGTAGCAGCTAGCAACCAAACATCGGCGTTAAGGAAAATACAAACTAAAATAAATAAAACCGATAAATAAATAGAACCGGATGGTTCCCATGGGGATTTTGACCACAACCCCTCAATAAAAATTGAGTGAGGGCTTTGCCCGTGGCCACACAATCAGTTATCGTAGTTCAACCAAAAAAAAAACCTATAATGTATATATTGATTCTGATATAAGGCTATACATAAATAATACTTTTCTTGTTTTCAATCTAACCAATCTGAAGTTGTCAAACTATTTTCGCCGAAATTTGCGCCGCCGCACTGCAGTTATTTGTTTATCAATCGGTGATTACAATGATGAATAAGTCCCTTCTGATCTACCTATAAACGTTGATAATAATAAATTATATAGAGACTAGATTATCTTATAAAATAATCTGACAAATTTTAATACGTTGATTATGCAATAATTAATCCACAATCTCAGATTAAAAATCCAAATAATAAAGCCCTACGAAGAAAATCCATTTTTGGGGACGGATAGAATGCAAACTCTCCGTTCCATACACTCATATTTGATAATCAATATAAAACAAATATAGTAAATAAAATCGTATAAATAATATTAAAATACACATATCTATGTTTAAAACATATCAAATAGCTTTTAAATTATTTAAAATCGGATGTAGGTTAAATCGTCAGATAGGATATTGGCACAGCTGAACTGTCATTTTCATACAAAGGTCTATCCACATACAGCGATTCGACCTACTATGGATAGCTTGTATCGACAAATAGCTATAATAATCCGTAGATTGGTTATTGGCACAATCTATATTTGGATTAACATGTCTGTCTCAGATGGTCAAAAATGGATTGAGAGAGGTTATTGAGTTTACGCGTCAGTGTCAATAGAAGTTACCCGTATGCCAATTCCTGGAGGATCTGTATTTATTGCTTCTGTTATGTGGTCCCCACTATATTATTAATATTTCTATTTACTATTTCTTTAACCATCTGTTTACGATATAATTTAAGATTAATTAGTTTGTTCGACGTAATTTATCCTTATTCTTAAAAGACAAAACCCAAACCTTTTTAAACATCTGTTAACGATAAGTTAAGATTTATTAGTTGTTCCATGTAATGTGTCCCTATTTTTAAACGACAATACTCAAACCTTTTAAGTATCAAGTTACAGATTAATTAGTTGTTCCACTTAATGTATCCCTACTCCTAAACGACAAGACCAAAACCTTTAAGTATCAAGGATCGGGATCCTTTGAAAGACACTTCCATTCCATATTCCTATTTGAACACTAGTTTTGTAAGCATAATTTTAAATAAAGTTTTTATTAGTTTAAAAACAAGTTTTTGTCACTGCCTCATAACAAATTTGGCGCAGTCGGTAGGATCTACTTGTGTAGCAAGACGAAAAAAACGTACAAAGGACAAGCATCGCCTAGTACGGTAGCCTTAGGCTTTTAATAGTTTTCGCCGATACTATGCTCTTGTGGTTCGTGTTACTGTGGTAAGTGGCATTTTACTTGTGGCTCATTCTTTTTCCTACTTTTCTATATTTTGTGTTTTATACATTCTATTCTATATTACTATATTTTACATATAATTTAATTACATTATACATATCTAACTACACACGCATTCTACATTTTAATTATTATCATTAAATTAAAGACCGAAAAAACAATGAAGGCATCACCAGTAAATGTTTCAACACTTATCAATTTAATTCCTTTATTCGACACAAACAATCAGGACGAAATATACGGTTACATTCGGTCCTGTGATACTGTGTTTAAATTGTCATCTCCGTCCGAAAGGGAGACTTTGTTAACTTGTGCCCTAAATAATATTAAAGGCATCGCGGCCTCAGAAGTTCGGTGTAAAACGTACGAAACGTGGGATGAACTGAAGAGATTTCTTATTGAAAGATTCGCGAATACTAAGACAATTCAACATTTAAATTTAGAACTGCAATCCATTTTTCAGAGACCCGATGAGTCCTTAACGCAATTTTATCATAGGGTAGATCTTTGTCGTTGCAAAATCTTAGAGAAACTACATTCAGAAATTAGTGATTCGACATTAGACGGACGTGTAGCGACTACCGAGGAAACCGCCTTAAGTATATTTCTCAACGGTCTCTCTACAGACATGGGTATAATGCTCAGAACAAAAGGTTTCAATAATTTGAGAGAAGCAGGTCGTTTCGCAATGCAGGAAGACCAAATTAGGGCTATGAACAAAGCTAGGCAATCATTATTTAGGCCAGTTCCAACACCTAGGCCAGCAATAAGGAGTAGTTCTTATCATAATAATTATCAATTTATTCGAGACCCAAATATTCCATTTAAGCCTCCTAACTCTAGATTTTCTCCAATAACATGTGCGTATTGTAAAAATATCGGGCACTCAATAAACGAATGTCGCAAGAGGGCATACAACGAAAAAAATAAACAGCGCGCTCTCCCTGCACCAATCCGTCATTTAAACTTACAAGCGACCAACGAAATGAGCGACTCGTTGGAAATCGCAATGAACCCAACAAAATTCCTCAAAAAGTTCACGCCAACAGGCGCAACCTTTATTTTAAGGGGGGAGGTGTTATGTGGTCCCCACTATATTATTAATATTTCTATTTACTATTTCTTTAACCATCTGTTTACGATATAATTTAAGATTAATTAGTTTGTTCGACGTAATTTATCCTTATTCTTAAAAGACAAAACCCAAACCTTTTTAAACATCTGTTAACGATAAGTTAAGATTTATTAGTTGTTCCATGTAATGTGTCCCTATTTTCAAACGACAATACTCAAACCTTTTAAGTATCAAGTTACAATTTCTTTTAACCATCTGTTTACGATAAATTAAGATTAATTAGTTGTTCCACTTAATGTATCCCTACTCCTAAACGACAAGACCAAAACCTTTAAGTATCAAGCCCCGATCCTTTGAAAGACAGCCAGGGGCAACCCCGGTGCTAACGCTAATACTCGGGAAAAATTTCTCCTCAAAAAAGAGGTCACCCTTTACGGACAAGCCATTCCATGGCAAAAGTCCGTCAAATATCTAGGAGTCACGCTCGACAGCGGCATGTATTTTCGTAAGCATGTAGCCGCCGTTCGCAAGAAGGCCGCTTTTGTCCTCTCTCGCCTCCATTACCTCCTAAATAACAGGAGTCACATGTCCCTTAGACACAAGGTAACCTTGTACAAGGCCTGCGTCCGACCGTGCATGACTTACGCTAGCGTAGTCTTCGCGCACTGTGCCCCCTCGTACATCCACCGGTTACAGGTGCTACAGTCGCGTTTCATGAGAATCGCGACCGGCGCACCCTTCTACGTGAGAAACGTCGATCTCCACTATGACCTGGAGCTCCCTACCATAGCCCAATGGATGAAGTTGGCGTCCAAACGCCACTTCGACAAGGCTAAACACCATCCCAACCCACTGGTGCGTAAAAGCATCAATTACTACCCCTTCCCGACTAAAAAGGCTCGTAGGAGGCCCCGACACGTACTAACGGATCCGGATGATCCAATCACAGTAGCTAACGATAAATTAAAAGCCGCCCGCGCGGCCAATAATAATAGCAGTAGCAATAGACAGATTAGGGTAAAAAACCGCCTTCACCGGGGAAGGCGAGGACCTTTACTTCGCACTTCGCTCACTCCAGTGAGCTTCCGTCCTGCCCTTCAGGCGATTGACCCCCCCGCGACGGCCCAAGCCGAGGTTCGAGTCTCACAGGAGACGCCCTTGCGCGAGTCGCGGGAAACCCCCCCTTTCCGGCTGAGCTAAGCTCGCCAAACAGCCCGTGCTGAGCTGTAAAGGCCCTTAAGGCCAACAGCGAGATTCCATTCAAAAAAAAAAAAAAAAAATTTGAAAGACACTTCCATTCCATATTCCTATTTGAACACTAGTTTTGTAAGCATAATTTTAAATAAAGTTTTTATTAGTTTAAAAACAAGTTTTTGTCACTGCCTCATAACACTTCCCACTTAAAAAATAAATCTCTGCCTAAATACAAGTTTATTGCCAAAATAAAGCTTACAAACAAAGTTCGAACTTGAACATACAGTTTACGTATAATATCAAGTGTACCTGTGCAGGAAATGAATGAGATAGGAAATTAATGAGATAATTTCATAATTTGTACAAAGCTGGATTTTGTCGATAAGAATGCAATATCGATACTACGTCATCAATCAGTGCAGCACTAGACTAAATCATATGTTTATTATATAGTTTATCTATTCAATAATAGAGGTCACTGAAAGCACTAATGGCAATTAGAAACTCTTTTAAAATTCTGAAAATGTTCTAAATGTGAAATAGGTCGAGACTTGAAAAAGGAACTATGGAATTTCGAAAATATGAAATTTTAAACGTTATTGAAAACATATAAATAGCGCTCGAGAATCCTATTCGTCGCTCAGTAAAACATCGGACTCCAATAGTACAGGAACTTAAGAAGAGGATACCCAGAGGGGAGAAACCATAGCAGAACACAATCCCAGCATATATAGTAAATGTGTAAGAGTTGTTATGCACAGTACCTTTGTTATCTACATTATCTTAATATATATATTTCTTGTGTGCGTGTGTATGTGACTGAACTCCTCCTAAACGACTGGACCAATTTTGATGAAATTTTTTGTGTGTGTTCGTGGAGATTCGAGAATGGTTTAGATTCACAATTTTGTCCGCTGGACAATGTTTTTTTTAATTAATTAGTAGTTGTTGATTTTGGAATGTTTTACATTGAATCCGACAGACGGCGCTACCATCGCACTGTCAAATTTTAAATAATATTCGAATTTTAATTTTAGTCTGTCCCGACAGCTAGCGCTGCGATCAAATTAAAAAAAAGTTTTGTTATCATTGTGTTATTGTAGACCATGTGCTGGATCGTTAGATATTGATATAACATTTGAATAATAATTTTCATCAAAATGGTCCAGAATGTTTTAGCTTATTAAAAAAAGTTTGAAATTTTCAAATTAAAGACGTATAGACAGGACAACGTCTGTCGGATCCGCTAGTTATATATATAAAGACGAAGAATTTGTTTAATAATCATCTATTTATGTTTTAACAACGATCAGTAGGAGTAGAACAGTAAATAATAAATTCATTTAAAATATAGAACGGTTAATAAACTATAACTAAATTATTAAAATCAAAATCAAAAATCATTTATTCATACAGGTAACATAATGTACACTTATGAATGTCAAAAAAAAGAAATGTACATTAAATGATTCTAATTTTACATTTACTGCCAGTTCTCAAATCAAGGGCGTAGAACGGAAGAGAAGAACTGACAATAAACTCTCCGCTACTCTTTTTAATCGCCATTACACCATGTTCCATATGACATCTTGAGTAATAAAGAATAATAAAATAAATTAAAAACATAGATTTGTACATAGATTTGTCCTCTATCAGCAGGAGGCATGGTGAAATAGGAGCACGCACTAACATACTCGTGAAAACAACACGCAATTACGTAGTAGACAACTAATATCGCCGCATACACGAATTCAAGTACGACCAGTCACCACAAGTAGCACCCATTCACGAGTATGACGCATGGCCAGCCATCGGTCCACTCGATTACTGGTAATTTGTATACAACATATCAAAATCCACTGAATCTAACTTTTGGATCATATTTATATGCCACCATACATCTTAAATCTAATTGTTCGTCGATATTGATTAATTAGCTGTCGAATGTGTGTGAATTTTCATGACATATTTCAGTTTAAATCTTTCTATAGGACTTTGTGAAATCGGGTACAATTGATTCCTCAATTATCCACATCGTCCATGGAAGAGCTATGCTTAGAATAAACACATAAAATACACAAAATTAACATCCTCCTTTAGTTTCTTGAGTCGGTAAAATAAATGTGTGAAGCTATTAAAAATCAGCTTATTTATTAAACTTTCTATAAACATGATACATTTATTTTAATTTACATTTTTCGTTACAGATATTTGGTGACATAACACTGGCGGAAAGAGGAGAGTTTGAATTAGAAAATTCATTCAGATTCACAAATTCATACTGATAGAAGATACAAATAAATAAATCAAACATGAATGTCGGCAATTACAAACTGCCTGTTAAACCCAAATTTGAAAATGTAGCACTTAGTGATCACTTAAAACCCACGTCTTTCGGTCACGAAAGACTTAGTACGTATAAGCAAAACAATTGGAATAATATTACAAACACGTGTGGTTGGACAGATACTTATTACAATAATCCCTATCCGTCTTATCCAACGCTTAACAAAATATTACCTTATTTCAATAACAACTATTATTCATATCCACCACCGCCGCCTCCCCCACCTCCCCCACTTATGGAACAGGTTATGCCTGACCTAAAACATGCTCCATTACCTAATAAAGACATTAAACATGTCAAACCTATACCAATGAAACACACGAATGTTAAAAAGAAGCCTGAGCTAAAAAATAGTTTAGGGAACTCGCAGAAATCAGAGATTAAAACGAGTAAATTAATTGAACAGCCATACTCACCTCCTGTTCTACCCATACCGACATTTTACGATGTTTTTAAACTTTTGGATAAAAGATCGGAAGTATATAATAAATCAAGATTGCGGGTAAAAAGAGGTGAACGAGCGGTGGTATCAGGAGATTGTATTCCTAAAAAAATTACACTACACGACTATTTATCAAAAAAAAAAGCCAACGAAAGAGTTTAATGAAGGAGAATGATAAAAGAATATTATAAAAAATAAGTACATTATATTAATGATATAAAATAGCAACATGTTTAATAATGGGGTTGATAAATATTTTACGACTTTTTTAAAATAATTATTCATATTCCGTATAAAGTGGCTTCTACCACGTCAATGGAAGAATTCTGAACAGGATACCATAGGAAAATATATTTTGTAAATTATGTTTTCTTAATTCTGTATTATTGGTTTTATAATTTTAATAAAATGAAAATGTGCAATCTTAGAAATAAAAAGTTAAACCATAGATGCATATAAATTTACAGTTGACGTAATTTTTTTCGCTGTCTAGTTGTCTTTTTATGTACTGGGTTTATATTTCTTAGAAAAATGTGAAAAAAGCAATTTGTTATTATAGGAACACCAATCTACATTTTTATTATAAAGCATAGCTCTCACAGCTATACCTAGCTCAGCAAAGCGAAATGCTTAGTAAAAGCTATTATATTAATTGTATATATATATATATGTTACAACAAGATAGGGATGTAAAATGTTTATGAATTATGAAAAGAATATTTATGCACAATAATTTATCTTCAGCTATCAATCTGACAAGGTAGTGGTAGTGACTAGTATTAGAAGGATCCTTAGGCCGATTCAAGAATCGATATATAGGGCTATGTATAATTTACATCTGAAAAGTTTTTACTTTAATACAAAGTATTCTGACATGCCAAAAATATTTCATATATTTATTTATAGATTAAGCTCAGCTCATCTAGCGTAACTAATAACGTAAAATTAGAATAAATAATAATTTATTGGCTCGAGTCTGGTATGGTGTACTATGTTTTGAGGTGTAAAATAAATTAATATCGTAAATAAATAAGTGTTACCATGTAATATGTGAAGCTTATCACGGAAGGAAAAGAAGGCTGTGGATGCCTTCTGCCCCATCCAGAGGTCGTAGGATATTAAGTATTAGAAATGTCTTAATAGTAAATCATTAGCTGTAAACATCAAATATTTTTTATACAAATTATTTATATTAAAACCTACGGTTAAAAACGCTTAGTGTACTGGTGACTTGGTTGGACTGACGAATGGGTTTCGCTACAAAGCCAGGAAATGTTGCCAGCATTTAAGTAGACTAGCACACAATACTTTTAAGCTATTGCATAGATTTTATCGCGGGCTTTGAGCGCGGCGACCGAATCAAGAAATTCCGTAACGAAAAAATCCTAACACTGATCGGTGACGTAGCAAGCGCGGCCGGTGCAGCCGGTACCCGTGAGAGTGAGACGGACTATATAAGGGGTGTCTGAGTGTGGTAGATAGATTGAATTAATATCATACTGCATAAAAATAAATAAATGTTTGCATCAATTGCTAAAAAATGCTATGCAATAGCTTTACCGCGGCAGTCCCCGAGTGCCACACGTATTTTTTTAAATTGATTTTAGTTCTCTATTTACCGATTTTTGATCATTAGGTTAAGAATATTGTAAATGTTTATATTTATATAGTAGTAAAAAGCTAAGTATAGTTTAGTTGATATTAAATCAATTGTATATTTTTGTGTTAATTATAAAAAAATTATAATCATTTGAGTTACCTTAATTTCACGTCCAATACCTATCAATCAATACCTGACAATTACAATTCTAATAGGTAAATGGGTTTTTCGGTTAATCGAAACATTTATAAAAGTTTTAATTGATTAAACTTCTAAACAATTATCGAAATATGATTTTTTCGTAACAATTAAAGTTCGAAAACAAATTAAAGTATATTAAGGCACCCACCACCCATCATCAATAAGAAGTAACAGTTCTTTAGAGGACTACGTTACAAGGCAATCGCAATAAAACGTTTAGAAAATGGTTTTAAAAAGGAAAATTTCCTTCCCAGTTACTGAAAAGGATTACTTAAAATTAATTTGCAATTTCATACACCGCTTGGGTTTAGCAGACTGTTGGTATGAAAAAGAAATAAGATATTCAATATTCAACAAAGCATTCTCCCTTATTTTAAATATATTTTCGGTTATTTTTACGGTCAATATATTGGCAGCCAATTACAGAACAGATTTAACTTTAAAAGAGAGTAATGATGTGCTTATATTTAGTTATGGTTTGCCAGCAATATGTCTGAAAGTTATAATACTTTATGCGAAAAAAGATGACATTAAGGTATTTTTCAAGAAACTTCTAGAAGGGGAGGTGACCCAAAAGCCGAACACAAAAGCTATAAGAGCCGCAATAGTTGTTTACGTGGTTGTTTGTTGCGGTTTTTTATCAGCAACGGTGCAAATGCTTTATGGCATCAAGGATTATGTTGTGGAAGGTATTATCTGAATGTATATGCACTATCAACCCAACCAATTTTTGATAAATATTTTATTAAACCCGCACTTGCTTAACACGAAGTTCGATATCACCCTTCTTCTTCTTCTTCCCAGAAATTTATAGAGTGAGTCTCTCACTCCGTTTTTTATTTCATTTATTTCCTTAAATTTTGTTTATGTCAAAATACACATAAGAGCGGCGTCATAATAGCGGTGCTGCCCACTCATATCCGTGCAAGAGTCCCGTTAATTTTTTTAAATCATTGCCATCCCTAGCTATGGTTTGGCTAAAATTGAATTTTATACATTCAAACACATTTTCAAACATCCATATTTACTTAATCAAAATTCGGCATAATGAACATGTCGACTTTTAAAGACACTCGTCATTTGTTTCTCACATCCTTAAACCATTTTACCGTACACGCATTTATTGATTACAAAAAAATATCATCGGCGCACACTCAAGTGACAGTTTGAATGCACGACTTTTTACCTTTTAATTAAAAACTCAACTCTTTCAAGCACTAGTCAAACAGCTCAAAGCAAAGTGAAAGTGAAGTGTTATATTTATTTATTTAAACATTTCAGGCATACCAGTTCGAGTTGAAGTTCTTTATTACCCTAAAGCGAGCGACGCTGGGCTCCTTGTCAATTTTATTAGATTCCTAGCCCTAGTTCACTTCTGGTACATTATCTGCATCATGAATTCTACCGACTATCTCTGCTTATGTACTCTAGTCTTCATCAAATACAAGTTTATAAGAGTTCGAATGTTTTTTGAGAGTCTTGGTAAAAAGTCTAAGAGTGGTAAAGAGTTTGAGAAGGAGTTTTTGGATGGTGTCAAGTTACTCAAGCATGCTTTTTGGTATGATTTTAATACAAAAATGTTATTAAAATTCACATTTAAACGAGCAATTCTTGTATATATATATATAATTGGAATCTCGGAATCGGCTCCAACGATTTTCATGAAATTTAGTGTACGGAGGGTTTCGGGGGCGATAAATCGATTTAGCTAGGAATCATTCCTAGAAAATGTCATTTTATTTGTGTTTTATCAATATATAGAATTGCACGTTTAAAGATGTCAGTCGAATAAAAACTTATACATGAATATAATTATCTTTATTCGATAATTATATTCATATTTCATAATTTTATAAGTATGTAATCCGTACTTAAATATTATTTCCAAAAAACACGATTTATAAAAAAAAAAATACCGAGCTAAGCTCGGTCATCCAGGTCCTAAGTATAATTTGTCAAGTGATTTAAAATATAATCTAAAAAGGACTGTATACAACTAATTAATATTTAAATATGTTATAATATATTAATTGTTGACTCCAATGTATACTTATAAAAATTTGTCGTTAGGTGCGCTCGCAATGTACAAAACACTATTGGAAGCATTTACAGTGTTCAAATCGTTGAAAGCATTACTTTGTTAGTGGTTTTACTTCTAAAATCCGTGGTGAGTTTTGTTGTTTTCCAAAAATCCTTGACGTCCGTCGTTCCACAACTTAGCCTTTCGTAAGGCAATTTCTGCCAAGCACCACCACAGCTGATCACTGAAGTACTTCCGAACCAATTTGAATTAGGTTCTTTAAGAAAAGACCGTTCCCATTCTTAAAAGGCCAGATGAGTCATCTGCCCATCTGCCTCCTGTAACATAAAAAAAATGTAATAGATTCAGAAATTGGAGTCTAAATAAGACTCAGCTCGCGAACTAGGACTCCCATGTTCCGATCTTTTCGTATGTAAAAACTGTAATGAATTTGGACTGTTTAATTATTATGTACATAAAGAATGATACAAGACTATTCATAACTTTTAAAAGTTTAGTATATAAATGCATTTAAGGTGGAAAATCTTTCTTCTATCTTGATTTAATTTGCTGTAAAAAAAGTAATTTACAATATAAACTTAATGAAGTATGCGCCGGCAAAGCTAGTTAGCGTGCATTATCATAATTAAATAGTGTAATGTATGTTAATTTAATGTTTAAATTTACCGTGTTATTTTAGTATGCTGGATCCGATATGGCGCTGCTACTCGTGTGTTTGGGATCTTATATCTCTATAGTTATCTTAACTGGAGTTTATATGACATATTCGGCTAATATTACCTATGAGGTATATAGTGTGTTCTTATAGTCAATAATATTATTAGAAAGCTAGCTAATATTATTAATGAAAGATTCTATTGTTTATTTTTACTAATTATGATTTGGATTTAATCCTTGGTTTGGTTTTAAGAAGATTAAGGAGCTATTTTAATGTGTAACCTGGATTTTACATTACAGGCCTTGCAAGTCTCTACAGCCATTTTTCATTGTGGATGGGAGAAGGTTAAGATTAGACCTGGTCTTCGGAAACTTGTAGTCGTCACGCTCCAACAGTCACAGAAACCACTTTATATGACAGCCTTTGGGGTCATCAATCTGTCATATGAAAATTTCTTGGTGGTAAGATTTTAGTAATTTAGGTGAGTCTCCTGCCCGTTTGTCCCCTGTTCTATAAGAAAAATAGTGTAAATTCTATATAACGATAATGAAGGGACTTTTCATTGTATGACTCCTACTTATTTAGTCATGGTCAAAAACAGTATACGTGCAATCCAATTTGCAAACAAAAGAACAAATTTCTTAGAAAGTTCGTATGCATGATGCCTATAATCGAGTTTATTACGATCTAGGATAATAAAGCGACAAAAGAAACTGCGTAGTTTTTACTACTTCTAAAAATTTAAAATGTACTTTATTTCTTAATTGTTCTCGTTATGAGAGTGGGTTTAATTCTGTTTTGTATATAAATGAATGGAAGACGAACTCAACCAAACAAAGGTAATTGATTTCAACGCTTAGGGGAACGTTACAAACAAAAGATATATGTAATAATATAATCAATACAACTAGAACCCGCTTCTTTCAACATTATGTGGGTCGTAGCGACCACCATACTCTATAACTTCCAATAGCTAGATAAATATAATAGATATTGTAAGAACTACACTGTCACACAAGATCTATATCACTGTCGCTATTGGAAGTTACAGAGTACGGACGCTGCATCTTCTCCATAGACTCTTTTTATAGGTAAGAATCAATACACGTAGTATCTAACACATAGATTTTCGGATCTAAGGCGTATGGTACTTGTATGTACCATACGCCATAGATCGTTGATTATATTCAATGAAAATTAAATGCTGTACAGCCGGGATTTGAATGCACGTTCTTAGGATTGTAAATGACAAGCTTAACCGCTATGCTCTTAAATACAATCTACAGTCTATTGTTTTACAATCTACTGTCAGGAAAGTGAGACGAATAAGGGTTTATTTTCATCAAAACATTATATTTGCAGGTTTTACGGTTGTCTTATTCGTTCTTCGTAGTTATGCGAGATTCTAAAAGCACAAGAACATAAAGAAATCTGACAAAGAAGCAACGCATTCAACGAATTTCTAGTTTTTTAAGTAAAGGTTATCAATAAGTTTGTAGGATCGCAAGGGATGTATTGAGTTCAACGGAAAATTCAATTATATTATATCTTAATTACTTTAGTACATTAAATAGCCTAGGTATACTTGGTCAGGATGAATATATAACTGCCGTTATATATCCGTTAGTATATTAAAAGCAATACTGTTCACATGGAGCACTAACCTCTAGGCGCTCCCCAGTTTGGTACTGGGGACTTTCCAGATGACCATAATCAACGAAGAGCGGTTCGAATCGTCGATGATCAGTCACTTTCCCAGTGGCTTGATCCCTTGGCGTTGGGTAGAGATATTCACTGCATCTTCTACCGCATTTACATTGGAAACTGTTCAGTGAAGTCGTTCGGATTCATGAGATTCATTGGACGTCGAGCAATGAATCTCGTCAACCCATGACAGCTAGTCGGCCGTCGTTCTGATCATTTTCTACAGCTACGTAAAACAAGCAGCCCGAAACAATAACACTTAAAGGCCGGCAAAGTACTCGAAAGGCTTTGATCCATATAACTTAAATTCAGGTGAGCTTCCGCTCACCTGGCAAGCAAAAAAAAAGGATTTTTTTTTGCCATATGTTGTTAAAAAAAGCAACATACATTTTTATAGTATTGTCTTTTATTAATATAACTTTTACACATTTAAAGAAAAACACTTTTATAACGGATTGTGTGTTTTTCTATAAATTTTTATTCTTATGTTATGCTAAACTACTCGGAACATTCGAGTATTTTATTTTAATTATATAAATATGTGTAAAATGGGAGTAAATCTTTTTAATATCAGTTTCTTATAGACGTTTGAAACTAACTTGTAAACTTATGAAGGAGCTAATGTATCTTTATTTAAGAAAACTTAAATCGCATACAAGATTAAAGTAGATAATTGATATATTGAGTCATAAAATACATGGCTCGTTTATATTTTAAAAGCGTTGTCCCTGATTTATGTTAACTGCTGTGTATTTGCACTGATTGTGAATTATTTGTTTGAATTTTTCGCTCAGAGTAATTAAAACTAGGACGGAAAATTGTTTGTACATTCTACGTTCGCGTATTTTATTTTGTTGGAAATAGTGGTACGAAGATACAATGTAAACAGGAATATAATATTTTTATTCTAGCGGTAATGCCATTGTTTACTGTGTTTAGTGGTCTGTTGTTTTAAAAAACACAATTCAATATAAACTTTTAAACGAATATTTTTTTATTGTATTATAATGTTTTTGTTACTCGATATTTTGACTGTTTCACATATTTTATATATACGTAGGTTATTGAAATAAAACGATGATTAAAGAAATTACATTGTTTATTTCTATTTATATATTTGTAAACAATATTTCTGCTCTAACAGGCGACCCTAAATAGACAAGAGTGCACAATAAGTAAAATTTACAGGCGAAACAAAAAAAAAACAAACTTAATTAGGAAAAACAAAGTTACGTACACTAACAAAAAAATTGAACTATTGACAGTTTACTCAACGTATAATGTTAATGAAAAAGGTCCGTTAACTAAATCACTTTTAATTTACGATTTAAATTACCGAGAGCAAAATTACAATTATTAAAAAAAGAAACCTGCAGGTGACCGGCGCAAAATCGAAACTTATTTTTTTCGCGGTAAACCTACGCTAGAAACCCTTTCCGGAAGACTGCAGTGTGTAACCTTCAGAGTGGGTTTAAAAGACGGGTCTTTTATACTAATTTTAATTGATGTAATGTAAGAATTGATTTGTTGATATTTAAGAAGTTTTACAAATAAAAATGAACTCGAAAACGTTGTATTGGTAAAGACTGATACAAAACTAAGAAAGAAATGTGTATCTTTTAAACGTAAGAAGTTGGAGAAATGCCAAAAAAATGTTGCCAAATTCGTACCGAGTGCTCCGTTTAAAAATAATTGTGTTTAAGTTTTCGAAAAGTTGTGAAACAATGGATTTATATCCATTATTTTGAGATATAGGCGAATTATATAATAGGCGATTAATTATATTTCTAAATTAATTTTTACGAATTAAAAAACTTTAAAATTAAGAACTTAATTAGGAAAAACAAGTCAAAAAATTTCATAAAGAAAAAAATACTCATTATTATAGGCACTAAGAAATAGTTTGTAATTCATTGATTAATTTGATCTTTCGAAACATATGTGCCCTTTTTCGAAGAAACATCCTATCTGTACGCACATTAAAGCAAGCAAGCAGGCACTGTAGTACTACAAAATACAAATGTAACAATTTTATTAAGGATATCGCAAGCCCGAATTCTCGGCGCACTAGCTTAGGCTAGTGCTAGCCCACAGAACTAAGAATAAATAGGTTTTATTCCCGTTATGACGTGACCTTAGACTTAGTTACAGGGAGCCCTTACTCTTACAGTAGTGATAATCGTTTCCTTTGATTATCTGAATCCAAGTTTTTATAGGATTATTGACAGAGCTATGTTTGTTTTACTAAAATTTGGACCCTGACTTACTTCAAACCATTAAGCAATACAAATCAATCCCAGATTTATCTACTCATTCGGGGAACTTTTTTCTAAGTAAGAGCTATGCAATTGCAACTGCGTATATTTCGATCCTATCTGGGGCTTATAGTCTAGAACTTAACATAATGTAGTAGCAGCTCTAATAAAATTTAAAGTCTTGACAAAGCGCGAACTATGATGACTACATTTCTGGCAAACGGGAGTCACAAGTCTTGGAGATATGGGTGTGTATAATCTGAATCGAGACTTAAAATGTTTACCTTAAAATCCAGTCATAATCTACACATATATTTTGGTTTAATCAAATTTGTATAAATTATTTATGAACTATTAAGAAAATATGTTTGATGGAAATGTGATATAATATGTGTTGATTAAAAATAAATACACACTAATTAATTAATTTATCGTTTCGTATAGGCTTTGGCATGTACATTTTCTATTTTATAATAATTATACTTTGAGGTTTATCAAGGGAAAAAAACTGGCATGTGTTCTGTAACGATATATTATAGATATGAGAAATTTATCAAACTTTGTAATTATTGTTCATGTTACTTTCAATCGACTAAGTAATCTTTAGTTACCTTTAAAAGCATAACTTTTTAAGAACATGCATAGTGCTAGAAAGTAAGTGAATTTAATGTTAACTCGTTAAAATTCGTTATCACACACCGGATATCCGGTTTAACGTTTCACTGCCCCCGGAAGCAGTGCCACAGTTAAATAATAACTCTGGTATTTGTTGCCAAATAGAGGTTTTTCATTTATGAACTAACTCAAATGGAATTGAATTTGTATGCAGCGAGAATGTAACTAGGTATTATATTCTTGGGTACGAATAAAGAAATCTGAATATTATAAGTTACTTTAAATGGATATTTGATGGTTACCTTATTTGTGTGGTGTCGAAAGAATTCGATTAAAAGGTATAAACATTTTTGTCCCCGTAAAAACTTAATCAGTTTAATTGCAGCGTTTTAATTAAATTACTCATCTGTCTCTTTTCATCACAGCTTAGACACGATTTGACGGAAAGACGAAATATAGATTTGTTGAAAGATGCACTCTTTAATTAAAAAATACTATTTTTTTTTAAATAAGGAGGTTAAAATTATAGTGAAGGTAAGTCAAATCTTAATATAAAGAATGAAATAAGTATATTAAAAATACGTTAACCAACCAACCAGTTAAATAAAATTCATATATTTTATATTAATAGGTAGCATATAACATATTCATAAATCAACTGAAGATATAATTTAGCAGCACACAACCCATCTAATGCAATTTAATATCCATTTAGACAAAGTTTGACTGTATGAAGATCCCTTTTAGTAGAAGTTACGATTCACAAACCTTTATTAAATTGACAAGTTTATCAACGCGATTGTACGGGCGTAAGCCCTTTTGCATGCGAGTATATTTCAGAAAAAAAGAATTTTTTGAATAAATTAATCGATAAAACTATATATAATATTTATTATTGAAAGGCTCTATGACGCTTGTGGACGGTGGTAAATATTTAAATGAGTGATAAACTACGAACGAATTCGAATGAATAAAAAAAAATTTTAGGGGTAAAAAAACCGTACGAATTCTTAAAATGAAAGCAATGTACTCGCGAGCTTTATGTCTATGTGAGTGTCCATCAGCGGCGGCCGTTTGCCAAATGTCCTATAAAAACAATATAGTTGACTTTCCTCAAATATTACTTCATTGAGGACTTAAACATTTTGATTAAGTCATATGCGACGGGGCTAAAATGTATTTTATGCTCCGTCGACAATCCTGAAACCATTTTTCTGGTATTTGTATTACTCCCCCGACGTGTGTCTTGATCTTTAGTGTTTTTGTCTAAATTACAAATTACAAGACCCTTTTAACCCGCTTGGCTTTTAGTAAACTCTAAGGAAGAATTCTCTTTAAATTATAGAGTCTATTGTCGTTCTTAATGAAGCAAAAGCGTTTTTTGTACTCAAATACGTTTTTTGTTAGAAGGATGTATAATTTGAAACATTACATTAAACTAGAAAGTATCTACGCCGTGTGTATGTTTTTCATCGTGGAAGGAAGATGCCTTGTCCCAACCATTGTATGAAACAAAAGGTTTTCCTGATGTTGAGTGATACCGCTTATGGACGCTTACATTGCCAGAAGGCTTGCAAGTACGATGCCGGCCTTTTAAGAATTGGTACGCTCTCTTCTTGAAGGACCCTAAGTCGATTATAGTGGAGGTGCGCGGCAAAAACTGCCTAGTGACGCTCAGTTGTGTAACGGAAGGACGTCGAGGTGAGACGGTTGGTATTTTGTATTCCGCCTTTACGTCTGATGATAAAACCTCAGACGAGGTGTAGTTGACGAGTCGAACTGTCTATCCATTAGTCCCTAAGACTACAGTGGCTACCTCAGCATTGTAATAATTATAAATAAATATGAGTATGTAGTCTTGACGAACAAAAGGGTATTAAATTTAGGCATCATCCAGGCATCCAAATGGAAGAGGGATCAGGTTAGGTAGGGCCCGTCTCGTCAAAATTTCATCAGGATTCAAAATTCGTTTCATCTTTCTACATAATAAATTAAATATAAATGCTGTTCTCTTGATATTTTGCAGTACAATAAATGCTTAATTGTACATTGTTTTCGTAATATTTTAAAGTTAAAAGTCAATATAGGAGAAGATTGCACTGGAAACTTTATACTCATTGTGTCATAGAGTAACATGTATTTCAAATGTTGACTTTTAAAAGAGCTTATTCGATATAATAGGCTTTAAGTCAAACGAATAGAGTTTAAAATTGAATGTGTTATTATCGACACAATATAGGGTTGTCACATTCCATGTAAGTATTGTTACACGATTGTTTGACTACTTAAAAAGTTTATTAACAGTAAATCGCCGTTGTGAAAATTATATTTATTCTCAGTGGCTTATTCAAAATTCTATAAAATACAGTAAGTTGAATGACATATTCTCTATGGTTTTATTGTGCTGAGACGGGCAATGAGTAACCACGCATACCTTCTGAACGTCACAATACATCTCAACGAATAATATTAAAGTACCTGGATGGCCGCTTTGCTCGGTATTTTTATTTTTTTATAAATTGTGTTTTTGGAAATTATATATAAGTACGAATTACATACTAATAAAATGATGAAATATGAACAATATAGATTATATATGCTGGAATAGCTTTAGTGTTGTTGTGTCGTTAAAGCAATTTAAAAAAAATAGTATTATTTTTTAACCTTTTTGTTATTTTCTATCATTTATTCCTAGCTAGATCGATTTATCGCCCCCGAATACTAAATTTCATGAAAATCGTTGGAGCCGATCCCGAGATTCCAATTGCTCGTTTAAAGATATAAGATTGTATTCTAATATTTCTCCACGCGTGTCAACCTTATAATCCACGTGGGCAATTTCAGGAATACAGTCACGTGCGGAATGTTTTATGTTTAATTGTTATTTGTTTTTGTCGAGATGAAACGTTGCCGTTGTAATGTCACTTTGTTTAATTGTACGCGTTTGTATTAATTTTTTTTCATAAACGAGTTATATGTAAAATGACATTTGAGGCATAATCTTTTAATTGATTGAACTAGGTGTTACCAGCTTCGTTCCTGTAAAATTATGTGTGTCTTGAAGAGTTAGGAATAAGTCTTCGGATTTCCGTTGTTTCAATTGTTTTGCGTTTTGTCAAAGGTGCGAAGATGCCCAAGTTTTAATTCTACTATTCTCATATACATCAATACTGTATAAATTAATATTCAATTGTAACCCAAAAGTTAACCCTGCAATCTTCATTCTGCCCTTATAAAATCTTTTCATCTAGCCTTTTTCCATTTTTTTTCTCCAATAATCCTTCTTCGGACCTCGTCTTTATATAAATTATCTTATCGGAAACCTTGTCTAAAGAAAGTGAGTCTATATCCTAAAGTTGTAACTCGGAGAGGATGAATTACAATATAAATTGTTCTGTATGTTAAAGAGCAGTTTTGATCGATTTCATATAGCTAATGAAACGTCGGTATTAACTAAAAACAATCTTAGCATTATTTTGTGTACTTTAGTTTTAAGAAGCGCGATTGACTAGTATATCCAATCTTGGACACCTCCGACCTTTTTCTGTTTTATCAATGACACAACATAAGCTACGTTCGTTTAACATTGTCACCAAGCCAAGTTCATTTTAGAACTAGACCGTCAACATTAGCGTTGATGAAAACGCGTATTTCAAAGACAATGTCATCTTTTGTTGGCCTTTTACTGTGAACATTAGAATTTGCCTCAAAATTTGTGCCACAAAACACTAGTAAATTGTAATCCATATGCAGGATTAAGACGAATATGTAAATCTCTTGTACCATGAATAAAATAAAGAATAAACAATTGTTAAATTTTAACGCCATCTATGGGGCATAGTTTATATTACTAATCGATTGCGGCATTGAGGTATCTGATAAGATTTAAGATTCAGATTATTTATTAGTTACAATATACTACACGAATTTTCTTATGTCTATAAGTTTTAGCTTTATAAATTCAAGTAAAATTCATAAGTTCAATAACCCGCCAAATGCTTTTTCTAGACAAGATGGCGTGAACCAGTCACTATGATTACCATATTTGAAAACACTTAAAAATTTTTACGTGTTAATTTAATGTAATGTTAAAAAAATCATTCTTAAATAACACATAATTATGATATTTAGATCAAAAACAGTCTCCGACGAAATTAAACTTCAAGATGTTATTAGAATTACACACGTGACACGAATACATTATTTGCAAGCTCGCTTAGAGTCTATGTGAACGTTTGTGTCACGTAACTGACGTTTAAAATCTTGTATTAAAACTTTGAACTTTTTGATAAAATAATGATTATTTACAAAATATTTAACTCCATAAGGCACCACCATTTTTAATACTTCCAATAACCATTAATTGATGCTGTTAGTGTGTCAACATTAAGACGACTTAACAGTTAAATTCATCATGTAAATGAGACAGTCTCTTGCTAACAACAATAATTGCTTTAAATAAAAATAAAAATGTACATAATGTATTAATTTTGCGTTGGAAAATAATAATTTAAACAATTAATTAACAGATACAATATATATCGAAAAGCAAATGCTTTTTTTGTCAATATTCAGCCGAATTTGGCAACTTAACGATGATATGCGCGGTGATAGGCTTAATCATTAATTTCAAATTCTTATTTGTAACTTGATTTAACAGGGTCTCGCTGAATACGATTGCTGAAAGGAAATCTCGTAAAAATAGTAGAATAATGTGTAATGGTGACAGACTAACAAATAAAAGTATAAAACAAATGCATGCCGACTGCCAGTATTCTTTTTGTATTGATTCTTCTGACACGACTTTAATTACTGGAGATTTAATTAAAGAGACTTTACATGGATTCTTTGCGCAATAAAAGATAAAAGTCAGGCAGTACTTTGTAAATGAGTAGGTAATAAGACAAATGAAGCAAAGATAAATAAAAGTTTGACAACCAGAAATATTCTGTTGAATCGTTTTTTTGCAGTTATTAATTACACTTAAGTATTAACTTTTTATAGATTTTCCAAACCAATTCGATTTAGGGTCCTTCAAGATAAGAGCGTACTAATTATTTAAAGGCCGGCATCGCACTCGCGACCCCCTGGCATTTAGTGTCCATGGGTGGTGATATCACTTAACACCAGATGAGCATCCTGCCCAATTGCCTTTGTTTAAAAAAAAGTTAATTCAACACCAGACTGACTGAGAACGTTGTAAACCCAAATTGCGTTGGACTGGACAAAGTAAATTTCATTAGCTGAAATTTATTATTAAAGTTAATTAATTAAAACGACTAAGCAGCATTAAATCATCGAGAGGTTTTGTTTAATTTATACCTTTTATTTTACGTCCTGAGATGGTGTTCTTCCCCTGATTTAAGAGAGGTAGCGTTTTATTTTTTTTTTTAATTCTACCAGAAAAAAATTAAGGGTTTACGACACACAAACCTTTAGACGAAATTCCATTAAAATAATGTATTTTTGATATAAACTTGCGTCCGTTTTTTTTTTATTCGCTTGATCGGTTAAAATCAAACGAGAAAATTTATTTAGTTGTTTGTGAAATTAAACGCCTAACTAAATATTCGTCTGAAGTCGTTTTCGCTTTTATTTTAACCCAAACGTTTAATTAACCTTCTTTATTTTTTACAATGCTATTAAGCCACCGTAACGAGACGTTTTCTAATTTCCTACACCACCTAATAAAGTGTCCTAGCTACTTTACCCGGCTATCTTGACTATAAAATTAATTGAATCTTCTAGTAGTATTTTAGGCTTTATGAGGAAAACCGAATGAATGAAGGAATGAGTGAAGATATTATAATTCGACGGCGAAGAACCTAACGAATATAAAATTGCATTGGGAATTTTTGCAAAGGTTTAATTAACAAATCTTTATGCTGCATTAATATACATATATATACATATTATTTTGAGCTGAAAATCACCAAAAAAACATTGTTTTTTTTCCCTTTCTTGGCCTGCACGATTTGTGCGTCAGCCATGTAAAAAAGTTAGGAAGTGCATTATTAGATTAATTGGATAGGAAATTGGTACGGAATTTGGAAAAGGATCAGATAAATTTTATTATAAGTACGTATATACATAAAGCATGGGTTATAATTTTATATTGTTATGACAAATGAAACTGGCTAAAATTCTATATACATCAATATTTATATTAAGTAGATAAAAGAACAGAAATAGAAGTAGGAAAAGGAATATTAATGGATAAAAGCGAGGAAATAAAAGCGGAACGGTCATGTCTATTACAGGCAAAAATATATGGTTAAAATCCCCAACGTCATTGCCACACTCACATGTATCGTCAGGCATAAGGTTAAGCCTTGCCAAATGCAAGGGAATGTATGCATGGCCCAGCCTCATACGCATAAGGGTCGAAGTACCAAACATTGTTGACAGCTGAAAATTCAGCGAAATGTCATTACAGTGATAACTTTCATTAGTATTACTAGCGACACCTATTAGAGGTATATAGCATTACCCGAGTATGGAAAAATTGGTTTGTTGTCGATGACGATGTCCTTATATTATGCTGTGCAAATAAAATAATTGGACTCGAGATTTGCTATATTTCGTTTGTCAGAGTCATAGTGTTCTAGTAGGTCTGGTACATAATTACCTTTACATTTAAAAAACCGGGTACATTATGAGAATTTGCTCCATTTAACTCTTTTGCACGTGTATTGAATAGATTAAACACAAAAGAGTTTTTCCACAAAGGAACATCAATCATACTTGAATCTTGCATTATTGTGCCTGCGTAAAATTAAAATGTCGCTTATCTTGTAATGAATACAAAATAAATGTTTTGTTTTAGACATTCTGATTGTTACAAGCGTGTTGTGAAATATTGTAAATCAGTATTGTTAATTTATATCAGTTTGTGGTAAATTTGTTGTGGTTGTTATGGTGGTAACCAAATCATGTTAGATAACGTCGTAGCCTTGGTACATACAGAACAGAAATTATGCATATACAATAATTTTGACTTAGCGTCCTTCAAGAGTGCTCCTTTTGGCGGTGTGAGTGTGGGTGGCAGTACCACTTAACATCAGGTGAGCCGTTTGTCCCCTGTACTATAAAAATACCTTGGAACAGAAAAAGTTTGATTAGTAGCGGCGTAAGTGCTATCAAACACAATTAATAGGTAATTGGTTTTAGTGCCATGACTAAAATGACATACATATATATACTAGATGATTCTTTTTTTTATAGTATTGTCTTTTATTAACATAACTTTTACACATTTAAAGAAAATACTTTTTTACGGATTAAAGTTATGTATGATTGTATTTAAACTTATAATTATATAGACATAATTTTAAATTTAAACCGACGTGTCGCGTGCTTTACAGCGTGCGTGACACCACCACACAGTACAGTCACCGTGACCACTGATTCAGGAACGTTAGGTTAGGTACCTTAAGTGCGACATTACGAGTTGTCAAATTGTCAAGTGTACCGAACTTGCCATAGATCTTGAAAAAAGATCATTATCATTTGCCATTGACAAGCAAAACTTATAGAATTAATTGATTAGCCTGTGTTAGATAAGTCGTTTAAAACTGTGATGTCTGTGTGTATAGTGATATTTTATATAATTTATACGACATTTTAATCTCGGCTTAGCTGCAATCGGGGGTCAGTACATCCAAGAGCTTATCCCGTTTATGGCGATGTTGGGAAGTCGAAGGAGATCTTGTGATTAATTTTCTTTAATTCAATAACGTACAATATCCATCAAAAAATATGTTTTGTCTTATTGTTGGAGTTATAACACCGTCATTTAAATGTTTTATTTTTACTGTCCTACATATCCTTCCCGTACACTTTGCATGGTCACGGCTTACTTAATTTTATGGGATGAGAGTTGTTGTGTAAAATAATGTCCTATAGGTAATAACATTTACTTTCTTACTTTAATATTTTAAATTTACTCACGACCTTGTGTTTAAAAATGCTTAAATCACGCCCATTATTGTCACTTATCATTGATGAATACTACGTTTTCTACTGGCCAACCAAGGCACCTCTCATTCGAATACTTCGCGATTGTAATGGATTAAACAGTAATTATCCGGAGTTGGATAGATATATTCGGTAGTGGGTTGATCGGTTTTAAAGAAAGCATTGTGGTGCTTTCGAACCTAATCCGCTGTTTTAATGGTATTTTTTGTCTGCCTAAAATTTATTTTATTTTGTATATATTTTAATTGTATTCTTTTAAAAATTTATGTTTACCTAAATTGTCATACATTTTAGATATGTTTTGTACTATATATGACGCAGTAAACATTAATAAATAAATACTCTATGCTGCGACATTGCAAGCTATTAATATATATAAGTCTTCTATATTATTTATAATATAATTGTATATATGGAAGAGTATCGTCTAGCATTGTTTATAAAAATAAGAATATGTAACTTCTGTCACGTAGTATATCGGCTACAAACTTATCTCATTTGGCCATGAAAAATTAAAGCTTTCAATCACAAGAGTACGGCTTCAAAAGCTCTCATACATCATGCATTGAAGATATTCTGAAGTTACTTAAAGAGTTACAAGGGACTTATACCGCATTGAATATTTTAAATTTCACTTGAATCGATCTTAATAGTGAAATACTCCTACTAAAATTGTTTAGTATAAATATAAAACGTTTAATTATACAATGAAATGTTTTGAATGAAATGACAGTATTTTTTATAGGCAGTTAATGGAAACAACAAATATTAGGCTATTTTAGACTTACATAGTACAAAAGAACAGAGTAGAGTGTCTTTCCCTTAATAGAGGCTATAAGTAGTATTATTTTACACTTTTTACATTCAATGTCCTTTTAAGAAAATTAGCTTACACTTTAATGACGTATTAGTCTTAAGTTAGGCTGAATCGTAAAATTTAATGATGTTTTTGTGCAGAGACAATTTATAAAAAACAATTGAAGCTTACATAGAGGTAAATTTGATTGATACAATTTATTATTTTATTGTATACAGTTGTCAGGAGTCCAATTCACCGCTACAAACAATGCTTGGCTCCATCACAGTACTGTTACTCCAACACGTGACTGACCCACAATACATTGTATTCAGGAGGTTTTGTCGTATTTACCTTTCTTTTATTTTGATTTGATTAGAATAGAATTATTAAATACAAATAATTATATTTATACATAGAAATCATTAGGTCGTAAAAAAGTGAATCTGTTCTAACCCGTATTCGTATAAAGATACCCTTAACAAAATAAGCTGAAAGATTAATAGTCTCGCATTTATTTGAGCGAGTTGCGGCGAAAATTCCTGTTTACGCAAAGACGGCTTAAAGTCGGCTTGCCTTAACCCCTTTATTGATTGTTTCTATCAAAGTAAACGTTGCTTTGAAATTGCGGAAATGTTATAACCGAGTCATGCAATTGACAGAAAAACCATTTCGCATAAACTATTTCATGTTACGATATTTCAAACCGACAAACAAAAAAACATTTTTATTACATTTTTAGGCTTAAGCTTCACAGTTCGCCATGACACGTTTAGGCAATATTTGGAAGAGAAGATGAATTGGTATCAAAACTAAAATAAGACTGATACGGGCTCTAGTTTTCCCTATCTTCCTGTATGGAGTAGTAACGTGGACCATCTTGGCTCGACGGCAAAGGATCGATGCCTTTGAGATGTAGTGCTGGCGGTGAATGTTCAGAATACCGTGGACTGCGAAGCGCACCAACACTTCAACCCTGACCTAACTTCGTATACGAACTCGCTTGTCTACCGTATGCCTACAGCGAATCATATCGTATTTCATCCATACAATGCGCATAGGTGGTGAGAACCTGGATCGTGGTGGGTAACACAGAAGGCAAAATATCACGTGGCCTTTCACCAGCCAGATGAACAGATCAAGTGAAAGAGTCATCATCTTCAAAGCTATACAGTGTCATAAGGGAAGCGCTGGACCGGATGAAGCAGATAGTCCGCTCTAGATGCTCCGTTGCTGACCACGACGCTCATGAGCTGCCGATAAAAGAGAGACAGAGAGAGACTTAAGCTTATTATGATTAAACGCTATTATTTAAATTGTTTAATATCACTGTCGACTTGTGGCCTCGTGTTTAGTTCGGCTTGTGATTTATTTAAATTTGTCGATTTTAATAACTTTAATTTCAGTACTAGCTGCCCTTGCAAACTTCGATGATTTACCTTAATATTGTTACGATGGGTTGACTGAAATGTTTCTCGGTTTTGTGTGATTTATAACCCTGGTTTCAGAAAAGGCTCTATCATATATCAGAAAAATTTAATTTGCTTAAAGTCACCTTTATAGTTTTGGATCCTATTAATTAATCATCTATAATCATAGTTGATTGAATGGGCTTCCGTGTGATTTTTCTTATAGCCAAGTGGTATTTTCTTATAGTTCTTTATGTGGAGTTCTTTATGGGGAGTCTCAGGAGTTTAAGCGTTAACGTCTTTAAGATTCATAGACATAAAGTCCATAGGTTTGAACCTACCGCTGCAACAACAGTCGCACGCTGAAGCAACTAACCTAATAAATATTTAAAATGCGCGAAGGTTAAACTTTGTTGAAAAGCATAATATTATTACATCAGATGATTGCTATCTGGAAGATACGGAATTTTATGGAAACCACATTAAAACGATCGGAATGCCAAAAGATAAACAGCCGTCAATTAATTTTAATTACACAAAGTGAGCCGTGGTTAAATTGTGATAAGCATCCACTGAAATATCGACACAATTTCAAGTGAACGAATTTCAATCATTCATCCGTGGAAATGATAAAATAATTTTTATTTAAATTAAAAAAATATCATTCCCTTGTCTACGTAGAGTAAAATATATTTTATGTTTTACTTTTATAATATTAAAACTAACGATGCTTGTGCTCGCCTGAACCGGAGATGCGCATAAATGATTCCTAAAAGTACACGCAAAGTTAGCTTGCAAAAATTAGCAATGAAGATTTCATACTAAAACTCCGCAGTATGTTATTGAAGCTTACCTCAGGGAAAAGGTCAGGAGAAGGGTTTTGTAATCCTACAGATTGCTCTCAACAAAAAGGCTGTCATGTTAGTTTTTAAAACCAAGAACAATATACTAACTAACAATCACACAAACTTATGTGTAGACAAGAGCAAAACAGATTATAAACTTTTTCTATTTAATACAATATTTATTTGATCTTTAGTTCGGTGATTTGTCAACTTTAATAATTTAAGTTTATAGTGAAACTGTGCCAAAGCAATAAACTCAACAAAGTGCGGTTTCCCGCACTCCGTCATAATTCTTGAGATGCGGCGAGCAATCACATTGCATCGCGACAAACAAATTGTCATTCCACGTCCCACCGACATATCCAATTCCACAATCCAGCTCTTATACGTGAAATTCAAGATGCGAGATCTAGAATACGAATTGACTGAGGTATTGGCTTAATATGACGCCTTTGGTAACCGGAATTATGAACATAACATAAAAGCTTTAATACGTATTTGGATGATGATGACTGATTTAGAAATCAGTGGTGATACAACCTCTTTAGGTGTTAGCTTCAGATTTCTGAATCAGTTTCATGATCATTTTTAAATCTAATAGGAAGGTATGTGATCAGCCTCCAGTGCCTGACACACGTCGTCGACTTTTGGGTCTAAGACATGTCGGTTTCCTTACGATGTTTTCCTTCACCGTTCGAGCAAAATTTAAATGCGCACATAGAAAGAAAGTCCATTGTTGCACAGTCGGGGATCGAACCTACGACCTCAGATATAAGAGTCCCACGCTGTAGTCACTAGGCCAACACTGCTCTATAGTGAAACCAATATGGAAGCGCAATACTTTAACCTAGCCTAAAATGTTGATGTACGTCAAAAGGGAGAGGATATTCAGGGTCTGTTTCGCAATGTCCGGATTAGTTCTAAATAAGCTATATTTATTACTTATTGGTAGGATAAACAGTATTTTTGCGTTTCACGACTGTCAGATAGCGCTATTGGTCATGAAACGCGAAGTATCTTATTTGGAACTTTTATCTGTCGAATAATTTATGTATTGAATAGCTATTTGGTACTTTATCCATATATTGTGAAACAGGCCCTTAATGTCTTATTTATTAACTATTTGTATGAGTTTGTAATATGGAAGAAAATGTAATGAATAAAACACCGGGCACATAAGAAAGTTTTGAAATATATTAATTAATGTCAACTTATTTTTATAGTAGAGTCTAGCTCATTTCCCTTGTAATGAAGAAAATGTTATTCAACACTTCTGAAAATTGCGAAATAAACACAAATTATAAACCGGTGTCTCATAAACCGGTTTTATAACCGGATGTTTACCGCAGTTATCTAAATAGCCCAAAAAAGTGGTCAAAAATAGCATTTTTGTTGGATAAGAGGATGACGTGGGCTATCTATATGGTTGAGCTTCCGTACGCTAAAAGGGACATTTTCTTTTCAATGCCTTTAGAATTTTCGCGAAAAATGCGCCGTCACATTTGGATAATGGCGGTAAGGACAAAGATTAGGACGCGGGATTTTATATGCAAAAAATACTTGAACCTCTTTATGCTCGTATTATGCACCCATTATGAAATTACCTTAGGATTAGTGAATGTTTGATAATAAATATGGTCATGTCTCATAGTATTGTTGTTATTAACATAACTTTTACACATTTAAAGAAAACTGATTTTTAGCGGATTGAAGTATTATTATTGTAAATTTATAATTATTTAAACATAATTTTAAATTTATCCGACGTTTCGCGTGCTTTACAGCGTGCGTGGTCACGTGGTCAAGTCTTGTGCCAGTGCTTGTATTCCTAGAATCCGGCAAAGCTTTAGGTATTTAGTCGTAAGTTTAAAAGCCGTTAGCAATCGTTTTCTCTTTATCTTGTTCGATAAATGAAAAACTTTATTAACGCCGCAGTCTGTCATTAAAACTTCTTAGAAATAAAAATGCGAGAAAAGTTTAAAAAAAAGGGCAAATTAATCAAGGTGGAACTTATAGCGGTAAAAAGTTGGCAAAAACGCAATATCAAAGCCATTGTGTGCTTAACGCTTAGGAAGTCAGATTGACCCAATTTATCCATCAAGAGAAATAATAAAATTGAATAAAATATATCTAGTTATCTTTACTTAGTAATGAATAAATACATGGTAGTAAACTATTTATGTAAAGTAACTGTTGGAAAGACTATGTTCGTAACGTTTCGTACATAGTTCAAGTCTGCAAAGACCTAGATATCGAGGTATATTATTTATTGTGATAGGTAAAATCTTTATTAGAATGTTGCGAGAAGTTATTATTTATCGCAGGCATTGAGCGCGGCGACCGAATCAAGAAATTAGAGCAGGACAGAACGAATACTGCATGTCACATCTCAATAAACAATTATAATTGTATAGTATGATAAAAAATGCTATGCAATAGCTTTATCGCGGCAGGCCCCGAGTACCAGACGTTTCTTTTTTGCTTATTACACATTTATAAGTTGTAAGAATTAAGCTTTTTTGATATGTGGCTTATTTAATTTTAATTTCATTTAATGTGTATGGCTGTGAAACATTAAATAGCAAAGCTTTAAGCTAGTACCAAACGAGACCTTTAACAAACGAGATATCACATAATGTAACCTACTAGAATTAAGATAAGGAGAACAATCTCGCGATCTTGATGAAAGGCAAATATCTATAACTTTAGGCTGCGTTGCCGACATTGAATATTAATCTTGTGTTTGTTCGGCAGCTAGAATACAAATTCTCTGATAATTTCAACTAGATTTTCTTAGTATTACTATTGCGAGTTATGGCATAAGTTACGATTGGGTTTGAATGAGAAAATATTATATAAGTGCCAAGAATGTCCAAATTTAGTTAAGTAAATCTGTCAGTCTAATAAAAAATAACGATTCTAAGGTTAGTTATTTACTTAGATATTATAATAACCTTATTCTTTGGTAAATGGTAATCTTTACAATGCTCGGTACGGTACGTTTCAGAATCAAATTTTTCCTCCAGTATATCTAAAATAGGATTTGTCACAAGTATTTGTCATCATGACTATGGAGTCGGCTTTGAGTCTTTGGGTAAGAATCTCCTTGCTATAAACCAATTGTCCTTCAACTCTTAATAAGTAATACAACGACAAGATGTCTAACAAATAACAAACATAATTATAATTAAACATCCCTGTGACTAGCAATAATCAAATTTATTTAATCACAAAAATTAAATCAAATTCAATTGTGAATTTCGGCATCCCTTGTTACTGAAATTCCTACGTTAACGATTCAAATAATCTTTTATTTAACATAAAAACAATAAGTAGTTGCTACGCCACACCACTTAACTCGGCAATGTCATTATATATTTTTAATTATAATTCATCATATGAGAAATACGTTTATAAATGCCTTTTAATACTAGTGGCGTTTCATACGATGAATGGGTCACACGATAATGTTCACTTAAATAATTGATATTTCAAGTTGATAGTAATACTGCGTAGGATGGCAAAACATTAAAGTTTGAGGTTTCGTCTATTTTAAATAATTTGACAATATTATCCCATCGCCCCATAAGTTTAAATGGCCTTTACTACTATGAAGTTCAATTTTGATTAAATACTGTTATAAGGTGGAATAAATAATAATCATAATAATCCAGTGGGGATACAATTCTATATGAGTCTTGGCGTCTAACATAAAAAAACTAAAAATCTACATCTGTCAGATAGAAGGTTTGTCACCTATTTGTCTATGATATCAAAAAGGATCGACGGATGAAATCTGAGGGAAAGACCCAATTAGTCTGAGCGCAACTGGATTTTTATAATTACACAATAATTTTATTAACGTGTGTGCCAAAAATTAGCTTATGAGAAAACTTTATTGTTTTTGCTTCCCACTTTGGTATTGTTCCCCTACCAGAAGAGACTCTTGGGCCGTGGGGTTTAAGTTGTCACCTGGTAGATAGTAACGGTAACTTCAACAAATAAGTATCGCACAGCGTGAAAATGCTGCTAGCATTAAAAGGTAATCTGCCACAAAGATTAAACATATAAAATTTGTTTTAATTTTCTATTTATGCATTTTTACTCTTTTTTTAACATTAATAAATCAATAATATTAATTATATAAAAATATATTATTTATAATTATATATTTATATGATATAAAAATAATTAACAATATGCAACGCAAATATTTTATCGTATCAATCACATCTAATGTGAAACTTCAAAGAAAGTTATCGTGGCTTTGTATCCAATATAACTATCTTCTAGTCACATAAATACTAGAGTACAGATGGAACTGGATATCGTTTCTGAATAAACGCGATATTTCTCTTATTATAATACTATTTGCCCCCTGTTCTGTATATAAAAAATAACTAGCTGTCCAGGCTGAGTTCATACATAATTACCACACCATACCTAATTCTTGGGTAGAGATGAACTTATACTACTCAGCCAAGCGGTCTCAATTGTACAATATACTGCAGTTGTTTTATATTCGAAGTAAGATTGCCAAAAGGCCGACGGAAAGTTGCTGCTGAGTGTCATCAACGGACGTCGAGGCAGAAACGAATACGAAATTACCAGTATCACCTCGACGTCCGACATTCTACGACTACGACTATTTGTAACCAACTGGTGCTGGGCTTCAGAATTTCAGAACCAATTCTACTTAGAGTCCTTCAAGATAAGGGTTCCAATAAAGCCAATTGGATCGATTATTAGAATTGCCTCAATTAATAAATAACAAGCATCTCTTATCAATTATAAACTTGGTAGTTTCTATATCGATATAAATACTTAGAATTTTATAGCAATCAACCGCTTTTGAAATATATCTCATATACAATCTATCAGATTTCTTACAGTACTTACATTGCCTCGCTTTTTTTATTTCTGTCGTGATTTGTGTACTATAGTTTTTATTGAATCAGAATCTAGCACTTAGCCATTGTATTTTTTTAAAATCTTAAACAGAAAAAGAAACACCACATAAGGAAACAATAAATTTACGGCAAGATATTAAGAACCAGCGATTTCTGAGATTAAAGTATTTAATCATATAAATGAACGCTTATATTATAATAGATTTAAACTAAGTATCTAAAGATTACTTAGTTTTTTTAGAATATTGTCTTTCTTAATTTTGTAAAATAATGTAACTAACAGAGACTGACTAAATATTTTTTTACTATATTAAAATGGCCAATATGCCTATGCAGTGTAAATATTCTAAGAAAGACCTATCAATTTAATTTTGTTTTTATTTAGGATCAAAATATAGATTAACATAATTTAAAAATAAGGAAGCAGATTAAATTGTAATAAAATTAATTATATACTAATTCCTGAAAGTAGTTGATAACTTATACAGTTATCAGATAACATTTATCATGCCATTGTTAGCCATAACAACAAAATCGCTACTAGACGCGATATAAGACGAACACTGAAGTTTTGCACCCGGGTGTGTCTGTACAGGGTACGGGTAGTAATTATAGTAATACGTGATAATCATGTTAGTAGACATTTTCTACGTTATATTCAATACAATTGCTATGCTTCAAGGTGAAAAACATGAAATAAATCTAATATTATTTATTTATGTAGGGCACTTTTATACTTATTCAGTAAACTTCAAAAAAAATGATGATTTTAAATTTAATATTCATCTGATTTCTTACAAAATATTTGTTATGATCAGGCTCTTCTTCACATTTTAACGAATTTATTATATGATTCCTGTTTAAACAAAATAGTGTTTCAAATTTTACAAATTAAATTTACTGCTAGTTCTCGAATTCAGTACATTTTTGGCAAACAAGAATCATACTTAATGCTAAGTCGTGATTGTGAATCTTACCCTGATCTAAGAGATGCAACAATATCAGTGACAGTAAATAAAGTTGTGGTGGATAGAGATGATTGAGAAAAAATCAAATAAGTTTTAACGTAAATATTGCTAATGAAGGAATAAGGAAAGATTCATAAAATGAAGTGCAAAACATAAGTAAAAATATTTTATTATATTACTGCTTATCATTTAATATGTTTTGATTTACATTTTCCTGAAATCAAACGTAATCACTAACCAATACCTCCCGCGTACCTCGTCCCGCAGATGTTTCAATTTTATCTTGATATTGACAAGGGCTATATTAATCAAACAGATTTTTAACGAAACACTGCATTGTTGAGTTTTTTAATTAGTGTTTGTGCGATGATTTTTCTACTAGCATTTGCTTTATTCAATGCATGTTCTTGTGTACCGTTTCGGTATCATGAAGATGTGGGTATCAAGCAGGCAGAGCACTTGATGATTCAGGAGAATATGGCAAGGATAATAGGAGGAAATCAAGTGCCTAGTATTATGACATATCCTTATCAGGTACTATTTTGAAAGTAATAATAACATGAGGCGAGAGAAGGTACAACTACAAAACAGAGCCATCTCGGGTATCTTCGCTTACACAAAATTTATAATAATATACAATATGTCTTTAATAAAATACAATATTTCTTAATGACTCACAAAGATACTAATTGTATCTTTATTACCTATTTTTAGATGCATTGTGTATTTATGTGATTTATTTTTGTATTTTTTATCAGTTATGGGAGAATTCTTTGTGATTTTACGTCGTCCGAAGTATCGCTAAACGAAGGAAGTCCATCTAACATCTCAATTTTTATTAGGAATATCTGTTCTAGGCTGGCATAGTAGCTACTTTGACAACAGGCTGGACATCAATTTGTGGTGGAGCTCTGATTTCAAACACTCGGGTATTAACGGCAGCTCATTGTTGGTGGGACGGGCAGAACCAGGCTAAGTCATTTACTGTTGTGCTAGGTTCCCTAACTATATTCTCAGGCGGAACTAGACTTACTACTAGTGACGTAGTTGTCCATCCATCTTGGAATGATAAGGATATAGTTAATGATATAGCAGTTGTTAGGATTTCCAGAGTGCAGTTTACTAGTAAGTATTTATGGTGTTTTTCGCGAACTATATCGCCTATTCCGTGATTTATCAATTTAGTAACTAGGTAAATAATGCTTTATTTAATAACAAAATGAAACATTCAGCATTTATTTGTTCCGCTGACTGCGAAATTTTTACTGAAACAGTGCTGAACGTGGTACATTTACTAATTCTTTACCTATTGTGTGTTCTTTGATAGTCTTTCTCGTCACAGTAATGCAACTAGACAATTTATTAATCATTAACTTCCTTTAAAACTATGAGAACAATCGAATATTTCGTATTATACTCCGTATTATGAACTAAATTTTTCCACTATGAAATAATAAAATATGTAAAAGAAAAAGAAAATTCATTTTATATTAATTACAGATAATATTCAAGCAATACCACTACCGTCTTTATCGGATGTCAACAACGCTTTCGTTGGAGTGACAGCTACCGCTACGGGTTATGGAAAGACGAAGGATTGTGAGTTATTAATGTTGGAAAACTGCTAAGAAAGTATAAATATGGTAATTTATTGTAGTAACAAAAAATATTGTCGTTTGCAGCTCAAAACGGTTTTCCAAAAACCACTCAACTACATCACGTCAACCTCCAAGTTTTGACCAACGCTGTCTGTCAACGAACATTCTCAGACGTTAAATTACACAAAAGTCATCTATGCACAGATGGCTCTCGGCGAGTTGGAACCTGCGAGGGTGATTCGGGTGGACCTTTGACAACTATAGTCAATAATAAACGTATGCTGGTATGTATTAAACAATGTTCGTTTCATTGTCAAGTCTCCAAGCTGGTATATGGATTGGAGGATCAAATTTTGACAACAAGTCTTAAATATAAATAAAATAGAGGTTAAAGGCATTCATTCTAAATCGTCATAGATTCCATCGAAGGAACAAATCTTTTCTAATCTATATAAAATTTTCGTGTCACAAAGTTCGTTTCCATACTCCTCCGAAACATTTTGATTCTTATGAATTTATTCATGCATATTCAGTAAGTCTGATAATCGGCAACTATATATATTACCCGAAATGTTATTTTTTTATGTTTATGACAAACATTTTTGTTTTTATTTTTTTTAAGATACATCATACATATCATATACGCACACCCTTAATTTTCATCTACCCTCTACGATCGACCCCTACTTTTTATTTGTTAGTTAAGAACATATTACTTGAACTCTGATGTTTACATAGAATAATCACAGAAAAACCTAAAAAGTTTTCATTCCGGAAAACCGAACTAATAGATAGCAAAATGTTTGTATGTAATACAAAGGTTGGCTAGGCATTAAGGAGAAACGAAGTTTGTGGGGGCAGCTAGAATCATACAATATAATTATAGTTGGACATAAAATCTAAACACGAATATATTTGATTCCAGATCGGAATAGTATCGTTTGGACTGGGTGATGGTTGTGAACGAGGCACGCCCTCCGTGTACACGCGAGTTACGGAGTTCCGTACATGGATCAACGCGCAACTATAAAAATTCATCAATTATGTTATTTTTAAAAGAAATATATGATTTACTGAAACGTTTTATTGAACATTTACCCGTGATATTTTATTCGTAGAAATACTTACACTTATAGACAGATGATTAAAATTATCAATATATATAATAAAAATTATAAAGAATTTCAAGGGATTTGAAAAAGAAACAAATTTAACCAATTACAATGTCTAATTTTATTACTATCAAATTATTCTAAACACACATATTTAGTTAACTTTCCCTGACATGAATTTTTTAAGTATTTTGTGCATGTTTTGGGATGTTTCGAATTCATTTTCATAAAACGATAAGAATTTTTCTACAACTTTGGCGGCATCAAGTGCTTATTGAACAGTTGAATGTTCAGAATCATCCGATTGATCATCTTCATTTAGAACCTCTTTACTTTTTGACACTAAATCAATAATTTATCAGTAAATGAAGCGGTTCTGGACAGATCCTGATTATCCTTTATGATATATATATATATATATATATATATATATATATATATATATCTGTGTATGTAGTAAACTTTCGCTGAAATTATTCGATTATATATGTTTAATTCAATCACTGAGTGGTAGATCGCCTTTACTATTAAATAGCTCTGTTTCTATTCTCTGTGGGGACACGTGGAACTGTTAAACAGTCCTGCGACTGTAGACCTGTGGCTAGCTGGGTAGATGAAATAAAAAAAACTGCTGATCCCAACTGGATCCAAGTAGCCCATCAAGAGAGGACTGGCTATCTTTGGAGGAGGCCTTCACCTATAGAGGAGTTTTAACAGAAGAATAATCGTTTAAAAGTAAGAAAAACTGACACAACTAAATTTAGGACACAAATTTAATTACTAACAAAACTAACACTAGTATGTAAGTAAACTTGAGTGTCGCACACGACTTCCTAAAGTGAGGGAGGGATTCTAGGACTGCCTGATCTGAGGGAACTCCAAGTGTTCAGTGGTCAGTTAAAAATCCGTTTGTAAACGTTTTATTTTTTTTTCTTCGATAGATAAACTTTGTAAAAGCCCCAGTCTATCATTAAAACTTTTTAAAATTAAAAATGCGAGAAAATTTTAAAAAGTGCAAATTAATTAAGGTGGAACTTATCGCGGTAAAAAGTTTGTACAAACGCAAAACCAAAGCCATTGTATGCTTAACGCTTAGGAAGTCATTCTCCATCAAAGTAAAAATTAAAATATATACAATTCTCGTGTTACGGTGAATGTAATTAAACTCCTCCGCAATGGCTCGAACGATTTTCGTGAAATTATGTGTGGACACGGATTAGGTCAGCGAATCTGACAATCTATTTTTTATTCTCCTAAATGTGGTACCCCAAATTTGTATTTTTTAGATTGTTTCATTTTTTTATGAAACAGCATACCGATATATATATAAACTAGCGGACCTGACAGACGTTGTCCTGTCTACACGTCTTTAATTTGAAAATTTCAAACTTTTTTTTAATAAGCTAAAACATTCTGGACCATTTTGATGAAAATTATAATTCAAATGTTATGACAATATCTAACGATCCAGCCCATGGTCTACAATAACACAATGATAACGAAACTTTTTTTTAATTTGATCGCAGCGCTAACTGTCGGGACAGACTAAAATTCGAATATTATTTAAAATTTGACACTGCGATGGTAGCGCCGTCTGTCGGATCCAATGTAAAACATTCCAAAATCAACAACAACTAATAAATTGAAAATTAATTAAAAAAACATTGTCCAGCGGACAAAATTGTGAATCTAAACCATTCCCAGATCCCCTTGAACACACACAAAAAATTTCGTCTAAATCGGTCCAGTCGTTTAGGAGGAGTTCAGTCACATACACACGCACACAAGAAATATATATATTAAGATATACAACCCTTAATTTTCACCTCTCTACGATGAATCCATATTACATACCTACGATGAACAAACTTGAAGTAATATAGGAAAAATAGGAACAAAAATGTTTCCTAGAAAATTATATAATCAAAACATCGTTTGCCGGGTCAGCTAGGATCTATGTAACTATGTAATCTAAGCTTAGTGATATCAATTCCAGTAAACTGTTTATGTATAGTCGAGGGCGTGCATCAGGCACAGAAGGCTGATTATATATTAGATTAACAAATGATCATGAAACAGATCTAAAAGGATTGTAGTGCCATTATAATAATACCTGTAATATTATGACCTGTAAAATTATCGACCATTTGGTGTTCATTCATTTTGGTATATACAAATGTGTACAAGATTACAAGATTTATTACCATTTAATATTAATAGTAAATTGGGTAACCAATTAAGTGTGAGGGCCAGCGGTGAATCCCAAAAAACAAAATGGATTTAAATGCTTTAATTAAATTTTACATTAAATGATAACTAAATATGATGATTAAGTCGGCCCGAAATTATATGCGCGACAATTATCTATATTACACTTAATACTATTTGAAGTTTGACGGGTCCAATGCTAGCTATCCGATCAAAGGCCTCTTATTTTAAACTTATTCCTAATTGAGACCTAATACCTACTGGCATGAGTGGTCCATCTCGTTTTATTACGGTGTTGCGTCAGAGTACCGGTTTTAGTTATGCGGGGCAAAGGGAGTGCAATGGATATGTAACAAACCTGTAAATATTTTGTTGTGGTTAAACATCCCACAGCCATCCGGCCCAGACAGGCAACGTCCGGATAATGTGCCAAACTTTACGCAAAAAACGTTCGTGACAAGTCTGCAATTTTGAATCTGCATACGAATTTGGCCTAATAAATACTAACTTAATGCTCTTGAAATATCGAAAGCGTTTAAGTAAGGTAATTTGTTTCATTGTCAAAATGTATGAAATGGATGGTTTAAACATTTTTCACTTTGTCAATCTAGATGTAATATAAGCGATTTATTAACTGTCAAAATTATCATTGCTGTTCAATTGTTTCGATACCTTTATGCCTTCACTTTGGAGCAGTGCATCTCGCCCATTGGATGTTTCTATTCGTTGTTTATAAGTATATAATATAGTATTTTTACCAAATAAAATGAATAATATTAACAAATACTTAAAGAAAAAACACTTTTTTAACGGATTGAACTTATGTATTATTGTAAACTTATAATTATTTAAATATAATTTTAAATTTAACCGACGTTTCGCGTGCTTTACAGCGTGCGTGGTCACCGTGACCATTAAGTAAGTTATGTTAATAAAAGACAATACTATTAACAAATACTTTCTTGCAATACATACAAATGCAATGTATTATTATGTATATTATGTTGATATTTTGAGTAAAAACAGAATGTTTAATAAAATTTTTTAGTGCACAAAATTTTCGATCGGTAGGCTGCCATATTATATTGGCACAAACAAAAAGGATATAGAAACAAAATACTGAAGCTTTACTAATATATAAATATGTAAGTATTCTCCTATTAGGAGCAAGAATATTAAAAAGATAGAAGAGTGCGGTTTAAAATCGCAATAAATTGAAGTGGTAAGTTGTCGCGTCAGACAGTCACTTGTGGGAAGAAAATTTATGTTCGCTAACGTTACTTTAAATTCTGATATTTTCTCTTATTTTACACCTTGCATGGTATATACATAAAATTCAATTAGCAAAGAGGTTTTCTGACGAGTGTAATAGAATTCTTCAAAGCTCCGCTGCTGTCAGCATCAAAGCCTTTTTGTTATTTAATTTAATTCAAATATTGTTATTTTATTTATATATGAACAATGTTATACCATGGTTTATTTAGGAGTACACCATTAGCTTTTAGATGTATACGGAATACCTAGTATTAGTAATTTCAGAATTTGGAAATATATTATCGATTTTTAATCAGGAATAAGTTTTTCATAGGTAAATAATTGATATTATTTCTCTCAGTATTTTCGGTAGCCGATTTTGTACCACAACTACTTTAGAATTATGTATACTTCTTCTTCTTTAAGTGCCTCTCCATTACTGGCAGTTTCTTTAAGTGTGTCTTGTCTTGCGCCAGATGCAGCAACTCTTCCGCAGTTGTAATACCCGTCCACTCCCTTACGTTGCGAAGCCATGATTTCCTCCTTCAACCAACACGCCGTTTCCCCTGGATTTTACCCATTATAATTAGTTTAAGGAGGTGGTAGCGGCCATGGCGCAACACGTGGCCCAGGTACGCAACTTTCCATTGTTTAATGTTGTGCATAAGTTTAAGTGCATCATTCCAACTTGTTTCAGAAACTTCTCGTTAGAGACCTTATACGAAGCACCACATCTCAAATGATAATGAATACAAAATAAACTAAATAAATTAGTAACGTTAGTAACAAACGGGAGATCACATTTTATATAATGTGACTAAATACAAGAATTAAGATAAGGACAACAATCTCGCAATCTTGATGAAAGGCAAATATCTATAACTTTAGGCTGCCTTGCCTAAATTGAATATTAATCTTGTGTTTGTTCAGCAGCTAGAATGTAAATGCTCTGCTGATTTCAACAACCTTTTTCTAAGACTGAAGGCTGTGACATAAGTTACACAATATTATACAATGTGTCTCAAAAGAAAGTTATATTTAGTTGATGGATTAAAAAAAAGAATTGTGTGGTTTAATGACACCACTGTGAAACAAACAAAAGTGAAACTTTTTTTCACATTAGACACATTTAACTAAATTTTTTTGGAATAATATTCCATTAAGGGTATTAAAATCGCTTAACCAATCCTAATTTTATTCTTGGAAAATTGGACATTTACATGAAACACTGACAGTAACAAATAAAATAGCGTGGAGCACTGGCACAAATGAATAATAGTCTATACACTACACAGTCAGCTGCTGCTAACTATTGGCGCTGCCATATTGGTCTTGGCTATGACGAGCGCCTGTTACTTTATCCCTACTCCGCGGCCGACCGTCACTCGACATGTGCCACACAGTTTCACTTTAAAATAGTAAGTCGTGTATCAAAAAAAATGTTTATTTATTATTAAGGTACACATAGAATTTATTTCTTAAAAATAATATTGTCCTCGCGTTCGCGGCACTCATTAAATGGAACAAAAAATTACTTACTCAGTGCTGGCTGCCATGTCGTGACGGATATTTTCTTTCAATTGCGCCAGGGAAGTCCGATTATTAGCGTGTACTCTAGTTTTAAAATAACCCCATGAGAAAAAAACCATAGGTTATATTAGGACTGCGTGGAGGACAATTTATGTCACCTCTCCTGGAGATCAATTTGCCTGAGAAAATTTCATGAACTCGTGGCAGAGATGTATTGGACACGTGTGACGTTGCTCCGTCATACTGGAACCATGTTCTTTGGTAATAATATAGCCAACAAAGTTCAGTCACTAAGAAGTCGTCTAACATTTTCACATAGCGCTCTGAAACGAAATGCAAACTTTATTTTGAAACACCTGTTATATGTGCCAAGAATTATCAAATGAACATATAAGTCAGTTAATATACTATGTATAATAAAAAATATCGCTTCCAAAGTTGATTTTTATGAGTATAAATGCCTCCTTCAAAAAACAAATTTCATTTAATGCCCGTTAAACATGTCAAACACACAAATAATAATTTAATATTTATAATATTTGTTTAAGCTGAAATTCCTACTCTAACTCTTTAAAAAAACTTTAATTTAACACAAAAACAATAAGTAGAGTTGCAATGCCACACCCCTTAACTGGGCGACATCATTATATATCATTATATATATGAACATATATGTCATATATGTAATGTCTACACAGAAAATCGTTTAATACTAGTGATGTATGAAACGATTGGGTTACACGATAATGGTAACTTAAATAATTTATATTTCAAGTTCTAGTGATACTGCGAAGGATAGCAAAACATTAAAGTTTAACCCAAAATTTGAGGTTTGGTTTATTTTAACTAATTTGACAATATTATCCGATCGCCCCATCAGGCTAAATGGCCTTTACTATTTATGAAGTTCAATTTTGATTAAATACTATTATAAACAGCAATAAATCATAATAGAAACCCAGTGCTGTTACATTAATATATTATGTTTCTTGGCGTTAGATTAATTCCGTTCTGTCCTGTCTGACACGTGTCCGTTTACTCACACTACTTTCAAGTGTAAGATGCACATGTGTGTGTGTCTATACGTATGTAGACAGAAAGTGCAATGGTGCAACAGCAAGGACTCGCACTGAGAGTCACACGCTGAAACCTTTCGGCTAACACTGCTATATTTATATTTAAACGTCGGTATTGTTTAATAACGTAATTGGTAATTACATTATTAAAGCGTTCGTTCGTTTACGCGTTCTAGAATTTTTTAGAGTTTGATCATTTCTGTAGCTTGGATTTGCGATAAAATTGGACAAATGACAGATAAACACTAAATTATATTTTCCATAGATAAAGGCAAAATCAAATCTGAATCCCGTCTCAAGGACGACTTTGGAAATAATTGGAATACCGTATCATATTGTAACGCTCTAAGCTATAACAGGCGCCTAAGTTCATGACATAGTGATGCGTGATGTCGACAAAATTTAAATGTGTTAATGTAGAAATAAATATTCGGCCTTAAAATATTACTCAAAAAAAGTGTTGTTATGTATTAGTTAATAGGTCTTAATTTCTCTACGATTTTAATTTTAACGTAGGTAGATTTAAATTGCATCTCGATTAACTACGACCATATTCCAGTGTCAAACGGATTATTGACAGTGCCAGTTACCACAACAGTTACTATAATATCTGAAACCTTACAGCTACTTAATTACTTACTAGCTTTTATAACTAACTAACCTGCTAAATATTTAACAATAATTACTTGTGATACAAGCCGTGTACACAAATACATAATATTTCAAGCAGTGTTACCCCAATGAAACCAGCATGCGACTCAGATCTCTCAGTTTGTAAACTAGATTACCAGCTGCGAACCAATGGACAACTAATAATCGCTCGTACATTAAAGGAAAACATTATAAGGAAGCCAACATCTCTCATATCTAAGAAGTGATGACATGTGTCACTTGAAGCCTGATCACCAACTGGTCTATGAAATATAAAAGTTTCCAACGGATGCGATCTGTGGTTCAGATCATGTTACATTTAAAATGTATGTGACAAATCTCAGTTCTCGTATAACATCGATATACCGCGCATCACTCAAAAATCGAGACACGACAAATATTTCAAAGTATCAGTAACATGTAATGCGGACCTTCAAAGAACGTTATCGTGGCTTTGTATCCAAAATTACTGTCTACTCCGAAGATCAATTGCTCTTGGGAGCTTCTAGTCACAGAAATACTAGATGCTCGTTGAGTACAGCTCTGCTCATCTATACTTCTATACTAATATTATAAAGAGGAAAGGTTTGATTTTTTGTTTGTTTGTTTGTATGAATTGAATAGGCTCCGAAACTACTTGGTAGATTTGAAAAATTCTTTCACTGTTGGAAAGCTACATCATTCCTGAGTGACATAGGCTATATTTCATTTTCAAAAAAATAGGCATCCTTACTAAAATTACGATAACATTAACATTTGTTTATTATTTGATACAATTCTAACAGATGGCGCTGAGTTAAAGGTAGTAGTTTGGCAAGACGACGTTTGCCAGGTCAGCTAGTAGTAATATAATAGTTTCACCTAAGGTGATTTTTAAGTAATATTTCTTGGCGTTTAGTAGCGTATTTTTAACCTACTAACTCGTATTCATAAATTGTAGCAGGACGCCAGTGGATTATCTTGCGCAAATGCTTGTATAAAAAAAGATTTTGTTGACCCAGCATGCATTAGACCCAAAAATATATAAAGAAACAAAGATATATGATGCTCTATGATGTGAGGCTTAAAATGTAACCTTCAAGACAGACAAGTTGGTGTTAAAGTGTAATATATAAATTAGTATGTATATGAATTAGCCGCTTTCTGATAGAGAGAGGAAAAGGTTATTGTAAAAAAACTCGCAAGATACTCCATTTTTAAATTCAAATCAGGTGGAAAAAGTCCTACGGTAAATTTCGTTACAGACACAATTGACATTATACTCGACTAAACAACGATATGTCAATACAAAAATTTGTTCCTGCTGTTAATATGGAAGGCAATAGAATAGAATCGCCTTTGCATTACTTGATACTTGTTCAATAAAACTTATAGTACACAAATCTCAACCGAATTAAAACTACGTGACTAACTGCGTTAAGAACAATAAATATTTATATCGATTCTGAGCATATATATCGATGTACAAACTACCAAGTTTATAATTGATAAGAGATGCTTGTTATTTATTAATTGAGGTAATTCAAATCCATCCAATTGGCTTCATCGTATTCTATCACGGAGCACCAAACTCCCCACTCTTTGAAATCAGAGTCCGAATTCATTAGGGCTTTATAGGAAACCCTTCAAAGGGCGTTCGATAAATTTATGTAATCAAAGGCTATGCTATACTACTGCCTTCCTTATTAATAGTAGGAACAATAAACTACTTTTTGGATTGACAAATAGTTGTTTGGTCGATTGTAACTTCAATTGTGTTTAGTATATTATAATAATCACTATCACCTCCGCGTTCCTCGTCCCGCATTCCCGCAGAATATACTTAAGGAGTTGATACAATTTTATCTTGATCCTGATAACGGATATATTAATCAAATAGATTATTAACGAAACACTGCATTGTTGAGTTTTTTGATTGGTGTTTGTGCGATGATTTTTCTACTAGCATTTGCTTTATTCAATGTATGTTCTTGTGTACCGTTTCTGTATCATAAAGATGTGGGTATCAAGCAGGCAGAGTACTTGATGATTCAGGAGAAGATGGGAAGGATAATAGGAGGAAATCAAGTGCCTAGTATTATGACATATCCTTATCAGGTACTATTTTGAAAGTAATAATGACACAAAGCAACCACAACCAATGGAGTCATCTTGTGTAACTTTTCTTTTACAGTTTTATATAAGTACCTACAATTATGTTGGTAGGATAAATTTTGAAAACATTGAAAAAAAAAAATTGTTTTTGAACTAACTGTTTTTATACGCATTGTGTATATATGTGGTTTATTTAAGTTATTCTTATTAGTTATCGGAGAATATGTTTGCGTTTGAATCTAACTTGTTTGAAAGGTATAAAAGGTAGAATTCTTACCACACATACGATTGTTTGATTATGAGTCAAATAATGCGCCTAACGATTTTACATCATCCGAAGTTGCACAAAACATAACCTACATATTAAAAAAAGTCCATCTAACATCTCAATTTTTATTAGGAATATCTGTTCTAGGCTGGCATAGTAGCTACTTTGACAACAGGCTGGACATCAATTTGTGGTGGAGCTCTGATTTCAAACACTCGGGTATTAACGGCAGCTCATTGTTGGTGGGACGGGCAGAACCAGGCTAAGTCATTTACCGTTGTGCTAGGTTCACTAACTATATTCTCAGGCGGAACTAGAATTGCTACTAGTGACGTTGTGGTCCATCCATCATGGAATAATAAGGATATTATTAATGATATAGCGGTTGTTAGGATTTCCAGGGTGCAGTTTACTAGTAAGTATTTATGGTGTTTTTCACGTATTTAAACCTATTCAGTATTTTAAAAATTTAGAAAAGTAGGTAATTAATCTTTAAATTATAACGAAAAGTACAAAATTCTTCGATTACAATTCAGCATTTATTTTTTCCGCTGACTGCGAAATTTTTACTGAAACAGCGCTGAACGTGGTACTCACTTCCTTTAAAACTATAAGTTCAATAGAGTATACTCTGTAAAATAACTACTCCACATATGAAATAATAATAGAAAAAGTAAAATGATTTTACATTAATTACCGATAAAAAATGTATATTCTTATATATTGCAGATAATATTCAAGCTATACCACTACCCTCTATATCGGATGTCAATAACGCTTTCGCTGGAGTAACTGCTACTGCTACGGGCTATGGAAAGACGAAGGATTGTGAGTTTCTAATAAACTATTATAGTATAAACTACAGTCCAAATATAATATAACGACATCGATAAGACTACTCATATTTGGTCGTAAAAACCGATAGTCGTAACAGCCGATGACGTTGTTATCAAGTACCTAATACGTTTACCCGCCAGGACCTGAGATTTTGGTCAATACAACCTATATTTTGTTCTAAGGAAACTATAAAAGTGAGTGAGAAGTTGTAAGTACAACAAAATGTTTTTTTCAGCTCAAAGCGGATTTCCAACAACGACTCAACTTCATCACGTCAACCTTAAAATTCTGACCAACGCTGTCTGTCAACGAACATTCTCAGACGTTTCTATACACGGAAGTCATCTATGTACAGATGGCTCTCAGCGAGTTGGTACCTGCGAGGGTGATTCGGGTGGACCTCTGACAACTATTGTCAATAATAAACGCATGCTAGTATGTATTAAACAAAGTTTTTTTTTATAGAACAGAGGGGAAACGGGCAGGAGGCTCACCTGATGTTAAGTGATGGACCACCTATGGACACTCTCAATGCCAGAGGGCTCGCGAGTGCGTTGCTGGCGTTTTAAGAATTGGTACAATTTAAAGTTCGTTTTATTGCGTCTTATAAAGTAGTAATAAAACAAATGAGCCTGGTTGGCGTATGGTACTTACTGATGCCAAATTCCATAGAATGTACCCCGTAAAACTAACTTAACAAAAAAAAAATTCTCCTAAATATTGATTAAAAGTTGTTGAACAATAGGTTTAAGAGGTAATGTGCAAATGTGCATACAACACATTCATCTTTTTAATATTTCAGTTCTAGCCTCGGGGTTTATATTGGGTTTGGTTTGTTGGTTGGTTGAATTCTAAACAAGAAAACCTCATTGCTACACAGCCGAGCTGATGCTCAGAACTACTTAATTATCATCTAGGTCTTCATTGTTGACAAGCGTATTTGTGTCGCCTCACAACTCTTCATTAGCCATGCATAAGGTTTTACTTTTAGAAAGAACAAAGACATTCATTCTAAATCGTCATAGATTCTATCGAAGCAACATCGTTTTTTGAAATCATATAATATTTTGTTAGGTAACTCTATACATGGCATTTTTGTTTCAGATCGGAATAGTATCGTTTGGACTGGGTGATGGATGTGAACTAGGCACGCCTTCCGTGTACACGCGAGTTACGGCTTTCCTTACATGGATCAACGCACAACTCTGAAATTCATTCAATATTTAGAAATAAATATATGACTCACTCTAGTTTCTATGCTAAGTTTTATTCAAAACTTACTCATGATATTTTATTAATAAAAATACATACTCTATCCTTACACAACCATAAGGCAATACGATAATGTGGAACGATAACAATTTCTTAAAAGAAAATATTGTAATACTAATTACTCAGGATATACAATATCGGTCCTGTACCCAGTACATACTGCCGACATCTGTCGATTTGTCAAAAACAGTATTTCGTAAACGCAACGTCTTTGTTCATGGATCTCTGTGCAATAGACGCGTTCATACCCTATATGTCTATTGTAAGTATCTAAAATGTCGATGACTCATCAGATCTTGTTCAACATATTTCATAGTTTACAATTTGTTCCTTCTTTTTTTTGTTGAGGAGAGAGCATATCCCCATACAGTGCTTCAACAGCCCCACCCACTAAACTTCTCCCATCAGTGACGTCACTGACATTCGACAGGGCTGCAATTACATCCCCAGCAGTAACCTCGTCCTCAAAGCCTTTTACCCCAGACACACCATTTTTACTTCCCTACTAATTCTCGCCATTGTAGTCAGCGCAACTTTTAATTTACTGACGAATAAATTTGCCTACATTAATAAATAACGGTAGGCTACCGTCATTTATTTTAAACCAATTACTACACTCTATGAAGTATTGTATCACGGTCAGTCGCTTACAGCACTCAACCGACAACACGTCTAATCTGATCGAACGCCCGACGCCGTCTCCGCGATCATCATCCCTATGGACTAGTAATAAAATTAAAAGATAGTATAATATGTTGCTTGGTTCTCTGTGAGCTCGGGTGCAGTTTAGTACTGTAGATAAACGATACAAATCACTCTAGATTTAATAATCTCACCCGCCTTATTAAACCTCAAATAGCGATTAAATATTCTCTAACACTCGTAACTTGCAACTCGTAATTAATACAAAAATATTAATATATAAGTGTTTGGTAGTACGTCATAAACGCTCAAAACCGTTAAAGTTCAACGTAAAAATAACTTGAATCTCTATTTTTCAATAATTTGCATGCATATATTTTTTATTAAATACTAGCAGACTCGGCCAAGCGTTGCTGTGGCTAAGGTTTTTGTTATATTACATAGTAGTAAATTAATCAAGGGAAACCGTAGGAGAACTTATGTGAAACGTTGGTACCACGACACGAACCTAAACTAAACTACCTTTAACTCAGCGCCATCTGTTAGAATTGTATCAAATAATAAACAAATGTTAATGTTATCGTAATTTTAGTAAGGATGCCTATTTTTTTTGAAAATGAAATATAGCCTATGTCACTCAGGAATGATGTAGCTTTCCAACAGTGAAAGAATTTTTCAAATCTGCCAAGTAGTTTCGGAGCCTATTCAATTCATACAAACAAACAAAAAATCAAACCTTTCCTGTTTATAATATTATATATATATATATTATATTAAATTAAATTAAATATAAAGAGGCGTTTAACAGCATATAGTTACGTAACGCATTGGTAAACCTAGCAATTTTTCTACAAAACTAGTGTTCTTTTAATTTTTATCAAGTTAATAGGTACCGCTGAGATCTACAACAATGTAAGAAAGTTGAACTTGTTCCGAACTTCCAGAATAAACGGTGCGGTTCAAGAGTTTTTTCAAACTTTACTTCATTAGAAGGAATTCTTTTGAAATAGCACGAGAATTTCTTGAAGTTAAGCAACGTGGAAGTTTTAGTTGTATTACAAAACAGTTTTTAAATGTTAACAAACCATGTTGGCGTCTAAACAAAAAGTTTAAAGTATTGGATGGGTGTCAAGAAGTTTGTATCAAGAGTGATAATCTTAATATATATAAATCTCCTGATACGATGTTTGTCCGCGATAGACTCCTAAACTACTTAACCGATTTTAAATTACATTGACTCACCGTGAGCAGTCTGGTCCAACTTAAGAGATAGGATAGCTTGGATCTTTAATAATAGTCGAAATTTTATTTTATTGCAAATTATTTGTTTATTATTTGATACAAGTCTAACAGATGGCCCTGCGTTAAAAGTACCAAAGATTCACATAAGGTACCTACCGTTTCCCGTGAATAGTTTACTACTATGTAATATAACAAAAACCTTAGCCACATCAATGCTTGGCCGAGTCTTGTAGTATATTATAGAAATAGTTTGTGAGCAGTCAGAGAACATATAGAATGGTTAACGGCCTACAAAAATCATAGACTAGAGGAGTATGCACTGAATATAATTCCGTAAAAAGACTTTAATTTCTACTCGGTATACGATGCGTTTCGTACGGCGGCAACAACGAACTGCTTGGAGCATACGTTGGAGGATTGTCCACAGTGGTCTCAGTTACATTATACATTTTCGTACAATTTGTCTAAAAAATACGTATGCTTAAGTTAAAATGTTCTTTATATGAAAAAGAGGGTTTCTATTTGACTAGTATCAATGGCGTTTAGTATTAGTGTAAATCACGGTAATTAAGTAAAAGCTGTCATTGTCCTTAACTGATAACGCTTAGTCGCCAGGGATCCATTGAATTCTATTATCCCTGAGATAACGCGTTAATTAGCAAGATTATTTTGAGAATGTATGTAAGAAATGTAATCTTTCTTTTTGGTTTCTTTGAAGTAATAAAAATAATAAAAGAAACAAAATACGTACAAATTCTTAAAAGGCCGGCAACGCACTCGCGAGCCCTTTAGCTTCGAGAGTGTCCATGGGCGGCGGTATCACTTAACATCAGGTAAGCCTCCTGCCCGTTTGTAATATATAAAAAATTATATATATATATATATAATATAAAAAAAATATATATAAATATATATATAATATATATATATATATAAATATATATATAATATATATAATATAAAAAAGTAATATTTTTGAGTTGGTCCAATAGTATTCCAAAAATACACCTTAAAAATTATTAAGAAGCCCTAGTGACAGTATTAGCCACGCCTGGGGGCTTGGTCAAGATGCTTTAACTGTGTATGAAGAAAGAAACTAAATTTGCATAAAAACTTGTCGACACGAACTGTCATTTTTGTACAAATTTCGTTTTGGACTTTCTACATACACTACTCACTTTTGGGAGTTTAAACAACACTGTCTATAAGAGTTAAATGTGTTATATTCACACAGTCGACAAAGGGCCACCGAAATCATCGAAGCATTGAGTTTGCGTCAAGTTATCCATTAGTTAAGATTAATAGTGAAATTAACGCAAGTTAAGGGCAACCTAAAATTGCGTTGAATTATAGTTTAGTCAGTGTGAGTTATGATCCCTAACGAGGCTCTCTTGACCAATAATTTATTTTATTAATTACTTCTTACTACTCTCTGGCCGAGTTAATTGTTGCTTGCCGCCTTTATGGCTAAGTGCGGTGTCCGAAGAACGGACCTTTCCTTGGATGAATACAGAAATATCTTTTGGTTTTGTAGACATTAGAAAAAAATTTGTGTGTGTCAGCTCCGACGCACGACTGGAGTTCACTCCTTAAGTATGATTGTCTAAACAGAGTCTAAAGAGTTTATCCAACTGAAAATAAGATTTATACCATATGAAAGGGTAAATTAACAAATTAATGAAAATAATATACATATATAAATATGTTATATAAATTTATTCATTTTATATACATTTATTATAGTTATAATAAATGTATATTGTGTATATAATAAATGTTTAAAATCGGCGAAATATTTTACATTAAACTTTTCACAATAGTCAATTTCAGATGTGCACAAATATTTCATTAGGAATGTTGATAAATTATGTAATTATTATTATCTGACAATTATCATTTATTTTTTAAATAATCCAACCGAATTAGAAATACGCACGCATAATAAGCACCAAAATAGTAACGAGGTTATTCATCAGTAGATTTTACCTGTCATATTTTTTTTCATACCGGGCGCCTTATATATGAAAATCGATTCTTAAGGAGTAAACTCCAATATTTTATTATCACACAAACTTTAAGAAAATTCCTAATATACTTTACTAAACAAATCCACAATTATTTTGCCACAGTATAGGTGGCATAACCGTCAAAAACTAAATTGTACTATTTTGCCTCTCTGTCATTTTAAGTTTACGCTGTACAGAAAAGAGAGAGATTTAGCAGTTTAATAATTGCAGTTTACTGATTTATTTTTTATCAATAAGGCTCTTGCCATGTTATTTACATTTTTAATGTCTAAGACGGTAACAGAATGAAGTACTAAAATATCAAATGGTATATAATATGGATGAATGTATATGAATTATATGTTTGGCCCCGTTATCGAGACTCTTGGTCCGTGGGGTCCTAGCGCTATAAGACTTTTAAGGCAGAAGGTTAGTCGACATCATAATAGATCGAAGAGCTGGCAGGTACCTCGGACAAAGAAATGGTCTAGCTATTCAAAGGGGGAACGCTGCCAGTATCTTCGGAAACTTGCCTTAATATTTTAGTAAGTACATTTTTATAGTTTTTAGTTTTAGGTACATTGTACTAGTATTATCTTAGTGGTAATATGAATGACATATACAAAATATGAATGCTATCTATACAGAGATAAGATGCGAAAGATACGCAGATGCTACGGTCGATGCTATGTATTTGGTCTAGTTTTGAGAGAGCATCAGAATTAGTTATTGTTTAGCTTCTCGTCGTAGCAATTAATATAATTACTGGCTAATTGAAACATAACATAATTGGTGTTATGAACATTGCTATTACTGAAAATACGAGATTTAGTAGCGTTTTAACGTTTATTAGAAAGTGCTCATGGTAGCTTGTTAATGATTATTTAATGAATCATTGAAGTACTAATGAAGTTACGTGGTAAAGTTGCAGTAATGGCACGTAGGTAAAAGCTTATTTCAATGCACTTTTAATTAATTAATAATTCAATATCCAATAATAATAAGTGAATCGGTGCATCGGCCTTCTGCGCCTGACACGCCGTCAACAATTTGAGTCTAATCCAAGCCGGTTTCCTCACGATGTTTTTCTTCACCGGTGGTTAGCCGGGGATCGATCCGGTGACCTCCGGGATGAAAGTTGTAAGCTAAAGCCACTAGGCCAAAACAGCTCACAAATATTTTTCCGTTTATAAATACAAACTAAATTACTAGCAATGGTATAATTAACCCACAGGTTTTTATGAGGTATGTAATGTCTCATATTTTTAAAGAGACATCTATAACATTATAAAAATCGCAGAAATAGCGTCACTCCATTCCGTCACTTCATAAGCGGGCTTAGAGGACGTCATGTGGGTAAAGTTGGAGCAAAAATGATACGAATACGACATTATTTAATTTACTTTTGATTACAATACAAATAAAACTTTTATCTCAAATTATAATGAGCAGCGGGTTAAAAGCACCAATCTTACTTTTGATCACAATCTACTCAACGCCAAATCACAAAGATCATCTCCACAATGCTCTACTCAATACCAACGCACTATCCAAAGTAAAGATGGCGCTTCGACCCCATTTGAGACATTTTCTCAACACCGGAACAACATTTGTATTTTTATTCGCTAAGTAATTATTCTAAATTAAGATTCTTTACGGCAAATTGGCTCGATTAGAACATTTTCTGATAATTCGAGCATTCTGACATATATAATTTTATAAGATAAAGACATATAATTGGAATTGTAACAAGGTTGTGCCTTTTTTGTTCAAAAGGCAAGAACCAAAAAGTTAGCTAAGCTTAATTGATTTACACATTTGGCATGTTTCCAAGTCTCCGAGTTTCAGAGTTAGTGGGGTTATTTATTTGAAACATCCCTTCTATAGTCAACCGTACGGATATGGCTATGAGAGGCTATGAGAAAAATAATTGATTGGCCGGGTTATCTTTCTGAACATATCTAAGAAATCTTTGAGTTTGAAAAGCGTTAAGTGGAACGAAAAAGACGTATATATTTTTTATTGCAACCTATCTATACGATATGCTTTAATTTATATATAACAGCAGTTATTATTATATAAATTTGTTCATACTAGCAATATACATACATATTATTACTTACCCAAAACCTGTTATTGCTATATATATTACAACCTAGCTGAATGTGCTTCGTCATGGTACCTTTAAATTTCTTGGTAAATACGTTTTCCTTGATCCTATATAGGTGGAGCAAGCATGTCGCCATCAGAGAAACCAGAATCGTTTTTAAATAAATAAAAATGAGCCATTGTATTTTCAGCACATTTAGCGTTTGTATAGAATGATACATATACTGGAGGGACTAGGGAAATAAGCGAAAGTATAGAGAAAAATATAATGTAAATCAAATTGCCCCGACTACTTATATTGCAACGTAAGTTCAACGCCATGATTAAGCCTACTCGATTTTGTTTAGGTTATGATTTGATTGTGACGTTTAAACTGATGACTGCAAATTGACGTCACACGACCATCATAGAGAAAATTGTACTATTTTTCTCGAAACACTATTACGTTAGTCAGTTAAGCTATTGAGGTAGTCCAAGGCAATAGTACGTTTGTTAGTAATGTTGTTATAGTTTAGTTTGAGACTTTTTAGTATCTTATGTTTTCAATTTGTTTCATTTGGGTATAATCTCCTCCATTATCCCCGCTTATCTTCAGAAATTTGTAGCCCCCCATTTCCTGTTATCTTCGTTAATTACGCGGCTTTTCTCGAGCTAGCGACACAGATCTTTATTAAAAAAACAATAAATAATAATAAAAAAATTAATCCGTTTTGTATTATACTTATCTTCGTTGCTTCTTAATCCACAGTCTTTTGAGTAATGGGTAACCCAAACTTTCTAATTTGGATCCGTTCTTTTCATCCATTTCTCATCAGAATCGATATGATATTCCCACAGGAACCACGAGCCAATAAAATAAGTAACATACGATTATTTGTTTTCAGTTTTAGTTGATTTGTCGTCGCTCCAATTTGTGGATTCCCATTTCAACAATAACTTAGTATATACTTTACATTAGTTCAATGTCTTCGAAAAAATGCCTCGGCCTTTTGGTAATTTTTTTTTTTTTTACGGTTTAAGTTGATTTTACATCAAATCTAGGCTTTCCTGTTATACAAACCCTGTACCATATTTCTGGATGTATTTGGATATTTTAGGAAAGACATGTGTTTTTTACTTCTAAGGTGATGTGAAATGTAAATGTGAAATATTCGTAGACTCAGGATTCGTAGTCTTAACTATACTAGGTAACATTGTGAAGAAAAACTGTGTTCTTTTGTCCATGGTTCAAGAGGTTGTACTGGAGTAATAATGAAATAGTAGTATATACATATAAAATAAATATACCTATAATCACTAGAATATAATATGCTTTTCTAAAATTTGTGTTAAGGAAAATTAAGCATTGTCATAGCTCATGTAGAGTTCAACGTCTAATAAGAGAAACAGACTTAGGGCCTGTTTCACAATGTCCGGATAAGTTCCAAATAAGCTATTTATTGCTTATTGGTAGGATAAACAGTATTTTTGCGTTTCACGACTGTCAGATAACGCTATTCGTCATGAAACGCGAAGTATTTTATTTGGAACTTTTATCTTTCGAATAACTTATGTGTTGCATAGCTATTTGGCACTTTATCCATACATTGTGAAACAGGTCCTAACTGTCTTATTTGTAACGTAACTGTCTGAAATATTCAAATACACTTTAATATATACGTCGCAAAAACGTGTTATCAAAAAACAAACGAAAGCTTTGCAAAACTCGGGTGGGAAAAGATAAAACTAACTGTATAATATTTATTTCTCACAATGTTGGATTTTAGAATTAATTAAAAACTTCATTAATTAACAACGTAAATATAATAAGAGTTCTACAAAATATGTCTTTTTTAATAGTTGTAGCGTGAAAGAGAATATACGAGTATGAATTTGAATATATAATGATGTGTCAATATATTACAAAAAAAAGTAAAACATATATTATTTGGCAAACACCTTCGCGTCTATTTTATTGATCGTCATTCTTTAGGAGACATAAATTAGCCTTGCCAGGATGAAATTTGGGTCTGCGATATGAGCTGCCTCGCGATGTTTATTGTACGAGGTAAAAACCGACATTAAATTGGCGGATACGATACAAAGACATTTTGGGAATACAACTCTTGTAACACAAAGGATATAAATGTCTATTTGTCAAAAGTTTGGTACCTTGTTCTAATTAGTTTTACTTTTTGACTATAATGTCGTAAAACAATATTTTAGTTTAATTTCATTATGGAATTAAATAAAACAATGTTATTCCGTAAATCACAACAACAAACAACTAACTTATTGTTATTATTCAGTAAGCGCGATAAACAATTGCGGGAATTTTAATTAAATTATTTTGTTCTTTTGTTTAATAACTGCTTCTGGTTTACTTAATTGTACCCTGAAAACATAATTAAGCACTGTCATTTGTTTACCTTATAGGTGCTGCACGCCCGTTGAATTTATAAGTAAACTTCTCCCGCAAATATTTTTTAAAAGAATCGATTGGGGGCAAGATTATACAGTACACAAAACAGCTTTTAAAATTAATTTATTAACACTATAAAGGATTTAAATAATGATGACGTTAAGTATTGGAAGAGAACTCAAATATCGTGGTACACAAATATCGCTAAGTCAAAAAATCGGATTAGGAGGGTCCAGTCAAAGGTAAGTTATTTAGATATAATTCATGTATACTATAATAGTGAAGTACTCACGTTCTACAAACGCGTGATTAGGCACGTTTCACACATGACGACCCAATGTTACCGCATACTCGTGTTACAAGCCATTACACACCGAGGTCAGTACATTGAGTATAATTTAAAAATTAAATAAGTATCAATTTTGTGATCGTTGGTCTTGGCTGAATTTTTATTCTAACAAAAACTCGTTTTTATGACGAATTAATTCACTTCTTCAAAAATCATTTATTCATGTAACATAATGTACACATATGAACGTCAAAAAAGAAATATATATTGAATGCTTCTAATTTTACATTTACTGCCAGTTCTTAAAAACGTAGAACGGAAGAGAAGAACTGGCTTTCCACTCTTTTTAATGGCTTCACTTCACTTTCTCGAGGCTTGAAATTTTTTAAAAATACACGTATACAAATTTATGTCAACTGCCTAGATATATTATATTCTAGTGATGGTAAATTGTCACAAGCGTCAGCCGTCAAAACTTGGAGACTCCAGCTGTTTCGTAGATTGTCACCATGTGTTATCTTCTTTGTTTAATGTAAATTGCGCTATAATTTATTCAACACATCCTTGCATACGGTAACAATTCGCATTACGTCAGTACAAAGTCAATACCTTATTTAGCTTCCGTGGGGTATTTATTCAAGTATTGTCTATCAAAAGCTCACTATCGTCCTATGTATACTTGTATGCTACAAAAGCTTTTAATAGAAAATAGAAATAGGTTTCAAAGGACATTCGCGGAATTGAAAACGTCAGTCTTTATGTATTTTCTATTTTTGTGTTTACAAATTGTAGTGTCTGTGAGATCTCGTTAGGTGCAGTGTCTGTTTTCTTGAACATAGCTTACTACTAAAAGCTGGTTTTTCAGTGCGTTCAAAGCGGAATTCAAGGTATTTCAAAGACGTCAATACTTGGAAATGCCGTTTTAGATTCAACTGCGAGCAATATCGACATATCATCAAAGCTTTTAATGTGGTATTTATACATGTAACTAAACACTATAAAGTGTAATATTGTCAGTGAACGTTACTGAAATTTTGAAATTTAAAAATACCTTAACGTTAGCTTACAACAATGTCGTCAGGTCAACAATAATTCTTAATGATTTCATTTTAAATAAAAAATAATAAATTAAATGAACTTATTCTTAATAGGCCAGTAAGGCACTCGCGAGCCCTCTGGCATTGAGAGTGTTCATAGGCGGTATCACTTAACATCAGGTGAGCCTCCTGCCTGTTTGCCACCTGTTCTATAAAAAAATATTCAAATTAAAGTGAAACAATTGCCGGAATGTGGGTTTTGTGTAAAATCCACGGGTTACGTAGCGCACTTAACGAAAGCCGTAAAAATGACACATTTCCCATTTTTACGCCATTTTTTATTTATGCTTTTATTGGTAGTGGTATGTTATACAGCCTTCTTCAATATGTGGACGATCTAAAATAAAAAAAACGCATAGTATTTTATATCAACTTATTTATTTATGCAGTATTTTTTTTCTTTGGCAATTATTCAATCTGCCACTCTATCAGACTCAGATTAACAAGTCTATATAGTCTCACTCTAACGCGTACCGGCCTCGCTTACGCAACGTCACCGATCTCGTCAGAGAGATGTTAGACGCAGAATGCGTTCTGTCCTGGTCTAACGCGTAGTGGCCGCACCTTTATCACGTCATAGTGTGTTAGGTTATTTTTCGTTACGGAATTTCTTGATTCGGTCACCGCGCTCAAGCCTGCTATAATCTATGCAATACCTTAAAAAATATTTTTAATTTGAAAGAGTACTTCTAGAAACCTAACAATAATATGCCTCATTTACATTTTTTAACTAATTTATTTTAAATGATTCATGAGGCATCATTATTACACTACAGTAACACTGTATTATGTAGGATATAATATCAATAACAAAGAGTTATAAGATAATAATAATTATGAAACCATTTTCGTGATACTGATTACGTATTAACTTTCAACTCGCTACAAAAGCTCACTTTATAGTAACTTTTATTTTATGACGTTGACACTTTTATGACGGAAATAAAAACGTTAATGAACGTTTTATAATTTTCTTTTCTGGTTAATTTTCTCTCTGCGACACAGGCTTCTATAGGAGTAAGGAACTTAGACTATAGTTTATATACTTTTAAATCTCAATATCATATCGCTTTGAGATAATAAGTATAGATGGTTTTGAATCCCTAGAATGTAGACGTAAACAATACGATCTGATGTTTTTACACGGTATTTGCAATATACAGGTTAGTGACTGTCCTGACTTATTGTCGCTTTTAGTATATAACACCCCTTCTTCATCTTAATATATATATTTCTTGTGTGCGTGTGTATGTGACTGAACTCATCCTAAACGACTGGACCGATTTAGACGAAATTTTTTGTGTGTGTTCAAGGGGATCTGGGAATGGTTTAGATTCACAATTTTGTCCGCTGGACAATGTTTTTTTTATTAATTTTCAATTTATTAGTTGTTGTTGATTTTGGAATGGCGCTACCATCGCAGTGTCAAATTTTAAATAATATTCGAATTTTAATTTTAGTCTGTCCCGAAATTTAAAAAAAGTTTTGTTATCATTGTGTTATATCGTGTGTGACCATGTGCTGGATCGTTAGATATTGTCATAACATTTGAATAATAATTTTCATCAAAATGGCTTATTAAAAATTGAAATTTTGAAATTAAAGACGTGTAGACAGGACAACGTCTGTCGGATCCGCTAGTATATATATAAATATTAAATAATTTTAAACGCAAACCTATATATAAGCAACCTAAAAATCGCACTTTTTTCGCTCAACGCTCTTTCTCCTTCCGAGGCCCATTCATCTTTAACCACTTCATTAAAAACAAAATTATCACTAACATTACAAAAATCACATTACATACTTTTACTAAAAAACTCAAACAATACAAACTTGTTAAGCTGTCCTATACTGTTACAGAAAACATTCTTATTGTACAAAAATAGTATAGATATAAATGTGTTATGTAGAATTAATTAAGCAATACTGTTTAGATGTGAAAAGGAAGAGACTGGCTGCCCACAACACAGGGAATCCTAGTGTCCCCCACACTCTACTTTATCGAAACATTCCTGTATATTGTGGCTAATAAAGAATAAATAAAAAATTGTTAACTGTGTTTTGTGTTTATGTTTAAATGTGTATTCCCTATTCCGTTTTAGGCTTCTGTGTATGATGTAATTGTGTATAGAATGTGCAGGTGTGGGTAAACTGATACTAAATATGAGTTTTGTTAGGATGCAAATGAGCCTACGGTATTGCCATATAAGCTACTTCTACCCATGTCACATCTTAGTTAGTGGGTGAGTTGTCGATTTTTGGTGATTTTAATGTTTTGAATCTTAATATAAGCCTGAGCTATTTCATTCAAAGCATGGCTTCATTATTGCACTAATAAATATTCTATGCATTATTTATGGCATTACACGCCTGAAATACCAAATTTCGAATTTAATCGAATTTTCCTTCTTTATGAGTGGTTTCCTCATGAAGCCCAGTCCAGTTAGAAAGTTAGGTTGTTGGATGTCCTACACTATGGGAGCTCAAAGAATACGTATAGATATTGCAAAAACATAATATGGCACTTGCTACGTACACCGTTTTTAAATGAAGAAATATACTCTTTTTGTCACCTGAGTCGATGGACGTGGACGGATGGCCTCAAGTGCATTATATAAAAATTGATTTTTGCTTCAGTACACAAAAGAGGTAACATCTCCATATAAGACCGGGACATCTGGAGTTTACGAGAGCGTAAAAATAACGGGCATTGTAAAAAGTTTATCGTCTTATTGGGCAACGAATTTGCATTGATGCGGTTGTTTTATAACACCCTTTATTCGAAACAAAGGTTTTCACATAAACTTGGTGTTACGGAAGATTTGGCCTATTTTAAATCTTTTAAGTATTGCTGTGCGAGCCAAGGCTGTACATTTTGCTAATTTACAATCGTAATAATTTCCTATGTATGGACGTGCCTATGTGGAAATCGTCGGAGTTATGCCCCGAGAGGATAGCCGGCCGCAGGTACTCTCTTAATCTGCAATTAACTAAGTCATGGGAGTTACACCCCGAGAGCATAGCCAGACGTAGGCACTCTCTTCCATTGTTTAATTATAATTTTATTATATCGCTCATATTCTATACGTAAGTGGTGAATATAAGGTAATATAAAAATCTTCTATTATTTCAAACACTTGATCTCCCAGGAACCGTACAATTGCTATAAATCAAATTCGAAAATCCTTGTGAAAATTATAGTTTATACGCGGTGAATTGTAAACATCTTTCATCTAATTAAAAAATAAACACTGGACAATGGACCTTTAGAAAGTTTTTAGGTTGAACACAATATCTTTGTAAGAAGCAAATGGATGACATATCTAAGGTAAATTAATTTACTCATTAATATACATAATATTACATATTTACTTCGATTATGAAAATCTTTCAATTAAACCAGCGATTTCGTTTCATATATACGTAACATTTATTATGCATACATTATCTCATAAGCTTAAATTGCATTCTATTATAATTAGTGCTGAGTTGCTCACCTGCGTGGCGGATGCAACAGGTGTCTCCTAGAACTAGGTCAAATCACGACTTCTGATGAACAGTGGCATAGTATGTGCTAGCTGAGTGCGACAATAATTACCAAATAGGCTGCCAACACATAATTTTACCGATAGGTACTTAGACTACGATTTTTTAAAAAATAATTCTTAACTAATTAACCTTAAATTATATTTATTAATATATTTATATATCCACATATGGCAAATGTGGATTAGAAACAATAAGTTGATTAAGTGTTTGTTTGTCAAAAAGAGATAAACGACAAACAAATTTTCTATCACTAAATAGTTAAATAAAAAAAAATATGAAATAGTTTTTAACAATTTGTAATGCATAATGCGGTTTATAGTATTGTCTAGGAAATTTTATGATTTATGTTTTAATTATACGGTATTTTTTATATAATTGCAACGACGTGCACATAAATAAAAAAAAACACGCTTAGCTAAGTTCCAATGAATATTAATCTATGTGTATAAACGAAAACATAAATAACATTATTAATTATAAGATACTTCATAAATAAAATATGAAAATAGGTAGGTAATTTTCTCAAGTTTTCATTAAGTAGTCACCCAGGGACTTAGCGGTTGTTCGCTGCGACAAGTTATAAATGTTTATGAGAAATGTGCTTTTATTTAAGTTTTCATTATTTAGAATTTCACATTATTTAAATATTCAAAACATGTTATTAAAGAGTTATAAGTACATTTCTAATTTAATTGGAAGGAAGCATTATGTGCTCAATACGATAAGACGGCACTCTGGGCCATCGGCCATTTGACTGTATTTAACGGTTGCGTTTCGAGTAACGAGCTGTTAAATCCCTTGACGTTTTTGGGGTTAATCTGTATTTTCTCCCATATTCACTATGAGCTGTCTTTAGAGGAGTTGCTTAGATTAATACCTAAAGCAAAGTTTCATCATTCTACGCGTATTATCTTGATGTTCGTCGTTGCTCAACTGAGCGTATTTTAAGGCAGTTTTTGCCGCGCACCAGCACTATACCTGCCCGTTTCACCAAAACAGTCAGGCGCTGATTTATGCCGGATTATTTTTGATGTTTTTCATATAAATTTCCGATATTGGAAATTTAACGAAATGTCAGAAATTTCAAACGCAATAGAACGACGTACGATAAAAATGGAGCCGGATAGAGAATACAGGCATAAATTAAACATTTTTCATATCACACGTATTGTAACTTAATTATATCTGCGATTGAATTTTTTCCTCTTCAATATAAAAGTTGATATATTTTTTGGACAGTGCTCAAAGTTTTTAGTGAAGTGATAAATCATTCCCTGGCAGTTCCGAAATCCGGTGCTTGGCTTTTAGCGTACTATACTAAAGATCGTATACACTGTTTACGCACATTTTCAAAGTAAATTAAATTGTCTCAAAAGTATTTAATGATTTGGTAACTATATTAAGATCTAGTTTAACTAGTTATTAGGAAATTAAATACTCCAATAATGACTTGATTCACTATAATTCACTTCACTTTACACTGTATAATTGTGTTGTAATTGTGAAGTAAATCTAGTCCTCACCTTTTGGTGCTGGAGTTGCGTAATTGTATTTCCACTATGAATATAAATAGTGTTGTTTTCTTAGTATATCTAGTTTCCAAACATAAATAAATTATATATATGTAACGGTGAATGTGGTAAATCACAGAACACATTTTTATTTTATTTTTTACTTATGTAACTTAAATGACGTTGTGGTTTATGACATTTTCCTTTGAATAATTGTTATGTAGAGGGAGGGTAAAACTTGCTGAGTTTCTTGCCCGTTCTTCTCAGAACAAGGCCTCCTGGTAGTTTTGCGAACGGATGGCGTAGTTTTGCTCTGTCGCGAATTTTGTAAACGTTTTTGACATTCATAAGCATGCCCTAAGACGCATCTAAATTGAATAAATGAATTTTTGAATTTGAATTTGAATATAGTAAATAAACGTAAAAAACATTGAGAAAGGGCAAAAATAAGTTTTTTTTAATTCTCGTACTATTATAATAGTGAAAAGCCGCCTTTAAACGTTACGTCACCGTGTGAAGATTTTTTCTCATACGTGACAGTTTCTGACCGAAAATCATTTGTAGCTTTTCGATATTTCGAGTGGAAAGTAAAATAGATGACACTCAGCCGTTAAGTTATAATCTGCGGAGTTTGAACCGTTTTTCCAATCGCGTTCATTTTTGTTTCATTTGTGTCTTTTTTGTTAATATTTAAATCTAATACTGTTTAGTTTTGTGTTAATTTTTTCTGTGTAAAAAAAATAAAATTTGTCATGGAGGCTCTTAGGTCCGGTTTCAAGACGCCCTTAAAAATACAAAACGTCTATGGCGTGTATGATCTATAAACCATGAATGATGTTTAGTATTGCCAGTGTATTTATTTATATATATTTCTTTCACATTATCACGAAATGGCTTAAATCCATTATAATTTATCCTCAATGTGTTGATTACACCTGGATCATTAAGCTGTGGCATGCAGTACATTTCCCGACTTGGTTAATCAGTCTCATATTGCGCTGCTAACAAGTCATTGGTTATATTTAAAAAAATGATATATAGGGATACGAGAAAAATACAATATTTTTAAGAAAACGCGTATTAAGACCGATTTTCTCCAGATTTCCCCGCAATAACAGTGCAGTTCCATTAAGAAAAAGAACATAAATTCCGACATACATTCTCGTGCTTTTTGGCACGGCTTCCGTTAAAAAAACACATTTTATCACATGCTGAGTGCATTTGCGTAAGCACTTTCTATAGTTATGTGTTTTTAATGTTGCCGTAATTTCCTTGAATATATATTAATATAGCCTTTTAAAATATGTAATGAATGTTTTAACAAGGATTTAGATGAACCAAACTAATATATTGTTCTGTGAGATGTGGATGAACATTTTGGGCATTCTATGAATTATTTTATTTAGTTGTTAATTAGTAGTTTAGTTACGGCGTTTTGGATCTTGGTAAGGATGTTTTGTTTTCTTCTACCATTCAATTAATATGAATGAAATCACGATTTCAAAAGCATTGAATTCACTATACATACATCATTCGTGGATATGCAAATGTGGTGATTTATCTACTATACAGGGCGTAGGGTTGGAGCCTTCAACAAGACAGACGAGAACACTGAATAATTCAATAGATATGGAACACCCTTTATGTTAGCTATTGGCTATTGATAGATAGATATTTCAATATAGGCAAGAATACTTTCATAATATCATCCCTTTATCATTATACCCTTACCCATTCATACAGGTATCGAAAGATTTTATGTTATTATCACTTATTTTTCATGAGAAAATCTTTTGTTGAAAGTATAGTGATAATTATAAGCGTACTATGGCACGATTTGAATCACTACCCTAGTTTCGAAAGTTGTTTACAAGACGAAGCAAAGCTAATAACTAACGTCTGTCCGGCATGGCTGCGTAAATCTATCTACTTAAAAATACAAATAATATCTTCAACTAAGGCCTAGTAAGCTACACGCTGGCAAAAGGGACTAGCGGACCCTTCCCCTACCTGTTTACCTATCGTTTTCAGGAGTAACATCTGGCTGGTAGCTTCGTTTAACAGCTCGTTGACCGTAAGAATTATATAATATAAAGTTTAAAGAAGCTATAAAACACTGTGATAATTATATTATAATCAAAACTGCGATTATATATTTCACTTACATCGCTTAGTTTATACAGAGTTCTTAAATTCCAACCCACATCATTTTAATTACTAATTAAAATTTCTTAAAAGTTTCGGCAGACTAAATTGATTCGAACGGGGAACTAAGAAATTTATACTTATTTTCTCAACTAATATTTTTAAAATTAGTTAAAACGTAACATGGTTAGAGTAAAATGTTTAAGCAACCTAGGCGGTTCACTTACTTTACTTACCTATCGCTATCCATTGTTGACCATCTGAGAAAAGAGTGCCACTAACCAATCAAAGGATTGTAATAGCCATCTGTGGAGACAAGTTATCCATGGTAGGATATGCATAGGATCGGTGTATGTGGAATAGACCTTTGTATGAAAATGACACTTTAACTGTGCCAATAATCTTAAGATTTTAACTTACACCAGTTTTTTTAATAATTAAAAAACTATTTGATATGTTTTAAACATAGACATGTATATTTTAATATTATTTGTACGGTTTTATTTACTTTGTTTGGTTTATATTGATTATCAAATATAAGTTTAAAGAGATTGCATTCTATCCATCGCCAAAAATGGATTGTCTTCGTAGGGTTTGGTTATTGGAATGCAGATAGGAGATCTGACATTGGAATATCCTGTAAGATATTGTTTTTTTTAAATTTCATTTATCATCGTTTGTCAAAAAATATTCTGTGTTTGTTTTAAAGCTGAAAAAGGTTTCTGCTAATTGGAACGTAAGTTATACTTAAGGAAGCATAATCTTTATTTATATCAGTCTTACGAAGCTTTATTTGGGCTTTAGCTTAAGTACTGTATTGTTATATAACAAGACGTACTTTGATATAAGCCGACTAAAATCTTTTAGATCCCTATCATATTTTAAAAACTACTTTAAACATTTCTTAAGGAACTTCGCGTCAAAGGAACGACTGTCATTTTGAAAGATCGATTCGCGATTTAAATTACTTGGCTTGATAGAAAAAAACTCCAAATAAAACCAATTTTTGACACTTGAATTCATTTAATGACGAAAATTCATATAGAATATGATTTTGAAATAGACACTAACACAGCTATTCGTGCTTGGATAGAGGCTTAACCTTATCCTATCGTGATCAATCGTGACTTATGTAATTTTTTCCTTTTCATCCGTATTGCATTTATGAATCCGTAAGATTAGCTTTTTAGTTTTTTATTAATACTTTTTGTGTTACTTGAGATTAAGGTTCTATAATTTTTTATGCACTTCTTGCACTTTACTCGTCATTTTTATTTTTTTAGGTTTTCTCTTAATAGGGTTGCCTGGAAGAAATCGCTTGTTAGTGATAAGGCCGCCCGTTGCATCTCTTATAATTTTTTTGTATGTGCTATTTGTGTTTTTCACTATGCAATGAAGTGTGAATAAATAAATAAAAAGTTTTTTATAGAGTTTGCTATGCCAAATAAAAAAAAAATATGCAAGACCTATTTAAAAAAAAATTTGTCAGTAATTGAACTCCCGTCCTTTGTGTAATTATCATTGCGCTAAAACTGGAGTTATCAGTTCTCGGAATTTTGACTTACTGGGGTTCTGGCTGTGGAGCTTGGTTGCCTTTGGTCTAAATTAATAATAATAATTTACTGTTTGACGATCAAAATATGACTAAACCGAAGACAAAGTACCACACATTAAAAATACAATGTAAATGACAATGCAAAGGCGGCCTTTTAGAAATTACTTGACCTAATTCGCAAAGCTTGCTCATTTCGTAAAGATTTTCTTAGTACACAAATTTCAGTAGCTTCTATCACCAATATACCATATGAGACAGTTATTCAGTTGTCCCAGGGTAATAGCATCTCACTTGCATAATGGTGATCCATTATTAATGCCAATTTGCCATAAATTGATCTCGGTGCATACTAATAACATTATAGCTTCAATAAATTGCCTGATATTCCGATTGCCACGTTCGAAATTTTCATTGCTCCATAAACAATAGAATTGTAAGTTTTGGTAAATCGATCCAGGTTAGATGCTAAGGGTAAGTTTAGATTTCTGAATCTAAAATTATATTTTCATAATATGATCTGTTACTAACATAACATCATATAGAAAATAGTGTTACCAGAATTTTCAGCAACAAGCAAATTTGACACGTGTTTTGAATAGTTCTTTCAAGAATAATCAAAGGCAATTAAAAATATGCAGTAATTGGAAACATATAACCTCAAACCTCTTATTTTTTTAGTCAATCGCTACTGAGGGATATGGTTGGTATAATTGAAGTATTTACAAAATGTCTTAATACAAAAATACACGTCGAAATCATAACAGCCTTCATCGTTTTTTTTCAAGTCGGTTAAAAGTAATTCTACCAATATTATTTGACAGAATTACTTTTAACGACTTGAAATGAAATATATAGCACCTTTTGTGCATTTTATAGTTAATGAGAAAAATGTAAATTTAAGTTATTTTAAAACCTCCGAAGATGGTTTGGATGGGAACAAGAAATGAAGTGGAAGGAAGTAAGAATATCAGAGTTAAACAGTGCAAAAACAAGACCGCTCATGAATGTTTAACGAACGTTTATGTATTCCACGCTGCACCAATGCTACAGTTTACTAACCACACAGTTATTTTAGTCTTATGAGTTTTTGTTAACCAGCTCGTTATAAATTTAATCGTCATGTATGCTGTCGCATCCCTCACAGCAGTTTCTCTAATTAAAGTTAAGGTACGATAAAAAAATTTGTTTCCTTTTTTTTTGCGTATAGGTTTTTGTATAATTAAATAGTATTATTTAATATCACATCAGGCACACTTTACAAACTGTATGTCACATAAATAAATATATTTACAAATATAATCAATGTTTAATTGATTTAGATATTAAAAAATTCAGCTTTGAAAAGGTTTTAGTAAGCAATCCGATTAAAGTTTTTAGTACGCGGAAATAAATTATCATTTTTTTTAAATAGTGTTTTCACAACGCCGCATAGAGTAAACCTATTATATTATTGTTTATTTATTTATTTCCTTATCTTACAGCTAACATAAATTATATATAATAATGAACATGGAATATATACATTTTACTACAAAAAACGTTAATTAATGAAATAAAAATTAACAAAAGGAAACAATTTAAAATTATTCAATGCATTTAACTAAGTGGTATCTAATTTGGCTGTATTGTGTGATGGTTTAAAAGTGTGAGTAAGCATGTGAAGGTGTGTGTGCGGTATGCTCATGATGAAGGTGATTTTACGCTATGAATATTCTTAATAAACTATTTACCTTGTTGGACCACTGTTACTATGTATACTATGTCAAGGATATCTAGAAAATCTGAAAATGTCACTCTATCTGGTAGCGGTCCGTTTTGTTTGTGCAAGAGATAAAGAATACGACAAAGACAGAATTCATGTCGCAAATAATGCGCCGCTTAGTATGCTCACCGTACGTCTTTTTTGAGTCATTTTCTGTAACAAATACAAATACATCCAAAATGCTGTTACTAACGTTCTGTTTATAGAAAAGTTAGGTCTTGTTTCATCTATACAAATAAAAAGTAATCGCAATATATGTTGCTGAGCGCAAAACTCGAAGACGGCTAAACCCATTCCAGTAACTTTTTGAAATATATTTTTTTGAACTCTGTGGATTTTTAGATAAATTGAGTTGTTTTTTGTACTTAAGTTTTAGTTCCAGATAACAGTTAGTTTAACATAAAAATTTGACTCAAATCTCGTTTTGCCATGGTTACTATATAACTAGTCTGCCTATAAATACTGTTATTTAAACAATTTTTTTTACTTTCTGACAAAACTTCTTTCATATGATTTAATGAAAGTGAATCATACTCAAATTCAAAGTCAAAACCACTTTTTTCATATAGATAAACAAGTATACTTATGAACGTCAGAAAGATGTTAAATTAATTATAAAATAACATTCAGTACCAGTTCGCAAGTCAAGGGCGTAGAGCGAGCAAGAAGAACTGGCAAGAAACTTTCCGCCACTCTTTTTAATCGCTAAGTTTTGAGTCATACAAATTGTTTGAACTGGAGCAAACCAATTACAAGGATTAGGATCATTTTAATATTCGTCAAATTTATAAAATTCTCTAATTTCGCTTGGGAGTTAGCTTTTAAAAATGAATATAATTTCTATATAAGGAGTGGTTTATCTTCTGGAGTCTGGTTGGTTAAAGTTTTTTGTACATACAACAAGGCTTCAAGAATATATTGACCAGATGGTGTCATAATATTTAATTCCTTAAACTTATTTCGTACCGACACTGGGCCAGGCGACGTTATCCCGTACCGACACCCTTCTGAGCTGTGTGTGGGACACAACAAATACAGCCCGCTTCTGCAGCACAAATATGGATTTAACCTACAGTAGTACGCAACATTAGAATACCGTACGACAAAAGTCTGTAAAAGTAGCTATTATACATAATTTTAGCCGTATTCTTATCAGTAAACTATAGGATATTCTTTACTGCACATTCGGTTGAGCTCCGTCCATTTGAAAGAGTATGTTGAGTGGAGTTTGCTATCTGTGTTATGAAATACAGTTTTGTCTACAAAGTTTAGTTCCCTGTCCTTAACTTTCAAGTTACCAATATAAGACTTTACGCTAGTGATTGTAAATTTTTCATTAAGTAAGTTCTTTACCTAAAACAGTTTAGTATACGAGCTTAAGGCCTTCACGGTACAAATATAAAACATGACCATAATTGTTACAATAGAAAAAAAACAAAAAAAAGTTTAGTAAAACACTATGAAACGAGAATTAAGAACACATTGTCCACTTTCCAAAAATGTTTATAGTACATAGTCTTCATCTACACTGAACCTGTGACCTCAGCCGTCTACCATTGTTGAGTACCAGCATCAGGTAAAATTATCTAACACATTTCTAAAATATAAAAATGTTACCATACATTTCCGCTGACCCAATAACACAGTATTTGGCATAGGAATTCGCGAACCGCTTCAGTTACGTAAAGTTTACGTGGACAATAGGCTAGCTTAACCCGAACGAATGTGGAATATATATATATAACGAAGAATATAATTTTACATATAGCATTTTTTTATAAGAATGTATTAGGTTTCAAACTCAAGTCAAGGTATTGATACTGACTTTATAATATGATTAAAAAGAACAATAAAAACATTAACTAACCATAAAATATAATAACTAAAATATATTATTAAACGGAGTCCCTTTAGGCAAGATTCCTACTAAATCTTAGTCCGAGGTAGCGGTAGAGGTAGTTTAGGTCAGGAAATGCGTTACGTATACCCTCCTGCGGCACGGTTGCTTATAGTGAGGGATTATGTGGGATTCGCTGCTGTCCCACTAAAACTCCATCGTGCCATCAGCAATCGCCCGAGGCAGGTCACGGTAACAGCGTCATGTCCGCATCCAGCTACGTAATCAGCCGTTAACTCACGGACCTCTACGGCATCGAATGATGTGCTTGGCACAGCAAAGGCAATTCAGAACGGCCAATTCACCTTAAAGATGGAGGAGGCTGGGTGCAATGCTTGCAGGGATGATTCAGATGGTTAATATCTCCTAATTAATTAATTTATTAAATTAAAAACTAATCATTAAAGAAGTCGTTCGTCGATTTTACCCTTATACAGGAGGCTTCCAAATGGCTTGAGGCAAAACAAACTTGGAAACGGTTTATAGATTTTATAATCGTTCAATTTTGGCCTATCTCCAGTTGGTTCTGTGGAAAGTTTTACATTTGAATGTTAGATAAGGAATTGAAGACTAGCAAAATTTCTTTAAAAAACTTATACAAGGTACTAGATAGAACCCATGACCTTTTAATTTACAAAAATATAAAATATACAAATACTAAGGGCCTGTTTCACAATGTCCGGATAAGTTCCAAATAAGCTATTTATTACTTATCGGTAGGATAAATTGTATTTTTGCGTTTCACGACTGTCAGATAGCGCTATACGTCATGAATGTCGAAGTATCTTATTTGGAACTTTTATCTTTCGAATAATTTATGTGTTGCATAGCTATTTGGCACTTTATCCAAACATTGTGAAACAGGCCCTAAATGATATATTTTTATTATTAAATTTAAGACAGTCATTTATTTTTTTTGACGTTCATAAGTGTTCTATTTTTCCTATATGAATAAAGATACTTATAGAAAGTGAAAAGATACAATGTTCTATAAGAATCTTAATCTAATAGAATATGGATATAAATCTATCAGATTTATTTCCATCAAAGAATTAGATGCTTCTACGGGATCAAATGGTTTTGTGAACAGTTCGAATATTAATAGAAGTGTATCTAAGTTTTCGTCTTTAGACAGAACATAGGAAATTATTAAATATAACAATAGAATGATAAATAATGATTTTATCAATATCAAAAGTTGGTAACTCTTTGCATTAAAAAATAATTATGATAAATAGTTCTAGCATATAAGATCCGTAATAAATTAACTTTTTCTAGCAATTAACGTTGCCGTAGACGTCCCTTTGATTAATTACTTCACCAGATAATTTACCACAAGTTTTTATCAAAGGTAACTTTTCCCGGCATCCTGTTTTGTTAACTTAATTACTTCGTAACTGTCTTTTGGTTAAATCTTGTTACACGTTTTATTTCGTATTTAATTTAATGTTAATTTTAATTATATTAATTAATTTATGTTATTTTAAAAGTTATTAAAATTTGATATCCTGGCGATTCTAAATAAAACCTTAGTTAAGTTAATTAATAGAAGTAAAGGCTGATTTATAGTTATGAAGATATACATGTATATATATATATATATATATTTCTATAATAAAGATAATATAAAGTATAAATCATATTGATTTATCCTGTATATTATCTTTTAATTTCAATAATTAACTACTAGAACACAGAGTCATGCAATATTTTCGCAATCGTATAATAATATCGTTATCCTATGATAGAACTCTGTAGTTTTAACAACTATTGATTTTCACAACACAAAGGTCCAAAAGAAAACTCGTTTGAAGTCTAAATTGTCGTTGCTTTTTTATTTTAATTATTTTGTAATTTTGCGCTTGCAAACATTGACTAAATTGATTACAGCTCAAAGGCTTTGTTGTATAAGTATAATTATAGTCACATTTTGCGTTACAAACTCGTAAACACTTTACAAACTATATTTAAGCTGAGCGTAAAACATTTGCAATAAACGCTAACTTGTTGTTGGGGGAATTTTAAACGGCTGCACATGTGGAGTGGCTTTATAAGGATTGTTTCTGTTTGTACTTGACCCAGTCATACTCGTAGTTTCGGCACCGTCCTTCGGAGTTGTTGCCTCATAATGAATAACTATTTGTTATGCGAAGTTTAAGATTCTTTTAATTTAGATTAAAACCTGCGTTTATTTATATAATAAAGCACACCATATATATAATACATTCCTTATAGTGTAAGTTACCTATTTTTATTAAAGGTAAAGGATTTGAATCTTTTTTCCGCAGTTTGGCAACTAGTTAGACCGGCTTAATTTTAAGAAGGATGGCAGCATCCTGGAGACAGCTGAATTTCCAGGCCCACACACACATATATTCACATACGTTACTTAATACCTCTATCGCCAATTAAGTCGGGGAATTACCAATAGATTTATTTTTTTACGTCAGTTTGGTTGAATTCGCCTTCAATTGAGTAAAAATCACCGTTTAAAAATCACCTCTGTTCTCGTATTAGCGGACATATATCAGTGGGGTGGATGTGCATAAATTTGACGACCGTAGATTTAGCAAGGCGGGGTTAGGTAATCGCGACCTGTGTCACTCGTAGCGAAAGCCCGTGCGACGCCTGGCTTACTGTCACCTTCTATAAATCAAGCTATGTTCAAGTAAAAATGCATATACCCAACTGGTTAAATAGCCTGTGACTGAAATTTGTTTGCACATGGTTCCTATTTTTTAAGAATTAGGTTTTACATGCATTTTTAGTATGATGGTGGTATTTATTTAATAAGCTAGATTTCCGTTACATGGGCCATTGCATGCATGTAATCTTTTAATTTTATGATCGAATATTCGTCAAAGTTAACCTTCTAATATAATATTTAGACATTCATTAATCAACACAATAATAATCATAAGGACTTATTTTAATTATATGCACCAATGGACTTTCTTTCTATGTGCGCATTCAACATTTGCTCGAACAGTGAAGGAAAACATCGTGAGGAAACCGAAATGTCTTAGACCCAAAAAGTCGACGACGTGTGTCAGGCACTGGAGGCTGATCACCTTCTTGCCTATTACATTTAAAAATGATCATGAAACAGATTCAAAAATCTGAGGCCAAGATCTAGAGGTTGTAGCGCCATTGATTTATTTATTTTATATGTAAAAGCAAATAGAAGATAGGTTTAGGTATATTTCGAATCTGGATATTACGCTTGCACATGACGAATTATATCTCGGATATCCATGTAACCTAACCTCGATGAAGTCTGTAAATAAATATTATAAGAAATGAATCAAAACATTATGCTCAAAGCTTTGTATCTCCAGAAATAAACCTTTTATTTGAGAGATTTGTTAATAAATTTCAGAGAGATAAGTAGTGATTCATGACGTCAATTTCTCAGAACATGTATCATAAAGGGCTGGGGTTAAAGATTATATATAACATTGTTATTATAGGAATAAACTTGAAATATCACGACTATAGTAAATAATTATAAACCTTAATCATAACAAAATATGTTCTTTCGTGGTATTAGGTGCTTTTTTAAAAGAAAAGTTTTTTATGTATAAAAATGGAAGTAGTCTTAATGTAGTAGTCATAATTTATCAAATTAAACAAAAATCGTGTAAGACTTTAAGTATCCGTGAGTGTCTGAGTATGTGAATGCGTGTGTGTGTGCGTGAAGTGTATTTGAGAGTGTGGCTGAGAGATGTTATGAGCGCGCGTGTATCTAGGTTTTGATACTGATCTATAATTTAAAACAATATAACTTTAAATCAATCTAATTGAACATTAACTATTTTCATATTTAAAGATTGGTGCAAAATCAAGGTAGTAGATGTCGCTAGATTAGCTTAAAGGAAGTCACATACATATTATTTGAGATTCAAAATCAGATGAAATGGCATTGATTTATATCTGCTACTATCATCACACGAATAAACGAGTTACAACGTTATGTTTGATCCTGAGGTATATCTCGAATCGAAAGGTCCTGTGTTATCAGTCTTTAGTTGGAGGTGGCATATATCCTATTTTAATATAAAATAAAGGCAATTTCCCTGAACCTCCAAGAGGGACAGTTTTAATCAATCCTTGTCACAAGAGACACGGGACGATAATTTTATTACACATGCGTTCAGGGATCGTTGGAGTTCACACGTGTAAGTAAACCCTTCGTCATCATTAGCAAACCTAACTTGCTAATTGCTTCTGGTACTTGATAATTACTTTATCGAAAATTGCTAGGGTTATACGGTAAAGTTTTAAACTAAGTGTGTAATAATGGTCTCGACTCGGTCATGACGTACTCCTTATTGAGACTTGGCGATAACGCAGACTTGGAACAATATTTGTCGTTGATTAATTTTTTTTTTACTTGTGGAAATACATTGCGCATACCGCGGCGCGACTGCTTGGTGCAGAAGGGTTATGTGGGACTCGCCATTGTGTGTACAGTGGGTAAAACCCCAAGGTGCCACCAACAATCACCTTATGCGGGATGCGGTAACAGCAGATCCTTATCCGCTTCCCGACATGCGATGCGGCGGTTGCGTCCGCCTCTCCACGCCCATTGTTGGTTTGTGAGGATGCTTGATACAGCAAGCATCTTTCACAGACCGGGCCATACGCATTTACAAATAGCTAGGGGAGATCGGTTCCATTACTTGCAGGGATGGGTCTAGTATGGTATGGATGATTAATATAGTAATGCAACTCATACAAATCAAATTACAATTACGAATTTTAAGTGGAAATTAAAAAAGTTTCGATAAATTTCATTATTTAGGCTTTCCATTATCTATATTCATTTCTGGTATTATTAATATGTCTATATGAAGTAAATTACACCACTATTTTACTGATTCAAACATAATTCCAAAAGAAAACATCTTCGTCTATATTCACCTCAGTTAAGTACGTAAAAAATATTCATATGTATATGAATATTTTTTACGAGATAATTTCCCAATACAATTTCAACTTTGACACAACAAGGGCCTATTCAGTGAGTAATTGTGCGGCAGAATCGTGACTTGAATGAAGCGACCTATGTCACACGTCACGTGTGGCGTCATAATACCATTAACGTGACAATTTACATAATCCCCGGACCCATCTATGCTGTCTAAGATTAAGATGGACAAAGTTTCATCATAGTTTATTCATAGAAAATTTAAAGTCAAAGTAAAAAATCATTCATTCATATAGGTAACATAATATACATTTATGAACGTCAAAAAAAGAAGTATACATTAAATGAATCTAATGTTATATTTACTGCCAGTTCTCAAATCAAGGTCGTAGAATGGAAGAGAAGAACTGGCAATAAACTCTCCGCCACTCTTTTTAATCGCCATTACACCATGTTCCATATGACATCTTGAGTAATAAAGAATAATAAATTAAATTAAAAAAAAAAGATTTGTCCTCTATCAGCAGGAGGCATTGTGAAATAGGAGCACGCACTTATATACTCGTGAGAACAACACGCAAATACAGTGAAATGCAGGTAATAAGCAACGGTACTCAAATTATGTCAAAATATAATAGATTTTGACACACATAACTAGTCATAGTTTGGAAATCGTATCCGCAGTCATTCAAACGTGAATAGTTGCTTGACAATTTATTTAGTTATTACATACATAATTTAACAAGTAAATTACATACATAATTGAGGAAAATCAAAATAAAAGTAAACTTAATAAGAAAAAGCGTAACATACTGTACAAAAACATTTCACTTGCCTAAGTCCAATAATGTGTATGGTCAAGGAACATGGATGTACTACTTGCCTAGCGTTTTAAATGAACTGCCACTGGAGACTACTGATAAGTTTAGCAGTAAGATAAAAAACACTTCATAGATAGTTACAAATATACTTCCTAATTTATTCACTTTTTTCTGTTAAGTATATCTATTGATTCAGCTTAATAGTTATTGTATAACAATTAAGTGTGCACTGACAGCGACGGATAAACCATGTCAGGTTTTCGTTCGCTGTAAAATATACATACTTAAACCTAAGTTTTTAAATTAAATAAAAATCTTAAAAAAAACAAAGTTAAATCTATACGTGCTACGATTCTAAGCAATTGCTCACATAATAAAAAGAAAAAAAAGATAGGCAAATTAATTTCGCAGTTCATTTGAAACAACAAAACAATGTTAGTATTTCAGTACCACAGCTAGTAACAAAAATATTTTGGTACACTATTGTACAACAAAGCTTCAAACAGAATTTCAATATCACACAACGTACACTTGCCAACAACTCATGATTTCCATACATAAAATATTAGCAATATTTCATTCAACTCCGACATCTCTGATAGGTTTTTGTTTTTATTTTATCAATTTTATGCCTGATTGATTGTGTACGGTTACCATTCACAATACTCAACGAACTCCGATATTCGTTATCAGGAATTGATTGCGTCATTAGTGTTTAAAAGGAGTTTTATATTGAAACACAGATATTATTTGTACGATTCTAACTGTAAATCTTCCGATTGTACTGTAGCGAAACCGACAATTTTCGGATGCAATTCACGATGACGCACTAAAAAACTTCTTCTACATTTCTCGACTTTAGCCTATGGGGCCTTTGGGCCGGCCGATGGTTAGACTTAGTGCTTAGCAACGTCTCTTTCGGTCGGAGAAATAGGCATCATACTTCCTCCAATGTGCTTTTAATACTTAAAAATTTTAAGAAATCACTTTTTTTTAACGGATTGAAGTTATGTATTTTATTTGTAAACTTATATGTTATTTGTAAACTTATAATTATTTAAACATAATTTTAAATTTATCCGACGCTTCGCGTGCTTTACAACGTGCGTGGTCACGGTGACTGACGACAAAAGGTGTTAAATGTCAAAAAAGTATCATAGCTGTAGAAAATGTTGTATTATCTGAATTTATTTCCCCGGAGTTGGTATCGACCAAAAGATGTAGGATTTCTGTAGAAATTGCTGACGGTGTCTTCCATTTTCGCGGATTGTTTGTGTTGAGATTTTAATTTTGATATTACTGGATCCTTAAAAACTTTAAAATTTCAAACCATGGAAGTTTTATTATTCGTACTTTCAGCCCATATAAAAAATAATATAACGATATTCATGAATAATAATAAATAAATCCTACTTTATGTCTTGCTCTCAGATTTAAGGTTCATTTATCAATAGACCAATAGGCTCTCTGTACCTGATAAACCCGATTTTGTATTTAAGAGATAACTTTTTACAATTACCTATATTTCTGTTTGATCTTCTCTACAATTTTAATTTTATCTATAAACAGATTGAGAATGTCATTAACATGAAAAGTTCCAGGTTTTTACGTATTTATACCGACAGACGATCCAGCACATGGTCACACACGATATAACACAATGATAACAAAACTTTTTTTAAATTTCGGGACAGACTAAAATTAAAATTCGAATATTATTTAAAATTTGACACTGCGCTGGTAGCGCCGTCTGTCGGATCCAATGTAAAACATTCCAAATTCAACAACAACTAATAAATTGAAAATTAATTAAAAAAACATTGTCCAGCGGACAAAATTGTGAATCTAAACCATTCCCAGATCCCCTTGAACACACACAAAAAATTTTGTCTAAATCGGTCCAGTCGTTTAGGAGGAGTTCAGTCACATACACACGCACACAAGAAATATATATATTAAGATAACAATGTATTATTTCTCACTATAAAATATTATATAAGATTTAGTGTTCTCGGGTAGCCGCGATAGCCCATTAGATTACGCTATGGCCCGCTGTACGTGTTGACCTAAACATAAGGTAATACGTGACCCTATTTACGCAATTTATACCTTCTACTAAACTTAATATGGGTGTAAGAATAAACCAAAAATGTCCTTAAATGTAAATCCAATAGATTTTTGATTGATGAACGATTTCTTACTTTGTACTGTGTTAATATTACCGGTTAAGATTTCTGTATCTGTCTTGTTTTATTTAAGTTACCTTTAAGTTAGTAGGTAGTTGGCAAGTTAGTTTAAATAAAGTATACTTGTTATCTATGCATTACATACAGTCGACTTTTTGGGTCTAAACCAAGTGTTCTCATAGACAGAAAGTCCATTGGTGCTTACCTGGGGATCGAACCTGTACCTACCTTAGGAATGAGAGTCGCACGCTAAAACTACTAGGCCAACACTGCGCACCGACACTCACTCCCCTCGCTACCCAATAAGCCAACAATAGAGACACACATAAAAAATTAAAACTCTCAGTTATTAATGGTTAGTTTATTAATATATTTAGAGCCAACTGTTTTGAGTAGTCTGTGTCCGTATACTAAGTGCATGAATGTAACAGATAGGCCTTAAAGATTTATTCCTCCCCATTACATTTTATTGTCCAAGCAATACTCATGTTAACCTTAAAATATTATAAGGAAATAAGAAGGAATGGCGGTATATTTTATTATCTTCTGTTATATTTAATCTGAAACTATAACCAAAACATATATCGGAAAAGATTTCTTCTTTTTCTTTTCGAATTATCATTTCTGTCATTTTTACTTATATAAGTGTACTGTAGTGTTGTCCAATTTTGTTTATTATTCATTCATTATTCAATGATGCTTTGTGAGTAATATTTTTAATATGGTATTGCTTTTACTACATCTTGGAGAAGAGAGCACAATATCTATACACGGTGAATACGCCCGGGCGTTTCTGTGTTTTATAACTACTGTTAACTTTAAATACGAGATTTGCGTCATTATTAATATAATATATTATGTCTTATACACCTTTTAGTAGTCGTCACATAATTCCCAAGTATTGCTTTCATATAATTTGTATACCAAAATATCACATTCGTCACTAGAACTCGCAATAAAATTTAAATAATGCATAGTATCTCCGTTGAGTAATCGCAGCAAATTAATGTTTAATACGGAGTATTATTTCATAAAAATCCGTCAATGAACACGAACTCTTCACATAATAATGGTACAGTGTGAATTGGCGAAAAGCGCGACGGCTATAAAAACGGTGGATGGCCATAGGTGTCACCACACACCACAACTTTGTCCTACGTCTGTGATTATACTTTAAAATTTTTAGCGTGTGGAAAATAAGAGAAAACAACCATAATGGTAGCCTTATTATAGCCGTAGTTTGTAGTCATATTAAGCAAAGCAAACAAAAAGCTACGCTTCTACGGCTACGAGATACGTAGCACCACTACGCAATGCCTACACGGGTAGATTTCACATGCGTGCACATGTTATATGAGATTCACCAACTTCTGCACCAAATATTGTTTTACTTACCTCAAATGAAAACAAATCTATGAGACTTTCCCATTTAGTGGGTCGGTTGTTAGTACTTTTATTATTTTTCCCATGTGGTATTCATTAGCAATTTTTACGATATTTGACGTGTACGCTCAAAACATGTCTCCGTGTGTCCTTCGAAGGTTGAAATGTAGATTTCTCGATTGTAGTGGGAAGGATGCCAAATAGCACAGTTTATTAGTATTCAGATGGCGCCCGGGCTTACCACTATAGTACTAGGTCAAATCCACCTCCATACTAAGATATTCAGCACAGTTCATGAAACTAGTCTTCCAAGGAAACCACTTATAAATTAGTCTTAACAACTAAACTAAATAAAACTTAAAGTTAAGAAATGCTGCCAATGATTTAAATATTTTTAAAGACTACACTGCACTAAATGTTTTTTTAATCTACTGAAGTAAACACTTATTATATTAGATATTATTAACTAGGTTAACCTATAAATAATACCAAGACTGATTACGTGGGTAACATTGAAAATGTTTAGAACTGGCCAGTTAGAATCTTTTTTGAATTTCAATTTTAGAACTGCTTGGTAACCTAATGTAGTGTATTGCATGCATTTGTCATTTGTTTTTGGGAATTGGCGCAAATCGAAAACTCTTATTACACGTGAATATTAACCTAACGCGAGAAAGTTTTCGGTCAATGATTAATTATGAGTTTCGTTATGGGCTTACTTAACAACAAAGCCACGAAAGCCCGTGCCTCTATTTACAATTGGTTTAGCGAGTTTAAGCGTGGACGTAGCAATCTCAATGATCATCCGCGTGAGTAATGTCCTTTCTCAGCGACTACTGAAGACATCACCAGTGCTGTGCGACGCATGATAGAGGAAGATAAAAGACTGACCTATTAGCACATACGGGCAAGCCTAGGCATTAGTATGAGTCAAGTTCATAAATTATTTCACGAACATTTAGGCGTCAGGAAGCTTTGTACCATATAGATAAAGATAGCTCATAGTAAATACTTGCAACCTTAATTACTAATTTAATTGATTAATGTATATGTATATATACATGTGTGTGTATATTTTTTTCTTTTATTTTTTATTTTTTTGTCATTCGGTTTGATATGTGTATGTTGTTTAGTTGATATTTAGTGTAAATGCTGTGTACAGATATAACTGGAAGTCAGATTTTTAAATTTTGTTTAGTGTGTAATAATTTTATGTATGTAATCAATCTGTTTTCTGTTTTTGTACCTAAATGTGAAAATAAAATAAAATATGGATTCCCCATACTTTAACCGACTACCAGAACCACCATCTAATGGACTGGTGTCGCAAAATGTTAGATAAGTTCAACGGTGGTGACTTAAATGCTGTATTTGACATCGTCACAGGTGATGAAAGCTGGATATATTGCCCGAACCCAAAAGACAATCAGCTCAGTGGGTGTTTTTTTTTGAGGATCGGCCAACTAAGGTAAAGAAAAAAATTATTGCCTCATTCTTTGGTCGGAAAGGTCATTTCGTGACAGTTGAGCTTACTGCAGACTGGTATGTCAATCGCAGTTTGCCTATTGTCTGGGAAAAAATTCGACATCAGTGCCCTGAAGCAGGATCCTCCTTCACCACGACAATGCTTTAGCGCACTCCGCAAAACGGACAGTTAAATATTTGACGTTAGCAGGTGTCGAAATAATAAGTCAACCGCCACACAGTTGTGACCTGGTGCCCTTCGACTTCCTTTCATTCCCAAGAACTGATAAAATTCAAGGTATTCGCTTTACGAGCCCTGAAGATGCGGTGAAAGCGTACGAAAACGCCATAGAAGAGACCCCTAAGGAAGAATGGGCCCACTGCTCTTCTCGGTGGTTCCGTCGAATGCGACGATGTGTAGAGTGGAACGGAGATTTCTTCGACAATAAAAGTATTGACAACTTTCTACATGAAGCTATTATTCATTTACTAAACATTTTTACTGTATATAGCCTGAGTACGTGGAACAATTAGTAAGCTAAGTTAATTTTAATTTTAGAGCTTATATTTAGTTTATTACAGTTTCTGTTAAATTTTGTGTTCAAACGAAATATTTATTATTTTAAACTTTTTGTCCCTGAAGTTAGTGATAGTCTATAAATTTCGTTTCACAGAAAAACATATCTAAACAATGTGCAATATAAATAGCCAAATTATTATAGATATTTTATGTAAGGCGCATGATCAAAAAATTAAAACCAATAGATTACAAATTTGCCTTGACTACCAACGTTTTTGTTTCGATTATGGAATCTATTTATTGGCTTTTTAACTTAAATTCCCAAGATCAAATAACAGAGCCTTAAGATTTCAAACGCTGAGCACTTCAACGTGATCTAACGGTATATCTTAATACATCGAGCCGGTTCAATTTCCGCCAAGTTACGTAAAGGAAATTCACACTTGTGAAGGTAGAAAGGATAAACTGAGGGTTTCGATAGAATTTAAGTGGAATTGTTGTTTTCGTTTAGCTTTATTAAGGCAACTTAAATGCCTTATAGATTTACTTGAAGGTTATGAGATTAATAAATGTGGCATTTTTCGACTTAGGGTCCTACAAGAAAAGAGCGTGCCAATTCTTAAAAGGAAGGCAACGCACTTGCGAGCCCTCTGCCATTGAGAGTGTCCATGGGCGGCGATATCACTTAACATCAGGTGAGCCTCCTGCCCGTTTAGCCCCTGTTATATATAAACAAAAATATTTTTAGCTTTTAGGAAGCTAGATGAAACTCCTTAAACGAGTTATTTATGTATATATATTGCTTTGTCTTACAGCAAACGTTAAGCTGGCTTATATGTTTAAATATACGCTATATCTTGCCATTTTAGTGATGGTTATGGAAGTTGCGAAATAGAAATTCGCAATTGAATTTAAATAGCTTCTTAGAATTAAGAACTGACGTTGTGCCTACTGTACTAGTATTGACTTTGAAACATCAATTATTTTTTAATGAGTATTGTCTAGTAGCAGGATGTGTACAATTTATCACTACATAGTATAAAACAAAGTCGCTTTCTCTGTCCCTATGTCCCTTTGTATGCTATCTTTTAAACTACGCAAGCGATTTTCATGCGATTTTTTTTATAGATAGAGTGATTCAAGGTTTATATGTATTATAACATCCATTAAATAGTGGAGAAGTACTGTTATTTTTGAGGTTTCTAATGTGATGTCGTAAATAATTACATTTTTTCCGCTTACATTGCAAACGCAGGTTGAACCCTACGAGTTTTATTAAAATAATGTACTAAGTATTGGACACATTGAAAAGGTCTACAGAAAAGTCCATGATGGTATATGTCTATCTCTTATGTATAACCCACATTTTTATATACAACGTTCACAGATTTTCTGTAGTGTATTTAGTATCAGCATTGCACCCGTGCGAAGCCGGGGCGGGTTAGTTAACGAATAAATCTCTCTTAAAAAAAATTCAATATTGGTATGATCTGACCGAGTTCGTCGATAGACAGAAAGATGACACAGAGTATCTTGAAACCCGTATAATGTTTGTAAGCATGTGTACTACCGATATGTACGAGTTCTTAACACAATTGCACGTAGCAAGTAACGCGCGAAATTAAAACGTCACAAACATTAAGGCACTCCAGAATGTGTTCAGCGAAGTTTTCTCATCCGCACTTAGGACGTAATTATCGGTTGTATTTTCTTTTGAGATTAACAAAAATTCTTAATTCATTTATATGTGTATGAACTGATGAGACTATGTTAATGACGGTATACCGCCCACGGACACTCATATTACTAGAGTCAAATGTCGAAGCCAAAAAACATTTATTCATATAGGTAACATAATGTACACTTATGAACGTCAAAAGAAAAAAGAAATATACATTAAATCTAATTTTTCATTTACTGCTCTGGCAGAGAAGAAGTGGCAATAAACTCTCCACCATTCTTTTTAATCGCCAAGTTTTTTGTTTTTTTTTTGTTGAAGGCTCTCGAGTTTTTCAGAATTTGTAGGAGAACATAAACAGACAAAAGTTGCCTTTAAACAGTCAGTTAGGTGGAATGTTCTAAGGACGACGAGCTGACACGGGAAGTTCGTGTCTTGTCTGGATGTATTATATAAGTGATGTAATATGTATATACAGTTACATACTACAACGTACATAAGACGTCATTAATGGTTATATGATTAATAATATATGATTAATTAGTAATCATATTACCATTATCTGAATAATAATTCATGTAGTTAGTGAAAAAGACTACTTAGTAAAAAAATATAGATTCATATTATTGTTATTAACATTTTCTACAGCTGTGATACTTTTTGTCATTTAACCTTTGTCTGCAGTCAACGTGACCACACACGCTGTAAAGCTCGCGAAACGTCGGTTAAAATTATGTTTAAATAATTATTAGTTTATATACAATAATACATAACTTCAATCCGTTAAAAAAGTGTTTTTCTTTAAAAGCTTTATGTAGTTTTATTAAGACTCCGCGCAATAGTTTACCTATATAATTGTTCAGGTAGTCTAGGTCTTATGTGAATGAAATCGATGCGAGCGAAGGAAATAAAACTACACATAACTTAATCCTATGTCCAATGCTATTTTCCATACGATGATTTATCGAGTTTCAAAGACATTTTAATGGTTACTGCATAGAACTAGGTATTATCGGAGATTTATAGCATGTAAGTTTGAATTTGCTTAGGGGATTGGGATAACATACGATTTAGTTATATTCCATATTTCATTTTGATCGTAAAACTTAATACCGTATGATGTTAAAAATATGAGAATTTATCAAAATAAGTGCAAAGCTTTAGAAGTATTGGATACGTTTGTATATTAATGTCATTTTCGTTGATCTCACAGCTATAATTCGTGCCATAGACAAGAATTCTTATTCTCAGACTCGAATTTGTATGGAATCGGTCAATTGACCAACCGTGTGAAGCGGTCATAATCAAACATATTTAAAAGAGAGAAACAACGGTTATACGTAAAATCAACTCTTGATATTATTATAATTCGTTATTCAAATTTAATTTCACACTTAAATTAAATTTAAATTTGAACAATGTGAAAATTCGTTCGCTGTCGAATAACGCAATTTGAATACATTCTTTACAATACATTTTTATAATGATTGACGAATCGACTCACGTCTCAAAGCTTTCTGTAATAACACAACAGTTTGGAATAACGTAGTCGAATGATGTGAAATAAAAGCCTTTTAATATGACGTCGAGACATGTAGTCTAGGATCTGGAGGTAAATTAATTATAAACTTACTAAGTTTAATGTACCGAAGTATTTATATTAATAATTTTATTTCTGATATAGAATCGTCCTTATCGCTCTAGTAATCATTCATTTTAGGCATCATCCAGAGCGACACCCAAACGCATATAAAAGTCCTACAAATCGGTCAAGCCGTTTAAGAGGAATTCAGTGTCATACACACAAATATTTGAGCCGTATAAATTTTAAATTTCACCAACATCACCTATATGGCTGGTCTGTTTAACAAGGCATTTTCGAACTAGTAAAATGTGGAATCGACTCCCGGGGCAGGGCTTTCCCTGAAAGATACTACCTTCACCTGTTCAAAGCAAATTCGAGCGTACTCCTCCCTAAAAGGTCGACAACGCTCCCACTAAAAATGGGTGTCTATGGGCCGCGATGATTGCCTTTTTGAGCGTCCCGCGGGTTCTTTGCCTCCCTTTTTTATATATATAAAAAGTACAGTAGAATTATATACATATGTAAGCTATTTTAAGTTAGATCTAACTGTCCATAGCGGATAATGTCACGCGTAACTTATATATACCATAAATGCTATAATATGCATAAAATATGTCACCGTGTGAAAACTAAAATTATTGCCTTGAGATCCTAGACTATGCACAATACGAAGTCATGAAATTTTAATATCTTTTATATTATTAAGTGTCAGGGTTCACGATCACAGATATATAAAAATCATATCAACACGTTTAATGGATTAATACAACGTATATTATATGTGTATACAATAAGTTGCATTTATTTACGGCATAAAAATGCCTAACAATAATAATAATACGAATATTGTGTAATAAGAAGGTGTAAGGTGTATAAGGAACACCTCACACCACGGTTGTAAATTGTCATCGTGACAAAGTCAATTTGTCAGTAGTGCGATGATTCTATCTCTGAGTGCAATTGCATCTTGTGTTCAAAAATTTAATTAAATTTCGGACGATGAGACTGATAACATATTTTAATTGCTTCGAATCCGTAACACTACTACCTTAAGTAAAAAAACAATGTAGCCTTTTAGGCCTGCACTAAGGCCCAGAAATATAAGGATTAGATATAGAATCTGTTTTGTGATCATATTTTCTTCGTAATAGAAGCGTATCTATATACATCAAGTTTTGATGCACAATTGAGAAAACGGTTAAGTAGCGAAATTATTTACGGAATTAGTGACTGTTGTCGGAAGACAGTTTCCTATCTCAGAAATACTCAGAAAGCAAGGCATGCTGCCTTGCTTTCTGAGTAGGATCTAAAATAATTTTCAATGACTTGCAGCCAAAGCAATGTTGGAGGCAGGCACGCATCTGTGTTAAAACACTAAGGGTCTGTGTCACAATGTCCGGAGAAGTTCCAAATAAACTATTTATTAAACAGTATTTTTGCATTTCATGACTGTCAGATAACACTATTCGTCATAAAACGCCAATGAACGCAAAAAGTATCTTATTCGAAACTTTTATCTTCCGAATAATTTATGTGTTGCATAGCTATTTGGTACTTTATCCATGCATTGTGAAACAGGCCCTAAGTGTAAAGTTAGTAAAGTGCAGTTTTAAAATCTGGTGGCTAGAAGAAGAGGTTATAGTTATCTTTACGGCGGTAAAGATTGCCTTAACTATTTTTCTGTTTTTTCTATGGTCACCATAAGCTAATAGAATATAAATTATCTCTCCCTTTTATGTTCAAGTATAGGTACTTTTTATTGTGTCGAAGTATCGTAAATAAACTACTTACAAAATTAAGTACACCTCAATAATTAATTTATTCGTTACTATTTATTCGTTCTTGTTTTGTATATTATTTATTTACATGAAAATGTTAAATTTCGATTATGAAATATATACATTTGTAATTGTTAGTAAGTTTGAGTTTAACCTACTTTTATCTTATCTAAATTATTATCAACCATAAAATTTTAGGTTCGAATGCTGGCCTCTATATGCACTAAATGGGACATAAACTATTATTCCAATAAACCTTTGCTTCAAAAAAAAAACACTGAGGAAACCGGAAAAAATCAGGAAATAGTTCCTTCTAAAATATCAGTTAAATTTAGACATTTCCAAATAGAATACAAAACGTTTCATACGACCAGAAAAAGACACGAAATATAAAAATCTTAGTTATTATGTAAAACTCATAATGCAGACCAAAATATTTATTCACAAATAAATAAAAAAATATATTCAGTTTAAAATTTAAACGTTGTTTAATTGTTGTCCATTTTTACCCAAAATTAAAATCACGAACCACGTACGATATCCTAATGTCAATCAATGTCATTTTTTGTAAATTTTTCATCAACATGTGATGAAAATATGAAAAAATCTTTTATACATGAAAATGTGAGGAATTTTATACATTCCTATTAAACGGCAAGGGTGGCTGAAAGAATTTAGGGTAAAGGACATTACTTGCCCTATATTTCTTTTAGTTCTATCGATACTATTAGCACTGGTTCGATAAACATTCCTTTTTGGCGTAATAGTAATTTTAGTTTTTTAAATAAAAACACTACTGGCCTAGAGTACACTAGCGTATCAATGAAATGTGTACACTAGCGTGTGAAATTTAATAGTCGATCTAAGTTGAAGGTAAACTTAATGAGTATGGAGGATGGTTAAACTAAAGGTAGGTTATTCCAACTCACTATTGTCTCACTATTGACTGACTGGCCCAAGTAGCAGTGAGATAATAGGTGAGTGGTGTCAGTAAATATTAGTGGTCAGAATAACGTTGTAAGCGCGATTCAAGTTATATAACGTCATCCCAGTGATTATAGTCGTAGATTGTAGACGTAGGTGTCGCCTCAAGTGTGGTCTTATATCACAGACAGACATTGGCGGGTTGTGTCAGGTCTGTGCCTAAAAAAAACTTCATTATGTGTTTTTGCCGCTGTACAATATTAAATATCTTAAGAACAAATTAGATGAATCAATTAAAACTTGATTCCAAGAGGCTTAGAGTAGGAAAATTGTTAATCTATCAATTGGACCTAAGACTTAAGCAAATATCAAGCAACACTTCAAATTTTAAACTAATTAATTAATTATTAACAAAGGTAGAAATCTCAAAATGTTGTTGTTGATAAAACGATTGAAAATTAATTAGAAAAACTTGTAGAAGAGCGAATATTACACGAGTTTTATCGTTATATATCATTTCCACTGCTGTTATAGCATTCGCATGTAGTTCGTGTTAAACTTTTGACAGAATACCTTCAATGAAAATATTTACAATGCTTCATGACATGGACATGACATTCGAAAAACAGTTAAGAAAAACATTTGTTAACCAAAGCATTAAGCGATGTGTGTCATAACAAGGCATGTTTGCGTTTCCAATAATAATAATTATGTATTTCTATAAACGTATTAATGTGTTGACGTAACGTGTAATGGACAGCTAACACTAGAATAATAAAGAACTTTAAAACAACAGTAAAGTTATATTTAGGTTCTAACAAGAAGTGTAGTCACATCCGATGCTTCTAAACTTACTTATAGCTCAAATCTGGTTACACCTGAAGAAGAAACAGCTTCTCATGATCCCCCTTCACATCGATATAAGAGATCCGAGGTTCCTTTCAGACTCTGATGATTCAGATGTGATTTTTTTCTCCACAACCTGTTCCTCGATTACGTACAGACGGTAGCGATGAAGACGCCATGATTATACAAGCTCAGCAGGCTAAAAAAATATTTTTCTATCCCTCCTCTGACAGCGAAGATGACGAACCTATATTCTAGCGAACTACAATCATAGTAAATGACGAAGTTTGTAACACGCTAGAGTACAAATTTAATAAAGTAACTAATAATGTAAAATGTAAATTAAGATAAATTTGCGCGCCACTGTGTGTGACAGAATATGCGAACGACTTACGATTGTACCACCTCAACATTTTGTCCCATATTCTTGCAATAAATTATTATTATTATACTTTCGTCATCTTCTGTTTTTAGGATGGCATTTTTCACAATTAATTAGTAGCTAGTTCTGATTGATAGTAATATTTAATTAAAGATCGACCGGAGAGAAAATAATATGTTTTTAAAACTAGAGGGTTTATTTTATTAATGTCTTTTTTGATGTGATGTAGTATAATACAACCACATTGTTATGATTCTAAAAAATACATATTTTTTGAAGTGAAACTTCTTTAGAATCGTTGTGATTTCAAACCGGATGCAACGAAAAAGCGACAGTAAAAAGAGACAGAAACATTAATTCATATGATTTAACGTGGGAGAAAATGAGATAGATAAACTTCTTTCGAATCGTCGTGATTTCAAACCGGATGCAGCGGTAAAGAGAGACAGAAACATCAATTCATCATATGATTTAACGTGGGAGAAAATGAGATAGCAGGCATTATACAGCCTCTCTTTACTGCCGCTTTTTCATTTGATCGAATTTCAAACTTTCGATGTTTTAGTTTTTCCCAAATTAAAAATTTATATTAAACTTATAAATTAAAATTTATCATTAAAATATACTGTTTTAAAAGAACACACACATTTAGATAATGGAAAATGATTAATTTATATATGATTAATAATAAAAAAAAATGTTTTTGAAGGTTTCACTTCTACCATGTGTGAATTGCACATATGTTTTTTTTGTTTAGTTTATTATTTTCTGTTGATTGTGCAGTAGTGTATTCTGTGGACAGTTACTAGTACAATTTAAGGCTTTGATCGCTGATAATTTTGTATACTTTTTCTTGATAAATGCAGAATTAAACAATAAAAACTACTTTTAATTTTTTTCATATTGGATTTGTTGAACGTAACAATTAAGGACAATTTTAAAAAGATGAAGACTTCCCCATACTTATACAGTCCCTATGTGAGAAGGATAAAATACAGAGTTGCGATCTGGAGTCAGTTTAGAACTAGAATTAGTAAAATTCTACACACAATGCGGTTGGCCGAGACAGTATTCATATTTATTTATTAATTCAAATATTAATAAATAAATATGAATATTTCTTAACGACTGAAAGAAAAAGATTTTAATTTTCGTTATTTATTTAAAATTAGGAAACTTTATAAACGTAACTCACACAATTAAAGTAAACATACAAAATTAACATTGTAAAGGGTTTAGTTTCTTTTCAAGAGTTAAAAGTTAGAATAACATCGTTAATTTATGAGTATAAAATTTAAAGTTAATTATAAAGAGAAACACCAGCCGACAGCTCCTATATTTTGATTCAATTACTGTGCGTATATAATTATTAAGAACGACCTCAAGTCTAATATACTAAGCTTAATAGCGTATATCTTTTGAAAATAATCTAAGCAAGGTGTCGGAGGTAACCGTAATTAACAAAATCACTCAGATTTATCTAGAAAAGCTTTAAGTACGAGTGTCTTCGTGTGGCTTCATTAAAATGCTCCTAAAACAAATACAGATTTATTTAAAACAGTAAGATTCGTTATAAATATATATGACATTACACAAAAATTCATTATACAGGCTAACAATTACCTATTACATTGACGCAGAAATGTGTATACTCCAAGCTTCAGGGATAGCGTACATACTCAAATTGCAGAAGCAACATATGTGGTATTAGTAGTAGTTTTTCACAGTAGCAGTTTTTTTTCTTAATTGTACGAGCGTGTCTTAAATGGGCACATAGACAGAAAGTTCATTGCACAACCGGGGTTTGAACCTACAGTGATTTTAAGACGTGATCATTTTTGAATAAATTTATTAAATTTTTAAACTTACTCAGATAAACTTACACAAAACAATGGTCACTAGTTCTTATTATCTGTATAAAATGAAAATATTCACAAAATATGTTGCAATGCGTAACACGAAGAACTGCTGATCAAATTCGAGTATGTATTTATACATTTCTTGAACTCTAAGGATGTCAATCGAAAGAAAACTTTGTTAACATTAAAAACAATGTTTTAATAAGTACTTGGTTTTGTATTTTATAAAAGTAAACAGTCTCTATAAGGTAGTATCGCAAAATGTTTCACATGTCGCTATTAAAACTGTGCCACTGTTCACAACATTCCCATATACCTAACGACACGTCTTCGTTAGTATGTGTAAATAACGATATCAACGTGTCAATAAACAGTTTTCTAAGACAACTAGGGCGTGTTTAGAAATGCAAGGATGCAGAATTATGGCATTTAATTGGTTTATTATTCATAGGAATAAATAGAGAAACAGTCGACAAAGTTTAGAACGATTTCATAAATACATTATTTTACATTCATAATTATTATTCATTAGAGCAGTGTTGGCCTAGGGATTCAGCGTGCGACTCTCATGCCTGAGGTCGTAGGTTCGATTCCCGGCTGTGCATCAATGGAGTTTCTTTCTATGTGCGCATTTAATATTTGTTGGAACGGTGAAGGAAAACATCGTGAGGAAACCGACATGTCTTAGACCCAAAAAAGTCGACGACGTGTGTCAGGCACTGGAGGCTGATCACCTACTTGCCTATTAGATTTAAAAAATGATCATGAAACAGATTCAGAAATCTGAAGCCAAGACCTAAGATTGTAACGCAACTGATTTATTTTTAATTATTATTCATTACACAACTTTGTCGCACACATACTATAGTTGGTTAATGACGTAACCAAAAATATTTTGTTCAGGCTTATCTATAATAGTAAATCGGCGCTATCACCTTATCACTTATGGTGCTTGCAGATGCATCTATAGTCACTTTTATTTTATACATAAGTAGGTTTCTTTTTGTATCTGGCACATGATGGTTTTTTAGATTCGGAAGTGTTAATTGCGCACATAGACAATCTCTGATATAAAGGTTATATTAAAGAATGTAAATATATACTATATCATAATTACATAGACAAAGTTGTGAGCATCAGTTAGTCTTTGATAAGTATACAGTATCTGCAATGCGAGCGATGGGAACATTGCCAGTCGTGCAAGCCAAACAACTTTCTTGACAAATCATTTTATTAAAGCTTACAGTGTTATAAGTAGGTTATACAAGTATTGGTGACTTGTTAATGCTTAATATTTAGTAAAACGTCGCGCCCTACTAAACGACACGCTTCTTAAATACTAATTTAGCCTCACTTATGGATTAACACGAATCTGAATGTTGGCGTCAATCGATACTAAATATAATCGAAAAAGTATAATTTCATTAGGAGATAAAAGTATCATTTGTAAGTTTGATGTGTAGTATAATGAGACGAAACTTTCATTTCGGACAGTCAATTAGGAAATGGTACGTAATATGATTACTCCATCGGATTCCCTATTATCCTCTTATTAATCAAATCCAAATGACGTTAGGGAGGCAAGTTATTAAGAGAATTTTTGAGAGGTTTTCTTTGAAACCAATTCCTCAATGGAGGATAATTTTAATTGGATTCACAGATATTTTTGTCAAATTACAAGCGTCTGGTTATCGATAAAATAAAAGGAATTAATTGTTTTGTTGAGTGTTTTCTGTTATAACGTTATTTTGCATTAATCTATTTACTCTCTCACTGCCAGCCCTCTGGCGTTGAGAGTGTCCATGGTATCACTTTATCTTATATTAATATGCAAAAAATAAAGCATGATAATTGACTTAATTGATATGAATCTGACTAATAATGTAAAATGTAAATTAAGATAAATTTGCGCGCCACTGTGTGTGGCAGAATATGCGAACGACTGACAATTGTACCACCTTGACATTTTGTACCATATTCTTCCAATAAATAAATTATTATTATTATTATATATAATCTATGACATCTGAGGTAACTATAACAATTAGGTCATTAAAAAACGTTCATAAAAATCATTTTTATTGATTAAGTAATCGTAAAGCAAATCAGTCGTTATTTTCAATTATATTTAATTTGAAAAAAAAAATTTTTGTCTGAGCAATATTTCCACCACTTGGTGATATTACCACCAAGTGAACCAGTTCTGCAACAGCAGAGGTGGCCCAACAACTCACGAAGACAGCGAGACAAAGTTTAAAATTAAGTCTCGACAATGTATATTTGCAATAAACCTAGTTTAATTAATTTTAGGATTAAACTGGATTCTATGGCAATTGGTGAATGTACGGTGATTAACAAACTTTTTCAATTTCGTACATTTAACAACTAGTCATGAACACATTATTCACTTTCCGATAGATATTTCCGCTGCTAATTTATTATATTTACACATTATAATGTCCAATTATTTTTTATTAAAAAAAGCTATAGATGTATGTACAAATAAAATATTCCTTTAATTATCGACTTAGATAAATGTAGGTGGAATGGTAATAAATATTCTGATGTTGCGTTGATGAATACTAGTTTAAAATAATGATTCAATAACACGAATTCTGTTCGATTGTTGATTTAAAACTAGTTTATTTATATAATATATTTTACTTTAATATTCACACTAGTCTTACTAAATTTTACTTTCTTTATAATCCTAGAGTTACTGGAACTAAAAGTCTACTATACGTATTTAAACAAACATATTTAAATAAACATCTTTTTTGTTGTTTAATATCTGTTCATATCTAATTAATTAGGAACAGAACGAAGAAATTCTTACTTCCAAAGTTATAGGAATACCTTTGGATGGTAAACTGTCGTTTGTTTTTACATTTTACATTTACTTAGAATTATTAAAATAACTGTATCTTAGTTTCACAAAAATATTGAACTATTTTAATAAAAGCTACATGTTTGTGAGGTGTAACATTCTTTGCCACTCGACCCTTAATCCCTTCATACTCAACCAACACTTTTCGTTATGGGATAAGGAATTATTTAACATAATACATTTTGATTTAGTGAACGAAAATTTAAATATTAAGTCAATAATTAATATCAGTATTCTTAACGATGCATAAAATGCGTTAAGTAAACGTTTAGTAAACTAAAGAGTCTCAATTATTTTTGCTTACAACTTTTTAATTCCTTTTAGAATATAAAAAGTTTTTGTTTATGTAACTTAACATTTACGAATTCACGCATACACTTTAAATAGGAAAAAAACAAAATACAATAAACTGAAAGTAGTGTTACTGAACAGACATTATATTTAAAAATCGTTTTTCATTGTTAGAATACAAATAGTATACAAGATATATAATAAATTGACATTATTTCGTAAGAGGGTTTTTCTTTTACACAAAATATTATATCACTACGCACATATTTATATGTATATTCAATATGTTACATCCTAAGGAGAACTATATGGTTTAATGGTACTTTTATTTGCTGGGCGTTAATTAGTAAGAAAATATTCTTTATTTATTTTTTCATTGTAACCCTAATTTGTGTTGAACCTATTTAGTTAGGAGGATGGAGGATTGAAGAGTATGGAGGCTTTTATGTGGTTGTATATTGACAATAACTTAACATGGACAATGCACATGAATCTTTAAGTCCTTATATATAAAAAACAAGATTGAAAATAGTACAAATAAAACTAAAATGACTTGGAAGATAATTGATAGTGAAACTGGAAGAGTCAAAGATCGCAATCGTGACATCGAACTATGTGTCGGTAACACTATAATCAAATCTAACGAAGAGATAGCGACTGTTTTTGATAAGTACTTTTCTGACATTCCAATTTCGACTACCAAGTCTCTTAAATCGTCTCCCGCTCTCGCTGAATCGCTGCTCAAAGATAATGTAAACGAGTGCAAGGTCAGTTTTACATTCCGACCCATTGGTGCCGACGATATAGTTAGAATATTTAGAACTATTGATATTAAGAACACTACCGATCTTTGGGGTATTTCTGTAAAAATAATTAGTAGCATAATTGATATAATTGCCCCCCCCATCTAGCTATAATTTTCAACAATTGTATCGAAAGTGGGGAGTTTCCCGATCTTATGAAACATAGTAAAGTAATTCCTTTATTTAAAGCAGGTAATATGTCCGACCCCAGTAACTTTAGACCTATTTCCGTACTACCTACCTGTAGTAAAATCTTTGAAAAAACTATATTAAATCAACTTGTAAGTCATTTTAACGCAAACAAATTATTACACAATAATCAGTTCGGTTTTACCAAGGGTCGCTCGACAGCCGATGCCGGCGTTGAGTTATATAGATATATAGTTAAGGCTTGGGAGGAGTCGCATGACGCCTTAGGTGTTTTCTGCGACTTATCCAAAGCATTTGATTGTGTCCAACACGAGACCTTAATCGGGAAACTCCGCCACTATGGCATCAAGAATACCGCACTGAATCTTCTGACTTCGTACTTACATGGTAGAACTCAGAAGGTCGAAGTGAATGGTAAGAGGTCCTCTGGGTCGGCAGTGGATATGGGGGTACCACAGGGCTCAATTCTTGGCCCTTTCCTCTTTCTTGTTTATATAAATGATCTACCTTTCATGGTAGAGAAAAAACATCAGATAGTTTTGTTTGCAGATGATACGTCCTTGATTTTTAAAATCAAAAGACAAATAACCAATTTTGACGATGTGAACAACGCTCTCTCTTCGATTGTCCATTGGTTTAGTATGAATAACCTTCTGCTTAATGCTAAAAAAACGAAATGCATTAAATTTTGTGCAAGAAATGCGAGGGTTATGGGTACTAGACCAATTATAAATAATGAGGAATTGAATCTGGATGATACAACTGTATTTCTTGGGATCACCTTGGATTCAAAACTTCAGTGGTCCCCTCATATCAACGGATTGGCGAAGAGACTTAGTTCTGCAGCTTACGCGGTTAAAAAAATTCGCTCACTGACTGATGTCGATACAGCTAAACTTGTTTATTTTAGTTACTTTCACAGCTTAATGACTTATGGCTTATTGTTATGGGGTCACGCTGCTGATGTCGAATCTGTTTTCATTCTGCAGAAGAGGGCTATTCGTGCAATCTATAATTTAAAATGTAGGGATTCTCTCAGAGATAAATTCAAGGAAATTAATATACTTACCTTTCCCTCGCAATATATTTATGAAAATATTATGTTTGTATACAAAAATAGTGATAAATATACTAGATTAGAACATACGCACAATGTCAATACTCGGAACAAACGCAGGCTGCAATTTCCCCGTACTAGACTATGTAAAGTTAGTAATTCTTTTTTGGGGAAAGGGATACTCTTCTTTAATAAAATCCCAGAGGCTCTTTTATCTCTGCCTTTTAATAAATTTAAGAAATGTATTAAAGAAAAGCTGTGTAAAAAGGCTTACTATAAAGTTATTGATTATCTAGTTGATAAAAGGGCCTGGGACTAGTGCTGGGCAGGCTGCCTCTAATTAATTTGATATATTTGTTTTAAATATTGTTTGATGATTTGCTTTTTTAAAAGAGTACCGAGAGTTTTTTACGCCGGCTTTTCTCTCGGCCTACACCCTCTGTCTTTGCCGATGAGTAGGGATGCCTACAAGTTCGAATTGATTGACGTGGAATAAGTGATACCTAGAAGATCTTATGTTCCAAAATAAACGTATTTTATTTATTTTTATTTTTATTTTTTTAATAACTAAATTATCTTCTCTAAGAGGTTCCCTTAGACATATAGTTCGGAGCCTTCCTCGTATAGTCCGTCTTCTTATTTATAATTCTTTGGCTAAATCACACCTTCTTTACCTGAATGAAATTTGGGGAGCTGCGACTAAAACTAACATAAATAAATAATAAATTGCTTTTTCATTACCCATACTTAACTTCCACACAAAAAATCTACACAGAAACAGAACTGATGAATATAAAACAATTATTTCAATACAATATCAGCTTATTAATCTATAAAATTTTAAATCACTACATACACACTAACATTACATTCACTAAAATAAATCAAATTCAAAAGCGCAGTTCACGACGCCCTCATAATTTAAAACTACCTAAGTATAGAACCAATTACGGCAAAAAAACATTGAGCTTTGGCGTACTGCGGTATAATAGACTCACAAAAAATGTAAAAAGTGCAGGCAGTCTAGCAATATTTAAATTAAGATTAAAAGACCATCTATTGAGTGATCTCAATCTACGGAAATGAAAGTTCATCCAAGTTCTACCAAGTTTCTTTTATTTTTCTTTTTTTTTTTAAATTGTAACGTTAGCATATAAGTGTTCTCATGTAAGTGACTAATGTCTATTATGAGAATAAATGTTAAACCTATAAAGGGCTCGCGAGTGCGATGGCGGTCTTTAAAGAATTCGTTTCAACAATAAGAATGGATCGTATTAAATTTTATTCTCTATATTTTATATAAGATCAGCAGAACCTTTATCCGGCTGACGCGGAATGTCAACACGCGCGGGTATAATAGGCCCAATATGTTGTGATCCGTATGATGAATACAAATTGCGGGTCTATCGGACCCTGATTAAGGGTTGATGTACCGTTTCAAATCATTTTTGGCACTGAATCAAATTACACTTGATACACTGTATATTTGTGTGACGTGTTGCAATGAAATGCATTGGATGTAATGAAGTATTGGGGTAAATAAATGTTTGATTTTAAACCGTATTGATTAAGATGCCTAGGACTTTGTTCTAAACTATAAAGGAATGTTGTTCATATAATGTTTAAAGAACTTTATTTCTCATTACAAAAAAAAAATATTTTATTTACATGAGAAACTTAATATTAATATGTATATATACGAGCGAGATACACGTCGCCATAAGCCGTCTTAATTTCAGTCAACTGCGTTCATTCTAACATGCATCTTTACTGCCTTTTTGAATTTGTCAAACACTCCAATATTGCGAATTTGAGATGGTAATTGATTAAATAATTGCACACCATCATACCTAATAGATTTCTTCAAATAATTTGTCCGCGGCTTCGGCAAGATAAGCAAACTGATCATATTATATACTCATTAATCTATGTGTATAAAAAAAACAAGCATATTTTACGAAGAAACAAAAGGTATAAATTATATTACTGATCTAAAATGGTGGGGGGCTCTTAAGTACGTATGGGTTTTCATAATTTTGTTGAAAGCTCATCCATAATTAAAAATATTCGACTTAAAACATAAAAGTTGTAATTAACTACTACAGAAATATAATTTTATTAATTGGCTTTTTACAGAATTAATTGCTTTATTTAGGAAAGTCAATAAATGGTTAATGCGAGACATATTCAAGAATCAAGTGCATCGAATTGTATTCGTTCTTCAGATGTTTTGAAATCTATAATAACTAGTCGTGGTCATTAGTTCTGTTAAATGAAAATGCATTTTTAAAAATAACGTGATATAATAATTAATATTTACAGAAGTCTCAGCTAAACATAAAACAATGGATTGGACTAGGTATAATATGTACAACGTATGTTTTGAAAAACGGATTTCTATCTAAAACCAATCCGTAATCCGTCAGTGGTATCTTGATCAAAACGTTAAATTGCACTGTGAATGGCAGGGACCAGCGATTCAATCTCAAACTGTACTGGCCTTGCTCCAACCGCGGGTCAAACTTTTCGAAATAACCAAGTTTAGCTTAGGATAGTTAGGATAAGTTTAGCTGCCGTTTTGCGACACTTGTGCATTATGAATTATTGAACGACTTCTAATCGCGTTCGACGATTTGTGAAATAGTTTTTTTCTCATTATAATAGTTGTCTAGCACACATACCTGAAATGATGAAATATATATTATAGTTTTATATGCAACTGCTGCGGTATAAAAGTATTTTTTTTTAATGAGCTGCCAAGGTTTGCCAAAAGCTTCCCAAGAGATCGGTGCGTATGTCTGATATAGGGCGGCTCATTAACGCGAGTGCTTACCAAGTTTTGTATCACAACCTTTATCTCATCAAACATATGAATAGCGGGAAAAGCTTATGTAGATTATATTAGTAATAAAAATAGCGCACCTTTTAGTAAAAACCCCTTAGTAATACGAACTATTTAAAAGTGACGTGGAACTTAATTAAAGAATATCATTGCTCCAATTTTAATTATGTAAGGAGCAGTGTTGGCCTAGTGGCTCCAGCGTGCGACTCTCATGCCTGAGGTCGTAGGTTCGATTCCCGGCTGTGCATCAATGGAGTTTCTTTCTATGTGCGCATTTAATACTTGTTGGAACGGTGAAGGAAAACATCGTGAGGAAACCGACATGTCTTAGACCCAAAAAGTCGACGACGTGTGTCAGGCACTGGAGGCTGATCACCTTGCCTATTTGATTTAAAAATTGGTCATGAAATAGATTCAGAAATCTGAGGCCAAGACCTAAAGAGGTTGTAGTGCTACTGATTTATGTATTTAATACAGATTTGTAATATTTAATGTCAAAATGTCAAGTTTATTATTTATAATGGTACATGAATCCGCTTGAATTATTTCAGCCGTTGAATTCACAGGTGGTGAACGCACACAAACATGTTATATCCAATTGAGCAATTAAGTTCTTAATTGCAAAAAGAAAGTGGAAAAATCTTCGTATTACGTATATACAACATTTAAACCTAACATTTTAAATGTTATTCCAACAAAATACGATTTCTTTTATAGAATTTTCACGATTCTTTATTAATGAATTTAATCTTATAAAGTTTACATAAGTGAGCGGAAAAAGCCTCGATAAAGAGTAATTGAAATTCTCGGTAAACAGCCAGTTACTTAGGTTGTTCGATGAAAATATACCTTATAATAAGGCTTTCAGGCAATATGAGAATATACCTTATATATAAAATTCTCGTGTCGCGGTGTTTGTGGTTAAACTCCTCCGTTACGGCTTGACCAATTCTCATGAAATTTTGTGTGCATATTGGATATGTCTTAGAATCGGACAACATCTATTTTTCATCCCCCTAAATGTTAAGGGTAGTCCATACCTAAATTTTTATTTTTAGTTAAATGTTAATTTTGTTATCAACTGTATCAACAACATTAAAAAATACATACAACTATAAATTTTCAACCCTCTACGATCAACCCATATTTTTTATTATAAATGATATACATGGAAAAACGACGTTTGCCGGGTCAGCTAGTTTATTTTATAAAAAGTCTAGATGTAGAATCACAAATTTATGCACAAGAAATATCTTTGAGTCTGTATTATGTTTTTTTTATTAAATGAACACATTTAATTACATCACTTTGTATTGACCGCCTAATTTTCCAGATCATTAAAATCACAGTAAGATAATAAACTAACAAATTGAAACTTCTATATAATTTATATTGGTGATAAATATATTAAAAAAATGTATAAATATATAGATTGAATAAAATTACCCAATCCTTTCATATATACATACAATGTAAAGTTTAAAAATATATATTTTAGCATCGCTATCTAACCGTTTCCTACATCGGATGCGCCTTTGAATAATGATGGTAGAAGTTTTGTAATCTTTCGCGACCGGCTGCGGACCGCGACGTCCCAATCCCGGGGTCCAAGGGATTTCCTGCCCCACTTCGCACTTTGGGATTATCTTACAATTTGTGAAATTTACTTTTATAAATATTGACGACCTAGAAATACGCAAATTTTATACAGTATTTTATAAAATGTATTTTCTTTTTTGTTAACACAAGACAACAAATGATAATATAGCTAGAGTTACTGTGATTGGTCTGTAAGCTTGGGTTGAGTAGTTAAAGTTAGTATAAATTATCTGCTCGTAGTCAGAAGACTGATTGCACGAAACGCTCTTGGAAAAAAAAAATAAAAAAAAAATTACACCTTAACTTTATTTCGTGCAGCTTTTCGCCCCTAGCAGCCATTGCCTTAAGATTTTGAATACAACTTTTTCTCCTTTTCTTAATTCAGTAGAGATTTCATTTACTAATAGAGTAAAACAGCTCTTATCTGTAAAGTGACAAAATATACACCGGTCTGGATGACTAAGTGCCAAATGAATCCAAGCGGAAGCGGAATTGCAGCGGATTGGACTTCCAAAAATTAATCTAATAGAATCTTCATATGCCGTTTATAAATGAACTAAGTATAGTGTAAAACGTTTAATTCCATTAATTAAGAAGTATCGTTTAATACTTTTAGTGCACTTAGAATGCGTTGTAGTTTTTAAAAGGATTGAATTACTTTATAATCTATTTTTACATAAAACAATTATTTTTATTTGTGCTTTTTTTACTATGAACATTATGCCTTGGTTATGTGTTCTACCGCTTATTTAGCGCTAAGCAATTGTCAATGCCATTCTTCATCCTACCTTTGAAGGGCATCATTGTACCGACTCTGTACTTGTAATATCTGATCTATGAGTAATCTTTGTACACATGTCTGACTTTTCACGTACACTTTCTTATATTGACTAATGCTGCAAACAAGTGATTAAGATTCAGAGTCAGATTCGGTATACGTCTATAACTCTAATGAATTCTCGGAAGTAGGCAACGATGACCCTTTATGTTGCACTGGTTAGGAGCGTATTCGAGTCAATTATACAATCACATCTTAATATATATATTTCTTGTGTGCGTGTGTATGTGACTGAACTCCTCCTAAACGACTGGACCGATTTAGACGAAATTTTTTGTGTGTGTTCAAGGGGATCTGGGAATGGTTTAGATTTACAATTTTGTCCGCTGGACAATGTTTTTTTAATTAATTTTCAATTTATTAGTTGTTGTTGATTTTAGAATGTTTTACATTGGATCCGACATACGGCGCTACCATCGCACTGTCAAATTTTAAATAATATTCGAATTTTAATTTTAGTCTGTCCCGAAATTTAAAAAAAGTTTTGTTATCATTGTGTTATATCGTGTGTGACCATGTGCTGGATCGTTAGATATTGTCATAACATTTGAATAATAATTTTCATCAAAATGGCTTATTAAAAATTGAAATTTTGAAATTAAAGACGTGTAGACAGGACAACGTCTATCGGATCCGCTAGTTTAATATAATTTTGCTTTGTGTTTCATGTTTGAGTTTCTATTTGAACAAAATATTGCCGCGCCTATTCGTATTGTTGACAGTCGTTACTTCTGCGAATGTTTACCGATAGTCTAGCATTCAATTTCATGCCGCATCATTTCCGCAGCGGTCACACAGAATTAAATAAATATAAACATTGGTTTCAAACTATGTAAAATCTGAAGGAGCTCTATGAGAATGTTATATTATTACTTTTAGCAATTTAGTACGTTGTAATAGGCGCCACATCTTTTATCTGTAGCCTTAGTATTTTTTCATTTCCGCAATACAGTCCACTTATTAACCGACTTCTTTAAAGCATATAAATATGTAGTCAATTTAAATTTTAAACAAACCTCACTGTGAAGGAAAATAACGATTTTATCACAAACCCCAAATTTTTAACGTTTTAAACGATCGTCACACAACGATCGTGAAAAAAATACAGACTCAAAATAAAATGGCATTTTGCCTTTTTAATTATTCTATCACCGTTAACTAGTAGTTATCATAGATCAATGAAAGGTCATCAAAATATAATTAGTATCATTGGATTAGTACGCTTTAATCGCCATTTAAATCGACATTTGTAGTCAACATATAAATCTAAATGATTTATGCACTACACACAGTAGAATAAAGACATTTTTATTTTATATTTTTATAAGCCTAAATTATATTTTAATACGCAAGAAGTAAACGCGACGTGCATCTTTGACATCAGATTTCCGGATTGAAAACGCTTAAACCAAATTTGTGCTACTCTCACGGCACTAGGTCCATAACCATCGCAATTTTTTTTTCGCGTCTTGCGTTGCGCATTTTTACCTTATTTTGTAAAATTTTAAAATGTATCGAATTTCTTCATTAGATTTGATCATCCTAACGGTACGGAGAACAAATAATAATCGCACATTTTCCATATTTATATTTTTAAAATCTAAACTTTTAAGTATACCAAAACCGGCCAGATACAAATAGTTATAGCCAAAGAGAGAGAAAATACTTTTTCCATGACCTTTTATTATCTTTATGCTTTGAAAGAAAAATAATGCATCAGTGTATTGAATGCACACAAGAAGATTGCCATCCATTAATAATAACTATATCACATGTAAATATAATCTTCGTATGTGTACATTTTGGCATTTCCTTTCAATCACATTTATTAGTGTGTGTGTCGCAAGGCGCGCTAATGACACCAAGCGATCAACCCGCCGGCTTCCTCTACCCATTCAATTTGTGCGATTGTTTGTATCGAGGGCACTTCACTTATAGTCGAAGAGATGATAATTTTATTTTTACGTTGTACATTTGTGATAATAAATTTAACATTCTCAAATCAAGATCGTTTGATGTTAACTGGCCATGAACTCCCCATCACTCTTGTAAATGGCCAAGGGTTTCTTTTCAGTCAGTCAGTTAGTCCTGGGATAGTTCTAGTTCTGCGATTATAACAGTAACTACAAAAAAAATATATTTAATGGTTCCTAAAATTAAAAGGACTAGCTTATATATGCTCGGTGTATGTTCGTAAGTAAAATTATGTAGCAACCGAGCTAAAAAACAATCTTGTTAATATAAATGGTTATTTATCACGTCATTGGCTCTTAGTATACCAAATGAACATCCGGAATTGTAGAGAAGGATTCAAGATGGACTCTGCCGCTACAATCTAATTAGATGAGGGTTATCAGTTGTTTTAAGGGTACCCATCGACTGCTAGTCTTTCCTTACATAAATATAATGGCACTTATTAGCAAGTATCCGAAAATTTAAGTAAAACTATGAATAGTGTTAATAGTCACAGTACGGATCGTTTATTGTAAAAATATTTGAGTAAAATTTTAAATTGTTTTGCGAGTTGAATAAGTATGTAGGTAGCATCGTAGATCCTAAATCGATTATGATGTTGTTGATTCTGTGGATTGTGATGCAAGCTTTAAATAGTTCCTAGCTATAATTTATTATCATCTTTTCAAGTAACATGACTCAACTCTTTGTGTCAGCTGCGGCAAAAAACTTACACACAAACCTTATTAACTTTACTTTCAAACAAATATGACAAAGAATGAAATGTCGGACCACTGTTGTTACTGTCAGCTGCAATTTTTCACAGACTTTACTGTTCATAATAATAATGACTATTTTTATCGACATTTGAATAGACGTTAATGTATAGATAAATATTCAAAATAAAATGCTAGTATTAACGGTTTCAAACTGATTCGACTTTGTTGTTAATTTATAATCCCTGTGATATATATTATACTGACATTCATATCTAATAGTATAATAATTTGGATTGTATGGTACCTTTGAGCGTATGGAGGTGTTGACACTGAAAGATCAAGTGTTTGGTGTAACCAAAGAAATGTGGTATTGTTTCTTCGTCACCATATTTTTGACTTATTATCAATCGATAACACGATGTCAACTATTGTTCAAATTCAAATTCAAAATTTATTTATTCATGTAGGTAACAATGTACACTTATGAACGTCAAAAAAAGAAATATTAAATGAATTTAATTTTACATTTACTGCCAGTTCTCAAATCAAGGGCGTAGAACGGAAGAGAAGAACTGGCAATAAACTCTCCGCCACTCTTTTTAATCGCCAAGTTTTTTTTTTTACACAATGCTTGTAAGGAGCTGCAACCACTACACCATGTTCCATATGACATATTGAGTAATAAAGAATAAAAAAAAAAAAAAATTAACAACAAAGATTTGTCCTCTATCAGCAGGAGGCATGGTGAAATAGGAGCACGCACTTACGTACTCGTGAGAACAACACGCAAAGACGTTATATATTGTTTGTATTGTATATGATGACATTATCTAAATTTAGATGTAGATAATAAACTAGCAATAGTTAACCTTGACTTGACTTCAACTTTCAACAACCACTGAAAGAAGAAACAATACCACATTTTCTTGGTTACACCTGATCTTCCAGTATCAACACCTCCATCGGCTTAAAGGTACCATACAATCCAAGTGCTTCGTTAAAAATTATATGTTACTATTAGCTATCATTGTCAGTATATAATATCACAGGGATTTATATTAATAACGACAAAGTCTAATCAGTTTGAAACTGTTCTATAAAAAAAACCCGCTTTCAAATTTTGCATATATTTTAAGTTATTTATCCCACTTCATCCTAATTTCTTTTGGTTATAAAAAGGGAGCCAAACGAGCGCAGACGCTCACCGCTTCAGAATACAAATGATCTCACCTTCACAGTAATTTATTTGAAATCTGTTGGTAAACGTAATGATGGGAATTTTTATATATTTTACATAATGATTTATTATGCAAAGGGACGTGCTTTCCGTTGGACGATTTGTCATTTACTGCGATAAAATACCTTTTTAGTAGGACGAAAATGAAAGGATACAACTTACTAAACGTTTCAACATTGGACAACAATGTTTCTAGTTCAATCATAAATATGCGATACAATCTATTGTGTGATTGGCACAATGAACAGAAATTATTTTGGTGAACTTCTTTCTATCTTCTAACATTTTTAGGCTAGGATTCAGAGACGTTATTGTAAGATGGTGGTAGAATTTAACTAAATTTTAGCCAAAGCAAGTGATATATACATTGTTCTTATCAAACTTCCCGAAGTTTGGTTATTTGGTTATTACTATTGCTTTTATATAATTACTGAGAATTGTTTTTAATAATCTGTGAAGTCATTTTAAATTGCAAGTTTAACACACATTCAAACAAATCATCTTAAAATGCGGGAAACTACAATTTAGCGATAAACAATGTCATAAGAAAATAAATTTTTTAGGCGTAGTTAAGTGTTTTAATATTTTGTGTCATAACACAAAAACCTTAAAAAACATTGTTTAACAAATGTTTATAATTAATGGTGTATTATTTATATTTCTTAAATAATACATCATTAATTATTTGTTAATTAACTTAGCGTAACGTTTGATGGCGCCAGATCCGTAACTTAGTCTTGCCGATTAAAAAAAAAATAAAGCCTTAAATTGCCGATTTCACGTACGTTCATTAGGGTAGTAATTCCAGGTCCAGCAGCAATTCCAGAAGTACGAAGATTGTGAGGAACCCAAGGAACCCTTAGACCCAAAATTCGAAGTCATGGAAACCCCTGTGCAATTATTTGGCGACATATTTTGTGTATACAAAGATGCTCTCATTTATTAGACTACTTACTAATTTCTTTTGAATTACTTTGGTAGAAGTTCGTAAAATTAAAAATAAATAAATAAAATACGTTTATTTTGGAACATAAGATCATTATGGTATAACTTATTCCACGTCATTAAATTCGAATCTGTTGGCATCCCTACTCATGTACTATGCTGGAATTTAAGATATAAATTAAATAGCAACCGAACGGAACCAACGAACCATAGACTTACGCTGAATAGTCCAGGGCAACACTGTTCTAGCAAGTAAATAAAATCTTTAGATCGGCATAGTCACTTTCATATTTATCGGAAAATTAAACAATATAAAAGATCTCGATAAATCCTACTACAGATATCTGAGACCATAAAAAACATTTTATGTGTCATTTGAGATGTTGCATTCGCACAATTGTAATTTATGTATAAGCTTTGTCCAAAAACTTGGACGATGGCCAAACTCGACTATTCTACACTTACAATTTCAGTATCCTTTTCCTATTAGAGAAAATCATAGGATGTTTTTTTAACACCGTAAATAACTGGGTATAATTTCAATATAATTCGCATTTTTGAAACTTCGTTTTTCCCCAGTAGTATTATAAAGTTTTGATAGTTTCCTGATTAGGCATATACCTTATATAAAAACTATTGGGTTGACTTGAAAAATTTTACTTTTTCCCTGGCGAAAGTAAAAAAATGTTATATAATCTGTATTAAAAGTTTGATAATAAAATACCAATAAAGATCCCTACATCTGCACGTATGCAAAATCTATTGACAATAGAACTAAGTAATGTTCTACAAGTTAATCCAGTCGTTAGGAAAAAAAATTAAAAAAAAATGTGGATCGCTTCACGATTTTGCGTGTCATCCTTGCGTAGGGGCCATGCTAATCTTTTCTGTATCGTTCCAATTTTAGTTTATGTATTGCCGAGTGAGTGTAGTGGTTAGGGGAAGACTGAAGCCGGTTCAATCTCGGCTATGACAGATTTTTACTCCTGTTTCTCAAATTGATTATGTGCTTACGTTGTAAGTATTACTTATTATTAGTATGTAAGTATATACATCGTTTTTATATGCCCTTCCGACTTTAAGACTGGACTAGAATGAAAAGTGTTACTTTGGTCTTCCACGACCCTATCCACTAGACATTTTTGCGAACTAGCAGACTGTAAAATCGGGTCCGGGTGGTCTTCTGGGAAGTACGACCCGTAGTAAAAGAGAGCTTATTCCTCCCTCAACGGCCAGCAACGCACCCGCTTTAATAAGTGTCCATGGGCTGCGGTGACTGCCTTTTATGGTTGTCCCTTTTAGCCTTATAAAACATTAATAACTAAATATTGAGGAAGCATTTATTTTGGTATGCCATCATTCAGTTGCTACATTTCAGCTAGTATCTAAAACCATTAAAATCATCCATTTTCCGTAATATAGTTGACCCTAAGGGTCTTCTAATATTAGTTGCGGTCAGGAAATTGTTCGAATCCACTCAAAAGTTTCGGTACTAATACTTATTTTTATTTGTATTCCATTTCATCTTTTTGTTAATAAAATGAAATTAATTTTATATGTATTGGCAAACGATATCCCACATCAATTTAGTGTAGGAAATATTAATTAATTTAATTAAATTTACTAGAGAATCGCTATCAAATTAAAATGTTAATTGAACTATTTTATGTATCTTTATATGTTTTATTTTTTATATTATTCTAAATATTTGATTTTATATATTATGTAGTAAAGAAACAAAGCCATGTTGGCCTAGTGGTAATGCCCGCATATTATTATTCCAGGGGTCGTATATTCCTAATTGAGCTCCAATACTAATGTACGTTAATATGGTGTAGCCAAATACAATTGTCTAACCCGTACTCTTTATTTTTTAACCGACAAAAAATATTAATCCAATGAAACATAAAACCTTTGAGGTTTGCGCCTCAGATATCTGTAATTGCTTCATGATCACTGGAAACATTGCTCTTTGCTGTATTTTGGTTCTTTTTTCGAGTAAGTAGCAAAAAATCATCTTTTTATATTACATAAAATACTTAAAGTTATCTGGAAAATTAACTACTTCTTCAACTTCACTTGAAATAAAAATATAGTCAACAAAACGTCGAGTATTTTTGCTTTTCTTTTCTTCTGCTGACAGAAGAATTAATTTAATTAGTTAGCCAATATAAGAACATTTATTGTCTTTTTTTTTATAGAACAGGGGGCAAACGGGCAGGAGGCTCACCTGATGTTAAGTGATACCGCCGCCCATGGACACTCTCAATGCTAGAGGGCTCGCGAGTGCATTGCCTCCCTTTTAAGAATTCGTAGAACAAAACCCCAATTTATAATACGGTTAAAGTAATACGAATCTATGTTATATAAATTATTGAAATTTTTATATTACTGACGTAAAATCCTTGATCGCCGGCTCAATTCGGCTGAAACCATGGTGCGCAGTAAACCGTTTTATGTAAAAATTTATTATGACATCACTTCATTTATATTCTTGTAGCTCGCTCCAGATCTGCGCGTAATAATTTCCAATACATATAGAAATGGTTTTCTTCAGATTAGTAACAGTAAGAGGTTTTTCTTTAAGGTATTTATCGTCATTTCGTAGCAACATGTTATCTATTGTTTCATAACCGAATTTCGATGCACTTTTTGACGCTCACCTCCTCTGAAACCCTCGGTTAGTATAATCAAATATGTATTTTCTGTCACAGGGTCAAGGTTAAAATAATTGTAAATTTTCTATATTTTTTTATCACTAAAATGTAATGTGTAAATTACTCTTATATTTTTTTATATTTTAATTATTCTATCTATTTTTTATATATGCAGTTCCATAAAAAGCCAGGTTCAATTTAATTCTCTTAATAACACAATTAGAATGACGTTGTAAAGTTAAAAAAATATTTTAACTAATTATGAACGAGCTATTCTTAAATATCTAATATTCAATTCACGAGATTTACTTGTCTTAAAGATGAAATTTAAATTTAAATTGTATAAGTCGCTAAAGCAAGGATGGTCTGAAGAATGTTAATTCAAAATATACATTATTTATTATGAAATGGTATTAGGTTGTAAAATATTTGAGAAACTTGAAACCTCGTAAAATTCTCATGTCCATAACACCGCAACTTTACTATGTAATTATTCATTTCTTAAGGGACTTGTTTCTCGCCATTAAACCGAAAGAAAATGGCTTTCATACTAAATCATATTAGTTATATTATTTTTAATAACCTAAATAACATCTAATGTTTATACAGGATTGTAAACATAAAGTATCGTCAAACGTCTATAAAATATATAAACACATTTGGTTTCATGTCTTACTTAAAATATTAAGATCAGAAATTAATCTGGGAACCTGGGAACCTTATAGATTGCATGGACTATAAGGTATTATACTTCCTACTAGATTATTATTTTATGTACTACAAATAAATGCACGTCGAATAAGCTTTGACACTGATAACAGCTCCCTATTCGGACTTTTAAAGTTGTTAAATAAAATAAAACTTAGATTGTTAGGGGAAAATATATATTTTAAAATATATTATTAACAATTTAAAATAATTAATACTATGTACATATATACTATTCATGTTATTGGGCATTATTACGTTTTATGTTAATTTATGATTTATTTTTTGAACTCAGTACCTGATTCTAATCTCAATACGTGAAATCTATGTAAAAATATAAATAATAATAATTTGAATATACAAACACATAATATATTGTATACAATGTTTATTAATTATTTACATAATATATCAAATGACTTAAATATTTTATTGTATGGGGTGTGTGGTCTGTATTTTTTATGTGCGAATGAATTTATACCTTCACAAAAAGTGATACTCGGATGTGTTAAAGATAAAGATACGAATGGAATAATAAAAGATAGGGTAGGTTGATGAGGGTCATAAACATAGATTGATCTATGGCATAGAAATACTTTAGCATTTTGAGTCCCTTTTACATAGGATATATATAAATGACAAAATTTAAACATATTAAAAGAAAATCGGGTAATATAACTTTAAATTATAAATTTACCCACCGTTTGCATAGCTTTAAATGTTAAGTAAATATTTAGATAAAACTATCGGTTTCAGTGATTGGTTAGATTTAATATATGAGTACTGGTATTATATTATATACACCAAACATTTTATCCCTCGTACAAAGCTTGGGTTAGTATTCTCGATCATAAACATTTCATAATTACATACTCGTTGTCCCAAATAGTCCCTAGACGCATATACAATTAGTTTCGACGGGCTATTTCCTCAATTTGTATTAAAAATTAAAGTATTTCGAACCATATTAATAATTATATATATATAAAGTATAATAATATAAAGAATAAAATAATATAATTATATAAAGTAGTATAATTGTTTTTGTTATATATAATTTAAGATTTTGATTTTTTGATTGATTGATTGATTGTAGGATTCGAAAGGAGTAGTTCGATAGGATTACGAAATATGTAAATATATAAAACGATATACTTCTATCTATGTCTATGGGAAGTCTGTTGAGGGCACCTAAATAGGTAACCGCTCAAAAAGTCCATTTTATTCTCTGGAGGAGATTAAAGAAATCAAATCTTGCATTGAGTTACTTTGGAATATCAACAAAACGTGTTAAAGATTATGTTATAGTTCCAGTTCCTGAAGTTCTATTATAGAAGTAAAAACGGTTTACTATATATATAATATACTCGAAGGCTGTCTTAGTGCGATTTTTTAATCGCTATGTCACAGTCGTCTGGACGCGTACCGGGCGTACGGAAAGAGTTTTCGTTGAGTGAAGCACATTGCAAGGTTTGTAATCGCTTTGTAATCCGTCGTTTAAGTGACGCCCCTAGCTGAATAAAATGTTAAATAAGTCTTGGGTAGAAAAGGTCAGATGGACAGGAGGTGTACTGAATCATTTTCGCCCATAAAATAGAACTGCGATCGTTGCAAACCATCGAACGCGTCGCCGCTGCGTTCGTGGTACATCCATGACGATCAGTCACACATGCTGCCTCTTTTAGCGTCCACCGTTTAAACGATTACATACTTATAAGATTCACATAGTTCCAAAAATCTAACCAGAAGACTACAACAATCAAAAGACAAAGAAACTGCGGCCTGTATAATTTGACAGTAAACTAAATAATATACAAACACAGTGTAATTTATATATTTTTTACATAAAAATCAAATAAATCCTCATAAATCCTCCATACCACGTTCGGCGTGGCCGTGGCGTGGTAGTCGAACTGGATATTCTTATGCTCGTCCTAGAAACGTTTTAATATAATATAATACCTACATACGTACGGTATAACTTTTAACGACGAAAATGTTGTGAATAGGAATATCTACACTAATATTATAAAGAGGAAAACTTTGTTTGTTTGATTGTAATGAATAGGCTCACAAACTACTGGACCGATTTTAAAAATTCTTTCAGCATTCGAAAGCTACATTATCCACGAGTAATATAGGCTATATTTAATTTTGAACAAAAATAGGGTTCCGTAAGATATTAGGGTTTTTCGGACACAAGGTGTAAAAAATCAACCAAAAAAGTTAATTATTTTGCGTACCCTGCCTAAACTATTAAAGATAGAACCATACAATGTTCTAAGTCTTCTAGATCTTATAAATATCTACAAAAAGTCCGCGACACACTATACCTATCTATGTCGAGTGAGGCACAATAACCATAAATGATATAAGTTGTACATGGCAAAACGATGTTTGCCAGGTCAGCTAGTTTAGTATAAAATTTGAAAGTATAACACTATTGATCTGTAAATAAGTCAAACCTATATAATAATTGTAAATTATCGTATTAATTAATATCCGACCCAATTTCCTAAACTGTGTCGGAAATATTGGTTCTCCGTCAATCACAGCTGGCGATGAAGTTGTGTTACACATTAGGTTGCGACGCATTAATACTTGAACTCATAATTAGAGCTTTAAAAGTAGCTTTATAAATGAAATTGTATTATAATATTAATATAGTGAGTTATATTTAGTCAATTGTGAAGACAAGAATTATAGGTAATAATTTCGGCGGATACCTCGGATATATACTTAATTACCGGATTCAGAATATGTTACTAATGACTAAGAACTCTAAAAGAGTATTCTTATAAATATTTTATTAATTTACCTTCAATTAAATCAATTTATATATATATATATATATATATATATATATATGTATAAATAATATATAATATATATATAATATATAAATAATATATATATATATATATATTATATATATATATATAAGTTCTTGTTACACTTTGGTACAACTTATTTATAAATGATAATTTCAGACACTTTATTAAAACAAAGTTGTTAAAAGTCGAAAGTTTATTTTCGTAAATAAATCTAATATCTTGTTGTAACATCTGTTGCCTCCTCAGTTAATTAAAGAGAACGCAGCCTATTACGGGAGTGATCTAAATGTTCCGAAGAAAATTATGCGAACTGAAGATAAAAGTATTGGATATTTTTAAAACAATGTTTTATGGAGTTGGTATGTCGAAAAAACTTATGCAGATCATCAGTGTTGCGTACCTGGGCCACGTATTACGCCATAACCACTACAACCTCCTTCAATAAATTGGAATTCTGAAATAATTCTAACTCTAGGTTTTATCATAACATTGAAAAACGCTGTTCTAGAAGCACATCTACTATCATAGAGAGAAAAAACAGGCGCAAAAAGAGTCGTGCCTTAGCAGTAAAGAGATTTAATTCAATAAATTCTTTACAGTAATCTGCGTTAATATCATACTTTAAATTGTAAAATTAATAGTGTCTAGCCTTGCTTCTCCTAATATACTGTCACTGAGTTTATAACAATCACTTTTAAATTTAATTTACATTTTTGAGAGGCCAATAAAGGTTGTCTCATAGTTTTCATAAATTGAAAGGGAAATAATGAATAATTTATTTCTAATAAAATTTGTGTTTTAGAATATTAAATTATTTTCAATCTACGAATTTCTCTTCCACCTCAGTCGCGTAGTGACATTGACCCTGCTCGTGAGTTTTGCGAGTTTAGTGTCCTTTTGAAATCAGTATAAGTTTGCAAATTTTCCAATTATTTTCCCCCTTTTTGAATCCATTTGACCATTCAGAAGAACGTGTCCTAGCTTCTTTAATGTCTAGATTACAAGGGATTAACCAACTATACAGTTGCTACCTTTACACATTGTACTTTAGATTAAATTTTTTTGAAATGATGGTTTTTTGCTTATGTGAGTGTCATGTTTGCCTATAAGTGCTTGTTATACCGTACCAACTAGCGGACAGACGTTTCATACCCATTATATTTAAAGTGATTAGGATATTAAACAAATTATGAAAGTACTAACTGCAGCGCCATCTACCAGGCTGCTTAGAGAATCTAATTAATTCTCATTCTAACAATAATTATATTTATTTAGACATGTCGAGCGTTGGCAAGCTTTTTTAAATAAAAGGACTCGTTTGATGGACACGCCATATGTATTTTGCTCAAGTCAGATTTAGTTATGTATTTCAGTTTTTCAGTTGCATAAGATGTTTTTAATGAAATTATTACGCAAATGTAAACTATAGCTAACTCGATTATGTATCCCAATACCGTTAAAAATTACAAATGTTTACATGTTAGAAAAAGTAACTTTACATTTATATTATAAGGTCCTTGCTCTCGCGTGATTTTATAAATTTCATTTTATAGCAAACATAATAACACACTGATTAAACTTTTATGCAATTTGCTTTGTCAGTTTTATTTGTTTTAAAAGAAATTTACTTTAAAATAAATAAACGGGACGCATTCTTATTTTGTCTTGATTTAAAATTTTCGAGTCATTAGCAAAAGGGAATGCTCGGTCTTTTAGAAGGCTTACGAAGGTACACGGGTTTTGCGCGCAGAGGTCATTCATTCCTCTCAAGTTTTTAAGTGTTGTGGATAATCAGCAAGCCGCAGGTCTACCCACAACTGCTCTTAATTAATAATAATTTAGCGACGCTACCACTCTAGACATACATAGTTTCCTCACGATGTTTTCCTTCACCATACAAGTATAGGAATATATAGACCGAGAGCTCATTGTTATGCGCTCTTCGCATATATTCGCTCTTATGTTAGGTGCTCGAACTTTCAACCTCATGGATGCCAGTCGCACGCTAAAGCCACTAGGACAACACTAATAAAGTATTAAGAAAAAATCTTTCGAATATATATAAGTCTAATTGATATTTTAATAATGCTTAATAAATTGTCTATATGACTAGTGTTTCTTCTTTCTTTTCTTAATATATATAATAATACATAAAAGAACTAATTAATTACAACGCGACTACAAAATTGAAGGTCTAGTAGTTATATGGTAATTTTAAGTGAAGCAAAATTTCTTACGGAAGGCTCTGGTGTAGGCTGAACAATGATCTAAGAAAGAGAAAAACTATAAAGTGTTTTAATACAAAACGTAGAGTTCATTTATTCTACGTTATGTAGTCTCATGATGACTACAGACTACAGGAGACAGGTACCTGGTACGTATCAAGGCAGTTCGCTATTAATTTATCTTTATCACTAGTAAGTTGAAGTGATAAAAAATTCTGTCTATTTATCCTTATGATGGATAAATACACTAAAAAAACAACATCAAAACATCCATGCGGCTTTTAAGTATGACAACAATTTCAGTGCTTAGTTACATTGGAATTGTGAAAAGTAGAAAAAAAATGGCCAAGGAGAATTAACCATAACCACTGTTACAACAAAGCCGTACTTATTACGGACTTTAACAGACAATACCGCCTCCATTATTTACTTCTCTATGACATAGCATCCGGCCGCGCTAGGAAAATGACGTCACATCCTGCTATTGCCCCGCGATTTGTGTTAATAAATCATTTTGCCCACTAGCGCTTATACCATGAAATGGTTGGTAATAGCTACTTTGATAATAAGGTACTGGTTTTTACTAACAACCCATTTAGTTTTATCAAGGTATATTTTAACGTTATTTTAATAATTTCAAGGATCAAGTTTATTTAATGAAAGTTGGCTGATTGGCAAACTCCGCGTTAAATAAAGGCTACAAAAACAATCTTTTACAGTATAGTTTATTATATTATTTAAATTAATGAATTATATAATTTACACCAACAATTGTATCTCGCGCACATCGCTTGTATTTTTTAATATTCTTGAACATATTATACATTTGATAATGACATTTTATCGTTCTAAATATAATAAAAGGGAAGAGTAGAGTATTATATACTTATATAATCCTGATTATATATTAAACGTTTCTATAGTGTGTATGTAAAAGGTAATTTTATGAGAAGAATAATTCACATAAAACATTATTTAATAAAATATGTCTAAGGATCAGATTGTTCTAGAATAAAGCATTTATCTCATAGCAATAATAATTTAATATATGTATTAGTTACATAGAAGTATCGATTGCTGTAGGGACCGACAATTTGATATTATAATTTAGAGTCTTTTGAAATAGTTGCATATTGTTCCGATTTTATTATATTTAAAATTTCTTATTTTATATTTTGTACTTAAATTTGATTTACAATTATTAAATAAAATCATGATTTTGCATAGAGAAAACTTCTAAAACCTAAGTTCTACCTTTCTACGTATTATAGCACAAAATGAGCTGTGACTCATAGATTTATAACCACATACTGCTCTTATTGCAAGTAAAAATAATAAAGGGAAAAGGAGTCAATTTTAAGGACAGATTTCTTTATTATTAGACCCCGGTAATTCCATGTCAGATGGACCCAAGGAATTGCTGAATTAAGCGATTAAGTTGAACCCATGTTTGTCGGGAATTGTCTAAATAGTTAGTCCGTTGAAAATAAAATGGGAATTTGACTGAATTCCAGGGATTATTTCAATCTTTTCTTTGCTAATTGCACGAAGAGTTTTGATAGAGATTCAAAACGCGATTTAATTAATTATATTTTACCATTTCAACAAATAGTCAATTTTTTATAAGTAGAATGTGGTGATAATCTGTAGCAATTTAGCACAGTTGTTCAGGCAGTTTATATTTGAAAATTTCATTACTTCAATAGTTTTTAATTTCAGATTGAGAAAACCAGTATAGGAAAACCCAAAAAATTGTCAGGCTGTTAAACACTTAAATGCATATCATAAATAATAATCAAGTCAGTACTCAAACAGATACAGATATGAGAGAAAGAATTAAAAAAGGAACTCATTTAAAAATTTCAATATGAAAACATCCCTTGAAAACACAATAGAATATTCTGGAACGGTGGTCCCTACACGGCCATGTGAGTACGATAAACAAGCCGCGAACGAATTCACAGCCTTTGCAATCGCAGCCTTTTTATGGCGTGTCGGAAATAAAGCCACACGAGGGAGGCTCTATGTACCACCTTCACAATACGCTGTGTGGTGCATGTGATAAGTTGAATTAATAATATACACTATTTACACTTGATAATTTTAGAAAGCTTTACATAGTACTGGGACTTATCGCGATCTCGAGAAATTAGAAAGATAACGAAACATTATTTGTATTGAAGTGCATAAAATTCAAAAACAAGAATATCACGCGGTTAATAAATTATGTTAGCTTTGGTAACCATTTTGTATAATTTAATTTTAATTGTACATTTTATCTGTTACAGCTGTTACTGTTATATCGCAAAATTTTGCGATTTCTTGTTTCTCTTGTTTCTTAATATACTATCAACACTTTCCGGTAATTGGCTACTAATAATTCGGTAATTTTAACGTGTATTTGAATGAACCTAAAACGACAGACTTTTAATAAATAAATATCAAAATATTAATAACATACCAATGGTAAACTTGACATTTCTTTGAAAATGAATTATTGTAACGCGGTATCCATCTGTGAACGCAGGTCGTCAGCAAAGAATTCTGTTTTATTTCTAGAGATCTGAGATGTAAAATGAACGTCTTTACATAGGCATTTAATCTCCGCATATTTGGCTTTCAATTTAAAGACAGGAGAGTTCTTGAAGAATGTCATGGATCTGGTTTAAGTCATGAGAAGTGTATGTAGTAGTCCTATTTTGACAGAAGATATTCGCAAGTAATATAGCGTATACAATGGTCATACTAAATAAAATATCGGCATCATTTAACAGGAAAAGAATTAAATTATAGGAAAGTCTGTAAAAAGAAAACTCCACCGAATGAAATAAAAATGAAACAATTCGTTTCTAACAGCTGACCCTAAATCAATAAGAATGCATAACAAATAAAAAATATACAAAAATATGTTATAGATAGAAATAAGTTATATAATGAAAAAAAATAATTCTTATTATTAGCACACAGCCGATAATGATTTGCATATATAATACTTTACGTTTAGAAGAAAGCCTATTTACCCAGAAAATAGTGTCAATTAAATTAAAAAGTCTAGCGACGCTCTTAAGTCTTACGATCCTCGCTTAGCAAACTATGAGCGCACCAAGCGGTATATATCCTTTAATATACAGGTGATGCACCTTAACCTTTTAATTTTAATAATTAAAAGCATTACACATTTGCAAACATGTAAATTCTCATTTCAGTTCGCTAATTGCATAAAGAAAATATAAAACGCTACTGTCCCAAAACTGAGGCATACACTCTTGGCACTAGAATCAAGAGTTGTTTCCGTGCCTGTGCGTGGAGGACATTGTTTGAAACTGATGATATTCACTCAAAACAGGGACGAGAGTAAAGAAAACATACGGGCTTTATTGACAAACAATTGAAAACGATGCCTGGAGGGCTCGTGCGCCCATATAACCTTGTTGCTTTTTATGTATCAGAATAGGTAAATAGGTCAACTAGTAACGTTGGACGAAGAATTATATTATTCATGTTGCCCTGGGAAATATTTAATTATGTTACGTTTTATTTTTAAAAACTTATTTTAACTCGTATGCTTTGTTATATTTATTAAGGCAATATGATCATTTAAAAATGATTTTGTTTAGAATTTTTAATCCTGATCAGTGCCATGACTGTTAATTTGTAGAATAGTGCTTTAACTAGTAAATTAAAATAAATAAATAATTAGTTCAAAAACATTCACACCGCTACTTTATGGCCTTCCTTATATATTCCAACAGGACGCCGACAAATTTTTGTTGTTTCATAAAACCGGCCAGATTATTTATGCTCTTTTGTCTTATAGTTACAGCATGGTATTGTTTAAATTCCCGTGAACGGGTGCTACTTGTGGTGACTGGTCGTACTTAAATTCGTGTATCCGGTGATATTAGTTGTTTCTACTACGTATTTGCGTGTTGTTCTCACGAGTATGTAAGTGCGTGCTCCTATTTCACCGTGCCTCCTACTGATAGAGGACAAATCTTTGTTTTTAATTTATTTTATTATTCTTTATTACTCAAGATGTCATATGGAGCATGGCATAATGGTTGCAGCTCCTTACAAACGTTGTGTAAAAGAAAAAAACTTGGCGATTAAAAAGAGTGGCGGAGAGTTTATTGCCAGTTCTTCTCTTCCGTTCTACGCCCTTGATTTGAGAACTGGCAGTAAATGTAAAAATAGAAGCATTCAATGTTTATTTCTTTTTTGACGTTCATAAGTGTAATATTTGTTATTTATATGAATAAATGAATTTTGATTTTTGATTTGATATAGGTATACGTACGTTCAACAATAGATATTACCGAATAAGCAACATTCTCTATGCGTAACTTGTGTCAGCTAGCAATAATATGGAGTAACAATATACAAAGAACGAAATATAATATTGTCAAAGTTATCTTCTCATTTTGGAAATTCTCTTCTTCGTTAATAATTGGAAGATTAATGTCACTTTAACCTAGATATGTGGCCATGAACGAAAACGGGAGTTTGGCAGAAGAAATCAGCACATTTTGTCGTGTAAAATAAATTTGGATTGGTGCCTAATTTTATTAGCCATGGCACTGTATAAGCGTATCTATCAAATATGTCACAAAATACAGTTTACATATACTATGTTTATACACATCCTAAGTAATTATAAATATACCTATTTGAAAATAAAAAATTTACCTCTCGCAAATCCGGCGTCAGAGTTCTCTGCAAAATCTCTGAATTGCAGTGAAAAATTTTGCTTCAGAATTCATTTTCATGCATGAGTTATTAAAATTACATAGTAATATAACTATTCTGGCCTTCAATAAATATTTATAATATAACATCACTTCATGAAAAACAAATGCATTTTCATTTGTAACTGAACTATATAGATAACATTTTCTTTTGTCGCTTACATTATATTCTTGTACGCGAGTGGTTAAATATAAAGGAAATATAAAATTCTCTATTATTTAAAGCATCACGATGACCCACGACCCGTACACTGACACACCATTTTTATGAATAATCAAAAAGAAAAATAATTCATACGAAGTGTTGAGTAATCGCAAAAGAGCTCATTTATTATTCGATGCGATTTTTCCCTCTCCTTTCTCTATAATTCACGAGTTTGGCACTCAATGCAAATGAAATTTTCCTTTGATTTTGCGACAAAATAATATTTTTGACTTATTGGAAGGGATAAACAGAGTGACGAAAGTTTACACTACTCAGAAGCTGAAACTGATAATTTAAGATACCGTTTTTTATTATTGGTTTTTGTATAAGGGATTACTTAAATATACTTCCGTGGTTTGGTGATACACTTGGAGGTTTTTACTCTTAGTAGGAACAGAGAGCTGATCACACAAAACAAAGTCATCAAGCACATCGACTCACAATTGATAATCAATTTATATCAGATTTAAAGATACATTTATGATACAATTTCATGAACAAAATTATGAAAATATCTTTGGAATATAATTTATATATTATAAAGATTTGAACTAAGTGCGTAAACCAGGGACGAATTTAAAAAAGGAAACTCAATAACAAATAATACGTAAATACATTAGTTTTTTTAACGTTTGAAATAGGACGAACCATCTACAATAATCATCTATCGCGTGTATACATATATATCTAGTCCAGCAATAACTTCAGTTACAAATGAAAATAATTATGACATATGTGTAACGGATTTTTACACAGAAAATACCTCAGGAAGGTAACTCTTATCTAAAAATAGGCTTATTTATATAACTTCACAAATATTAATTTCTAGAATCTAAATGTCAGTTCGAAAAATCGATTTAAATGTGTTTGTAATATTAAAATAGTTGCGAATAACTCGTTATTATGAATTTACTACTAGGCGCTGGCACAGATTATATTTTGCGAACTCTGGCTACTTCGATATTTAAAACCAACTAAAAGCAAAATCAGTACTTAAACGCATAAAATATAAATGGAAAAGCGTGTAACGTTTAAAATGAAATGGAATGTTAAAAGTATATACAGTATATACTTTTAACCTAACATGTTACGGTAAGTATTTAATTTTTTATTTAGAAAAAACTTACAGCTTAACTATAATACAAAATAATTCTTCAATTGAAACACCAATTAGTCTGTACTAAGCAGTAATATATACAAAAGTAATCCGTGTTGGGTGTAGGTGTGTATTTGTAAGTGTAACTAAAGCCTTTGTGTGAATTGGCTTGATTTAGTGCTATGTGGGACTTGTATGTAGATGCAATTCTATTGTTATTTATTTACAATGTCAGTTACTGAAATTTTACTTAAATTTCACATTCAAAAGATGAGAACGTAATACCAAGTGATTTATATTTCGTTTGATGGTGCGAACTGCATCTCTTGTTGCACTCGTAGTCCAATTTTAATCCGAAATGCCATATCGTTACTTTACTTATCTCAGCTTATTTTCATTATGTCATTCTAAATTATTCTTGCAAATATTAAGAATACTTTTGTAATCAAAATATATCTTCATAGACATATTCCTTTCGAAGACAAGAAAATGCTCTCGCAAAACAAAAAGTTATGCAGATTCGAAAACATTGCCTCAAACTTCGAATATAAATAAGAGAAAAGTATTAATAAATTCCCCCAAACACTTCCTATTGACTGATTGGTTTCTTCTATTTTGTTTTTATCTGTGGTGGGCATCAGGGGTATTAAGGGATTTGGTACAAGAGGGAACACGTGGCTTGCTCTTTAGATTTATATACATATAATAAGCAATTACACTAAAAGTAATTTATAACAATTAGTATTTATTTGTAAAAATTCGTCATCCTGAGTAAAATATTCAGTAGAAAGATCGCGGAACGAAGGGCAGGCAATTCATTCAATGATAATTAATTTAATCAATGGTTGGCATACCAGGCACATAGATACCTAAAACATTGAAGTAGATACCTGTTTCAATGTAAACGTATCTTTTTTTAAATCAGATACTTTAATATTATTATACTGGCATACCCCCTAACAAACAAACCAAAATGATGTCATCTCTTTCCGTCCTAAAACTTGATAAAATATTTTTTTTAAAGTTTAATATTGAAATCGGAAACATATATGCGCAGGTATTTCAATGCATATACTTTTAAACACGTGTTTGTATTAAAATGTGCTATAAAAAAGTAAAGCAAATATTATTGTATATCATTTCTTTTGCAGTAGCTACTGTCACTTACAGGTAATATTATTTGCTACTTTAAAACAATTACCGATAAGTGTGACCGAGTGATTGATGTAATTAAAACCTATTCACAAATAATAAGTCCACATGGACACTCCAGATAGCAAAAGAAAGTCAATGGATCAATTGTAGGGGACCTGTCATAACTCACTTCCGAAGGGACCGAGGCCGGGCATGTCGTAATCAGACGGAAAACTTGTAAAAACTTGGAGAGAAGAGGACAATTAGGGCGACCCTGTGATTGGAAGCTAACTTCAAAACGCCGACAAATTACTTTTTTAGTTTAGCTGGAAATTTAATTTTGTGAGTGCTGTCTTGTGCTATATTTCAACAAATTTTAGTGCCGTTTGGGGCTGACGGACCTAGATTTGTTAACGTTATATTTTACAAATTGATGTTTCAGTTTTGCAACAAAAATTTAATATATTATGATATGTTTCATTTATAGATTTATAGATCAACATTAAAAATAGCCAATCAAAAACAATAAGTAAGTAAGACAGAGACAAATGGGCATCTTTGGGCATCTTTGGAGGAGGCCTTCACCCAATAATGGGGTTCCTACAAATTATATTATTTAAGTATACTAAAATCTAACCAAGCTAGCTAATAATATAATAAAATAATGTAATAGTAAATATTATCTAGTAGTAAATATGATATATATAGTAGCAAATATTATAATAAGTAGTATATTAATAACAATAAATAAAATAGTTATAGGTAAATAATATAGAAAATAAATAAAAATAAGATGGTATTAATTTTAATAAGATAAGTAAGCGCTTGGAGATGGGCCAATGTAAAAAGTTATATTTGTAGGAAATAAAAAGGCTTTTTTATTTTATTTTATTTTTTATTTTATGTTTCATTTAAAAGTTTTGTCTATTTCAAAGTAAGTAAATTAAGTAAACTGCTTAGGTCTTTCTAGATCATTCTTTTATTATTCTAGACAGAATGTTAAAAAAAACTTGATACGAAATTTAAACAATCTTAAAATACAAAACAAAAACAAAGCTGTAAAAAAAAACAATAACTATGGTTTATTTTTGCCGAAATGAAATGCGTTAATTTATTTGCATGTACCGTATTGGTGAAACCATACACTGTAGAAAGAGAAGTATTGACAGTGTTTAAGGTTGTGATTCTTAAACATGAGGTAATGCTTTCGATACAGGACTATACACTAATGGATTATCTGCTCTATTAACCCTCACTCGTACGGTAATGGAAAAAAGTAGTTAGTTTTACTTTGTTTGTACTACTTCGTTACCCTTTGACGTACGAGATAAGTTACAAATTTTTATCCGCATCAATTTGTTTACATTCATTGACGTAGATTGAAATATACAAAAAGCATTTAAAACATTTCTTTCCCTAGACTCATTATCAACAGTAAGCTTTTATCATAATATATTTAACCATTACATAAAAACCTGCACATGTACTTTTAGAGTCGCTGCAAAGATGTACATAAATCACTCTCGTATAACTATATACCGTCCATCTTACCTTAAACGACATCCGTATGCCAAGACGCCTAGCGATTTTATATTACAAATTTACTAAAAACTAGAGTACATAGGGCTTAAAAGCTTCACTATATATAGCTTCAAAGTTCCATCTTAAGTTTGGGCGTGCGCTGTCTTCCATTACACATCAGTCAGGCCTCAAACTCTGCATAGAGCAGACGTGTCGGTGTCAGCATCATAACTTAGTATCACGAAGTGTGTAGTGTAGTGCTAAGTGTCCTTGTGTGTGTTCCCGGGTAAAGGGAAAGTTATGACCTTGGTATTTAACAGGTAACTGTGTATTTTTAATTAAAGCCGTTTCAGCCGTCCTTTTGCTTTACTAATGAATATAGGTGGTTATTTATTTTAGGATATTTATCGTTTACATATTCTTTTTCTCATTTAAATAAGAATTATATTGCTATTACTTTATTGTAATGGGAGAATTATTATACATATTGAATTAATTAGAGAATTTCTATATAATATCTTAAAAATTATTTAATAATTGACATATCATAGACATGGACATATCATTTATTACAAACAAAAATGATCTCAATTAAATGGTATAAAAGTATTTAAAACGTAAATAATATTTCAAACGTATTTAAATATTGCGATTTTAAGCTTTTAATTATTTTTAGTGAATAGGAATTTTTAATAAATAATTATTTGAAAAATTTGGAAGAAAAATGTTTGTATTGGCATGTTATATATTTTAGACTTTACATATTTTATTTATTTCGGGAGACAAGAGTATTTAGTTCTATGAGAACACTTTAGATAAAAGTTTTTTACTATAATCGCCTGTGACACTTAAACCTTAAGTAAGTATCTTGATCGACTCAATCGACTTTGAACATGAAAAGAATTTCCTTTGAATGACCAAATAAAGGGTCTCGCCGCTTCGGCTGTTGCGTTCAATTACCGATACTTTTATATAATATATAAAGTTACGCTTAATGGGGTGGAAAATTGGCATATTTCTGTATGTATAGAATTTCTTGAGTGCTAGTGAGTCCAGTTACAGAGAAAAGAGAATTGACTAATTATTTTTTAATTAATTCATTTAAGGAACTAAAAGCATGTTTCGGTTTTTTAAGTGTATTACGAGCTTAATCTTCAGATTTAATTTACAGTTAAATAGGTGTCTATGATTATATACACAGGAACAACGTAATTTAGATTAGGGCGTGGATACAAATGCTGCGTCAATATAATTTCAAAATCTATGCAAAAAACATGGTCTACAATCGACTTGATGTGACTGTCTCTCGTTGGCTACGATTTCTGAAACTGTCAATAAAACAAACGTGGCAACAACTATAAAGATTGATTAAAATATTTAAATACAGCGTGCCTAATACTTTTCTCATAATGATTTTGGATTGGCACAACTCAAAAAATAACATCGAATACTTTTAACGCAGTCGTAGACAAGTTTTGCGATAAAATTATACCTAAACAAACTTTAATCATTGTTATCGTTCTAAGTTCATCTGTTGAATAGTTTTAGTTGAGTTTCTAGTATCAAACTTTCTGTTCCACGCTTGAACAAAACTAAATATTCCTATTTTCCTTTCGCATTCGAGCCTTTATGTTTACTTTGCGTGAGCGATAATTGGCGTACTTAAATGTAATTATCACGATCATATTTTCATACAAATAGATTGTTTTCTGATACTATAATTCTACAGTATTTAGTTGTGTTTATGAAGTATGTTAAGTTTGTAGAGCAGTGTTGGCCCAGTGGCTTCAGCGTACAACTCTCATATCTGAGATCGTAGGTTCGACTCCGGGCTGTGCACCAATGGACTGTCTTTCTCTATGCGCATTTAACATTTGCTCGAACGGTGAAGAAAAACATCGTGAGGAAACCGGCATGTCTTAGACCCAAAAAAGTCAATGGTGTGTGTCAGGGACTGGAGGCTGATCACCTACTTGCCTATTATAGATTTAAAAATGATCATGAAACAGATTTAGAAATCTGAGGCCAGGACCTAAAAAGGTTGTAGCGCCACTGATTTATTTTTTATGAAGTATGTGATTTACCGCGCTAGGCATGGGAATCAGTGACTTGAAAATTTATTGCCAGTTCTTCTCGTCCAGAATGAGCCATTAACAGGTAGTAAATGTAAAATTGGAAGCGATTAAAATGATTTTCTTTATTGACATTCATAAGTGTACAGTGTGTTACCTAAATAATAAAGAGATTTTGAATTGAATTTATTTATTGAATTCCTGGCTGTGCCGCGGGCTTGCACTAACTTGCTTAGGCGTTTGTTTGACTCTGCCAATCTTCCGTCGATTTTTGGATTTAACAACATCTATAACTCGTTGGTCTAGCCATATTTACTTTATTCAATAGAATTATTGGGCAAGGCCGCCAAATTTAAATTAATAGTCAATACAGCTCTTTCTGCGGTGTATGGTTTTACCAATACGGACATGCAAAGAAATTAACGCATTTAATTACTCGGCAAAAACAAACCAATTTTCTCATTCAAACATCAATTTTACTCGCGCATAAAATGAAAGGAAAACGTCCATATTTTCTGACTCATTTTCCATTCTCTTTCATTGGCACGTGTAGCCCTAGAGCTAATTGTTTGAAGTCCAATTTAATTTTCACAAATACATCGTCTTTATTTTATTTAAATAAGGTTAACTGTTCACTCAGAATACGTTATGTCGCGTTAATAAGGAGCATAAATTTCAAAACAATTTATTTCTAATTGTGATAGAATGAAATTTATCTTTTTTTTAATTATCTTAATTTATATTTATCTTTAGCTTTTTGTTTTTTGTGCTTAAATAAGAATATTGGCTTATATAGGTTATGTTCTATAAAACACAGTAATTATATATTTTACCAAATATAGTAATAATGGTATGCAAAGTAATGGTGACGTTGATAAGAGAAGATGTTATTTTTTTCTGGCTCTTATACTAAAAGGTTCCTCAGTAAACACCATTGACGTGCAAAGTACTTAACATTTATTTTATGAGCAAACCTTGTGATTTGATTTAAAACGAATTAATTCAATTTATGCTAAACACTTTTTCGTTTTGTTTAAACACCTTAAATTTTTTTCTTTTTAATGTAAGAGCGTCTTGTCGTAATTATACCCGCCCTTAGCGTCTTTTATTTTGAAATTAGAATCGTTTTTTACTCATCATAATTAATGTTAAACACACATTATATAAGTGAAAATGTTTAAAAATTCTCAACGTGCCTTCACCTAATTGAAGGTAGAAATTGCCACTAGTTTTGAATTTAGAACGAATCCGATCGTAAATTTCTATAAAGCTATCACCAAACAGGGTAGTAATTTTTGCAACGTATGACGCTCATCAAAAAAACATTATGCTCCGGGTGCTCACAGATTATGCTCAACTCTAATGTAGCTTATACAGGCTCAATTTTGTCTATGTAAATTTCAAAGTGATATTCGATTTTCAGAGACAATGAGTGAGTAATGAGATGAATATTTTACGATAAATTTTAAATAGAGAACATTAATTCAAAATTATATTTACAATACAATTTTACATCAACTCAAAAAAGTTCACAATGTGGGACGGTTTCATGATCATGATCATTTCATTCATCTTAATAAAATTTGAATTTTGACGTTTAACCTGTAATCTAATTCAATATTTTATTTTAAAATGGGATTGAGTTTTTACTCAAATTTTTCAAACTTTTTAGTTTGAATCCTTTTTTTTGTATTATGAATCGTAACTATCTTATTTACTATCTTAATAGCAAGTTTATATATCTGTTGAGGAGATCTATTGTCCTTTTTGGTACTTTAAATCATTGCATTAAATATACCGACAGTAGGAAAAAACTTAGTAATTATTTGTATGTTTTATCAGGTTTATATGCAATATGACATGTTAACATATTTCCGATATGTAGGCTTATCTATACTCATTGGGAAAATATTTTCATTATTTACGTATAATTATTTAATTGTCATGTAACCGTAATAGATTCATGCAAACTGTATCTGAAACGATTACGCGTAATGTGGCGAGGGGCTAATGTCTAACGACAGCATGGCAATTTGAATAACGGCTGTGTTTATGTTAAACGTTGATGTTACAGCTAATAGGACGGTTATTGCGTGATAAAAGTTATTCGTATCATTTTATTTTCCAGTATGAAAATTAAGCGTTTATTCGGAGGTCCACTATTTATAGTAAATATATATTTTAATTGAACAAATATATTAAAAATTGTTGAAAAATGTATACAATTATTTTCTTTCTACAACCCTAAATAGTTCTTCGCTTCAGATGGTATCGTTTGATCAATTTTTGACAAGTGATCACCTTTCTGTCCGATAAATTTTTATTTGAGACATGTTTTCTTTCATTTTCTTTCACTTTCATCGTATGAGTGAGTGTTAGCGATTAGTACATCGACAGAGAGTCCATTGGTGCACAGCTGAAAACGAACCTACAACCGCGAGGTCAGTCGCACGCTAAAGCCACTAGGCGAACACTGCTAATGCTGCTACATAAATACAAAATATAATATCACAAGTGCTTTCTAATTTGACTTGGAAATTCGTTACACACAATTGATATTGAATTTACAATTCAAATTCATAAACCAAACCGTGTTAAGGTTAATAATAAATAAGGTTTATAAATGAAAATAAAAAAACACATAATAGCTACTGCAAAAATCTTACATCTAACTCTTTTACAGAAAACATTCGTTAAAATTCAACAAAGATTTTGTTTGGCAACCCACGTAACACATAAAATGTACATCCAACAGAGTAATGCTTTCAAGTAGCTGTGAGACCCGTTAGTGCATTTAAGAACCTGGATAGCATGTTTATTGTGTGCACCAAGTATTCATTGTGTGTTTCACTTTTACTCGGATTGTTATATATACACTAGCTGCCCCCGCAAACTTCGTTTCTGCTTAATGAGACCTTACTGAGCCTACCTGTTTAGTACATACTGACATGGAACATTTTGCTATGCTATTCCAGAGACTGTTCGGTTTTCCGGAATGAAATCTTTTTAGGTTGTTCTGTGAATCTTTCTTTGTATAAACCTCAGAGTTCACAACATAAGTTTTTAACAATGAAATAAAAAATAGGGGTTGATTGTAAAGGGTTAAAAATTCAGGGTTATATGTATTTACTAATGCTGTATCATAAAAAATATTTTTTTTTAATCTAAAATTGAAAACAAAAAATTGTGGTGGATTACCCATAATAATTAGGCGGATGAAAGATAGATGTTGTCCGATTCTCAGACCTACCCAATATGCACACAAAATTTCATGAGAATCGGGAAAGCTGTTTCGGAGGAGTTTAACCACAAACAATTATATATAAAAGATAACATTATAACAATTATTATTCGCTAGACATAATAACGAGTATAGTATATCTTTACTAACATTATTTCTAGCTTATTGTTCTTAACAGTACGATAACTGAAATATAACACATGTTTGTGGAGTTAAAAGCTCTTGCACAGGAAAATAAATGCGTAGCATATGGTAAGCAATTATATACGTTGTTGGTGCTACGAAATTGTTACAAACTTTGCGTATGTGTAGCATGTGCTACAAGTACTTGAAGCACTATTAGGTATTGAAAACATAGGCAATTTCACGGTTTTATTCGAAACTTACTTCCATACGCCACCGATATCAGGTATGGAATATATGTAGTCTTGCAATTGTCAAAACACATTAAAGATAAGTTTAGTGTTAAATTTGTAAAATTTGTTATTCATCCATTTAAAGCAGAAAGTCCATAGTATGCCAACTCTTACAATATAAGTCCTTAACATTAAAAGGACCATATTTATGGAAAACAATTATTCGTTACTTAACGATGAGCTAAAAAACTAGTGCAGCGCCACTTGGTACCTTGGTCTTGGGGATAGGTTTCTCTATCAGTTTCGTGATCAATTTTGAGTTGACGTGATTATCCTCCTATGTCCGACACACGCAGTCGATGTTTTAGGTTAAGGCCCGGGTTTCTCACGGTAGTTTCTTTCACACTACGAGGAGTGAACAAATATAATACAACGACATATATATAAACATATGCCAGGGTTTAAACCTAAAAAAGAAAAATGTCATAAAGATTATCGTCAGAATTTCATGTATCATAATGTCGTTGGCACAAGTGTAACGGGCTTCAAAAGGGATGGAAGTTGAACGGCGAGTTTTATTCACAAAGTTTACAATCCTCTGGGATTATACCATAGCTTAACTTTGTTCCAAGTTAACGATCAAATTTGTTAGTTTCTAGTATTTGTCCGCAATGACTTTTGATCTTATAGTGAGTAAGAACCCTATGGAGTGGTTGAATAATATATAGCGGTTTGGTTATGTTCTTTGTTAATACAAAATAGATGCAGACATTTCCTTCCATTTTACTTAGTAGTAATCGTGAAAAATAGGACGAAACCACAGCTGTTAAGAAAATTTTTTGACACGTCAAACAAAACCAATATTTCTGAGCTAGGGTAAGAATGACAAAAAATATAAAAAGACTACTCACACCTAACGACAGAGATTATTAAGCCTTGGGGTCAAACAATAAGAACCAGGTTATGCGTTTTTTGAAGATCCAACAGTGCAAATTTCCTAGAATAAATATTCACGTCAGGTACTAGTTAGCGAATCAAAATCCTTCTTATGCATTCCAACTATATTTCCACAGATTCAAAGTGCTTTAAAATAGCAGCAACTGGAACGTTTGTATGTTAAAATATTAATATATACTGAACACATATTTGTTCTCCGAAGTTCTAATTAACACATAATATAAATTGTTAGCGTACTGAAGTACTATGCTGATACAAAGTTCATTTTCATCGTAATTGTTTTATGACGCTATTTCAAACTTTAATTTAGAAAATACTGTTGAACAAGACTTAACATAAACAAAAAGCAAAACTTCCTACAGTAAAGTTTGTATTGTAAGCAAATGGAAATTTTCTCTTACGTGTATATTGTTTTAATTAGTATATTCTTGACTATTATGTAAGAGAGACAATGGAATGCAGAGAAAAGAATCTGACGTTGTTTAAGCTATGCTTACCTTTCGCTTTAGACAATATAACTTTATTACAATCTAATGTGATTATGTATATTAATATAACTTTATTTTAAAACTGCAACTGTTCAAGTAAGACTCCTTCCTTAAAGACTACTAAAAATAAGAGTGGGCTTCGATGACTGGCACGGCAATGGAGTCTACGGGACGCCTAAAAAGAGTTGGGACGGGAAAGAATCCCAGTTATTTTCAAAAAGCTTCGTGTAATGTTTTAAATTTTTTTTAAGCTACAAACAGTTACTTAAAAAGAACAGATATTTTGTTTATTTATCTTAACACATTTGATACATTTTGTATAGATTTATATTGACACTTACGGTGAACATAAATATAATAGTTTTAGTTTTACTCGTAATTTTTTGTATATAAATTAATTTATGCTCAACTAAATACATTATAATATCAGTAAATATTCTATGGTATATATAGGTATCAGTAAATAGAGTATGTTATGTAGAAAAGTATTTTCAATAAAACATATTTGATACGGTTGTATCCAAGATTGAACATTGACAATTAATTCAGATTCCTATATTGTACAAATTTACTTTACCAACCGTCACTTTCCCAATTTCAGTAACTTTGGCACTTGCTGAGTACATAAGATTGTGTCTGGAATAGTTAGTGAGACGTAATCCACTTAAGAGTTATGTGTGACATTTAATTAAATTATGAATTTTGGGTTCTATCAATTTACATTATAAAGCCTTCTACTATGTCGTACTAAGTTTGGGAGCATCGGAGAAGCCGCAAATAATTATTATACAGGCATAGGAATTATTTATAAAGAAGCTTGTTCGTGTATAACCCGAAAGTCCTGGGTTTCATTCCCGTTGAAACAATAATTTACATGAGCCCTTAAATATTATATACACAGCATATAACATAAACAAGAATATGACAGCGCCACATATTCGTAGTTGAAACATTAAACAAGAGAATATATCATATGTTTTAAAAACTCTGGTTTCCTGTTAGCCAACTAACATTAACAATAGATAAAACTTTCGATATTTACCTGTAATAACATAAATTGCATGCATAATTTTGTTTGATTTGCGTATAATCTTTCCCCTCTCAACAGTCTTTTATTCTCAATTATCTCTTAAACCAAGAGCTCAACAATTAGGCTCTTTGATAGAAATATTGGAAGACGTAATCAAAAATACGGAAAGGTATTCGTTTTTGTTAAGGATAAGGACGTCCTCAAAAGTATTGTACCAATGAAATCGAAGATTATTTCTTGCACGTATTGTTGGTGGCGTATAATACCGGAATTTGGGTATACCTTTGATAAGCTTAGATACTACTAAGAGAATAATATATTGCTATATATGTTTCTTTTGTATTTTTTTAATATGGCCGTATTACCGTAATCCATAATATACATGTCTGTGTGTGTATTTGTACGTATATATTTGTATATTACACTACTACAACTTTCTACGTGTAATGGGATATCAGTAAGTAATCTAGGGTAACGAGAATATATTTGTTTTTATTTGCTAATTTGTACATTACAAGTTCCCAATGGTTATACTGAAAAAAAAATCAACTCTAGAAATGTATATATTTTGATTTGATAAAGTATAACTAACTATACCTTTTTCAACCTTTAACTAAATCACTTTTAATAACAGATGTGAGGTTATACATACATTGTATACGGTTATCAAATAAAATGCAATGCAATTCTGTTCAAGCTGACAATTACACAATTTACATATTTTACACGCATTTCTAATTCATAGGAGTTATTGAAAAATAAATTTGTGTTTATTAACCTACTCTAAATTATATAATAAAACCTAATTCTACTTTCTATAGGAACGAAACAGCTCGCTAAGCGGATACCGTGAGACTAATAGTACTACGTGTTCAAGGCACAATGATTGAAAAATTGCTTTCCACCATATTAATCATTGAACATTCACTGGGCTTATGGATTATACTTCCAGCTACTATATTATAAATTTATCTTTTATTACAAGTATGACTCTTATAGTTTGCTTACTGATCTAGGCCATGCATTCGTATAGTAAATTTTTATAAATCACCTAAATTACTCCTTAAACATAAAAACAAAGTCAGTCTTATGTTTCTTTATTAGTTAAAGTATACGGCTGAATCTTATTTATCGTGTCATAAACTTTTTGGCAGAATAGACGAAAGATTCTTTTAGTGAAACTTATTTTAAAAAATGGCTTAGTTTCTATAAATAAATGGTTTGAAAATATTTTCAAACAATTATAGACCTAGATCAGAAAAGAATTACATCCGTGTGATATTTTCTGATGTAGGCTAAATCTTAGTTTTTTATACTTTAAATATTAAAACTTAGCGACACGAACTCTGAACTTGTTTTGTTATTGAAATGAATTCTGTGAATGATGTTTCATGTTTCATTTCAGTTGTGGATATGCATGACAGTAATATCCTCGTAACTTTTAATGAGCAGCGTTTCCAAGCTATCTAACCATAATGGATCAAAACTCCTGCGCTACACTACATATATTTGTTCCAAACTTGAACTATATCCACACTATTCTAATTTGTTTGACTATTCAATCATTACTGTATAAGTATAGTCTGTACTTGGTAGTTTTAATAGGAGATTGTCTGTTTCTGTTACAATTTGAGTGCGAGTAACAAATACCTACTTTAGTTAAACTAGTTACGAGATTAATTTATTAATAAGGGGATAAATTTTCCAATCCTATGGGATCCAATCATATTCCCATATGATTGGATCCCATTTCGTCACACTGAAAACTTGTGTTATCGGATGTATAACCATATACGGAACCATACAGTATTCGTTGTATACACCAAATTATGTAAACAAACTTAATTATAAATACAATTCCATTGTCATTTTCATATGATTGTTCATTGAGTTTTCTCATTTTTGGCGCCAATACGTTGTAAAATATTTTGCGATATGTGGGGTGATAAAGTGAAACGAATCCCTGTGATTTCATTACACAAAGTAGGTATGGAGCTCTCTCTATACGCTTGGTATTTGTAAAATAATTGTGTACCAATTTACAATAATTACAATTATTGCATATTATTTAAAAAATCGTTAAAATCCTATTGCTTAAATGATGCTATTAGAATTTCCATCTTTTATTTATCTTCTATTTTTCGACTTCAATTATCCCGAGGAAGTTTTCAATTCGACAATTTTTTAATAGTCTTAAAATAAAAACTATATTAATACAGACTTTTCATAGTAACTAATTTTGATCATGATAAAGCAAAATAGTCTTGATTAATTACTTATAATGTTTGGTTAGTGTTTGTTTAATGCAATTAGTCATTATGACAAGAGCTGTTTAGAAGGTAAAATTAATTGTGTTGCTTTTTAAACTTTTTCAGTTATTTAATATTTCTATAATATAAATAAATTATTTGACATCCTTAGTAAACCAAATATGAACGTGTGGGCAGTGTTGGCCTAGTGACTTCCACGTGTGACTCTCATGCTGAAGGTCGTAGATCTGATCCCTGGCTGTGCATCAATATAGTTTCTGTTTATCTGTGCATCTAATACTCGTTTATATGGTGCAGTGAAATCAGCATGTCTCAAATCCCAAAATTGACATGTGTCAGACAAAAAGATCTACTTCGGTACATACATATAGGATAGTAGCGCCACTAAATTATTATTATTAACTTAACTTTTATTTTAATACTAAAATACCTTTATACCTTTAATATTTATTTATATTATATTTTAGACTTCTAATTGAACGAACTAAACATTTCAAGAGCATAGTATAGTACCTAAGAAGCTACCTAAATTTATGTCCATTGTTAAGAAGTACTTAATTTGATTTAAGAAACTGTTAAATCGGGGTAAAGTTGCTCGTACAAATTATGATGTAGCCTGAAATGACCAGTCATTGACTGAGGAAACGGCCGGCTTTGTAGATAAAGGAAGTGGCACACAGTTGCACAGAGTTGGGTACTTGATAATTTCATATTCTTGCGTATACATATTTATAGAAGTTGATGTTTATGTCATTATGTGTCTGACACATGTTATTAATTTGTCAAATTTTATTAATTTTATCTCTAAATTTGGTATTATTGTTCTTTGTGAGTTTCAAAATCAATTAAAGGATATTGTAAATCATATTTGTTTCATCCCCTATTTCAAATGTTCTAAATTTGAATGATAATATGGTTTGCAAGTATACATATAATAACTGAATTAAACTATAGTATTACGCATATGTCACATTAAACTAGCTCTATTTAAAAAGGCAATATTACCCAGTGTATCACAAGCATTTAACCCCTCACTGAAAGGGCCGGTAGTTACTCGAAGTACCACCACAGGCGGCGCCACTTTAGCGATTATTAATCGGCAAATGGCGCATACATTCGCCAACTTTGCCGATTTATTATTCATACTCTTAAGAAATGTGTTAAAACCTCCATTATATGGTCTACTTTTAATATTAAACGAATTTTATACTTAAACTTTCACTTGGAAACAATGTGATCTTTTGAAGATGCACTATGGGATATTTGAGTATTTTCTAATATACTCATTATATGCAGTGCATACATATGTTATGAAAGTGTAATATTTATTTAAAGGAATTTAAGGTAAGCCGTGTATACTAACCCTGAATGTTTGGTTCACAATCGAGCCCGGATAAGGGTTAGATGGATAAATACAATCTAAATATAGTAAACCAATAAACCATAGCGGTCTAAATTAGGTTCGTAAATTGCATGTATAATAGCGTTATGAAATTACCGTCCCACTAATTATCCTGGCACATATTTGTTCACTGGACCGTTCAATTCCGATAAATATATTGTTCGAGAATTCAATTGATTAACGCCGGGATTTGATTGGAAGTTGATTAAAATATCAAATCCAATATCGCATGATTAGAGGAATATATAACCCTGTTTTAATCGATTAACTTATGTTATATATTTGGTATTTTAAGTATAACTAACTCCCTAGACCAGATATGTATCTATGTTTATTAATAAACGTCTGAGGAATAATAAAGAAGCAAAAATAACTATTTGTTGTAAAATAACCATCATTCAAGAAAAGAGCGTCCCAATTCCTAAAAGGCCGGCAACGCACTCGCGAGCCCTCTGGCATTGAACGTGTCCATGGGTAGCGGTATCACTTAACATCAGGTGAGCCTCCTGCCCACCTCAACGTAAAAGTGAAATTATTATTTCAATTAAGAAATTTAAATTTCGAACACTTTAAAAGAAATATATAAGGCTCCATATGAGAGGCTAAATACAGTCAAATTTTACAGCGACTACAAAATAAATTCACCCATTACCTCTACAAGAGACTATATGGAGTTTATCTCTTGTATCCGCTTATGAACCCGACCCTGTTTATATTGGGTCTGGGTGGGTTACGACCAGCTACGCTTCAGTAGAGAGCTAGCTTTGTTAGTATATTTATTTGATATTTATGATGTGATACTTACGGGTCGGGTTAGTAATCTGAATATAATGGAGAGACTGGATCTACCAAGTAAAAACCTGAGGCGGAAATCAAAACTTATGGATATACCGCACTTACATTCCAACTTGGTTAACGAAACGCCACTCATGCGAGCAATACAAATATAAAACAAAATTTATATTATTGTAGACCTATTTGTTTGTACTCTGGCTGAGTTTATAAAAGTTTTTTACTCTTAGTTATAAGATTTAAATATATATTTTTTTTAATGTTTTTTATTGGTGTGGGTATTATTATTATTGTGTGTATGTAATTACATAGAACGACTAACTACTAATTAGTAGTAACTGTTAAAATAGAATACTGATATGGAATAAATAAATATATTTAAAAATAAACTAAACGTATATTCAGAGATTACGTATTTACCGGTAAATAATAAACATTATACATAAAACATCCTTTTATTACTGGCAAAAATGTAATTCTACCATTATTTAAGCCTTTTATTTAAAGGACCTTCTCAAACAAAATTGGACTGATCCTTTGAACTTTAATTATAACCTTCGCGTTTTATTTTTAAATTTGGTGTCTTTTTAGTCCAAAATGTAACAGAAAGATAGGAAACATTTTTGCTAAAGGAAATGCGCCTCTTTTTTTGAAAGTTTTGTTTGCTTATTTTTCATTCGTTTAATTCGTACGTACTGATATGTATATATTAATTCAAATTGAAAAATCATTTATTTATGTAGGTAACATAACGTACACTTATGAACGTCAAAAAAAGAAATATATATTAAATGTTTCTACTTTTACTCTGACTGCCAGTTCTCAAATCAAGGGCGTATAATGGAAGAGAAGTAATTCCATTACTCTGCCACTCTTTTTAATCGCCAAGTTTTTTCTTTTACACAACGTTTGTAAGGAACTGCAATCCTCCATGTTCCATATTACATCTTGAGTAATAAAGAATAATACAATTAAAAACAAAGATTTGTCCTCCATCAGCAGGAGGGATGGTGAAATAGGAGCATTTACATTCCCGTGGGAATGTAAAAAACAACTAATATCACCGCATATACGAATTCAAGTACGACCAGTCCGACCTTTTATTTTATGTACCCGAATAATAAATACAATTAAATTGATTGTGTATATTAAGTTTTCCTATATATTGGCAAAAGGGATATATATTAAAGCTATATTTATAGACTATAAATTTTTAAACTGTCCTAGGTTTGAGAAAATTTTTAAAATGGTATATCGTCTCACGCGTTTTCATTACCTCAAATTCCTGAATAAATCCTAAAATATCTCAATGAAAATAATATCGACTTCGATTTTTGATCTTAAATTATAATTGACCTTGAAATTAAAAACAAAAAGGAGGGAGAAGAATTGTTCAAAAAAGCAGTTTCCATAAAACCTCATTTGAAAATTCATTTTTGGCCAACTTCCTTTGTGTATAAAAGTTAAATTCAGCAAAGTGGTTTCGTCTCCATTCAAGCTAAAACTTGGGCATTGTTTCAGGTTCATACAATGGCATACGTAATTACTGCTACTATGAGACTTGCTCGCATATCACCTTTTGTTTGGTATCCCGGACAGGATGTAGCGTTTTGCGATTTTATAAAATTAAAAAAAAACAATAAAGAATACACAATAATAAAGGAAATAACAGTTTACTACGTTTAACTGCAATAATGATTCAAGATCTTAAAACCATTGTGTTATTTTGCAGTCACGTCTATGTTGTGTTTGTGTAAGTGTTTTAATATTTAAGATTGATATATACGTTTTAAGTTATAGTCAGTCTACTATACCGTTGATAAATTGAATTCACATCATGAAACAATTGGAAGAAGAACATAACAGACCTTCATACTATAGTTTTTATGTCATGAAAAATTTGATTATATAATAAAGAGCCGTTTCTAATCGACATATCATGGTAACATTTATAAAGTTATTTAGAAATTGTTAAAACAAAATACAAAATATGTAAACTGAATAATATTTGTCACTTATAAGTTGTGGCATACGAACTGCCCTCATTTGCTTATCTCTGCGTCAAAGTACAAATGCTGACATTTCAACATGCGTCCCCCTAGCTTCCCTTGTCTATGCTGACAGTCCACTTGCAGCTAACCTCGATTACAAGGTGATCACGATTTACTAAAGAGTGACACCTAAATTCAGACCAGTGTATTAGGAAAAATCTATGAAATTGATATTATATCAAGTTAAAATAGTTCAAAACGTTTCTGAAATTATTATTTCGTCATACAGAAACGTGTCAAACGTTACTGTTTGAAGTATCTTGGAGGTTGCGACGAACTCTGTGTAATCTCAAGACAAATAATTGGGGAACGTTTATCTAATTATTTTTGCTTTCATATTAGTTTTCGGCTGTGAAAAAATTATAAGACTAGTATTACCACAGATAGAGAGAGCTTGAGGTAAATGTTGAAGGTGTAAAAAATACACAAATTCGTCTTAATTTCATGAATACTAGTTTTCAATTTGATATAGCTTAGCTTGACTTTAACGGTAATTTGATTTGGGTTCAAAGGAATGTTTTACAAATGCCTAGGATAACTTGCCTTGCCAAATGTTAAGTATACTTCAAAGTTAAGGAAGCTTTTAAGCTTAATAGTATCAAATTTGAACGTCCTTAAAGAATTTCGTTTAGGAATGTATGTAAAATAAATGAAATCAGCCACTTTATGAAAAAACTTCTCTTACTTATTTAAATGGCTTTTAATGGCAGATATAACACATACATATTTGAACGAGATTTGCGGAAATAATATTTAGTTGTAATGTGATTTATAATGTTTCCTTTCTGTTTAGTATTATTACTTAATCAAAATATCAAAGGTTTCAGATTTCTTTCTGTTTGTGAATTGGATGAACTTGAATAAAGCTACAATCTAAATATGTTTTCTTATTTATTTGTTTTTTTTAATTACAAACACGTCTTATTAGACAATTGTGGTCAAGCTAAAGCAATAATTATCTAGGCACATTAAAAATCAGTTTATATATTTATCAGTTTAATTTATACAATTTTCGTGTATTTAAACAATTTACTCGAATATAGTATATCTCATGGGTAATACGACCTTTCTGGACGTTAACATAGCATAAATATCATTAAAGTAAATACAACTTGAGTTGTTCTGATTTCATGGTATTGATTTGTTATTTTTAACCCACTGAAATATTAATGTGTATTTCGTTCTTTTTGATATTACGACACAATATTTTTTAACGGATGTTATTTCAAGGAAGGCTTATGAATTATTAGTTTTGTTATTTGTAAAAAAACATTTATGTTATTTTTGCTTTTGACTTATATTTTCAGATGATGTCACATTTTAAGGCCTGGATCGAGACGGTTTTAAATTGTGTACTGCTATGAGGTCTTGCATAGAAAACGATTTATTAACCATAACTATTTATTTATATTTGCAGGGTAAACATAAGTAATTAAGTAAAAAACACACTTATATATATTTTTATCATGGTCTATCCACGTACACCGATCCGACCTACCATGGATAGCTTATATCGACAGATGGCTGTTACAATCCGTCGATTGGTTATTGGTACATCTTTATCAATATTTGGATTAAGATGTCTATCTCAGATGGTCAGAAATGGACTGAGATAAGTTATTGGGTTTAGTCGTAAGACATGCTGTGATATCTTGACGATATTTGCCCATATTCGTACTAAAAAAATAAATTGAAGCACTTGTATGCATGGTCTGGTTGAAAGGCGCACTCTGCTTCTATTATTCAATACCACCCATTAATATATGCGAAAATATTTATGTAAGAACTACGTTACTAAACAAACGAACAAACGCTTAATTCTAGTGCAATCATTCTAATTACCATTTGATAGAAACGTGTAAATTTAAGCGTGTACACCATTAGTCTGTATTAAAAGCTGTCATTTTAGTGACGTTTAATTGATGACAGTAGTTCTCGTATAATTTTCTGAGGCCATTAATTTGTCACAAAGTGGATCTAATTGAATTTCTGATAATTGTATTGAATTTGTTCAGTCAATATTGACGTGTGGTAAACTAAATAATGTGAACACATAACATCTATCTCTGCTGTGAGCAGTCGAAGAGTGAGGTAGTGTTACACCGCGCAATAAAACGATCGTAAAATAACACGCGAATTTAAGTTTGATAATTAATTAGTGAGAGTGTATTGTGCACTGTTTTGGAACGGCTGTTATGTTTGCACCTAAGATGTGCTGATTTCAAAAAATTTCGGGAATAGGGGGAAAACCAGATAAAAATAAAAAAGCACGTGGCACGTGGTCGAAGAAATACGGGCCTCTGGCTTAAGTGTAATATCTCTCTCGATAGCCGTCAACGAGCCGAGTTCTATGATACCTCCAGCATGAAGATCGGTTCAGAGATTTTTCTTTAAAAGGTAATAAATACAAATAACCTCTTTAAAGAACCACAAAAAGAAAAATAATTCAAAAATAAAAGCGACGACCCTCACATTAAAAATATCTATTAGATAGAACTCGCAACGCCGAAACTTTTGAGGGGTCCCAAGGATTTTTCGACCCAGAAATAGAAAAGTTATAAAAAGTTTTCCCAAAACAACGTGGCACGTGGTCGGTGAAATCCGATTTTCCGCAGTGAGTGCGATACGTCGTTGGATAGCCCTCATCGAGCCAAACTCAGCGACGCTTCGAACTTGAAGAGTCGACCAACCGGAGAAGAGCTACGGGGACGGGAAGAATCCTGGAGGAAAGCGTACATATCTCGGGAACGGTGCGTCCTAGCCAAACTTTGACCCCATTCTATCAACATTGATAATATCCCTATAACACAAAAAAAAATAAAAAAATAAAAATAATAATAATAATATTATTATTATTATTTTTTAATCTATTATTATTATTATAATAGTAAATGAATAAATAAAGAAAATAATAATAATTCCCCCCTTATCCACAGTCCCCTCCCATAAATCCCCACAGGGCTCACCCTTCCCGATATACTTAATATTAAGTTAGAATTAAGATAATTTTTACCTTTTTTTTTTGTTCCCTTTTGGGGACAGCTACTAGAATAAGTATAACTAATCTTTGACAAACTGACGGCTGTCACCCTATTGGGGACAGACCCTTAGACTAAGCTAAAACTTTTAAGTATTGTTATAGTTATAGAAAGTTAAATTGAGTATTGTCTAGTTTAACTTATTGACTGTCTAACACCACCCTTTTGGGAATAGACATTAGACTTCAAGACCTACTTTATATATATACATATTTGACATATTTGTATACATCGATTATCGTTTTGATTGACTTTTATAAACCCGTCTTATTGGACAGTGCTGTAAATTATTACTATTGTTATTTATTATATATAGTATAGGACTACTAGGATGTTTGGGTTGCGCACACCCACCAAACCAAACCCCTCGACATTCGTGGAGGTTAATAAACAAGATAGGCTTAGTGCACACACATCCGTAGTGGCCGCTGGTGTCAGGAAGAGCATTGATCAGTGGGAGGGGGTAACAATTGAGGAAAAGAAGGCGAGAACCCACATAAACTCAAAAACTTATAAAAGCAAAGCTGCTGAGGCAACAGCCGTTCAACAAAGTGCCCTCGTCCAACTAGACGCTGCTCGTACTTTAAAGGGCGAAATTAAAATAGCTGTGACCACTGCTATAAAACGACTGTGTGAGCTAGTCAAAGAAGCAGAGGCCCAGTCAATGGAGGGAAACGAGAAGAAGAAAGACAAAGAATACGAGGAAGAAAGAATAAAAGACAATGATAAAATTGATAGTACACGACAGGCGAAATCAAACGAGATGGATGACCAGCTGATAAGACTAGAGAAGGAGACTAAAAAATTAGAGGAAATTACTAAGCTACTTCAAGAAAATATTAGTGAACAAAATAGAAGGGAAAAGAGACTAGAAGAAAAAATAGAAGAACAGACAACAGTCGTGAGACAAGTGTTGGAGGAGAGACGATCCTATGCCAAGGTGGTAACGAGCGGAAAAGAAAGAAGCGAGAGGCCAACCAACGCAAAACACGGTGTTAACATGGAGAACAAACGTGTGGAGCTGCACTCCATGATAATAGCACCACGAAATGAAAAGGAAACGGGAGACCAAGTAATAAATAGAATCAGGGAAGCCGCAAATGTTAAAAAGGGAGGCATTAGAGTGGATATGATAAGAAAGATCAAAAATGGAAAAGTAATAATAGGATGTAGAGATCTAGAGGAAAAGGAGAGACTCAAGCAAAACTTAGAGAGTGAAAATGAACACCTGGAAGTAAAAGAAGTCGAAAACAAAGACCCACTAATCATCCTTAAGAATTTGCTGAATTACAATACAGAAGAGGACATAAAGCAGGCAATAAGAACACAAAATAGGAAAATAGTAGAACACATAAGAGAAGAAGACTGGAGGATGACCGAAAAATACCGTCGCAGAGCGAGGAACCCACATGAGGGTCATGTCATTCTTCAAGTCTCACCAAAACTATGGCAAGCTTTGACTAGTGCAGGAAAAGTGCATGTGGACCTTCAAAGGGTGTGGGTTGGGGATCAGTCCCCCCTGGTGCAGTGTATGAAATGTCTGGGATATGGCCATGGGCGTAAGCACTGCACGGAAGAAGACGATTTGGCCTGTGCTTGTGCCTACTGTGGAGGAACCCACATGCAGGAGAAATGTCCTAAATATAAAGCAGATGAAAAACCCACCTGTATAAACTGCAAAAGGGTTGGTCTCGAGAGACAAGACCACGGAGCCTTCGACGTGCATTGTCCAGTAAGGAAGAGGTGGGAAAGTTTGGCCAGAAGCAGAATAGCTTATTGCTAAGGTCCAGCAAAAGGTTAAACCGATAAAAATAGTGCAGGTTAACCTGCAAAGGAAAAGCCTTGCAATGAGCGAACTTATTTACGAGGCACAATCTAGAAAAATAACAGTCGCTCTAGTACAGGAGCCATACATTGGAGCCCTGGGCAGGGTGAAAGATTACAGTGGAGTGAGAGTGGTGCAGTGCCAGAATCCTCCGGCAGGTAAAGTTATAAAGGCAGCAGTGTTGATTTTTGACGAGGATATTGGTATTATCCAATACCGCGCACTAACAACAACCAATATAGTGCCTATTAAACTGAAGACCACGGCGGAGTCTGGCATTGCACTGATCTCATACTACATGGAACCAGACCCAGCGGATATAGAACCCTATCTAAAGCACCTGGAAACAACGGTGAATGAGCTCAAGAGAAGAATAGTCCTAGGAGGTGATGCAAATGCCAAAAGTCCGTGGTGGGGAAGCCCGAAAATAGACAATAGAGGACAAGCCTTTGGAAGTCTGGTAACTGAGCTTGGTCTGCACATACTGAACGATGGGCAGCAACCAACATTTGAGGTAATAAGGAGAGGAACCAGAATAGTCAGCCACATAGACATAACAGTGTGCACGAGTGACCTACTGGGAAAGATCGAAGATTGGAGAGTGGACATCGGAATGGTTTCTTCGGATCATAATGCCATACTTTTCAAAATTAATGCAAACATACATCAAGGAATTCATAGAAGGAGTAAAACAAAAATTTACAATAGTAAAAAAGCTAACTGGGTAAAGTTCGAGGAAGAAATGTTGTTTAATATAGAACATTTTCAGTTAACAGAAGAAGTCGTAAGAAAGTTAAATAAAGTTGAAGACTTGGAACAAATAGTAGAAAAGTTCACAGAAGTAGTAATCAAATCAAGTGATGTAGCAATTCCAAAAATTAAAACCGGGAAGAAAACTAAAATGGCTTGGTGGACCGAAGAACTACAGGTGCTCAAGAAACAGGTTGAGACTAGAAAGAGGAGGATAAGATGTGCCGCAGCACGCAGAAGGCCAGAGGTCGTAGGTGAATACCTTACATTAAAACAAGAGTATGAAAACCAGATCAAACAAGCCCAAACTGAGAGCTGGAAGAAGTTCTGTGAGAAACAGGAAAAAGAGACAATGTGGGAAGGTATATATAGAGTGATAAGAGGGACAGAGACCAGAGTCCAGGATATACCACTTTGCAGGGACGGTAGATATGTTAGTGAAAGGGAGTCAGCGGAGACCCTGGCAAGAACTTTCTTCCCGGAAGATACTAGTGAGGATGAAACTGAAGACCACGAATTGGTAAGAAGAAGAGCAAACACAGTAAACAAAGAGGAACATAACTTAGTCTATGATACCCCTTTCACAATGACTGAACTCGAAACTGCCGCTCTCAGTTTCAACCCCAGAAAGGCCCCCGGAGAAGATGGCATAACGGCGGACATAAGTTGGCACGCGATAAACGCGGCGCCTAACTTATTCCTCACCGTCCTAAACAAATGCCTGGAGCTAGGGTACTTCCCCAAATTGTGGAAAATTGCTACAATAATTGTATTGCGCAAACCGGGTAAGGCCGATTATTCAAACCCGAAGTCTTATCGACCCATAGGCTTACTACCTCTTCTAGGTAAAGTATACGAAAAGATGCTAATCGTTCGGTTAAAGTGGCATCTAGTCCCGAAAACCTCGAAAATCCAATACGGATTCATGCCCCAGCGGAGCACTGAGGACGCCCTATATGACGCAGTCACACATATACGCGCAAAGCTGAAACAAAAGAAGATACTAACCATCGTATCACTCGATATAGAGGGCGCCTTTGACAGCGCTTGGTGGCCGCAAATTAGAGTCCGCCTGGCAGAAGAACAATGCCCATTAAAACTAAGGAAAGTTATGGATAGTTACTTACATGAAAGACAAATTAAATTAACCTACGCTGGACACACGGTTGAAAAAGTTACTAACAAAGGCTGCGTTCAGGGTTCAATAGGGGGACCAACAATGTGGAATCTAATATTGGACCCGCTCCTCCAGGACTTGCAAAATAGTGGTGAGTACGTCCAGGCTTTTGCGGATGACATCGTTTTGATAGCGGAAGGAGAAACCGGTAGCGAGATCCAGCAGAAACTCAACATAACATTGAACCGGATACATAGATGGGGTATCCTAAACAAACTGAAATTTGCGCCACACAAGACCAAAGCCATGGTGGTGACTCGCAAACTAAAATATGACACCCCACGGCTAAATATGAATAATGTACCGATACAGATGGATAACCACATCCGAATCCTCGGAGTTGATCTGGATTCTAGACTCACATTCAACAGACATGTGGAGAGAGTATGCCGGAAAGCCATTCAGATATATAAACAGCTGGCTAAAGCCGCGAAGATCGAATGGGGACTAAACCAGGAGGTTATCGCGACCACGTACACTGCCGTTATTGAACCAATCGTAATGTATGCGGCTGCGGTGTGGGCTCCCGCGACAAATAAAATCTGTGTACGGAAAAAACTAAACCATCTGCAAAGGGGCTTTGCCCAAAAAATTGCCAAAACTTATAGGACGACATCGTTACACGCGGCAACCCTACTGGCCGGGATACTTCCTCTAGACCTACGTATTCAAGAAGCCGCTGCCTTATACGAGATAAAAAGGGGAGTCAGCACGGAGATACTGAAGGAGGGCGAGGAATTAGAGAAGAGAGTGCGATATGTGGATCTCCCACACCCGGCGAAACAAACAAAACTTGACTATAAGATGCTCACAAATCCGGAAGAAATCGCAAGACACGGCGGCACACAAATCTATACGGACGGCAGCAAAACAAGTACAGGAGTGGGCGCCGCTTGGACAGAATGGAAAGATGGAATGGAAATAAACAGCAAGAAAATGAAGATGGCGCCCCACTGCACAGTATTTCAAGCCGAACTGATGGCACTACGGAACGCGACTAGCCACGTAGATAAAAACAAGCGCGACGTTAAAATATACAGTGACTCAAAGTCAGCACTAGATGCTATTGTGAGTGGACGATCTCTCGATCCCCAGGTAGCCGAGATCCGCCGGAGCCTGGAAGAGTGCCGGAGAACAGGAACTCATATAAGCCTCTTCTGGATAAAGGCGCACGTTGGTACGCCGGGGAACGAGAGAGCGGACACATTAGCAAAAGAAGCGTCGGAAAAACTAAGGTCAGAACCTGAATACGCTGCATACCCCCTGTCATATATTAAACATCAGATAAGGCAAAGGACTCTGGAAGTATGGAATGAGCGCTACCTGGGGGGTGAAACAGCTGGAACTACAAAATTATTTATAGGCAATGTTAAAACTGCGTATAAATTGGTAAAAGAGAAGCGTTTCACACCCCAGATGGCGCAAATTCTAACAGGGCACGGAGCCTTTGCATATTACCTGCACAGATTTAAAATTAGGACAAGCCCAACATGTGCCTGCAGTGATGAAGAGCAAACAGTGGAACATGTGCTTTTACACTGCCCTATATTCGCATCGTCCAGGCACGACCTGGAGCAACAAATACAGATGACTGTAGACCGTAACGGCCTACAGGACATATTAATAAAGCACAGACCGTGCCTGGAACGGTTCTGTGAAAAAATAGTTGTATATATAAAGGCGGCAAATAAAACAGAAAGAGCGGGTCTCGCGGGGAATTGCGCCCCGGCTCGCCCATGAATATTGTTAATAAGAATATTACCGATGTAGTCGGGGCGTAATTCCCGACGCGTTAAATAATATCAGTGAAATATAAAGTCCCTGGACACTATGGCAGGGGAGTAGAGTGAAAATTATTTAAAAAAAAAAAAAAAAACTAAATAATGTATGAGTACGATATCACTAAGGAAACTTTCTTGGCCAAAAAGGAAGATATTATGGAGTCAGAAGAAATGAGAATATTGATAGTCCTCAACTCAGCAACATCAGGATAGCCAAAGCTAATAGTCTCTGCTGGACTACGTCAGTAGAGTAAGTAAATACGATTTGGACTGTGTTAAGAACTATTTTCTGTTAGATTAACTTAAAGTTTAGAGTAGGGTGTAGTACGGTGGGTGCCCCGGTTTTACCACCACAGCCTTCACCATTAGACACCTTCACTCCCGAGCGCAACTCCACTCTGGACAGCTAATTATGGCAGGTCAGAAGTGGAGCCTACTCCTAGTTAGCCGTCACTACTGCCGGCCTAATAAGACAAGCAAAAGGAAAAGCGTTTCCCCCTCCCCCTTAGGGTACTTGGGCTCGCGGGGTCGCCACTCTCCGACATTTCGCCCCAATGTGCCCTGCGGAATTTTTATAATTATTATCGTAATGATCTTTACTTGAATTTCGAAATAACAACAAAAATAAAACCTAAAAAGTCATTATAATATTGTTCACATTGTTCAAAGGAAACAATGTCTATTATAATAATTACTATCTCCAAAGAACGAGTACATCGTTGTTATATTTTTCAAGAAAACGACTTTGTTTTACATTTGAGTTTATTTACACTCATTAATATTCCTTTATTTAAGGCTTCTAACTTTATGAATTTACTGCCATATGACTTAATACAATGTACAAAAACAAAAGGTTTTGGATCTACCTATCCATCTTATAATTAATAATAAATCTTGCCTTGCCACACTATGCATACACATTTCACATTGTGCACCTGACTTGTAAGAATTCTAAATTTAAAACGTTAATTACTTTTTCTGACTAGGAAACGTATTAAATCCATTGCACCGTTGAAAGATCCTCGTATAGAGTATAAATTCATATTGGTAACTACGTACACTTAAGTAGTTGTAGTTGTTACTTAAATATAAGTAATATTTAAGTAACAACGGAAGACCAATGTTTTTATTTACTACCAGTTCCCATATTATGGGCGCACAGCTCGCACGAAGAAGTCAGAACGGGACTTACATGAATTAGAGATACATTTTAGTCCGATTTAATTCACCATATTATGTAGTATGATTATATGGAAATAGGAATCCATTCAATATCAAGCGTTCACAAAAACGCTATACAAAACATAATGAATGGTTGCTTGGTTGAGGATCGCTTTAATTTGTGCAAAGTCAGGAAAAACTAACAGCTTAACAAGTAAAGCGATGAGTCAGCACCGCCTGCTCAGTCTCCTTGCTAATCTTGCCGACATGTCTTAATTTATTACTTTTCTTTGTGAAGGTTTTATAATATTAACTTATTGTTTGCACTCCATAAAGATTACAATATAAGTTATTTCATGACTTCCAAGTTTGAACGCCAGACATTGATTAGTTCATTTAGGGTCTGTTTCACAATGTATGGATAAACTTCCAAATAGATAAGCAACACATAAATTATTTGGAAGGTAAATGTTCCGAATCAGAAATTTCGCGTTTCATGACGAATAACGCTATCTGACAGTCGTTAAATGCAACAAACACTAGTTTATCCTACCAATAAGTAATAAATTGCTTATTTGGAACTTATCCGGGCATTGTGAAACAAGCCCCTTAATTTGTTAAATCGAAAGTAGTAACTAGCATTTGTTTTGGTTTTCTATTCGATTTTGTTTCTGGATTCCACTTTGTTCGAAAATCCCTATTCCACAGCCAAAGCAATTGTAATCTAAAATTGATTTAATTCCGGAATACCGAACAGTCTCTGGAGTAGAATAGCAAAATATTTCATGTTGATATGAACTTAAAGATAGTCTAAGTAAAATCACATTAAGGAGAAACAAACAGGGGCAGCTAGTTATAACTATATTGCAATAAATTTTGTACTTAAGCAAACCTATTCTATTAATATATGTAATATATTTGATAAAAAGAGATGTAAATTCAAGCGTTGCTCTGCGTAAAAGGTACTTAAGGATTTTAATTAGAAGTATAACTTGAATAAGAACTGGGGTAATTCAGTCTTTCATAGATAAGAATCTATTTCTTTTTTTAACAAAAACATTTCGTCCAAGTTAATACTTGATTAATAATGTACGGATATATCAGACAGTGTCCGCCTACGAACGTATTTAGAAAGGTTAAACCTATTTGTGTACCGATTTGATTAGTATATTCTGAGCCAACCTATAAATATATACATAGCTTTTCACCGATTAATTACAGTGATTGACCGAATATTAAATTTGAATATAAAGTGGAAATGAATTTCCGCATAAAAAGTTTTTATAAAACTATTTTGTTTCTATAAATAGGGGGCCATTATAAAAAATGGCTATAGACTGCGGCTTTTTCGTTTTCGTTTTCATAATTCATTATTTGTTTGTTCCTCTCCCGGAATAGAAATCCCAAAAATATCCTCCATAGTGCTTATTCAACAACGCGATTTAATTTATTCTTTCTGGCTTTGGTTTCCCGTTGTTTCAAATTTGTAAATATTAAATAATTTGAGCTTGTGATAAAATATGATTATGACATAATATACTCTTGTATTAATATTTTTATTAATAGAACAGGGGGCAAACGGGCAAGAGGCTCACCTGATGTTAAGTGATACCGCCGCTCATGGACTCTCTCAATGCCAGAGGGCTCGCGAGTGCGTTACCGGCCTTTTGAGAATTGGTACGCTCTTTTCTTGAAGGATCCTAAGTCGAATTGGTTCGGAAATACTTCAGTCGGCAGTTGGTTCCACAAAGTGAATATAAAATTAAAAGTCTTTATTTTTCAAAATACTAAAGGACAGTATTTTATATGTTCTCAAAACCGTAATAATACTAATAAAAGTGACAAAACACGGTGTTCCTTTGTGTAATTGATTGGAGCCAATAATTGATAAGTCGCATCCACCTGTTTGAAATAAGATTACGCGTCAGTAACACGCGAACATTATATCGCTCCATTGGATTTAGATCAAACACGCTTAACGCACAGTCATCGAAAGATAATTAAGTTATCTTTAAGCTGGGTTTACACTTGAATACTAGCTTAAAGTATACGCTACAATAAGCAGAAATAACGAGTAGACTGATTTCTCCTTTACAAATAGGATTAGCATTCAAATAGTTGTAGTAAACCAACCCGTACAGAATCTACGTGATTATTAAAACATCGCAAGAGAATGAAAATGATTGAAATGATGACAAGCTAGATATATGGGTTACCGAATATTTTTCTTTGATAATTTTTATTGTACCTAATCGGCTTAACACATCGTCAATTCTTTATACTAAGACGGTTTTTTACGATGTTTTCTTTAACGTACGAGGAGGATTTTACACGAAATTTATTTGAACAAATGTATTTATATTTAAGTAAATTATTAGTACTATTTATGCAATAAACTGTATCGACTTTTTGCGCAAAGCAACTGTTGTCACGGAACAAGTAGTTGCCTTTGAAGTGTAAGAGGTGATGTACATTAAATATTGTAGTGTCAGCCCTATAAAAATAAAAGAGATAATAAAAATAACTAAACTCATCTTTATAGTCAATTTGTCTGTATACGTAAATGCATAGAATAAGTACCTACCATTGATCACAGAATTATAACATATTTTAATTGTTTCAGGTAATTCAGAACAGGAAGCTTAGAGGGGTCGAAGAAATTAATACATATCATAAGATCACTGATCTGTAGATATATACATTAACACTAAGAATCTGAGAGTTGATAAATGTTCAATTACTTCCGTAACATATTGGATTTTGAACTACTATATTTGCCTTACACTGTTTCATGATAGATTGTGCGGAAGTCAATAACGCGAGTACCTCGCAAACTCTGATAATCCATTTATTGGTATCTATTCAATCGACAAAATGCTTGCTAATAAATTAAGAAACTTTAGCGTTCCACGCAAAAATAATCTCTTTGGAACTGAGATAAAAGTTACAAAAATAATGCGTATAAAGTTAACTATCTACTGATTTAACGGTACAATAAATAAATAATAACATAAATTCTATCAATTTTATGTTAAGAACTTGCTTAATAATAACTGTCACAGAAAGCTGTCAAAGTTAAAATTAATAATAATTTAAATTTAATAGAGCTAAATTCGAAGTGAATTCGAAGTACTTTTTACATATTTTTTATTCACAAATGACGTAGTTTTAATGAAAAGTGAATGTATAAATGAATTTGAGACAACCCGAACCATGCAAAATTGTTACATAGTAACAAGTTGGACAGGCACTTAACAGTTTGCCTGGGGATATAACAAAACTTCATGTGAACTTTGTAATCTACCATACGTAAGATTAAGTTTACGAGTTTACACCATACTTTTTGTTTCACCATACTTTGAAGAGTATATTTAACATTTTTAGTGATATTATTTGGTACATCATACCTTAAATGAAATTAATTTAGTAAACATAACAAAATAATTTTAATGCATATTTAATATGTTCTTTTTTGAGCGCAAATATTATTTGACGCTGTTTGTGACTATATTTATTTCACAAATGTATGCTTTTTGAAATTTTGTTAAATGTGTTAATGAGAGAAATAAACCATAGATTACAAATATGTAACTACTAATATTTTAAAGCATTAAGTAATTTATAAGCTTTTTGCTACTAAACAAGGTAAGACTGCGATCGTTTCAGACAAACTCTTCAATACTTAAACCTATTTTATATCTATTTATAGTCAAATTCGCTAGTTATAATTATATATGTGGTTTAATCATAAAGTTAATAAGAGGATAACTTAAATCTAGTATCTAAAACAAAAAGTCTAACACCGCAAGTGGTTTGCAGTTAGGCAAAGTTTTAACCTAATTTAGAGTTGAACGAAAGTGGTTCACACCGTGGCGCCACTTGTGAACTTCTCACATAACTTTATTATATACTTTTTGAACCGTTTAATTTAACTATTGCCTGAAAGGGTTTAATTTTGCCACCTAAATAAAAAATCTGTTGTAAAATATTATCATAAATATTTTCCCAATCCACTTAAAAGTACGTGCGTATACCGGTCATCTAATATTCAATTTAATCGAACTCTTAACGAATTCAATTATTTTCAAGTCGTGGAGATAGCTAAAAATTTATACATATTAGACTTGCAACGAATAGTATATTCGGCAGTATACCGAATACCGAATATTAGGCAAAATTATTCGACTGGATTTTAGCGCCAAAACCTTATACAGACGTGATTGTAGCGCGCTTGCATTGATATTGCTAACGCACTGCATGACTACTTAATGAATACAAGAAATGAGAACCTTACCCTTCTAAATTTTGATTACCACAATAATTCAAAAATAGAATCCGTTTTCCCAATTTAGTAGATGATTTGTACCTTTTTTATGTACCAAAATACGTAAATGATTATAACAGAAATGAAAATATGAATATATACGTAGTCAATCGATTTTCATTTTTCATTTTTTCCCAATTATTTCTCTATGACAAAATATATTATATTTTATTATTCGGTATTCGGCAGAATATAATAAAAGCAGCCGAATAGGCCGAATACCGAATAGTAACCGAATATTAGTTGTATGTCTTTATATATTTCTCCGGCAACGTAACTGGCAAAATAGTAATCATACTACCATAAATCTCTCCTCGAAACCTGATAAATAAATAGGTGTACACGAGCTTGCTAAACATCAGCCTAATATAAGTAGAAGCGACCTTAGACATTATTCAAAGTCATACATGCCTACATTGAGACCCGCTCCTCAAAGGCGGGAGCCTAATTTGCTTACATACGTGTCATATCAAAGAGGTACTCCTTTTGTTTCGAATTTTTCAGTAAGTCTTTGTAACTCGAGCTGACAAAAATAGCACTTTACCGGAATTGAATATACGTAAATTCGCAATGTGGTTGTTTATTTAATAGGCTTTGAGAGTCGTTGAATTTTTATTAAGAACACAAAGGATAAGCCCAATTGGATCTATCAAAATTCTGTACGCGTTTTGAAGTACACCTGAAAATTAACGATTGCCTCGTAAAATGTTTTTCTCATAAAATGTCCTTCGCAAATGTGTTTTGATAAAATGTTTACGAAAATGCCTCATCGTTACCAGAATGTACGATAGTTATCAATGCAGTTTATACACAATATTTTTCATACGTTTTTGTCAATGAAACATTTTCCAATAACCTGACTAAAACTTTATCGACGAGTTCACTGCATCCGTAACTTAGTTGGTAGTGAATTTTTATTATTTAGTGTGTAGTTTTGACAGCAGGAAAAAAAGTATTTCTACTGTTAGTTATTACAAGTAAGGGACATTGTGAACCTCATAAATATTCTTCTTTTTGTAGTGCTTATCCACAACTGGAGGTTGGTGGTCATACTTCTTTTGATTCTTCTTAGTAGGGCCAGTACGATATCGAGGCCAAAGATGGGCTCATACCCCATTCCCAGCGGAGCGGATGGCGGTATGGCAATAATCTACGATGATGGAAAGCAACGGGAAACCACCATCATAATGCTCCCTAGTTGATCAGCTCTGATTTCTTTTTATCCATTAATCATGGATAGCACTAATAAATAATCAGATTCAAATTCATTGTAACGCATAATTAGAACAACCTTCCATAGTTGATGAACTACAAAACAACACAGATCACCATTACATTGTGAGACTATTGAAATTGATAACAATAGAATGAATTGGATTCTAGGATTAATGCAATAACACTATTTGAGGCAACAACTCCTGCCCGAATGGCTCAATTTAGTGTTGTACAATCAAAAAGCGGTCTCAATCACGTATCACTTTGTCGCTGTGGCTGTTCGCAATTATTTTGAACGAAGGATCTGAAAGGCCTTTGATACGGATATCGTTCGCTTTGACGAAATATTGTGTGGACATAGAGGCGTATTACTAATGCAAGGTGGCAATGTTTCAAATCTATTTATGAGCTTAATGATGGTAGAGAGACGTTGTTATCATATTTGTAACGGTTATGTGCAATATTTAAGAAGAAATTAAGGACATTTAATAGGTTGTGCTTAGACAAATATAGCTATTTTATCCATAAGTATGCAGAAATGAAAAGTTTATCTTCATGATCTCCATTATTGTCGATAGTGCTCTTTCTGGAAGTGCCTTCAGTAACATATTAATTTGCTACCTTCGCGCCATTGTATCGGCTTTTCTCTGGGCACTTTATGACTTCTTTGTACAGCATCTAAGAAAGTGATATAAATCGCAATATATAAAAAAATACTCTGAACAATATATATGTCCATTTAATCCAGGAATAATCTATATTTCTAGAATAATTTATGCTATACAATATTGAGTCGTTGAATAGAGTACTTCAATAGCACTCATACACTATGCATTCAATCGAATTCCATTTAGCTGTTAACAGATGGTCAACAAACAGAGAATAAATATAAAAGCCTAGGAGTTTTTTGTTCAGTCGTAAAATGCTTTTACCATTGTCAACAGAATCTATATCGAATTTGATAAATGATTTATAGACTTCATAAGAGGCTAGGATACTGCAAATTCTAGAGTAATAAATACGTTATCTATAAGCTTTTCACGCTCGCAACGGTTAGCAATATTTCCAAAAGCTTTTGAAAGCTGAGTCTCCGTTATTCCAGCTCAGCTATATTAAAAAAATATATTGCCTTTAGATAATCAAAATTCCAAAAGAAATAGATTTTTTGTCTGGGTTAGATTAAGAGGATTCCATTCGGTGGACGAAGAATTCGTAGTAGAATTATTTCAATTCCACAGCAATTATAAGTCTCATGGGTTATGAAGGCTTTACATTTGAACTTGATGGACCTAATAAAGTTTCATGTTACTCCAAAAGTAGAACTTTGAGCAGCATTCGCCTACATTTATTTGAAATAAACTCTAGTATGAAATATATTGAAAATACACGACCGATATAACAGGTAAAAACTTTTGCGTGAAATTTTAAAAATCCATACATATTGGACGAAAATCCTTTAGCGATTAGAGTAGACGGCAATAAAAACGTTCGTATAATTCATGGATACGTATTGTAACCGGGTTTTTTTTACGATCCATAAAAATGGTGCCATCCAGGGACATCCCTGACGACCTAAATGCCGGATTCGCGTCTCCGTCGAAGTATATACTAAATCTTAGAAGCGAGCATGATGTTATACGATTTATAAGCTGAATATGGACTCGGTATACGATTATTGTATATTATTGATGTTCCTAAAGTTTAAAGTCATACAATTTATTCAAGATGTATCTAGTCACTGTAATCCGTTTTATACGGCATTGTAGTGAAGATAATAAAATAAATTTTACTGGTAAAATTATCGTATCCTTAATCTGTGTAAAAGGCTTCTAGATTATTTACTATTGTTATAGGTTATATATATAGTGTGAAATTAGGCAAAAATTCTATCCATAAACGAACACGTGATAAAACAATAATCTTCATGTAATTGTTTACGTTTTTATAAACACGATACTTCACTATAACCGTTGTAAATGGTTATTGGTCTACAAAGTTTTTTAAATTTATCTAAAAAGGAAGAACGACAAAAGTTTCGTAATAATTTTTACAAATTGTTTTAGTATTGTTTTTCCTATGTGGGTGATTTTATTGCAGTTTCTTAAATGTTTCTTGTTTTAATAACCTAAGTGGGTTTAATATTAGGATATAGTTGTTAGTAAAAGTAATAACATGTTAGTAAAAGTTGGTAAAATGTACTATAACCTCAATTTGACCTATATTCGTGTACATTACGCCTTTATATAATCTACTATACTTATCTTGATTACAATATTTTAACGTAGTTTTATCGTTAAACAAAAGTTGTCTTTCAGAATATACAAGCTCTAAACAAAACCCACCACTTGTAGGAATTACGATAGGTAATCCGAATGCAGAAATAGTAACATTAGAGATTTAAGATTTGTTGGCAAAAATCACGCATTTGTTTATCTCTCTTCTGTAATCGGCAGCTCACATCTGAGCGCCGTGGTCAGCAACGAAGCCTCTAGAGTGGACTATCTGTTTCCTCCGGTTCCTGTCCAGCGCCTCCTTAAAACAGTCTACAGTTTTGAAGAGGATGAGTCGTTTGATCGGTCCACCTGGTTGGTCCACGTGATCTCTTGCCTTCTGTGTTACCACCACGATCAGTTTCTCCAATTTTTCTCAGTATGGCATTTGTTTATAAACTTTCAGAACAATTTCCTGTCCTAAGCTGAACAATTAAGTCATAAAAGCTATTCCGGCTGAAACTTTGAAATTAACAATGAACAATTATACTTCTATTATCTATTGTGTTCGAGTCAATATGAAGTCTATTACTTCCTATCTCGGTTATGAACTATGAGTATTTCAGCTATTCACGCGCTCCATAAACCTTTAATATGACAGTCTGAAGGTATTAAAACAGAATGAGTGCTTCAAATGTACTTCGGAGTATTACAAATGCTCATTATTATAATTAAAAGTGAATAAAATTAGTAGTACAGAGAAATAATAATACCTGTTTTTTATGATAATAATGTTACGAGTTAGGGGATCGGATAGTAAACGCCCTAGAACTCTTCAAGGGTTGATTGTTTAATCAATTTACGAGGAATTAAACTACACTAAAAATAAAAAAATGCCGAGAAATACTTGTTATGTATGTATGTAATCTAATTACTTCAAAAGACAAAAAACAATTTTTTTCATCCTTAAAACGATCGTAACTATACGCAAATTACATTTTCTGGAATGTAATAGAGCTCCTAAATCGGTCATATTTCACCTTGCTGAAAACGTCTCTAACTTGTGGAAAAATAAAAAAAAATTCAGTCAACCCATCTTCGTAAAGTTATTGTCTACATTGCTACGTCGCAGCCGCAGTGAAGCAATTAACTGAACTACTAGATGTAATTAAAACTTATATTAAAGCTTCTGTAAACGTTTCGATTTAAGTTTTTATCACCACATACTATAATGTAACATAAAGAGTCTTCTGTGGTTGGACCTTTGAATCCCCACCTATAGATTTTCCTATAAACCATTTGCCGATGAAAAGCTACCATTTAGGGAAACCCGCAGGTATCAAAATAAATTCTACAATACTAAAATCTATCTAATTACCTTCAAAGGAAAATGGTGAATGACATATTTGCAAAACTCCAAAGCGAGGACTTATTATGTTTCGTAATTTAAAATCTGTGTATCACAAAGAACGGTTCGGTAGCCGTCGATACACAATCTTATACTAGTCTGACTACATAGGTTACAATGGCTCCTTACCAACAAGAAAGGCACACAATATTGTCTGCTGTAAGGATTTGGATATATTCTAGTAGTTAAGGAAAAACAGAGCGTGGACTAATGATACCTTGCCTCACAATAGTAGATATCAAATATGCATCTAACGTAAACCGAGTAAATCTCAACAATGTTTATATGGAAATTGTATTCGTTTTTACAACAAACTCCCAAGCGAAATTAGAGAACTACCACTAAATAAATTCAAAGCACTTGTTAAAAGTAAATTAATTAATAAAGCCTTTTATAAATGTGACGAATGCTTAAATGATCCTAATCCTTGGGATTGATTTGCTCCAGTTCAAACAATTTGTATTAAAAACTTGGCGATTGAAAAGAGATGCGGAAAGTTTCTTGCCAGTTCTTCTTACCAGCTCTACGCCCTTGACTTGCAAACTGGTTGTAAATGTAAATTTACAATTAATTTAATTTGTATTTTTTGACGATCATAAGAGTACATGTATACCTACCTATATGAATAAAGATATTTTTGATTTGGGTTTGAGTTTGAGTTTGATTGACTTACCAAAAAATTTATTTATTTATTTTTATTTATTTACACTTCGTTGCTAAAGAAATACAAATAACATAATATATATAAATTACAAGGTATGCAACGGGCAAAAATGTGTCGATCGGCCGAGAAAAAATATTTGGGATAACCCTCATCAAATTTTCCTAATCAAAATTATGTATTTCGAACAATCTGAATTTTTATTTTTATAGTCAATATTTTACAACGATTTTATTTTTTATAGTCAATATTGCCCCACAATATAGGTTTTATGGTGACTTTAACGATTTCCCTGCAATCGTAACGTTGAAAAATATTGGATCTTATAACAGAGTTAATTAAAGCTTCTAATATTGTTTAAATTGAACAGTACTGTAAGGTTCGTCGAGTTGAGAACCAGCTACGTGGTTCAGAAGGCAATACGAAATGTAATACCGCTAAATACTAGTGAATCACAAACACAACACTGTGTATGCACTATGTATCTATCCATACAGCGGCTATAATATGTTTTTAAAGCAGTAGTTATTTATTAATGCATTTTTAATGTAATACTTATCAATTCTACAATTCACTACAGCTATCACTGGATTTTTTTTACTTTAAAATTAGAACCGTTGCAATGTAATTCTAAATTCAAATTAACTATCTTCGTATAATTCCAATTTTAAAATTCATCTCTGTAGAATGAAAAATATTTTATAAATAAACCATATGTCAAAATCTGTAGTAGTTACGCAAGTAAAAAATGTTTATTATATTTGTACCCCAATAAATATATTTTATTATTCTTGAAATTATTCTTGTACTAAAATATATTCTTTTCATCTGTGCGCTCACAAATGAAACTTCGTGTTAAGAGAAAAATTATTTGCAAATAAAGTTGGATATCTCTGAGCGCAGAGTATTTGCGGCTACTTTATTACAGTGGTCTATTAAGAGTTGCAACGTGTAGTTAAACCTGTGGTTAAACAGAGATTATCCTGACCGGCAATCTAGCGGTTACGGCGATGTACCCTGTCTTATTAGTCAGTTTATCGATAGTGTTTGTGGTTTAACTGGGATTGTTTTACTTGAGTACCTTAGTGATTACATTTATATTCATAATCAATACAAATCTAAAAATAAAATCTTAAAAAAAAATGCTTGTCGTTTTTTAGTTTCACTAATAAAATACCAGGAACCATACAGAGAACGTTCTTAATACAGTTCTACATTAAATTGCATTTTACAATTATGTACCATTATGTTTACGTAGTATATTTTCATTGGTATTGTTATGGAATTCTAACGTTAAATGAAAGGAATTGGCCCATATAAGGACTATGATTATATATTAAACTTTATAATTTATATCAATCTAAATAAATAAATTGTGGGCGCCGGGAGGATTTTTGGCTTATCCTACCAAACGTTTATTACATGTTTTTTTTTTTTTTTATAGAACCGGGGGCAAACGGGCAGGAGGCTCACCTGATGTTAAGTGATACCGCCGCCCATGGACACTCTCAATGCCAGAGGGCTCGCGAGTGCGTAACTATTAACTATTTGTGGCTATGTTTACCATATACACAAATAGTTAATTTATTATTCAATAAATGAACATCTAATTTGAGGGCATTTTCCAAAGCAAAAAAAAACATAAAATAATAATTAAAGAAAGTCTCCTAATCAAATTCACTGAATTAATGTTTTGTTACAAAGACACAATAAGACATGCATTATTGAACTTGGAAATTCAATGGCCAGTCTGAAAGTCAAATAAAAAACTTTAATTACAAGAGACCGGAGCAGCGAAACCCGTAATTTAAAATTTGAATGAAAACATTTTCAGTTACTTAATGTCTTGATTAACTGACGAAGTTTTGCTAATCTCTAGAAATCTTGGAACATGCAGCTGTTTCGTTTGTGGTTAGTGTCGAGTTTGCTGTTATGCAAATTGAGACTGAGCAGATTACTCGCTACGGAAGGATCATTGTACCTTGCACGAAAATCTCTTACTGCGAGTAAACAGAAATTCGAACGTGAATTTATGGGACAAAAGGAATTGCAAAATTGAACGCAAAATCCGGCGTATGTGACAATCTTATATTATTGAAATAAGCGCCAAAAGATTCGTAGTTTATAACAAGTAGGCCAAAAACGAATAGGATCACAGGGTGAATAGGAATGGGATCAAAATAAGAAATCGGTTGATAATTCAATTTTTTTTTATTAAAGCAAATTCAAATTTTTTAATATTTTACATCAATAAATGAGAATGAGACAACCCTTTACTCTACACCCGACATATGCAGTATTTCGATCGCGCTTGTGAATCAGTAGCAACGCCGCTCATCAGCGACTCGGTATTTTGTGTATGACGCAATTTGGCACTCATCTAAGGTACTTGCGATTTCTTTGTGTCATATGACGGATTTGTGTTAAAATTCAACTACATTAGTTTATATTGCTGAGCAAGGTGTTATTATAGAACCAATTCGCTTTTAAGTATAATCTTAGAGGTTAACGGTTAAATATTTATTTCAAAAGTCTTAATTATGGTGCTATATTTGAATTATTATATATGAACAAAATCATGAGTTGATAACAAAATATTTTTTAGAAAACTTATTGACGTACTTTTACTTTAAGTAGAGAGTTAAAATGTGAACTAAAACTACATTACCGCTGGATTGTCAGATGTACCGACGTAAAGACCTTCATTACCAATTAGAACTGAAACACGCCATTTCATCTCTTTCTACTATGCCATAAGGATCTACAATTCAGAACATAAACATACTGATATTTGCTTCTGTCAATAAATTACTACATCAAACATATCGCACTAAAAAAACATCAAGAATAATTTCCCACAGGGGCAACACTAAGTCAAATTAACAACTTCTGGCGTGGGAAATCAATAGACCGCGTTTTCCGAGCTAATTTCGTATCTCTTGAAACCAATAATGCATTATGCTAGCGATTTTCTAGATTTGTAATTTATCTTATTTCTTACTATCTTTATTTTATTTATGTTTCGGTTAACTTCGTTCCGCCTAACAGTCTTATTAGACTGTATATTGTGTATTATTATATTTAGATATTTAACACATGATACTGTCATAATATATGTTATTTAAAAATGCATAACATGGAATGATAATTCTATTATTAAAACTAAAAATTCAAGAGGCTTCTCCTGAATTTTCTATTGCAAGACATTATAATCTTAAAGCAAGTTTGCGCGAGTGTACACGAGGTCATATGTGTGTATATAAAAAAGGTTTTAAACGACTCAAGAGTGTACACGAGACGACCTATGTTCCCAAGCTATTTTCTCTTACGAGGTTCTTACGCCAAATAAATTTTGATAGAAAATATCTGTATAAAGACAGCCTAACAGTATTAAGTCTTCAAAGGAGACCAATAGACATTTACAAAATATGTTTTGAGCTTGGGAAAATATCTGAGAAAATTGGAAATAAAACTAAACTTCTTTAATATTCTGCATACATTAACATTCTTAGCACGTGTCAGCAACGTGTCACAAATGTACCTTCAAAAAATTATCAAGGGTGCGAGGTGAACACATTTCTGCGTCTTTATCATGAATTATATACTTATAACAAGCAGGCGACCTTTAATTTTAAAAATTCTTTATTTTGTTACACAGTAATGTATAGTGGTACATATTCAGTGTACATTATTGAGCAAGTTTAAGTACCCATAACCTTTGATTCATATGTCACGTTCGTTAACCACTAAGTTATCGATTTCTACTCTTAGTAGCTGAAAGTAATATCGCTTAGTAAGATATTTTATAATTATAAGTGGAAGCAAAATATGTAACGAATTAAAACAGAAATGTATGAATTACAATTAGAACTATTTGAACTATTAGACCTTCGGTTACAGTCTATAAACATTAAGAAAAATTACCCCTCAACACAAAAAATAAAGCAAAAGTCTAAGCGACAAAATACATAACTCATATCTTTACTATTTCAAAGAATCTTAATATGTATGTAAGACCTTTTTATTATTACGATAAAAGTTGGGAGGCTCTTCAAATAGTTTAGTTTTCTTCACGTCTTATCCATTCATAAGTATTGTAATGACAGCACGTTTGCTCAAATTCATTTTTCAAAGGATATTTTTTACCTTCATCGAGAGTTTCCTTCGAGAAAAACTAGTAAGCCTGCCATGGTCAGAAAAATTAAGCTCGGCTGAGTTTCTTATTAATTCTTAAGCCAGGATGAATTTTTAAATTAGCGATCCAATATTGCACTAGTACTTCTTTAAACAGAAATATCTTAAGAGCGAATCAAGGCTCAATAAAATTTAAAGTAATTTAAAAAAGAGGTTATATTAGCTTTTTAAACTTAGATAACTATAGTGAAATAAGAATATAAAACAAAAAACGAAGCGACGGCGGGTTCCTTTCGATTTTGATTGGATAATAACATCATCAATAACAGATATGAGAGAAGCTATGCAGCAAGGGAGTGCCAAAATCTTATGTTTCCTAAAAACACTTCATATACTTAAACGCCGGGTGAGAGGGACAACTACTCGGAGCTTGCCTCCCGCCTTGAGCTATTTATCTAGGGACACATTTGACAGTCAAATACCTGTTTTTTTTTTAATCTGTGCTCAAGCCACAAGTCGGATAGCCCATTAAATTTGTTGCTTCTTCGTTCTTCTTCATTATTTAATGTTTCTAGCAGGTTGCGGGTTCTGGTGAATGTTCGAGAAAGCGTCCACCTACGATCGTATGCAGTGAGGAGCGTGAGTCGCTGAGCACCGCTGCATTCCCCCTCCCCTTACTGTACGGAGAGACATATTTATCTTTAAAGTCGTGTATTAAGATAGTTCGTTTGTATTTGAGTGTTATTTAAGGTTTTTGTGCATTTTATTATGTATATGGAGGGGTTTTCAAAGGGCCTGGATTCCGGGAAGCTATATCGTCGAATTAATCCTTACCTTGATTAAAATTTTATTACGCTGTTTTGTTACCGTTAATAGTGAAAATATAAGGAATGCCAAATTAAATATGATTGAGGTTAGCTAGTTGGCATGTTTTCGTCCAATGCATTCTGTCCCGATCTTTTTTTTAGAACAGGGGTTAAACGGGCAGGGGTTAATTCCTGCCGTCCATGGACACTCTATGACAGAGGGCTCGCGAGTACGTTGCCGACCTTTAAATAATTCGCTCGGTCTCTTCTTGAAAGACCCTTATTAGAATTGGTTCGGAAATACTTTGATGGGCTGATAATGGTGGTGTGGGAAAACTGCCTTAAATAACGCTTAGTTGTGGAACAGTGGACGTCAAGGTGATAGGTGGAATGTCGTATTCTGCGTCGTCTTTGTGGAATAGTTATTCCACTCTCGAAAATGTCACAATTCTGCGCACGCGCTGGTCTCAAATATGATTTCTTTCATCGCTAGTATGTCAACCATAACTCGTGCCAACGAACCCTAGTGCAAGTAACAATCAAACTGATAATATTGTTTATTCTGGTTGTCAGCGATTTAGCGCTTAGAACTTCTTAAACAGTTTTTGCAAAAATAATTAAAATATGTAAAAGCACAGAAGGATTATTTAACTCTGTATACAAACATTGACCAATTATAATCGAATTATAGATTAGACGATTTGAATAGAAATTCTTGAAGGTAAACTTTTATTAGTTTAACGTCGCGTCGCAAGTAGCTCGTTCTATAAATTCTCTGTGGATCCTCTATGAATAACAAATAATACCGCGGATAGCAGCCGCTTAGAATTTTAAATCCATTTCATACTTTTCATCGGAATAAATTTTTATTATACCGAAAGTTTTTGATTTAGCCAGTAATCTGCTTATGAAGGCGCATGCTATTTTCATGTGAATATTTCGCACTATTTTATAAAGCATTTTTTAAGTTTATATGCATTTAAACTAGTTTGGAATTTAATTAAAGCTTTTATTCATATATAAGTAAACCAAAATAACAATATATGAAAACTTCTATATATCGAAATAAAAATTCCCACTAAAACAATAAACAACCAATATTTTTAAATTATAACAATTTACTTTTAGTCATCGTCTCGTTTTTTTCATAAAGCAAACGGGCAGTTCGGTTGTTAAAACTGGTGATGATTTCAAAAGTAATGTATTTAAATATAGATGTATTACTTTAAAAACTGCATATTTCGTTTTATAAATTATTGATCGGAAGTATGAATGAATTGTCTTCAAAATATAAAACGTACAAAATAAACGTAGTACGAATTAGAATTCGTTTCGTCATCACATTTTTTAATTTACACAATATCATCGTAAAATCCTTATGTAAAAACATTAACCCGCTCATACCGGTAAAATTAATTATGTATGTATATTTATGCAAATGTTTCCCACTGGTAGCTTTTTCATCATCCCGGTGCCTGAACAACTATGAGCTGAACATTACCGTGGGATCACATCTCTAATTGTCTCTGACGCTGTTAGTACAGTATTTATTTCAGAGGGTTTAAAGTGTGGACTATCGCGGAGTAAAACCAATGAAATATTAAAATTTATTATAAAAGCGTTTTTTACAGTAGTTTAAGCTACAAACGACTTACAAAAGTTTGCCCTTAATAAATGCAAACTAAAATGTAGTCATGTATAGCAGTGTTGGCCTATTGGCTACAGCGTGCGACTCTTATACCTGAGGTCGTATGTTTGATCCCTGGCTGTGCACCACTGGAGTTTCTTTCTATGTGCGTATTTAACATTTGCTCGAATGGTGAAGGAAAACATCGTGAGGAAACCGACATGTCTTAGACCTAAACAGTCGACGACGTGTGTCAGGCACTGGAGGCTGATCACCTTCTTGCCTATTAGATTTAAAAATTGATCATAAAACAGATTCAGAAATCTGAGGCCAAGACCTAAAGGGATTGTAGCGCCACTGATTTATTTTTATTTTTTTGTTGTTCATGTAGATACCTAAGATAATAAAAATTCACCGTAAATTTAATCACCGAAAAACCAGACGTTAATCGGTCATTAAATGCGGTCTTAATGTACCATTGATTTGTTCGCATTCGAATATACACAAAAAGTTGTATGCCCTATGTCTTAACGCTAAGAGTGAAAATAAGTCGGTATAATATGTCACCTAAAACTTACCCCAAACGTGTCAATTACTTGTTCCATTAAGTTCGAAGGGATTCTTCGCTCCCGAATACCAAATCCAAGTGACGAGAAATATACTTAAGTCTTCTTAACACGAAACCATTACACCTTGATTCAAAGTGATTATGTTTCCTTAATAAACCTTAAATAATTAACGTTTGTGACATTTGAGATGTCAAATTTTGCAAAAACGTAAATCAAATCATTAAATGGCACTTTTGACGTTAGATAAAATATAAAGATGATTCTAGTTGCCCCTTCCAAAAGGGTGTCCCGTGTGGATAAGAATGGCCAAGAAACACTACACTTACTCTTTTAAAACAGAATTAATATTTGTATACATTAGTTAAATATATATGCTTAAGGTTAATGGCGACGTGTATCTCGCTGGTATATATACATATTAATATTAAGTTTCTCATGTAAATAAAATATTTCTGTTTTTTGTAATCTATACTAATAATAATATTATAAAGAGGAAAGGTTTGATTTTTTGTTTGTTTGTATGAATTGAATAGGCTCCGAAACTACTTGGCAGATTTGAAAAATTCTTTCACTGTTGGAAAGCTACATCATTCCTGAGTGACATAGGCTATATTTCATTTTCAAAAAAAATAGGCATCCTTACTAAAATTACGATAACATTAACATTTGTTTATTATTTGATACAATTCTAACAGATGGCGCTGAGTTAAAGGTAGTTTAGTTTAGGTCCGTGTCGTGGTACCAACGTTTCACATAAGTTCTCCTACGGTTTCCCTTGATTAATTTACTACTATGTAATATAACAAAAACCTTAGCCACAGCAACGCTTGGCCGAGTCTGCTATGAGAAATAAAGTTCTTTAAACATTATACATATCTTTTATTTAGTTTTTTCTCTTTGCGATTGAACATCAAAAGCAAACAACTCTACTATAGCTATCGCGGGTACGCACCCAACATAGAAATAAAAGTACAATATGTTTCAAGTTTTACAGTGAAAGCAAAAGGAAATTTAAAAATCAAAATTTATAGCAGACGTCATCTGCATACTCAAGTAGCAATGACAGCTAATTATTAAGTTACAAATATCTTAATGGGTTTGTTTGTAAATTAATTGGTTTAATTAATAAATTTCTCTACGTAAAGAACAAATTTTGCAATTTAAATTATTAGTTAAATAAAATCGTATCAATTTAGTAAGGTTTGAAAATATATCTTTACAAAATTTAACATTTTAGCTTAGACGTAAGTTAATTAGTAACACAGAATCGGGAATTAAAAAAATCCTATCATTATATAATAGTCATCCAGTGTAAAATATCGCCTACCATACAGTATAAATATCACTCGCATAATTTTGTAAATTCGTTGCGATTAGGCCTCTAAAACTTGTAAAATCACTTTGCAACTTAACTAAACAAAAATCTCCTTATCTTTTAATATTAGTGTAGAATTTATCTCGCAGGTGTGTTGCCGGCCTTTTCAGAATTGGTACGCTACAATCATATAATGATTACTTATGTAACATTGTTTTACAATTTGGAAGCCCATTTATAAAGAATAACACATACCGTTTTTAAATATTTAAATCGTAAAAAATATTCTTTATGAATACCGAAGGGAATAATAGAACCGAGAGTTGAATAAAGTACTTTAATTATAAGTTATTCACGCCGTTGAGAACGTTTTATGATTTAAAAGGTCAAATAATATTTTTTCACTGAATGTAAAATCCAAAAAACGGTTTATTCATTGGGAAAGGAGAAAGTGCTTTTTGATAGATTATCGGTATTTGAATGTTCTAATCAACTTTTTTAACATAGATACAGGCCATGTTGATTTTATACATACATGAAGGTATTACATAAATACATAAATGTTGGTAAAACATCCAACTTTCAAAGCACATGTGCCATAAAGACTTTCTGGTACAAAAAATAAGCAAGCTATAATTTTAAATATCTGTATCATGAATAAAAATGTTTCATTTGGACGATAAAAATTAAAAAAATAAAGAATAATTTTCAATTCGAGGCAACCGCAGAAATGCGAGAGCTTTTGATTTCACTGCATAATTATTGTAAAGCTGTTATCTACACACTTTTGAATTTTTAAGTTGATCGTCATTTATTTTTTAACCAAATCGTATTTGCTTATATTTAAATACATTTTTTGTAAATGAGTAGGGATGCCAACAGGCTCGAATTTAATGACGTGGAATAACTGACACCATGATTATCTTATGTTCCAAAATAAACGTATTTTTTTTATAAATACCGCTTATGTTTAAGGACACATATCTATATCGCGTTAAGATCTAACTGAACACGATATAATAAGCAATACTAGTGAAAATGTTGTGAAAAAATTGGCATGTCATAGACCCTAAATTGATATCTTAAACAGAGTATTTCTCTACTCTGAAAAAGTATCAACAAAAACATTCAGAAGAACGGGACAGTAGTCGTTTAAAATATAATATATATATATATATATTTCTACGAAGTACTCTGAAAACGTATCAATAAAACAGACAAGAGTCGTAAAACATTGCGTTACGCCACGGGATATATAGCTAAAATCTATGGAAAATTTATCTAGTCTATCTTTTTAGCTATCATTAATTCCATTGTCAGTCACATAAAAAAGGTGCCCTTGGTTTCTTAAAAGTCTCTGTTAAATTAAACTAGAAAATATTTCAAGAATGTCTACTTATAAAGCGTTTAAAATTTAAACTTTCCTCGACACAGAGATTTTTCTACATTCTTTTATAAATTCTTTACAAAGCAGTTTAATCTGCATAGAATTCCAGACTATTAATTTCTGTAATAATCATACTGAATATCGACTGTTTCACCATTTAAATACATCATATTTGCGGCTCAGTCAAATTAAATTATACTCAAACCTACCTAAATCGTAACTTTGAATAAACGGGCAATATGCTATTGTGGTAGTAGCAGCTCACAAAATTCTTTTGTTTAATATAGAAATTTCTAGAATATTTGGGGAAACGAGGCTTACTTGCCCTCAAGCGTAGCTCACGCAGTTTTATCGTTTACGATAAACTAAGAATAAATAACTCTACATCCCATTCGGTATTAACACGCCGAGCACGCACTGCGATTAATAGCTCACATTGCGGATCACTTAGTCGTTCAATCGATCATTCACTCACTTCTTGATTGAACTATCCTTCACTAATTATGGGTCCTAATTTAATATCGCCTGATTGAACCCAAATTTTATTAACATGCCTCATTTACTGTCGATTTTCATTTAATTTTTCCTTTTAATTCTATTAAATTTGTGTGTTAATATAGTAATCGACTTATGAAAAATAATATGTTAGCACACCATATTATATTATAACAAAATATGATACGAATCTATATCATTTTCGATTCTATCATAAATAGCTTTACCAAAATTGCAAAATGCAACCGAATCAATTGTATATAAATCCTAGTAGGACACGAAAATAGCAATTACTTTTAAATGGTGCACATTATCACGTTACATTATTATTATTATTAGTAGAAGTCCATAAAAGGCGATTTTGTTAGTGCATGTCTGTATTGTAGGTTATTTTTAATCAATTTTTTATCGAAACAAACATAACGAAAAGGGAGATTTTATATATTTCGCAATTAATTCTGTATTGAAACATGATACAGTATTGTATCTTGATTATGTGACAGGGACTATACGTATGCCACGTATAGTCCCTGTCACTAGTATTTTCCGTTTTACTTTATCAAAAGTACGTTCTCTTGTAGTACGATTGACTATCGAAGGTCTTTGTTCGCTCAGTTAGCGGATAAAACGGCGATATTTTACGTATTGTCCGCTGCAGTCAATTGTTCAGCTGTCCGCATTTTAAACTAGAAAGAAAAGGTACAAAGATTTGATACAATTCTATGACTTTGGAGATAAAATGACATTTACTTTTTTAAGTACCTGTATCTTAATTAAAAACATTTTAAACAAACTCTCTCCATAGTAGCTTATCATTAAAAAAAAAACATACAACTACATGCAATACTCGTCGAGCGAGTTATCTTGTCGAAGCCGCGTACATATTATTTGAAGAAGTCTATTTAGTATGACGGTTGATTTAATGTGAATCACTGATCAATTACCGTCTAAAATTCGCGTTTAACAAATTTAAAAGGGCATTAAAGATGAACCTAGTAGACTAAAATTGGGAATGGCAATGTGTATCTCGCTTGTATATGCATATTAAGTTTCTCATGTAAATAAAATACATTTTTGTAAGAAGAAATAAAGTTCTTTAAACATTACTTTTTTGTTAGTCTCCAAATAGGTTTCGTAAAAAGAAAGTACTGGCTATCATTCTAGTAAGAATCGTAAGTCTTATTAAGAATGAAACATAAAGTTCAATTTACGGTCTTCTATAATCTTTATTTTCATGATTAGTCTGGCGCATCTTTCAAAGACATTGTTATCTTTTGTTATCACAGTTTTACTGTTTTTTTGTTGATATTCGTGAACGAGTACAGTAGAGATTTAAGAGAGTGTAGATACAAATGATATGAAAAAGATTTTGTACCAAGAAATTATAATCCAGTAGATAAAATTTATTTCATACGACATACACATCTTAAGAATTGATTTTATCTTCTGTCAAGATGCCAAGGTCATTTTATTTAATCAGATCTACGAAGATTCCGAAATACAAAAAGGCGCTTCATATACATAATTTTGGGTAATATTTTACTGTTATTATAGTCAACTTCCAAGAAAATTGGCCTATCCCACATTAATTACAACAACTATAGGAAATAGTACACGATAACTCAACTATCAAGATACGAAGGCAGTACCAAAAAGAATCTTTATTACTCTTATTATTAAGAAATCAAGTGAGGCTCACATTAATTAAAAAAACTATAGGGAATGGTACAATAGTACAAACCAATTGAGGAACCAAAGTTTCCTACATATAATACCCGCAGCTGAGTTTAATCATCAGACGTCGAGACAGAATACAAAATCTCACCCGTATCACCTCGACATCCCTCGTTTCACAACCGTTATTTAAGGCAGTTTTTGCCTCGCACCACAACTATGTGAACCAGCTACCCATTGAAGTATTTCAGAACCAATTCGACTTAAGGTCTATCAAGAAAAGAGCGTATCAATACTTATATGGTCAGCAAGGCACTGGCGAACCCTGCGGCGGCGGCATTGAGAGTGTTCATAGGCGGCGGTAACACTCAACATCAGGAGAGCCATCTGCATTTGTCGAAAATTCTTCTAACAATTATACATAAAAACTGATTACATCAACTGAATCTAAAGTTAAATGTGTATTGCTTATGTATATAAATTCTTACTTTAATAACAATGCAATAGAGTTACAAGAATATAATATATGTCGTATTTAGAGACAGGATTTTTTATATCAAAGACACGCCGAACCATGTTTGCCTTCTCCGTAATAGCAAGCGTGTGGTACATAGACAGACTTATCTATTGGAATCCCATGAATCGAACACATAAGCGAATAAGGCTCTGCTAAATGGATGAGGCTGCTTCTGCCTAGAGCGATTGTTGTTGGGTGCCTGGCTGTTTGCATACCCATGCAGTGATGCCGTAAAACGCATATGTCGCAGTCTCATACTAAGCAGTCGTTTTTGAATTGTCAAACGTCAAACGAACGTAAGTAGAGACTATTCACACCCAAAATATTAATAAGTTATATATTACAAAGTTTATATTTATTCATGGCCTTCTTTCTCTACAAAGAGCTTATTATCCTTCAACGTTTCTTAATAAACTTCAGTTCTAATTGACAATCTTGTAGTGTTCAAAGTCCAGACGAGTTGCAAAAATAAGGAATTCGCTATATAATAGACACTTTGACCAATTTTATATTAATATTTAGGTTTTTTTCAGTTATGATTTCCAAATCCGTTTAATTAGTAATTTAGTTCAACTTTTTTTGTTGCAACCTATTATGCATGCATAATAATAATTTTTATTTACTAAGCATAAATTTATACTTCTACCAAAGACCGATCCTGTGTGGCGGGACCTGATGACCTGTTACACAGGTGGTACTTACCTTTGAGGCATCAGTCCCACACAAACAAGCATTTCCAGCAACATAAGATTATTTATAACAGTAAATTACTATTACTTTATTTTGTGCTCTACATTATGGTTTTGAGAAATAACTTTCAATAGGTCTGCTCAAGCAAAAATAACTGTGGTAATATTTGAACATCAGCGGTTTCTATGTTCTCATTTTCGTAAATTGCCAGCTTAATATCTCAGCGCACCCTTGTCAAATATTATATCTATGAATGATCATTGAGGATAGTTTTTGACAGGTATACTTTTTACGAATACTAAAAAGCTGGACTTCTAAGGTTAATTATATGATATTAAGACTTATTTTGGACTTATTTATACAAACATGATTATGACTTAATTTTATTAAACTTAAATCTATCACCTTCACTTAACCTCAAAATAAATTATATCCTAATTTTTTTTTATAGAACAAGGGGGCAAAATGAGAAGGGACAAATGTTTGAAAGTTTTTTAGTAGTTATTTCAAAAATACTTTCAAGAATATTTTCCATATTAATATGACTATCACACTATTTGAATGAAGTATACATTTTCAACGAAAATGCTGGTACAATGAAAAGTTTTTGAGGCATGTATCTTACATTACGATTTCGTAGAAGTTTAAAAAGTTTGAAGCCGGGATGTATCCAAGTTTTAGTCTTTCTATACCATTAATAATTATGTAGGTACTTCAGTTTCAAAGTATCCGATCTTGTACTAATATACATCCCTCATTATTTAATGTGAACAGACATCATATTTTTTTTTGCTTCGGGAAACAAAATTAGTACCCCTGGGTTATGCAAACATTATCTCTGTAATTATAATGACAAATTAATGTCATAAAATAAAATTACTATTATTTATAATGAAAAAAAAAACATTAGACTATATTATTCCACATTTAATTCTAAAACTCGTTATTAGTTACACTTCTTAATACGAGAAACAATATTAAATTTAAATTAAAAATATATTACATTAATCATCCAATTATAAATTACTAGCGACCCGCCCCGGCTTCGCACGGGTGCAATGCTGATACTAAATACTCTACCTACAGAAAATCTGTGAACGTTGTATATAAAAATGTGGGTTATCCATAAGAGATAGACATATACCATCATGGACCTTTCTGTAGACCTTCTCAATGTGTACAATACTTAGTACATTATTTTGATAAAACTCGTAGGGTTCAGCCTGCGGTGCAATGTAAGCGGAAAGAAATGTAATTACTTACGACATAACATTAGAAACCTCAAAACCACTATTTAATGGATGTTATTATACATATAAACCTTCCTCTTGAATCACTCTATCTATTAAAAAATCGCATCAAAATCCGTTGCGTAGTTTCAAAGATTTAAGCATACAAAGGGACATAGGGACAGAGAAAGCGACTTTGTTTTATACTATGTATTGATGATGCATAAAGAAAATCAGACATCATCGTCATTTAATTCATATTCGAATATTGGAACACATCCTATATTCAAATGAGAATTCTCGTTAAGAACAGGTTACTTGCATCGGTTGTTTATAGATTGTCAATGTTTCAATTGGCATATTACGTTGTTCGTGCAATTTTAATAGTTTAATGCTCGTTTGTATATTTTTAATTATTTAAATATCTTCTTCGTCCCAGACCGGGACCCGACGGAACACCGGGACCCAACGGACCGGGAGTCCCGGTGGACAGAAAAACGGTGTCCAGTTTGTGTTTCCACCACACCAACTTCTTTCTATTTAAGATTATGTATGCAATAAATAAATATATAAAAATAAATAAATATTGATAGATTTTTGTCTTCAAAATGTTACTGGTTTTACAATTATTTTAACCTTTAACAGTTATCTCTTAGGCAGTGATAAAATTAACGTTCAAAGTTTCGAATACAAGGGTAGAAGGGTAATAGGCGATTATCGTTATCGAAAATCGTCTTAATTGGTATTGAAAAACTAAAGTTAATACAAAATAAATGTTCCAAACGAATTCCATGAAATCACAACGCAATAAATGTGTTTATTTTTCAGAATTTCGAAACAATTATATTTCTGCACGTGGAACCCCGCCTTTTTGTTATTTGTTTTAACTAGGTTTTTCCTTGTTACGCCCTAAATAAATAAAACAATAATGTTTATAAGCATTGTTTTGTATTACAAATCAAAAAAATATTTATACGGTTTGGTTTTTCTAACGTTATCATATCAAACCACCAAGCAGTATGTTATATTCAGTATGTTAGTTAATATTCAATTGGTGGACTGAAATTGTTGGATGTTACTTTATATGAAACCGAACTAATTATAAATAATTTTATATAATTTAGATTAAGGTTAGAATTATATGTTTTCCTAAAACTTATTTATTTATTAGAGTAAACCACTTCACATACAAAAAACCTTTCTACAGTCTTATGTATCTTTGACAAATACGATGCACATAAGATTAACACACGAAACATAAAAACAAAATTGTCATATCTAAAAAAGGGTAAGAAAAAATCACTTCAACTTATTTAGGTACTTTCTTTGCCAATGCAGGTTAGGTAACTGATAGATGCCTAACTAGGATCTTTTTAATTGTTCGGGCCAATATTGACTATATCAAGCTCTGCATGAGCAACATTTAGTCTGTAGTATTGGTGGAGAATTCGAGTGAGAAGGTGCTTGGAAATAAAAGGGACACCAATGTTAATATTTTAAAAAAGCTCACGCTTGACGATTTAACAGTTTGTATTAGTACATATTATAAGAAAGAATCTATTCATATATTCATTACTAGAAATAAAGATTAAATAGCTCTACTATCTTTCAGATTAGCCAAAAGCTTTTTGCTTTCAGTAGCAAAGTTCACACATCATTTATGGGATCTTGTGTTAAATCTTACAATAATCGTTGTGACATATTAATACTAAATAAATGATTTTTTAAAAATTAGAGGATTATATTCAAGATGAATGCTTGGAAACATGCTGGTCCTGCTTCATAGAATAATCATAGAGCCTTGACAATACCAATTAGTTGCTGATCTAATTTTACGTATTTTGTTGTATAATACGACAAACGCAATAATATATGTTTATCTCACACACTGTTTTATTGCTTTTTTATTGCTATTTAATGTATAATATTCTACGGTTTCGAAATTTGTAAATATGTGAGGAACATCTATACTAACAATATAATGACATACCTGTATAGTAATTTTATGCTGGGAGTACATTGTCTTCACATATAATTAATTAATTAATGTATACAAATATTGTAAATTATATTTTAAAAGAAGGAGTGTGTGGAGTTTCTTGTCCATTCTTTATCCACGCGAAACCACCTTTTGGAAGGGGCAACGAGAATCATCTTTTTATTTACTTAATGTTCAAAATTAAAGACCAAAAGAAAGAAAGAGCTCTAAGACCACGGTCTAATTGGAATAAATGATGTCATATGATTGCTAAAAGGATTGTCCATTGACACAAATAAAACACAAAATAAATATAGAAAAATAATCTTAGCACCACAAATCGCACGAAAAGTAATGAAAGTAGCAAATAACGTGAAAAGCGAAAACAAAATAGTCTTATTTAGATCACGTACAGCTATTAGGCTGTCCATTAGGGCTAGATCTGCGGATCGGGGTTCGGTCACTTGAACGATATAATTCTTAATAACTGTACCAGCAAATTGAGTGTTATTGTTGTACCGACGAAGCATTTCAGAATGAGCATTTGTGCGTGATTCCAACAAATAATAAACAGTTTTTGAATGATAATGCCGGAAGAACATTAGGAATTATGTACATAAATAGGAGATCTTTTGGTTTTTATGTATGTTGTGACTTGGAAAAGTTTACTTTGTACCATGCTAATGACTTGAGCAGTGTTGGCTTAGTGGCTTCAGCATGCTCTCATACCTGAGGTCGTAGGTTCGATTCCGGGCTGTGCACCAATGGACTTTCTTTCTATGTGCGCATTTAACATTTGCTCGAACGGTGAAGGAAAACATCGAGCAAGTGCCTATTAGATTTAAAAAATTATCATGAAACAGAAACTAGATCTGAGGCCAGAACCTAAAGAGGTTGTAGCGCCACTGATTTTTTTTATGCTTAAGACTTATTAGATGCTTAATTTTCAATTTCAAAGCCTTTATTACAACTATTACAAGAGAAAGTTTACAAAAATATATATGTATATAAAAGAAAGTTCTTTAAGGTTTTGTTGCACGACTGTCCTGTTGTACAGGTTGCCTTTGTGGCACGAAGGCCTCCTCCAGCTGTTTCCATCGCTGGCCAGTCTTTGCCACAGAAGACCGGTAGCTTTTATAAAATCATCAGCCCACCGCGCACATGGTCTTCCTCTCCTTCGCTTGGTATTGTAGCGAGGAGTCCATTGAGTTACTTTTTTCGACTATTTTGCTCTCTGGCCTCTAAGCAGGTGTCCTGTCCATCTCTACTTAAGCTCTGGTCATTGCATCTTCCCAGTAGCTTAGTAAATACTTTAAATTTTTGGCATTAACATATTATGAATAATAATAACTATTGATAGACGAATTTACATCGCTAAAAGGCATGTATATATAATATTAACAAAGCAAACAAAAACGTCTATAAGAGTTCTCCTTTTTACCCAACCTTCATAAATTGCTTCCACAGATTAATGTCTTTTAGTCAGACGAGTATCACATATCACTTATTTTTAATTTCGTCTCGAATGCTAATATTTGAACTGCGAACGTCAAAACAGTTCTTTAATAAGCATTGTTTGATATCGAAGACGAAGCGAAAGAAAAAAATATTATTTTACCTATATTTTATAAATTATTAATTCCAATTTATTAAATAGGAAAAACTATAAAACATCTTATTTGCTTTTATCACAATGTCAAATTTGAATTATTTGACCCTGTCGGCCCTGGATGTGTCGAAGGCATGCCTCCTTTATCCTACACTATTCTCGTGCCTCCAAAGATAATTATTTAGCATTTTAACCAACCCATGATGATAATATATAGCCTTATTTTTTTTCTAATATTGATGGGGACGATTCTTATATCCATTCCACATATGAGATACATATGTGGAATGGATATAAGAATCGTCCCCATCAATATTAATTCTCCGGCGTACACTTGACGTTAACATAATCTATTTTCTTATATGGTGAGACATATAAATAATACATTCATTTGCTTTTGTCGGGTTTTGTGTTAGTGGTGACATAGTTCCTGTTCTTCTGTGACCTTAAAATATTAATGTATACTAACTAACCATGTATCATTTCAAATCGAAGCACGAAGGGTGCGTCTAGTCAGCGATTGTTAATTAAATTACAATGGTAATATGTATTTGTCGAAGAAATGGTGTTACTTGTGTTTGTATATCACAGAGCTCGTAAATTGAACACCTTAAACTTTTGAAACTTTAAGACTTTGACAATCATTCCTATTTCCATTTGACTCTGAAGTATATTCGGATTCGGTCGCCAAAAGAGTACACATATTCGGGTTGCTATAAATACAGGCACCGGTTAGTTCGGTCCTCGTTCCCAACAAAAACGTCCCGTGGGAACCCTCGACACGTTCTAACGGATGCGGATGATCCAATAACATTAGCGATCAACAAATTAAAAGCCCCCCACTCCAGAGCTTGGTGTGGAAGCCTTTTAGGCAATTCAATAAGACGAGGCCTGATTCTCGCAGGAAAAGTGATTGCCGACTAGCGCAATGAGAGGCCCGGTCCATAGGGCCAACAGTGAGATTACCTTGAAATGTGCCCCTCAGTTCGATTTAGTGGTCGAAACAAGCAGAGGCCTTTAAAAAGTAAACTGTTATGTCGATAGAGTTTATTTTCTATCACATTTTATTTGTCGTGCTTTCTTGTTATTGTACCTAGTTCGACGATTGTCATCGTTATCCCTTCGTACTATCCCACCTCACTCCGTCAAATGATATTGATCTCTAATAAAACTGTCATTTTGAAATTATGGAAACAAAATCTTTTTAAGAACAGATCTACAAAGTGTCATTTTTTTAATTTAAGTACAGAATTTTTGAATTCCCGTAAAAGGCGTTTTCATACGAATCCAATCAGTATTACGGTGATTTGGATCTTTCATTGAAGGAAATGGATTCATGTCAGGCGTAAAATCTCCACGGCTTTTCTGTATGTCATTATGATCTCAATTTGTCCTTTTACCTTAATCGGATTACAAGGGTCCAAATGCAACCAAGGTGTCAAACTCTAAAAGATAAAACAAACTCATACATAATTATAGGCCTTTCTAGATTACTGACTTAAAAGTATTCATTAACGAGTAAAATGTGGCAGAAAAACGCTACATACTAATAATATAATACGCTACTAACTAACAGCAAAAAACATGAAAAAAAATTCAAACATGCCGATGTTCTAAATTAGAATTTATTTTAAACGTTATTTATGTGGGCATTAACATTCGTACATAATCCATACCCTTCTATATAACTAGATATATAACAATATACGTTTTTTAAATGTTTGGAAAAAACTTCTAAAAAATATGGCTCATTGCAAATGTTCAAAATCATTTGCAATGAGCTGTGTTCGACAAGCGCAAGTGGGAGTGCCACTAGTGAGTGGACTTTGTATTTTCAATTCGCTTGTACGGTGAATGAAACTTTGCCAGGAAATTGACAACACAAGGCTAATGGCCCTACAAATCCCACAAAAGGTTACAGCGCTGATTGTTTTTATATAAAATAGTGTCGTTTTCTGATAAATATTTTTTATTAGTTACATATGCTGTGTCATTCAACTGCTAAGCTAATTGAGAAGTAATAATTTTATCCTGCCGATAAACAAACTGACACATAAATTATAGCCAATCAAATACTCTAAGTAAAAGTAAACATAAAAGTTGTTTCTATAAATATTTATGCAAGGAAGCGGCATAAACAGGATTTCTCCAATACAGACGATCACACAAGGGATTATCACATATCTACGCTTCTTTGCTCTGTATGTGTTTCATATAAAAGTTAATGTAGGTTTCAGGTCATTTGCGGAATAATATGAAAACTTTTACTTTCAAATATGAAATGTTTGATACGCATATAAAAGCAGTTTTAACTTAGAGCTAATCATGGAACTTTTAAACAAGGTTCTACCGCCTGTACACTGAGATTTTGTTTCTCTTAATCCTGGAACGGTATGGAAATAAAATGTTGCGTACATTAAGTTCGGTAACGGATTCTGTATGGAAATGTTCAAATAATTTTTTTTTATAGAATTGGGGGCCAGCGGACAGGAGGCTCACCTGATGTTAAGCGATACTTTATACTACACTTTGTTTGATGCTGGGTAACGACTGGCTTTAATTGTTTAAAACATAAGCTTATTACAAAGATAACATTAGGGGTAGGGTTGTGACGCTGGATTAAAAAAAAGCTACTTACTGAAGAGTTCGTAAATCAAAATGGCATTTATGTTATTGGACATTAACTGAAACGAGAATGTTTTTCAATTTATTAGTGAGGTTAAAACGAAAAGCCTATCGGCTTCAAGTGTGCGATGATTGGTGTCACTTTGTTAATGTATTTAAATATTAACATGTATAATAAACTTAGCTAATGTTAAGTTACAAAATTTGTCTCTTTAACTAAAATAATCAATGACAACGCAGTAATATGAGATTATAGCACCTCTTGATGTGTATAATATAGATTATAATATTATACTCACCACCTCCATATAAAATAGGTTATCAGGGTTTAAGTAAGTTTCAAGAAATAGACTGATTTTCCTTTGATAACGCTCCCCAGAGAAACAACTTGACTTTTATGTCTCAAGACCTCGCATTAAAGCCAGGATCAATCGAATCACATACCAAATATAACATCTTCTAATCAATAAGATTATAATATCTTATATATAAAATTCTCGGGTCGCAGTGAATGTGGTTAAACTCCTCCGAAACGGCTTTCCCGATTCTCATGAAATTTTGTGTGCATATTGGGTAGGTCTGAGAATCGGACAACATTTATTTTTCATCCCCCTCAATGTTAAGGGTAATCCACCCCTAATTTTTTTTTCAATTTTAGATAAAAAGAAATTAATATTTTTATGATACAGCATTAATATACATAGAACCCTAAATTTTTACTCTCTACCATCAACCCCTATTTTTAATATAAATGATATACATGGCAAAACGACGTTTTCCAGGTCAGCTAGTTGATACTATAAAATGGCTACAGTGCAACATATTAATCAATTAATAAATAAAAATATTATTTAAGCCTAGTCCATACCCGTAGTGTAAATTCAAAGGGAAAGCTTTCATTTGTATAGATATTCTCAGAAAACTTGTAAGTTAGTTATTACTGCCTCGAGCATTGGAAGCGAGGCCATTCAGAAGTTGCTAAAGGCTTTTCAAGAATGTTGCAAGCCGTTTGAAGTGTGACTATTATTATGCAAGGTCGATGTGAACATTCTAAAGTCAAAGGATCAAAGTTAATTGTAAGATAAATAGCTTACAGAATCCTTATTGTTAGGCATATAAGTATGAATATATGAAAATAATAGTTATGGCGCAAAGAGTTCGTGTGGCTCAAGTAATAAGCAGTAGAGATTCAAATTTATATTAAAGAGATTAAATCTGAAATCCTATAACGAATTTTTAGAAGCTTAAACACCTGTGAATGTTTAATCCTGTGCACAAATAGACCATTTCAATGATAATACAATGAAAAAACATCGTAAGGAAACCGACACTTCTCACACCCAAAAACCGATAACAAGTCAAACACTAAGCCTATCTGATGATCTATAAAAGATACGCCGTCATGTCAGCCACTCCTAGAGAAGTCCCATCGAACAAAACAAATTATCTTACTTACTACAGCTATCTTGCAAGTCTATTGTTTTATTTTATTAAAGTTTTACTTGTTCCAGATTATGAGGCTCCGAATGGGGCTCAGCCTCGGACAGGCGCTATGTGGAGTGTCGGTGTGTTTATTTTCTCCCAGATAGTCGTCTGCCAATTCACAAAAGGTACAATAATTTCTCAAGGTTTAAAAGTGTTTTATTTCGTACTCGTTCGATAGGGATTCATAACCTCAGATAGCTATTGATATAATATTACAATTCATTCATTCATTTAATGCATTGAAAAGATCTAAAAAATTCACACAACTTATTTATTAGTATAGTTCAAAATTACGTGAGTTTTTTTCCTCTACTAATGGCAAACGATTTACCAAAGCCTCTCTTTCCAGATAACATTACCAACGAAGACACAACTGTTACGCCTTACTACGCCCTAAGCACTGGCATCGTTCCCGCCCCGATCATGTTACGTCTCGGCAATTCCACCATAGACAGCACAAAGTCTTTCAAGGTGCCGCAACCGACCGGCAACACAGTTGCACCACAAATAGTCGAACAGGTTGTACCACAAGTTGTCCAACAAGTTGCACCGCAAGTTGTACCACATGTGGTCTCAGTTAAGTCCTACTTCGATCACGATAGGAAGTATGGCCCGACGTTTGAGGACGTCCCAGTTGGTAATGTGACTAAAATTACCGTTCAGCTCGGCGAAGACGCGCATTTGAATTGCAGGATTAGTCTTCTTCAAGATAAAACGGTGAGTGAATACAAATCGGAATAAAAATGGTTCGCGAAAACATTAAACTTGTGAGCGGCTTCTGCAACATAAAACATTTATTTTTTACCAACTTACTGTGATGGTAGAATTTACTACTAAAATATATATAGAAGATTAATCAAGGCATTTTCTTGACTCTTAACTATTGAATACCTACTCACAACTTAGTTATATCTAGTATGCATGATAGAATTAAATTGTTGCTTAAAAATGGATTTGTTTAAGATTGTTTTTTTCAAATCACCTCACATCACTACAGTATGCTGATTCCAATAATCGATTTCATGTATTAAAAGTCATAGTAAAGTAAGTAAGTAAGTAAGTATTAAAAGTTACTCCATATGTCTAAATTCCATAAATGGTTTTCCCTATTAAAATTTAACAAACGCATAAATTTGAGTTCAAAACTCATAACGGGAACCTTTCGATCCATTACGAGATTATGATTAAAACAATTTACAGTCTGAAATGTCACAAGATTAATTTCTTATCCGTAAAATTGAACAAGCTTTGCCGAGATTATCCGTAGATTTACGCGGAACCGTATTTTGTGTACAAGACAAGATAAGGCCCTTTATTAATTTTTACTGTCCCCGTAGTGAGGGGCTTAAATTCGAGCCACAAGCTACGTAACTTTTGAGTACCTGCCGCTTACTTTCCTTAAAACAAGAAGATTGACGGTTTTGCAATTCATCTGATGGCCATTTGTTTTACACTGCTTACTGCGGAGTTGTGTAATCAAGTTTTGACGGCGGCTATTAAAACACGCCTTTGGAAATATCTTAACTATGAAAGTGTAAAGGAACGAGCCTATATTAGACCAGGGTCGATAATTTTTAAAACCAAAATAACAATAGTAGGATGAAACCCATTAGAAAAGGAGGGGAATATTATAAAAATGAAAGAAAAATAATTTACGGGCGATTTGAGGTCGGGAAGGGGATGGGGGTGAGGGAGGAAGGGTAAAAAACGGTTTTCTCGATTTCCGGCAAAACTAAAAGTCCTATCGAAAAAAGTCAAACGGCAAAGTTAAAAATATTTTGATTTTATATTTTAAGATATATCTGAAATATATTTGAAATGTATAAAATATATATGAAAATCGGCTCGTCACTCCATCGTTTTGAACATCGTCATTAGCGAGCTTAGTGGGCGTTATATGGGTAGAGTGCGAACACAAAACACACGAATAATTATCGAGCCGTATTTAGATTCAAATCAAATTAAACATTACAAATAACTCTTTGCTTCATTTATAACGAATAGCGGGTTCAAGGCACTGATCTCACCTTTAATTATAATAAAGCCCATTTAAACAACCTTAAATAACAATTAATTCTTATAACTATTCATCTAAAACTGTGTTATTAGAACCCCATGTAAGGTAAAGGCCTCCTCTAGTTCAAAATTATCATGTACTTCAATATTGCATCCCATTTTCCTTACTTCCGCTATACACAGTATATCTATTTCTATTATTTGTAGTGAGTGTGTTTATTATATGTATCTTATCTCTGATCCTAATAATCTTACATTAAATGCACCAATTTTTAGAGTTTCACCTTTAATTATAGTCAGAGACAAATCACATAGAACCAACTCGGTCCAACGTCTCATCAACACAATGCTTCCCTGAATACTCAATCAGAACCACTCTTCACTCTACATTCCATTAACGCATTGTCCAATGTCAAGATGGCGACCCCATTCAAGGCATTTGCTCGGATTGGTCGTAACAATATTCTTAAGTTATGATCAAATCAGAATGTTGTATGCGCCTATAATTGGGGCAGCACTAGGCTTGTGTTTGTGTTTATGTTACATGCATGTATCAGTGTCTACTTTGTTGGTGCAACAAATAAAAATAAATGATTCTAAAGTATTAAATCAATAGATATAATTAATGGATCAAATTCAATTATGGTTCTTAAAATATTTAAAGGAATCTCTAAATGATTAACCAAAACAAAAAAAGGTCAATAAACTCGATCAAAGCATATATAATTATAAGAAAATAATACGGACATTCACTGATATATATTTAAATGTGACTATTTATTGGTTATTTAGTTTTACAATTTATAGTTATATCCTCAATCTAAATAAGTTTCATCCCAAGCAATTAACTCTCTTTAACTTCAACAAGGCACAAAGTTCTTACAATTTCCCTTTGCACCTTATCCTTTGCCCGTCAATAGAAGACACTACGCAATCTGCTTTGTTTTGTTTGACTCTAATTATACTAATAACCAACCTTATAAACGCTTCAGGCCAATTACAAAAGATATAACAAATACAAAATTATCCCTTTATCCTTCGTTTTCGACGAGAAATTGCGTTGGGGTAATTTAATCAAGCGATTTTGAAATTATGGGGATTCACAAAAGGACACGCCATGATTTGAAGTATTTTTTTTGTGGAGCTATTATATATACTTTGTCTAGAGTAGTGTTGGCATAGTGGCCCTCATATGTATGTTTCGTCATCATTTGTATTTTTCTTATAGTTGATCGAATTTGTGTGCCATACGTCTAAGACATGCTTTCCTTCACCGGACATAGGAGTGTTAAGTGCGAACAAGAATCAGTATATTTTTTTTTATTCCTCTACATTTTCCTATCATTACTACTAATTCGATAGAATTCCAAAATAATTCCCACACCAATTATCCTATATAAAATCATTAAAAAATTAAACTTATATGCCTAAATCTTATAACTAACAACATATATATATATATATATATATATATATAACAAGCAACTCGCAACTAGCAACTCTCAAGCAACTCAAAATAAATCCATTAGTGCACACCCGTGATTAGAACGCATGATCTTAGGGCTGAAAGTCGCACGCTTAAGCCACAAGGCCATCACTGCTTGAATGTGACATTCAATTAACCTGAGAGCTATAAAAAGTTCCCCTGCTTATTATAACGGCAGCAAAAAATGCCTCATACTAAACGAGTGATGTCGTCGATCTTGACATCAATTTCCTATTTCTTGTAAAGAGATCGATTCACCGATAATGCTCAAGATAAGTGTTCGAGCTTACCGACGCAAAAAGATTCTAATCTGCCATAGGATAGACGTATGCTACAGAGCAAAATAGAAGCAAAATTTACAGAATATGGGCGTAAGTTCATATATGGAATCGTACAAAAAAGGTTTTTCAATATTTGCTTCATTAGCATGTCTGTGCAATTAATTTCTTATCAAAGAGTTTACACTATATCCTATTCCAATTTCAAATCCAAATCAAATTATTAAATATTAACCCTCAAAGAACATATTTATGCTCATTAAGGATTGTATTCTGACAAATTCAGACCTACGTTTTATTTTGTATTATTTCCTTTAGGCAATTACCTTAATGGCCCCAAACTTAACATGGATCCCGCGCGGCCAATTACAAAGGATTTTGTTAAATATTCGCTTTTGCTGATAAGATGTTATTTAAGACAATACGGCTTCCTCGCCAGGCGAATACGACTGAATTATTTGTCGGATTTATCGCGAAGAAAGAAAACGCCTAACGTTTTATGGTTGAGGCTACTCTGTTTTTGTACTTGTAGGCATCGGATAAGGATATTATTATACTGAGAGTATAAATGGGAATGTTTGTGGATTTTTTATGCGTATTATCATGTTATGTCTGCATTATGCCAGTTTTTATGAGTTTTTTGATTAAACATCGTGTTATATTGTGTGTATAACAAAATTTGGTTTTGAAGGTTTTTATCGGAATAAAATGTTTATTTCCGGGCACATTCTCATTTGTTTTAGAAAATTTTAAATGATTCATTAATGTCCTGAATGAAACAGTTTTCACAATAAAAGGTATTAAGTTTTTGGTTTGGATTTTAATTCTTGACGAAAGTTTAAACTGTATAACATTATACTCCCACAAATAATGCATATAAAACCAATACCGTTAGCAATTAAAATCATCATATCTATGGATAAAGATTAAACCACTCTTTATATAAAAAATTAAATGTTAAATAAAATCATTACTCGTAAATTAATCTTTTTATAAACTTGACGAATATTTATATGATAATCTCCTAGTAAAAAAATAATCTTTGGTATTGATTTACTCCGATTCTAACAATTTTTATGACTCAAAACTTAGCGAAAACAGGGTGGTGGAGAGTTTCTAAGCGGTTCATCTTGCTCGTTCTACGCCCTTGACTAGCGAACTGGTAGTAAGTTTAGAATCAATTTATAATCTCTTCTGTTGACGTTCATAACTGTACTGGATTACCTATATGAATAAATTTATTTTGAGTTTATTAAAAATCACTCAAACATAACCAACATAATAACATCTTAACAGCAAAAGCGAATATTTAACAAAATTCTTTGGCCGCGAGGGATCTATGTTATGTTCGAGGTCATTACGGTAATTGCCTCAACAAAATAATCTATAATAAAACGTAGGCCTGATTTCGTTTGACTACAATGCTTAATGAGCATAATTATATTCTTTAAGGGTAGATATTTAAAATTCTCTATGGCTTGCTTTTAAAATTGGAATATTATGTCGTGTAAACTTTTTGATAATCACATACCTCTTAAATAATTAGCGTAACATAAAAAGTTAAATGATGATAAAGTTTTTGTTTCAACATTTCTACCCCGTACCACTACAGCGCAGTAACAATTTAACTTCGCTAGTTAAAATCTAACTTGTAGCCACTTACAGTGTTCGTAGCAAAAAAGCACAGGGCTACTATAAACTGAGCTTTCTATACATTGCTTGCATTTTCAGCACATTGGTGAAGCTACTGCGAACTACTATGATTTATATTCGTTTTTCTAATTGTTTAAAACCTCTTTTTGTATATCAAATATATGAAGTCTAAATAAACAACGTTTACTGTAAACCGTTTGCAGCACGCCACAGTTTCTGGAACCAACTGCCGTTCTAGGCTGGACATAGCAATGGCCTCATTCTTAAAGGCCGACAAAGTACTTGTCAAAGTATTCCTAGTGACTAGCCCCCTGGTTCGTAAATCCAATATAATTTTTTTAGCCATAAAAAGGAACAAAAGAATAAGGTCGTAAGTCAGCAGTGTTTAGATATAAATGTAACGTTAACTCATTTCCTAGAATTTGCGCAGCATAGAATGTCCTAAAAAGCACATACAACACTGTCGTCTGATTGTGTTTGAATTAATTTTGAAATGTAAGCTGAAATCCTTTAAATATAACTAATTGGTGACTAATTGTGACTAATTGGCATAATGAAATTTATTAGATTTGCTCTTATTTACCATGTCAATTATTAGGTTATTAACACTATATTATAATAGTATTGTCTTTTATTTACATAACTTTTACACATTTAAAGAAAAACACTTTTTTAACGGATTATAGATATGTATTATTATATTTAAACTTATAATTATTTGTACATAATTTTAAATTTAAACCGACGTTTCGCGTGCTTTACAGCGTGCGTGGTCATGGTGACTGAAGACAAAGGTGTTAAATGTCAAAAAGTATTACAGCTGCAGAAAATGTTGTGTTATCTGTATTTATTTCCCCGGAGTTGGTATCGACTAAAAGATGTAGGGTTTTTGCAGAAATTGCTAACGTTAAAAAAGTGTTTTTCTTTAACTATATTATAATAATTAAGTATATTTGAGTTTCACAGCCCTAAAACACACAAATTCCTAGAATCTTTAATTAGAGACTTATTTTGCGAGTACAATTTGTATTTATGTCCAGCTATCATTAATCCATGGATTAGGAGATGGTTAATTAGGTTACACGTTAGAATCTTATATTGTGTTTGAATAACACAGATTAATTCTTCAGTTTAATTTTTGACAGTATAATGCTACAGCATACCACTCTGTTTTCGGGGTCCAAATTTATGGTTCAATTTTATATGTTAGTACATACTTGAAAGTACTTGTACTTTACTCGTACTTGAAAGAAACAGTTATTAACTTAACATTTCCTAGTGCTAAGGATACTGCAGCTTTAACTTGCTGAGTCAAAAACAAGAAACACGGTACAATGTTTACAAGAGGCAATACAGTTTGTACAGTTCTGAGTGTGCCTTGAATAGCTATTTCTTTTATTAAATTTTACAGTTTTTCAAAAGAAAGAAAGAACTCTTAGTCTTGGCTTTAGATTTTCATATGTGTTTGATAATTTTGTTTAAAGGGAATTAATACATACCTATGTACGGTAAAGCATGGCTGATATCATCTAAAAATCAACTGGAGTTTGATCACATGAGTGTTGAGAATCGAGTGCCAAAATACTATGCTAACATTATACTCACTTCATTGTATCGGCTACAAACTAGTAAATTGGCTATTCTATAAATAAACAATAATAAATATGCATGAAATATAATTTTTAGTTGCCCATACATCAGTTGATATAGATTCTATTTTCAAATACTCATTCGTAAGCCAAATGGAATAAGTTATTCAAAGTGTACATGGGCACTAAACATCCGGTCAGCCTGGTCCCAGATCTATAAAAATCTAGTTAGACGCGTAATAAAACAATTAAACCATTGGTGTCACAATGTGATCAGTCTCCAGGCATAGTCAGATCTTCTGTCTATGCCTTAGACACGGCAAAACATCACGACAAAACTGGCATGACTAAGATTTTTTTAGTCTAAATCATGCCAGTTTTGTCATGATGTTTTGCTTTTGCGATATCGAATGCTTGTTGTTACCATCGGCGCACAGGCGGGGTTTAAAGCTACTACATTGGGATGAGAGTCGCACGGTCCTACCAAAAGGCAATCTCTCCTCTCTCGGATAGTATGCGTGATAAAATAATACAAATTAAAAGTATACGCGTTTCCTTTCTTAGGGTTTTTAGAAGTCAGTGTATACTTGCAGATTATACACATTTGTACTTCTAAGGGCAAAAACGTTCAGTAATATTAGAGCCATCTCAAGCTTGGTTAGAAGTGGTGTAACTCGTCTGTTTATCCACCGCTAGAAGCTAAATACTGCCTTATGTTGGAGCGCATTCAGAATAAATTTGCACGATACCTCTATAATAGACTGTATGGCGTCTATCCCTACTATCCTTTAATATACCCAACATTATTTGTCTTAGGGAAGGTGGGGAACAATAAATTGGATATTATATTTAAATAAATTGGTGGGGAACATACAGGACTTACAGTAGGCCTACTACATACTAAAAATCTTTAAGAGTGTAGTATGCAACCCAAGAACTGTGTTTCTTAGCACCTACGGGATATGTGTGACGGCGAAGGCCTAGGTAATTTGCGATACCAAAAGCAAGAACCAGTCTGTTGCAGATATCCCCGTTACTGAATGCAGTCTCTGGCACTATCGACATATTAAATGTTCGCAAATTGAATTTACAGATATTATGTAAATTATGTGTTTAATAATATGTATGTACTTTATTATATTTTATTTAATATTTCACGGTATTATTGTACTGGCATAGCCTGTAAGTAAATGTATGTAGTTTTGTAATAAATAAAAAAAATGTTTTTTTTTTTATCTTTAAAAGGTATCCTGGGTTCGTCGAAGGGGTAAAGACGAGATTCCAGAATTGCTCACAGTTGGTGCAGTGACATATGCAGCTGATAATCGAGTGACGGTGGCCAGGAGGTACCCTGGAAATTGGAAACTTCTCGTCAGGGAGGTGAAGCCAGAAGACGAAGGAGTGTATGAGTGCCAGATATCTACACATCCGCCGAGAGTCAGTCGGACATATCTACATATAAATAGTAAGATTATCTGAAGCGCACATATTTCATAACCGTAATCATACAACGAATAAGTTAATATTTTTTTTAATATCATGGATCATTTTAATAGAAGACAATCAACCAATGATCGATCCACTGATTTTACACTTCCTTTGTTTTGTTCTTTTTGATCATAATCATCAGCAATGCTTATAATAATTGATAAATGTTAGTGCCTCCTAGGTATATTTTGCAATCACAATGTATTTAGTGCTTCTTGCGTTCAACTGTATTCCCCTATTGTTTTGAGTCAACGTGTCACCTTTCTTATGTAAAAGTATGATTACCCCAACTTCCTATTCTGGCATATTCTCAGCAATCCCTCTTTATAGGCATGTGGAGGATACGAATAAGGAGCCATCCTGTTTTAAGAATTCTTACTGTATTGCTTTTGATATTAATTAATTACTTTGTTTAATACAAAAATGCAAATAATGAATTAAAACTTACAGCCTAGAGAATATTATAGTACTTACGTATTAACGCCACCGCGGCAAAACTTTAATGGTAAGCGTGGACAACCATAATCAAAATTATTGATAATTAAATATAAAATGAATCGCAAAACAGTTTAGAAGCCAAAAAGATTCAGGATAGGTTAGGTTTAGGTTGTCCATACTTGCTAATAAGTTAGTACTAATATTATTTTTAATTTAAGTAATGTGCTGTCTCTTACTGTATTTATACAATTTGTTGAACGGCTCGTGTAGATTATTTTTAAATAAAGTACCGAAGTAAAATGTGACATAGAATACGTCTTCGATAATTATATAATCAAATAATATACCTTTAAAACGCCCAGCGTACGACCTGAATTAAACATTCATATATATTACCTAGCTCCCCAAGTCTGGGTAGTGGACGAGGCTGGAGCACCTCTACTGGAAAAATATTATGAAGCGGAATCAACCCTGGCGCTGGTCTGTCGGGCTCGTTACGTGGACACACCAGCTGTTCTCACGTGGCTTCACGAGGGAAAAGCCCTGAATTCTGACACATCGAGAGGTGGAATCAGGTTGGTTTCTTAAACTTTAGGGGTATTATTACATCATGATAGAAGTATTGTAACCTAGTTCTTTGCTTTAAAAGTTTTTTTTTGTGGAACCTTCATATATCACACATAATTAACAAACTAAAATCACTTATAGGCAGATTTAGGTCAATAACAAAATGCATTCCGCAAATTGTACGTCATTTAATTGATAATTTTTAAGTTAAGCCGTATTTCATATAATTTAAAATTCATTTATGGGGTAGAGCATGCGAATAAAAATTCAAACATACAAACACGATAAAACAAATTAATACAGTTCGATACAATTGTTTAATACAGACTAATAAAATCTGCCAAGGAACCAAAATTATGATGATTAAACGAATATATTTATAACAGCTGTATCTTAAAAAGAATAAGATAAATCTCTCCATAACGTATCATTTCATTAATAAATCAATCAACCTTACTAGCAATAATCATCGAGCGAGTGTTTCTTGCTAAAGCTACTAACGAATTATTTGTAGAAGTCTATTAAGTTTGAGGATGTGCGATTTTTTAGTAAATCACCGTCTAAAATTCGTAGTATTATCATTTTTAACCAATTTAAAAGGACATTAGGGATACATATCAGAATTAGCATATTAGACTTATATATATAGGACTGCTGTCTGATGGCGACGTGTATCTCGTTCGTATATATAAAGTTTCTCATGTAAAAAACATATCATTTTTGTAATGAGAAAGTAAGTTCTATAAACATTAAATGCCTTAATCTTAGGAATTGGTACTTATTGCATTTAATTTTTTTTTATTTAAAACATTAGTCATTAAATTTGGAAACAGATATCTTTGAAATAACAGCAGCATAAAAACGCAAACTGAACAGAGACGATACGATTTGTCAATTTCGATATAATACAGAATTAGTGTCTAATAACGTCGAGTATATATTAAATAGTTACGGAACATATTATAGTATATATTAAATAGTTAGTGTGAAGTAATATACTATTTTATAATAGTTAGTATCGGAACACGATGAATTCAATTAATTGCAAAACTGTTTACACGTACGTACGAATCGGTACAATAGAACAGTGACAGACTTTCAGCGACATTCTTTGTTTGTTTTTAAAGACTACAGACTTTAATCGAAACACGTACAGACAACATACATCCTGTAAAATTGTAAAGAGTTAGAAAGTCTGTGATTCATTGTGGTTCATTCAGGAAGAAGTCCTGTTACATTTAGATGAGATACGGTCCGCTCTGTATTTGTATTAAATTACAAAACTGTTCGGAAACCTTTCAGTTTCCGTTTCATGCATATACCTTGAATTAATTGGTTACTAACTGAAAGCTCATATGAAAGTAACAGTGGCTAAAACCCAATACAGTGAAAAATCTCACAGTTTGGAAAATAAATCGCTATCATAAGAAACGTTATCGGCAACATAAAGCTTGGTAAAAAGCTAAACCGTGTCTTTCGAAAGCACATCAACAAAGGGACTTTTTAGCTTCTTGAATATTCTGTTGCGGCTACAAATCAATAAATTTAGTTCATACCGAAGTGTATTGTTGTGTATGTATTGTAATATTTGTAAACTCATTTTAAAGGTTTAATTTGTGTGTAATTTTATTATATATTAACTAGATAGATGGTTAAAAGCCTAATTGAGACCTATAAAAAGAACATACGAGATGATATAATTTTTTTTTTAATTAATATCATTTCTTGATTATTATTTTTATTGAATTAGTACCTAGTACTTTTTGCTCTGTCTATCATAATGGCAAATAGGTACTTTAGATAAAACTGTGGAATTACACCGATTCTATTTTAAAGAAAGTTTCGTTTTTAATACTAATCATGATGATCATGTGCCTTTAAAGAGGAACTACCTTCCTTAACACATGAGTTTTCTTTCCGAAGGCTTCATACTGTAAATAAATAGATGTAGTACGACGAATATTCAAATTGATAACTTTATTAGCAATATTAAATCCTTTCAAATTAAGGCACAATAACAGGAAATTAAACGAAATGCGTTTCGTATGCTAAATTAATATTTTAAGAATCCTATTAAGCCAAAAGCCGTCTCTTGAGAAATCAAGTTTTAATGTTTTTACTAAATAAATTGTTAATACTTTGTCGAGATTTCCTGAATCCATTTGCTACAAAATTTCGCTTGAATACAGTCTCATTTTAATCTGAAGTCTTGGTTAACTGGTTCCTGATGATTACTTAAGTTTACTTTAAAGAATAAAATAAAAAATAAATCAGTGGCGCTACAACCTCTTTAAGTAAATCAGGTTTCCTTTTGTAACTGTTTCATGATCATTTTTATCTTCTATCTAATAGGCGAGTAGGTGATCAGCCTCCAGAGCCTGACACACGTCGTCGACTTTTTGGGTCTAAGACATGTCGGTTTCCTCACGATGTTTTCCTTCACCGTTCGAGCAAATGTTAAGCGTACATAGAAGAAAGTCCATTGGTGCACAGCCGGGGATCGAACCTACGGACCTTAGGTACGAGAGTCGCACACTTAAGTGTTAGTGGGTTAACCCACTAGGCCAACACTGCTCACTTTAAAGAATATCGAATCGAAAAACCAAGCTTGTCTCAAGCAAATGTAGACGTAATTTTGAGTACTAGAATAGTTTACGGCTTATTATTAAATAGAATTTAAGTTATGTAAGGAAAAGTTACGAATATTTTTGTCGCAGAAATGTATTGCCGTGTAAAAAAAAAAGAAAATTCGTTTATTTTGGAACATAAGATCATCATGGTAACACTTATTTCACGTCATTAAATTCGAGCCTGTTGGCATCAAGTTGGCAAAAGAGTTAAAAAATACAAAGTGTACGTGGATCTCCTTAGATAGTTAAGATAAAAAGGTTTTTATAAAAATAAATAATGAACATTTAAGATAACTTGTATTTATATGGGACAATGTGATGTACTTTTGTCCTTGAATTACAATCACATATATCCAAATAGTGGATTCAGTCATAGTACAAAAGTAGGAATCTAGTAGATTTTAAAATAAATCGGAAATCCAACCGTACGTTTCGCTTGTTGAATTACTCACTTTTCAACGAACGTTAAGCAAATGAAGTTACTATTTGTCTTCGACTCTCTTTGTTTACAAGGGTCTCTAGGGAATCTACCGTTGGTATTCAGTTTTAGTGTTGTCATATAATTATGTTGTTTTAAACTTAATCAAAGACTAGCAGATTCTTGTAAAGATCATTTTGGAATTAGGTAAAACCTTTTTTCTTGTTCTATGTTTCTTTAACATACTTATTCCATCTGCATTAAATATGTAACAATATAATTATATGTATGAGTAGAAGTTTTTTCAACGTACTCTCACCCCTGAGGTTCAAACGACAGCTGAGCACAAATTGACTGCCGTCTGTGTATACGGTGAAGAAAAAACGTGGATGAATGAAACCCAAAAAAAAACAATGTATCTAAAGTATAAAAAGATCATTTTTAATCGGCATGTATACTTGAGATAATAAATGATTTTTTTTTATTTTTTTTATTGGACCACAAAATTAGGACAAACACATGTCAACATCAACTTACATACGAAAATATATAAAAAAGCGGTGCCGTCCCTAGAACATGTGGACACGACCAGCGACCATGATCACGAAACAGATACAAAATCTTGGGGGCAACTAATTATTGGTTATATAAATTATATACCACGAAAACCCTTAAAAAATTAAATAATTTTTCAATTTACTTATTAATTGTTGTTAATTAATTGCTGTTCTATAAAAAAATAAATTAAATATACTGTTAAATGTAATTTGGACATCGTACAGCCACCATAGATAAAATAATTAATAAAACACTACATTGTTTTCAGTGTAAAAACAGAACAAGTAGCAGGTGGTGCTGACAGCGTGTTACGCCTCGCAAGAGTAAGCAGCAGTGATGCGGGGAACTACACTTGCGCTGTGCGAGGGGCGAAGCCACATACAGTCGCTGTTCATGTACTTAATGGTAATGTTAACGTTTCAATAACTACATAAATCATCACCATCGCTAACATATGTATATTTTGATCCCAGGGGAAACAATTTAACTCACCATGGTTGACAGAAAGTTTAATATATTCCGGTATATTTTCTACTTACATGCTATTCTTACAGAATGGTAGTATTCTTTACTCACGTAGCAAAATAATAAGTTTATTAACAACCACTCTGGACAGGTTGTCTGTCGACATAGGTCTCCTCCATTTGTTTCCACGTCTATCCAGAAAAGACCTTCTCCATCCCTTTGGTAAATCGTCTTTCCATCTTTTAGTTCGACCCCCTCCTCTATTCCAGTAAAGCAGGAAAGGTACTCGTATACTACTACTTACCAGTTGTAACTTCACAATACGGTGCTAGGTAAGAAATTATACTAGTACTTACTATAAAGTACTAAAACTTTTCAAAGCGACTTACGAAAGTGACGAAGTAATTAAGAGTCTGTAGTCCCTTAAATTTACGCTATCGAGTAATTTCATTAAGACTATTAAATGCCACTTATTCTGGATCAAAATCGAATTAACATTTATTTAAACTAATCTGCTATGTACGATGATGAATATTTACACAATATTATATAAACTACCATTTCCAAATCAAGGGCGTTGAGTGGGCAAAATAAATGCGAAGAAACTCTCCGCTGTAGAAGTTCTATTAAACCATACTTCACTTAACAATACATTGAAAAAAAAATTACATTTTGAATATGTTGTGTGATTAAAATGATATTCTGATGATGAGTCAATCAATATAGAACAAAAACAATTTACCTAAAGCCAATATGCGTACTAATTGCTACTTGAGCCTCAACAAGAGTTTTTGTTTTTCTTCAAAATAAATTATGAGCCGCTTTATCATCATTACGCAAATATAAACACATTCAATTTGTTTAGAAAATAAACAAGCTCTTAGCGAATTGAGGGTAGTTTAAAGGTCTCGATTTTCTTTAATAAGGTTACTCGAGCTTTCCTGCTAACTTGGTAGGAAATGGACTTTACGCCTATCTTTTAATAATCCTGTTTACTGCAAAACTTAGTAAAAAGTTATAACAGTTTATAATTGGAATACTAATTTTATTTAAACATTTATTTTACTGCCGTCTCTTTATTTAGAACTTAGAATGGAATAAATTTTGTATTATGTCTACCAACCACAGCCAGGCCACATTGCTACCTGTGTTTGGGCTATTATTTATAGTATGAGTACGACGGCCATAAAAATATGTTCTGCAGCTTAATTTATTTACGTAGCTATATTTAAATTTGAAAAATAAATTTAGTTTCTCTATATAATGTATTGCTTAATTTAAGCAATTTGGTTAAAATAAAAGCGTGGTAAAGAAATCGGGAGTTTTTATCTTATTAAGTAAATAACTAAAAAATACGCTTTCTTGCAATAATCAGTACAAATTATAATAATTAAGAATAAATTTATTTCTCATACATAATTCACTTACTGAGAAAGAATATATAAGTTAAGTGAAAGACTAAGATTAATAATAAGAGCACACAGTTGTGTATACATATATAAAATTACAAAACAAAAATGTGGGTAGACTTAATAAACGCGTTCAGTCTACCAGGTAAAACATAGATGTTCGGATTGGACTTTTTACTAGATGTGGGATTGATGGCATAGTATATTTATTTATATATTTATTTGGAAACAAAACGAATACAGCTTGACAATAAAAATAAAGTTAAAAATAAAACATAAAATAAACACATAAGATGTATCCACAATAGGTTTCACTTATATAACTATATGATACAAAAATATGAAGGAAGAAAATGAAGAGTATAGAAAAATCCTGTTTCGCACTCCGCACTGTAATAAAAGAATATAAAAAGAGCAACATACCAACTAAACATGTAGAACACTCGAATACAATACAAAAAATATACAAAATGTAAATAGGGGAATATAGTCATATTAATTTGGCTAGATCATCATTGGATTGCACTTGGATGGCTTTAGCTTCATCAGTTTTCCTAACAAAAATACAACAGTTTTTTATCCAAACATACTTATACCCTCTTTCCCTTGCAAGTTGCCTGACCTTACCAAAGAGTATAGTACGAGTCTGATATAACAGGTTTATATTAATCATTTTATTATTTTTATAAGACTATTCATGTCGCAAATTATGATAATTAAATATTATTCACCTCTTCCGAGCTGTTCTTTCCAAGCAACATTAAGTAATCTGGATTATAAAACCACGATTGCTCCATATGTCCTTTAAAACGAATAAATTTAATAAGTAAATAATATAAACCTTTTGCTTCGTAATAAATATAGTATTTAATGTCAGCATAACTAATACCATCCTTTGTTTCAGAAGAAAGCCTCGCCGAGTTGCATGCCGGAAACTCAATTCACAAACCAACGAAAATCACTGTTATAACATTGCTAATTATAGCAGTTGTTATTTCACAATCACCGTTAGTCGCAGTCACAGTGACATTCGCTGCACTGGCACATAATATAAGGGTCCAAGGCCTATTAAGTGAACAGTTCACGGGAATAATATTGCCCACGTGATAAATGTTGTAAATAATATCGTTTTAAATATTATAACTAGTTTATCGGAAATTAAATTTCATTGTATAAGTTAGTTGTTTTATTTATCTGTATAATTAAGTTTAGAAGATTAAAAAAAACACTTTTAATGACCTGTCTGTTATACATATAATTAGAAATTCTTATTGAAGATATAATAAATAATATGTGCATTCGGAATAGTCACGTATCATTTTTTGCTTAAAAACTACCTGCCTAAAACTGTAAAATTTTATATAAGTTAAATTTACAATTATAAAAATATCAACCAAGTTTACCATTAAATCAAGACTGACGTCTTTACTTTATATTTCGGAGTACGATTCACTAATATATTCAAACGAAATAATGGAGTATGTTTTTTAAATACATACATACGTTCAAGTCAAACCCAACACAAATTTTCCTCTTTCCCGATTTCCACTAATAACTTATTTCTCAACGCTAATAAAAGTCTATCCATACACCACTTATCATGTTATCTTGTAAAGGATTTGTTACAAATACGCGGGCTGAATATGTCGGCTTATCAGTCACATTTTATGGCGGGATGCCCCTAACTCGGTATCAACTGGGCTTACGAAAATATGTCCGCATGATTATTCTACGTAAATCAGAAATCAAATTGGGGGCAACGGACCACTTATGGTATACTGATATCATAAATAGCACAAAGTATCACGAAGCCGCATTTTTTTGCTAATGCAGTGCTAACTTTTTAAGATCTGGCCATCATTTGTTTAATTTTGAAGGAAAAGAAGGGAAATATCAAACATTGAATGAGCGTTAATTATGCACATAGATAGAAAGTATTCTCTTCCTCCTTAGGGATGAGTGTCGCACACTAAAGACACTAGCCCGCTTATACTACTACACCAACATTTCTCCTATTTTGTATAAATAAGTCAAATTCTAAATATTTATAGAATTCAATGCAAAAATAAAATAAAATATATTCCCCATACAATTATGTCAGATTTACAAAAAATAAGCATTCTGTCATAATTAGGAACAACCCATATCAACTATGGCAGTCGTAAAAATCCAAGTGTCTGAAATTTAAAAAAATAATTAGATCGGTATTGTGAAAATTAAACATATTTAATGTATTGTTATTTACTTTATTAGATATAGATGTGCACAATTATGTTTTCGTAGATGTGTCAGATCTTAGTTGAAACTCATCTGGCGTTACACGACGGTACACTGTCGGTCGGACGGTCTTTTCTCAAAGGACTATACGTCAAATTGGTTCGGAAATACTTCAGGGGGCAGATGGTTTCACATAGCGGTAGGGCGCGGCAAACACGGCTTAGAATAAGCTCAGTCTTGTGGAACGACGGACATAGAGGTGATACGGGTGGTATTTTGTATTCTGCCTTCACGTCCGATAATGACACTCCGGTTTAAACATTATTCTCATTATACTAATTATTCTCAATGAAATGTACCTTACTATGAATTGAGATTAATAGTCTTCTAATACTATAAAACGATAAACTTTGTGAGGTTATAGCAATAATCTCTAAACTGAACAATTATTAAGCAATTGAAAAACATTTGTCAGTGTTAATGTACCTATAAACCCGAAAAATAAAAAGACTTTGTGTGGATTGGCAGAGTATGTCGGAAATGGCCAAGTTATAACAGATCTATTTAACACATTACAGACATAAAAATACTGCACGGAGTTTTTTGCATTTTCACAAATATCAGGAATAATTGATGGTTTTAGTATGACATTTTCCAACGGTCACAGTTGGATGTACAACACCGGGGCAGATTTAAGAATTTATAAAGCATATAATATAGGTGGAACGTCGTGAAGCGCATCACATCTGCCTCTTCTATTACCTTTACTATTACTACTACATAGCGATCACGACCGCTAAGTCAAGATTGAACCGGATAAGAAGAATGTATATAATTCACTTTTACCAGTACATACCAGTATATTACACTTCTACCAGAAATAATATTAAAACATCCACTCAGTTTGATCTGCATTTTAAATCTGAACCGACTTAATACAATCCAATATAAGTCTAAAAATAAAAGAATATTTATTTACATACAATTCAAAACAAATAACATAATACATAAAAATATATCTATTCTTAAAATTTAATTATTAAAAAATATTATTAGAAGGAATCCCTTTAGGCAAGGTTCCGAAGATACTAGCAGCGTTCCCCCTTTGAATAGCTAGACTAATTCTTTGTGCGAGGTAGCTGCCAGCTTTTCGTTCTCCTTACAATACTTATTAATATAAGTTACATTGTAAACGAAACCAATTTACGACATATTAATATTTCAAAGCCTTATTTATTTAACCTCTATAGATCTGGTTTCCTTTATTAGATATCATATTAGTTTGCACATAGATAATATTAATCGGCAGTAATTATACTATCTACACTGTCAGCTCAACCTAATTATACACATCGAAGCTACAGATACGAAGGTTACATTATTAATGGCATCTCTATTATTGAATCTCAAGTTTAGTGAATTTCTGGCCGATTACCTCAAAAGGCTTAAGTAATTATTGACTATTGGTTTTATTGTGGTGTTAAAGGAATGGGTGCGGTAAGGACAAAATATAGGTTCTTGGATGGCGTATGGGTTTAAGTAAGTAAGTATATAAAGTAAAATAAGGAAGGCCGATAACCTACTTGCCTATTACAGTAACATATTATGATCATGAAACAGATACAGAAATCTGAGGCCTAAATCAAAAACAGATGTTGCGCCATTATTTTTTTAATAATTATTATTAACAATAGTTAAACCCTCTATTTAAACCTTGTCACTTGACAAAATACTTCTTACGCAATTGGAATTACACAGGGCGTTCCAAAGTTATGGTACATAAGGGAAAGTTAAAAAATGCTCAAATGTGATCCCTCTTCTCGGAATTCAAACAACACGCAAATCGCCAATCTTTTCATGGGTCCGGCGCCTGTTGATTTTCTTATCATTTTATGGTAAATACTCGATATCATATGGCACAATTCTGTTTGTAATTCGCTCACGTTCTCGTATCGCTTTTTGTATAGCATATCTTTCACGTATCCCCAAAAGAAGAAATCCAATGGTGTAAGGTCCTGGCCGGCCATCTAATTGGTCCATTCGTATCAATCCAAGTAGGAAAACATTTATTTAGAAAATCTACTCCTCTCCGACTATTATGAGCCGGAGCTGATTTAGAAAATCTTTGACTGCAGAATTACTCGTAAGTAAAATACAATATATACGATATTTAAGGTATTATTCATGTCCCATAATTTTGGGACGTCCTGTATAGGTAAAAAGGATGTTTTAGGTATTTCACTATATCCCAAAAATTTCTTTAGGTTTAGAATCTTTTTCGCCTCTTCTGAACTTGTTAAAACCATATGAAAGAAATGTTTAACGTTAAGCTTTCTAAAAGGATTTCAACATGTTTCTGAAAGCTTTACTAGGGATAGTATTAAAAGGAATAAATCATTTTTACTTAAATAAATGTTTTTAAACAGAAACGACCCTGGGTTTATACCCATACCATTTCTGTTTATACCTAAAGAGCTAAAAATTAAGATGTCTGGTATGTCTTGGAATGTTTTTTGAAGTGTCACATTGCAAATTGCGAGGGCAGACTTCAAAGCAGGACCTTCCAATTCAAACTTAGAGTCTCTGGGTTTGAGGCCAGGTACTTTATCGACTGAAGGGGCAATTTAAACTTCGATTGTAGAAAGAAAAATATGCGTCTTATGAAACTTATATATTGAAATTTTTTTAAATTTCTATGTATTAAAAAAAATGTTACAAAATCTTAAGGCTTTCGGTTTAAGGTTTTTGAGACAGTTTGATAGCAGGTTTATGCATTCCTATTAAAAATACTAACCCACCAATATAGTCTTAAGTCTTGGAATCAAGTTTGTAATCTCCTTTTTGGTCATTCTCATAGGCAAGCAAGAGATCAGCTTGACATCCGCCGTTTAAGGTCTAAAGCCCTATGATGATGAAATCTAGAGGTCATATTTGAAATATTAAGTTATTCACAGCCGTGGTTTGTTTGTATTATTAACTATGTATTTATGAACATAAATAGTTAAAAAAAAAGTTTTAAATTCATTTCCAGTTCCCAATCAAGAGCGTAAAGCGGGTGCGAAAAATTGGTAAGCCCACCATTAATCACTAAGTTTTGTGAGTGGAATTGTAAGGAACTCTGTTCACACCACACTTATCGCCGAGCACTAAGCTTCAATAAGACGAAAGTGTTATTTGTTTCCACCATCAAACCGATTTCTTGCATATTGTACGAGTTTATTTTATAACTCTGTCGGAAACACCTGTATGATACATTTCAAATAATTTTAGGGCTAAAGGCTCAATATGTAATATAGACCTATAAAAGGAGTAAGTACGGATCAGTGAGTTATATTTTATATTCTTTGGCAACATTCGTTCTATCGTGCCCTCTGAATACGAATGTCCTATAAACGTATCGAGATACGGCACGCAATTCAATTTGTCAGTTTTCTTATAAACCGATATACTTAGGATAAAATTGCTGTTTTCGTCAGATTAACCCCTATTAATATATACAATGTATTGTATATATTATGTACATACTTTAGAATTTTATCATCGCTTAGTGGCCATTTTTGATATCAAATACGTAAATATCTTATTTCCGCATAAGGAAGTGTGGCAGAAGAATGGTATCAGTTTCTCGAACCTTGTAGGTGGATCCCCGATCAGTCAAACCAGACTGGCCAGCACGAAGGTCCCAGTAATTGTACCCGTAGAGTGTTTCTGCGCATTTTTCAAGGCAGTTTTTGCCGCGCACCACCACTTTGTGTAACCAGCTGCCCAATTCAACTAAGGATCCTTCATGAAAAGAGCGTACAAATTCTTTAAAGGCCGGCAACGCACTCGCGAGCCCTCTGGCATCGAGTGTCCATGAGCGGCGATATCACTTAACATCAGATGAGCCTCCTGCCCGTTTGCCCCCTGTTCTATAAAAAAAAAGCACCAAGGTCCCAGAAATTGTACCCGTAGAATGTTTCTGCAGTATTGTTAATAATTCACTGAAAAGAAAAGTTCGGTAATTTATAATATGATATCATTATGACTCATTCTACTTTTGAGGTAAGAATTAAAAGTCCTTAGTATCAATTATCAAGCCTACATCGATACTTGCATTATTTTCGCATTAACCATCTGAGTTAGTAAAACAAATATTTGACAAAGATACAACTGAACTTTAATTACATTGGATTCCTAAACAAAAATAACATTTAATGAATTACGATAAAGCCAACAGTATTTTAGATGCCGGGGGCATGCTCTGTTGTCTGAGTGGGCCTTACGAACTGCCCTCCAGCAATTCCGCTGATGATGTCTCTGCTACACAACTTCCTCAGTTCTCCACCAAAAGCGAACCACGACGGCCCATCTTCAGGGCGTGTGAAGGGCTGAGGTGTTTCTAGTGGGTGGGGTCTCCCTACCCCTCTGAATAGCAGAGGGATTTTAGTGTAGACCCAGCCCCACAGTCCCCGTGTCAAGCTCGAAATTCTTGATGCGGTCCTGCGTAAGTGCATTTTCACCTCATTAAAAAAAAGGAAAATGTCTTATAATCATTGTTTGCCATCTTTTTACAGAAATATTTCGACAAATGTGTGTCAGCGGCAGATGATGATGCCGAATAGCTCTAGAAGGGAAGTAGAACTTATAAAGTGTTCTTCTATAACAGTTTTATTGTATAATTGAATTAATATGAATTATAAAACTGTAATGAAAACTAGATATTGTAAATTGCTCATACATAATTCGTTCCATTTTCACACATGAGAACACAAAGCGACTAGGTATAACGAGCTAACAATAAGTTAACTAGAGCCAACTACATAGCTGATTCATTCTAACCGTAAAACCACGTTATATTTGCCTACATATAAATTGCTTGGCTCGTTGCAGACCACAACCAAACCGCAATTTGTGAACTGCAATGAAGAATAAATTTTGTTGCAACGTCGGGATTTTTTTTGAATTTAAATTTCACGCTTTTCCTATAAAGATAAAACAGCTTCAATACGGATTAAATGTTTTCACTACACAAATATTACGCGTCGTTTGCATGTGAAACGTAGCAGTGCGAGGAAGAGCAAATTCATGTCACTATTAATTGAAATCTGAAAGTGTCCCATTCGGGCCTTCAAGGTTGTATTCTAGTATTAATATAACTTTTACACAAGGTGTTGAATGTCAAAAAAGTAGCACAGCTGTAGAAAATGTTGTATTATCTGTATTTATAATAATAATTAAATTTAAAATTATGTTTAAATAATTATATGTTTACAATACATAACTTCAATCCGTAAAAAAAGTGTTTTTCTTTAAAAGGTTGTATTTTATCACGTCCACACAATAAAAATAATGCCATATACACTATGTATGTCACGGTATAGTTTACGATACATTACCTATGGTATATATAGCTATATAGCTTAGGTCTTAGATTTCTGTCTGTTTCAAAATTATTTGTTTTATCTAATAGGCGGTGTGAGACTCTCACAAGCCGTCAAGATTTTGGTTTCTATTTAGTCTATGGCCGGCTTCCACTCGATTTTCGTACCGAGTGTTAAATTCGCACATACATACATAGAAAATTGCATTGCTGCAGAGCCGAAATTCCAGCCTACGACATCAGAGGTGAGAGTAGTAGATTTGTTGATCCGATTCATTGATTGTCAATTGGGTTAACGAATGGGCATAGGTATGCACCAAACAAATCCATTACTTAAAAATATGATGTCTCCAAGCATATTGTTGAGTATGATTGAGATGTGAACACACAAATTACATATATATTTATTTAATGTTCCCAATTGCTACCTCCTATAACAATGAATACAATCTGAAATGTTTCATTATTGTAAAACATAGCTTTTACAATTTTATTAACATACAAAGTAACAATAGAAATAATTAAAAAGGAGAACGAAGAGCTGGCAGCTACCTCGCACAAAGAATTAGTCTAGCTATTCAAAGGGGGAACGCTGCCAGTATCTTCGGAACCTTGCCTAAAGGGACTCCTTTTAATAATATTTTTTAATAATTAAATTTTAAGGTTAGTTATTAGATATATTTTTAGTTTGTATATAAATTTATACTCAAAAATTAGACATTTATGGAATCAAAATTAGGTACAGTGAGACATACTACATAAATTAGTATAATAGTTATTTGCTTTATTTAATACACAACATATATAGATATATTTTAATAATATTAAACGTTCAATTGGGTGACATCATCCGAGATTATTAAAAAGTAAATCAAAACAAATTTAAAAAGTGGTCCCTGTGGCAGTGTACCTTTAACACTGGCAGCATTTCCTCGCATATATAAATTTATTACAGTACATTACCCTTAGTACCGAAAAATAATATGTAGCAATTTTATATTGTGTTGTATTCAATACGAATAAAAGGAATACGGCTAGAAAGGGAAGTTCTTGGACAGGTTCACCAAACTTATTACCTGATAAACAAATGCGTTTAGATATATAAATAAACATACATATTTCTATTAGAGACTATAAAAATATTCCGGAAATAGTTTAAGCCATATACATTTTTAAATTGGCGTCGAGTGTAACTTCTGATTTAATATGCCACATAAGTTTTTGTAGAAAACTTTTCCGATTAGCAACTTTTCTTATTTCACGTAACTAGAGGTAATGTGAGTTGCTGAAACTTGTTCATTATTTGTTTAACGATTTCATATTTCACCGATTTCCGTTTTGTCTTATTAAGGTGAACAACATAAAGCTTTTTATTGGATGATACTGGAGAATTTGAAATATAATGTACATGTAACATTAATAATAATTATTTATTTGACTTCATCATTATTCATAATTTATAAACTCAGAACATGCATCACAAAATACAAAAAAAATACAAAAATTTTTTTTATTGTAATTCTGATTAAAGACAGATCAACATTTAACTATTTACAATGTAGTGTAGCTCATTTTTACCCGTCTTTTATTTTTATTGACATACATTCTGAGAATCAAACTTGACTATCTGAAAATCTAAGTCTTAACTGATGATTGTGCGTTTAGCTAAGCCAAGTTTAATAAGTATTCGTAAATCGTAACAAATCCGCTAAATGGACTTTTACTGAAATTTAAAAAGTACTGACTACTTATGTTTTTTTATTGTAGGATCGAATCTGTGCTGATTTGTAGGATGAAATCTCATATATACAACTTTCCTCTTCATACCAAGCAAGTCTCAGAGAACCAACAAAACAAGGCATGATAATTATACTTTGGCGTGTTTACAACAATTGTAGGATATAATATACGACAGTTATGAAATTTAGGGCCTGTTTCACAATGTATGGATAAAGTGCCAAATAGCTATGCAACACATAAATTATTCGAAATATAAAAGTTCCAAATAAGATACTTCGAATTTCATGACATATAGCTATCTGACTGTCGTGAAACGCAAAAATACTATTTATCCTACCAATAAGTAATAAATAGCTTATTTGGAATTTATCCGGACATTGTGAAACAGGCCCTTAGAGAAATTTAGAATAAGAATTACACATATCGGACCAAGGTTCCAATAAGGAGAACCCTATTCAGAAGAAGAGAAAATACTAGACACAGTATAATCCTATAACCGCCATAAGGATAGTATGCAAAAAGAAGGCTAGGATGGAAGATCTGCCCGTAGCTTACTGGATCAGAATCCAAATGTTCTTGAAGACCATATCATGACTGATGAGTATATTATGGTGAATGACTCAGTGTATAAGCGCGTACTGCGACCGTACGGCGTGGAGAAGGGTTGTGTCTTCCCACTTAGGGAAACAGGTGTGACTTAAAATTTATTTCGATAAGTTTAGGTGTCTAGACTGTGGTCTCAGGAATCTGTTCACAACAGTCGTTAAGTAAAACGCAGTACATTAACAACACGGAACAACTGTAAAATAAACTCGTTACTTAGTTACTGAACACAAGTAGTTGTACAAGTTCTTGTTATTTTTGCACGTTTCATATTAATTGCGAGTTAAAGAATCGTTATAGCAATAATTATATCGTGCAGAAAAATTAAAGCATTGTTATGGTTTGGAAAACAAAGTTTATTATTTATAAATAATTATTGATTAATTATATTCTCTTTATCATTGTAATGTTTCCCGTTAAATGTTGTGCATACTTGTCATTGATGCACATGCAGGTATCTTGTTTTTGTTTGTCATGCGCTCTCTGTAAATGTTTGTATGTGTTTCGTTAGTGTGCCATTTAAAATAAATAATTAAAATCTTTTAAAAATATTCATAAAGAAACAGGGCTTCTTTATTGTCTTTCTTTATGCTTTTCTACCAAAAAAAAAATACTTAGAAAGTCCAACCAATTCCTAAAAGGTTTTAAAATCTTAACTTTATTCTTAAATTATATATAAAGTAGTAATTGTTAGATGCGTTATAAAAGTGAATTTAATTTTTAATATTATGCATGAGCAATTTCTTTTTTTACGCGTGTATTTAAAGGTTCATTATACCAAAGAGAGAATTAAAACATTAATTTCAGTCAAGTTAGATTACAGAAGTGAAATGGGTTGACTTACCTCGTGCACATGCTACATATTTAGATAGCACAGCTACAATATTAGTAGCATACATAATATAGTATAATAAAGTAGTAGTACCTACTACGGCTCTTGTATTTACTTCGTCTACATTATGACTCACTCAGAATTCCTTTCCATTTATGTGACTTACATTGAATACTAAAGCACCTATATTTACAACCGAACATCAAATGTAATCTGAAACATATTGTATGAGCGAAGCGCCTGATCCCCAAATTTATGTCCCACTGTTTGTTGAGACCGAAATTTACTGTTTACTTAATAGAATCAATGTGCGAATATTCACACCGAGCCACACAATAGGTGAAACTTGTGACTTGCGGTTAGTCACAAAATAAATAAGGTTTAAAGAACCGTCGATGGATATTTCAACTAGAAACATATACATATACATAGTTTCTCCATTTAATCACATTTCATTCTTTACAAGCGGCATGCTTTCAAATCAACAGTATCCTGTCCTTTTATATTTATTGAATCACTCCAAAGTCTTTTATTTAATATAAGACAAGGAAATAATTGGGACTTTTCGTAAATTGTACTGTAATTGTAGGTTGTTCTATACTCTATTACTAAAAGTTTCCCCAGCGACCGCGATTTAGGCATTTTTATTATTAAAAAAATTTAAATTCTTTTGTTTCTTTTTCAATTTTTATTTAACTTTAGAAATAACGTGGGGTTTAAATGGTGAAAGAATTTTTCAAAACGACCCAGTTTTCCTTTCAATGCAAACAATCAAACCTTTCATATTTATAAAACTGGTTTTGACATTTTAAGTAATAAATGACAGTTTTAACTGGTAATCTTGAATAATAATGGTAAATTTTTCAAAAACACTACTTCGGAAACTCCTATGTTTGAACTCTTATGTGCTCGAATGTTTCCTGGAAAGTTTTCATGCTCCAGGCTCAGTTCAAAACATCTGCGGCTATTCCGATCCTTTAAAAAAAGGTACGAAACTTTTCATGAATTAAAGGTTGAGGAAGTTATTCACGGACAAAAATACAGTATACTGACTCTGTCAGTGACGAATATAATTGGTTATTAGAAACTATAATGTGGCTGTTATATAATTCATCAAACTTATGTTTAGCAAATACCATGAGACAATATTTTATTGACTATTTGTATACATCGCAGTTAGATAGTACTATTTTATATATCTACTCTATCTTCTTGTATTTTTAACAATAATAAAAGTAAGCAAGGCCTGTTATGTTCATTTTTGGGTGGAGGAAACCGCGTTATTTCAATATTCTGTGTTTAATTAATACGTCGAACAGTATTACTATAATATACAATTTTTGTCAGCTAAGATATCAGATGACATAAATATGAACCACAATCTAGTTCAGTTCAGTTCTAATCTGAGAGTATTCGTAGGAGTTATTCGAATTAATACCTCAGCTACACTAACATCGTTCACCATCAGTCGTCGAGGCAGAATACGAAATTCCACTCGAATCATCTTTACCAGTTTATAACCAGTGTCTTTCGTTCCACAAATTGAGCGTTTTTAAAGCAGTTTTTGCGCACCACCACTATGCGGAACCACCTACCCACTAAGATATTACCCATGAAATTATGGTTGAGGGTCTTTTCAGATAATGCCATCTAGCGGAGCCATTTTTTTAAAGCCTAAACTTACGACCCTTCTGTCAATGCGATTCTCCATCACTTAGCATCAAAAAAGATAGCGTCTTTTATAGCATTGAATTACTATTGATGATTAGTATACTGTTACCTTAGTGTGTCATTTAAAAACGTTGTCCAGGGAAGCCGAGTCCATTTTACCGGTAAATCCTTCAATTACAGAAGGCTCTCACGGAGTTTAAATATATTTTTACCCGCGGATAAAGGGTTAGCCTTTTTTAGACACAGGTTTGCAATCTCCTGTCTTGAACGACTTTAAAATTGAACCCCGAATATTAACAGTTTGTAAATATCATTGTACCTTAACTGGTATAGATTATAAAATTCATTTTATAAATATCACCTAGAGAGAAGTATATATACCATTAACCAACTAAAAGTTTACTTACCTATTTCACGTTTCGTTATAGAAATAAGATCATAAGACAAGTGTTTGAACTTGTATAAAATAGTCTTTATGGTAGGGGAGCCCACGATGCTAAATGGGGATTTACTCGAGCGTCGTGGAGACCTATTGGGTTGCAAAGCTTAGATGATAAGAAGAAAAAAATGTCATATGATATATACCTTTTCATCGGTGGGGAAAGCGGCTATAGATGTTTAAATATGTAAAAAAAAACTGTTGCATGGACATACTCGAGCGCGTCAGATATTGATAGCATCAATGTCCCACGTATTTTTAATAATGTACGTATGTTAATCTGATCATTTGCATGATGGGGGTGGTTGTACGTAAGGGTTAAAAATGAAAAAAAAAAAAATTTAATCGAGCGCGTCAGGTTTTCTAAGGGGGTGTTAAGTGCACCAAAAAAAAAGCTCTCATTCAATAATCTGACGATTTCGATCAGACGCAAACTCGCAGCTATTATTATAATGTGCAAAAAAAATTCGCCATTTTGAAATACTCGAGCGCGTCAGATTAAGATATATATGGTTCAGATTTATATTCTAAACGTACTGTCTCATAATCTGACGATTATCTAGAGGGATTTGCCTGATCTGACAAAAAAATATTAGAAAAACGGTTCACCCTAAAGGCCATCCCTGCAATTCCATTCCTGGGCGCTTAAAATTGTACTTATGAGCTCGCTGAGTTCAAAGAAATAATATTTCTATGCGTTTGAGTTCTCCCAGCTCGAAAGTCTGATAGAAGTTTTATAGAACACTATTTTTGAAATTTTCAAACCCCAATAACTTTTGAATGGATCAAGCAATTTTCCCGCGGTTGACGGTGATCGACGCATTTTTTAAGCTCTAATTATTTAATTTCATCAAAAACGATAATCCTATATGAAATGTCGAAGTTATGTGATAGAAACACTTTTTTCGGTTTTCTTTCGTTCACGATATCTCTCGAACGATTTAACCGATTTTGACCAGTTTGGTGGCGATCGACGTCGTTTTTCAAGCTTAAAGGTGGATTAGTTTTTTGAAGTTGATGGATAAAGCCGTTTAAAAGTTATTGCAAAAAAACACTTTCAAAAAAACAAATTGTTATTTTTTTAGATTTTTCAAAATTTCTCAAAATCTATCGGTCCGAATCGGTTCAAATTCACATGAAATCTAATTTTGAGGGAAACGCGGAGAAGGAAATGTAGGCATCACGCAGCTGCACGCGTTTATCGCACGAACTTTATCGACGAAATTTTGTTATTTCGGCTTGCGGAAATCGTCAGATTATATATTTTTCAATATTCTTGAATTATTTCATTCAAAATAAAAAAAAAATTAGCTCGCTCGAGAATGTCAAGATGACGTTTTTTTTTTACAACTTTGCTGCCCTCCCCTCTCTTTACGTCACTCTCAAATTGTCAGATTAGTGGAATATACACTTTTTAGGATGTGATTAACTCACACTACCTTAATCTGACGCGCTCGAGAATGTCTGATGATCAATTTTTTTTTACTAATCTGATCCTGTATCCTTCACGGGCGGCCTTATATATGAGCCTCATATTTGGTGGAGGTACTTAACCGGGTACAAGGTATCCCCCTGTATATTAATCTGCCGCGCTTGAGTAAATCCCGAAATCCCCTCTTGGGCTCCCCTACTATTATATGATCATTTTATATTTAAAAGCAGAACACGACTAAAGACTATATAGTTGAAAATGTTTAAGTATATGCCATCACTGATACTAATGCAAATCCTTCCACGCAAGTAGAGCCGCAGGCGAAGCTTAAAACTTAAGTACCGCAGTCACCTAAGCTTTCAGTGAAGCCATACCAACTAGGAATATTACGAGAAATTTCACAACAAAGGCATAAGGTCGCCTACAAAAGCATATAACTGAACTTTACCACATTCCTCCCGCCTGCACGACTTTGAATACACAGATGAGAATTGCGCGCGTTTTTTTCTCTTTTTTTAGAAAATTTCATTTGTGCGAAGAAACCAGATTTTTGCAATCGTCTTTTGTTTTCTATGATTTTGTATTTCACTGGTTCATTTTTAGACGGGCTTTTGTTTTTCATTTTACTTTTGTAAATAAAAGTTATTCAGAAATTAACGAGGTATTTTAATGAGTTTCATTATATTTCTCGATACTTGTTATTATGTTGTTGTCTATACAATTTAAATTACAACCATAAATTAGTATGCTTATTTTATAATAACGAAAATCCCCTGTACCCCGGTACAACTATCGGGAAAACGGGAAATTTCGAGTAAATCTTAATATATATATTTCTTGTGTGCGTGTGTATGTGACTGAACTCCTCCTAAACGACTGGACCGATTTAGACGAAATTTTTGTTTGTGTTCAAGGGGATCTGGGAATGGTTTAGATTCACAATTTTGTCCGCTGGACAATGTTTTTTTAATTAATTTTCAATTTATTAGTTGTTGTTGATTTTGGAATGTTTTACATTGGATCCGACAGACGGCGCTACCATCGCAGTGTCAAATTTTAAATAATATTCGAATTTTAATTTTAGTCTGTCCCGAAATTTAAAAAAAGTTTTGTTATCATTGTGTTATATCGTGTGTGACCATGTGCTGGATCGTTAGATATTGTCATAACATTTGAATAATAATTTTCATCAAAATGGCTTATTAAAAATTGAAATTTTGAAATTAAAGACGTGTAGACAGGACAACGTCTGTCGGATCCGCTAGTGTACTTCTAAATTAAAAAATAATAATAATCTGAGCAGTCTAGAACTGATCATTATTGGTTGGTTTTGGATGTCCCTTGCCCCACTAGGAGATAGGACTTTACGTCAATTACTTAAATATAATTCTTGAATTATTATTAAATTTGTTTTGCTTTATTTACTATAAGTCTCTATTACTATTGCTTAATTCATAGCAAAATGCGTTTCTATACGCATTTACGCACCGTATCTTGTCGAAATATGAAACTTTTCGCGTGCCTCACGCGAATATTTAGGTCTATTGGAGTGGCGTAATATCACAGAAGAACAGTGACACTGATGGAAACTCTATCTATGGTGAACTATTCCAAAGTCGAACAAGGAACACGTGAATTTCTATTAAACTATATATACTTACTCTATATTGGTAAACTCAACACCATACATTTTCATAAAACTATAAACTAATGCTCTCGGCTCATAAAAGCAGCTTGATAATTAAAATTTATTGTTAGTTGGTAGAAAAAGGTTGTAAGTGTCTGACCTAGATATATTACTTAGATATAACGAGTACAAATATGAATCTGGTTAGAAAGAGAAGACCGTCAAAGTCAAATAATTTATTCAAATTAGATCATCTAAAATGGCACTTTTGAACGTTAAATATAATATTAAGATGAGTCTAGTTGGCCCTTCTAAAAGGTAGGTTGGTGTGGAGAAGAAGACGACGAAAAAGAAAAGGAACAAAAAGAAACTCCACACTTACTCTTATAAAAGAATTAATATTTATTGTATACATATATAAATAATTATACATGAAGAATAAAACTTCTACACAGGTCCATTACGTTTTATTTTCTTGTATTGTATAGAGTAATAATAAAAATAATAAAACAGTGAGTGTGATAAAAATAAAATAATTAGGTATAGTTTGTAATATTATAAAACAAAAAAAATTAGATCAGCAACCAATTGATTTTTTCAAGGCTCCATGATTGTCGTATGGAGCAGGACTAGCAGACGAATGTTAAAAAAAATCGTTCATTTAGTTTTAATATGTCACAAGGTATCTATCAATCTGAAAGGTAGTTGAACTATTTAATATCTATTTCTTGTAATAAAATTATGTGTTTCACTTATATAACTAAAAACATGTATATTCTCTCTTACACACGTGATATTTGCCTAAATGAATTGGCAAGGTACTGTCATAATATTAATATTTATAGTATCCTAAGAGATTCGTTACGACATAGATAAGAAATGGCTCTGACATGTCTTTGCAAAATAAAAATGGATTCCATGTCAGCAGCCCGACCCTACAGTAAGATGCTGTACGACATTATGATGTGAAAATAGCTAAAATAGACCAAAATCGCAGTTACTACATTTGTTAAATGTCTTATCTTTCTCACCGCATAAGCGGCCGCCCCGCCAGAGATGTTAAATGTCCCCATTGCAATTTCTCGTCTAGCGTGATGCCTAGGAAAGCCGTTTGATTAATAAATTCCGCCGTTTTGTAGGCAACGTAAAAAGTAATAAAGAGTTAATAGTCAGTGTCGTTGGAGCGTTAAATGACTCGAGGCATGTGCGGGGAATCGAATCTGTGTCAATTGGATTTTGTATTCGAGAACTCGAATTTTAACGTAATTTAACGTAGTCTCAACGTAGTGTAGATTTCTATTTAGATAGCATTAGAGGCACCAGCTGCTGCAATTTTGTATGGAAAAATTGGTTTTGTGGAGTTACAGGTTTTTGATGTTCCTATATGAAATGTGTCTCGAAGTATTGAAATTCCAATTTTAAGATATAGATAGTCTTGGGGACCCGTGATTTTTATAAATATGTTGTTTGATTTATTCACAATTAAACTTATAATTTTTGAATCATCTCTGGTGGGTAGTGATCGTATTGAATTGACAATGGTCGAAATTAATGGCGTTTAAAACAAAAGAACATAGTTGCTCGCAATATCATCAGTTCATTTGTTTTTCTAATGTAGTAACTCAATTATGAATATATATTTTTTATGTAATAGAGGACTCATCTGATAAAAAGTGATACTGTCGCCCATAGATATTGCCAAATTGCTCCCATGTACGTTGGTGGCATTTTAAGAATTAGTACGCCTTTTTCTTGAAAGACCCTCAGTCAAAGTGGTTCGGCATAAAGTGGTTCAGTGGGCCTTTTTGTGTTGATTCAACATAGTGGTGGTGCTCGGTAAAAACTGCTTTAAAAAGCAGTCAGTTTTGGAACGATCGGAATCGAGCGGAAATTCATATGCTGCCTCGATGTCCGATGATAAAACTCAACTGCAGGTATTATAATCCAAACAACTCCTCTGAACTCTCCATTATTAATGCGATTGAAGAATTTTATCATCACCACCTATGTATCGGCAAAACGCAATTAAGATAATATTTGCCCGAACTGATAATCCAACGGCATTATAAAAATTTGATGCCGAATAATCCTGAATCCACGGTAATATTATCAGAAATGTTTTCCATCAGCCAGGTGCGCCGTGTGATATATTGCCCCGATTTTATCGCTATTTGTATCTGATACGCGTGATCAAGTGCTCTTGTTCGAATTATTTATGCGATTCTAGCTTCAACCTTAATAACATCCTGTAGCTTTATGAATAATGGTTTTATATGTGTGAACATATATAAGAATTTAAAATCAATGTAACGATTATAATTATTTATTAAATTCTTTATATTCTATTCTTACAGTAACTTATTACAATATAAAATTTATTTATACAAAATTTTACGAACTTAATCATAAACAAAACAAGAAAACATAAAACCTTTATAACGAATTATGAATAATGCGATCCTTGTGATCTCAGGCAGTACACTAAAATAAATCAGTTAAAGTATTCAGCGTCGCAAGTACTTTTAAGTACCACGCGGAGTGTGATTTTGGCACTCGATTCAGTCTTACCAACCAATAATAATTCTTTATACTCGTATAATAAAACATGCCTTAACAATTATGAAGCATAGGCATTGTCATATCAAATTCTCAGGTCCTTCTAACTATATGTAAGGCTACTCCAGTAGGTGTTATTGGAAATTCCATCCCACAGCACATCCTACAGGCAATTCATGTAGGATCTCGGCCATTTTGTTGGGGTATAGGCTGCCCGACTCCATACGATGGGCTTCCTTAAAATCATCTGTAAAACTCTTCTGTATAAACATTTCTAAACCTATCCTGGTCAATCGTGACTTGTGTGATTCTTGTTAAGATTCCTTATTTAGTTTTGGAAATAAAGGCTTCACTATTACTATTACTTTATATTGCATCACCATTCGGTGATATTTCGCTTTTTGTTTTTCTTATTATAATTTTTTGTATAACATTATATTAAGCTTCTATATTTTATTTCATATATCATTTGGTTATACTCTTTTGCATTATTTTATTTATTTATGTATATATAAGTATATATTATACTGATCAAATTTCAATTTTTAGTTTTTCCTAACTAGAGTTGACTAGAAGATCGCTTGTTAGCGATAAAGCCGCCCTTTGCATCATTTGCATCATCATCATTATATACGAATATAATTTGTATTTATGGTGTTATTTGTGTTTTTTTTTAATGCAACAAAGTGTTGAAATATCTATTAGGGATTTATAGAGTAAGTACAATCAGTTAGTACAGTAATTTACAATCCTATGTCTGTTAACCATCATTAAAACGACTATAGTGTACTTCTGTGATACTATATTTGCATAATGGTTTTGTCGTTTAACCTTGATTTTAAACTCTAGAGACTAACAAATAGTCACGTGGAAACGGTGATATTTCTCAACCGCGACACTTTATTCACTTACTCGGTCCATTTGTCACTCCTGTCATGTGGAAGAAAAGGGAACTCACAATAATTTGGTTAAAAACGTGTGGTGGGACATATTCAATTTTCATCAACAACCTTTGTAAGTTATATTGTCGTGCTACCGGTATATAACTCTTAACCTATATGACATCAAACCACTCCCGATTGAGGCTGTAAAAAATAACGTTACGATATTATAACTTTAATTTAAATGAGCTCTTTCGCCTAGTTTCATTTGAAAGTTTTTAAGTCATTATTACTATTTTTCAGATCAAACGAAGTACGAATGTTGTTAGTTTTGTTTTGTTGTTGCTTGGAATGCACAACAGACTCTCAAATATATAATAATGTGCGAAATCTGTAACATAAAATTAACATGATTTGTCATAAAACATATGAAAAACAAACTATTTATATAAGAAGTATGTAATTTATATCTATTAGTAGTTTATATAGGTAAACTTTCAGACGTTCTGAATTTACTTAACCTGTTTTGTAAAATTTACCACTAAGAGCATCGTTATAAGTGGGAGTCATAGTCAATAAAAAATAAAGAAATAAATAAAGATAGCCTGTATTCAAGTACTACATTATTAGATTTGCCTCATTAACATTCGACCTACGACGGCCATGTCCAAATTCTTCCACTCTATCTCTGATCTTCACTACCATTTATAAATTGTATTTTGAGGTGAATGTGGTCCCTTTAAGGTTAATTTAATCAGAAAAATTAAAGAGAATTCTGTCATGGTTGGATTTGCAATGTAAGTCGGTGAACATTTCACGAACGAAAACGATTCTTAATGTTAAGAAATGTTATAGAACTATATATGAAAGACTAACTCGTCACAGTTGTAAAGCCGGGGTATGAGTATAAAATACAAATCTTAGGTCATACATCTGAACCAAGATTTTGTCGTAAGATGAAGTCACCAATTCGTTTTTAGGGACTACCAATGATTAAAATCATTATTGGTTTTGTAGAGTACGGAGGCCGGACGAATTGCGAATGACGCCTCCCAACGGCCTTCCTTCGTTTCATCACTCCTTGTGTCCAATTTCTCATGAGACCTGAGACACTTTTTAGGTGTCAAACCTCAACCCACATCGGTTAAATTGGGTTACGTATTTTAGGAAAACGAGAAATATTAATAAATAATAATATAATTAATATAGCATTAAATTACACAAAAAAAAACAAAATAAAGATAAATCATTTTTTTATTTATTTATTAACACTTCGTTGCCTTATACAAAACATACATATAAAAAAGTAGGTTAATTAAGTTATAAGACAACGTGCGGCCTTATCCCTAGCAATCGACTTCTTCCAGGAAACCCTAGTATTTAACAATAAAAAAGAAACACCTACAGAGGGTAAACTATATTATATTAACTATACTAGCGACCCGCCCCGGCTTCGCACGGGTGCAATGCTGATACTAAGTACACTACAGATAATCTGTGAACGTTGTATATAAAAATGTGGGTTATCCATAAGAGATAGACATATTCCATCACGGACTTTTCTGTAGACCTTTTCAATGTGTATGTTTTAATGTGATCGCATCAAAATCCGTTGCGTAGTTTCAAAGATTTAAGCATACAAAGGGACATAGGGACAGAGAAAGCGACTTTGTTTTATAATATGTAGTGATTTTAAAAATGAGCATAAAATATAATAAATTGTTACACTAACTAACGAAAATAAATTTAAATAAAAAAAAATTAACAAAATGTAAAAGCTAATCCTTTTTTCTTTCGTAAATGAAAACTTTACTACGTTATTAAAGTAACAATTAAAGTTGCTAAATTCGAAGTAGATAAATGATCAAAAAGAGATTTTTAAATAAAGTTAAAGACTGAGCTCGTTTGATATCAAGAGGTAAAGAGTTCCAAAGAAGGATACCTGGCACAGTAAAGGTGTGATGGAATTCAGTTTTATGGGTAGTGGTTTCAAGAATTAGATTGACACGGCAACGCGAATCAAAATTACCAGGAACATAAAATGTGGTTATAAGTAACTAACAGTTTTCGGATTTAAAAGAACGTTTAAATGCTTTTCTTAGACGTTATAGAGACTTATAAAATTATAAAATGCGCATCCTTTAATAATATTAGTTAATCTTTACAAAACTATAGATAATTTATTATAGTTTTATATTTAGGTTTAAAAGACATATCGATTAAATATAAACCAAAGAAATACAGGTGGTATGTGAATTGAATTAAAATCCTTTTTACTAATAACAGTAAGTATTATATTTTAGTATGTCTCCGTGTAGACATTATTTTTTAATACGTCTCCGTCTACATGTTCCTTTGTCTGCCAGTTATAATCTAAATAATATAATTTTATTTACAGCAGAAGTTAATCTTGTGATATGAATAGACATGACGTATTCACTAAAACTTGTGTCTCAAGTACAAAACTTTTCTTGCAATCTCTGTGCATCGCAAAAGTAGATTGTCTCTGGAAACGTCAAATGCAATAAAGAAAATACGAAATGGTTGAAAATAGTTGTTATTTTAAAAATATTCAGCGGATTGCACCAAATTCAAGGCTTTTAGGTAAATTGGTGATGTCCCCAGGTATAGCCGAAGTTTGTCTAGATACTGATGAACAAGTTATTTCGTAATGGAAAACTCAAATAAACACGTCTCTGAAGTTAAATTCTTGTGGATATTTTAAGATTTCAATTTCATAAAAGAACAGTATGAAAGGATTTATATGAATGATAAAATAAAACATCTTATACAATTATAATTATTAATCTATTTTTTATTTATGTAGATTTTTTTTCTTTGATATTAATTCAATCTACCACTCTACCAGACTCAGACTAACACACCTATATAGTCTGTCTCAATCTTACCGTTGTGAACGGTATACGTAAACTTTTTTGTAGTTTCTTAGTTATGTATTATTAAATTTGTAGTAAAAAGGTTGACAGCAAATAAAAACTGCAGTATGGCCGCCTTAACCACAGATTTATGTAATTACATCAGTCTAAATTGTTTCGTCCCTATTCCAAATTTTGTTTGCAAATAATTTTTCATAGATAACGTTCTATGAAAAATAATAAATTAATTCTGGTCGAAAATAAGACTTTACGGGTTATTTACAACTATAAAATACATTCAATATTCTAATAGCTCGATTTCTCGTAAACTTAATCCGAACCGAACATTAGAGACATTGAATACACCGGGGACCTTGTTAATTGGAAACTTAATTGAAACTTTTCTATAATTTAATATTCTTGCTATACAAGATTGTATTTTGTCTTTTCAGTACAAATTAGGGTCTTGTGAGTAATTTATGTTACTGATACTTGGCTGACGCTAACAGAAATTTAATAAATATATTGTGAGAGCTTGGTAAATGATGAAATTTTATCAAAAGTAATCTTACCCAGATTGTCTTGTCTTGCCGGAAACAAAAATAGTGTTTTTATTTAAACATATCTTTATTTTCAATAAATTACAAAGCAAATTATGGTAAGGGTTGGGAAAAAAACATTTTTATTCAATCTATTACCACATAGAAAACATAAAAATTAAACATTGCACTAGTTTTTTTATTTGCATTTAGTTTAAAATTGCCGCGTATATCGCTAATACCTGACAGCTAAATGTTAAAAATTCTATTGAGTGGTTATGTTTTTATCAATGTAACAGTTTAATTCTTGTGAATATTGTAAGTGATAAAGTAACATTTAATGATGACGTAATGTTATCCTTAATAAAGGACATTTTATTTAATTATAGAAACTTAAATATTTCTTAGTGTTCTTGATATTTTTAATTACAACGTATAAGTAACGTTACATAAAGCTAGCTGGTACCCTGGTCTAAGGACCCAAAGTCACGATTGTAAGATCAAGTATAGGAGATACTTGCATAGAAATATTCAAACATTTTCTACAATCTATATTGAGAACACATAATGTTATTTTGGTCGGCTAGTTCAAAAGCTAAAGCCCCACAAATAGTATATTTACCGGTGTATCCCAATATACCAGTACATTATGTAAATCTAGCTTTAAATAACCGTTGGCACATTGTCGTGGCTGGCCGAGGCTTAGGATACGCGGATATACGCGGTGCACAGTGTAATATCAACAGTATGCAGCATAAAGACGACTTAAACTACTTTTATAAAGAAATTTACACCCTTACACATAGTTCAATAATGTGCTGCTATCATAATTTGCAACATTCATACGCGTTGCGTTCATAGATATTTCTTTAAAAGATGAAAATTCCTGTGGAAATACAATCATTGTATAAGCGTTCACTATAAGTAACGAATGAAGATGTGAAAATGTGAAGATTGTATGTAACATTACAAATTCACACACGAAACGATACGGCGACATTGAGTCTCTTAAAGAATCTTTGAAGCAAGCAGTGGCTAAATTTCCCTTAGAAAGAGTGCGTAAATCCATATATTCGTGGCCAAACAGCTTAAAGGCCTGTATAAAAGGCTATGGCCATATCGAAAGGAATTATATTATTTTTTGCTGAGACTTTAATAAATATGTAGGTTTAAATTATAATAATATTACATTGCTGCGTTAAAGAAATGCATTTTTATTTGTAACAGAACTTAGGGCCAGACTAGTTACATTGTGTAAAATTTTATATGTTATAAAAAAACAGTTTTGAATTTGAATTTTTGAAATTGTAACAAAATTGCATGATTTTAAAAATGCAAACCACTGTTATAATTAGTCTATGCCACGAGTATCCACTATATCCGACTGTATATTCTATTTTATAGGTGGTTCAACCTTATACTGCATATTGGCATCGCATTTTGCCAAGCAGATATCCACAGACGTTTTATGTGCCCACCAAATCTTTGTTTTATGTAATGTATCGGCAAAAGCGACATTTTGTCTCGACTCTTTACCTAGTATTTTTTCTACCAATATCTTACAAGATCCTATTGTCAGTCAAATGACAATTGTCATTTTTGACTTTGACACGCAATTTATGCAGTATATGAATAAAATGTGGTAGAAATTGTTAACCATCCTTTACAAATTTATAATTTACGATTCACAGATCACATTCACGATAAAAAACGTATTGATATTTATTTCTTTCTTGCTATTGGGTTCAAGTGCACATAGGCTGGCAATTCGTTCTTATTTTCTATTTAATAATTTTGATGATTATTTAAGTAATTTCCTTCAATAAATTACAATATAAGACGCCGTTGTCGTCCTTGAAACTGCTTCATAAAATCTAATAGTTAGTAGGTACATAATAGTTACTCATATAGCACGACAAAATCGTTTTGATGCTTTGTATTTCCCATTTAAACCAGTGATTTGAACTGGGAAGTATATCCGTTTGATTACTTTTCAATACAGAACAACCTTCAAACATGAAAGCGATATTTCGAATGGTTGTTCAAATTTAAGCTCATGTTACAGATAGTAAACACAAATTACTTCCCTACTAGCAATGTTGGTCGTTCTAGATCCTAAATGAAATTAACAGTCACCTACTCTTAAAATTTACAATGAATTGAATAGCGATCATCAGTAAGTTCTGGGCCTTGTTCTAGGCAAGTCAATTTGGGTCTAAGATATTCGGATTGTTGTTCCACACGATGTTCATGACACGTGACGCGTAAAAAATGCCATTGGCGCACATCCGTGAGTCTCACAGGAGACGCCCTTGCGGAGTCTCACAGGAGACGCCCTTGCGGCATCTTACAGGAGACGCCCTATGCAGAAAATGCAGAAAATCAATTTCAACCCTACAGAATTCTTTTGAAACTAATTTCTTCGTAAATTCTGCAGTACCCAACAGTTCTCAAAACATTTAAAAAAACACAAATTCGCCAAACTCCCACAACATTCATATAATATTAAATGTAATACAGTGTGCCAACGTATAGAGAATACAGTTAATTAATTGTGGACCGCGCTAGAATTTAATCTGTTCAATCTAAACTGGTGGAATTATGCATGCACTTGTTATTTGTTATTGTTACCAGTTTGTTCATTGGTGCATATTTTAAACCTATAATTTCGGAATGTAATTATTGAATGGCTTATGCTTTGCTAGATTGTAGTAATGTGAAATATATTTAAATATCACTAGCACATTTTTTTATAATATTGTCAGTTTTTTCAACAATTAAAAATGTAAAAAAAAAGTTTTTTTTCTTGTCTCCTATTATATATACCTATACACATATCATTAAGAAAATAAATTACACTTTTACATATTTTTCCTAAATATTTTGCAAGAACCCTTCCGAAGGTGAAGGGGCCTCCTCCATGGATCTCCAGGTATCTCGATTTTGATTGATTTACATCCAGCTCTAGCCATCCTTTTTAATTTCCTTCTATTAGGTGAACAAAAAAAGAAGTGAATAGATGTGTTAATTTAGCACTTGTATTTAGTCTTAACGTTTTGTGCATATTACGCAATTAGACATATGAAATTAATTATTTTGAATATTATCAGAAACCAATTTATCTAAAACTAGCACCCCGCCCCGGCTTCGCACGGGTGCAATGCCGATGAAAACACATTTTTATTCAATTCATCATTCATTCATCAAAACTATTTTACAGTTATAACTATTTTGTTAAATTCAAATTCAAAATCATTTATTCATGTTGGTAACATAATGTACACTTATGAACGTCAAAAAAAAAGGCGTAGAACGGAAGAGAAAAATTCCTCGAGAATTCGAAAAGTTTCTTCAAAGACTAAAAGTAGACGTCTACCGATAATAATAAGTAATAGAACGTTATCAGCTGTTTTAAAGGAAAAGCTGGAATCAGTTTCATACATACATGTTTTTTGCCAGAACAAAGCATCTTATTCAGCCCCCTGGTGGTTGAATTCAGAAAAAATCTAAATATATCGAAATATACTTGATAAAGTGACCGACCAGTACACGAGCAATATATTTATTTAATCTTATAACACCAAAATATTATTAAAATGTACATAACTTTTGTCTCTTCCCCATTATAATTTAATTCTTATCAAAAACAGTCGCATATCCCAACAACGAAATATAAACTTTAGGTCCTAGTAATTTTAAACTATAATTTAACCTAGCAAACTAAGATACCCAGAGTATATTACCTTAAGCCAGCAACGTGTGAACCCGTGATGAATAGCTGGCCCCGAGGGACTCTGGGATCTAGTTAAACTTATCTTCCTTGAGACAAATTTGTGAATACTACTTTAGTATATTTGTCGTCATGTGTATGGCCGATAAAGGTAGAATAGAAAAATAATCATAATACAGACGCTGTATATTACTTATATTAATTTAATGTGTATTTCAATTTTTTACATAAGTGTACATTATGTTACCTATATGAATAATTAAAGATTTTTGAATTATGAATATCATAAACCAAACTGCCAATGCCGAATAAGACTATTTTATATTTAAAAAAAAATAAAGTTAGCAAACATATAATGTTTAAGATTAAATTTCTCATTCTTATTAATGCACATAATTTCTGCTATTACCTGCCTACAATAGCGCTCTGCATTCCCTACATTGTAGTCCTGTTATTCTAGGCAAAATTTTCAGTATACTCGTTACTATCCAACTAAATGTTTTTGCAGGAATATTGGGCAAATTTTCAGTGGATAATTAATCAGATTATCCCGGTATCAGCTGTTACCAACAAATTACAATGTATCCATTGTGTACTCTGTATTTTGAAGTGTGCAATAATAATATATGAACATTTATGAATGCAAGTAATTAAGACTAAGTACCGCCGTGGCCAGCTGTGGTCAATACTGGATGTTTTGTGATTGCTTACGGCAGATTCAGGTGGTAGAAATAATGTATAATAATAAAAACTGGTCATACAAATTGTGCCTCTTGCAGGCCTCATTGGCGTACTAAGCGTCTATTACTTGTGATTTTAAATTTATTTTATTTTTTAAACGACGATTATTCGTCAATGCTCAAAAGCCAACATTGAACAGAAATTGGTTCGCTAACCCCGCGGCGCTTACTTTGACTCTTTTGACTTTGCAATTCTGTTAATTTCAGTTTCGACAACATTTGACTTTGAATATTGTATGTAAAAACCGCGTTATGACTTTTATTCCTCTGTTTCGTTGGATGTTTTTTTTTTTGCCTAGCTCAGCGCGAGTTGCAGGGAAAATCTGTCGCCTTTAGTTGCTTTTAAAACGAACCTGTTACTTTTATACCCGAGACCAGTTTTAAATAATTAGGCAAACAGATTTTACGTGAACTTCGCGGCTTGGTCTTATGTCGAATTATGAATTAACGGTGAGCTTTTATCTGCCATTAAATTCATGACTTGCCCATACAAACAGCTAAGAATCACAAGCTTGTGTTTACCGATCTGAAACATACTTCTGGGATACTAACCACGTACCTCAAGCGTATCAAATGCCTTAAAGACATTATACATATTACTTTGTATATATTAGACTGTCTAAGAGTATTGTAGAATGGTTCAAATCGAAGGAACCAAACCGGTTTCATATAAACTTAATTTAATACACACATTTATTACTGAGTCTATCGCTGTATTGATTAAAGCTCGTTAATTATTGTGCCAAAAAGAATTCCAATTATTGTGCTAATAAAATCAGTTCCACGAAGATCGTCGCTAATCGCTTGAGGGTGGGTATTAAATGTTCCTTTAATTGGGATAATCAGAGAAAAATAAATATTTCAAACCTACGCAAAATAACATTTCAAAGCCCTTTTTGTGTTCGAAAATCAAATTTTGTTCAGTTAACGTCACGTAATTGTTTACAAGGCGGAATCTGTTGAATAAATTATTAATTATACATTAAAGAACAAAGAATGCTTAAAAAATACAAGGAATTTTCCTGTTGATATAAAAATAAACAAAACACAGTCGAATAATAATTAAAAAATTGGAGGCGATTTTTGGATCTAAGACATGTCGGTTCCTCTCAATGCCTTCACCGAATGTGCCAGTGTTCAATCAACAATTCTATTATTTTTTTTGGATAACCTGCAAATGACCTGGCGGTTCGCTTTGAATAATTAATAAACAACGTCCATAGATAACTGCAGCGCCGATGCTGTTTTGCTCACTTTCAGCAATTGGTACGCTCTCTTCTCGAAGGCTTCTTAGTCGTATCGCTTTGTTAATACCTCTACTAGTAGCGTTGGAGTGGCACAAAGAGATGTTGCTTCGTATAAAGTGCCTCAAGAACCCTGTATTGTGGAACGCCAGGTGTAGAGATGTATGGTCTTTTGCCCATATGTTTTATTACAAAAGTATCGACCACTGAAAACCTGGAGACAATTATCCATATATTCGATTTTAAATGTAATAAAATAAATGTACAAAGCTTTCATTTTAATAAGACATTCAGACGAAGTTGGTTTGCTTATCAAAGTTACATTAGTAAAATATGGGAATCGTACGACATGCAGTAATAAGCAATCGTATTCCGCGATATGAAATCTTGTTTCCGACTACAGTCCCACTGGGAATGGGAATCCAATATTCTAGTTATGGTTCAAGCTATAGCAATCAACTGTTTTTATATTATGATATACTATGCTGAGACTACTTTGTTAACTTCTGTTTTCCATTTGTCCCTTTGAAAAATTTATTGAATACTGCTCAGTTCTTTTTTGCAAGGTGATTGATATTTGTTTATGATTAAAAAACACTACCTATATTTAGAAATAATCAAACTGGATAAGGATATACGCCATTACTACTTATAATAGATTAAAGTATAATGCTTGTTTGATCTTGAGCTTTAGCAGGATTACAATTGCAAGTCGTCTTGGTTTGAATTTAGAATTTTATTCAAAAATTCTTTTAAAATGCAAAGTACATACACCAAACATTTGACACAATAAGAAAGTTTATTACAAGATCAAACTTGACGACAAAAGATGACGTGGACAGTTGACAGCACATTTTCCATTGTTTACGTTATTTTAAATTATTAATTCACAATGTCATATATTTTCATTGTATGCTTAAACTGTTTGGCTTACGTAATAGCTGCAATATGTTTTAGTAAATATATGTGCAATTTATTTATTTTCCTTCATTTCAATTATATAAGAAATAAATTTACATGAATAATAAAAATATTTAAATCATTTTCTTCACGGCTGAAATGGCGGTACATTTAAGAGACATCGTTCATTGAATAAATTTATTTTACATATCTGCAGTACTTAAGATCGTTTTTTTGACATATTATAAACTAGAAATGAAATGCTGACAAATATAACATGACGTTCTGGTTGTCACGCCTTTTATATGCTACCGCCTTTAAAATAATACTAAAACAATGAGTTTCATATGTAACGGCTGTAAAAAGGTTTGTTTTTGTTTGAACAAAATGACTGAATGTCCAAGGCCAATAGACGTCTCTCTTTTCATGCGCCAATTTCTACTGATAGTTTTTATATTTTATGGGAAATTAATCCCAAAACCACGATATTATATTTACTGTCGATGTCGTTAAAACCTCCACCGTGGTAGTTTTAGAATTAACTATCCCATCAAACCACTGATAAAATAGAAAAATATATATAGCATAGTGCAGTGTAAGGTGAGCATTATACAAATTTACATTATCTTCATTTGCATAGAAAAATGTAATGAATGGAATTAACTCAAAATGGTTTATAACTTGATTTAACTTGAGCGTTTTCACACTATTCAAGTGTTCTTACTTGTAAAATTTTACCTCAGGAAAGTAATGTAATGGTTAAGCAAAACCTATTTAAAATGTAAAGTGTTTATACACCTAGTACTATGGTAGTACTTACGTGACTACTTTAAACTGTTGTTTTGTAGCTTATTTGTAAGCATTGCACATTTTATTATTCTTATTAGGTGTTTATTTTCTACAACTGTGATGCATAAAAACAACGCACCATAGTAAAATATATAAAATTAAATCCAGATTGTATTACAATAAATAAAGTCTTTTGATTGGGTCTTTAGTGTAGGGTTGGAACACCTCTATAAGGTCCCCATCAAGTATAAGGTCTCTTGCAGATTATGACATTCATATGAATTTTTCGACACTTCCATCCCTTGCTTGCTGACTACTACTGCTATTCTATTGCTACTGCTATTCGATGTGAATCTCTAGTCTTTAATAGAAGAGAGTGGCACATTGCAGAATTGGCGGGATTTGGAGAAAGCGTTTTCCAAAAAGGCCATACGGATAACTTGAAATATATGAGATGAAAAGGTATTTAGTTATTATGCTCTGTAATAATTACCTATTAATACCCTCAGATTCGTACTAGAAGTAATTAATGAGACCCGTATCTCAAAGCAACTCTACTCAATTTGGAAATCGAAACTGAGCGTATAGAATAAGATTTCATTCGTTGAATAGATTTTACTTTTAAAACGAGTGATTTATCTGCTTTAATGTCGATTAGTAGTTAAGAAACTTAACCAGATAAATTTTCCACAACTCTGATAATTTTTAGATTATTGCTAGATTTGACCTTCTTTTTCTCATATTTATTTTAGACAGAAGATCTACATTTACATGATCACAACCTTACAAAAGGAATCAAAAACTCAAGAAATATTTACAAAATATCTTAAGAATAAAAAGTTCTCCAAAATAATCCGTCACACTTATTATCATATCAAAAGATTTCATTTGCTTTAGTCCGAGGTTTTCTCACGGATTTATATACAGGCATTAACATGAGTAATATTTTGTACGTACTTTTGCGTGGTATTTTAAACTTGCTGGCCCCATTTATTATTTTGATGTGAAACATCTATAGCCGCACGTAAATCCGATTTCTGGCGTGGCGACGCATGCCCTGGCGACGCGTCGCCACGCTATATGATATACAGTCTAAATGCAGTAGTAAATTTCACATTAAAAAGATTTAATGAAACTAATGTTTATTCAACAAATAGTCATCGTTATCTGGAAAAAAAACGTAATATTTTATTTGATCATTATGACATATTTAGTTCCTATCACAATCTGTTCTTTTCTGCTTATTACTTTTACAAAATAATGTCGATGTTTCACATCTGCCAGGCGTCCCGTGACGGCACACATTTTTTTTAGCTTAGCGCTACGTTTGAGTCTCGTCTGTCAAAATGCGTAAAGTTTTGACTTATGATATTTAAAATTATAACATGGTCACTAAAATGTTACTGACGATGATGCGCTGACTGGCCAAGCGTTGTGTAAAACAAAAAAAACGTAGCGAATAAAAAGTGTGGTGCAGAGTTTATTGCCTATTCCTCTCTTGCGTTCTACGCCCTTGATTTGAGAACTGGCAGTAAATGTAAAATGAGAAGAATGCTTCTAATGAATGCATTATATATCTATTTTGTACTTCTTCATTGTGTTACCTATATGAAAAAATATTTTTTACAAAGACATCATCAAATTGTGATTACGGAAAAGGAGATTTTATTCAATATACGTAATTTCCTGATTTAAATTCGAAATGAATATATCCATAGCTTGAATTTGGTTTTTTATATATTTGATATGTAATATATTCTAAAATTACATTATTTTAAAAGTGAAGGTTTATTATATTTGTTGTTGCAATTGCACAAATACTATACAAATACAGTTAGATGTCTTGGCAATATTATTACAAACTCTAAATTTATACGACTATAACCAGTTTTTTACATTTTACACATTTTACCTTATTACCTTAATAACAACATTATTTAATAATATACGTATGAATCTTTTTCGTTTAATAACTATGAACCTGGGTTCTTTTTATGCTCAACTCACACTTCGCGCACGGTATCAATAATGTCGAAACAGGTCTCAACAACGCTAAATGTGGTATCAAAGTCAACACTGCCTTCTTAAAGAGATGTTATCAACGTCGAGGGGCAATTTACAGTGTTCTGCTTTCCAGCCAGTGGAATACTGAACCTATTATGAAATTATTAGTGTTTCTCAGCGTATACCTTTCGAGAAATATAAGTACTAAATATAAATAATATATTCTTACTAAAATTGTGTGATCACAATCTTGCTTATATTCTTAAAGAAATTCTTAACAGTGTCATATAATTATGTACAGGTCAAACTTATAACCTTCTTTCAAGTTTGTTGAAAATGTTGTATGACGCCGGAAAGTACCCTAAAATCCTCACACAGTTAAATGTGCTAAAACATAAAAGAAAACCCAAGTAGGGTACTTTATTAACACGTCACAATGTGAGGGAAAGTTAGTAAAACTCGAGACGCAGGTGTAGATGCTTAAGATACAATCCAACGCCCCATTTCGACGCTTCGTAAGGAGAAAATGTTTGTTTTACTTTGAGAAAAGAGATACTTTATATATTAATTAAGAAATAACAAGGCAAATAACGCGATCTACTATTGTAAATAGGTCTGAAACCATATTTTAATTGATTTTTTATTTACGGTAAGCTTTTAAATAGTTAATATGAGCACAATTATGACTTAGCCTCAAAGCGAAGTGAGTTGAACCGATATGAATTTACAATACTCAAACTTGTGAAGTGCAATTAGTTCCCAATAGAAACTTGCCTTTCGTTGATTTGTTTGGCAACAGTCCTTCAATATTATAAACTAAGCTAAATATGAACTAGTCCCATAAATCAACGTCAAACGAGGATATCATGATCAGCTCACGGGTAGACAATATAGTTTTATTTTTTAAAACAGTAGCATAAAAATAGATTTTTTTAATATTTTTATTACATGGTAAAGTGCTGTTTCATTTGAAAATCTGAGGTAAATAAAATCTGGACGCTGTAATATTATTTGGCGTTAATAATATACAATAAAAAAGGCAATCCTGAATTCAATATAAAAATCCGTTATGTAGTTTAATTGCGGAATCATTTATTGTTTGTTTAAAAAAAATCCCTGGAAATCTCATAAAAGTAAAAAGTAATTGTTAAAAAATAAAATAACCTCGTTGTACACGTTATTCACGTAAAGGTTTCATTAACGAAACGTAAAGGTTATGAGTGGTCCCGAAAAATTGAACTTTAAATTAAAAAACGATGACGAAATGGTTTCTTACTTTGTGGGTGTGGGCTTCAGATTTGTGTATCTGTTTCTTGATCATTTGTATTTAAAAACAGGAGATCAACCATCTGTGCCTGACTCGCCATCGACTTTTTCGATCTGGTTTCCTTCACCGTACAGGCGAGTGTGAATTACGCACATAGACAGAAAGTCCATGTACAGGCGGGTTTGCAACGTACAACCTCAGGGATCAGAAACCCACGCGAGAGCCAAGCTAAGCTAGACCAACATTGCTCGTTAACGCTTAATATGAAAGGCGTATATAGAACTAAGTTCTACGTACGTAATGTTAGCGTACACTTTAATGACTCGTATTGTAAGTGTCCTAAAAGCTAATGCATTAGATTCAACTAATGGATTACAGTGTAATCATTACACAATTAAATTATTCATTATAATTCGAACTGTTTTAAAACTGATAAAGTTTTTATCAAAATCCCATTTTATGATTTCTCTAAATGTTTGCCAGCTTTAACTAGTATGCTTTTTTTAAATGGAATGAAAGAGAGGACCCGTAATACGCAGAAACAAGCAGAGGTCGATTTCACAACTCGCCGTAAAATACGTACATGAAGTGAAAACGTTATCGTTTTAATTTTTACGTGAATATGACCTTGCCCAAACAATCGCGGAATATTTGCTCTCATATTGTGAACGAAATTATACCGCACATATTTGTTTTGTCTCGTCAAGTGGACTGGACAAATCTACATCGTATTAATAAACGGAAAATTTTAGGACGATATTGTTTGGTTAGGACGATATAGGTATTTTGTGGATTTTTAATAAAAAAAATGTTTTTTTGTTGAGACAACGTCTTATAATTCGATGGAGCCGATTTCACGCACGAAAACACATGACAAATGTGCCGTTACCTTGCGCTGAGGCGTTCCATTTAATGCTTGAAGTGCAAGCGAGAGCGCGGAACGAGCCACAAAGGCACAGTAGGCCTCTGCCTCTCTCCTACTTGGCGGTCAATCAGCCAAACTTGGTACAAATAAATGTAACTTGATCAATTCAATTGTGATTTCCATTTACCTCCTTCTCTATATCCATACAAAATATATATCAAACAAAAAAAAAGTTTAGAAAAATGCAACCATTCCATTAGTATTTTCTTATAACGTCGTCATGTTCAACTATCATCAGTAAACCGAATTTGAAGACAACCGATATTTTAAATTTAGTAGATAACTTATACCCTTCTGAAACAGATCATCAGTTAGCAATAAGACCGCTCCTTGCCTCCTTAATTTATGTTTGTATATATATAACCAATACGTAATGCATAGTGTTAATAAACAAACATAAAAATTCATTAATTTCAAAGAAATAATTTCTGAGTAATAAATATACATATTTATAATTTCACTACCAACTGTATACAGAAGTTCTCAATATAAATTAAAATATTCAATTTAAATTTGTTTATTTTCTCTTTGTTTTAAGGTTTTTAATCTTCAGTGCGATTATAAGAAAATACTTTAGGGGCAGTTTCTCCTTTCAGCGCTAATGAACTGCTCAAGGCGGTACAATTTTGTAAAATAAAACAATAGGGGTTTTTCCTTTGCCTCTGTGAATCACTTGTAAAGTTCCCTCAATGGCTGTGTAGTCCCTCCGTATATCATAAATTAAAATGAATATTGAAAAGCTTGAAAAATAAATCAATTGAGTCCACGCCTCTTAGCTATAAAAAGCCGTAATATCCTATAAATACTCGTTTATAATACTGTAACCCCGCTTGATTTTAGTATTTTATCGATTATTATGAACTAAGTGAACCAACCATCATTTACTGTATACCTACATAACTCTTAAAAATATATGTCGGAGCAATGACAGCTAACACTAGCACCATTGCTCCGTCTCATCTTACTACAGACTATAAGATAGTTTGTTAATTTGTAGATCTATTAATATTGGCAAGTCAAATAAACCACAGAACAGTTTTGAACTAAGTTGACTTTGATGTTATTAAATTATAATGACAATGGCAGCTGAAACCAGCGCCGTTGCTCAGACATCTATACTAATATTATAAAGTGGAAACATAATGTTTTCACACAAAAACTACTGCACTGATTTTTAAAAAAATCTTTTACCATGAGAAAGCTTCACTGACTGACATGGGCATTACATTTCAAAAAAAAATTGGTAAAAGAAATATCCATAAAAATCTGATATTGCGTGCGCTGCGGAAACCATTAATAGCATCTACAAAATATCTACAAAAATATTTTTTTAGCCATGGGCATACATATACATGTATGCTTATCCCGAGTCGGTAGTCCACAGAACATGAAATTATTTTGCTGGCACAAAACAAAACTACGTCAAATGTTGAGTGGAAGTTCTAAGACACTAAAGTTCTACAAATAAATCTATTGTCTTATATTATAGAAGTTTTGCATTTTGAATCATAGTTTTTATTTTTAACAGCCATCATAAAAAAAATCTTTTATTAATTGAAATCAAGAATTTTCCAAAACATTTTTAAATCTACTAATGTCTGCATTCTGTGTTATGATGTTAAGAATTTAAAAATGTATTCGTTGTCGAGTTAAATCAAAAATCAAGAAACCAAGTTAAAGAAAACTTTTATTATAACAAAAATATATCCAATTTCCGTCATATACATCCTAGTAAATAATAAAGTTGAGATGCTCAGTTCATGGCATTACTTCAAGTATAAGAAGCATTCTAATTAATTCTCCTACTAAGAAGTACAAAAGTAAGTTCGCTTAGCTCTCATGAACTGTGTCGTTCATGAAGTAGGTGCTTTTAAACGTCATCCTTTAACTCTAGTACGCTTCTTCCCTACATAAGATTTGGCTATTTCACACCTGTGTATAACACTGTAAGAAAGTTTTAAGTTATTCAGTAGAATGTGTTTTGTATAATGTAACTTACATTATAGAAAGTATACTGTACTATATAGTTTTCAAATTAAACTCGGTAAATAGATTCTGCCAAAAATTAAAGAATCGGAAACCAATCAAATTAAAAATTAGAATCTCTATCCGTTAACTTATTTATTTTTTAATAAACTTTAAAGTGACTGGGGCTAACGTTTTGCGAGTTCTTTTAAAAGAACAACACTCCTAGAACAAACAAAAAAATAAGTGGCTCTACAACCTCTTTAGGTCTTCGCCTCAGATTTCTGAATCTGTTCCATGATCATTTTTAAATCTAATAGGCAAGTAGATGATCAGCCCGTGCCTGACACACGTCGTCATCTTTCTGGGTCCGAGATACCGTTCGATCAGATATTAAATGCGCACATAGAAAGAAAGTCCATTGGTGCACAACCGGGAATCGAATTTACGACCTCAGGTATGAGAGTCGCACGCTGAAAAAACTCGGACAACACTGCCACAGTTTTCATAAAATAATTGAAATATGAAATAGTTTAAAGAAAAACACTTTTTTAACGGATTGAAGTAATGTATTATTATAATTATTTAAATATAATTTTAAATTTAACCAAAAAATTAAAAAAAATGTGTATAAGTTATGTTAATAAAAGACAATACTATACAAAATATTACTAAGTTAAATCAAATCAAATCATTTATTTCAATTAGGCCTATAAAAAGGCACTCTTGTAAAATACAAGTTTAAAATAACCTCTAGTCCCCTCCAACTGTAGTTTCACATAGATCAGAAAGCAACAAGAATGGGCAATGAAACACCATACTTACTTTTTTTAATTAGTTTAGATTTGATAATTATATGTGTAGACGATTTGCCTAGATTAAAAAAACTACTATACTAAAATAATATAAGCATGGTGTTACAAAACCAATGCAGCAGGTAACTAAATCAGAATGTAATAATGTAAAAATAGTACTCACAATACACTAAGATATATTTAAACTGTATAAAATCTGTGGTTACTACCCAATTATTTAAAAAAAATCAATTGAAACCAAATGGTTACACTCAAAAATCTCATATTCAAAAGTTAATATTATGTTTATTGTAGCTGGAATATAGTCTGCATAGCATACTCAAGATAACAATTTGTCCCATTTCGACTTTATATTTTGTATAAGGGTATAAAATTTTACGAACTAAGCAAATGTTGTGATTCTCTTCCGGGATCTCTTAGAAAAGTGTACTTATGAAAGCGAGCGACGTCCATATAAATGGATGTATTATATTAATAGTATAGACTGAATTTTCAATGAATAATATTTAAAAGAACAATAACCTAATGGCGCTGCAACTCTTTATCTTCTTGGCCTCAGAGTGTATCCGTTTCGTTTCATAATTTTTATTTTATATAAAGAGATGTAGCAGTCTTCTGACAATTATTTTTAAGGAATGGGAAATGTGGTTTGCTCAGGTTGTTTGTGATTTTATCACGAGCTATATATTTCATTTGAATATGAAATAAGGCAGTTTTAATCTGTCTATCTACTAACTTATTTTCTACTTGAATTTATACCAAAAATATCACCAATTCACCAAAAATGGATTTTGGGTTTTCCTCGTACGTAAGGGTACGTAAGTATAGCCTTGTTCTGAATTTTATGAAATATACTCCACATTATGTCGAGTAAAACTGAAACCTAAGTTTATCGTGAAACTACCCCAGCTTACTTTAAAATTTCTAAAATATCAAACTTTCATAATACATCATGCAATATGGAAATTTAATAGAGGAAAGTTCTCCACATATTGTTTTGATCTACAGCGAATTTATTGACAAATCAGGCAACTAAACTATATACGTTTAATTTACGAATAATATTATTTCAAGAATATACATGAAATTCTCGTGTCACGGTGTTTGTAATTAAACTCCTCCGAAATAGCTCAACCGATTTTATTTTAATTATGTTAGTATATCGGTTATGTCTGCGATTCGATTCAGTCATCTGTTTTAGGGAGATGCCCTAAATATTATGGTTTTTTTAAGACAACATTTTTGTTTTTAGTTTTTTATGATACAAAGTGGCTGTATCAAAAAATACATACAATCCTTTATTTTCACCCCTCTACGACCAACCCCTATTTCTATTATTGTAGATAGTTACTATTATTGTACTAAAAAAAATGTTTCCTAGAAATAATATACATGGCTACCGTTGATTAGATCAGCTATATAGCTATATATGACCATAACTCCGAATCCTGTTTTATTTCCTGATTAATTAAATATCCTCCTATTGGCATACTATTTTTATTCGGTGAAAGAAGTTTTTCAGTTTTTTAAGAACAAATGTTTTTTTTCCATCCCTCATTTTGAAATCACAAAATTTCAAATCCTATTTCGTTACCTCCTTTATATTTAATATTTCATCAAAATGAAGTATATTTACAAAATTTGAGAATTAAATTAATAAAAACAACCTTCGTATATTAATTAAATTTCTCAGGTATTGTCAAAGCTCTTAAAACGCTGCCAGGTCAAGAATAATGAAAAGCAAACTCCCACTATCTTACTAATTTAACAAAATACTGTGTTGAATTTTTTAACATACTCGCATTTAATTAAAAACATTACGTACTTGAAAATTCACCAAAAAGTTTTATAAAATATTTATTATTTGGATTAAGGTGATGATCTGAAATCATAATAGCTTATTATGATTTCAGGCACATTTTTAAATTTCGAACGCCACAGTGTTAATTTCCAAACCGTCATGAAACTTTTAAGTCACTATTTAAAAGTGCGTAAAAAATTGTGGAAGATTTCGATTTTTGAAATTTAAAAAAAGCTATTATTGAAAACGTGATTTTGTCTATGTAAAATAAAAGATAAGGTGTTACATTATTAAAATATAACAAATAAAACCATACAGATACTCACTCATATAAAAATACGTCAGTTGGGGTTTTCAGTATAGAATATATAGCATCTGTATTGATTCGTGATGATCGTAACTTATTTCCAAATTATTTCCTACACTTGTGAATTGTGGCCATTGACACGGAAAACTGTACTCGATCACAATATAAATAGATCTTGGAACTTACATTTTTATTTCATATAACACACGTACTTTTTGTTAAGTCTTATGTATGTTTTGAAATGTTGGTTTCCACTAAATAGGTAAGGACTCAGGATTCACTGCAATCATTTACTTAAATGTAAATGTATATCTAATGTATATATGTAGCCTTGACCTAGTGGATCACTATCTCGCGCAACAGTATCACCTAGGAATGATACCTAGTGTCAACGAAATAAACAATTTGATTATTCAAATATCGGCTAAATAAAAAATACCGTAATATATAATATGTATCGACGCCATGACTATTTAAGAAGCAGTCTATTATTAGAAAAATGTATATATTTTCTTATTTTGTTAACGTTACAACCTACTATAACCATATTTGGGTACTCTCTATTATTTATTATCTTTTGTCGATCTGAAGTGGTGGAGGCCTGATGCCCTGTAACACAAGTGCTAAACCTTTAGCAGGCATCACCCTCACATAAACAATAACTATCCCTCAAAAGAAGAATGACAATTATTTACATACATTAATAAATAGTTGTTACTTATCATGTATGAAATTTTGTGAGAAAATACATAAAGATTATTATTATTATTATTCACAAAAATTTGTAGATTAATATTTTCTTAAATAAATAAATAAAATACGTTTATTTTGGAGATCATCAGATCTTATGTTGCAAATTACTTTCCAAATTTGTGATGATACCATTACTTTTACATTACATTACTTTTACATTTACATTATATTGCTTTAAGAGCTTAATTTATAAATGTTTAAATGATATTTCAGACATAATTCCAGGTCTAATTGAGGTCCAATCGCTTCAACTCCCAGTCAACCGCTAGAAAAAAGAATCACACGGCGTCTGCGATATGGCTATGGAAATCTTTCCCCGCCCGATTAACACGTCACAGTAAAGAGCTCGCGTGAATTCGCTATGCATATCGCTTCGCCACTGAGATTTTTATTGATGAAGTGGAGAAAGACCTGCAACATGGAATGAATGAGAATTAGATGGATACAATTGCATTGATATTTGGACTTGATAAAGACATGTTGAAAAAAAGACATAGTCTAGTTCACCAAAAATTTATTGACAGAATTTTATTTTTAATCTTGCCATTGAACACTTTCTTCGTTTACAGAGTAGTAAGTGATTTTATCTTTGATATTTAAAGATGTCGGTGCCTAGGTGCCTCGGTGCCTCGGTGACTAGTAATAACCAACCAATAGGTGCAATAAATTAAGTAACTTTATATTTTATTATACCATCTCTATATCCACGACAATAGGATGTTATTATGTCTTCGGGAAAGTCTGTTTATAGGCCTATGAAAGATACGCCCGTCATTTGATAGGCAAAATACCAAAAGTGCAAAGTTATGTCGGGCTGTCGACAACCTATAGTTAAAAATCCCTTTTATGTGATAAACATTTGCCTACACATGGCCGCATTTTTTCAACTATAACATTACGCGGTGATGTTAAATAAACTAAGGTTGCGGTTTATTTAATGAGTCTAGCAGGCATTCAAACCCCAATCTCAAGTTAGGTAAAGCATTAGTTGGCGTCACAAACTGCTAAGAGCACTTTGGAAGATACATCTTAGTAGTTATGATACTACGACAGGTTCTATAACTCGGATATGCTTGCCGTGTATAGCATCGATTTGGTTTTGGATGTGAGACTGATTTATTTATTTAGTACTCCTACAGCTAACATAAATTATATATAACTACAAACAAATATACTGAGAATATAGCCAAAGATGGAATACATGATACATTTAACAACAAAAAGATTTATAAAAGGGAACAAGAAACAAAAATTATTTAATACATTTGACTAATTGTGATTTAATTTATTTAACTAAGCCTAAATTAGTTGTGTTGTGTGATGATGTAAAAGTGTGGGTATATACGTGATGGTGTGAATTAAAATTATCGTGATCCCTGTGCACTTTTTCTTCTTCGTATTGTGTCCTTTTTAGTTTAATTTTTGTTCTCATCGTTCTTATTCGTCTTAAGAATAATATAATGTAATTTCTGTTTTTATTAATAAAATAGCTGCTATTATATCCTTACTTGACCAAATAATGTAGTAATTTACTTTGAATTTGTAAAAAAACTAATATTTTATTTTTTAATTTCTATCCCCATACACTACACCGCGACATTTATTTTAAAATTTCACACTGCATACCATCTACACTATATTTTAATGTCAATTATGCCATATTTGACATTGACAAAATGTTTTGACATATCGTGAAACTAGATTTAAGTTTGGTCAGGAAGATAAGAGACCTTTTAAGACCCGAAAAAAATATTTATGTAGGATAATATAGGATATATAGGGCTACTAGATAAAAATAAAGAAAAACGAATAAAAGTATTTCTGTTTTGAGTCTAATACAATAATGTAAATAGTGAAGTTGTAGGTCCGGCTTTCCTGCACAACTGCACACGTAACTTATAAAATCTCTCTGCGAGTGATAGAAAAATAACAAGCTCAATTTTGTTGACAAAATAAAAGGTTGTACATCGCTTTTATTCTATACGTGCTCTGTTTATTTTGTTGAGAGCAGCAAAACCTTTTTTGTTTGTTTTTTAAATTGAAGATTATTATAAGTACGCATTATATGAATATAAATTATTATCTTATTTATTTTACATTAGATTTCAACAATTTAAATCTTAAATTTTGCTAAAGTTTAATATAAACATATAATATACACAGTCTAAAATTACTGTAGTAGATAAGATGTTGCCAGATACAAATAAAAAATAAAAATTACAGTTTTCGCTTAGCAAGCAACCCCAAACAAGCTGCGTTATGATGGTTTTAGAGAGACTTCTACGAGTACATCGCGTACGCTACATCCAGTTGTGCCCATTTTATTTAAACACCAGACATTTTAACTAGAATATTATACCCTCCAATGCAACAAGAAACACAAAAGATGTTTTATTTTACAAAAAATGCTTTTGTTTCGTTAACATCGTGAACTGATGACTTATAACCTAGTTTACGAGAGCTTTTTGGAACGGCCCTCCGAAATAACTCAAGTAGTTTTGTTAAAGTTTTTGTTTTTAAAACACCGGTGACCTCTAGCATTCAAGGCCTCTGTGTGAGCTTTTATGAGTGGCGTTTCTATAGGTACTTTACCAAAAACTCAGATATATCCAATTCGCCATCACTTTATTTGAATTATATAATATTTTTCTTTTTAAAGGTTTCCCGTAAAAACTAAACAATATAATTTTACTGTCGATTTGATTAATAAAATTGAATAATCTGAGATTGACAACTGTCATATCACTCTTCTAAAATAAATTTAATAAAATAAAACATAAAATTTAATATTGTAAATAATAAAATTCGTCACACAATAAACAAAAATAAAGATTAAAAATATAATTATAATTGGATATTTGAGGCCCAGAACTAAAAATGTTGTGGCGCCATTGATTTTTTTTGTGTGATAAAACAAAACTTGGAAGCCTACTCTACCTATACATATAACCTATATCGTGTACTAAGTATATATCGCTGACTCCATTATGCCAAGGTATTGGGACGAAAAGTAATCTTTAAATTATTCTACATTACATTGTCATAACATCGTCATTGTATCCTGACCCTTGTTATGAGACATCCAATCATCAATCCACAACATCATTTGTCTTTGCTAACGATATGTCTGTTTGATAGCAAAGACGTCTATTATAGGCATTATTATCAAAAGTAAAAAACATATAATTATCCGCAAATAATTTTCATATGATTAAAAATACATGCCGGAGATAATGTAATAAGGGAACATTTTGTTATTTTATTATTATAGCAACACCACGCAAAATCGTCTACAGGTACATAATTCGACTGTGATCCATGGTTCCATTGGCACATGCGCCGGACTTGCACACTGACTATAATAAAAATCTCTTTGTATCTGCGACAAACAAAAACAAAAAATGTTGAACATAAGTGAAGTTTTACCTTTCGCATTAACAAAACTACCTATAATTGAACATAATTAACTCTACCACCTGTGTTCATTACAACAACTATTGAACAACGGCTATAAGAAAATACAAGTTAATTAAGGACTAAAAAAAATATAGAAAACCCTTTTTCAAATTTTAAAATAAGCATACGGATATTTCTTCAAATTAGAAATTATTAATCCGCCTTCCATAGAGTTACTATAGAGATTGTCTATTGCACATATATTTATCGTATATGATCGGTTTTTAAAGGTGTGTTCGAACAAATTCCAAGTTAACGAGTAGGTAATATGTTTTTAAATTACTATTAAAACTTTTTCCGATACATCAATTTACCCTGTCAAGATCAGCTGAACATATAAGTAAAAATAAAAATTTTGATGTATCGAACTTGTTAGTTACGAGAAAAAAGCAATGTTTCTAACCCATACTTTAAGTTATTTTTTTACTGACGTGATAAAGTCTTTTGAATCGATAAACACCGGCTGCACGCCCAAAACTGCAACTCCTTCTTTGTATAATAAATAATTATAATTTAATGACAATAATTCATTGGATTCATAAAAGTATGCAATTTTTCATCAGTGATTTCTTATGGCGTTATAACATAAAATTATAGGCCGTAAACCAATTTAGAGGCAACCAAATTTTTTATTAGTCGAGTCTCAAAAGGCATATGAAATTCAGTTTACCGACTTTACATCTTAATATATATATTTCTTGTGTGCGTGTGTATGTGACTGAACTCCTCCTAAACGACTGGACCAATTTTGATGAAATTTTTTGTGTGTGTTCGTGGAGATTCGAGAATGGTTTAGATTCACCATTTTGTCCGCTGGACAATGTTTTTTTTAATTAATTAGTAGTTGTTGATTTTGGAATGTTTTACATTGGATCCGACAGACGGCGCTACCATCGCACTGTCAAATTTTAAATAATATTCGAATTTTAATTTTAGTCTGTCCCGACAGTTAGCGCTGCGATCAAATTAAAAAAAAGTTTTGTTATCATTGTGTTATTGTAGACCATGTGCTGGATCGTTAGATATTGTCATAACATTTGAATAATAATTTTCATCAAAATGGTCCAGAATGTTTTAGCTTATTAAAAAAAGTTTGAAATTTTCAAATTAAAGACGTATAGACAGGACAACGTCTGTCGGATCCGCTAGTATACTATATATCTTTAACGTTAAACAAAGGAATATCACTACTATGATAGCGCAATATGATACGCTAGTATTGAAGCGGGTACAAATCCGTCACATAACTTAAGATGTACGGTTTGTACTCGTTATACCTACTCATGTATCGAACCTTATTTATTCTTGGTTCTTTCGGCTTCAACGAGGTTAAAGTACGCCGATAATTCGCGCTTGTGCGCTTAATAACGTTGTTGCTTGGGAAGGATAGTTCGTTTGTAACATTACCTTAGCTTAAGGGCCTGTTTCACAATGTCCGGATAAGTACCAAATAAGCTATTTATTACTTATTGTTAGGATAAACAGTATTTTTGCGTTTCACGACTGTTAGATAGCGCTATTCGTCATGAAACGCGAAGTATCTTATTTGGAACTTTTATCTTTCGAATAATTTATGTGTTGCATAGCTATTTGGTACTTTATCCATACATTGTGAAACAGGCCCTTAATGTATCTGATGGGTACGTCAAAAGGCGACATCGTCCGCCGTTACATCATGTGTCCACAGCTAGGACTAACCTTCTAAAAAGGGCACATATGATTCGGTGTATAATATGAGATAAGGAATTGTATAGGTTACGGAACTTTTTTATTGTCCGTTATTTGTACTGAGAAAAGTTTTTTATTTGTTAGTCCCTATTGTAGTTAGTTAATTTGTTGTATTTTTAATATACAATTTTTTGTTTCCGAACGAATGTTGGTTTTTGTTTCGTATGTAGATTTTATGTTATGAATTCTTGTCAATATAGGTACATCTGTTAGGACATATATATTTTTAATAACTAAAAAAAATATTTCATCGAAATCACCACAGACTACTAGCCTCATTAAACTGTGGTATATTCGCATTGGTAATTAGCGCAGGATATCAAAATGAAGCGGTTTACAAGTAGGATATACAAGGCAACCGTGGATAGTGAAGATTGGGTAGTCCTTTTCATAAATACTTGAACCATATCCACGACGTGCTAAGAAAGGGACAAATTAAAAGTACTTCATGGTACTTCGTCATGAAAGTGGATAAAGCAAGGAAGTGTGTCAGGACCGTAGTAAATGCCCAAAAAAGACTCCTAAATAAACTTTAAGTAAAGATATACCTAAAAATGTAGGTACTTGTATATCAGCCTAGTATTAGTTACAAAAAATATCATTAGACACATTGGTACCAAATTGCCTAGTTATAAAAGAATATTAATTTAGATTATGGTAATTAAAATTGTATCGCTTGTGTTTATGACGTCAGAATTTCAATTGTCTATTTTAAATACTTGTTACTAAAGTAAATATACGGATATGACTTGTTATTGTTAAAAAACTTATTTATAATCATTTCAGATATAAACATATAATCATTGATCCATATTGTTACCGTTTAGGCACATGGCGTCCATTGTAATGGACCAATGCAACCATAAGGGCGTGTTTATGGCCATGTAAGGGCAATGTTACCTTTTCGCCTTTAGCGGTACCATGCTTTTGGGGCTCCCCGGACGCTCCTCAGTCCTCACTAGACCTTACAGCTGCATAACCATATGTGAAGAATCGTAGTGTTTGTGGTATGTTAGAGTGGGACAGAAAACATTTTTTAGTTTTTAAATCTTCAAAGTCCTGTTTCATGTTCCTGAAATCTAAACAGAGTATTGATTTATTCTTATAAAGACGAATTTAATTAATTTTTTCAGAATACAATTTGTACAAATAAAATAATGCTACGTAAATTGGATCAAAGATAAGCTTCATTTCAAGTGATCAACGTTGATCTTTTCATTAATGAAATATTAAATTTTGAATGCCTTCAGTTTAGCACGAAACACATCCATTATGACTCATTGCCACAGATTTATTTCATTTATAATTGTTTTTAAAGTACTTGGATTTTTGGGTCAGAAAGATTGGTTTGGGATTTTTTCAATTCTACTACATTAATATTTTATTTATTTTATCATTTATACCATATTAATATTCCAGTCAGAAATTTAAAATAAATAAGGCTTTGTTTTTTTATACTGTTTATTTAAAGAATAATCTCATAAATTGTACATTTTATTTTATGACACAAGTAAACTTTCACGAACACATAATAAAATTAACTCAAACAATAATATTAGTCCAAAAGAATGCAACTTAAATATAATATATATAATAAAAATTAGTTCACACCCAGCCTCAGTGCCTTTGTAGAAAATTATATTTAATTAGATTATTAAAAGTAATAGTTATGAAAGATAAAATACAAAGCTTAATATAAATCATACCTTAACTAAAACTATGTTGTGTGTATGAATTATTTATCATAAACAAAAGCATGTTTTAATCCAAAACCTTAACGTTGTATAATTATTTATAAAAAATATACAAACCTAAATTGGGTATTTATAACAACATTGTTACCAATTGAAGGATATTTGAAATTCAATAATTTTAAAATGTTCCCTATTGTCTTTCTTAATCCGAGGGCCTTGTCATTGATATCTAATTACCCATACGGAGTTCTAAAATAATCATTTGTGTCTTGTAAATTAATGTAGGTTAGTTGTAATTACCATGATAAAAGAAAGTAACAGTTAACAGTTTCAACGAGTATGAAAATTATGTCATTTCAATTTAACGAGTTCTGAAATGTAGTGATGTTTTAAGTAGTTTCCTTTAGTTAAGACTTTGAAGTTTACTTATTAAAATTTCTTTTTGTGTTTTTTACATTTCGCTCATAGAATGATTATAAAACGTGTATGGATATTAAATGTTATATTTATTCCAATCGCTTTGGTAGTTTGGAGAAAAATAAGCGATACCAACTCACGACCTTTAATTCTTACTAAAGATGGATGGGTAAGGGGTCTTAAATCTCCAAACGGTGATTATGATATGTTTCTTGGTATTCCTTATGGAAAAGTAAGGCAAGAAAACCCTTTTGGGGTAAGTAGAATATATTGTTTTTTATTTCATACTGCAGAATAATTTCTCGCAATAAATATTATAGATTGCAGATCCCTATCCAAAATATGAAGGAATTCTCGATGCTGATGATGACAACAACCCATGTCCGCAGTATGACGAAGGTTTTAATTTTTTAGCTGGAACATTAGACTGTCTTCGGTTACACATATATACGCCTAAAAAGTCAGAAAAGTTAGCAGTAATGGTTTACATTCATGGCGGAGGATTTCGTTATGGACATTCTGGATCTTGTAATGATGAAAAAGATTATGATCCAGTGTATCTAATTCGCCACAATATAATTTTTGTTAGTCTAACCTACAGACTGGGTGTATACGGCTTCATGTGTTTAGGGACAAGAGATATTCCAGGAAACACGGGCTTGAAGGATCAATTATTGGCATTACGATGGATAAAGGCTAACATAGAAGCCTTCGGTGGTGATCCGGATAGAATAACCATATTTGGGCATAGTAGTGGTTCTTTTTCAGTAGATTTTCAAGTGCATTATCAACATGATAATTTGTTTCAACAAGCTATTTTACAGAGTGGAACAATAACAAGTATGCATAGTTTCGGTGAAGCCAATACATCGGTGCCTTTTATAATGGCTGAAAACCTTGGATTTAAAACAAGAGATCTTGATGCCGCCATAAGGTTTCTCGCTGCACAAGACCCGTTGAATGTTGTTAAAGCAATAGCTCAGCCGGCTCTACCCATGTTGATTTTTAAACCGTGTATTGAAAAACAATTCGATCTAGTTGAACATTTCATTACAAAAAAGCCGTCTGAATTAGTTCCGAAAGTGAAGAATAGAAAATTTCTTATTGGAAATACAAACGATGAATACAATATTGTTATTGGTAATAACCCTGATGAATTTTTTGACAACGATGATACAATAAGAATATATTTGAATTATTCATTTAATTTTAATGAAGAAGAGATGAATGGTGCAGTTAATAAACTAAAACAATTTTATATAGGCAATGATGAATTTAGAAGTAAATACAGGAGACAAATAACTGATTTGTTTTCGGACATGGCGTTTGTTTATCCCACGTATAAACAACTTAATATTTATCATGAAAACAAAGCGGCTAAGGTAATTTTACATAGCCCAAGTAATAGTCACTAGTCCTATTTTCAAACGTTGAATTATTTTTATTATAAATTTTAGGTCTACTATTATGTATTCACTTATTCTGGAGGCCGCAATATGTACAGTCAACGTAATAAGTTAACCCTTGATACTGCTATTCATGCAGATGAGTTGGGATACCTGTTTCAAGACCTCCACGTCAAGTTTACCAACCCAGAAGACCAGCTTATGGTTGATAGAATGACAACGTTGTGGACAAATTTTGCTAAATATGGGTATATATAATTTCTATACACCAATTCCTGGACACCGTCACTAAAGTTAAAGCCAATAAATGGGTTTTTATACGTTTTCAGAGATCCGGTACCATCGACATCGGAAATACTACCAACACAATGGTTACCTATTTCTGACGATAGTAAAGCTTACTTTCGTATAGATAGAACAACTAAGATGGACACTGAGTTCTTAGCAAAGAATGACTTTTGGGAAGAATTCCATAGACAATATTCAAAGAATTATAAATATTAAATGAAGCGGATATTGTTATGAACTTTAATAAATTGTTATATATTATCTAATTTTAAAAAAAATATTTATACTTAATCGTTATTTTAAATTGTGAATACTTTGGATATTGGCTCAAAACTAAGTAGAGTTGTACAGCCAGTACCTATAATAAACCTGCTATAATAGTATATAGTATATATAGTTTGCTATTTTATGCTTCTCGCAAATGTCTCCATAAAAAATAATACATAACTACAAAATAATATGACTTTTAAAACGTAAGGTACAACTTCTATGTGACTTGGAACAGTGATTATTGACTATACTTAGAAGTTTGAGGACACAATTTACTGTGTATTCCTAATGCTATCAAGATTAATGGTTATCATAACAGACAGATAAAATAGACCATAATATAAAGAATTGTCTCATAAAATATACCGTAGTGTCCAATGATATAGTGTCCGTTCTTAAGTGAGCCAATGCATCAAGTAGAGAGATTTTATTCCATTGTCATAGTATCTTTTGTATTTGAAAATAGATATTTTTCTACCTACTACGAGATTCTTCATTTAATAGATGCAAGAAATTCTTTTTTAGTTTCCGGCTTGGGCTTGAGTTGCCTTCTGTCTTCGACAATTTCAGAAGCAGGGATGATCCTCTTAGTAAATATCAATTTAACAAAATTATCAGGTCACACCTCACTACAGACCATCAAGGGTAGTAATACTGAGGAAGCCAGCCATTAGATAATGCTTATCCTTCCCAAAACGTTGCCAAAATAATAAACCGGAAAATTGTTAGAGTTCTTTCTCAAACTTTGATTATGTCATTTTTGGAGAAGAGGCTCTTGGGTCACGAGGCAGAAGAAATAAGAAAATAAAAATTTAAGTTGGCCCGTAGTTGATAGAGACTAGGGTCACCGGTACCATCAGTACCTGGTGCTTTTCACGCTCAACGAATAAGTATCGCAATACAGTGAGGAAATGCTGCCAGCATTAAGGGTACGCTGCTCCAGGGAAACTTTTTAAATTTTTTTTTTTTTATAGAACAGGGGGCAAACGGGCAGGAGGCTCACCTGATGTTAAGTGATACCGCCGCCCATGGACACCCTCAATGCCAGAGGGCTCGCGAGTGCGTTGCCGGCCTTTTAAGAATTGGTACGCTCTTTTCTTGAATTTGTTTTAGTTTTGTTTATATCTATTTTTAATTATTATTATAACTGTGTTGGTAAACAATGTGCCAGTGCTCATCGACTCCATATTTAGAACAAAAGGAAATGTGTGATTATTTGAATGCTATTCTTATCAATCGTTTGTATTATTGAAACACACACTTTAATAAATTAATTTCGAAATATTCACAGATTTATTATCATTATAATTAAGAAAAGCTATCTATGTGTTGTGTTATAGATTTTTCCACCTTCCTTAAATTAAATTGAAATGATAATTAAACTTTTGTTTTTTCGAACGACCATTACGACAATTTATTAAAATTATGTGTTCATTTAATCCATTTTTAGGACTCAAAACGTTCGTTTCAAAGTTACTGCTTACGTCGTTATAGAAATCGAATTATAGTACCCAAATGTAATCACAGTAATACACAACTTCAAAGCAAATTTGTCGCCATATCGCAAATATATTATTTAATATGTGTGAGGAGTCTTTTGTACGTATTTACTTGAGCCACGATCCGAATCAAGAAACACCCTGGGGCGACCTTCTTAACCGTTGTTTTTCTTTTCAATCTAGAAATCATATATGTTTAACGTGCCGTTTGGGTATGCATTATATTTGAATGGGATAATTTTTTATTTGTATTTATATTTTTTATTCCATATCTATTTATAAGTAACTCATATCACTTAACATCAGGTGAGCCTCCTGCCCGTTTGCTCCCTGTTCTATGAAATAAAAAAAAACTCTTTTGTGTTGGAATTCGTATGTACAAAATAATCTATGCCCGCAATTTGTATGAGTGTAGATTTATGCGAAATGACAACGGACAGCTTCAAGTATATTACACTAATCAACAAAATATCGTTTTTTACTTAAATGTTTTAAGGTAATTCATTGCATACTAATTAATTCCATACGCCGTCTGCTTCTATTATCGAGGCCATCCATTGTTTCCAGTTTGTGTAAATTGTTTCTTTTCACTTTGTTTCTTTTGTTAGGCCCTGTTAGTGCCTTAAAATAAATAAATAAAAGATGAAATTTTATCTTTGTTAAACCTTTTTGTATTCAAATGTAAAGTATGTACTTGTATATAACTAAGTCAAAATTGCTTATAAATTAAAACCTGCAAGCCGTTTACAAATAAGTTCCTTTTCGTTTATATCAGTAGCTACATAAGTCTATATAAATTATCCTGAAGTATAACTAAACACTTAAAGTAACTTGTATAAGACCAATTCAGATCTGATATTGTTAAGTAGAAAATTCTGTTAAAGTTACAGCTTAAAATTTACTTTGTATGATCGTAGAATCCCTGAGGTAATTATTTCTAGCGCACTGAGGTTAAATGTTATTACACTTCTAACCAAGAAAACATAAATGAGATTGCTTGGAACGAACAAAAAGTCACGCTTCGTTTATTTTTATATAAATTATTAAAAATATTTTTATGTATATAATTATAAAAAATCCATGTCAATACATGGATTTTTTTTTCTGAATATGTGGTCAAAATTAATTAACATATTATTATTAAGCAGCGGAAAGTTGCGTACCTGGGCCACGTGTTGCGCCATGACCGCAACCTCCTCCTTCAACTAATTATAATGGGTAAAATCCAGGGGAAACGGCGTGTTGGTCGAAGGAAGAATTCATGGCTTCGCAACATTAGGGAGTGGACGGGTATTGCAAATGCGGAAGAGTTGCTACATCTGGCGCAGGACGAGACGCGTTTCAGGAAACTGACGGCCAACCTCCAGTAATGGAGAGGCATTGGAAGAAGAAGGTATAGGTTATATCAAATAAAACATAAAATAAATTTCATGGATAATAAAAACAAAAAATAATTAGAGGGAAATTAAGTTACTTAAACATAAAAAACCGCCCCCGGGTGGGCTTGAACCACCAACCTTTCGGTTAACAGCCGAACGCGCTAACCAATTGCGCCACGGAGGCTCTGTCTCTCAGACTATATTATGTCGACGCATATCATCGTCTACAGACTTATAAATTACTGCTAATATAATATTGAAAAATCGATAACGAAGAGGGCACTTTGCCATAGTAGAAGTTCAACCTAATAAATATTTATTCTCAATAATTATCTACTATAAAATAAATAGCGATGTTTTTACTTGGAAAAGTTAGATCAGTTATATTTTATGGCTCACTTTTAATAGAAGCTCAATACTGACCGAAATATTGTACCATTTATCCGAATTGAATCCTGAACCAATCTAATCACACTGAAAGCGACTTTACTAAATTAATTATATATTTATTTATATGGCTTTACACATTGCACATAGGAAAATGGATACCGTTAGCGGCGACTTCCATTTTATTATTTCCCAGTAACGTAATGCTAACAAAAATATCACTAAGTTCCTTAATTTAGGAATATGAAAAGCCATCCAAAGTTTTTTACAATAATCAAAACACAAGTACATACTTCACTTGGGGACATGCTTGCTTGTAAAGTAAAATATTAAAGTTGAGAGTGAAATTATATTCTGTTACGCGAAATACCTGAGAGCAACGTGGAATATGTATTATTTAATATAAGAAAATGAGAATTTTGAGATAGATGCAGATTTACAAGAGAAATGAACGTATCACATGAATTTTATTTTTAGCCTTGATTTAAAACATTTATTAAACAACATTATTAAATATTACACACCTAAAAAAGGAGTGGGTGAGCAGCATGTATAGAAAAGAACCGATGGATCTGTAGAATTCTTGAGTGGAGACCAAAAAATTACCGTCCGAAGCCCTGTATTCACTTTGATTAGGGATTAGTGCAGTGATCGGGAGGAAACAAGTGTGAACTGCGATTGATTTTTCTAGGTGATTAGTTGTATATGTAGAAACGCGATAAGAAGCATTAATTATTTTTTGCGAGTAAACTGCGAGTAGCCACGTCCCTACCCCCTCACTCGCGACATGCCTGTCAATTTATTGTTTAGCGTCGGATTTACCTATGATCACATTACTACGCAGACAACTAATGACCGCAGACTACTACTAATCTGTCGCAGTCCACACTTGTTTTCGCATTATCACTAATCAATAATCAAAGTGAATACAGGAATTAATAATTAAATCCACCGATTAGATGGACTGACAATGTGCGCATAAACAAGTAGATAAAGCAAGGCCCGTCGACTTAGAGAAGAATGGAATAGGTCTGGAGCAAGATATTGACCCAAATAAAAAAGAATATAATGATAGCACAAACGCAGTGTCGTTTAACAAATCTAATACACAAGAATATATATCACATACCATTTTCTACAGTTTTAAGTGTATGTAATTCTGTAGAAAAATAAAAAGGAAATATGTAGGCTTCGACTAAAATATCAATTTTTTTATTTATTTATTTATTTTTCAGTAAATTTTCCTATCTTAACAGTTACAACTAATGCGATAGAATTCCATTATATTACCCACACCAACTAACCTACATACAAACATTAAAAAATTAAACTTAAATTCCTAAATCTTATAACTAACAATACAGCAAGCAACTCTTGTGAACTCAGCCAGGGTACAAACAAATAGGTCCACCTCAATGGAAATTTTGTTAATGATCTGTATTGCTCGCGTGAGTGGCGCTTTGCTAACCAAGTTGGAATGTGCGCGCGGTACATCCAAAAGCGTAGATGCTTAGACGCTTAGCTTAGACGTAAGCCTCAGGTTTCTACTTGGTACCCGTATTGGTATTTTATACTGCGAGTATAGTTGTGACACAATTACCCTCATTATTATTTTTGCTGATGATTTTTGTCCGCTTTAAGTAAAATATCTGGTAATGGTATACTGTGATCTTGAAGACCAGTCCTATCCGTCCACCTGAACCAAAACTGCAGTAGTCCTTTTCATATCTTCAATCACATCTTATCGTCTCAGTTATCAGTATTGAAAAAATACACGAAAAGTTATAGAAAAATAGTATTTTGAAACTCAATTTTAATTTAATAAATCCAGCATACGTGGACATGGTTTAGTGTGGAATTTTCAATTTCAAATTTAAAGGTGCGTCCTAACCCCAGTCGTGCAGCAGTGAGTGCAGCTTAAAACCTCCGCTTTAAACACGACATATCAATCAATAACGGTACAGATATTGACTACACATCGACCACGACTCCGGTACTACCGGAAATTATATTTGTAACCTCGTTTTCGTTACCATAATATTTCTCTTACTTTGTGTCCTATTCATGGGATATAAATAAGAAATATCATCGTGTCGCGTTTTTTTTTAAATCCTATTTTTCTCACAATCATAAATAAATGTAATATTTCAATTTAAATATTGCATATTTGAAGTGAAATGATTTAGAATAGAGGTATCTTGTTTCTGAATCTAAGAGTAACATGTGTGACTCCGGGAGTACAAGGGGTACTACCGGAGTCTAGAAGTCATGCGTTGGATTTTAACATACTCGTGTACAGATAAATGGTATCTTTTCGTCTTATAAATGTATATCTGGCTTCCGTAATAACGAATCGAAATAAATATAATTAATTTAAAATACATTCTTGTACTGTCGGGAACAGACAAGAACTCATTAAGAAATTTTCCTGTTTATATTAAATTTTGTTATGACTACATTTTAGTAGCAGTATTCTCACAATTTTCTTCTCTGAATTTTCGAAAAATTTCTATTTAGCAAATAATTAAACGCTTAAATAAAATTGTAAACTAACACATGGAAACACACACAACTAAAAGGCTCGCGAGTGATAAAAATCTTCTTTTATATATATATTTATATTATATTATATTTAAATATTATATTTTTAAATATTGCACAAGAATTTTATTTATTGTATACGTAATCTGAAATAAAATTAAAGTTTAAAACTGGGGGGTGGAAACACAAACTGAACACAGTTTTTTTTATGCATAATTTATAATTGGATGATTAATGTAACGGGCAGGCTTATTATATATTCTTCTCTTATTCAAGAATCTCTTTTCTTATATACTAGACTACTGTCCAAAATAGACCACCTAGACAGATGTAGGGGGTATCACTTAGGATTTCTAAACTGCAATTAGTAAGTGGAATCTATGAATTCTGATTATGCAAATATATTATATATATAATTTTTCATCCAAACAATTTTGTCACGACAGGTCTCATTAGCTGCCTGTCATCTTAAGGCTGAGCGACAAACTTCCTCATTACGCGAGCTAGACAAACGTCTTCTGCAATCGACTAAACCTACTAAGAGGAAATTATATCTGTGTTAAAACAACAGTTAAAACTGATAACATAAATCTCTATATATTTTCACTGAAGAGTTTATTAAAAAATAAATCAGGCACTACAACAACTTTAGGGCTTGGCCTCCGATTTCTGAATCTGTTTCATGATCATTTTTAAATCTAATATGTGATCAGCCTCCAGTACCGTCGACTTTTTGGGTCTAAGACATGTCGGTTTCCTCACGATGTTTTCCTTCACCGTTCCAGCAAATGTTAAATGCGCACATAGAAAGTCCATTGGTGCACAGCCGAAAGAGTTTATTAGACATGATTTTTTGCTATGGTAGACGAGTACAAAACTTCACGGTATTTTATTTATTTATAAAGCGTAAACTAAACATCTGTACTGTCCAGTTCAGACGTATCGCAGATTTTCAAGTTCTTTAGACTATTATAATGTTAAATCTCGTATATAATCGTATTTTTTAGAAGCCTAATAAAATAATACCTCCGTAGTAATTTAGCTACAAAGACTATATCAGCAAACAGCATGAACTAGTGTATTAATCATTTCTCATACATACATTAAATAAATATTATTTTGATATAATAAAAAAAATGATGTGGTGTCGTGGGACACCAGGTAGGAACGAAGTTCCTTCGGCTAATGTAGAATCGACACAAATTGCAAAATAAACGTGGCTACTCACGAGTAAAATGTATCTATAATGTGGGCATTCGCCACGTGCTTGTCCATGAATTCATGAGTATGTACTACGCATTGGCGGGGTGGAGTGGTAATAGAAAGAGAAGGGATGAGAGAACGAAAAGAAAGAGGGAGAAAGAGAAAGGTATTATTGTGCTTGTGTATGCGACTGCAGTAAAGTTGACAGAAAAATAAAAAGGAAACGGTTAAAAAAATAGGTTAAATAATGTCATTATTTTAAGTAATTAATTTTTTTTATGGAAAAGCTGCCTGACACAGGTATTTTTTACTTAAAATGATTTCCAAATCTTACACTTTGAAAAGAAAATGTACTCAAAATAAAAAAAGACTTTTTATTAATTATTATTATATACGTCTTAATAAGGCTTCTTGACTTACCCATATCTGCAGAGATAAGTAAAGTAGGATCTACAAATGTATGTTGTCACACAGTTGGCACGGTTAGGAGCTTTCGTTTCTAACCCATAACTCTCTGAAACTTCACTGCGAGACTACATTTACGTTCGGAAACAACCTTTTGTTTTATAAAAGATTTAAATATTGGCGAAGTGGTGAAGGTATAATTAATAAATTCCAGCAACAAATTATTGATTGTATTTTTAGCACTGTACTGACAATAGGTGCTTTTATAGCGTGGGCGAGTATCTAGATCATATGTTTAACACCAATTCTAATTAACTTAACTTTCCTATTATTACGACATTATGTTAATGCCTCTATTATGTAACATAATAAAATTAATGACATTTGCATGTCGATTTATATATGGCGGATTGTGCGGATATTTATAATAATTGTATCTAATTGTACCACTATCTTAGCAAATAAACGATTTCATTTCATTTCAATATTGTGCAGTGTTGGAGTGGTCATTCACAACCCTTGGTAAAAACCCTGTTTTTTATGTTTACAATTAACACTTGCAATTAAGTTGAAGATAAACATTATGAAGATATCATAGACTCAATAGTGGTGTGGGTCAAGCACGAATAGCTATGTATATCTATCTATACACAAGTTCAAAATCACAATCAATTCAAACAATCAAAGAAACAGATGCAATCCAAGACTCATTTAATGCTGTAGCGATTTTTTTAGCTCGGATACTTATAATTCTTTAGTAACCTTTTGTGTAACCGTCTGTGGTAATTTTCAGTTTCATATTAAATTAGATTTATTCAAAAATAGAATACAGCATGTGTTGTTGTTGTATAGGGTTACTACACCGCGTTTAAAAAAGTATAATTAGTAATTTAGGGTTTCTGTAAGAACACAGTGCCGATGTATCAAGAGCTATTCAAATACATGTAGAATGCGGGTGATTGATGTAGGGTGACAATAAGAAGGTAGCACAATGGAGGTCGTTTATCAAAATGTCTGCGCCTCACCTATAAAACCGATACTTTTGACCCTTTCTATCCGAGATCTTTAAGGATTGTGTAAAAATATGATATATTTTTACTACTGTTTGGACCGCATTCGAAGTCAAAGTAGTTTAAATGTACTTACAGAAATAAAATGGAGAAGTTTGAATTTTAGGGCGTTCAATAATCATTTGTTTTAAAGATTTGGTGCTGTGTTTATTAATGAAAAAAAACCCAGTATCATGAGTAAAGATGAATGCGTCATTGAAATATAAAAATTAAAGCAACAAAGATTCCACAGCGTAATGTTATATTTGGAACTGTAGTTTGAAATTCAAATCAATAATAAACAAAATCACCTAAATTGAAGCCCAGTAAATTAGCGGCGGAATAATCTCCCGATCAAATTGACGGCTCACTAAACCGCGGCGGGTTTGTGACGGTATTATCTCGAACTATTGACAGATATGGGGGCCCCATAAATCGCTATTCCGTAATTCCGGTTGATATAGAAATTTCCTATAAATATCGATTTCAATTAAACTTAAATTACCACCAATAGAACTGTTTGTATTTTTATCATTATAATTCTAAATGGTACTTCTGTTTGCGTGTGGTTTACATAGCAATGCGTGCTCATATTTCACTATGCATATTGCTCATACAGTTTAACGTAAGTTTTTCCTATGTATTTGTATATTATTGTAATTAATTGCTCTATTATGCTCCTCGCATAACGTAATGTTGCCATATGCTCCTTCTCTAAGCATCAGCTATTGAGCAATGCAACGAGTTGCCAATTTACAGGTCTATAAATCACCTAAATTAGAAATGGGTAAATATTCTTCGTAGGGACACAAGTCATATTACCAAGCTAGTCATTGACTGGAATCCTTGAGGCAAAAATAAACGTGGCCTTGAAGAGTAAAAATCATTGAAGAGGCATCAGTCTGGTCTTCTACGCTGGATTAGAAATATATTTTTATAAAAAATTTTATAAAATAAATTAACATGATTTTTATACTCGATAACGTTAATAAAAAACTACACAGTACTTACTTCTGTTTAAATTAAAAGCTCATAATGAATTTAAATGAAAATTAAATCCCCGTAGTAGATGTAATTGCGATTGCCGGGTGCTTTCTGTCGCTAGTCTAATCATCTGATCAAATAGATAAACAAGGGCCTGCTATCGAGTATCACACGGAATAGATTTTCACTCTGAATGGCGTCTATTTATTTTATATCTCATTAACTGTTATGCTTTCAGAAAATTGAAAAAAATATTCGAATTAGGGAATTAGCGTAAGTACTTAAAAGTGGTAAGTGAAAAATAATACACAAAAATAGTATTTTTTTATAGAACAGGCGTTAAGTCATACCGCCGACCGGACACTCTCAATGCCAGAGGGCTCGCGAGTGCGTTGCCGGCATTTTAGTAATTGGTACGCTTGTTATTATTGGTCTTCCCATAAATGGATGTTTGTAGTTATTAGACACTTTCTCACGTTAAATATTTCTTTTAAGTAGATTAGGTTAGATTTAAATTACTTGTTACTCTTAGGTTAGGTTTGATTGTAATGTTAAGTGATGTATTTTTGCAGCTAATTTACTCGATTATAAAAAATCTGTTATGTCCCCTATCTATCTGAATCTTCCAATAGTGATACAAATTGCTTTTAGTATATGCAATTTTATGTAGCCCTTTATTTACGCAGCGCGGACTACACAACCTGCCCACAGTCGATCGCAACGCCCATTTGGAGTTCTGACTCCAAATGGAGAGTACCATAAAAAACATGCAAAAGGTTCTTATTTTCAGGTAATTTTTCTAAAACAAATAATTTTGTAGCATCTATTAAAACTAACGTTTAATAATAATAATAATACGATTTATAACAAATGTAATGTAGGGAGGGATATAAAAGGCTAGTTATATAAAAATCTAATAAAGATATAAAAGAATTTATATTGAAGATTGGAAAATTTTCCTCTAGATTTTGAAAAACGTAAAGTATTTAAACAGAATAAAAAGTCTTATAAAAGTCTATTACCCTAGAGAGGTAATTATAATAGCCCTATTCAAGTTTGTTGGGAAGACGACATTAAATTTACAGCTGGGGAAGGGTTTCGTGTCACAAAATTTTATGTAATGTAATGTAATTATGTAATGTGTATGAAGAATTTACATGACTACGTCAAACGTAAAATGCATTATTATCCAAGAATGAATGAATGCCACACGGATCGTAGGCATCGCTGCACAGTCTTGCATCTTTTGAGTCAATCAAAACAAAATTCAAGGTGATGTGCCGGTGAAGTAAATTATCAGCAACTAAATCAGTTTGAAATAAAATATCAAAATAATAAATATGCTAGTAACAATATTTTATTAAATGAAAAATGGAAATATGCAATCTTGATATATGATATGATAATAGTGAAATGTTCGGGGATTAAGCAATTTTAAAAATCGAATACATATTTGCGATAGCAGCTTAAATATGGCTGTTGCCATAAAAATTTAGTTTTCAAATCGTTCGTAATTTGAACTTTCAAACAGAATATCGGGTACGTGTAAAAAATTTGATTCGAGGGAGTTCATTAAAAATTTTAGCAATTCATGAGTGGCTCCACAAAGTTTGTGTACTATCTCAGTGCCAACTTCGTAAATTTTTTAGTATTTTCTCTTATTAAAATGGTGACTTCATGCTTTTAACCTTTGATTCGTAAAAATAATTCTAGCACCAGCATCAATTAACACGAATTTGAAATTTACATAGCTTATAATGTTATATATATATAGTATATCATACTATATGTATGTAGTAGTAGTAAAAATATGACAGTTAATAAACTCTTCATTGTGATTATGAATACATTCATTCAATATCATAATAATTAATACATACTTTAAAACTTTCATACATAGGTGCTTTAATGTGAGCAGGAATTACTAAACGTAATATATCCCAAACAAAGGCTGATTTCTAGAAGAAACATATTGAGGATGAGGCTGCAGCACTGATTTTGTACGTATCACGTTGTCGATGAGAAACTTGTGTCTGAAGTCGAAACTGCTATGTGGAGCCAAGAGCGTATTATTAACGTAGTAAAAGTATAAATATTCATAACGTCGACGACCAGTCACATTCCGAGCGGTTTGATCCCTTGATTTTGCGTAGACATATCTCTATGCATTGTATGATGCGTAGACATATCATTATTTGGTTATATGGTTCTCTCTGCATCTTCTACCGCATTTACCATGGCTCTCATGGAGTTTTGGACTAATACCTGCAGCTGATTGTCATCATCGGACGTTAAGACAGAATACAAAAATTACATGATTAACAACTAAAAAGAAACACAACAACCTTTTCAGGTCTTGGCCTCTATAAGGCGAGTAGATCAGATAATATTTGATGAATAACAAATTCCTAACACACGCCGTCGACTTTTTAGGTCTAAAGCAAACCGGTTTCTTCAGTATGTTTTATTTGTTAGGAGAATGTTAAATCCGCAAATAGAAAGTCCATTCGTGCACTGCCGGGAACCGAACCTACGACCTCAGTGATAAGAATCGCGCGTTTATGCCACTAGGCCGAAACTTCTCTAAGATCAGATTAATATAATACTTATTCTATAGGTAATTGTCAACTGTATGATCTCTTTAATATCAGAATTTTCAATAAAGTAAATTGTTAATCTCTGCATATTGTACATCTGTTTTACTCAAAGGAAGAAACTAGAATGGATGCGGGCACACTCGTCAGACAAGATTGGATTCAATTCGTGTATGTAGGCGATAAATCTTAGAGAAATGTAGTCTAGTTTCGAACCAGATACATTGATCGAGGGACCAGTCTTGATGTATTACTCCACAAATTCACCCATTCTATATTAATTAAATTGCTTTATAAGTACTGGAAGTTTCATTATATAAATACCCTTAAATATAATTTTAAAAAATGTGAAGTAAATACGTATAACAACACTGTAATAAAATCGGTATGATATAAATACTCTGTTTTTATCAAAATATGTCGACGCGGTGGCAAAAAAGATATGGGTTTTACTAGAAATTTGAATGCGTTTAAATAGTTATATTTATAACTTATTCACGTAGATGTGGAACAGTACTATCGTATTTCCTACTTATGATAGTTACTTGGGGAATCGCGGAGAGTAGTAAGTATGGGCTCAGATCCCTGGCGTTTACCTTGACGGTGTGGCTTTGGCTCTCAATAAAAATGTAAAAAACCTTGTGGTCTTCTTCGACCAAACGCTATCCTGGGGTCATCACGTAAAGGTAATCAGCCGGAAACTATACGCCGCGTCTAATTCTCTGAGACGTCTTTCTAATTTCCTTCCTATCCGCACTAAAACTATGTTAGCGCAATCTCTTCTGCTTCCTATTCTCGACTATGCGGACTCCTGCACCTCCGATATGAATGAAGAGCAAGAGAGAATTATTATAATATATATAGTTATTAATAGATTAAGGTTCTATATATTAATATAAATTTATTTTGTTTTTTATATAACTTCTGCACTTCTTGCACCCATCATTTTATTTATTTATTTCTTTTCTTACTAGGGTTGCCTGGAAGAGATCGCTTGTTAGCGATAAGGCCGCCCGTTGCATCCCTTGTAATTTATATATATTGTGTTATTTGTATTTCTTTAGCAACGAAGTGTAAATAAATAAAAATAATTACATAAATTATATGAACTTTGGTTTTATAATGGGCATTTGATTCTCGACTGTAACACTTAGTAATTTGGTTCACGTGTTGATTTGTCTTTTAACAACGCTCTGTTTATCGTACATGCGGCCATGTCCCAGCTGCTGAATTTTTTATTTCATATATGACCTCGTCTTAACGGTGCAAGAATTTTTAAAATCGATTCAGTAGTTTTTGATCCTTATATTCATTTGATGCTTACCTAATTCTATTACATATTATATTGATACGGAGTGACTTTACTGTGAAAGAGATATTTAATAAAAAAAAAAACAATAAAATAAATAATAAAAATTTGTTTAGCTTTAAGTCGTGCGTTCGAATCCTGGTTCTGAACCATGCTTGCTTGTGAAAATGACCCAAAAATCGACGGTGTCAAGCACAAAAGACCGATAAATTGCCTATAAATACAAGGAAACAAAGATAAATTTGTAAAAGCAAATAATACAAACATCAATTCTTCTTATGTTTCGAAAAGATACTATTGTGTTAATGCTTTTCCCGTACATTGTTTAACACAAAGAATTTCCTTAGGGTTCAGTGCCGACTCTGTATTTCCGCCCGTCATGGTCTACCGATAACAAAGTATAAAACAGAAGTAAACAGATTTTTCTAATGTATTTTAAGAAATTTACGTAATGCTTGACCTGGAGCCATAGATTCGTACAGATTTCAAAAGTAAAAAAAGTAATAATAATTTAACACTACTTCCAGTTTTCAAATAGATTTACGTATTTTTTTTAAATTAATATTTTATTAACAGTCAGTTGTATTCAATACTTTTTGTTTGTTCCCTTTTGTTAATATTTGATTCTATCTTTGGGTATATTTTCAGTGTATTTATTTGTTATTATGTATAATTTTTGTTAGCGTTATAGGATTACGTAATAAATAAAAAGCTGTAACCTAGCTTGACCCTTCCCTTGATTTAAACATGAAGCTGATTCTCAGACTGTTTCAAAAAGACTAGCAGATCTTACTATTTAATTTGTAGCTCTCGTCTGACTTTGCAAGTGACTTTGTATGTGACTGACATACGTATGTGACTGACATACGTATGTGAAGCCATGTCAACTGACAAATATCAAATATGACACTTGTATACAAATATGCCCAACAGTGTCCAGACATTCATTACAGAAATATAAAAAATACTTTAATATTTTTACGATACGTTTGTACCAGAAAAAACTAAATAAAAAATTATATTCTTATTAATTTTCTGTGTTTGAACATTACAATTTGATATTACTGGACGTTTGATTAGATATATATAAAACTTAAATATTAAATTGAGTTTACGTATTTTCAATGATTATCCTGTCTTAACCTTGGTAGAAAACGTAAATCTTTTAGAAACTAGTCGTTACCAATTGACGGAAATCAAAATACATTTTCTATGCAGTTTAATGATATAACTGAATTGAAGTTCATTTTTAAACGATTTCTGCTCTTTAGATCTTATGATGATGAGTATGAATATAAATGCATGCGGGTCTACGAGCTTCTATAGAACGAATTATGCAAATTAAATTAACTATCAATTGGAGCTTTAATTACGTCCCAATGATAAAAATAATTCATTTAAACCAACGTATTTAAGACGTTTTAACGATTAATTTGTTGAAAGTGGACCTTTTAATTAATTTGTTAATTCAACAATTTCTAATTTATGAGAGTGTTATACTAAACGTTGAATCTATCTGTGATCTTAAGCAAATTCAATCATATTAGTTTAGAATTGAATTTGGATAAAATATTAATAGGAACATTTAAATAGAATGTTAAAACAGTGTTGTTATAAAAAGAATGTTTTAGTTCTTTACGTAGCCTAGTATAATGACAAAGACGTATTATAATTAGAATCATCCCATGCATTACATTTTTGAAGAAAAGTTCACTTTCAATTTATTTTAATTATGTTGTTTCTACATGAAATAAAGTGTATAGAAAAAAATACACGACATTAAATATTTTATACGCCCAAGCTTAAATCCTATTTTTTTCATATAAAAATACAAGATTAATCTAATATATTCTGCAGAAGAGTCCGAAAATTCTCACCCGAACTCTCAAAACATCAATCAAACTGAGCAGTAATCAATCAATGCGTTCATTATCAAATACTTTATTAAATTGTCCAAAGAACCGTGACTTCAGCGTTTTCTATTCCAATGAACTCGTAAAACGTTCATCACGTATTCTTTTTTAGGTATAAATCTTTATAACGCATTTAAAAGTTTTTATTTTACACATAATACGCATATACACCCCCACACACAGACTAGATCAATCGCCTACTGATAGCAATCTTCCCGAAAGAATGTGGATACGAGGCTTCAAACTGACCTGACGTTATACACCCAACCCCAATAACCTATCCCAATCCATTTTTGACGATCTGAGATCTTATTTCAAATATTGATAAAAGTGTGCAAATAACCAATCGACGGATTGTTATAGCCATCGATACAAGCTATCCATGGTAGGTCGGATCGGTGTATTTCGATACACCTTTGTATGAAAATGACAGTTAATCTGTGCCAATATTCTATCTTAAGATTTTAAAATACACCAGTTTTTAAAATAATTAAAAAGCTGTTTGATATGTTTTAAACATAGACATGTATATTTTAATATTATTTGTACTGGTTTTATTTAGTTTATACGTATTGATTATTATCAAATATAGAAGAGCGATATTGCATTGTATTCGTCAAAAATGGATTGTTTTCGTATAGTTTGGTTATTGCGATGCAGATAGGAGATCGATCGACTGTCATGGTCTGATCTGAGATTGTTGAAAGCCAGTACACGATGTGGACGCCCTAAGTAAGGTATCAATATTATCAATTAGTTTTATCACAATGGAAACCAATCAATTTTTTTATACATTACAAACTATATTATAAATTAAATATATTGTAAAAAACCTATAATAACTATCGATGTAATCTTATAAAATCAAACATAATTCAAACCAAAATTAAATAATATTGTACTAGTTAGCCAGTACTGTGTTAAATACTAACTGGAAATGCTTAAATGAATTGTCAATGTCAGTTGTGGCCAATCTGTGGTTAATTACAAATGGCCTCATTAACGATTACTACAAACTCCGATTAACATACTGCTTTCTGACCACAGTTCTTGAAGGAGCATAATTACTTGGCTTAGTAGCACATTTATTTGGTTTCTAACGCAGAAATGGGAATTTATTTTAATCGTATAATATTATGATATTATATAATTAGTAGATGGTGAAAAGGCATCTGTGTCAAGACATGTCACAATAAATAATAGCCAACACTTTAAACTTGACGTATACACAGATACTTATAAAAGTAGCGATGGAGACGGAAGTAAAACTTCTTATGTTTAGCGTTGTAATGTTTCAGTTGCGTTGTGCAACGTCAAAAGTCAAGTTTATGTCTTGACAAGTAAATGGTTGTTTACAGAATTATAATTATGATTAGTGCCTAAGAAACCTTATCTCATCTTTTCAGTACAAGTTTTTATTGAAATAAAATAACAATAATTGTTTTGAAAATTAGTCGGGTGGTTGAGGGTCAGTTTTGCTATTTGATACAATAATTTTTCCTCAAGTCTGAAAAAGGTTTGGGCCTGCACATAGTTTGATTTCACCTCTGTAAACTATTTCAGTAAGACTGTATCCCATTCTTCATTGAAAAATTTATTGCGTTTAAGCTCAAAACTGTCTAAATATCAGTTATTTCACATATATAAGTAAATAAATAAATAAGTAAAATATATCTTATAAAAATTTAAAGTTAACCTTGCTGCTAAGTTTTCTTTCTTACTACTTTAACTTAATCAAGAAAAGTATATTCTACACGATTGAATCACACATTTATAAAGCAAATTAACTTCTTGCAATCGATTTAATTAATACATGAAATTGTACCTCGTCGAATAAGTGGCTGATTCGTCGATTTTGAGATGCCGTCGACTCATCTTCACAAGTCAAACACTGGGGACTAATTAGACGAGTTGTTAAGCTTTCGTGTTCATTTGATTATCCAACTTACACAATCCCTGTTCGCTTGTAAAAAGTAATTTGTAAAATTTATGAAATTTTTATAGAACAGGGGGCAAACGGGCAGGAGGCTCACCTGATGTTAAGTGATACCTCCGCCCATGGACACTCTCAATGCCAGAGGGCTCTTGAGTGCGTTGCCGGCCTTTTCAGAATTGGTACGCTATACTGTTAATAGTTTTTGACGGTTAATATTTTTCCAATATATTATGTTTGGATAATACGTTACGTTAAGTGATATTTAAATATGTACAATGAATGACATTTAAAGTGTTCAGTTCCAAAGATAGACGCTTCGTAACCTATTCCACGAAGTAATTTTAGCCAGTGTATTAAAAAAATATTCTTCCAAAACGTATTTACGTATTATTTAATAAGTATTATTTTTTATCACGAAAATATGCACAAACTACAAACGCAGCTTCATCCGTTCAATATTTTTTTAAGTTTATTATGTTCATTTAATCAGACAATCGCGCCTGGGTACAGCTATAAGATACATTGTATAAATATAATAAAATGCGTAAAACGTACCAAAAAAAATCATACATTAAGTATATTTAGTGAATCAGAAGATATTTTTTTAAATTATGACTAACCACAAAAAACCTAAGAACCGAAACCTAAGAACATTTGTCATTGGAATTTAAAATTAATATAATAATTGAAGACAGTTATGCAATATTGTTCAGACAGGAATTTGTTTATGTTTCCGACATTTGATAGGCAGAAATAATAAATAAGGTCAGAATTTCAATTAAACATTATATTGTTATGCTGAGCATTTGACCGGGCTACACGGAATTAAAATTAAATCGCATTTTGGTATTGGTTACTTGACCTTTACTTATTTTTATAAGGGTCAAATTCCACTTAACTGATAATTTTTCTTTGTTTTGTCGTCGAAATCTACACTGTACGAAATAAGATACCTTGCCTTACTTGTGAGAAAATCCTGAGGTCATGTCTTCGAGCACCGGCTGTGCAACAATTATTAAAAAAAATATATAAAAAATATTTTACTTTCTATGAAAGTATATAAAGTTTTTGGTGAAGGTTAACATCGTATCACACTAGTTTCTAGCCAGCGTAATTGTAACCGAGTAATCACTAGATGCTTCAAGAAAGATCAAAGGAACGGTTCAAAGTCAAAGTAAAAAATCATTTATTCATGTAGGTAACAAACACAATGTTATGAACGTCAAAAAAAATATGCATTGAATGCTTCTAATTTTACATTTACTGCCATTTCTGATAGGTTGTCTAATAGGTTGATATTCGGAGCCAAGACATAACGTGGTAATGTCACTAGATTATTACCTCTGTAATTACACAAAGGAAATGTGGCTTTATTTTCCACTTCCTTGCGACATTTGTTTTATTGTATCTTTAGGCTTTGAAAACACCGATGACATTATTTAAACAAATGATGAAATATTTACATTACAAGGTCTGAGACGATAATATCTTCAAACAACTTTATATCGTCTATACTATCAAAGCGTGTATGAAGGTATTGATAAATTCCTGAATGTAAAAGGGATCTTTCAGTTAACTGGTGCATTCCTCAAATTACTACGGTGTATTGAAGTCTTTCAGCAACAAACGATGTATGGAACGTCTATAACATATTGAAGTTATTGAAGATTAATAGACATTTTAGTTATATGTAAGATATATATATAGGGCTTCCAGCATGCAGAATGCCAATAAAATGTATAAAAAAGGCAGGCCGAGGTTCTACTCCACAAAAAATTTAGTACAAAGTAGATTGCCGATTGCTCTCTTCGTAGTTCAAGTAATTCATATGATAAATATTTCAGACATCTAGCAATAGTAACTACATTGTTTATATTGTTTTATCAAAATAATATTCGTTATAAAAAGTCGCTTGAAACAAAATTAAACATAGATATCTTATTTTCGGGGAAAACACATATTTGGATATATAAAACCTCGTATTGTTGTATGCATCGTGCATATTGTGCAAAAACAAGAAAATTAAATATTTTCCGTATTTAAATCTTAATTCAAAGACACTGTGGAACTATAAGAAATCCCACATCGCATATCAATGTCTATCAAGAGCTGAATGAATACCTGGGAAATCAAAGGAAATGTACACTCTCAAATTCCTTTGTCCCTACGTACGAATTCCCTCCACCTACATACGGAAGGCTTAAAATTATTCATGATCTACGAAGCTGTATACGAAATTGTTCTCCTTGTATGTACGTAGATAGAATTAGTACCGGACTAATAAGAATAATTAAGTACATTTTTATAATTTATTTTACTATTTAACTTCACAATTGTTCGAGCAACTTTGTTCGATAATGTTCTCAGATATGTATGTACTTAATATAAATAAAACAATTATTCAAACATTATTGCAACAATAAAACCACCAAACTATACATTTTTTTTGGTTACTATACTTTAAGAACGGCGCATTTGGATAAAATAATTTAAAAAGATATGTATGACCCCAATAATTCCCTATTTGTGCTACACAATTCGTAGCGCTGCATCACGTAGCAAATAAAACAATTTCCGTAGACCGCTACGGTCTTTGTAATTTTCTAGATGCCTTTGACTACAAGGTAATAATTTCTGTTCTCTCTGTGACCCATATAACAATAGACTTTAAGGATATATCTGATTATAACCTTAAAAAAAACTAGTTTTATAAATAATGCTAAGTCATACTGGGACAAGAATCGAGACATCAACGTAATATGTACTTGACAATATCTAGCAGCTTCAAAAACAGTTTGATCCGCAAAGTATATGTATTATAACAAACTGCATCAAAAAAAATATACAGATATAATAATAAAAACGATTGATCTAAAATATACCAATAAATGAGAGCAGTATTGGCCTAGTGGCTTGGCGTGCGACTCTCATACCTGAGGTCGTAGGTTCGATCCCCGGCTGTGCACCAATGGACTCTTTCTATGTGCGCATTTAACATTCGCTCGAACGGTGAAGGAAAACATCATGAGGAAACCGACATGTCTTAGACCCAAAAAGTCGACGACGTGTTTCAGGCACTGGAGGCTGATCACATACTTGCCTATTAGATGGAAAAAGGATTATGAAACAGATTCAGAAATCTGATGCCAAGACCTAAAGAGGTTGTAGCGCCACTGATTTATTTTTATTTTTAAATAAAATATACCAGTAATAATTTCTTTAATTATCAATACTTGCCTGATTGCCTGACATTAAATTGTATAATTTATTGCTGATTTAATAATTCCAATTGCATTTTACAAGTTGTATATTTCAAAAACTGTTACTTTCATTATTTGTATCGCTGAATAAAATATACCATTGACTATAATTAAAATGTTATCCATACTTTGGAGATAATGCAATTTACACGACCTCATTACCTCTCTTTTGATATAAAATACGATGGATGGAATACTTTTTTATATATCTCTGAGAGCACTTTCAAATTTCAATTTCAATTAAAATACTATAATAAGCAAATAGGTTTTGTTATATTTGAATTAAAACATTGCAATGCGCTTTCAAATTAAGAATTTGATTTCTCAGAGTTTAATTTGTTTTTAGATGTTGATCGTAAAATTGATAAAGGTATTGATTCCTATCAGATAGAAGATAGAATAAAAGATGGAGTGCATAGCTGGCATTTTCATGAAATATTTATATAGGCCTACTATATTAATAATTACAGAAAACCAATTTTGGTTTTATATACTAAAACTGTGTTTTTCGAACTGTGATTTTAAAAGTCTACGAAAGATGTGGAAATCATCGGCAATATCCGGTGAACTTTAGCCTCTTTGCACTAGAGATCACGAACCAGATAATAAAACCAGGAACACGCTTGCAAGAGATAGCGATAAAATGTTTTGTATATAACTATTCTTACATAAATGCTAAAATAAAAATAGCACTTTACGCAACACTTAATCTAAATTCACTCCTCTCCAAACTAACTTGTTTAGACTTTATGGTCTAATTAGTACTTACTTAAAGTTTTACATTTTTATATATTATTATTATGAATACTTTATTATCTTATTCAACATACACATAACAAAAATAAAAAAAAAACATGTTTCAAAAGTTGTAAGGCAACGGACGGCCTTATCGCTTACAAGCAATTCTTCCAGGCAACCCTTATGTGAAACAAAGAAAAAAAACACCAACACAGGGTAGAGTACAATAAAAAAACTAAAAAAACACGTTACTAATAAATAAATATATGTGTAAATAAAAATTTCAAAGCCAATCAAAGGTTAACAACAGGTTGTAGCAGAGCTAATTACGAGGCAGAAAGAAAATGATCAATAACACGCTTTTTTAAATAAATTTAAAGGCTGAGTCTAATATGAATACGTAGGGAATTCCATATTCATATATTAGGTCTCATTAAAAAATATCAGTTTTATAACTCATTCGTTGATGTTAAATATTACGTTTATCAATATAAACCTTCTGTAAGAAGCTTTATTTCCCGTTTCACTCCTAACAATGTGCAGTTCCGAAGATAACGGCTCGGTGAATACAGTGACATGTTCTCTCAACAACTTTGCACAAGTTTGCCGAGACAAATTGATCCACTTATTGAGCGTACATCGCGTATCAAATTATATGTAGCCATTAACACACCATACCAGAGATGTACCCATTGAACAAGAAGTTAATATAATAAATGATACTTTCGATATTATATTTCATGTAGTGTTGTGTAGCTCTAGTTCTTAGTGATCCTGTAAATATATAAGCCCTTAATCGCTAAAATTAAATATTCTGTTCTCATTGTACTTGTTACAAAATATTCTTAGGGCCTGTTTCACAATGTATGTATAAAGTGCCAAATAGCTATGCAACACATAAATTATTCGAAAGATAAAAGTTCCGAATAAGATACTTCGCGTTTCATGACAAATAGCGCTATCTGACAGTTGTGAAACGCAAAAATACTGTGTATCCTACAAATAAGTAATAAATAGCTTATGTGGAACTTATCCGGACATTGTGAAACAGGCCCTTAGACTGTTTGTTAAATAGTGTAATGAGTCAACTTTTAAAATATGAATACGTTGACTTTATTTTTTTTTAAATGTGTGCGTGTAATCGTCACACGTAAGATGTGTAACTTCTTTATGACCCATTTTTACGAAAAATGATCTACTATATGCAACTTCACTGAAATTGGTTAAATAAATTAAATTAGATAAAGTTTAATATACGGTTATTATCATTGATCTGATAACAAATAATACAATTATTTAGTTTCGTTGCACCAAATCAAATCACTAACGGCGGTCCCCAGTTTAATTTAATATTGGTTTAGTTTTTTATTATATTAATTTTCTTTTTTTTTATATATAGAACAGGCCCACCTGAGGTTAAGTGATACCGCCGCCCATGGACACTCTCAATACCAGAGGGCTCGCGAGTGCGTTGCCGGCCTTTTAAGAATTGGTACGCTCTTTTTTACTTTGAATGTTAGCAAATTAGAACAAAGACATCTTTTTAAATCTCATTTATTAACAAATAAGAGTATAGAGGAACTATCACTATATAACAAGTGCTCTTTAAAATGAAATATTTACATTATTTACAATTATCGTCAAAATGAGACAGGTGGGTAGTGTAAGAAAAATCACTCGTGGATTGTCATTGCACTGTGTACACGATTGATTAAATATATAATCTTTCAACCATTCGATTGTATTTTTACAGAATTTCATTAATTGTAATAGAATTATTACCATCATTGTTACGTTATTATATATTTTTGTTATTAATGGCTTCGAATCTCATCGAATCAACCGTGGGAAAAGTAAAAGACGGTGCGTAACGAAAAAATGTGACGGTAAATGTCTTTTCCAATGCCGATAAAGAACACATCAAGTCCACAATTACTATATATAGTTAATATACTCAAATAACATGTAGTAATATATACAAGAACGCGAAACTTAAATTTAGCTTGATCCTGTCGTGACGAGATTTATAACGTTGCAATTCTACATAGTTTATGAATAATATCACATAATTTCAACACTATAGCTGTAGATAGCTACTTGCTAGTCCTAATAAAGTGTGCTACACCAATTAAAAAAAATAAGTTTTCCAATATCCGTTTTTCGTTTAGTGAATAACAAAACTCGTTTTTTATATGGCTTTTTTTATACATGCTCCACCGCAGGCATACCAACGATCTCTAAACGAAAACAGAAAATTTTTATGCTTTGTAAAATATACTTTAGTACAAACCAATGAACACCGTAAAAATTAAACAATCTTTAACAATGTTCTTACGGGTGTGGTGCAGCCTTATTATAAGTTAATAGAATTCGCCAGACAATACGTCTAAAGACAAGTTTCAGCTCATCACTAAAACAATACTTCTTTGTTCTCAAAGCGGTGTTCTGGTTGACTGATTATTGATCTTTCTTAATAAATAATCCAAGTGACAGGGTAAAGACGAAAAAGCATTAATTGGATGTCAGATTAATTTGTCGCGTGATTACAGTAAAATACCAGTTGGTTTAAAGTTTAAGCGTAATTTCTGGTTATTATCACGTATAGACATATCTTCAATATAAGTCCGAGCGAATAATGTTCAAAAAAAGACGTTTATAAAAACCCGAAACTGTTCGGAATAGTTGTTTGGGTCTACCATCACAATACTTGATTCCACTGATATGAAACGTTCTATACACACGGATTTTCTTGAAGAACTCTATGATTTGGTTCCTATCCCTTCTATATAAAATACTACAGAAAAACTCTTTGATTCGGACCCAAAAACCTACTAAGGAAAACATGGGATTCAATACACAAAAATTATTTAGCTTATCTTTTCTTCTATTGAAAAATAATTTGGTCTGTTTTATAATTAAAGAGTTCAAGAAGTTGCACTATCGGAAGTACGTATACATATTAATTGTTGAAGTCCATCGAAGCATAACTGAACGTTTCTTAAGACATTTACGCCTATATACAAGCAGACTCGGCCAAGCGTGGCTGTGGCTAAAGTTTTTGGTATATTACATAGTAGTAAACTATTCAAGGGAAATGGTAGGAGAACTTATGTGAAAGTTTGGTACTTTTAACACAACGCCATCTGTTAGAATTGTATCAAATAATAAACAAATATTTGCATAAAATAATATTACAATTTATACCCGCAAAGATGTAAGCTATCCTATCTTTTATGTTAGATCAAACTGCACACGGTGTGCAAATTTAATTGATATCGGTTTGGTAGTTTAGGAGTCCATCGCGGACAAACAACGTGTCATGTGATTTATATATATAAAGAAGAACGCAGCAATTCATAAACAGCGATGGATGTTTAAGTCCTCTTGGGCGTATCACTAAATATCGAGTGAACTCGTTTGTAATATAAAACAGGACTAAATTTTAAAACAGGTCAATGATGAAAATGCTGTATAATACGTAAAGTATTGGCGTTTGTCCGTTACTCGTTGACCTTTGAACGAGGCTAGTGAAAAACATTTTCATTTTAGTTAAGAGCTTTTGAGCTTTTGTTTGCGGTCCGGAAAAGCCTAGAGCCTACGAAACTGTTAAAGTGGAAAATTAATGTTTATTTTTGAATACATATTATTTTGAAGGTCGTCTTTTATATTTTTTCATTTAGATGTAATAAAACTTAATAGACTTCATTATATTAATAAACGATTCTAAATGAGCACTAAAATATATAAATTACAGTTAGTTTAAGAGAATCACTATCACTGTAATTAACAGAGAATTTGAATTATCGTCTATAATTAACGTAGTATTGGTTCTCGCGCCTTCAAACCTCTCCTCCTGATATCTTTCTGTGCGAAATTAAATCTGCGCAAATAAAAAAAGAAGTGTAGGATGCAGACAAATGAAAATTGGCAGTCCATTTGCCTATGCAAATGAAACACAAATAAAATATGTGGCCAAGATCCTAATATCTTAGCTTTAGTGAAATTAGCAAATAATAATGTTTTTCAAACAATTGGCTTTACAAACAACGAGCAACATTTATTCGTGAGGTAAACAATATCTTTTGAAATTCGAACGGACGAAGAAGACAAAATCTCCGCTTCCGCTTCCGTCCCGGTAACTAATGCTCAGCGATACGGTTACGGATAGTGTTGTAACGGATATCGTATATATCCGTACAATGGACTTGTGAAATTGTTGAACGGTTATGTTAGATATGAAATTCTCAGATGCCTTACAACAAATTGAAGTAGCCTATTGTATTTCGGCTTACATCGTATGGATTTGATAGCAATCCTATACATTCTTGCCTAATATAAACATTTTGTTTAAAATACTGTTGGTAAAAGTTTTAATGGAAAAAATCTCTGTAATAATACTTTAATATTAATAAAATATTTATCGTTACAGGATAATTATTTATTACAATTAATATTACAACATTCACTTACGTAATAAAATACACAAACTAGTAATACGCGTAAAAAACTTAAAGTACATATAACAATAGGAAAAAATCAAAAGACTTATTGAAAATGCTATAACATTTTGTTAATTAATGTTATACTATCAGAGATGTGACGACTGACGGTATTTAAAAAAAATTAAGTTGCGCAAACAGAATTATCTCGCCTAGAACGCGGCCATATTGTGCAAAACAACAAAGATTTGCAAACAAAATAAATGTATTTGGTGGTAATATATAATATATAATAAATAAAATATAATATAGTAGTAGTAATACATATACATGTCATGTCTATCAAAAATGTAACTCACATACATATTTTTTCCTTTATGTTATTGATTTTATAGTAGCTGACCCGGTGAACTTCGTCCGCCTAACAATAGTAGTAATAACATTATTATAACTTTTTTGCAAATACAGAACTGTTTTGTTGCTTTATATAATAAACTGTTACTGTTATCAACTTGAAAACCTACCATTTTGCTAAATAATTTTTCCACTAAAGGAAATGTAACAAAAATAATCACTGTCGTTATAATCCTAGGACATCTGGGAAGTGCAATATCTTTTGAAGTAAATGAAAATCCCGAACAAAGAGTAAGTCTGAGTGACTGCACTTCGATGTTAAAGAAAATATAGTGTCGTTCTAGAAAATTTAATGTAAACTTTCGCATTTAATATAGGAAAAATCAAGCTATGAATAGTAAATGTTTTTTATTACATTTTAGATTGTCTTACGGTCTTCACTAAAGATCTGCACCGCGTTTTATTTTCGAGTATTAAGCAACTTTGAATCGAAATATTATAAGCCGTTTTGAGTTAATTTAATTTCAAATAACAGTGTCTTAAGCCGGTTTTCCATTGACACAAAACGAATGTGTCAAAGAAATCAGGATTGATCTAAACGATTATTGTTTCCTGTTTGACCAACAAAACAGACAGCGGTTACATTTGACGAAGTGTTCCCTCATACAAGTGCTTTCCAATTGAGTAAGGTGGTAGGAGAGATCACTTTTTAATTCATATTTCGTAAATCGTTTTTGTTGTTGTTGAGTTCATCCAAAACTAATTGCTTTGCAAAAGTATTTTTGTGAAAATAATTACTTATAATCGTGGTTAACCTCTTTTACACAATTTGATATACCATGTGTTAATTAAGGCTATAGTATATACCTAGTTTTACTAAAAGGATTTCCGTCTATTTATTAGTAGTACTGGCAACCATTAGGTAGCAGTCATTACTGGAAAGCCCCGCCTGACCTCTGCCGCAATTACTACTTAACTAGTTGGGCCTTCATTTGTGGCTTTTTTAATTTTCCGAGTAATTGGAATTTGGTAACAAAAATGCGGTAGATATGTAAGACATATAATTAATAGGACATATATGATGAGACAAAAGTTTGTTTCAAAATAGTATTTCTTAAATCTTATCTATTAATCAATCATGTGTGTTAGCGGGTTGATTTCAACAGAATTAAAAATAAAATATCTGATATTAATTCTAACTATAGTGTATTAAATATGAGTTCCATTGTGATATTAATAGATATTAAATTTTGTTTGGTTGTTTATTACTTATACTTAATTAAAAATTATTTCGTCTTATTAACAATACAATTACTTTATAGTATACAGTTGTGATTCATAATATTTCGCTTGTGATTTATTTTATATGAGGAGTACCCTTTAGGTAATACTTACAGTCCCCAGCTTTGCACCAATGACTCTTGGAGAAATAACCATCGGACTCTGAGTTCAAGACCGACAAAGGGATGAAGCGCCATTAGATTAAACTTAAAAAACATGCCGTTTATTTTGTAGTCAAAAATTGCATTTTTACCGACTATTTTAAGGGAATACCGTTAATTTTGTAGTCAGAAATAGGATTTTACCGACGGAAATTTTTAAACGGTAAAGAAATTAAGTATTCTCTCTACCATAATTACACCTGGCAACATCGACGTGAAAGGGAAATTATAAAAGTTGGTGGAGAACGTCTGATTGAAAGTTTGACAGAAATTGTTGAGGCTCACTGAACCATACTCTACCTGACAGTAAGCAAGTTTAATAAGACCTTTATTCATGTTCATTTTGCTATCAAATAAATTATTATTCTGTTGTTTTTTGAAGGCATATATTTGTACTGTAGTCTTATAATTATCCATATATTTGATAACTAAATGATTAACAGAAAGAAAATCTTTGTAACGGTTTGGTAGCCACAAGGCTTATCTACTTAAGAGTAGATATATTAAGTTAGTTGAAGTATGATTACAATTTATCAGGACTTCTACGTAAGTAAGTTTTTTTATAGTGCAGAGGGCAAATGGGCAGAAGATTACCTGATGTTATGTGATACCGCCCCACTTTTCAATGCCATGAGGGCTTGCGATGCGTTGCCGGCCCTTTAAGAATTGGTACGCTCTTTTCTGGTAGTGCTCTTTTCTAAGACGAACTTTTTGAGTTATGCGAAATAAAATTGAGATTGCACTTTCGATATCTACTCATGCCGAACTACGCTCGCCAAAACAGCTCGGGCTGAGCTGTAAAGGCCCTTAAGGCCAACATCGAGATTGCATTTAAAAAAAAGACATCGACTTGATTCAAATTACGCATCAGTTTGTCTATTCCTTACAGAAGGAGAGATTTGTATATGTTTTTTTTTCAAAATTTATTTTACTGAATAATTATATTTAAAAATCGAATGTACTTGTTAAAGTAAAACAACCTCTAATTTAGTTTTTTTTTATTATCAACAACTTTGGTTAAAATTAAAAATAATTATAATAATCTGTATATTTAAGTAGGCATAAATATGATATTCACAAAGTGACAAAAACGTAGTTACTACATTTTGAATATGTTCGCTTAAGAAATACAAAATAATACGGGATATAAAGACCTAAATGTAAACCTATTAACATTCATTGTTTCCGCAAAGGTACAGCTTAATACATAAATTATTACATTTATGTACATACATACATACTAACTTGACCGCAAGACGGAGTTCCATGAATATTTATTACATTTCTCAGATTTTTGCTTCAGTGAAGGTTGTTTTTACCTTAACAAGTATATTAGATTTTGAAATAATTATTCAGTAAAATAAATTCTTAAGATACGAAAACGCACATATACAATAAGACTTCATGAAGCAAGTACAATTTTAATGTATTTTGGCCTAATAAATAATATCTCTCCTAGAACTCTATTAACGGGTCAATGTGTTCCTGTGTAGTTTTACTTAAATACTACTGATGTTCAGTATTTAAAAGTAATTCACTAATTTGAATGGGCCATTTATCATTGGTAATTCGAAATTCGGTACTATTGAAAAGGATTTGAATTTCGAATCCTTTTCAATAGGACCGTTGTCTCAAGAAATCGAGAAGCCTCGACATTCACGTATTGGTGGAGCCTTTGTTCGTGGGCTCGAGTAATCTTTTTGACAGTTCTGGTCCTATACATCAAGGGCCCGACATTATTGACTATTCTCCTGAGCACTTTATCTTGGAATCGTTGGTTAATTTGGATATAGTTCTTACTGGTTAGATTACGAATAATTTGCTCCTGTTGTTGGTACTGCTACTACTAATACTGTGGTAATGTTAAGAACATAACGTTCTTAATATTAAAAAAAAAGTCTTTATATCTCAAGTTCCTACGAATTCCTACAAGCACATCCATATTAGCTGGGCCGCTAAACGAATTACGTTCTTCCTTTTCACGATTTTCTTAATACAACTAAGTTAAGCACGGCCGCTACCAGTTTTAACACGCGACCGCTCTAAACATGTCCTTATACCATACGACATACAATAATCCGTATATTATTTTGATCGTTTTTTGATAGCTTACTAAATATCACACGAATACTAATTTTAAATTAAATTTAATCACTAATTTTATTATTATTATTATATTATTAAATAAAAATTATACCGAATTATATGCCAGAACTAATAAACAGCATGCCTGCCAACTGGAATCACAGCGAAGTGATTTTATGCAATAGAAGTAATTATTTGCTTTGATCCAAACAATCTGGCTACGACGATACGAGCATATAATCTGGGGAAGAACGTCAAGTATTAAGTCAATCGTATCGTACGCTATAAAGAGACACCAGCACCCGAAGTGGTTGAGCAACGTACTGCGGTATTCGCAAGTAATCCGCTTTATAAGATACCTAAGATTAGGAGAAAATAACTTTAGAGTTCACGACCTTCTTCTTAGCTTCCACAACTTCAACCGTTTTGCTAGTCTTTACTTGTTCGAAGACAGTTTAGCCGTTTGGAGCAAGTACGAAGTTATTTACGAGACTATATTTAATATATTTTTATTAGTAAAGTATTGAAATATATTTAACGATCCGAAATATATACGAAAGCAACTCACAATAATGTGGTTAAGAATATGCTTTATAGATTTGTGTTGAAGAATATATTCAATCTACAAATGATAAATGTCATATTTAACCAAAGCTGGAATAAGTAGGTAGATCCTCTAGGAAAGTCCTCAATGATGCCATGATAAACGCTAAATGAAATTACTGTTGTTAACTTGCAATTACGCGGTACGAACACATATTACTATTATATATATTATTTTATTACATAGTTTCTGTACTCGTTTAATACGTGTTGATACGTACAAGATTACGTAAAAACATTAAAAAAACACAACTGAGGACGTGCTTAGTCTGACTTTAATAAAATGTTCAATGAAACAATTGCAGGTAAAAGACAGAAATATATCTATAATGGGTCGTATGCAAAGACTTAAAATATTACAATCGAAACAGCTCTTTTAGTTGGGGTTTTATTACTTGACATTGCATGGTTAACACAAACAACTATCAAAATAACTAATATTAAGATAAAATATAATATTATCATAGAACACTAAATGTTTTTAATATTGGAGACGAATTCGAATACTCGTAGATTAGACGACGATCAGATTTCATCATTCGAAAAGTTAATCAAACTATTTCATACCTTTATCAAATGAAATCTCTATAACATGGTAGTTGGAGAACAGATTCAATATTTTCTTATCTCTTCACCAAAGACAGGATTCATTCAATAACTGGCATAAATAGTAATTTCATACAAAAACTAACAAACCACAGCAGGGCTGGTAGAAGACTATTGCAATTAAAAAACCATATAAGATCTGTATTTTGTGAACATTTGTTTGTCTTTGGGACGAGAAACTATTAAGTTATGCCTATTGCTGTATTAGATAATTACTGTTAAATCAACATTTCATCAATCTTTATAAAATTCTAGAAATCTTTTAGTTCTTTACTAGGTTTTTAGACTTCACTTCAAACTGTCGTTGACGTAAGATAAATGTAAAAATAACAATATATACTTATAGTCTATACTCATTAGACGTTGCAAGCAACCGAAATACAAGACGATGGCGTTGTAGATTAATTATATTGGTCACCACTGGTCGATGGGCACCATTATACATCATAATATTACCTACGTTCGTTTGTACAATAATAATCAAGCCCACGATTTCGTCTATAATTTTATATTCTCACACTGAGTGTGTTATTTTGCCAAATTCATTTTCTTAGAAATAGAGTTGATATTTATTTAATTATTGATGTATGTTTATTAAGGTAATGTATTATTTTATTTGAGCTTCGTTTCCACAATTTTCATGCCTTGAACATATAACGTACCATTACATACAGATTACTACAATGCAGCATGTATTAAAATTTATATCAATTACAACGTATACATAGAGAAGAATACAACACAACAAAGACTAACTATTTCTTACAATTATCCATACACATTTAATAATTCCATATATATGTGTCATGAGTGGCCTTTTCTAACGTGTAACTCTATCACATGAAACATGTAACTATGAAGCATGTTGCCATATTGCTTCCTTTATAATGTACTTCCCCACAGAACCTACTACAGTTAATAAATACCACTTGGTATAACCCATGAATGATATGCTTTGGTGGCGTGGTAATTTTTTGTTGTAGCAATCTCTCGCTATCATATTATGGGTACAAACTCGATTCGAAAAGTCATTTTATAAATTCGCTTCTTTATCTGTTAGAAATTCAAATTCTTCAAACAGTAGGTGACGACCCTACATGAATTGTATGAGCAAATAAATTGTAGTGAGACCGTTTTATCTTCTGATTTGTATCGTAGGCGACGTAAATATTTGCCCCCGAGTAATATCTTACCCACCCAATGTCAATAGCTATTCGAATATTATTTACTGATACTTCACTTTGAGAATCCCTTTTCCTTGATATTGTTTGTGCTGGCGGTAATTTGAATCAATCGCGAATGTTCTTTTTCTGTTTACGACTTTTGTCACCGTAAAGTTTACGTATGACGAAATTTAGAGATAAATTTTGAGTTAAGACGAAAATTCAATAGATTATTCTAGTGGTATCCTGTAGGAATAATTATCAAAATGTCTAAAAACAACTAATATTATTTTAAGAGACAGTTAATTATACCTATTTCTAAAATTAATATATTTCATTTAAAATGCTAATTGGCTAGAAATACAATTACGTTTTGTGTTATCGGTAGTTAATGTTATCGATAGTTTCCTGAAAATTCACTTAAAATTAAGTATATTTTACGTGAATTTCGTTTCGTTATAATTCAAATAAGCTGAAACTCTTTATACATGCAAAAGGTATAATTTAAAATGTAAGGTGACTTCCGAGTATCGCAGAAGCCTTTTAAGAAAACAAAAGAATGTAATTTATGTACGTAAGGCAAAATATTAGGTAAATTGAATTCTCGCGTTAAGATTTTTTCGAGAACACGAGATGTGTATTAAGAGGGCGCGGTATTTAATTGAACGAGGAATTTAACCGTTACTTTTATATAAATTAGCAAACGCCGACTCCATAAACCTAGATAATACGCCACAGATGATATTACCTATTACCGTTTTCGTTGCTCAGTAGTTAATTCACATTGCACACATAAACCGGAAGTAACAGGTTCAACTCTTGGCGAACGAATAAATGTTTAGGTTTGGTACGCATAGCAGTTTTGTCTTTTTTCCAATATACAAAAGTTTTAAGTACTGTTTTTGCATTTTTTACTAGATGAAACTATGTATTTTAATTATTAATTAAGAAAAAAAATCCCGAGTAGTTTGTGGTCTCATATATTCCTGGACCTCTAGAGAGTTTAATTTTCATGAAACCTGTGATTTTGACAGAGAACAACAACTTCCATATAGTTATTTGATAATATAATTATGTGCTTCGAAATAATATTTTAATATCATTCGAAAGGATTATATTTAAATCATGTATCAACGTTTTTATAAATCTCTTTTAATTAAAAGCAAATAAAGTCGCCCCTTGACACATTAATTATAACCCAAAAAGTATTCATCAAATAGAACGTATTTTTACCGCCTCATACAGTATTTAAATGAGTAGAAAATTAATAGAAATTCAGATACTATTTAAATAAAATTAAAGTTTACCTAATCTAGATTGAACTCCCTTCTATTATTTGATATACCTTTATAGTGCATATTAATGTTTCGATTACCTAAGATATAATAATTATTTTTGATTGAAGGTAAACAAATCGATTTAGCTAAACCTCTATAGTAGTTCTTTACAATATCCGTGATAGTAGTCGAAGTCAGAATCATTTTATTTTACTTATTACTATAGGTATCACAATGTACCTACACTTATGAACGTGAAAAAAGAAATACATATTAAATGCTTCTAATTTTACAATTTTACTGCCTGTTCTCCAATCAAGGGCGTAATCAAGCAATAAATTCTCCGCCACTCTTTTTAATCGCCAAGTTTTTTTTACACAAGGTAAGGAGCTGCAACCATTAGACCATATTTCACATGACTTCTCAAGTAATGAACAGTTTAATAATAATCATAAAATTAAAACAAAGCTTAGAGGACAAATCAGCAAGAGGCATGGTGAAATAGGAGAACGCATTTAAATTATTGTGGGAACAACACGCAAAGACATATTCGAATTAACTGACATCACCGCGTACATGAATTCAAGTCCGACCAGTCACCACAATTAGCACCCGTTCACGAGTGTGACGCATGGCCAGTAACGTGTCCATAACGTGCCCCATTGATTATGATGATGAGATTTAGAAAAAATGTAGAATAAAAAATAAACATTTTGAAATACCAGTAACTGAAAGGCTATTTCTATATAAACACAATAATAATGTATCTAATAAATATTTACTGGTAGTTGTTAATAATATTTTACCATTTAATCAGGTTTTAGAGAGAAACAGATCAACTTCATTGCTTTAAAATTGCTAAGAAGCTCAAGGATCAGTTGAATTACCGAGTCATCTGATGCCCTCAATGGCCCTCATTACGACTAGGGACAAACATTTAGTCGTAAACAAAAAACATTACCACAGATTAGCTTATAATAAAGAAGTGATTAAAATTTATATGTAAATGACATAATACTATGTTCAGATATAGCTCAGACTACTTTTAATTGTGTGTCTTGAATAATATAACCTGATTATACGTTCACCTATCCACGTCGTTTAAAAAAATTCTTATTCATATAATTTGATGTGTTTTCAAATTTAGTTTTATATCTTTTTGCTGGCGTAGCTTTTCTAACACGCGTATTATTGCAACTTGTGTTATAACAATTCGTTTATTAAAATCATTCATTTCAATCAGCACAGCAATAAATGTTTAATATAATGCTGTGCTGATTTATATATATATAAATATATAGTATGTGCTCTCGGTTAATTGATCCTCTTAAGTTGAAACTATGTTTATTTCAATGCTATAATTCTACAGAAATAGTTGGTCTATGGCCCGCGGGTCATCGCAGGGATCGCTATTAATGTACCCGGCGTGAAATGGCAAAATGTCTGGATCACGCAAACGAGTTGAGATAACTCGGTGGCTTTTCAAAATAACATTGTCTTGACTATAATATTCAAATAATTTTACGTCTTGGTATATAGGGCTGACCCCTTATTTGTTATATAGTAACTACGCAGTTAGCTAAATAAAATTAATATTGAATATTTACTGCGTGTATTGTTTTATTACATTTTACCAAAATAAAGATGAAATTTTATTAAATGTAATCGTTTTGTTTGTGTGAAATTTTAACACTAATACAGCCATTTCTTACTAACTTCACTTCAATAAGATTTCTTTACATAAAAACATTTGTGTATCAACATTTAGATACTAACAACAGGAACATCAACAGCAACAAACATGTTGTACTTTGTAGGAAGCTAAGTATAGTGTAGGAGAATGGATGAGATAGGAAAAATTGCTTGTTTACCGTAACACGATAACATAATAGAATGTCACTTCGGCCAAGAGCCCGGTCACTTGGGGGTAATGAGTGTTCGTGACTATAAATTTTTATCTTACTTTCTTCTAGGAAGTCAATTAGAAGACGGACGTTTATTAAGTGTACTTGGCTTCCTGAAGAACAAGTGTATAAGAAACAAACTACATATTCTGAATCTTGGAATTATGTTATACACGTCAAACAAACAAAAATCATTTATTCATATAGGTATAATGGACACTTATGAACGTCAAAAAAAAAGAAATATTCATTAAATGCTTCTAATTTTAAATTTACTGCCAGTTCTCAAATCAAGGGCGTAGAACGGAAGTCTAGGAACTCTTTTTAATCGCCATTTTTTTTTTTAATAATGTTTGTAAAGAGCTGCAACCATTACACCATGTTCCATATGACATCCTAAGTAATAAAGAATAATAAAATAAATTAAAAACAAAGATTTGTCCTCTACCAGCAAGAGGCATGGTGAAATAGGAGCACTCACTTACATACTCGTGAGAACAACACGCAAATCCGTAGAATAAACAACTAATATCACTACTTAATACTAATTATTAATTGATGTTGATTTTGATCTCGGAGAGACACTGCGGCGCTTTTTCCTAATTCTAAGTCATAAAAACTATATTAAAGTAACTAATACGTGTATTATAAATACACAAGGTGAAATTATATAAACTATTTTCGTAACATATTCGTACCTAACAAACGAACGGTCTGAATGATATTTCAAGCACAAAGGCTACGATAAGCCTTGGTTTAGCGCGTATCCCCAAACATTACATATAAACCATTATTCGTACAAATATTTTACAAAGACAGAACCTTAACTAATCTTATAGCAAATTACTCTAACAAATAAACCAGTGCCGCTTTAGCAACATAACAACCGTTTAAGTCGGGGCCTCAAATTTATCTATATTTCGCGATAATTTCTTATAGAATAAGCAAGTAGACGATCAGTCTTCTGTGCTGACACATGCCGTCGACTCTTTGAGACTATCCTGAATTTCCATCCTGCATCGAACTTACGATCTCAGTGATGAGAGTCGAACACAAAAATCACTAGACTAACTTTATAGATTTGAAATTATAAATAAATCAAATAAAATAAGTTAAATTTGTAAGCAAGCGATTAACTTAAAAATGTTTTAATATATTTAAGATCCATTCATTACATACTACATAATGGTCGGAGATCGTTCTCTAGTCGTAGATTAATTGCAGTGCTCAGTGACTATATGTCTGCAATCATTTTCCTCTTGAACTTTATCTTGTTTTATTATAGGTATTTCTCTTTTAAGTATCAGTCCTTTATAAGCATTGTAATGCTATAGTTATAAGTTAGTTAAAAGTCCCTTATATGCGGAAATACAATTTGGAACATGTTCTTTAATTCACAGTCTAAAACTCGTGATGTAAGAAGTAGTTTAATATAGTTATAACTAACTTATATAAAAGGAGTCCCTTTAGGCAAGGTTCCGAAGATACTAGCAGCGTTCCCTCTTTGAATAGCTAGACTAATTCTTTGTGCGAGGTAGCTGCCAGCTCTTCGTTCTCCTGTGATGTCGACTAACCTTTTTGATAATTCCCTAAAAAGCTTTAATGCGCTAGGACCCCACGGACCAAAGGTCTCGACACCGAATGGGACAAAATCATATTCAGAGCCTAGACCCCTGTATTTGCAGACTTCAGCTTTTTCAGCCGCATCACAAGCCGCACCAGCTCTCTTGTTAGTTCCATGAAGATTGGAAGGGGCCAGTGTGTCTGAACAGGTGGCATCCCATACCAAAACCCGACCCATCTTCCATGGAATCAAACTCATACCGTCCGGTCTCTTGCCATCGTCTCTAGCAATTCCAGTCGGCTCAAGTAGATTAGGCACGTTGACGGTGGCAAGGGACCGATGTATGATATCGTTGAGTGCGGCATGTCTCGAGAAGCGGCTAGTATCTTCGGAACCTTGCCTAAAGGGACTCCTTTTAATAATATTTTTTAATAATTAAATTTTAAGGTTAGTTATTAGATATATTTTTAGTTTGTAATTGTATATTAATATAATTAACTTATATAAAATGATGTTACATACAAAGAAGTATGTTGCTTAAGGAAGTAATTAATTGTTATTTTTAATTAAACGACATAATCGAAATGTTGTTTTTATGTTTTGGCGTGGAATAAATTATCATCACATTCCAGTTTAAACCGAGTTAAGTTTTAATTGCTTTTAAGAACATATTACTAAATATTATGTCCGAAACAATATATATAACATATTCCTAATCTGATACTCTTGATAATATATTTCCAATAAGTAATATTTTACGTCCCTCTTAAGCCTTTGAGTCGCCGATGGTCCATTTGCAGCTAAACGACACATCATAACTATAAATTCTCTGAAAGCATATCCTTCTCTACGTCGGAAGTAAGCGGAAAAGCTATAACTGGCTTACGTTTCTATGAATTTTTTTTTTTTTGTAACAAACATTTGTATTTAAGATTATTTCATACAAGTACACCAAATACATAATTATAACTAAATGAATTTACTTTGTAAGGTCGATCTATTTCTGTTATTTAAATGAAATTAAATTGCCTGACGTATTCGGTATTCATTATCATGTAAATTATACGTGAAGTTAACTTTGGTAATTTTTAAATTTGACGAATTCATTCAAACGGATTTACACGGACACTAAGTTTTCGGCAATAAAGACAAGTAGATTGTTTTACTTTTAATTTAATTAAGGTACAATCATATTTTATTACGATTGTGACCTCTTCATGTCAGAATCACAGCCTAAATCCTTCTGGAAATGTTTTCTACAATGATTTTAATAACATTTCGAGGAATACTTTCCCACTCTTCTGCAATAACTATTTTTAGCAACCTTATGTTTTGTAGATCAGGTTGCGCTGATCAATTCGCGACTTTAGTAACGATTATTAACAATAATTTCTTTAATATTAATTTCTTTCGTTAACATCAAAAATGAAATTTGGACGTAAAATATAATCATGTCAAGATGATTATAGAAACATGCCAATACATTCATTAAATCTATTTCTGGTAATTATCATTAAACTAGAAAAAAAACAGTATAGTTTCCGTATTTTAGCAAAAAAATGTATAGGTATATCAGTTACCTACCTGAAACCCCAACCTGAACCCAGGGCGTGTATTTACTGTTGAATAATGATAACCTGAAAGCAACACACACCAGTATTAGAAATGTCACAAAAACATTCAAATTTATAGGGGTAACCTATTAATTGAATTCGATTCAAATTTGAAAAGAATTGAAATACAACACCTAAACGCGAGATAAGAAACAATCCGTCTACAACATTAGACATAACCGGACGATGTTGAGCTCGGCCACAGGCTGTGCAGGTCTAACCAAATCCGGCGAAATGTTTCCGCAAACTCATTTTAAAATCCATTTCCTTTGAATAACTGGAAGTGCTCGATTTTTTGATATGGCTACGACTTAAGTTAGTGCAATAAACTTTAGAGGGATATTTATATATATTTCGTATTTTAACATATCAAGGATATAATTATTTATAGTTATGAATATTATTATTTCAAACCCCTCCTTCATTACAACGTCCTAGCAAACGTTGTGTTCCATATTAAGATAATCATACTACGTTATATTACGCTATTAAAAATGGGGCTTAGAATGGAGAAAATTAATGGTTATGTGTATTTTAATGCCTTTTGACTTTGCAGTATAAATAATAGTTTACGACCTATTATAATACTTGTCGTACATACATATGTATGAGGCTTTTTTCTTAGAAAGAAATAGCAATAATGAAACAAAAAGGCGGATATAGCATCATCTATCAAGACGTATTCGTTGAAAGATATTGAGACAAAAACTATTCAAGTGTCCCCTTTTATTACCCAAGAAAAATGAATATAAGCTCTATCTTCCGTCGAATGGCTTGTAAAAGTTGAAGTATTTCGTTTCGCAAATATTGCTGAAGACAGAATATTTGCGAAACACAATTCGAGCGAATCATTTTATAATATGAATGTCTTTATGCATTTGCCGCATTTCGGTCTGATATTACGAAAATTCACCGTCCCCTTGGCACTTTTGGCAGCCGTGTTCTCGATTTAATCTCTGTCGAAGGAACATTATACTTTTCTCTTAAATTTTGGCTACGGCAAAGCTGTATTAATAAAAATTTAGCAAACTCCGTCGTAGGCAAAAGAGCCAATCTGACATTGGCCTCATAACGAAATATTAAACTTTGGTGAATCTGTGCCAATCTGAAAGTAGACTCAATTGATTCAATAAATTCACTTTAAGGTAATCAGCAAAAATATTGTTCAAATATAAAGAAAAGAAAAGAAAAAAGAAAAAAAAATTCAATTCAAGTAAGTTTTTTGTCCTAATTGATTTCGAAGTCATTTACGGCGTGGTTAGCTTTCCCATGCCTATTAAATCCAGTTCGCGTTTTTAAATTTTTGAATTCTTAATTCAAACCCAAATATTCTTGAATTTAGGTTATGTTTATCATAACACTTTTGCTTTTGTACTCTGTACGCAAAGTAGTAGTTTTGCTAAAGCTCCATTTTGTAAGTAGTAAAGTTACTATTAGGTGTAGAAAATAAAGACTATGCGCTTGCGTACACTTCGTCTGTGGTATTACCGACTTAACGATTAACGCAGGGCAAACAGTTCTACTGGGTACTATTCACAATTTACTTATAATAATTCAGTCACAAGATATTTTTATAGCGCTAGATTTCTGAATGTTTCCTTACCTTACATTCACTGAAACCTTGCGTTATCTATTTTTGGGTGTCAGTGTAAAGCTTAAAAAAACGTACTGCCGTTTGCGTCATACTTTCGGATATTTTTGTAAATAAATTTAATTACAAAAGAAGTTTTCATCGAAGAGCTATGAGGTATAAGTGCGGAAGGTATAATGACACTTGAGTTATAAACAAACCCGACGTCTAGACGTTTTGCGGTTTTGTATACTTGTCGGGCTCTTGTTTTGTTTTAGCGTTCCTATTGCAATTATCACCCATTTCTATTCTAACAATGTAAGGCTTGGGTTACAACATAAGTACTTTTTCGAAAGTCTTAAATACCGTCAACATACGTCTGGAACTTGTTAACAATTCTTAAATACAAAGTGAAGTTTAATCATCTTACGTATTTTTACTCGTAGCTTCGCTGTTGGTGCTATGTAGTATTGTACTAAAAAATGTCTTTAATTACTATACTCATGTGACCTTTTAACGAATTTATTAACGAAAATTACATTAGAATTATATTAAGAGTACACACAGCAACTCAAACTACATCGAGATAGCGTTTTCTTTATTAAATACTATTAAAATATATATTTTGATAATGATTACTCTATAAACGATAATATATAATAATTTAAAAAAATAATAAACTTTGAATTAAATGGTTTGGTATGGTCTGTAAAAGAACTTAATAAAAGTAATGATTGTTAATAAGATACATTACAAACATACAAAATTTTGCTTTATATTTGAATTTTAACTTATATTAAGAGAATACGATATTAAGTAGTTTTCAAACAGTTTGTATGAAATTGATCAAATATCAAATCACACACTCGGGAATAAAACGGATCATAAACTTTCGGAGCATTGCACTGTTTGAAAATGTATTCTATACTTTTGTTTTTATTCCTTTAATAAAATGAAAATGATGTGAGTGTTTTTTAACTACTTTTTATTTATACATAAGTAACGAAGTCAATATTGCCGCGTTATTTTTAAATCTACAACAAAATTAAGCTTAGCCTTTTATTTAGTGGTGCTAAGTTTTCCATCAGTCTCCGGGATCTATGTCATGTGCCTTAAGCAGTATCCCACTTGGGCCAAGACAGAAGATATTGTATATAATACTAGCAGACTCGGCCAAGCATTGCTGTGGCTAAGGTTTTTGTTATATTACATAGTTAGTAAGCTATTCAAGGGAACTGATGAGTAAGGTAGACAGCTTATGTGAAACGTTGGTACTTTTAACACAGCGCCATCTGTTAGATACAATATCAAATAATAAACAAATAACTTGCAATAAAATAAAATTGCGACTAATTTGAGATTTAAATTATCCTATCTCTCAAGTTGGATCGAACTGCACATGGTGTGCGAATTTTATTATAATCGGTTAAGTGGTTTAGGAGTCCATTGAGGACAAACATTGTGACACGAGATTTATATATATTAAGATATGGGTATAAGTGGGCTATTATTTCTGTATAAGATTTTAAACCTGTGTTTGGGTAACTATTTATTATACATCACTTGTCCATTAGTAAATTTTGTTCTCTATAAGAACGGCATATTCTTTTCCGTCTCGTAGATATCTTTTGAAAAGATACGTACTAATTTTCCTATCGAAGTTGAGATTTGTCTGTGTTCTTGTTCGACATACAGAAGTCTAAGTAGGCCTAAGTTCGTATCATAACCCTCACATCCAAAAATAATGATAGTGCCAGAAAAAAATAACTTTTATGATTGAATGAAATTGACATTTGCTTGTCCGTTATCTAGTTACGCGATCCCTTGATTTTATTACTAAAATACTCATAAAACATTTATTGTAATCGTTATACATCTATTGTACCTAGCATAGACAAAACAAACAAATTTTACTGACTTTATACTTTCAGTTATACTTAATATATTAGGTATATATTAAGCCGCTATAATCTGATTCTCATTTACATCCCATACACCGCATACATCCTTTATACTTTCATTACAACGCAGCGCAGATGGCCGTAATATTTCAATGTCAGCTCGAATCTTCCCCTTAATTACCCTCCATTTTTACCTGTCGCAGTCCATTAGCGGTGGAATATTAAAAATTAACGGCTCATTAAGCCAAAATCAAAGCCTGAAATGAATGATATTTTTAATGAAGTCGTTTTGATTAGACGTTTATCTTTCGCTCAATCAATTCGGTGTAATGTTGTAAGAGCTTTTTCTAAGATTATATTCATTCGTATTATCGTTATAAATTAAAAAAAAATTAAAAGCGATGGCGATCTTTATCCAATCAGACACGCGTTGAATAATCTTTCAGTTTGACAAATGAAAAACAAACGAGCCGCGCGTAACGACTTTTGCTTTAAAGTTTCTTCCGCCTTGATTTTTAAATCTACTTAACAGGTATATAATATAACAAATTTTCACATTTGGAATCTTAAAGTGAAACGATTTGTAAAGTAATAAATATAAACGTATATACTATATGTACGTTTAGCTCTAGAGTTTACTTAAAGACCTGAACAAATTGTCTATAGTTAGAAGCAGCGTCTACACTACGTTTTTGAGAAGGAAACTAGTAAGTGGCATAAGTGTACACTCGTCTTTATCAGGGGTCGTGAGTGGTGTTCCGTGGAGGCCACTTACGCTGAGCTTTTCATTGAATTCAAACAACGCTCTAATTGTGTCTAGTGTTCTATTGTCTATGTAGATGACTTTTAATTACTAGACAAATGACTCAGGCTTATTAGCCGTATTGGACGTTTGATACAATCCATTTAACACTTGTTTGGTTGTTCTAATTGCTTTTCTAAGAAATTTGTCACGATTTCTAAATTTTGCTCAAATCGAATGCCCGAATAGATACTTGGGAGACCAGTACTGACTTTTGCGACTGAGGCGTAAATTAGCTGCTGTGGTCTCTGGCAGAATGACCAGCGCTGTGAAACATTTTGCTGCTCAGCATAATGCTGAGCCAGGGCCAATTACAACCAAAGCACACATGCATAACACATTTGAAACGAGCCGAATGGGAAAAGGATTTTTTTATTGTATTTGATATTTTATTGATATTTTGTGTGGTTATGTACTCACATTTATTACAAACAAAACACACTTGTGTTTTGTTTGAAATAAATGTTATCTCTGTCTCTTTCTCTGTCTCTGGCAATAGAAGTCGTTAACTGTGTTGCAATTTTGCACAAAAAACTATTTAAGGCAGATCAACGTAATGATCACGCGACTATAGCATTTACTACTAATGCCCAAACCCAATAACCTATCTGAATCCATTTTTGAACATCTGAGATACTTTTTATCCTAATATTGATAAAAGTGTACCAATAACCAATCGACGGATTGTAATAGCCATCTCTCGATACAAGCTATCCATTGTAGGTCGGATATGTGGATAGACCTTTGTATGAAAAATACAGTTCAACTGTGCTAATATCGTATCTTAAGATTTTAACTTACACCACTTTTTAAAATAATTAAAAATCTATTTGGTATATGATATATCTTTGATGCGGCTGAAAAAGCTAAAGTCTGCAAATACAGGGGTCTAGGCTCTGAATATGATTTTGTCCCATTCGGTGTCGAGACCCTTGGTCCGTGGGGTCCTAGCGCGTTAAGGCTTTTTAGGGAATTATCAAAAAGGTTAGTCGACATCACAGGAGAACGAAGAGCTGGCAGCTACCTTGCACAAAGAATTAGTCTAGCTATTCAAAGGGGGAACGCTGCCAGTATCTTCGGAACCTTGCCTAAAGGGACTCCTTTTAATAATATTTTTTAATAATTAAATTTTAAGGTAAGTTATTAGATATATTTTTAGTTTGTAATTGTATATTAATATAATTTAATTATCTATATACATATATGTATAGTTTAATAAAACCAATTGAAATTTATTTTAACTTTTTTAGTGTTCATTTATTAGTACTTTCCATTGTATAAACTAGTATAAGTAATTAAATCAATAAAGGCTTTGGTATATTTTAAACATAGACATGTGTGTACGGTTTTATTTAGTCTTTTTGGTTTATATTGTTTTTCAAATATGATTGTAAAGAGCGAAGAGATTGCATTCTATCCGTCGCCAAAAATGGATTGTCTTCGTAGGGTTTGGTTATTGGGATGCAGATAGGAGATCGATCGACTGTCACGGTCTGATGGTTTTTAATCTGAAATTGTGGATTAATTATTGGGTTCGGGCGTAAAACAACAACATATCCCATTTCCTAATATCTAAAATTGTTAAAAATTATTCTGTAATACTTCATATAACATGACAAATTTCTGACTTCTGACATAGTCCTTTCTAATAAATACATTCTTATACCGCTATTATTTGTCTATCTTCAGATCACAGATGTGGTCTTCTGTCATGGATAGCGTAATGTTATGACTTATATCACGTTAATGGCACTCGACCGCTCATCGATCTCGACATATTGCTTCGATAAATCACGAATATCTTCAGAATAACCCCCATATATACCAGAGAATATTAAACGTTAGTTTATTTTAATACTTCATAGTAATTACTAAAAATATTAGTTTGTTTCATAAAAGTTTTATTGTAGGTTAGGTTCGACCTGTGTTTGTGGTGTATGTGTGCTTCGGACCCGTTAGGATCCTCTACCAGTCTTACAGATGATAAATCCTTGCGGTAGGAAGAACTTTGAAGCGTGTTTATAGTATGCTGATTATAGATGTCGTAATAGTTTCCAAGATCTTCTTTTTGCGACTTCACATACATCAAAAAACATCTACTAAAGTAAAGTTAGTATGTACTAATTAAGTAATTTTATACATTAGCTAACCAACCACTCAATGTTAAAACATTAGAAACACAATGCTATGACGAATTTATATTTGATTATAATTTCTTATACGTAAAAAAACATGATACATGATCATAATTACTAACACAATTTTGTAGGTTAAGAATATTTTGTTCTATTGTCTCTGTGTCTATTTTGGGTGATTTCTTTAAGATTACATTTTAAGTTGTTTTCACATAGCCAAAATGGGTAATATATTATTGTTATTATTATTAGCTGTTATTTTCATATTTGTATAGCAAAGATAGAAAAATATGACGAGCAAACATAATTAAATATATGTAATTTTTAAATCAACCAAACTACAATCTTCATAACCACATTTTCAATTTACCTTAATTGGCGTAATAATGTCAGTAGTCTCAAAATTGGTCGGGTGATCACAGTGAAAAGAATTCGGAAAAATATGGGTTCGGCAGTAACGCAATTCTCTTTATTGAACACTAAAACTGAACAGGATAAAGTCGGTAGCTTCGGAAAATTTTACACTGGCATGATTACCTGCCTTTGCCGTTTATTTAAAAATATGGTAATATAATTACAAAGTCTCCACATATACCACCACCACCACATAAACGAGATACGTATGATAAAAATACCGGTACAATTAATACCGCCAGGTTCCATTGGGTAAAATTGAGCACTGGAACAGACCTTTAGACAAGACAGAGAAAATACCATATGGTGAATGACATTGATTTTTCATTAATATAGATCGGAATATAAAAGTGTCGACATAGTCTAAAATATTTTTTTTTTTAATTATTCAGTATGTAAGATTATGGATACTGAACATCAAAATATATGCAAGATATGAAATACAGTTCTTATACATACACATAAAATGTAAAAACTTTTATTAACATACGAGTAGTTACTACACAACGAAACCAATCCTTATATACGTCTACCCCATGTTATATACCTTTAAGAAATAATAAATATAATAACAAGAATAAATAATATATAGTTACGCGCAGATTGCAACAGTTTAATAATGCCAGTGTGACACTACCTCATCAGCGTAAAACAAAAAAATCTGTTGTACTTACTTTATTAGATTTGATAAATTCTGCGTTCCTTTCAAATAAGTAAAATTTATTTGGATTCGTGAGCCAACATTTTAATTAAATTAAAATATTTTTACTGTTATGAAACATTTCATATATTTTAAAAATATGATAACTTTTAGATAGTTTAGATTAGATTTATAAGTTATTTCTTTGGGGATTTTATCACCAATTTTATGGTACCTATATCGAACGACCTGATTTTTAATCAACAAACTATTTTTAATTCAATTGAAACTTCTTACCGTTTTAAAAATACATTCAGTAATAAATGCATGATAAAATAACTTGCACAGCTTTAATAAAGTTCCGCCGATTATTCGAAAAGTTTTATCGATAAGTAATGTCAATAGTTTGATACTGCAATAATTGTTGTTCGAACAATGAAATACGCTTGCTGTCGCGATCAACGTTCAATTAATGAGGCTGAACTGTAGGTTTTGGTAGCTATTGTTTGGAATCATAACTGATTGCTTGATCTATAATATTGAGACAATAATTTGTCGCCATTTTGAAGCTCGCTGTTATCTGATAAACAAAATGGCGCTTTTGAAGATAGAGCCGCTAAGGTTACATACATTATTTTACAGGACCTGGATGACCGAGCTTAGCTCGGTATTTTTTTTTATAAATCGTGTTTTTTGGAAATCTTATTTAAGTACGAATAACATACTAATAAAAATATGAAATATGAATATAAATAATATTTAAGTTTTTATTTGACTAACATCTTTAAACGAGCAATTCTATTCTTCTAAGTTGATAAAACACGAATAAAATGACATTTTCTAGAAATGATTCCTAGCTAGATCGATTTATCGTACCTGAAACCCTCCGTATACTAAATTTCATGAAAATCGTTGGAGCTATAAAAGAATTGCTCGTTTAAAGATAATTTTACATTTTACATTTACGGGTCGTAGCGTGACGTCATCGTCAGCTACGGCAGCTACGTCGTAGAAGTCACTATAGGTCTCTAAACAAATTATAACATGTATATCATATTAATCAAATTCGTGATATTGGGTGCTATGATGCTGCAAAAAAGAATGAATAACACAAAGAATTAACACAAATTATGGGAAAACCCCGAACTATGAGATAGACCAATATCATATGATAACTAGAGAATATTACGTTAAAAGTGCATTTCACTTTTTATTTCGTGATTTGTTTTTATAAGCTTAAAAATTCAATGTCCATACCTATTCAAAAAATAATAAATCCTACATCAGAAGTGATAAAACCAGGGATATTTCTTGGCGCCCTTGCCACTTGTCATTCTGACGTGAAGCGTGATCAAACAAATCAAAGAAAATGGAGCGATAATATTATAATTTATGACTCCCATTAATTTATTGATCGGTGACATGCCCTTGGCCGTTAAATGATTGTTATTTGTCAGCTTATACCTAAGTCAAAAAAAAGTAATCATTTAAAAATATTAAGGTTTCTTGTTATATTATCTACAAAACGGTACAGTTTAAATTTTATAATATCAGTTCAATCTTCAATTACTATCGGACCAGGCTCAATTATCACGGTAGGATTTCGCATTATCTTAATGACGTCATTTACCCATGAAACGTTCAGATTTGAGGAATTTCGGCTGTCGCATAAGCGTAGATTAAGTTACCGCAATTGTTAATCTCATTTTGCGTTGCTACTATACCTGGGTCTTCAAATATTGTTCGTTACATTTTTTTTATAATATCTGCAAAAGGAAGCATCACTTGTAACACTTAACAAGTAATAACTACCTATATCGACTTTAATTAAATTAATAGAAAATATGTTGTAATGTAAAGTAGGTATTATTTGTCAAGGCTTTTTTTTATTTTTATTTTAAATATTTTTTTATAGAACAGTAGCCTCTGAGTAGCTGTTCTCAAAGCTGTGGACCGACGGAAGTCGAGATGATACAAGTGGAAATTCATATTCTACCTCGAAGTCCGATGGGGAAACTCAGCTGCAGGTCAAAAACATTATCAGAACAACTTCTCTATACACTCTCCATGGTAAATGTGGTAGAGAAAGACACCACATCGCTATGCAACGCCAAGAGATCAAGCCTCGCCAAGCTCGGAAAGTTATTGGTAGTTGACGATCGAACCGCTTTTCGTTAACTATGACCTTATTATGGAAGGAGCTGGACTAGGCCAAATAAAACATATTATGCGTTAAAAAACTTTATTAGAATACTACTCTAGAAAAACAAATAGATAAAGATACTAAAGTAGTATATTTATAGTACGTAGTGTCCACCTAGGATCCGATTCACTCGCGTGCGTTGTAATAATGTAATATTCCACTAAATAGCATTCTAGTTGTATTAAATATATATCGACCTAGTAATACAAGTTGCTCCATTACTTAAAGTATTCATTATTATACATAAAGTATATATTAATACATTTAAATTAAACCTAAAATTATGCATACCGTTTTCTTTTACTGCTTCCGACATAAACTGATTAGGCGTTAGTACGAGATACACTAAATACATTAATTCTTATTAAAATCTTAATTTAATCTTAATCAATTTAATTTAAATACATTTCCTATGTCTATTAATAATAACTAATAAAATCTAATTAACTATTGATAAAGTATTGCCTGGATAAATTATTGTTTATGCTTTTATAAGTATTTATTCTAAATAATTACTATTAAATCCTATTAATAAGTGCGTGGGAGCAAAATAATCAATAAAACCATTACATTAAAGATTTTTTAATTATAAGAAATTGGCGCCTATAAATTCGATATGAGTAATAAGATATTATATTGGATAAAGCCTTTAGACAAATGTTATAGTATACAAAAAAAAATATAAGCATGCATTATTCAAAATTTAATTACATAACATAATCTGTGCTGCTGCTGTTGCCATAGACGAATGTAATGTGATATGTTTGTATATAAAACTGTGACTAAAGAAAACGATGACTGCTTAAAGTCTACAAGTGTTCCACAATTGGCTATTTGACAGTGCGTAAAATAAAGTGTTATGAGTAATCTGGCAAAAACTTGGCATTAGAAATCCTTATGGAGTAAATACTTTATTAATTTATCAAAAAATCCGTAATTAAAAATATTTATACAGCAGTCACGTGACATAAGAGGGTCACACATTAGTCGAAACAACGATTATTCATCTAATACCAAACATCACTAAATAACATGGTAACATTATACTAGCAATAATGTTTCATTAAATTATTATAACTAATTATTATTGTTCAAGTTCGTATTTCACTAATTAAACACTTAAGTTATTTACACGGCTTACATAAATTATATTAAGATAAATAATTCATTAAAAAATTAGCTTATCAAATGTAAATCTTAAAATATTCGTAATTCTAATTAAACTCAAATCTCGACTGCGAAACGAAAGCTGAAACAATAGTGCGTTCAGATTGTGATTGGTGAAACGAAAACATGCATTGTGTCAAGTGTCGGAGAGCTCATTTCCCAAACCAATTTTTGTTTATTATATTGTGATTTAGAAATCAAAAGATGGCCAAACTTATTTCGCGTTATAGCCGCCTAACGCGTAACTGGGGCCTTTACTGAAAAATGGCTTGCCTATTAACATGAGAATCGATTACTGTTTCGCTAGTGATTGAATCTAATACCTCCCACTCAAACCACTTAAAATTCAGAATGAATTTTCATATTGTTTTATTCTGCATACTCTTACAACTTTCGCAGAAGTATGTATTTTAGCAATTTTGTAAAGCGAAGAAACATTAAAACGTCTTCCACCAAAACATAGAATGTAAACGACAAAGTAGGCGCGTAATTTTTATCGCTATAAACAAATTTAAGACTCATTTGAAAGTAAAATATTCGTTTCGCGAGCTTTATGTTTCCTTCGGGGCCAATTGAGGACTTTGGACCCGTATCTCATTATTGGACTATTTCTTAAGTGCTCAAGGTGTTCCATTTACCGTGGAAGTGGAGTAAGTATTGAGATAATATATCACCTGACGCCGTATTTTTTCTTATGAATCGAATACTACTATTCATTTGGAGAACGAGATCACATTATAAATACAGTCTTATATATACGTAAAAACATTACCATATTAAAAATGGTCTATTCAGACCATTCCAAGTTCGTGGCCGAAGCGCGATGGACTGAAATATTCTGATAATATTATTAAGTATTTATTATGAATATAGTAAATTTATACAAAAAATCCATAAACATTTATGCACCAATTGTCGGAACAATTTGACCATACAATTGTCTAACTGAAGAACTGTCCCGGAACTCTGTAACTCGCAATAGCTATAGCCATTACAGAGTACCGAGGCAGTTCTGTAGCATTAACAGCTGGAACGAGAATAACCTAAATAAAATATATGAAAATTTAATAAAAAAGGATACGAAAACACCTCTCCGCCTCAATGCTGTTGCTAAATTTTACCAACGCGGAACCAGGCGTAGTAAATTCTAATGATACTACTTGAGCAACCTTTGACAATTTACAACAAAGATTTGCAAATCCTACTTGCGATGGCAACTAGAAAGAATAATAAAGCAGAATAAAAAAATGACAAATGCATAAACGAAACACCACAAATTTTACAACGATATCATTATTATTTATTTGAATTTAATATCAATGTTATAATATACTTCTTGGTGGTAACTATTTATGACTGAATTAAATATATTTTACTATAGAAGCATGTGCAATCAATATCTTGAATTTTAATATTTTGTCATATTAAAAATAAATAGTACAATATTTTTCATCATTGATATAATATGGAAACAATGTTATTACCACATCAGCTCTACGAGTTTGAATCACTAAGGAGTTAAACACTATTTTGTAAGGAGGTATACAACCTCCTTTTGACAACTTTGTATGACGAATCAGTGTTTTATCTGTATCTGTGGTCACGTCACTTTTAAGAGTTTGGATTCAAACATTCTCACACACAAGCAAAGTCTGCGCCAGTCACAAAACGATTTGGCATTTTTTATGTATTCATTAAAAGTATACTTACATTTGTAATATGAAGAGTAAAAGGATCTTTTGCCTTCAGTACCATAACAGGTTGTGAGCTTCTATGACCACTAGATAACCCTGGCCCACTCGCAAGTCTAGATGGTGATGCCGCCATGGGCTTATCAGGTGGGGGCACGGGTATAGGGTTAGGCTTAGGTCCTGAGTTTTGAACAGGTGGGAACATTCTTGGCACAGGTCCAATTGGCCCATGTTGCATAAATGGACCTTGAGGCCTAAAACTCGGAGGAATTTGAGGATTTCGCAAATCGAAATGTCCTGGACTTTCCTGTCCAATTTTGGCTCCATTTGGCGAAACTTGGAAATTAGTCACAGGTTGAACACTAGGTCCCGGCTGACCTTGAAAATTACATCCAGGGTAATTAGGACCGGGTGGATATTGACCCGGAACACTTGTAACTTGGTTGTAATTAGGCCTAGGAAAGTTTTGCATGTTAGTATTTAAGCACCTAGACTGAACGATTGGTGGACAATTTAGAGGTGGACCACTTTGAATTGTCAATTTTTGACCAACTGAAGGCGATTGCATACCACCAAAAGACCCTGACGCTAAAGTATTGACAAGCATACCTGAAGACTTTTCATGGCGAATTCCCATTAATAAACTAGAAGGTTGGGTCGGTACATATTGCGATTGTGGGGGGCTAAAAAGTGGGTTACTGGAATTAGTAGGCTGAAAAGCTGGTAATTTCTTTTGACCAATTGCACCAAACTGGCCCGACGATCCGCTAGGTTTAGAAGGTGAGTATCGATCAAAATCATCGGGTATTTCACCTGATTTACCGAACAAGGATGCGTTAATAAACGAAGGAGCACCGTTTACAAAACGTTCGTATTCTGCTACAACATCGTGTAGGGGTTTTCCGGTCTGCCCAAGACCTGTGCCAAATTTTTGGAGACCTTTTGGTAAGGGTATTGCCGAATCTGCCATAGGATCTAAGGAAACATTAAGGGATTGCCCATAAAATATTTGACCATTCAATAAAGATATTGCCTGAAATAAATATTTATAACTATTATATGTATCTATTATCATTTCATTGTATATAAGAAATATAATTTGTTTTTACCTGAACGGCTTCAAGCGGATGGCTGTACATAATTTTCGCACATTTATTAATTGAATGTATTATCACACAAATAACCACGCGTCCTGCCATTTCGAAGAGATCGCGTAGTTCTGACTTATCACACCGAAACTAAAAGGGTGTATAAAATTTATCTTTACTTTACTAACTTAGAAATTAAGTTAAGTTATAGTATCGGGTACAAAAAAGAATTTGTTTTATTTTATTACGTAAATAAATATAATAATTGCATTAATTTAGTTGAGATACAAAATTATATATAAAACATATGAAATATAAGAAAGAAAAATGTGTTCAATATATGTATAAACTCACATTTGAAACACTAATCCATTTCACTAATGGTGGTTCAATATTAAAACTTTTTAGAAACTCTGGATTCAAACCATAAAGATAATTCTCTAGACCAGCTTCACTAAGCTGGGATTTGCATGATGGTGGTTCACTGTAAAAATACAAAATATATACCAGAGATGAAATATATAATTTTGAACTATACAAATAAATTTTAACTAGTTATAATGTTTGAAAAAAAAGTAATTTTAAAAGTTACACAAACTTTGAATACCCAATACTAAATAATTTATTAGCATTGGTGCACAGCTGTGGTTCAAACCTTCCGTTGCTGAAACTGTTAGGCCAATATTGCTCTGTAATGTGGGTCGTACATCTTTTTTTTTACTCTTACCTTTTTTCAATTAATACTGTTTCATCAGAGATTTCACTTTCTGAATCAGTTTCGCCTAAAAATACAAGTTCAGGTGGTTCATTGTAAGCAGTTTTATGCACAATAACTGTTTTATTTAAATACAATTAGAATAACAAAAGATAGGTAAGTATAAAAACTGAATTTATGTCAATTTAATTTTAAGTCTATTAAGGGTCAATATTTGAACTATCTGCAAATACTTAAAATTATTTTTATAATTAAATTTTTCTACTTGCCCATAATTATTTATGCTTAAAGGAAAATTGCAGGTCTCTAAACAAATTAAAGGTGCCCTTACAATTTATTATTTATTTCATAAATCCTATTAAGTATTGCATAAACAAACAAATTTAAAAAACTACTAGGCCTGGTTAATAATTTGAAATTCAAGGTTTACAGATTATAAGATTCAATAGTTATAATGTCAATATACATAGGGCACAGAACATTATTACAAATAAATAAATGAAAATTGTCAGAAGAAATGTATCTTTGCTAATTGGCAGTAAAATCAATTTAATCAATTGGCTTTATCTAGTGTTAAAATAATTATAATTATTATTAATTATTTCATACTTCTACTGTATTTACTTACCTTCAACTTGAATTTTAAGGTTTCCTTCACCTTTACTTTTGAGTTTACTAAGAATAAATTTATACTGATCTCTATTATTAAACCTAAGCCGCAGTTGGTAATCAGACTTTTGACATCGTGAATCTATCATGCCCATAACATTGACACCACACTGAAAATGGGATAAAGTGTACAAAACTTAGTATTTAATTTGACTTCTTCTGGACAGTTGTTATATCATTTGTAGCAATAAGAAAAAAAATTTTCTTTCATTTCATTACTTAACAAGTATTTCAGAACATTTAGTTGTCAAAAGTAACAAAACCTTTTGCACTAAATCATTAAAATAAGCTTGTAAAATAATAATATTTAATTTATATATTTTCTTACAATATTTTCCTACAATGTTGTAAAATTACTATTTTTTGGCATACCTCATCAGTAACATATTGTTTAATTTCATTGTATGTCCACTCTCCAGGTAAATTTGAGACTGTCACAGCAAATTTACTTTTACTTTTCCCTATATTTCGATAATCATCAAGAAAAAAATCATTTGAGCTGAAATCCTGACTGTCAGAGAACCTCCGTCGTTTAGTTTTATTTATTGATGAGTTTAATGTACTATCATCGCTTAGACCATCAAAATCAAGTTCTGTTTTACGTTTTGATGCAAGTTTATAGTCATCACCAAGGGATTCTTCACATAACTCCGGTTTGTTGGTGGTCTTAGATATGTCATGTAGCTTTTTCAATTTTGTAAATATTGCATGGTAATTATTAATATCTGTAGTTTCCTTTTCAACCGAGGCCATTTTTTCGTTTTATGTAGATGAATAAGTATCGTTACGTTTTCAAAGATATGTTGAACATTGCGAGTAAAAGTACATAGTAGCAGAAATAGACAACTTGGGTTATTTCTTATTATTTTAACAATAATTATGATCCAATCTTCCAAATATTATACCCGATCCTCACTTCTCATTTATAAAATAACAGCTATGAAACATTTTATTGCTTTATTAAAAATTGTATTTGTTATTATTTACCTACTACATTATTTACACACAATACAGATATCTATCTAAGATGTACTCTAGACTCTAGCGCCTACAAAGGACAATTTATTCAAAGACTACAGATCAAGTAGTCAAAAGACTGACTGTGTTTAGTAACATGTGCTTAGAGTTAGATTTACTTAGGTAGTTTGTTTCAAAATGTGTTGGTTTTCTAAATGGAACGTATTTTATTAAATCGCAATTTTACACTTGAACATTAATACATACTTCATAAATGTTTATTCATTATAGCCTCACTAGCGGGTGTCTTGAGATATTGTAATATGTGTGTTGTAGTTTGATTACGCCTGTACACATTTTCTTCTGATGACTCCAATATTTATATTGAATAATGCAAACTCTTTATTTAAAGTCGCAATATGTGAATATAATATAATAAACTATTTTCGTTTTAGTTCATTGGCTAGAAGGGCGTGACATGCGTTTTTTACTTCAGAAACTTGTCTATTTAATTATATATAAATACTCGTCTACCTTATCTGTGACAATGCTACTCTACAAATCTGTAGTTAAAGAGGATTCTGTGGGAATCTGTTTATTTTTTTTTTGTAAAATTTAAACATAAATTTTAAAAACTATAAAAACTTATAAATTTAAGAGTTGCACAAATTTTCTATTGTGGTTTGTACTAAATTTATTTTAAAATCTTCGGCACCATGTCTCAGAATGAAATTCTTTACGTAAAGGGAATGGACCTGGATGAAGTAAGAAAGTTTTTCGTATTCGATTTTTTTATAACTGGTTACCTAGCTATCATTATATTATACAAAAAGTCCATGAAATAAAATAATAGCGTGACTAATTGTACATCATTATATAATCCATGGTTTCCAAGACGTATTGTGTTTAATTCTATAGAAAAAAATGACTTTAAAATACTTAGAAGTATGCGAGATTGCAGCAGGTGTCCAGCGACCACCGACACCGTTGTGATAAAACTTTGTTTTTAGTCTCAATCTGAAGAAGATGACGGCAATGTCTGGGATGACAGGAAACTAAATAATGCATATGATAAAGCTATAAAAATAGTGAACGTAGAGGTAGCCAAAAGGATTGCTATGTCTACCAACACTCAGACTGAAACTGATTCAAAACAGAGTATGTTAAAACAATTTAATTCACTGCTTAAACTTTAATGATTAAGATTATGCAAAGTACCCAAGCTGTATCTGTATCTATTATCTATCCAATGCTAGGTTTTAATATACATATATTAAAGATTTTCATTGCCAAACTTGTTTAATGATTGATAGTTATATCCCATGAATAATAGAACATTTATTATAAAATCTCATGTAAAGCCATTACATTACAGATCAAGTAAAACCAAAGAAGGAACAACCCAAGAAAAAATCTAAGAAAATCAACTGGAAAGCTGGAATGTCATGCAGAGCTTTATATGATGAAGATGGACTCGAGTATGAAGCAGTAATCCTATCTATACTTAATGACAGAGAATGTATAGTCCAATTTTCTGGTAAACAATTCTAACTACTATTTATTTATTTCATCTCACATATCTGTATACTGGGGGTAAAATGAAACCAACTTTAATAAATCTAAGTAAAAGTATTCACTGTATGCTTGGGGTTTGTTTACCATTTGATTTGCAGAATACTAAAAAATGTATATTTTTTATTTGTTGTGTATATAGCCAGCCTAGACACTTATCTCTGCATTCTAAAATACTATATTAGTCTAGTTGTACTATTTATACAACAGTGCAATGTAAAGAATAACTATAATTTGACCACTCTTTATATCATAGTTCAGATAGTCAATCCTTATTGTATCTTATATAAATACTAGTTGATAACATTTAAAAAAATATATTTGAATTATAACTATGTGCCAATTTATAAAAATTATAAATTGTGTTAAGATATTCTGAGCTCAAGCTAGTTTTAATATATGCACAGTGCAAATTACGAATTACCTATGTTAAATAATTATCAACAATTTCAGTATACCTATATCATTCTGAATTTTTCAGAATATGATAATTTACAGAAAGTAGAACTTAGCTCTTTGCACCCAATCATTCAAAAGACTCAATACTCTCAGTTAGAAAAAGATGATGATGGATTTGAGAGCCAGTCCCCATATGCTGATGATGCGGAATTAGCACCCACGTCACATGTGGGTAAGGATTAAAAACAAATCTTTGTTTTGTTAATCATTTACTTGAGTTTTGTATTTGTTTGGACATTAATTAGTCCTTAAAAAAATTTAGAGTTTTTCAAAGTTATGTACACTTATACATTTTGAAAAAATGTGTAAATCTTTAGTTTTAACTGCAACCACTAAAACATTATAAATCCACTTCTATAAGTCAAAAAACTTATGATTATTTGGAACTTTAGGCCACTCTAATGAAATATTTTTGTTACTTAAACAAGTCTACAGCTAACAGTCTCTTTAAACTATGTTTCCAGATTCTATAAAGCAAATTTATGAAAGAGTAAGTTCTAACAAAAAGAGAAATAAACAGAAGTCAAGAAATAATTCATTCACATTACCCGATATACCAATGCCTGATATGTCTATGATTAGAAATGTAAGTTATTTATTGTAACTATAATTTTCTAATTTAAAATATCTCTAGATTAATATTCAGAAGACTTGATTTGGTACTTTTAAGTAACATTAAAAGAAAAAGTATTTTTAAGTTACGACATATATTGTTGATGTATATTCCCATACATGTAAGTACTATAAATGAAGGATTTTTTGCATATATATATATATATATATATATAATGTTTAATTTTAGATGGGTGGTATAGAGCTTCCCTTTCCACCACCTCCACCACAGTTGGGTGAAGTACATGATGAACAACAAGCGGTGTCCTCAATGCTTCTCAGTTGGTACATGAGTGGGTACTACACCGGTCTCTACCAGGGTATGAAAAAGTAAGTATTGCATCTATGATAAAACATATATTGTAGTCATTCCCTATTAACTAATAAAATCTCTACTAAGCCACATATTTACATTATTGCTACACATTCAACATGCCTTAAAAGTTTTACCTACTAGACATGCAAATTTCCTCACCATGTATTTCAACACTACGGTCAAGTGTAAAAACAGAGGCCATATAAAATGAAAATTCCATTGTGCAAAGCTTGACCTCAAGGTTAACATTCATATGCTCAAGTCATTATGTTAACACTGGCCTTAAATTATAATTCCTGTTAAGCAAACATAAATTCTTAAGGCCATATCCTATCAATCAACCAAACTTCTAATTTAGCAACTTAGAATTTACAAACTACTAATTTACAACTTTAATATTTGGTCGGATTCGTGTAAAAACATGTACAATTTTACCAGAAAGTAATAATGAAAAAACACTCGTTTTATTCAGTTTTATCTACCACATCATTTCAGTCATAAACAAGTATGTGGATCTATGAACTCACCTTCCTATAACATTTTTACTAAATCTAGGTAATATTCCAAATTCGAGTTGGCAACACTGATATGTAGTGCATTACTAATCAGTATATGAACCTTAGTTTTATCAAGCTATTGTGAAATTATTCACCACTGAATAGAAAATAAGTTATTAATTTGACATGATATTTATGTTACTCTAAACAATTTTATGTAAATAATATATAAATATATCACAATAAAATAATTTCTACTATTGCAATTTCATGAAAAGATTCAATTCATTTACTAAAGACATAAAACTAATTTGTGAAAAAAATTTCAGGGCCAAAGAAGACATTAGAAGAGGAAAATAACACAAGGACATTAAACACTTTTTTATTTTGTGTCTAAAAATTACATAAAGTTAATTAAGAATAAATTAATTATGCCTCCAGATTCGTGTTTATGTACAAAATATACAATAAATCAACCAATATAGTACTATTTAACATTCTCGAATTGGCTAAAATATTTCCTAAGAAATATCTGAATAAAATCAATGCAATGCAAAATTTGTGCAAATACTTTAAAATATTTTTTTCTTAATTTCCAATTTTATTATAGTTTTATCTGCATCACAAATGAGGGTTTTGATACCGTCAAATCTGATTATAATTTGACAGATGTTAGTTCGCACTTAGTTTGCTTTTGAATGTTAGCTAAACGGTCTTAATCATAAAATTAACGTTGCCATCAAATACAAAGATAATGTTTTGTCACATATATTAAGTTATGGAGTCGAATATTTAATACAAATTTATTTATATAATATTCATGTGATATAAATAAATATGTATGCGTTGCGGACCATTCCTTTAGACAAATAAGTTAGGCTCATGTTCCCGATATCTTTAATTTTCTATAAACGGTTTTAAAGTAAAATTCACACGGTAAACTTTGGACTTAAATTATATTTAACTAAGTTCAAAATTATTCACATAGATTTTCCACATGTAACCACAGATAAACAGTATGTAAAATGACACTTGTATTTTCATACATAAATATTTTTTAATTCAAGTTACTAAAGGCACTGAGTCTTAAATTAAAACATTTATAAATATCTTATTGATTTACTTAAATAAATGGCGAATTTAAATTAATTGATAAATATGTACAGATATAATACAGTTAACCGTAATGGTTGGAAAAATCACAGTCATTCCAACAATCTATTTTCTTTTGAAATTGTTATTTAATCAGGCAAATGCACCAATTTAACCAAAGCACTCTTAACATACTTTCTCTTTCATCGCATCGTAAACACAATTTGTCAGAAAGAGACGAAAGAGGATTTTAGTTAAGTGTTCAATTAGACTGATATAAGTTTTATGAACAATGAGATTAGATTGTCGTTAAAACTTCTGTGATTTGAGTAGCCACACACAAATTTTCAATATTTTTGTTTCATTACATTCATGAACCAAAAATATAGGTTAAATTGAAAAGATGACTTATATTTTGTTAAGCTTATCACTGTTAAAAATTATTTATAGAAATGCATACATTTCAACCAAAAGTACTTAGTGTACAGACAGTTTGAAATTATATTTGTTGAAATTAAATTTTGTATATAACAAGAAAACAATCGAAAGTTTTCAAGTTAAGTAATTATTAGATTTAGATATTTTTTTTCACGTTAAAAATGTTAAAAAGAAATATTTTCTGACTGTCCAATTCTATTTTCATAGATTAATTAATTTGCCATATTACTTAGCGACTATAGATAATTTCAACTTACAATTATTTAAATTTAGGGTATATTTCAAAATGTCCGGATAAGTTCCAAATAAACTATTTATTACTTATTGGTAGAATAAACAGTATTTTTGCGTTTTACGACTGTCAGATAGCGCTATTCATTCTGAAATGCCAAGTATCTTATTCGGAACTTTTATCTTTCGAATAATTATGTGTTGCATAGCTATTTGGTACATTATCCATACATTGTGAAACAGGCCCTTAGTGTTCTAAATTTAAATAATTGTAAATAAAAATCCTTAGCCGTAACTTTACAATGGACATTAGTAAAGAAAACTATGACTGCCACATATTTTCACAGAATTTATATGACAGTTGTGTTAAGATTGGCTATGCTAGAGTCTGTGGAGTTTAAACAAGTGTGCTAAGTTCGTGTGTGTCGTGGCTTAAATCGATGGTAGCAGCTGGGACACCTGGAGTTGCCGCACCTTCACCGGGTGGTGTACTCGTTGGAGGCCTGAAACATGAAATTGAAGGTAAGAAAAATATTGAAACAAAACCTATACAATTCAAAACTTCGGGTTTGTAAAAAAAAATCGTACTTATTACAATTTATCTAACACAGAATTTAGGTATGAAATATTATTACAAAAAGTTATATAAATAGAAGATTACAATGTCATTATATATTTAAAAAAAAGATTACCTAATAATATAAGGCCCGCCCTGCTGCAAAAGCGTGATTGGATGCGTATACGGCGCAGTCATGCTGTGGTGAAAGCTTACATTGCCGACTCCAGTGTTATTCAAATGTCCATTCATAACCACCCCGTTTGACGTGTTCATTGCAATTTCTTGCGTACGAAATGCTTTCACCAAATTGGTCTTTTCCTTCTGCCATACGAAGACGTTGTGAACCATAGCGCACCCGCAGAATATAATGCCCACGCCAATAAATACCGATGTGACTATTGCGGGTGTTGAATGGAATTGTATAAATGTGTAAAGTATTATACCTGCAATGGAATAGATTTTATTAATAACTTCCAGTTACATTTTAAGGAATACAAAAACACGTCTTTTTTAAAGTAATTTATGTGTTCTCTTAACGAAATTATTACTTAATTTGTTTAGCATGAAACGTTACGAACATACGCATCTTAATAATTGTTAACTTTAAAAATTTACCTGTTAAAAATACGGGTATAGAAATAAAAAAGCCTCCGACGGCACAGACTCTTGTGATGGCTGACTTCTGCAAATATTTGTTAGACCTGGAAACAGAAAATCATTATTAATTCATATTTACACAATCCGTAGCTAGTTATATATTTATCCTAATTTTTATTGAATCCAATTTAAAAGAAAGACTGTAGAATAAGAAATGGAAATATTTTAATCCTCATTTAAAGAAGCCATAGCTCAAAGCTTGTTTGTCAAGAGACTTATTTTGTTAGCTAAAGGATTATGGACTTGGGGCCGGTTTAGGATTTCTATGAAGTCTTCGTAGTAAGAACTTTCTATTGCATCCAGAAAATTATACTACAACTACAATTATAACAATACTTGTTATGTTATATGTCCCTAGATGCGGTTGATAAAAACCATTGCAATTGGAACCTAAAGTTCAACGGAATTTATATTACTACAAAATTTTTATTATGTAATAATACGATTTGAGCACGTTTAAAACTTGTTAATACATGTAATATATTTGCTTCAAGCTCACGGTTACACCTGGCTCATATAGGGCTGGCAAAACAGACGCTCTTATTATTATTTTATTATATTAGGCCAAAGTTGTACATACAATTGAAATTGTTTAAGTGCTCGGCACATGGACGGGTCGCGCATTTGTGGGCCTCTGGGCCATTACGGGGAAGTCCCCTGTAAAATACACTGTCCGAAACCAAGTGACGGGGAATTCCCGTTCCGTTCGATAGACACGCACGTGAGTTTATTGATCTCAAGGATTCCAACCTTAGGATTGATTTTTTTTAATAGCAGATTAACTGCAGTCCAAAAATCCCTTAAATAAATCCGCCCTGCAAATAGGTTGGTCAGAAACTTTGGATGCGCAAATGCCGTTTTTACCTAGTTTTAATTACTATTATTATATTTTAAAAATTAAACGCTGTCGTCTTTCGCAAATAAATATTGCGCTTTGTATATTCTAAACGTTATATCACTACGCCCTTCTGGAACAATGAGAAATCTTCTGGAATGGTTTTCATAATCTAATATCTTTACGCAGCAAAGCTCACTCGCAAAACATTTTCAATTCCCACGTCGTTCAGGGTTATGCAACTTCTACAAAAAGCTACATAAATCCAGTTTCAATTAGTGACCTACAAAAACTTGTCTCTGGACAGCCCTAATTATAACGCGGCTAAATTGAATCGCTACCGGTTCTTCAATTTCCATACGTGTCATGTAGTTGTTTATTTTAATCGGGTTATACTTGTGTCAGTGACATTTCATTTAATAACTGTCATTAAGTGCAAACCTGCGGTGTTTTGTAACGTTGAGATGTCTCAAAAGACCGGTATGATGGGAAACCAATCCAACCAAATACTCCAGAGTTCCATGGTTTAGGTTTTATCTGTAGCTGTATAGATAGCGTCAACTACAGAGTTTAAACCATAAAAAAAACTATGATTGTCCAAGCCTTTGACGGGCGCTTAACTTTGAACGTCAGACTTTTGTAAATAAAAAAAACATTTATATCGTATGCTTCAACGATATTTTATTTATTACAAATAAATTTTTAACTGCAGGTTTGCCATAATATTATCATCAAATCGGGTTACCAATGCATCCTTGTATTATCTGCATCAAACCATGACATTAATTCGTGCTCTGCAATATATCAGAAAATAGTTTTCTTTAAAAGTTATTTTTACTGCATAATTACTTTGATCATTAAATAACTTCATAGCTGTATCTATTCGAAACCAGTTTAACTAGTACGAACGTATTGGGCCTATTACCATATTTAAATACGAGCATTTAATAAACAATTTTCAACTAGATTTAAAACTTCATTAAGTAGGAAATGTCAAGGGGACATTAAATTTAAAACAGCCTACTTGTTAACTAACAAGGAAGTTAAGATCATTTACATTTGTTGTTTTTTTTTTATCTCAATGTGTGTGTCCCTTCTAGTTTGAAATGTGTTCCACAAATTTAGTATAAGATTTGTTATGCATGATATAAGTTTAATTTTGATGTAAAGGAATGAAGGCTCAGGGCTATTCAATGACGCACGCAGTGCCCTTACAGAATACATATCTATTTCGGAAATATCGAAAAATTGCAATGGAAATAGAAAAAAAACAAAGAAATCGGAAAAAATGAATAACTTAGTAACTTTTATAAAAAAACTATTAGTTATTGTTAATTATTGCAATAAAAGTCCTAAAAATTATGGAATATGTCACAAAAAGACCGTTAAAAATAATTATGTTTTATAAAATTTAAACAAATAGTCGTTGGTTAAACCTTATTTTATATGTATTTTAACCTATGTCAAACGAAATGAATATATTTAGCGTGTTATTGTTCGAACTCTGATAAGAAAATGGTAATTTATCCGAAACTACATTTATGTTACACTGAAACTTTTACTTTGAAACTCTACATTTTGTTTAAAACACAATAATTCAGGAGTATTTGTAAATAGTATTGAATAAGGCTGATATTGCCTTTAATGATAAAATATTGTAGCGACTAGCGACAACTGTGATGACGTAATACGCTTACAAAGTTATTCTAACCGATTAGGATATATACAAATTCGCCACTTATGTATAAACCACTGAGACCTTTAAACTAGTCAGGTTTTAACAACTTCCTCCACGATATTCTATAGAAAACTTTATTTTTGGTAAATAGTTTTATTAAGCAGTCCTTCACAGATTTTCCTATGGCATTACAATGTTATTTATTGTAAGAGCATTAATTATTAACGCAAGTGCATTATGTTGATTAGTGCGATATGATTATCTGCATAATAAAATAGCATATTCTATGTAAATAGTTTATTTATCTTATATACTATGGTGGTGTTTTATTCCAATTTAATAATTATGTTATGAGATATTCTTTCATGCTTAATCTACGCGAATTTCATTTCATTACAATAATATCTTTATTAAACTTTAAATATCTCTTACATAATTGTACATACATCACAATACTTTTATAAAACAGTTAATAATTGTTAAATAAAACTTTTCCCGCTTCCCGATATGAAATTTTTAAACGTTTATGAAACAAAAGTAAAAGAAAAAACACGATTTCTATATAAATCATACCTAGTATTGCAAATCAATGAAAGTGATAAATGAAGGTTTATTTTTCAGGGACCTTAGTGTTTTATTCCTACAAGTCGCCGCTAAGTTTCCGCCCAGTCGAAATAGATCGGCAACTCAACACCCAATGATACCAGACTATGCCGGGGTCATGGATACCGTGGCCAGACGTCCCGTTTTGAACGGACTGTCCATTTTTTTAAATTAGCGTCCCGGTGTCCTTGAAATTGACCCGTTTTTAGAAACCACGCGACAATTTGAGCAGCAAAATATAAACATATAACATATAATAACAAAAATATCGCGCGAAGAGTTCATTTTCATTTATGTTTAAAATCGTCGCCAGCTATATTAGAACAAATTTGTTCTTCTGAGAAATATAAGTATTAGTAAAAATATTGGATACCTATATTTGTGATTCGTTAAAAGTTATTTGGACATCTAACTGTTTCTAAATAAATAATTTAAAGTTTTTTTTTAAATTGACAACTTATTCAAATAACATTTTTTGTACTTATGAAAGTCAAAAAAGAAATACCATTGAATCCTTCTAATTAAACATTTACTGCCAGTTGTCAAATCAAGCGCGTAGAACGGCAGAGAAGAACTGGCAATTAACTCTCTGCCACTCTTTTTGATCGCCATATTACCTTTACACAACGTTTGTAAAGAGCAACCATAACACCATTTTCCATATGACATCTTAGGTAATTAATAATAATAAAATAAATTAAAAATTAAAAACATTATTATTTAACCTAAATTAAACCAATGTCCCGTTTTGAGTCAAAGAATAAATGGTCACTTTAGTCATGGATAGCATACATTTATACATAGTATACATTTTATACAAGTGATTTACTTATAAAGCGGAAAATAATAAAATTATTGTAATTATACATCATCCTTTAAAAACAAATAGCTATACGCGATTATCCATAAATTGATAACTAAACCATTTACAACGTAAAAGGTAAACAATGTGAATTTAAATATGTCCAGGATAAGATTGTGTTATCAGTAACACTTGCTGCTTCGCCGCCATTTTTGTTATTCGCTCTCAGCTGACGACCGGTTCGTACAAGAAATTCTTAAGGTATGTATATTCAAGTAATCGTGAACATTCCTCTGTTTGACTCGTGGAATTTTATTTTTATAAATGGCGGGAAAGGTCGTTCTGACTCGGTTACTAGTTTGATTTATTAGTCGATCTGTATTTAAACAAATTCCCCAATTAATACTAAAGTATATAACTAATCATTCACGTTTCTTTGTTTTGTTACACATACATAGACTCCGTGATACAGTTAATTCGAAGATTTGATTTCAGATAAAACAGTATTTAATTACTTTTATGATATCCACCCAGTGCGAAACTAAATGCGTTAGATTTCTAATAACTTCTCACCGTTTTTTAATTGGATTATCTATGTATCTAATTAGTTAATTCATTTAATTTAAAAGCAAAGCGTTTGTTATGCTTTCACATCAATACTTTTCAAACTTCTGTAATTACAAAACCAAAACATTTTATAATAGAATACTCTTTTTTAAATGTACACATATACATGACCTGGATTCAAGTCCTTTCGCCGAATTGAAAGAACATTTTAATATAAACTGATTGGCAAAGAAAACTATTTATCTATTGTGTTACTCACAAAATATATAATCAATTATTACATTACAATGTTTGCAATCATGATACTTCCCATCGTTGTGAGAAATTTCACACTCCATTGTTATTTATTTATATTTGGTAATTGGTTGAAACATCAATTTGCAACTGACACACATAAAAAGCTTTATATTTTCCTCATACAATTAGGCAATCATCGCCTACGAAAGTTAAAATATATGTACTGGCGACCTTTGATATCGAAAGAAACGGACAGTCCCACTTCTCCTCCTACTCTACTAAGAGACCTTGCATGCAACTGCTACAGCAACCCTCCTACTAAATTTTTACCGTCTTTCAGTTGTTTATTGACAGTAGGATTGCAATGTCTTGCACACAACATGTGATCCGCTAATATATTCTCTCGCTCACACATATACCACTAATACTTAGGAATTATTCAAATAGTGAAATACCTTTTTTCTAAATTTTTCCTTCTGGATAAAATTAGTATAGCTGAATTTGGTAATATACTCCATTATAATTAATCTTACAATCGGTATAATTCAATTTGGTTCCATTTTTGCTTGATAGTAATGCCCTTGGAGCTGTTATTATATAATCTTGACGTTTTAGTTAACAGTATTTTAATAACTCTTATTGACATCATCATGAAGTAGTAAAAATTAATTACACTCTCGTTACAGCAGATATTATCACCAAGTAGGTTTCCTTAATTATTAGTGATCTGTGGCCACTGTCGCGCATGCGCGGTAATGCTTCTTTTGGCGCCATTCTGATATGCTTTTTTTGTGCTGAATATGGCGGTTTTTTTTTGTTAATGTGATTGAAATTTAACACTATAGCAATTAATCAAAATAACCTCTGTTTTTTAAATCTATTTCTCCTTTTGGAATACGAAAGATTAAATTAAAAACTGAAAAACACACACAAATAACAGGTACGATACTATTACCATAAGACCTTTCATTGGGTAACGATACCTTTTCTAAGTAATAACTCTCGGTGAATCAATGTATGTGAAGTTGAATTTATAGGTGTGCCTTGAGAAATATTTGGGGATATTGGTTATAGAAGGCAACCCTTGCAATTTGCAAAAGAGCGCTCCTTATCGCATCGCATTCCCTCACTAAATTCACACAAAAATAAATTCTCATACATTGTATTAGGTAGCATAATTCATTGTTTACTTCGCAATATCTACCTGCATCTGAAGGTCGTACGCATTGCTATAATCATCTTATAATTGCGTATAAAAGGTTTATATCTACATTCTACAATGTACCAAGTACCTGCCCTTACTAACATTTACTTCGAAGCCTATAAGAGGGAACCGATGTTACCATGGCTATTATTTCTATATAAAAAACATCGTAACCATGGTAACAAGCACGATACTATCATCTTGTAAATTAAATGTTTAATAAATAAAATACAACACCTATCAAACTTCTTAATCGTGCGTTAGTTTGCTTTTATAAATCAGTACAAGTAGTTTATTTGTGATACAAAAGAAAAAAAGTCCTAGTTTTACACTGAAAGCGCGAGTGTGATTATTAACACCTGAAAATTGCAAATATTGTATCGTAAAAAAAGATTCTCACTGTTTGTTCAACGGTTTTTCTATTAAATGTAAATTTTCTAAGTACAGGAATTTGTGGTGAGTGGTTGAATTCGGATTTTTGGTATTTTTGCATTCTTGGTTTATTCGTTATCTAAGAAAAAAACCGGTTAGATGGTTGCATTATATTTAAGACGCAATATGAAGACCAAAAGTCAAAACGTAAACCTTTGTTTGTATGTTTTTGTCTGGCCTAGCCAATTCTGGAGGTGAGAGCAAAAAGTTGGAATGCTTTTGTAACGGCCGCTATGGAATTCGCATGCCGATACCATTCCTTAAATAACATTGAGTATAGCTTAATTTGTGAGAAGCTTTAGCCTATGGCCTAAAATAATGTGTGAAACTATCACACTTAAAACTTTTGTATTGCTATATTATCTACCTTAATATATTTTACTAATAAAATTTCATTAATACATTTTTATATAAATAAAAACGCGCAACAGAAAACTATTCTGCTACTAATTTATATTCCGTTTAATTATATAAGTAAATTTGAAATTAAATTCTTATTACAGCGATATGGTTAAATTTCTTATAAAATGCCGTCTTAAAATGAAAATATTCTCACCCAAGTTTTTCCATTAATCCTACGTTCTTATAATGCCTTAAATAGAAATAATGTTGAATATGGAAGTTTATTAACTAGGATAAACGGGAATATGCATTGTATGGAGATCATAATCTCCTTAATTTTAAACGGTTTAAGAATGCAATTTGTAGGGTTTCTGCAGTCACGAACGACACAGCATGTGGAACATCTATTATTTAAAAATAAGATAATTTGTATTAGTTTTCTTTTATTATATCTATTTTTTTCATATTTATCTTTATCTTGCAATTTTATGTTAATATATCTAGTGTGTATCCAACCGTGAAGGCTTCAAATAAAATGAAAACGAATGATTATGTATGTCACTCACGGTCATAGCTGTCAGCTTATGTGTTGCCATAGGTATTGGTGAAATTTCTTGAGCGAGCCTCCTGCCCGTTTTTTCTTTAAAAATAATAATTTTTCTAAAAAGGTTTTATGTATCAACAAGGGTTTTAGGACTCCAAATTAAATCTTTAAAGTGTTACGTAAACTTCGGGGCAGATAGTATGTATGACAATTATTATCTATTCTCTAATTTCAAAGACGCAAATTTAACGAATACTGCATTCACGAACACGTACTGTACGTACCTATAGATCAATGATCCTGTATTGAGTTCGTTAATAAACTAATAGTTCCTTTGCATCGATTCTCACGATGACAAAAATAAAATGCCACATGATACAGGAATTCCGCTGCGAAGCCTTAATCGACTCGAGTCAAACCCGTTTCCCGTGTTTCCTCACCATACTTTTAAATTAACTATTAAATCAAGGTAAAATCTTTTTCACCTTCAAAAACATTTGTATATATCAACATGTAAGAATCCTTAAAATAATTGCGAAAAAAACACTATTATTTATATAACTAGTAAATTGTACCTATTGTTTTGTTATTATTTACAATAAAACTATATGAAATAATGTCTGTACTGAAAAATACTCTTAGGAACTATGGAACCGATTCCGAAAATTCACTAGAGCTGTGCTAGTAATGCATGGTATATTATTTAATAATATAACTTAGAAATAATATACATAACTTAACGCAATATCTTTACTTTAATAATCGCGAATAATAATTATACTCCTAAACGGTTGGACCGAGTTTTTGTAGATGTTCAAGTGGATTCGATTTATAAAATTTTTACTTACTACGGTCCACAATTGTTCCGTCATATTTAAATAGTTATTAAATGTATACGACAACGTCTTTCTGGTCCGCTAGTTTAATTTAATAAGGTTTTTCAATTTTAAACTTGTGTTAATATAGTTTAAACATTAACTCATCATTCCACTATAACCTGCGTGGGAGTTTCAGAATGTCGTCCAACACGAAGTTGGCAGTTAGCAAACAAGCTTACCCACGCATTTCTACATTTCTTCACAATTAGTGGAATTTGTAAGCCTTAAGCTACCGTGTACGCATGTTAAGTAAAATTACATTGAACTTGGACATATTATTTATTGATGTAAATAAAAATAATATAATATTTTTCGAGTTCAAATTAAATTATATTACCGAAATATCTTTAGTCTTGCATTTTATCTATCCTAGTCGATTTTCTTATAAAAACGCAAAATAAATTATAAGTCTGCAAGGGTTGAGTTTAAGGACCTCCCGTAGAGTAATTTTTTGCAGCTCACCTCATCTATCCCCTAGTTTTTAGTAGTTTTATCCACAACATTTTGGCCATCTTGTATAATTTGAATTTAACTTAAAGAGGTCTTCGTTTCTTCTTTAATTTAGGCACTAAGTTTTTAATCTATGGTTCTTATCTCAATAACCTTAAAAGACAAAAGTTGTGTAAAAATAAATGCTAATTAATTATAGACTTAAAACTCAAATAAAACCTAAAATAGGTAATCCGCTTAAAATGAATGAACTTGATGAATGAAAAACTTGTTAACCTCGTATTATGATTCACTTCTTAGCCTTCTGATACGTTTACGGTATCACTTAAAATACAAGCCTACTTTTTCATATTAAATTAGCCTACATTCAGCGTATTTGAAATTAAATGTAGGCGACGATACAATATAAAATATTATGTCATACTGAGTAGAACCTAAATAGTATTTATGTATCTGTCTGAAAAAAAACTACTATCTATGGTGCGCGCACCGACATTTTTGTTTAACCGTAACATTGAAAAACTTTGCGAGGTCAGTCTTTAAATTTATATAATGGATATAATGTGATAAATAGTATGACTGGTATTGTAACATTTTGGTTCTGTTATTGTTTTTTTTATCACCCAAAGTATTAAACTAATGTTACAGCGATATCGCACATTATTTACATTCATATTCACAGTTAAAAACGCAAAGCCCGTAAAAGCATTTGTTATGAAGTTGCTTCTGAATTTTTACTATAGCTGTGTAAGAGTTGAAAAATATTTTACTATTCATACAATCATATTCAATAGCTTATTATTAAATGTGGCTAAAATTTATACCTTCTTTAACGTATATACATGTTTAGTATTTAACAGTACTATACATATCAAGCTACTAATATAAAATACCTTGGTAAAGAAATCTTACAAAGTGCACATAATTAACGTTTCTGCGAAATTTAATTCGTATTTTTTAAATTGTTTATACTTATTATACATTATATGTACGCTCTATCCACACTAATATTTTTAAAGGAAAGATTCGATTTTATGTAATGAATGGACTGAATGAAAAGCTATTAGAATCCCTAATGAACATAGACTATAGAATATTTTTCAACAAGTTAAAGTTTCGTATGAAAACTTTCATGATAAATTATACCTATAAAATAAGAAGTAACTATTGACAATAGAGCAAAGACATTCGGTACAGTTTTGTAGAACACATCTTTATCTATTATAAAGATACCATGTTATAAAAAAAAATCCAGCCACATTTTTTGCCTAGCATTACGAGTATAATAGAAAGAGGATGTCTTAACTTGACACCGGGGTTCTGCCCTAATAACGTGCAATGCAGTATCACAGTATAAAATTTCTATACTAGGTTTCAGAAGCGTATTCATTACAAGTATTAACTTTAAAACCCGTCTTCAACAGAAACAAAGTAACCATAAGTACTTTAATTAATTTTCCTATAAATTCGTGCATAATGTAAAGATGATGGGGCGTTATTAATTTAAAATAAATCTGTCATAAATATCTGTGGTAAATGCTCCCAAAACTAAGCCAGTAAAATACAAATGTAACAGCTTTTAGAGTTGAATCAATGATCAGTTACAAGGGAAGAATTCAAATAACTGCGGACCCTTTTACGCTGATAGAACCGGTTATCAGAAGATCCTTCGACAAGGTTACAGAATCCGATTATTTCCGGTCAATCACGATTCTAACAATTTGTACAAATTCCATTTAAATTTATTGTTCATATTTGTTATTTGGTTTAAATCTTAAACGGGTGTTAAAAATTGAACATATTATAGTGTCTCGTGCTGTAATAAGTTTAACTGGTTTTGCATATGCAATTTGCAACAAAAATCATAATAACGCAAAAGCGAAAATAAGAGTAAGGAGAAAGGTAAAAATGAAACCGAACTAAATAAAGAGAAATCTGGACATTTCATGAGCAACTGTAAGTGTTACGCAACGGAGACCGAGATATATGTATACTGAAAATGTTAATTTCAGGTTTCGAAAAAACTTTTATTTGATAGTCTCAGACCGGTATAGTCATAAACATATTCATCCGATATCTGCCATTCTTTTTCAATCCTTTAAAAAAAATTTCTTACTCGAACCAGCCAAGACAGTAATTTTTCAATCCTATCCAGGTTTCACTAACGAGTACTACCGACCAAACCAACTCTTCTTTATAAGGTTTTCGTGTACAAGTCTAAAGTAAATTTACCTAATATTCTATAAGATTTATATGTAAAATAGGTACTGACATTCTCAGCGCGGTTGACCCAAATTCAGCTGATATAGTACATTTCGTAAACGCTTGTTTACTCCTGCAATAAGGAAGTTTTACTTTCATGTTTCTTGTCGTGCCAAAAATTTTGAAACATCCGGAGGAAATAACATAAATGTGTACCAGTGTTAATATTTTTACATTTTATAGAAAGCAAAATTTTACAGTAAAATTGTACTGTAGCTTCTTATAATTTTTATAAGTACTTAGAAAAAATTTAATTGAGTCTAAAATTAACCATAGCTTAGATGATACAGTCTAGTCCCTAGAGAATTACATAGAGCAAATTTCTGAGTGCATTGACCTTGAATTCTCTTACATAAGATATGTATGTACGTACCTGTTATGCACGTTCTCTTTGATTCATTTTTATATTCATTTCATGGTCGAAATAAAATGTGTAATTTTATTTCCTAGTAACCAGAACATATCTTCTTTGATGATATTATTAAAGATTGATTATCAATATTTTCTCAATCGACGATAGCGACGTAAGTTCAAATTACACATATAAAAGTTGTACATGTTTACAATTTCATATTTTGGGCTTTGCAATTAAATTAAATAAGTGGACGATGGTTCAAAGTTTTCAAAGAAATTTTGTCTATCTTAATCGGCTGATATAGTATCAGAAACTTGTTTTTTTTTTTTCAAGAACTCATCTCAAAAAACATTCCAATAAAACTGTTTTAAATGTATTATTGGTAATCACTGTTTCCTAATATCATCCGTTTTAAGTCAAGGACTACCTTGATGTGTAATCATTAATCATTACAAATTGGCACTTATCTTTTCAATACTTTATTTATTTAATTTTACTTACAAACAGGAACATTATATATTCATAAGACAATATTTTGCGTAGGTAAGTTAACTGGAAAGTTGTGAGGTTACTTTCAAATTTTAACCAACTTCTTTATACTTAATTTCTCAGTTTCATTTTTATTTCACTATAGTAAGAAATAATTCATAATTCCCACGTAAATGTTACAGTTTTATTCCTGTAAAAGTTTATTTTTATGTACTATCCCCGCAAATAAAACAAACTAATATGTAGTTCGATTCATATTTTGAAAACATATTAAACGGCTCAGTACTATGCAGTAGCAGAAGTTTTTGAAAAATACATCGAAATTTATAATGTCATTGTATCATAATCAGAGATCGATCTACCTGGACTCCGGTAAGAGGATCAGTCATTTAAAGCATTTTATACTACTCTTGGGCTCGAAAGTCAGTGTTTAACATTAAATTTCATGTTCAATAAAACTATATCGTAGATACTATAGTAAAAACCAACCATTATCACTGACACATTAAACGTATGATTGAAGTAGACTGGCGCCCCTTACATCACTGAAGATGCAATATGTCCCTTAACACGTCAACATGATAATATCAAACGGGTGCGCCCAAGCACGCTTTACACCTCGGATTTAAGGTCATGATAGTCGGAAGACAGACCGGTTCTCAACCTGTCGGCATTTGCGAACTCGAAATATTTTGATTAGTCTCTATCATCACGAGTCCCGTATCCCGTTGTTGGCTCACATACCTTTAAAATATCTAACATTTATGAATCTGTGTCATTCGGCAGACTAAGCGAAGATAAAAATCAAAGACGCCCAGGTCAAAGTTTGTTAAATTTCTCAGCCGTTTGAAAATAAAGTCATGATTTTTTTATTATTATTTCGGTTTTCACTTTAGCTGCTAGCAATGAAGTTATTTAATAATTATCGTTTCATTCTCTCGGCTTGTTGCTCCAACAGTGAATGTATACTTGATCCAGCGAGCTAGAACCACAACAAGAATTCCACGCGGAAGACCGACTACCGGTACCTATATCTACTTAAAGTTTAAACCAATTACTAGTTTTATAAAGGATTGAGTGTAACGGAACATAAATATTTTCAGCAGTTTCTTATTTTGTAAATAATTGAGGTTTACTGTGGGAATGAAACTATAACGGAATTGAAACACGTCTTTGTTAAAATAACTATGTATACTAAATAAAGTCTGGTTAGGTTCTGGTTAGATTTAATCTAAAATCTTCCTAAAGTAATTAAAATTAATGCTGAAAAGTATTCCAAGTACTTACTTTCAAAGTTTTTTTATATGGAGTATTAAATCAAATTTTACTAAGCTTAAATAAATTAAGGTATGCCATAAATTGTAATTATATTTTAAATCAATAAACAATTTCAAATCCTACACTTCTTATCGGACCTTTACAAATCTTTCTGTAATGAGTTACCATACAATTTCTATTAAAATGCTATTACGGAAGAGATTGAGTCTATTTTGATTACTTAATCAATTTTCAAAACGACAATAGATTCTCAGCCAAACGAAAACGTTACGCTAATTATAAATGTTTGCAGAACAATTACAAATATAGAGCGTGTGCGCACGTTTTAACCGTTGAATGCGGAACATTTTTTACCCGCCATTAATAAATAACCGACACAACGACCGTTAACACCTGCCACCTTATGACTCCTAAACACTGATAATGCGATACCAATAAATTAAAGAAACCTGTAATAATTTGGAAATCGTATTCGGTAAATCATCCGAACTGGGACATCATGAATTCACGCATACCAAATATATATTCCTTACAGTTACACGATCTGAATTAACCTTTACAGATAACATATCCAAATATTTAAATAATTCCGTAATTGCACGTAACTTTGTATCCTAACCTGATCGCAACCGGTTTATCGTAGTAACGGATACTGAAAGTACCAGAAATTGATTGATTCACTCACCGGCCATTCGGCGCGGACGGGGAATGTACCAGCTTCACCGCAAACAGGAACTGAATAGCACAAACCAACAAACAGCAGAGGTTCAATGATAAAGTTAAGGCACATAGGGCTAATGTCACTTCATACACCACCGCAAATTCCTCAGGCGCGCTCGTCGCAGGCGCAGAAATTTTTAAAAGAAATAGAAGAGCTAGCAAAGCTAGGAGTAAGCTAACCAGGCATAACAACGCCAGGGATGTTAAGGCTTCCTCCGTAGCAGCTCTATTGCTTCTACTTCTTGAGGATTGTCTTGATGGCAACCCTGTTACGTTCCCATTAGCCAGTTTAGGTGGAGAAGTCACCGGAATGGGTGCGACGACTGGCACGGGTGGGTTTGTGTTCTGTGGTTGTGCTCCCGGGCTCACGCTAGCCGAAGTTCCTCCGACGGAGTGTTTGGATGAATCCAATGTGGAGACATTCAGGGGGATGTGATGGTGCGGCCGCCGCGGCATGTTTTGGTAGCGATGTTCGGCATCGTTTGCCGCCGGCGGCCGCTGAGCATGTTTCAACATAGCGCAAATCTTAATCTGAAGCCCGCCATCCCGCCGACTGGTTTTCCAGCATTCCGATTACACGCAACGCGAGCGCTCGCCGCGACGGACGCGATTTAACTGAACTTCCCCCCGCGGTTCTACCTGCCGTAATAATGTCAATCAAACCGGTGCAGGGTGCATACAATACACCTCTACCCCAACAATATACAATAGTCTGCAACAAAAAACATCGAGACAAAAGTACTTAGTTCACTGATTGTTTGTAGAGCGCGTGTTTGTAAACTGATATTAGAAAGGAATTGCAAAATCTAAACAATTACGTCACGAACGATTTTCAAGATCACGTACCTAAGTTAGCAAAACATGTTGACTCTACATGGTACATGCCCATTCATGAACATTTTCAATATAAAATCTTTACCATCTTTAATATAAAGAAAAATACTGCTTAATTCACAGTTAGGTGTCTCCGTGTTATTTATATATTTGTATAAGATAGCTATTATTTACATTGGCAACTGGGTATGTTGCTACGACTCGCACCCCTTCTCTTATCGCCACATCGGATATAACTTAGCATTTAATCGATATTTATTTTACTGAGAAAAAAATTACCCTGATAATTGTTCTCAAATTCAATAATCTTTAATAAAAAATCTTTCAGAATAATTCGCCAATGCTTGATGCAGGAAAGATGATGAAGCAACGAGAATTAAATAATTTATTCCAGGTCTATTCTCAGTCATTGAGGTAAATGTGAACTGCTCCGTTATGTTTACAGACGAATCATCTCAGCCTCCAGTTTTGGTATTTAAAACCTCCAACTTTTTGTTTATATAAAAAGTTTTTCATGTATGGGACGCGTGCGTCTCCCACCTGCGCAACAGCTGGCTTATAAAAACCTGTAGTCGGGATAGAAATCATGATAAACTTGTATTATGATAAAAAATATGTTATCTCTAGGCTTGTCTTAAAGTAACTCAGATTTTAATCCTGAGATACTTCAAGTCATAAAAACCATGATCATATTAATACCTAAGTATTAATATAATCGTCACAAGTAACTCAAGTATCTGTAGCTATTTTGTCGTTAATACTAACGCGTTAATAATAAATAATAGGAGACTTACGTAAATTATAGAGTATATGCTCTTGCGTTTTTGAATCAAAGTGATTAATTTATCCATTGGTAAAATAACATCCATAGCCAAGGGAGTTGAAAGATCTCTACTAGATGCTGAAGATCCTAAACAGGCATGACATTCAGTTTCTGTTTAAAAGAAGCTACGCCAACGCTTTAAAGATAAAATTATAATTACTAAAATTGACTTTGTTTTCACGTTTTTTTTTTCACCTACTGCTTAGTAAGTGTTCGAAATTAATAGTTTTAACGAAAATCCAACTTTCTTTCTCTTGTCTATTAAATCTACACATGTTTAACCGAATTAAAAACCTGGGTCGATTACAAATTCTACGTGTGCTGCTTATTCAGTAATCCGCCTTTGATATTAAAAAAATATTGCGTGCTTATTGAATAGAAAATGCATTCGATATTACTACGAAGGTAAACATGAAATTCGAAACGAATGTCTATATTGTGTTTTACCACAATTATGTACAGTCAATATTTTATACACAATTTATAGCTGGAGGCTTATACCGAATCTTTAATAGTAATTCTATAGAATTTTTAGATTATTTATGTAATGCACTAAAGGTATAAATTAAATTTTAGATTTTCCTCCAAAATATATATTAATTAAAGACTTCGTTTAAAATTATAATTCTAAGAATACGAAAAACTTTTTTTAATTATTCATAACCTAAGTCAGTGTACACATTTTAGCACTATTAAATTGCCGCCTCTATGCGTAACTACTTCTATGCTAATCAGCAGGTAATCACTTCTGCATAAATTTAATTTACAGCCGGGAATCGAATTCATGTCCACAAGTAATAAATCTTACACATCATTGAAAGGACATTGTCCGCGGCGATGCGTATTATTTAGAATCTCCATGATTGCAGAAAAATTTGGACAATCAAAATATAAATTCTCTAAATTTAATGTGTACAATGCAGCCCAACAGATGACATGATTATTTAAGATACACAAGTATCTATTTATATTTTTATTCAAAACTTAATATTCAACAAAATAGAAACATGTCATAATTTAAGTGTATTAATAGGAGTCCCTTTAGGCAAGGTTCCGAAGATATTATTTAAGAATGTATATATAAAACGTAATAAGAAAAATTAAAAAAAAAGCTATAAACATTACATACAAATATCACGGAATCAATCACGGTACTAAAGGAATAAATAGTAACTACGAATTAGGGTAACATAGTGCACACTAACGAAGACTAAGGACTGTACTATGTAATATTACACAATAACTCATTTATTTTTTCTTACAGCCTTCATGGCTTGTATTTAGTTGCAATGTGATTAACATAGAGCTGCTAGGCTTGAGCTCTGAAGAAACAATAATTGTAAGTAAGTATGGAAGGCTACATGGATGCATTATTCCTTGATTATACAAAATGATGGACACCTAATCGTCATGTCGCAGGACAGACGAGGCATCAAGAATGCTGCAAGTCTAGTTCTAGTGGTAAACCAAACATTGCTTTATGTAATGGAAATATATTGTTTACAAAAGGATTTAACGCTTCAACGGACTCTGTGTGTCTGTCGCACTATTAACGACACGAAAGCGAAAGTATTTATATAAATTCACAAATATAACGTTTGTATGATTTTATTTATTAGCTCTTGTTTACAAATGTTAATTATATTACGTACATTCTATTCAATTGCACTAGCGCTGTCTATTCGCAGGCCTCGTCGATTTTACACATTACGCGATATTCAATTGTTATTTTTACGGAAATCTTAATCCCCAGTCAACTACGCTGGCGAAATAAATAAAGAAAATAAAGAAACGCTAAATGTAAGTTTAGCATTAAAATTACATAATTGTGTGTTTATAAAAATTTAAATTATCAATTACCCGACAAAGGTCAAGGAGATAATGCTGACTTCATGTTTAAGTATGTATATTAAGACGTTTGCGATGGTCGTGTGAAAGATTTGTTCTCCTTTATTTATGGTGTATAATAAAAATGACGTGAGTGAACATTTATTTACATTATCAACAATTTTGGATAAATTTATAGGTTATGTCGCGTGTCAGCTATAGATACGGATATAATATTCAAAACCACGTCTTACACGCTTAACCTACTTAGTGATAACAAACAAAAATGTAAACAGGCCCTTATATCTTTAATTGGCTCTTTGAACCTTAAGGCCGAAGAGTCTCGCCTCCGAAGGGAACTCAAATGGAAACTAATTTTGTAGGAAATACTTATTTTTGTCTTATAGTACTCCCTGCAATATAAAATTTAGCAAACCGGCTTTTCGATATAATTGTTATTATGTGACGACAGTGGACACTGTGATAAGGATAGCACTAGGTATATAGAATGCAAAAACTACCGGAGAATACAGGAACCATCTCATCTCGGTGTGTTGAACTTCTTGATGAGAATTTAATGGGAATATAATACATTTATTTAACTATACCTACATTATGGAATATGAAATTTAACTTGATTAAGTTATTAAAACTGTTAAGTTTAATCTGGTAACAATTCAGAAATCCGTCGCCCGAATTTGATGATACATTATTTATTGTTTGGTTAGGTTAGGTTAGTTTGTCCCGGTAGACGTATTGGCATGTGGCAAATGCATTTCCACCTCGAATATTAAAAAAAACGTTAGGTTAGTATATTACTAGTATGTTTTTTTAATAACGGAGTTATTCTAAAACGTGCTTACCATTAAATATTTGCCGCAGTGGCGTTAATACGTAAGTACAGTTTAATCAACAAATAAATCAATCAATGAAGGTTGTAAAATAACCAGGTCAAATGTAACGACACACATTGCAGCAAATGGCATAGCATTAATGGCGTTTGAATAACATATTTAAAAAATAATTCCAGAAATACAAAATTTATATGGATAGATGTATCTATACGTCATACGTTTACTATTGACACAATGTACTCGATTAAAGATTTTATATTTAAAGATATATTATTATTTCAGGCAAATAATGGATGTAATTGTAATTGGATGCGGTGCGTCGGGCATTGCGGCTTTGCGAAAGCTCCACGATGCCGGTTTAAAGGTACTGGGGTTAGAAGCTGACGATAGAATCGGGGGAAGAATTAAGACCATTCAATATGGAGACTGCTATTTAGATCTTGGCGCTGCTTGGTAAGAGGATATCTTTATCTTATACACGTATGTCACATAATTTAACGGCCTAGGCCAGATACAATTCATAATGTTTTATTAACGAAAAAGGCTTGAACTTGAATAAGATTGTTAATCGTACGTTACAAATTTTATTTCGGAAGAGAACGATTTATAATGTACTATACTAGCTTTTATTTCTTAAAACAATAATTGATTTCGATTATACAGCTGTAATTATAATAAAATAATATTTATTTGCTATGTTTGTAAAAATGTGATAGTATATAGTATGAATAATTAAGCGGGTACTTAAACTTGAAAAACCCTTATATAATAAATATCTACAACATTTCGTAAACACTGTTTATGACAGTTGCAGAAAAACGGGCTTTATTATATTAGTAGAGTTATTAATTGGGTTTATTTTAGGTGTCATGGCGAAAAGGACAACATAGTCTTTGAAATGGCGAACCCTTTAGGCCTTTTGGGACGCCCTAAACCTGACCATAAATGGTACGTGCTGTCAAACGGAGAAATTCTCAAATCGGACTTGAGTGAATCTATCATTGGCGCTTTGGATGAGGCTGTAGCGAAAGCAGATAAGAATACAAGCCAATCCGTTTCTGAATGTGTTAGAAAAGCGTGAGTATATTTTAATAACTTTTTATACGTTATGATCTTAATTCCCAATAAAATCCCAGGTAAAAAGTGTATTATATATAGCCTGGCTGAAATGGAAATATTATGAGACCTATACTACAACTTTTACAATCTTTTAGAGTGAAAACCAACCCCACGCTGACAAAGGATGCAAAGCTATCCCATTCCTTTCTAGAATGGTTTGAGAAAAATAACCATGTCGGAGGCCAAACCGACCCTCTACATGGCAAGTCGTTGAAGGGCTTAGAGGAGAGTTGGGGATGTGAAGGCGAATTCATGTTGAACTGGAAAGGAAGAGGGTACAGAACCATATTGGATTTGTTATTGGTAAATATTTTTAATAGATCACTTATCATACATATTTTCACTAACATTATCACAGTCATCCACTTCTGATGTATACAAATATCTCAACCATGTAAACCTGTATCTTTTTTTTAGTAATAAGTCGAAGCTTTCTATTTTCCTTTAGATAGTATTTTGGTACCAATTCTAAGGTTACAATTTTATTAAACCGTTGGAAGAGCGCAGTATCCTGATGTACAGGTCTCTCTTGACTTAGTTCAGGGGCTCCAAATGTGCTATTGGAATACAAATAGGCATCCCGGAGGACTCAATAACCTAATTGTTAGCGCAATTCTGGATATGTCATCGCCGTGATTGTAGCCGAAGTTTACAGGTGTCGCTACAACGATTGATATGCGGGAAGTCCCTAAGTCTCGATTCTAAAAGTCGTTTATGAAAAGTTATTAATTCAATATCTTATAAATCAGTCCAGGGTGCTTAAGACTAAGTACTTTTGCAACAGGCGACTCACTAACGCTAAGCGAATTTGTATAAAAATGGTCACGTGACAAAGCCTGAGCTAATGTCGTTCCCATACAAATTGGTATGCAGATAGTGGGTCACGCCTGTCAAAACAGATGTTTACTCAACAGCATTAGGAATACAGTGTTGGGCCGATATTTAAATATAATTAATAGTCTATTTTGAGAGATATTTCGTAGAACTAACATAAGTATAAGGATGTCAGTCCTATGTTCAAGAGTTAAAAACAAAATCTTTTCGAGTTAATTTGTAGAAACTAAATAATAACTAGATTCGAATATATGTCTGTATATTTATAAATTTCTTTAATCACAATTCGGTCTACCACTTCTTTTGTCTGCTGATCTTTTCTGCAAGATTACCACATCTTATTTACACACATATTTTATTATAAGAAAATTCTATTCGTTTTAACAAAAATACTCATATCCTGACACAGTACGTGTCTAACTGTGTAACTAATCACTGGTACGTGGAAGTTATGCTCGTACAACTTTTGGCGATTCAATTTTATAATTTTGAATTTCAGAACAAATATCCCGATCCCTCAAAGGAATTGCCCATTCAAATCAATTTTAAGAAAGAAGTGGAGACTATAAAATGGCGGTCACCTCAAGCTGGCAACCCTTTGGTGCATGTTAAATGCAAGGACGGAAGTCTGTATTCCGCTAAGAGTGTTATTGTTACTGTATCTTTGGGAGTTTTGAAGGATAGGTAAATGTTCAATTTCTAAACTTAATCGAACTTAGGTTTTGTGGTAGTCAGTTGTAGATATATTTTTCTCGTGTTAGTTATATTTTAATTAAGATAATGAAGGTTAGTTCACTAGCGCCTGAACCCAATAATTAATCCACAACTCTGATTGATAACAATCTGACGTCAGACCGTGACAATCGATCGATCCCCTATTTAATATCAACCCCTCGATTGGTTATTGGCACACTTTAACCCATATTTAGATTAAGATCTATCTCAAACGGTGTAAAATGGATTGAGATAGGTTATTGGGTTTGGGCTTAAATCTTTTCCGCTAGTTTTGGTTTGAATATAACATAAGGCTGGGTTTTCAATAAAGCAGTTTTGCCCTAATCGACTCATTAAATCGAAAGGAAATTTCTTTGTGCGCAATTATTACTTGCTTGCGATAATAAGTTCGTGAGGTCTCAGAAAACCAATATGAAATAGAGACGACAAAAATTTCTTTAAAATTCAATCATATTTCAAATCAAAATTTTGCGCAAAATATCATAGCGCATTTTATTTTACTTTTTACATAGTAATTATAATAAAATACGCTTATATACATAATGTTAATCGTATTAAATAATAAATATATAAAAATATGCTTCGTTTATAAGGCTTCCGTACCTTTTTTAAGTTAAAGATGTCACACGAGTCAGGGTTCCCAGTTCAAAAATTCTCAATTTAAATTCCTTAACATTTTGTACATACAGCTTAAGTTAAGGTTATAAATAAGAGACTATATTATAGTCTCTTATTAATTTAAAACATAAATAAAAAAATAACAATGTTATTCATAAATATGTATTTTTTAGACACAATCAACTATTCAAACCACAATTACCAGCTGAAAAAATAAACGCAATTAACAACCTGCAACTTTGCGTGTTGGACAAAATCTATATCGAATTTACCAAACCTTGGTGGCCCGAAACACCCGGCTGTTTCACAATTCTATGGCGGGAGGAAGACAAAGCAAAATTTAATAAAAGCGAACAGTGGATTACAGAAATTTCTGGGTTCAATACCGTTGAATACCACCCAAATGTTTTGCTTGCCTGGATTTATGGTGCTGCAGCTGAGAAAATGGAGAAATTGACCGTTGATGAAGTGAAAGTTGGGATCGAAAAGCTTTTGAGTGTGGTTTTCAAGAAGGGCTTTAATGTAGCTCCCGTGAAATGTGTTACTCGGTTAGTATTATTATTATTGCCGTCAGATCCCCAACTTAGTACCTAATTCTTAATCTTCTTTTTACGATTTTCAGGACAGATACGACAAAAACACAAAGTGCTAAGAACCGTTCTTGATATATTTCAATGTTAAGAAATGAACCCATATGTATATTTTCTACGCAATCAAAGTTTTGAGCTTTATATTTTACTTAATTTATAAACGCCAATGTTTGTTAGTATGAATGGTTATATTTATGTTATATAATAGTTTGTTACTCCTTCACATCAAAACTACTGAATTGATTTTAATGAAACTTATCAATAATACAGCTTATAGCTAAGGATAACACATAGGCACATTACAATTTATATCGTATTGTGTGAATTGTCCAGGGCTCTGCAGTGCTTGGTTACAATATATCTCATGTTGACAATATTAATACGTTATTATATTGCGAATGTATAACAATATTGTCAAAAATTTATAACAGATTTTTTTTCAAATGTGACCCAAAAGTTATTTTAATGTCATAACATTCGTTCTTTTCTACGCCACGATAATACTAATCCAGTGCAAAGTCGCGGGTACCAACTAGTTGTTCATAATCCTTAGATTTACAAAAGATTTTAGAACGTTTACTATGAAAAGAACATCCTTCAAACCATACCCAAAAGTTTGAAAAAACGAAACAAGATTATAGGATGTATGATTATAATTGTAATTCTGACTTCAAACACGAAAAACATTAAATCTATTTTATTTTCAGAACGGAGTGGGCCTCAAATGTTCTTGTAAAGGGTTCGTACTCCTACCGCAGTGTTGCTAATGAAGAAAAAGGCGGCAGTTCAATTACCTTAAGTGAACCTTTGTATTATGGGGAAAATTTCCCAATTGTTTGTTTTGCGGGTGAAGCGACTTCCCACCATAGATTTTCTGCCGCCCATGGGGCTGTAGAGGCAGGTTTTAGGGAGGCAGACAGATTAATTGCCAGTTTCAAGAAATAATATCATCGTAACATCGTATATGTTATCCTTCAATACTTGTGTCTATTCAATTTTACTTTAAGTATGCTTTCTTTATGATTATCTTATTATAAATATAAAGCCTTCAATAATTTTTCTTTAAAACCAGCTTCATCCCTTACAAATTTTCCTATTTTTTGAAGAAAAAAAAAAGGTATAAGTTTAATATTTTACGAGTACTTCATATTTATACTACAGATTCCTAATATTCTTCAAACCCTATTTTCATAAAATACAAATCTTTTGATAATTTCAGTTTGGTTTTATTACACTCTTAAGGCGATCCAATTATGTTATTAAGATGGGACATTATTTTATTGTTAAAAATGAAATTGGTTAGGAATCAAACCTAGGGTAGAATAATTCTCATAATGCTTAGTTAGTATGATCTACGCATTATATCAAAAATGGGATATTAATTGATTTTGTCATTTATTACGTAGACATTTTATTCCTCAAATACATTTTTGTTGTTATAAACGATTTTTGTTAATTTTAAATATGTATATAAATTTTCTCATTATTAAAGTGTTAATAAAATTACTGTTTTATTTTAGACATTTATTTATCCATACACTCATAGAAATCTTTTGTTTAATATCACAGTCACGCTTATAAAACCTCGCCTCCTTATTATTCTTAAACGATCCTATGAGCCTCAAATAATATAGAATATTATCAACAATTATCATAGTCTGAAAACCAGAAACAATATACGAGACATAATCCTTGAACGGATATAAACATATTTTTTTAAATATAAGAACGAATGCTCTTAAAAATAAAGGAAATGAAAAAAAAATAAACAAAGGTGGAAGAGCAATGTTGGCGTATGATGAATCAATAATTCTTAATAGATTTCGCATATTACAGTCAAATGGCAACATTGATTCATAAACTAGAGCAAATGCGCTTCCATCTGTATTTCACATTTAGTTGTCTACTATTTGACATATACACAATATAAAAACTAAAATTTTAAATGAAATTCAGTTACATTATAAAATCTAAGTTTAAATCACATTATATTTATATTTAGTCCATTTTAATTCCACTACCAAAACCGCTAAATATTTATAGAGAAATTAAATAAAAATATAATTTGATAATATTGTCAGAAGAGTGAATCAATCACAAGCACTTACTTTATTTGAAAAATATAAAATTTAAATAGTTTGCAAATCATTTGTTATATCATTTAGTATTTCCATAGTAATGGATTATAGCTAGGAAGCTGGCGAGCATTTAACTTAGACCCTCCGAATACAAAAAAATCGGCAGCCATTTTACTTACTGACTTTAACCATTACAGTTGGTTGAAGTCCGCGAATCAGAGGAAAAGTATGATGCTTAATTATTGCGATTATTCGTAGTATGACCATCTTTAATTTGTTTTTATTGACCTGCAAATATAATAAGTTTTCCGATCCGAAAAAAAAAACATGAAAAGTAAACAAATGAAATACAAAAATGAGAATGATCTGTTTTCGGAATATCTGGGGCCTGTGACCTTTGCCTCATTTGGCTTTTTAAAGCAATATTTTTGAAGCGCTTTGAATAGAAAAACAGGCCTTGTAGGGAGCAGATTGCGGTCGTTCGCAGGGGGAAAGAATGACTGCAGGTCCGCCAAGCGTGCATTTAAATTTTTTTATGTATATAGAAATGTACGTTTTTTATGTATGTAGATGTTTTTTTTTATGTATATAAAAATTTCATGTTGCCACATGAGCAAAACACAGATATTTTGCTCCCCAGCTCCCTAGCTATTAGGTAACCAATTGGCATTGGTGATTGGACGCTAGGTATATACTTTAGTACCTAGTGGTACTTACAACAAACATCTGTTCCATATTGAACATTAATTGACATATTTTTTAGTAATTTAACAATAATTTTTGATAGATCATATTATTTCATATTTAATTCCTTCTACAGACGTAAATCAAAACGTCATTTGTGCATCGACACGTGGCGTAATAATACAGTCAAAACCGTTTACGACGACATCGTTTAGAACGACATTCCGGTAATATTAACCAAAATCAAAGACCGCGGCTGCATTCTATTGTATTAGCTACTTAACGTCATCGGCTGATACGACTATCGGTTTTAACGACCTAATACGAGTTGGCCCTTCGATGTCGTTATAACAGATTTTGAATGTAATTTCCGGTTCAAATAATTTTTAGCAAACGGAAGCAATTAATAAATGATTGTTTTGTGATATTTAAAATGGAAACCAACGGTACTACGCATTCGAACAATACATTCGAATTTCAAAATATTACCAATTAATACAACATAAAATGAATGGCTTATGATCGAATGACATTCTTTATTTGAGATATGAATAAATAATTTTAGACTGTATAACTTCTGTATTCAGTACATTCCCCTGTTCGTCGACGTCACACATTTCTATCTCCAACGCGTTACTCATTGGCTCCTCAATTTGTTGTTTTACTTCGCATTCATTTTCTTTATTCATACCATTCATATACATTTCAGTATTTTCTTCGCTTGAAGATTCGTAATCTTCAGGTTCATGTTTTGATATTTCATTATATTCTATGATTATACTCTCTGTTGAAAGATTATCTTCTAAATCTTCTGTATGTTTGACATTCTTTAAGAGTTCATTTACTTCTGACTGAACTGTAGATTTTGTTTCTAGTTCCATTAATCTTTCATTGTCTTCTACATCCTCTTTTTCTATCACAGTTTTACATTTTGTCTTCTTCACTATTGGAAGTTTTTCTTTCTTCGTTCTTTTCCGCGCAACAGTTTTCTTTTTAGGTTTCTCTTCTTTTTTAATTTCTTTCCTTCCTACATCACTTTTTATCTTTTGTTCTTCTTTGTGTACTTTTTTAATTGTCTCATGGTTGTCTGTTTGTCTCAAGCCATTTCTTATGGTTATTTCGTAACGCGTTGGAGCAGTTGCAGTACAATCTGCTACCTTTCTGATATTAAATTCATATTTATTAGAGAGGGTAGCATTGGGCCCGCGACAACCGTCAACGATTTTCTTCGACACTTCTAAAACTTCAAATCTAGTAGTTGTAAGCCTGAACATACCGTCTTCGCATTTTTGATACCTAAAAACGCATGGAATTGATAGTTTGAGTATTAACTTAATCTTTTAATTTTTATTATTACACTATGTTTAGTTTATTTTTAAATTATTTTATGAAAATAGGGAGAGGAAGATAAAATAAACCTGATTGTAGGCAAAGTTGCGTCCAGAATGGAGCGATAAAGGGCAAATTGGAAGGGTCTAGAGGAGAAATTTGTCGAGATTGGCAAACGTACTTATTTTTTTTTTAATTTGTGTCGAAGGAAAAGTAACTTTATGTCATAAATGTTACTAAAAGAGCAGTAAATTAAATAATAATTTGTATATTTTTGACAATACCGAAGACTAGATTGAGGCATTTTTTAAATTATATTTAAAAAAATAACTTACCTAAACCTACTATGCCCACAAGGCCATTGAGCTCCATGGACTTTAACCAAATGCATAGTTAAATATGTACCTCTCGCAAAAATCGTCGGTTCACTATCAGGACATATATGGCAAATGTATTTTTTTGTATTTTTTTGCTTTTTCACTTCACAATCAGAGTCTGAGTCGCTAGACCTCTTACGTTTACGATTGTGAATTTTTATATGAGCGCGTAGATCATATTTGGTAACAGCCCTGAAAAAGATATACTTACATTATAGATGCGAAATATGCTATCACCAGTAATAGGATTATATTAGTTTTTTAAATTGGTTTGGTCAAATTAATAAAACAGTTTTACTAATATTAACTTATTTAACTATATCTACACTAATATTATAAAGAGGAAAACTTTGTTTGTTTGTTTGTAATGAATAGGCTCATAAACTACTGTACCGATTTTAAAAATTCTTTCACCATTCGAAAGCTACATTATCCACGAGTAATATAGGCTATATTTAATTTTGAACAAAAATAGGGTTCCGTAAGATATTAGGGTTTTTCGGACACAAGGTGTAAAAAATCAACCAAAAAGGTTACTTATTTTGCGTACCCTGCCTAAACTATTAAAGATAGAACCATACAATGTTCTAAGTAATTGTAGATATTTATAAGATCTACAAAAAGTCCGCGACACACTATACCTATCTATGTCGAGTGAGGCACAACAACCATAAATGACATAAGTACATGGCAAAACGATGTTTGCCAGGTCAGCTAGTTTACTATATTTATACGAAACAAAAATTAAAAGAAAACAGCGGCGATACAGCTTTTAGGGTTGGGCTTAGATTTGTGTATCTGTTTCGTAATCATTTGTTTATAGGCATAATAGGTAAGTAGACAGTCCGAGACGTACGCCGTCGAAAATGTGCCGGACTTTTCACGTTTTCTTCCTCCGTACGAGCTGGTGTAAATGGGGACATAGTAAGTTCATTGCGTGCTCGGAATCTAACCTACAAACCATACTCTAACACTCCTCTACACACTATGTATGTGTCATTCGCGATTGAACGGTTCAAAAGAACCAGATCTTCAAATGAACGAATGAGTCACTTCGTTCAAAATTATTCGTTCACTCAACTTTTTCGACATCCTTGTTTTAGAGTGAAGGTTGCAGTGCCTGTGGAGTACAATTTGGGTTAATAACTTACTTATAATCGCAATCGGGACACGTATGCCGTCTCACATCTTCGCTGGCCATGTGCCTGTACCTCACGTGATGTGCCAAGTCGGCGGGCGTTGGTTGGGACATATCACACAACGAACACGCGTAACAAGAGACGTGACGGCGGACATGTTCGCGTAACAAATAATCGCTAGCGAAGAATTCGCCGCAAATCGAACATTTGTGACCGGCCGATGGGTCGACATTCTGTAAAATAATCTAAGGTAAAGTAATTCTGAAAATGGTCAGGTCAATCAAAAGTATCGGGATTGATGTTGTGGAGACTTACTTAAACAGTACATAATTTCTAATATGTAAGAAACAATATCTTAATTTGTCTTTGCTTTTCTTTAGCCAAAGTCATCAAGAATTTTTCCATATAAAGATTACTGTCGAACTAAAGACGTAACATAAATAGATAAATAGCACTGCTGCGATCTCAAACTATAATTATACAAAAAATATTTTCATTGCACCGTTTCAAACACAGGGAAGTAAACCAATTTTTTTTATTGATCTTCGCTTTCGAATTTAATACAAAAACCTAGTAATTGCATGTTCTTTATACAATTCTTAACTAAAAGTTCGCAATAAGCATTATAATAGAATGATATAAAGGACGTTTAAAAAGAATCATCTCACCTGTCTCAGCAAATGGTCGGACAACTTTCTATTAAGCGCAAAATGCGTTCCGCAATGGTAGCAGGCAATAAGCCGTTCCAAAGTATGCGCTCGCACGTGTCGACTAAGTTGGGCTTTAGCAACAAATACGGCGCCACATCCCGCCCATGAGCATATTACTTGACCTCGCGAACATGATGCTATATGCGTTTGAACGTGGTCTAAAAAATCCTAAAAACGAATTACTTTTCAACAAACTCTTAAATTAATTCTAAGATTTAACACAAAGATTTTCGATGCTGATCTTAATGACCTACGTACGCTTCGAATGCTATAAAGAGAAATAATGTATCTATTGCTTCTCTTTGTATTTTTTGGCGTTCTTTCGAATTAGTAGTAGTACTACTATTACTGTGTTAGAATAATGTAGTGGAATATTTGGGTCAGTTATTCTGAGTCGATATTAACATCTCATCCAATGATCAATACATTTATGACAAACGGAAGTCATTAATTAGACTAAAAGTTTGAAGGCGTGTCAATCTACAAACCCTACTTAGGATAGCATAAGCATATCTGTCTGTGTTGACTATTAATAGAAAAAACAAGATAGAGTCTGTGAAAAAGGAATGGGTGTGGCAGTAACGACATCTAATATAATTCTTATTTGCTATTTCATTTATTCACAAATTCATTTTTTTATTCTTTCACATTATGTATTAATGTGACTTAACGAAAGGTTTAACACTGTAGTGAACTCAAACCGATGGTTCTCTTTCCGCACAGACTATAAGCATAACCTCAAATATTCTATCTTAATAAACAAGTACTCCTTTCTTTGCTCGTCTTCAGTTATTGGGTTGATGGCATACTGTTTTCCTCAACACTTTTACCTTTTCGGTAAATATGGTGAGGAAGATTACTTATGTGGACATAGAAATAAAAATCTATTAATGAACAGACTTGCACACTTTATCAGCTAAGTCAGGAGTTTGTATTACTCTTTTAATATGTTGGTGGAAATTAGCTTGTTCTGTAGCAGAAAGTTTTAGATTTTTTTTGCTAGAGTTATGCTAGAAACTTAATAATCATTTAACAATCAATTCATTTTTTCCCAATTAACTGGACTAAAATAAAATCTGAATTAAGTAGAATATATTTGTCATATTAAAACATCTTTCGATAATAAATAGTCTCACCTGTATAGAATCAAAATACTGAGTACACCCATACCACATACAGCAATGGTCACCTAATAGTGGTGGTAACTGATTTCGTTTGGTTGAATCCTTTTTACACCTCTCTAACTTTAACGTCGCCCTTGCATTAAAGCCAATGGCAAGTAATTTAGCATGATATGCATGATAATTGATGTGCCGTATAATTTGATCTCGATCTGATGATTTGTGTCCACATACATCCCAAAGACAGTGATAGAACACTAAAATATGAAATTATTATTTTTTACTGCTTCTATTGCCTAGTGTATATATAGGGACTTGGTTTTCAGAAACTGATTAAGTTTGATTCATATTAGCCTGGTCATCTACCTACTAATAAAGCTAAATTTTGTTAACTATACAGTTTAGCAAATATATAAAACCTAGTAGCTGGGTTATGAATTGGTTAATTGTTATGGTTAAAATCATAAAGATTCCATTAGATAGGCATATTTATTCACAATAAAAAATCAAGAATGTATAATCCAATGATGACAAGTTCTTGATTTTATTTTACCTAGGTAAAATATTCAACATTTGCTTATTTTGAATATTTCATTTCCTAAAACCAGGAATTTTAAAGGGTAGCTAAAGGTTTTATATTTTAAATTTATTTCTATATATTGTTGATATAATTAATATTCAAATACAACATGATATTCTTAATAAACCAAGTTCAAAACTACAGTTTTATTAATCCTAGAAATAGGGCTAGTAGCAAAAGTATTATATTTTTGTTAGTAATAACTCACCATTTCCATCCATTTTAGTAATATGTACATCTGAGATATGCCTTCTAACATGAGCTTGAAACATCACATAGTTGGAGAAGAATTCCCGACATGATGGCCATTCGCATTCTAAACATAATCTTTCATGTCTCAACTTTTGGACAGGCTGGAAGAAAGAAAACAAGATCACAGATTAACAGACATTAAACATATACTAATTTCACATTGTACTGTTAGATTTTAATAAAAAATTGATTAATTTAAGGCTTAATTTTTGTGTTTTTAAAATAATAGATGTTCCATCACAGCATTAATGCTCTATATCACAACATACCACATTTCTTGGCTCTAATTCAACTTCACCAACACCAACAGGTACTGTTGCATCATCTTCAGCTGTGAGAAAAAATTTCTTCCTGTGAGCATTTGTCTCTATTATAAACTGAATATCATTCTTATTTTGCAAGGATAGCTTCTTTGGGTTATTCTGTTCCTTTAACCAATCAATACATCGGGAAATTCTATCTTTTGTGTTTAATGATTTTACTATTGGTTCTTCCATCATTAATTTTAACTGTTTTGCCTTATCTGAAACAATACTAGATTAGTTTAATAAAAGGTTGGTTATAAACATTTATATATTATGTATTTCCATTTCCATAATACCATTACTTTTCTGCAGAAGCTATTTTATTAATCCAAAACTATATGTTAATCCGAAACAGGAAAAAGGTTTCACTTTCGTTCGTAAATATTAAGATATTGGGGGTCGGTGGCGCGAAATTAGTATTTTATGGGGAAACTAGTATTTGACCATTTCAACGCTAGAACGCCAACAGAGCTCTAAAATTACATTATTCTTACAGCGACCTTTATCGACACCTATTTCTTTATCTTAAGAATAAATACAAAATTACAAACCATCACTTTTTTATAGCTCAAAACTTAGTGTACTTGTAATTTGTATGTACAAACAGCAAAGTTATAACTTACAACCGTAGACGGCAGACGTCAGACGTGCAACCCGCGCAATCTCCACAGACCATTAAATGGTATATATAATTAAATTTACATATAACTTAAAAATAAAAAAACTTTTTCTAATATATAATAGCAACAGTTATAACTTTATGCCAGTTTCAAGTAAAGGCTCTTAAAACACTTTAGAAAATATCAAAAGCCAAAACAGATTACATAGATAAACAATATATACATTAAACAAATAACAAGTACATTAATAGAAAAAAATATACAGGTGGCCAAAAAGTCGTGGATCAAGTAATTATTATTATTGATTATGTAATGTCTCGTATCCTTGCTAAATGATGAGGTGTTCATACATGTCCTAAACGCATTCTGGAAACGATAGAAGTAACTATTTCAGAACTTTTAACTTTAAAGAGTCATGGTTTACTGGGGATCCTGGGTTGACTTTCAGCATAATGTTTGCCTATGAACTCGCTGCTTTTGCAAACATTATTCTATGACTCCCAAGATGGGTTTTGGAAAGAGCAGCTAAATCATGACAATAATTCATGTATGATACTATATCTCCGTCCTTTAGAGCTTGCTTGGTCGATCGGCTTTTTCATTTCCTTTGATACCAACGTGACTTGGAATCCATGCAGAGATAATGGCGTAATTTCCTTGAGAACATATGAAAAGCTTATCACGTATTTCGCAAATAATAGGATAACAAGGTTACATTTGAAAAGGAAAATTTTCAATAGTTTGTAGTGCACTTTTTGAGTCTGAGAATATGACTGTTCTTTTTGATTTTAATAAAATAATTAGTTCTAAAGCTTTTAAAGGAGAAAAACACTCTTCAGGATTCAGGAGGAAGTTTCTTTTGTATTATTTTATGCTGCCATTGAACTAGACTAACTCCAACACAATCATCAACAGAAATTGTAGAGGCGTCTGTGATAATAATATAATCCCAGCCATTGCAATTTTGTTCCTCAACTCTACTCATTAAACGAATATTTGTCTCCAGAATATCTTTCTAACTGACGCCTATATTTTATCTTATATCCGGAGCTAGTATTATATTGACCTGTGTCATAAATATGGGTAATGATCGATAAATGCGGCTGTGTATTGTTTTTTTCAATTTTATGTAAGAAACTTACTATTATTTATGTTTGCATAGTATTCTGTGGTCGTCAACAGTTTATTTACTACTGTCTTTAACATGTACTTCTGTAATCTTGAATCTTGATCTGTAATCTGTATTTTGTGTCATTCTTTAAAAACGTGCGTGAAGCGACAGGCATATTCAGTATTTGTGTATTATCTACCTCTTGACGCGAAGCGCGGAGACATCCGCGTGGCGTGTTATTATTAAAGTTTCTTATCATAAATTAGCCTCGCATAAAATAGTTGACAAGTTTATTACCGCCGCAGTCACAGCTAGCGACGGTCCGGAGATCATTTCTCTCCGTCGCTGATGAAATCTACTGTAACGCTAGAAGAAGTAGTAAATAGATTAGATAATCTGCCTTCACCATTAGCAACCAGGATGCCGAACATCAAGGTTTTCAGTGGTAGTTCTCACCAGGACTTAGCCCAAAGAATTGTGGATCGATTAGGAATCGATTTGGGCAAAGTAGTAACCAAAAAATTTAGCAACATGGAAACATGTGTTGAAATCGGCGAGTCGGTTCGTGGCGAAGATGTGTATATTGTGCAAAGTGGAAGTGGTGAAATTAATGATAATCTTATGGAGTTGTTGATTATGATTAATGCGTGTAAAATTGCGTCTGCTTCTCGCGTTACAGCCGTTATTCCCTGCTTTCCCTATGCAAGGCAAGATAAAAAGGATAAAAGCCGAGCTCCTATTACAGCTAAACTTGTCGCCAATATTTTGTCTGTGTCTGGTGCTGATCATATCATAACTATGGATCTCCATGCATCCCAAATTCAAGGATTCTTTGACATACCTGTTGATAACCTTTTTGCGGAACCTGCTGTACTAAAGTGGATTAAAGAGAATATTCCCGACTGGAAGACGAGTATTGTAGTATCGCCTGATGCTGGTGGTGCTAAAAGAGTGACCTCTATTGCTGACCGTCTGAATGTTGAGTTTGCTCTTATTCATAAGGAGAGAAAAAAAGCTAATGAGGTAGCTTCAATGGTACTGGTAGGTGATGTCAAAGACCGTATTGCTATCTTAGTGGACGATATGGCTGATACTTGTGGTACTATTTGCCATGCTGCTGAGAAGTTGATTGAGGCTGGTGCTATTAAAGTGTATGCAATTTTAACTCATGGAATATTCTCTGGACCTGCAATTTCAAGAATTAATAATGCTTGCTTGGAAGCAGTTGTTGTCACAAATACTATACCCCAAGAGAGGCATATGCAAGACTGTCCAAAAATTCAGTGTATTGATGTATCTATGATGCTAGCAGAGGCTGTCCGCCGCACACATAATGGAGAGTCTGTATCTTATCTATTCTCAAATGTTCCATATTAGTTAACTTTTCTTTTCCCCATATATTTAAGGTGATAATCATCAATAAGTTTGATGTAAATTAAGTATTTTAAATAGCCACTTTTGGCCACAAAAAAGTTGAGAAAATTTGGCTTTTTGTCACTTATAAAATTATAGCAATAACAAAAATGTTGATCCGCTTTCATATCATTTTATCTATAGCAAATTTTTACTGCAATTTTGTAGGTATTAATTACTATTCACTATTTTAAGTGGATTTATTTTCAAGGATAACATCAAACTAGTTAGATACAAAACCTACTTGAATTAAGTATTTCACTAGTAAAATATGGCATTTACCTAACTGTTGCTTTTGACCCTGTTAGCAAATAGACCAATTAAAAGAATTTGTAATTTAAATAACTAATCCGTCAAAAAATATCAGGATATTTGCTATTGCTATAAGCCTAGTAAAAATCACTACATAAGGCTTAAATTCTAAAACCACTGTTTTAGTTGTAATCTCATTTAAAGAAAGTGCATGTGTCATGGTAATCTTAGCTCTGCATACAAAATTTAATATAGCATACATAATTTGTATTTTCATATGAATATTGTGATATTGGATACAGCTTTTATGACCTACAATGAAACTAATAGATATTTTATACTTTTAATCAAATTTTATATTCATTTCAAGTGAAAGATTTTTGGACAAATTTCTTTCAAATTTTATGAAATATTATAAAATATCTAAAAAATATGTGTATTGTTATTAAAACTGTTTCATAGTTCAAATGTTATTGTAAACATTTTATATTTTTTTTAGTTTTAGTAAGTTTCATGTTGATTCTGCCAAACTTAATTATAAATTTGGTTTGTAATTTAGTTTTAATTCCATTGTGTTAACATAGGTGTAGAATTCCAGGGTTTTTGTTGTAAAATTAATTAAATTTTAACTTTATCATAACAGGTTAGATAAAAATGAACTAATAAATATGAGTTATAATCAGGGCTTGCACCTAAAACTTTGTACGCTATAACTACACCTATGGATGTTTAGTAATAACAATTATTTTTAAGCATTAAATCTTCAAAAAAAAATCTGTTTTATTAACCAATGTTATATTTTATTCAGTTTTATCTTTGTGGAAATAACGAAAGTAAAAGTATATAATTAATATTGCATCATAAACTTTATACATATTATAAGTTCTTTCTAAATTTGTAGATGAAATCTGTATATTTTGACTTATGACAAAATTAATAAAAAACGAAATTTATGATATTAAGGTTTTATTAAATTAGTGGCCTTGCTAGTTATTGGTATGAGTTTCATATAAAATCATTCAGGGACAATTTAAGCATTGATCAAAATATTTAGTTCAATTAAACATGATCATTTTGACTTTTCTGAATGCAATTAAAGTAATAAAATCATATATTCTTCAAAACATTAGTACTTTAATCAACTTATAAGCATATAGTGAGTAAATAAGTTAAATAGGTAGTTTTTCTTAGAAGAACACTGCTCTTTAATTCATTTTGTGCTTTTATAACAGTAGAAAAAAACTTTATTTCAAATTTCTGAAGCCTTTAAATAGTTGGAGTAAATTATTCCGTATATTGATTCATCTCAATTACTACATAGATTCGTTATTTTGATCATGTATATCCAGTGTACAGAGTTCCAGTTAGTAATCCATTACTTGGGAAAATACTACGTCAAAACTATATTCTAATCGGAGTTTATTGTTTTATCATACTACGTAGATACCTATTCTGTAAACATTTTAATGTATTTTCGTCAAAGTAATCAGTTTCATCATAGTGATATCAGTTTACTTGACCCGAGGTCGGTATCAAATGATGCAAAGTGTATGTTTGTATTTGTACGTTTAACGTTACCCTATCGAAGCAAATGTTTTAATAATATGAATACTAAGAAATATTTTTTCTTTTTCGTTATATAAATGCAATCAACATTTTCATGACTTAAACAATGAATTAGTACATTGTTTTTGCTTTATTAGTCTGTCCTAAAATAAATAACGTAGCTGTCTATAACTACTTCACAAGGTTACAATAAAATAATTGCTTGTAATCAAAATTGAGGCACCCACCAAAGTTGAATGCGGTAGTGACAATATAGCTATATCAAGGCCATTGATGTTTAAAGTGACGTCATCATATAACTAAAAATATAATTAGGTACCTAATAGTTTTAAATTCACAGGTTGTTGTCTGTCACTTTTTTGTTAGTCCCCTTACTCCCTGATAAGTCTGGCAAACATTTCGGCGTCAGATCTATGATAATCTAGCAGACTATATTGTTTGATAGACATCATCGATTTTTTTTCGAATAAGTTGGTTTATTTACGACGTTTTCTTTCACCGTACCTACCCAGTTTTGGTTTTCTACCAATTTAAAACGCAGTTTGTCTAATACTGCCGTTTGTAAGGTTCAATTTTATTTCAATTTATATTCAATATTAATAGAACCTGTTCTATTAATAATAATCATAATCGAGCAGCAGGTAGGACCTGTTGTCAAGTGATTGTGGCCCTTGAACAGAAGGTTCACAAGTGCGTGGCCTGCAATGTTCTTCTTCGGCTGGTTCGACATAGGAGTGGTGCGGAGAAAATAGTGTCGAAACACTCAGTTATAAAACGATGCACATTGAGGTGGTAAATTGTTATATTCTGCCTCGACGTCCTATCATGAAACTCAGCTCCGTGGTATATGCGGTAGAAGATTCAGAGTGATCTCTTCGCAATGAGACGGCGAGACCCATAGAGAGAGTAATCTCCCCCCATAACACTCTGCATATTTGTACAGGTGTATTTTTTTAGGTTTTAGGTACTGTTTACATGTATTGTGTTATGTGTACTTTTAATTTTAATAAGCATGTAATTGTTTGATGTAGTTTGAAGGACGCAAGATTAGCCCTACATTGTCAAAAACAATAAGCATGCTTAGAATGTTTCAGGCACGGGTATACGTACAAGCCGGACCATACCTGCTTAAAGTCTTTATCGTTCTTTAACAGATATAGTGACCACAGCCATGTATGTGTCTTCGAATAAATCGCCACGAATCAGCCTCGTCGTGTTTGTATAGGTATGTATTCTTGTATTAAAACTAAAGATTTTACTAAAGAAGTACAAGTACTCCTACATACTTTCAATCATTCTAATATACTACATATATATTTCTGATTGAAAATATTGTTTAATACTAAACCGCGGTACAACGGTCACTTCTCGAATGCTTACTGTTTCGCCGCTTACGCTGAATGTGAAATACCATCGGAAAAAATCTCTCACCATTCTCAACGTGAATGAAATGCGATGATGCTTGTAACTGAAATGACCTAATGGACTCAGTCATATTTTACCCTAACTCATATTTTTTTTCTAACACGAATACGGGCAGGCACTGTGCAAAGTGTACCTAAGCACGCACATTTATATAACTATTGCCTATTTTCTATTATTCTTCACATTGTTATTTTCGACTTGAGCAATTGGAAAACTAATACATATCTCGATAAACAACTCGTGTATTCGTTTCATTATCTAAAAAAGCATTTATCATGCAACGAAAGGATGTCGATTTCTAATGACATCGTTTAAAGTATAATTAACTAACAAGTTCTTTACACGAATATTAACATTACAATACAGGTACTTAAAGACTGGACTGTTTTATTTTTATGATGTTTATTTTATAATTTATGCACAAGAGAACAATGAATAATATAAAATATATAAAGATCAATATCAAGCGTTAGTGTCAGACATGGACTTATTATCCTTTATTGGTGAATCAACCCCTCCCCGCAACATTTGTAAGGCAAAAACGTGTAGGGAACATAATGATTTTAGTATAGGAATAACACAATGTAATGAATAAAAAATTCTTAAAGACCTGACATACCTCACTTAAGACTTAACTGCTTTTTAAGATGTCAAGAGGAATGGAATAGGAAGTGTGTTCCAAAGTTGTATTTCAAACATCTTGACTTTATATATATTTCACATAACTTTTTTAATTAAAATAAAACATCTAAACGATCTAGCTATATTACGAGACATATTCGAATTCAGGTCAGGCCATATACGGGAGTTGATTTTTACTTTTAGATACATTCATCGTTAACTAGTACAATATTTGTGCAACCTCATAGCATGATCCCAAAGTCAATTGGGCTTGGCAGTAATAATGTGTTAACTAATACCGCCTACTAGATATGCCTCCCAATGAAAATGGGATAAAAGGTTACCAATAAAATCGTTGATTTTTTTGTTTTCTAATTTTGTTGCTCCGTCTTCAGTAACTGTAACATTTCATACATATACATAATATGTACTTCTAATTTTCCGGTGTCTTATCGTATGGACCAATTGTGTACATAGATTTGTATGCATAGTCACATAACTAGGGATTGACACAATTAAGATTTTACATAACTAATATTGCTTGTAACAATCTCGAATACACCTACAGGCTATAAATTAGAAAATAACATAATACAACCACAACAAAATATATAATAATAATATATATAATATAATATATCCATATCTGATAATATGATTGTGTTAGTATTGGTTAGTGGATTCGGTTTCCACACTAAGACGCTCATGAGTTCCGTTATGCGTAACTACGCGGCCACTAAGCTGACCACAGCATTGGCTTCGATGACACTCTCCCCGATGTACCGTAGGTGGTAAGAGGTGGAGTGGCCTATATCCATCTGTGTGGACTCCTCTCTATCCGAAAGTTGGATATGGATATTTTTCATCAGGTAGCTTTTGCCCCTTTCTTGATCTCAGACTCTGGCACACAAAAGAAGAGTGAGACACATGTCGGGTCTTGTGTTCTTCGTTCATGTGACAGGGTCCATAACTTAATGCTTATGTCCCGGTCCTGCCTCAGAATTAGTTTCCTTTTAAAGTTTCTGTGCTTCCATTAAATCATGCTACTTGGAGTAAAGTAGGCAAAGAACCTTTCTAGGTATTGCCGATTAATGCCGAACCATTAACTTGGCATTAGTATGGCAGACGTAATGACATCACATGGTCTGGTTAACCAGCTTAGCATGAAAGCATCCTCAAAGCAGGTTTTAAAGACACCATCCGATAGGTGAGCTTTACAACGGAACCTGTGTAACGTTATTATGTTTTGCTGACAGGGAATCCGCCAAGAGGTCATCCTGAAGCTTTGCCTGGTCCTGCAGGCGGATGTTTTCCGCCTGTTCTTGAGTCAAGTCTAAGGACTCTGGCATAACAGCAAAACAAAGTAAACGTTGGCTTTATATGATGCTGCCGCATAACTAGGCTGAGGTCCTTCCTACTGGCTGAGGTCAGTTGGATTAGACCTTTTTACTTTCACCAGTCGGTATAATGCAGTCCTGCGGACGGTCGCGCTTCTGGCCCTACGTTTTTTTGTTTGTTGTGTGTAACCAGATTGCTACTCTCAGCCTCCAGGACTACTTCATAGGGTAAGTCTGTGCCTATGGTGCCATGTGATGCTGGGAACTATAGAAGCATAGGCCCAGACATACTATGACAATAAGAAGAAATATGTAATAAAAAAATTTATTATGATGATAAATAATTTAAACAAAATTAAACTTATATACAAAACAATTTTTAACAAAATTCTGTTTCACTTGTATAGCTCATACACACAATCAGCTGTAGATTACAATTATTGACTCTGTCTCTATATAATAAAACATTTAAAGATTTTGCTTATATTAAAATGTTTAATCTCTATTGCCAATTTATAGACATGGCAACTACAAAACATGTTTTTACTGTTTCATGTCATATCCATTACTAACAAAATTATGCAGTTGCATTGACAATATCAACAAATTCTGGCTTCAAGCTAGCTCCGCCAACAAGGAATCCATCAATGTCTGGGCAAGCACCAAGCTCCTTGCAAGTAGCTCCCGTAACAGAACCTCCATACTGAATACGGACAGCCTGTGCTATGTCTGAAGATACATTCTTTACAATCCAGTTTCGCAATGAAGCATGCACATCTTGTGCTTGTGCTGGTGTTGCTGTTTTTCCTGTACCAATTGCCCATACTGGTTCATAAGCTAAAACTACTTTATCCCAGTTATTTCCAATAGCAGGTAGCAATGCCTTTGTTTGACGAAAGACCACCTCCTCAGTTTTACCTGCTTCTCTTTCTTCCAAAGTCTCACCAATGCATGCAATGACTTTAAGTCCACTCTCAAGAGCATGTGCAACTTTCTCAGCAACTAGGTCATCTTTTTCACCAAAAATTGTTCTTCTCTCAGAATGCCCTAAGATTACCCAAGTTGCACCAACATCCTTTATCATTGCAGGGGATATTTCACCGGTAAATGCTCCTTTAGCAACCTTCCAACAATTCTGAGCAGCAACAGAAATATTATCAGGGGCAATGCTTTTTACATATGCCAAGTAGATAGCAGGAACACCAATAATGACCTCTGCATTTGGGTCAAGGGGACCTTTTTTTAAGTTATTAATGATTTCATTTATTTGATTTTTGTCACCATTCATCTTCCAGTTACCACCAACAACAAACTTGCGGCCCATTATTGATGAATATCAATTGTATTATTTTACCTGGAAAATTACAAAGAAAAGGATAACATAATAAATTAAAATTATTTTAACATTTAAAAAAAATAATGGGATTAGAGAAAATGATTATAATATTATATAGATAACTTATGTGGACTTAGAGGCAACCTTCCTTGACCTTGCAATGACCTTTAATGCTTTAATTAACTGTACATACTTCAGTCATCAAGTTAACTTATAACTAATTTTGTAATACATATAATAATTATAAAATATATATATATATATTAAATTACCTATCGAATAAACTTCAAATCAGTGATCTTGAATAACAAAATCGACTTGACCTCTTCAACAGCTGATTTTCAGTATTGCCAAAGTTAAGAAAAAAATTCCCAACCGTCATCCTACAAAACACAGTTCTACCGTGAATAAATGAACCTCTAGCATTTCAAGTGTTTTTTATACAGAAATATGGCATTTGATTGCAGCTCCTTCTATGTAATAAAAACATAACAACAAAAATACAGCTTACGTGCCATTTTGAGGACAAGTGCAACGTACCCGGTGAAAGATATAGTACATACATATAATATCTCTCTCATCAAAGATGTTGATATAGACGACGAGGGTGATGTTTTTACTCGATTAATGAAATTACAAAATGCCGATTGACAAATATTAAGTAGAATTTTAATGCAACGGACTAGTGATTCAATCGACATGGATAGTGAATAGCGATGGAATTTTTTAAGGTTTCGAGTTACCCGTGCGAAGGTAGGCTATCTGAACTAACTGCCCCTATATTATCTTAAATGAACTAAACAGTTTAAAAAACAGCGATATCATATAAAAACTGGTCCAGATTTTCATAATCAGATCAATTAGGTGTCCATTCATGTGGGATTATGATGTGCCAATAATTGTAAAACTGTATTTCGTAGTCGAATATTTGTAAATAATCCATGTATGTGTAGTGTAGCTCTATATTGAATTAATTTTGCCTTTTCTAGGTAAATCTTTATACGTTTGCCACACTGCTGTCTTAGTGAGACTACAGACTAAACTAGAACACAGACTATTTATAAAGACTGTAATTTATGAACAGAAAAGATAAATGTCGATTTGGCGATTATAATGGCAAACCAGTGTTCACAACCATACGATAAGTAACGTACATGTACGATAATTTCATAGCTACGTAAGATGTACGATGGTACGCGACTATCGTACACAGATTGTACGATAATTTTCGTTCTCATGAAACATTTGATGATTACACAGATAGCCCAATAATAATTACGGTTTTTAGTGTTAGTGCCATCTATTGGCTCATTGTTTTCTTAACATCACATGCCGTTGCTTCATGGCGCAATCCTTTCATTGGTTATTACTGTTGTTCAATATAAATTCGAAATGTTGGCACGTTCATGACACTCGAAGTGCCCTCGTCCGACGTCCACTCCCAGCTCAAGTCTTGCCATACGTCGAACATTTAATTTGAATAATTATTTTTTAAATTTAAAAAACACAAGTTTACAAGATTTAAACTATAAATCATTTCCTACATACATTATTGCACGTTTCATATGATTTTTAAAAGTATTTTATCCATTTTCCTGACTTGTACGATAATTTTTCGGCCTCTGGTACGATAGTTGCCTGGCTTCAGGTTATGAACACTGTGGCAAACCCATAAATAGGTTGAGTTTTAATTCATTCAACTTCGACAATCACAACTTTTAAGTTGATTTTAGAATTTATCGTGGTATATTTACTGTTAGTGTATATAGACTTGTTGAAGCTTGACAAAAATTGGCAGGCATAAATATGTAAATGTATAGTAAAATAAGAATCAATTATAATACTTTGGAAGGTTAGGCTAACCTTTTGTAGCTGTCCTACTTTGTTTTAGGATAATTCCTTAAGAATAAAAATAACCCTTATTATTTTAAGAGCAAGACCAACAATCAAACTATAAAAAAAAGCATTTAAAACATATTATTATTTATTAATGAGCATGATGGGCCGCCTTCCTCATTTGTACAAGAACGTTGCTCATCTCTTCACGCTTCCTCTTGGCGCGAATGTGCGTGCCTAGGCGTCTCTTTAAGAACTTAAGGGCGCGCTTATCTTTTGAAACCTAGAAAATACAATATATATTACATAATTGTAAATAAAAATTAAATAGCCTTTTCTAAAATGGAATTTTATTAGAAAAAACAGACTTTTTCTTAATAAAAGCTAATTCAATATACTTGACACATAATATTTTGGGAACACTCTTTTTTATTGTTTTAACAGGTGGATTATTTATTTTCTACTTATTGTTAGAAAATTATTTAACATGTTACAAACTAAGACAAAAGTTTAATGTTTATTATGTTGAATTAATCAAATGGGATTAGTTTAAAAGTTAAGTAAAATTGAATACTGTTTAGCTGTATTGAAAATCTTCTTAATATGTAATAATTATTTAATAAAATGATAAAGAGTATAATAGGTTGATTATACTAATATTCAATATATTTAAAACAAATTGAGAACATATTTACCTAAAATAATGTAAAGGTCAAGAAACCAAAATAATTCCCCCCTACTCCTAAATTACAACAGCTATCTGGTTAGTAAGTAGACAGTTTATCAAAAATAAACAGTTTGACTAGTCTTTCCATTACTTGATTAAAAAATAAATATGCAATATATTTTGAGGAATGGCGTCAATGTGAGTTTTGCTGTCAATATGTATTATTTAATTTTAATGGTGAAAATGCTGTTCAGCTACTTTATTTATAGGACTAATCAATAAATTATGATATATTGAGTTAGATATTTTTTATTGTAGGTATGTTCCAATGCTATATTAATTTTAGTACTGTAAGTGTATCACATTGATTGATTGTTTATTACTATTTTATATATACCTTAAGCAATTCCATTACTCTCTTTTCATAAGGAGCATGACCAACCACTTCACGTACCAAATCCCTTACAAATTTGGAGTGCTTTGTTTGAAGCTGAAAATTAAGACTTTTATTAAAAATATGAAGTTAATGTGTAATCATACATTTCTTCACCTATAAGAAAAAGATATTTAATTAGATGTAGAATAGTTAATATTGTAACTTAAAAAACTGCTGAAATTAAGAAAAAATTGATTTAAAGTCTACCTGTAACATGATAACAATTTCTACAGTATTTCGTAAATATGTAAAACCATAATATAAATTTTAACGGCACTAATGTGGAAATATATACATAAATACATGGAGTCGAACCCATATAAATAAGAATCTACAAACACTTTTAATTTATAATACAATAAAGCATTGAATACTTACACCCTTCAACCTAGCAGGTCTAATTCTAATTGCTTTATCTGTAATTCCTTTTTTTCCACCGGAAATCTTTGTTGTTTTGTGGCCTTTCTTAAGACCAACCGCGATTTCAAACCTCGGAGCCATGCTGAAATAATCGAATTTATTATGATATTATGCTACGATATAAATATTCACCACACATTTATATATTATAGTTATTAAATTCACTTCATTTCATACAAAGTATCAAACGATTTTAAAGATATTTAAGAATTTAAAACATCGAAACCTACATGATTCTTTGACAGAATAATCGAAAAAGGATATTTAATTTGACAAATACTTTGTTAATGTTTTCAATTTTGGCATCTATCTCTAACAGCTGTCGACTGTCAAAGTTGTAGTCTGTGGCTCTGTAGCAAATATATTATAGAATGTTATTTCCTTCTTTGATGCTTTGCTTATATCTGCTTTATAGGTTAGAAAATCAAATGTTAATAATCCTTAATGCTAGATCCAATTTTGATTATTCATATGTTGAATAAATTCATTTTCTAATGGTATATTTTAGAAAGAATAAAAATAAATTAATTGGAATAAATATAAAGTATGGTTTTAGTTCAGGCGTCGAATTCAAGAGGGCGTGTCAGCAAGCAATTTTATGTTACACATATTTACTATTTAGTATACTAAGTACTTGTAGATAGTAGATACTGGAAAACTCAAAATAATTATGATAACCTTAAACTTTTAAGGTACCTTTTTAAGATAACTTTTAAGTTTTATCATAAATGTTTAATTTAAATTAAAAGCGAAACAATGGAAGTTGGAGCAGTGAAACAGGCATTTAATAATGAGGTTTAATTAATTGTTTTTATTAATTTAATTCGTCTTCCTTCAGAGGTTATTGATGTTATTAATTAATTTACAGGTTATTAATTTAAAGAAGAATTTAAATCAAGCAAAAATTCAAACTATTCATAAGCTAACCAGAAAAGCGAAAACTTTTACTGAAAGAAAAACTCCAGAAGCTTTAAAACTGAAACTTGAAAGGAAAGCTAAATCAGCTGTTAATGAAGTCTTGATAATAAAGGTAGTATATGTTTACAATACATTATGTTTAGCACTGACATTACATTTATAAACTATTCATTTATTTGCTTGCTTCTATTGAGTCTTAAAGATTTGATTTTTATTTATTAATTTTTTATTTATTAACACTTTGGTGCATTACATAAAAGGAAAATATTAAACATAATTTAATGACAAGCAACTGGCGGCCTTATCGCTTTAGAGCGATTTCTTCCAGACAGATTTTTTTAGGATATTTCTTATTTACATTAAAAAGTTACTATTCTAAATTTATTTACTTAAAATTTTGCTGTTGTAATTTTTGAGATATAATTGAATCTATATGTATGGAATTAATATATAGTACATACCTATTGTACCTTCAACAACATTTTTTAAGTTTAATATTCATCTTTGGTTAAAGATTTTGAATTAACTTAAATATTACATTATAGAAACTTAAGCCTCGAGACATTGCAAGATTTACCTTAACACATTCAGGCAAACTTAGTGACTATCTTAACAAATCAGAAGTGGATCAAAACAAAGCATGTGCTAGGCTTCTATTACATAAAGCCTTACAAGAGAAGTATAAAATGATAAGAGAAAGATTTGGAAATCTTTCTATTGATGATTTGCTTATGTCAAGACAAGAACGTAAAAAGATTAAAAAAGATTTGAGAGATAAACAAAAAGAAAAAAGAAATGCTAAACTGAAGAAAGAAACCAAAGTGGAAAAAGAATCGGAGGACATAGATGGCCCTAACTATATTCAACAAAATTTGGAAGTAGAAAAAATTAATGTAGACAAAGCTTCAGAACATGACAGTAGTGATGATGCTGAGATAAGGGAAAATGAAAAAAATTCTAGTGAGCCTTATTTAATTGAAAAAGGTAATTGTAACACCCATAGCTCAAATGATAATGATAGTGATGATGGAAATATAAATGTAAATAATGATTTAGGGAAGTTTATCAGACCTCCACCTCATGATACTGATATGAGTGATAATGAAAATATTTCTAGTGAGCCTAATCTAATAATTGAAGAAGGTAATTCTCCAGCCCATAGCTCGAGCTATATTGATAGTGACAATGGCAAAATGGATGTAGGAAAGTTTATCAGACCTCCTCCTGATGAAGGCAGTATTCAAAGTGCCCAAAAAAATCATTCAATGATAGGAAACAAGGTAATCCAAGAAAAAAGTTACCCCAAAACTCAAGATAGAAAACTAAAATTAGATAAACGAAAGGAGAATAAAAACAAAAATATCAATGAGAAAATATTAAATAGGAACTTTAAGAAAAAAACAGAAGATATGCCACAAGTAGTTAAAGTCGTTGATCCCTTCTTTGTAACATCAACGGGAGATAACTATCTATCTCTTGCTGAGCCTAGAGCACCAGATGAAATTAAAGAAGTACATAAGCAAGGGAATAGACAATATAGAAGGGCAGTTATGTTTGGACATGTTCCTAAAATCAAACCGAAAAAGAATAATTATGAAAAGTTTAATCAAAACAATTCTAAATTTAAGCAAAATGGTTTTATTGACACAACAAGTGACAGTCAATTTAATAGAAAAGGTAAATCATTTAATAATATTGTTAATGAAAGTAATAAAATTGAAGAAAAACCAGAGAAATTACATCCATCATGGGAAGCAAAGAAAAAACATTCAACAATAGTACCTTTCCAAGGTAAGAAAATTGTTTTTAATGATAGTTAAAACAATGTAATAATGTATTTATTTTCTGATGAATCCTAAAAACACATGAAAAATATATCATAAACCATTATATTTGTTTCATTTATTATACATAAGTTTATAATGATGTGGTGGAAATATAAACAAGAAATTGTTTTTTGTCCTTCAGTATATGTAATAAAATGTATACTTAAATACAAAAAATATACTATAACATGACAAAATTAAATTATGCATACTAAGACTAATAATGCATTTATATCTATGCCCATCAAAATAATTAAAAATCTTATTTGGGTACAGAGTGTGTAGGTACTTTAATATCGATGTAGTAATGTTTATTTCCAACATAGGTTTTATTATTTATTTGACTTTTTATTAAAGTTTGTGTATATTCTGGGTTATATTATATTTATAAGCCACAACTTTGGGCTGTTTAGTGACAAAGACATTGCGTAAAACTATTGAAATATTTCACTTTATAGTATATCGAGTTTATTTATTGTGTGTAGAATACATGGTTTATTTTAATTAATTTAAATTTGACCAATTTCATTTAATTAAATAATACATTACATAAATCATCCCCATATTATCACTACGATATTAAAGTCGTTCGTCACTCAGCCTGTCAACACTCCAATATGGCGACCTAAATCGTTTGAAGACACCTAAAGCACCCAGAGTGCATTCTGCGTGGAATTATGCATTTTGGGGGTAAATCCACGTCCGAAATTAATAGCAGGTCGCCGAATTGTACTCGCATGCAAATACCACGTTTATGATTATTGCACTGCTGTTGTTTGATAAGGAATGTTATATTTAGTGGCGTTATTAAGGTGCATTTGCGACGTTGCAATTTCGACTATGGTAATGACAGTTAAATTTATAATCTAAGGTTACATTTAAGGATAAAATATTTTGAGGAACAAACATAGAACATATAACGTGTTAAAAAATGAAGCTTAAGGTTTGCCAAATATTAAAATATGCTAGCAAGAGGGATCAGGGTCACGACAAAAACTTGTAAATTGTTTTTGTCCGAAAAACGCTTGACCTTTATACCAAACCCTTTTTTCGTATAAATCTTTCGTGTTATGAAGGCAAAATATAAATCTCTAAAATCGAGCACTAAGTTTATGAAATCCAAGAGTGAAGTTTTTTATGAAGGGGTTATAGGCCATTGGCTTGATATTGCGTTACTGGGTGCATGATAATAAAAATTAAAACAATATTTGTTTATAGGTAAATAATAATTTTATATGGGTTTTTTCAACACTTACAAAAAAGGTACTTACAAAAAACACCTAAAAACAATGTATTTCACGTAGACATAGACGTACATTTAGTATGAAAAAGAAAACTTTCATGAATAAATTTAATTTTAAACATTTATCTTTTCATTGTAAAACAACTGGTACTGGTAAAAATATGTAATTCATATATGGAAATATACTGATATGAAAATTATAATTGTTGTAGTTGTGAACATGAAATATAACAAAATATAAAACTACATTAAAATATAAACCATCAAAAAGTAAATCATATAATTTTAATTTATTTTTAGGAATTTAAAAAACCAATCTCTATAAAAATAAGACAAGATAGCTCCACCATTAGTTTACATTCATAAATACTCTGCTTATAAAGTTTGTAAGTATTTAAAATCTAAAAAAATTAACGTAAATACCAAATCTGTTTCATGCAAATATTTGGGAAACAAGCGATTAATACTTTATTAAACTCGATAGAAGAAAAGGAATATTTTGTTTAAATGATCAAACCATTTAAAATCCAGATATTTAGAGGAATAAAATCTTCTAGTGATGGTCTGATAGTATCGATAAATAGATAAAGGTTCTTTCATTTCCAAGTTTGTCACGTGCCATAAAATGGAGTCACGTTTACACGAATAATTACGGCGATCTCGATTTCACACGAAACGAAAGATTTAATATCCTAAGTTGGTGTAAACCGTTTTAAATTAAAATTTTACGTGACTTGCATTTCACAAAATTCGTCCTGAATTAGGTACTTTGGTAGTTAAGAAGATTATAACGTAGTTAAAAATGCAATAATCGTTAATTCATCTTTTACACACACATAAGTATGAAATTATGGTACACGCTACATAAAGATTGTATAAACCTGCGTCTACCTATATCGTTTATGATACTGTAAAAAACTACTTAGAAGATTTTTGTGATATCTTAAATTCCAACTGAGATGCAATAATCTAAATAATCCAATTATTTTTAAAATTGTATACAAAATCATATTACGTAAAATTACACAATATATTACAACTTAAAACATATTATACACATTATAGAATACTTCAGCTACAAAATTATTATTTATTGTACCTCAACGTTTTCTCTAACAAATTATCGACAACTTATTCACAGCCCAGCACTAATTCCTTGATAATAGTTTAAAAAAATATCATAGCCTTGTTTTATTGTCTGTGGTCTTTTCATTTGTGTTTTTTCGGTCCTGCGCTCGAGCTTCTTTGAGAGAGTCGGGTAATTTCTGATTGTTTGTCTCTGGTAGAGTCATCACAATAAGGCCGGATAGGGCTGACATAACCCCGAATAGAATTGTTGGCAGGAACTCGTACAATTTTGACTGAAAAAGAAAAGTAAGTTTAGCTTTAACGTGAACTTAAATCGACACAATATAGTGAACTTAAATCGAGATAATTGAAAACGTTATACATCTCTTTCAAAAGTTTGATTTTATTTTTAGTACTTATAGGAGTTCTATGACATACAAATTGACAAGATAAAAAAAAATTAAGTATGCAACTTTTATATTTTACTTCGAGTTTAAACACAAGTGTCCGCATACATATTGCAGCAATATCTTACTTGTTATGCAAATGTACTTTGAATATGGAAATAATGAAAAAAAAAAACATTAAACTTACCAATAATGGAGTTTGGGGCGCAAGCGTAGAGCCAACTCTACCGAGAGTAGAACAAATAGCCAATAACGTCGTTCTATAGTTTGTGGGAAATACTTCCGCTGCGAATATGTAGAGTGAATTGTATGCGAGTGTGATAAAGAATTTTCCACCCAGATAGAAGGTAGTTGACCAATAACCACCTAGAAATTTTTTTTTATTAAAAATAATCAAATATTTCATTTGAGATTCAGGGACGAGGCTAAGCGTGAACTCTAACTCCCGTATGTCAAAATCCAATACATTTTTGACGCAGTCACACTTAGCGCGTAACTGGGCGCTAGTATCCTTAATATGTATATTTTATCTTGAAAAATATGAATAATTTGCACTAAATATTTTATTTAAGAGACACATTTACGTATATAATATATAAGTTGCACTTCATTGTACATGGGCGGCTTTATCTCTAAGACAGTATTGTGACAGAGCGAATATAATCTGTTAACTATGAAAATGCAAAAAGTGCATATGTTTCAGGTAATTTAATTAATACAAATAATACCTGGGATAAATCCATAAGCGATAAGAATAATTCCAGTCAATACGAATGCTGTTCCGATAACTTTCTTTCTTCCGAAGCGATCTAAACAAAATAGCTTGCATACATTGGCTGGGGCCTCAATTAATATCACGACGATATAATTCATATAAGCATTCCCTGACAATTCTATCGCATTGATCGATAGACCGTAGTAGACCAGCGTAGAAGCTGTCCATAGGAACGAGCAAATAAATAATCTCTTCCATATTAAAGCAGAGCAAAACGTTTGTTTGAAGGATGACGAGTTTGCTTCTAAGGATTCAAATTTCACAGCATCCCGTTGTTGCATGGCCTGCTTTTCAACTTGATCATAATGGTCCGTCGGAACAGACACTTTGTTGAACTTTTCACAGCTTTTCAGTACGTTGATGCCATCTTCGTATCGTCCTTTACTAAAGAACCAACGAAAACTTTCGGTAAGGGACCATATGTAGAAGAAGACTAAAATAGCTGGAGTGTAGATTATGAGAAGGAGATGTCTCCAACTTTGTAGCCACCAGGACAGTGTCGTCACAGATACTCCGCCAAGAATGAACATTGTATTGAATAGTAGGCTCACCAATACTCTTCCTTTTGGCCCAGCAAGTTCCATAGCTGAAAAGAAAAGACATAATAAGTAGTTTTTATACTTTTGGAAAAAATAAATTAGGGCTTAAAGCCTCAGATTTCTGTATCTGGTTCGAGATCATTTGTTTATAAGCAAGGACCTAGGGGACCAGCTATCTGTGTGCCAGTTGTGACAATACTAGTGAAAAAACTCTTTCAACAGCAGCTGAAGTGCTTGGAAAACATAAGGAAATTTCTATTAAAACTTTTAAATTTTCATATGGGATATGTTCTACTCTAAAATGCTGAAAGATCTACCCATCATTTGTCAAGTTCTTTTTTATCATCGTTACATTTCTTGATTTAAACATAAAATTATACAAATGAGTACTTTCAGGGTACAGGATTTGAAAAGAGTACGGTTTGCGAAAAAGAGTACAAAACTCAGTAATTGAGTATAGTTGGTCACCTTAAGTATAACGTTCTGGTAATAACTTTTGACAACGTTTTACATAAGTTTTTGAATACAAAAATAGATGTATTTCCTTCTAATACTTAAGAATTGTTTAGTGAGAGGCTTCTCTCGCCTCATTTCGCTCGTTTTATGCCCTTGATTTGAAAAGTGGTAATAAATGTAAATTAGACCTTCAGTTTTTTTTTCTTATACTGTACTCATTAATGTACACTTAGTTACCAATATTAAAGATTCATTTTTGGTATTGATTTTATATACTTTCTATATTAGAGAGAGTTTACCATGTTTGACTAGGTTTAAATTTGGCGACCATGTCGGATGCATTGTGTCTATTAAAGTGTGTTTATAAAACGTAGAAGTATTGATTATTACATTATTCAATATTTTGGCATACGAATAATACATTTTAAATCACACCTTACCAGGGACATAGACACGGAAAAGGAGATTCGCAAAAAGGGTAATTAGTTCGGCTGTTCATGCGTAAAGGTTAGTTATTGGCCGTGGATGACCACAGGGTGTCGTCGCAGATCGATTTATGTTTGTCAATCATAAATTACTATTTTTAGTAATAAATAAAATAAATAAGTCAGTGGCGCTACAACCTCTTTAGGTCTTGGCCTCAGATTTCTGAATCTGTTCCATGATCATTTTTAAATCTAATAGGCAAGTAGGTGATCAGCCTCCAGTGCCTGACACACGTCGTCGACTTTTTTGGTCTAAGACATGCCGGTTTCCTCACGATTTTTTCTTTCACCGTTCGAGCAAATGTTAAATGCGCATATAGAAAGAAAGTCCATTGGTGCACAGCCGGGGATCCAACCTACGACCTCAGGTATGAGAGTCGCACGCTGAAGCCACTAGGCCAAAACTGCTCTTTTAGTATTAAATAATGAGTATATTAATAGGCAGGGTTTTTTAACTAGTACATGTTTTGTCGATGTCACTAGTATTTTACTTAAACTGATGTAGAAGTATTTATTCGAAGGAAATAAACGTACTGTACTCATAGTAATTGTGAAAAATAGTAATTGTAAGCAATTAAAAATTTTCGAAACATTTCTAATTGCGAAATAACTGCACATGGAAATAATTTTACTATTGTTATTAAAATTTTGAAATATGATAAATCATGTATAATTTACGATGACGATTATTAAACCGAACTAAGAAATCGATTTCACAGTTATTATAATTCAATGTGACTCATTGTTAATACTACAATGTATTTAGATTGGTAAAAGTGATTGAAAATTGTGTTTTGAAAGAAACTGTTTTTCTAAAATATTAGACATTTCATTTCTAATTTATGTTTTACTTGAAGTGTTAACTGAAGCGTTATTGTGTTAAACTATCAATCATCTAAATTATCTAAGCTTGCTAATTATTTTTTTTGCTAATTATTGGCCCCTTCCAATCTTCATGGAACTAACAAGAGAGCTGGTGCGGCTTGTGATGCGGCTGAAAAAGCTAAAGTCTGCAAATACAGGGGTCTAGGCTCTGAATATGATTTTGTCCCATTCGGTGTCGAGACCCTTGGTCCGTGGGGTCCTAGTGCATTAAAGCTTTTTAGGGAATTATCAAAAAGGTTAGTCGACATCACAGGGGATCGAAGAGCTGGCAGCTACCTTGCACAAAGAATTAGTCTAGCTATTCAAAGGGGGAACGCTGCTAGTATCTTCGGAACCTTGCCTAAAGGGACTCCTTTTAATAATATTTTTTAATAATTAAATTTTAAGGTTAGTTATTAGATATATTTTTAGTTTTTAATTGTATATTAATATAATTAAATGTATTTTATATAGTAGATTATTTATCTCATTAATTAATGTCTTATTGTAGATTGTATTGTTTACTTTGTTGGTTTAAGATAAATTATTTTTACAAATTGCCTAATTTACTAAATATTAGAAAACACAACGAACAAACTCTGATTGAATACTTTCTGTCAAGTATACAAACATTAACATAATAATATGTAAGTTAAGTTATTAGTGAGTAGTTAAGGGTCTGTTTCACAATGTCCGGATAAGTTCCAAATAAGCTATTTATTAGTTATTGGTAGGATAATAGAAGTCATGGCTTCGCAGCGTTAAGGAGTGGACGGGTATTGCAAATGCGGAAGAGTTGCTACATCTGGCGCAGGACGAGACGCGTTTCAGGAAACTGACGGCCAACCTCCAGTAATGGAGAGGCACTTGAAGAAGAAGGTAGGATAAACACTATTGTTGCGTTTCACGACTGTCAGATAGCGCTATTCGTTATGAAACGCGAAGTTTCTTATTCGGAACCTTTATCTTTCGAATAATGTATGTGTTGCATAGCTATTTGGTACTTTATCCATACATTGTGAAACAGGCCCTTAGAATTATTGTCAAACTTTTAATCTAGATACTCGCCCACGCTATAAAAGATATATAATAATATAATTACATATAATTACAAGATGTTTTATATATAAATCTTGGTGACAACATACATCATAGCTTATTGGCACCATTTTTTCAGTAATCGTTAGAGTCAGTGTACATAAATAAACAAGAAGCAATTTGATAGTAACGCAAAAACTTGGCGACTAAGAAAAGTGGCGGAGACTTTCTAGTCAGTTGTCGCTAACTGTACGGCCTTGATTTGGGTACAAAGCGGATAATAAATAAGTGAAGTTTGTTTTGATTTTATAGCAATATAAAACATAGATCAAACATTTTACAGAGGGGTTGTTCAAAAATTGTATGAACGTAACGTAATTATATTGTATAAGGTTTGTTTAAAACTCGTTCATGCGCAAACAAATCAAATTATATTTCCTATGTCATATAGGAACTTAAGTGAACAAATAATAGGAAATGTTTCGAGGTCAGTAATTATTACAGTTCAGTTGAAAAGATCAAAACAGTATAATAGGAACACATACCATACATTGTTCATTTACAGCCTTGACTTTTTATTTGATTAAGCTGGTTCTTCATAGTTATAGAATTTTTTAATACTATAACGTACAAATTAATACCATTTCGATGTATTTATAATTTAACACACAATAACTTTGACAAAATGATCGTTTTATTAATATATTCGAGTTGGTAGCAATTCTTCCTGGTAAAATGTAGTCTCCGAACCAGACAGTGATATTGATACCGATCTGAGGTTCGTTCTATATTTTTTTACAAATAGACTGTTCACCTTAATATTTATTTATTTATTCACACTTCGTTGCTAGAAAGAAACACAATATATATAAATTACAAGGGATGCAACGGGCGGCCTTATCGCTAACAAGCGATCTTCCAGGCAACCCTAGTAAGAAAAGAAAACAATAAATAAATAAAAAAATGATCAGTGCAAGAAGTGCATAACCAGAAGTTATATAAAAAACAAAATTATTAAATTATATATTTAGTAATACTAATAATACGTTTCGTGTATCACTCACCTAAAACAAAACACGCAGTATAAACACCCCCACCAAGCGCTGGTTCCAAAAATTCCAGGACAATAAACATTTCATAATTCAGAGAGAATGCTCGTATGACGCCGAAGACACCGTTTGCAACGCTCGCGAACACGACTGCGATACGTCTTCCGTATTTGTCGGAGAGGAGACCGGTGAGAGGTATGGATATGAAGAAGCCAGCATTGTGGACCGTTCCTACTAGAGATCGCTTCCAGTCCTGACAGCCGAGGTTGAACTGAAATATATTAAAACAGTGTTAGGGCAATGGTACATACAATTTTGTTTGCAGGAAAGATACTAAAATTGCACCAGCGAAAGATAGGCTCTAAGAGACTGTTTGCGTATGCATATTAAACTTAAGTTCTCATAAATACAATCTTTTTCATATCTAGTTAGCTTAAACCGAAAGTTTTTTGCTTAATTCAAATGTGTTAAGATATAAATAGTAATTCATTTTGTTTATATAAATTTCTGCTATAAAATCTTAATAAAAAATTTAGTTTTAATTTTCCTTTTTTCAGTTTCTAACTTTTAATATTACTATGTACCTTTTTCACCTTATAGAATAGGTGGCAAACGGGCTCACCTGATGTTAAGTGATACAGCCGCCCATGGACACTCTCAATGCAAGAGGGATCGCGAGTGCGTTGTCGGCCTTTTAAACATTCGTACGCTCTTTAAGTATAAACAATTTTCTTGTACCTAGGTTAAGAAAATTGTAAATACTGTATATTTGATTGTTATGTTTAGTTACACGAAAAAGTTTATTCTGTAATTAGATTTTTAATTTACCTACATACATTTTATATAAAAGAAACAGTTTATCGGTTGTACCCACAAAATAAAAATTACATTTTAGTATATAAAACCTGAAACTCTTATATACGGCTTATGCATTGTGATATAAACATAAAGTACGTTTATAAAAACTAATAATGCATTAATATGGATAGTTTCTATTTATGAGCAGTATTTATTGAAGAATCTCTAGAATGTCCTAGGTATCTATGATGTTTGTTGGGCTAGATCTAGAACCTACTCCATTAATTATACCTATACCTAACAACGTAACTATGTTTACCGTTACTACTTATAAAAACTTATAAAAAAATAACATTGGTGATTTAAAATAGAGACATTTTCCTGTTCTTTACGTTCTTTACGTTCCTTCTACGCCCTTCATTATTTTTACTGAGGTTCATTGAGTTACCTAATGAAATTTATTTAGATTTTCTAACTGTACATTATTTTTGAAAGTATGGTGAAGACACATTAAAACATGAATTAAAAACACAAAGGGTCTGATTCATAATGTCCGGACAGGTTCCAAATAAGCCATTTATCACCAATTAAACTTTTGTCTTCCGAATAATTTGTGTTGCATAGCTATTTGGTACTTTAAGCATACATTGTGAAACAGACCCTTATAATAAAAATATAACGCTTTAAAAATTACCCAAATCATCACATAATTATCAATGTAAATGTCATAGATTTGCTCACGAAAAGGCATGTTCTAAATTCAAATAAAATATTTTTTAAAAATTTATTTCCTAAATGCATTATTGTTGCTTAATAAATTAACTAATAGATAGTAAGTAGAATAGAAAGTCCCACACATAACACTCCTACTTATCTTTTATAATTGATAAAAATATTTCTCAATACATCTGTAATGTTTCATATCACAAATGCATATAACTGTTACAAATGTCAAGTTCAGGTACATAATAACTCTTGTATGGGCTAATCAGTTCCGCAATGTAAAACCTAGTTCGATTTATCGTATAACAGATTAGTAGTAGATTTAGTAGTTCCACAATATCTTATTAATTTTTGTTGATACATTTTGGACTGAGGAGTTTTACCAAACAATTAACATTAGACATTTATGTTTGAATGATATGTATAACTTACGGATACGTACATTACACAATTATGCGTGAAAATTAACGCAGTAATTTCTGTATATAACTGAAAAATAAACAATATTACGTATTCACCCTGTCCCCGCATAGATAAGGCTGTTTCTATTGTATTTTGAAATGTCCACGACCTTCTAGTAAGCATGATGGTAAAAGTAAATATTAGCAGATGTTATGCTAGTTAAAAACGTGTCATACTTGTGAAAAATATTACGAAGTAACTTTATATTCAGACGTCGCTGTAGCAAAAGCATATTATTGATAATCATGCTGTCATATAAAAATATAAATAAATCAAAATTATTCACACACAACAATAGAAAATTGCAATAAGTAATCGCACACTGCCCAAAGATAAGGTATCCGTCTATTAGTTAGTACATACCAGAGGACCTTGTGCCGCAGAAGAGTTAATGTATTTTTATTTTAAAATTCAAAATGTTTAAGATAGTTTATTGCTATAATAGATATAGTTTAAAATAAGCAATCGCTTTATGAGCGATGTATTTTGGTGCATGGCTTTCATAAAAGCACTTTGTGATATATATTTTTCGTTTTAGCTTTCTCGTGTACATGCAATGTTACAAATAAATGTATAATCTGCTTTTCTTATATTAAATTTTCTTATTGACGAATACCATGTTAATACTTATTATCTGATAACGGATAAAGACTATTCTAAAAATACAAATCATGAAAATTGCTTCAACAAATATATTTTTTCAGAGTCACATTTAAATGCATATAAGGTATTTAATTTCGAGACTGACAACTTACTTTACAAACAATAATTATTATTTATACTTTTTAGCCTTAGATAGACACAAAGAGTCATAACTTATGTCTAATTTGTTCCTAAACTATATTAAATATTGACAATTAATATATTTTTTTATAACGTTCATCAACGTTTACCTATATGAATAAAGATATTTTGAGTTTGAGTTTAAGCGTTACAATTTCGTGAAAAACTTGATACGACGTTACAAATTATTTTATAGAACGGACGAGCAAAGCTCGCTTAATGGAAACACTTCCGCTTCATGACATCAATCACTTATGCGTCGTTGAACCTTATTTCTTAAGCTATTTTTATTCAAGGTAAACAACATAAATAAACATATTGTTGCGACTACAGTATACATAACTATACCGTATACATATTTTTATTATTTAATTTGTTGTCATATTTAAACTTCAAAGACAACAGATAAAAAGTCTATGTGCAGGCAACATTATTATCAGTTATTTAATGTATAGAAGAAAGGGCTAAATGGCTATTGACATTGCTATAACGTTTATAGCTGTAATTTTCTAAAAAATAGGTATAAAGACAGACAAATCTATGCCGTGTTAGCGATTATCATGCAATAACCCCTAGCGATTATAATACAATTTACTTTATAAATATAGTAATTTGTCAAACATTTATGACACTTTAGTAATAACATGTAATTGCGATAATGCACAATAGGATGAAGCTCAAATAATAGTTGACTACATGTTAAAACCCACATACAATTTGACCAAAACTATTAAATGTAATAATAACATTTAAAGCTATTTAATCAATTATGTCTAAGCGATTAAGTTATTGCTGGCATCCGTGTCTTTATTATTTATGGATATGTAGGTAGCGTAAGTAGGAGTAGAGACAAGTATATTTTGTTTAGGGCCAAATTTTTTATAGTTTTTTTAATGCTCAAAAATGAAATGTTTGTTGTTTAGTTTCGTGGCAAATCGATGGTTTTAACGAGCTTGTTTTATAAGCGACTGCAAATGTACTTAAAAAATAACTAGTAGTTTCTGGTAACAGTGTGACTTTCAATGTCTTTAGTGACGTTAGTAATAGATACTTAGAATAAATAACAGCTGGTTACGAATACTGTTAACGAGGAGCACATGATTCGATGTTTACGTTATTTGTTGAAATCACTAAATAGATTTTTTTAAAGATAGATTGACGGCGTTTGGTAAAATTTTGTACGTCGCCATTTTGTCTAATACCATTTTGTCTCGTTCATTCTGATATCTTTTTGTATAGTTGTAACATTATTTTAAAAATAACCCTACCGTGCGCCACCATACTATACCACGCGTTATTTACGTCTCAAATTATTATATATTGAAACAAGGTTTGAATGTTAGTAGTAATTTAGACAAAAAAATATACCTTTTAGATGCACGCATTGTCAAATTTATCTTTCTGTGTTGGGAATTAAAACTATTTTTATTGTTTTTAATTTTGAGGATTACCTAAATATTTATAGTATCTGAAGAGTGTAGATACAATCATACATTAATGCATGTTTTTTTAAATAAGTCGCTTATTTTTTAAGTGAAAAAGCAGTATATTAAAATTATTCGACTGAGAATTGAAAATAATTATTAAAAAAGCGATGCCGAACAATACAATGGTCACAGTTATGTCTCGGTTATCGGAAAAAAATAGATAGATACCAAAAGAAGATAGACTAAAGAAAAGTTTTTATCTGCTTATTGATAGAAATTGCATATTGAACAAGTTATTGAAATTTACTATTTAAATAAAATGCAAATGGAATTGATTACCTCTTCCTTCGAGATGTTTTCAAGTCTGTTAAAAATTAGAAAAAAATATATTAAAATTATTTGATTAGCTAATTAAGTTAAACTAAGTTGCCAAGGAACTCCGTCATAAACGTGAATAAATAAAATAAAATAATTAGTTTTTCATGTAGTGGAAAATTTACAAAAATAAAGCCAATACTAGTACATGGGTTTAGTAATTGACAAACATTTGATGTTCATCCCGTCCATACAGTGAACTCTCCTTTCAACTTGAAAAACATGTTGAAATAAAGGTTCCGAATCGACATGGATTATAAACATATTCTAGATTATAAACATGTACAATAATGTTAGTTATGAAAAGGGATCGATTTATTTTGTGTAAGCTATCGAGCTACTTAAATCAAGTTTCTTTTTGTGTTTTATGTTAATAAAGTTAATATTTATTCTGTATTTATAGTATTACTTTCTCAAAAATAAACAACGTTCAGCTAATCTGTAACACGACGTACATTGACTGTGAGGCGGTACGAAGTTCGCCGAGTCAGTTGTATAATATAAATAGGTAAATACAATACAGATTAACAAGATTTTTACATATACATTCCGAGATAAAATTTATCTCTCAAAGCATGTAAAGCAATTAATTACATATAAATGCATAATTAGGTAAAAGTGATGTCTGTTTATATAACAATGAAGCATTGTCTTGCCTTGACACCCGCACGAGAATTAATTATGAGAATTCAATAATACTATCTTTTGTTTCAGTAAATTAGGTTAAATTCTCCTTCGATTTTTTTGCAAATAATGACCGTTAAGTTCGTTGAATTAAGAACAATCTTAAAATTATTATCATTAACTATTTTCAAAAATAAAATAATATACTTTTAAACTGTTTTTTTTTGTTTTATGTTCTTTAAGAAAAAATAATTGATAAAATGATATGTATTCATATATGATATATATATATGAATTTTATTAATTGTACATGTATTGTTTAACAATTACTATGTAGATTTTACTCAATACGTACTTATGAAAATTGAAAATTAAAGATATTTTCAGTGCTACGAATTGTCTAACTAATTTTGATAAGCAGGTTTAGTTCAAGGTGTGATGATTGTTTGAAAATATTGTCTTAGAAATGCACGCGATCGCAAACCTTGACATAGGAAATGAGGGAATCAGGTCTTCTTTGAATCAATGATATATATTATTCCACAATGTCAACTGTCAGATTATTTAATAAACCATTGAGAAGGTTGGCATTTCTTTTTGAACGTTTGGCGTTTTAAGACCTCCAAATAAAATAATTCGTTCTTACTAGGCTCACAGTTTGCCTACTATGAACTCGTTTTTTTTTGTATCTAGGGGATATGTGCGACTGCTATGACAGTATGTGTTTGACATACCAAGGGCCAGAAACAGTCTGTTCTACAGATCCCCGTAAACAATGATGTTGTGCCTACTGAATGCTCCGACATTATCGACATCTTTATATGTTCGCTAAGCGAGTTCACAGTAGCTATTAGTAGTATATTGAGTATCTTATGTATTTAATATTATATATTTTATTTATAATTTCGTTGTTATTGTATATGTATCACAGTCTAAAATCATTTACTGATATAGGAACTCAATGTGCATAAATGTAACGTCAAAAAAAATACATTAAATGCTTCTAATGTTACATCAACTGCCAGTTCTCAAATCAAGGGCGTACATCGGAAGAGAAGAACTGACAATAAACTTTTTAATCGCCAAGTTTTTTTTATTTTACTCAACGTTTGTAAGGAGCTGCAACCGTTCCACATGACAGCTTAAGTAATAAATAATAATAAAATAAATTAAAAACAAAGGTTTGTCCTTTATCAGCAGGAGGCATAGTAAAGTAGGAGGACGCACTGACATTCTCGTGAGAACAACACGCAAATACATAGTCGAGTATATTGAGTAAATAAAATAATAAATAAATTTCTAGGCTTCACGACGTTTTACTACATTTACAGCAAGTGTTTCCGTACACAAATAGGAAAATTAATTCGTGATTCGTGGGATTCTCAGGGTAAAAATCGCTACCATACCATATACATATCCTGATATGTGGGTGGAAAGATAATTTTTAATTAGCGGCTTAAACTGATAAGAAACTAATCGATTGAAATTTATAATTAGCTCTGGAATGTGCTATGCTAGGCTATGCCTTTTATCGAGTCACGTGTGACAACTTCTATTGTGTTGTAATATCTTGTTATAAAGTTATGAAACTTTTATCATGACCCCAGTTTAAACAGCATTTTCTGCACATGAATAATTATATTAAATATGTAAATCTGTTTACTGCCGGTATAAGTTTACGCTTCGAAAGTAAGGTTTACGGTTTATGAAGTTTCGTTTGTATAAAACCATTGTTTCTATTTAGTACCGTAAAATATGTACCACAAAAAAGCATCTGTCACCCATAACATGTCCCTCGTAGTCCCTAGTGTGGAAACAGCAGCTGTACTAATAGCAACCATATACATTTTTAAATAAATATTATTACTATATGATAGCGAATTTTCATTATGATCTAAATAAACGCAACGCAATAAACTCAGGTTTAAGGTGTTAGCTATTATTCATTATGTGTTTAAGTAAATTTAGTACCTGGGTGGTTATAAATTGTGTCTTTTGGATATTTAAGTACGAATTACATACTAATAAAATGATGAAATATGATGTATGATATGAGTATAGATATATAATTGGAATCTCGGAATCGGCTCCAACGATTTTCATGGAATTTAGTATACGGGGGGTTTTGCGGGCGATAAATCGATCTAGCTAGGAATCATTTCTAGAAAATGTCATTTTTCGACCTTACCGACAGAATAATAAAAAAATAAAACACATTTAATAAAATGACATTTTCTAGAAATGATTCCTAGCTAGATCGATTTATCGCCCGCAAAACCCCCCGTATACTAAATTCCATGAAAATCGTTGGAGCCAATTCCGAGATTCCAATTATATATCTATACTAGCGGATCCGACAGACGTTGTCCTGTCTACACGTCTTTAATTTCAAAATTTCAATTTTTAATAAGCCATTTTGATGAAAATTATTATTCAAATGTTATGACAATATCTAACGATCCAGCACATGGTCACACACGATATAACACAATGATAACAAAACTTTTTTTAAATTTCGGGACAGACTAAAATTAAAATTCGAATATTATTTAAAATTTGACACTGCGATGATAGCGCCGTCTGTCGGATCCAATGTAAAACATTCCAAAATCAACAACAACTAATAAATTGAAAATTAATTAAAAAAACATTGTCCAGCGGACAAAATTGTGAATCTAAACCATTCCTAGATCCCCTTGAACACACACAAAAAATTTCGTCTAAATCGGTCCAGTCGTTTAGGAGTTCAGTCACATACACACGCACACAAGAAATATATATATATTAAGATACAAGAATTGCTCGTTTAAAGATATAAGATTATTAGAATGAAATATACCAATTATCGTTTAAGACATCGCAAAAATCTTGCAAAAACAAAAAAAAACGAGTCGAAACTGCAGCTAGTAAAATTGAAATCTCATTATCTCATTGAAAATTTTAGTTTTTAGAATTCTATAAGAACAGATTTGGCTGTGTTACCGCATCAATAGAAATCAAATGATTTAATCAACGCGCAGACGACAGTTTTCGAAAAAAAACATATTGGTACACTTCTGAATCCTTGGACCTAAAACAACGTGCTATTATTTCTTTAAACATTTTGATTGTAGCAAATTTTTCAGCTTACAAATTATAAAACGTCCTCCATCCCTCTTTAGGAAGAGCCTTAAAACTTTAAATTATGCAACCTTACAGAACCATTAATATTTATAAATCTGAAGTCAACTTCTATGTAAAACATTAAAAACTTACCTCTTTCACAATAGAATGCTCTTCAAAGTACACATAAGAATCGCACTTGATTTCAGTTGAGGTGTCATAAAAATGCTCTGAGCAGGTATCATTTAAACTGACGTTGGCGAAAGGTGCGTAGCGGCGGCATTTGGACGGCTCTCCATCGACATGTGGTATACTGAAGTTCACAACTGCTGGGTCTTCGCATTCTGGTACTGTGCATCTGAAAATTATGCCGAATTGATAAAGAAAAAGTTGGACATAATTGTGTACAAATATGGCGGGAAAATTCTTCAGTTACAACAGCTTCTGATCATAACTAGAGTTAAGTTAGTCAGATTCACCATTCGATGGATGGATATTGTAGTAACTTTTTCGATGAATTAACCAATGTTTATGATTTAAAGTAACGGGTAACATATTTCTAGATAGTAGTTTATCTAACAGTAAAATAATTTAACAATATTATACATTATTTTGGTAAGTTTTATACACTACTTTCGGTAATCTTAGATAATAGAATTTTCTGCTACTATAGTGTAATAAATATATCACATACATTTTCTGCTGTTTTTACAGAAATATACTTGGTTAAACCAACAAAATTGTAAGATAAATTCAGTACAACAAAACTAATGGCGCCAAATCCCAGCAGCCATCACATCACCTTGCATGCGGAAAAGCCACAGAAAAGTAAAATTAATATCTATAGACATGACACACTTCGTCTATGCATTTCAGTAACCAAAATATTGATAGTACTTGCGATACGAATACACATAAATCATATTAATTTGTTTTGAGTTTATCGTCGTATTTTACTATCTTTTTGAATGTAATCAATGTATATTGTAATCGCTGTATTTTTTTATTTCTTCACAGTAAAGTACAAATCACTATTACATAAAATGTGTATGCTGCTGTGCATTTATTATAAATAAAAAAATTGACAAATGTTTAATATGTATACAAATATTGTAATAAGCGTGCTTCGCTTGCCTAATCTTATTTAATATGAAATATCGAGTTAATTAAGCATAATAGAGTACAATTTTCTTTGGTATCTTTGGTTAAAATTTTAATCACGGCTCCAATTTAACTTTGAGCTAAAGACATTGATAGTTGCGACGCGAGCTGAGCATCGTAGATCCCGATGCTCAGCTTTCGTGGATTAAACAACGTTTATTTTTTTTTGGAATACGAACTCTTTTGTAATAAACACCGTTCAACAGTTGACTGGTTCTGTAGTTTTGTAGGGCATGTGAGTATGGAGGTATTAGATTTCAAATCCCTTAAGCAATGAAAAAATAAAGGGGTAGCCTTGGATTATTAAATGCATGTAATGTAACGTGGTCCTGACCAATGGGTTTTGTTTTTGATTTCAAAGCGAGGTTGGTATAACATGATTTAATGTTCTGCATTGAAAAAGCCTTAACAACATGAAATAAAAAAACCAGAATGACATAATGATGCTAATCGTCGTCAAAGAGATCCTATTCACAAATAAAAAATATTAAAAATAAATAAGTAGTTTCTAGGCTGTCGGACATTCACTTCCTTTTGCGTTGCTGACTGTACGATTATATTTACTATCAATAGTATCAGGTTTATTTTATATTAATAATGCATTTATCTCGTGTCTAACTAGTATGTATACCAAATATAGGCGCACCGGTTGAGCCTTCAGTTGGTTGCAAGTAAAAATAGAAGGAGTAAGAAAGAACAACAGTATTAAATCTGTGGATCATTTATTGTTCTCATTTGATAATTCATAGCAATAATATAAACATTATGTGATAATTATATTTGTTGTTACTCTTTACTTAATAAAGGAATCATTTCATCCGCCTTCAAATAAAAACAAAATGTTATTATTACAGAGTTTTAGGAGCTTAGCTAATAAATAATAAATGTTTTACCTATATTTAAGGTCCATTGCTTCAAAATTATAAACTGAAGAATACATTCCCGCCAATAAAACCGGAAACAGAATCAAAATATAATTTAATGAATGAAATTTTCCAAACGGTCCGAGATCTAACAATATATCGTCCACTGTAATTTCCTTTTTCTTTTCCACATCCATGATTGATTCACGCGCCAATTTTTTAATGTCAATAAAAAAGTAAACTGACTGGTTAAAAAAAAATAGTAGTTTGACACACACTTTTCAAATTCGGAATGTTTTTTTTTATCGGACGCACAGTCTGTCGGTGACGTTCCCGCGTCGCGTCCGCCTCGGTCACCAGGCTATAGTGCGCGCTAAACCGTTTGATACTTACTTTTTATTGTTAGTTTAAGAACAGCTTATCACCTTCAAGTAAATGTTAGTGTTATTCAATTATTCACGTTACGTCAGGAATTGAGTATTGCACCTATCGTCGATTGAACATGTAGCTTCTGATTTTACACTTGTACAAATATTTATTACGATGACAATATATTATCAGCATATGATATGTTACTTACATAAAATATATTACTATTAATTACATTAAATGTCAATAATTAATGTAACAGTTGTACGTTTCTAATGAATCTTATTATATTATAGTTATTCATATTTTTATATCATTTACTATTACAAAAAAGAGTGTCTGATTTTTGTCACGTTTTTCTTGGCGACCACAGAACTGCATAGTTTTTTTAGACGAAAATTTGGCAAAAACGTTTCCTTCTAGTACTTTCACTACGAAACAAACTAGCGCATTGTAATCCCATGAAAGATTTATATTTTGATGTTCTTCCATAGAATGAGGAAATAACTTTATCTTCTAGGTCTTGTCATCTTTCATTAACATATATTATGCAAGAAAAATTAATTATTAACAGTATAAAAATTAATAAAAATTATATTGACCAATGAGTATTGTGCAACGAGTCTTTACTTATAAAATATAAACATCTATTTACGTGATGCTGTTAATTTAAATATTCAGATAAATTATTTATTTATATTATACGCCTAAGAATTTATAAATTTCCTAGTCGCCATTCATTGTTTGTGATTATATAAAATTCTAAATAATAATTAAGGTTATTAACTAATTACAATAAAACAGTTTTGAACGGAATAAAACGAATAAATTAGTATTTATTATAATTATAATTCATGGTGTTAGAGTAATTCTAGTAGCAATTCTGTAGGATATTTTAAATCGGGAATTGTTTGACACGAAAATTATGTACTGAAATATTACTTGTAGTCAATATTTAATTCACAAAAATAAACATACACGCCTGTTAAACGCAGAAAGCAATGCTGTTCTTATTTATTACGTCTTTCGCCATCTTGGAGGGGTAGGTAGAATGCAGGAGTGGACTAGGAAGACAGAGAATAGCTTACATAGACCAGATCAAGGAAAAATAAAAAAAATAAAAAAAAGGAAAAAAAAATATTGCACTGAGTGGCGATTAACACAGACAAGAGCCCGGCTCTTAAATTTGAAAAACTTCCACCAATGCCCTAGATATCAATCTCTAAAAGTATATCCATGTGTCATTTAAAAAAAAACGTAATTAAGCTTAGTATGGTCGATCGTGTTTGCGTTCTTCCCGCAGTAGCATTAGAGCATGCTGAAATTCCTTGCTAATAGAAGTTAAATGTTTGATCATGTTTATTTTTTACAAGGAATCATGTGATGATGGTTGCTCACAAATATTTGTTAAAAAATAAAACCTTTCACGATTTATATGAGCGTAGGAGACCTTAAGATTCATTCGAGATGTCCAAGGAGACTATTTCGAATAATTACTGCAAAATGAACCAATATTTGATTCAACCAACGAAATGTCACTAAGGCTGTCAACGAATTTAATTTAATTGTAAAGAATTGAAAAGTCTCAACAAATGGTACAGAGGTGTGATGGCAGGCGAAGTCTGACCGAATAAGTCAATTATGACTTCTATTCGGATCCTTAATGCCATGTAGAAGATGAGGAAATGGTGTGAAGGCAGCAAGTCCATGCATCTGTTTTTCAAGACACTCAAGACCTTTACTAATGCAGATCGCTGACGTTTATTAGTGCACATTGTACCCAGACAAATAAATGATATTTTGATTTTTACGATGATTTTTATCATAGTTATATAGGAAATAGGAACCAATTATAGTCCTGTACTCATGATTACTTTATATATACGTTGTTTTGTGTAATGTGTGGTATGCATCATATTAAATTACTTTATAACACTGAAACCGAACCGCATAATAACGAAACTACTAATTCACATGCCTTTTACCGCAAATTCTCGTTGAATATATCACGGCATAAATGTAAACCACAAGTTATTATAAGTTTGTATATGTCGAATTGAGGTTTAAATTCGTTACGGAAAGGTTCCAATTGCGTCAGTACCATCGTGTATCTTAAAGTTTTATAAAGGCAAAAAAATAACGCAAACGTACAATAAAATTATATGAATGTGATGAAAAAGTTATCTCCCGTCTACTACTCAATAAAAAAAAATCCCAATCTATAGTCTAACCACCAAGATATAAACTCACAAAACACATGAAAATTACGCTAGCTGATTTGGATGACGAATCTACAGAGTAGAGGCTACGTATTTTGGCATGACTGTAGATAGATATGACGAGATATATTTAATAAAATACTTTGTTTGGAGGTGGCTAACGACCGACTTTAATCGTTTAAAGTGTGAGCTTATAACTAATATAAATAAGTGTTAGTAGGGTCACTTACAAGACCTAGAACTTGGCTTAGCTAAAGGTTCAAAAATCTCAGTGAAACTTCAATACAAGTGTACGGTTTTTTGGACATTATCGAAGAATGAATGTTGCATTACAATTAAGAAGTGAGGAATATACTAAACTCATTTCGGCTGCAAGTGTGCGATGATTGTTTACATTTTGTTTACCCCTCTTAACTATATATATATCTTAACTAATGTTAGATTACACAACTCTCTGAGGTTCTAAAAACTAACACAGACACATCGCACACACACACCAATTCACATACGCATACATTCATGGATACTTAATGTATATACAACTTGTGTTTGATCAGTTGTATATATTTATTACACACCTATTTACCACTGACTAATTGTCAAATAAAAGCCAAAACACAGCGGCTCCCTTTTGTGGGGACTGGCGATATAATTTTATTACAACTATATGAATAAAGTTTTTATAAAAGTATAAGTTACATTTTTAGTAGGAACTCCCTCCACAACTAAGATTCCTCCAATGAATACGTACGAGCCAGTTACATAGAAAAAAAATTGGACCTCTTCGTGTTACATGTCTAAAAAAACCTTTCATGAGGAGCAGAGAAGAGAATCCTAGCATCCCCATCTACCACATCATAAATCTCAACACTGATTCTACTGTTAAAGTTTTCAAAATTATTATAAGCTAATTTATCCTGAGATGCAAGAAGATCGTTTTGAATAAAAGCTTTTAAAAATAGAGACTTTAGCAAAGAATCATTTAGAGATTACATCCTGAGAGTCTTTGGCTCAACACTCAACTTGTGTCGCGGATTCCCGCAATTTTATTCCGTCGACGTAACCCTGTATCCGATATTGCACATCGTAGTGCCTCTAGATATCGATACTGCAAGGATTTTTGAAAAAATATATTATGTGTTTTTATATTATCCGCAGGGTTCATAAGAAATAAATTTTCTAAAAAAGTCTTATACATGATATTGCTTCTAGAATACGCTTCGTGATAACTGCTATATTTTCTCATTTCCGTGATGATGATATTACTATAACAATAAATAGATTTGAATAAATCATATATTTCCATACATTTTTTATAACATTTAATAATAAAAATATATTACTTAAAGATGTAAATGTTTTCAATAATTTTCCTTATAATCCTTTTAACTAGATAGCTACTAAGAAAAATTTCTCATTAAATGAGTTGTTTCAGACGTTAGAAAAAGAGTTGAATTGATAAGAAGAATCATTGTTATTGATTTTTGTATGGGAGAGGGGCCAACGAGTATATAGAACATGTTCACACCGTGGTACAGGGACACTTGTTACACCGGGAGGTTCACAAGTGTGGTCGTAATCAAAAAGATATATTAATCGATATGATTTACACATCACTAAGTTTGTCTATTCTCAAGTAAGCTCTTTGTGGGATTGAAAGTTTTGACTTGCGGGCGATGTGGATTGTTGACAACAAACTACTACAAACAAATGCACTATACTTTAGACTATACTAATGTTATTACTTCACAAATCGAGAATTATGTGCGACCACATAGTCAATTGTTACATATAGAGATTCTGGTGTGAATTTTAGTTTACAGCGAGACAGGTACAGAGAATTGGTTCTTTCTCCCTTAGTTGGTCTTTTAAAAATCGGAACGTAGTAAGTAGCCTAATTTTTTATAGAACAGGGGGTAAATACCTGAAGTGAAACCGCCGCCCAGGGAAACACTCCGAGAATACTTGTCAAGTGCTTTGCCGGTTTTTAAATTGTTACAATCTAATCTTAATGGGGCGTTGTATCTTTGTTACAAGAGTATCGATTTAAAGAGTAAATTTGTCTATGGCAAACTATACATATATTAAGCATACGGCATACCATAAGCTTGGTTTCTTGTTGTTGCTCCATTATTCCTTACTTTTACTTTACCGGGTATTATATTAGCTATGCTAGGGAGTGAGGAGGCCTGGAGTGCAATGGTCTCCGTCTGTGAGCATGTTATGCTGCTGAAGGATGCAGCTGAGCGATTGAGGGAGAGGTCTGGGGATGACCGTTGAGGGACCGGTAGTTCAAGGATGGGGGCTCGACCTCTAGTGGTCCGGAACTGCAGGTCTTGAATGAGCTCTCTATGTCAGATATAAGCCCGGGTCCCTTGGGTAGAAAGCCTAGCGAACCCCGAGGGCCCATCTTAAGGGCGTGTGATGGGGTGAAGTGTTTTTAGTGGATGGGGTCTAGCTAATCCTCTGACTATAGACCCACAGTACCCGCGTCAAGCTCGATATTCTTGATGCGGGCCTGCGTAAGTGCATTTACACCTCATAAAAAATATTCCATAATTATTTTTTGGTTAAACTAATATTTTTATTATGGGTTGCCCAGGTTTTCGTAATATACGTAGCTGTATATATACGTATATTTTCGGATATTAAAAGTCATAATATAAAATATAATGGAAGAATTTAAGTAAATTCAAACCTTATTGTGTGAAGAATTAAATGTACCAGTATACCTTAATGCGAAACACGGGCAAGCACTTAGCACTGCGTATGGAATATTTAGAAGAGTAATACGTGTCTAGAGTAGAATTATTTAACCCTTAAGTTATAGTGTTATAGCATATTTGGATTTATTTTGTTATTAACACTCCGTTGCAAAGGAGGGCAACTGACGGCCTTATCGCTTTTAACGATCTCTTCCAGGAAAAAGAGCGAGAAAAAGTGCAGTACATACGATATATAGACATAAGTAAATGGGATAAAACAAAATAGTATATTTCATTACAAGTGCGGAAAGCCTGTCATTGCAACGAGTTCCGACGAATGTCTACCCGAGCCGAGGCGCAGCCGAAGGTGAGGGTTGACAGTCGGGACAAGTTGCAATGACGGTTCCGCACGTGTACTGAACGACTATTTTTAATACAGTTGCGAAAAAATAAAGCAATTTAATTAAACAATTTGCTTTTTTTTCTCTTCTCTCTCCGGAATAAATTCGTTGCACGTGGATATGTAGCGACTTATATGTTTCCGGTAAATTGTTCTCCGAAGCATTTTGTGCAATTATACTGCGTTCGGGTGGTATTCATTCAAATAAAATATCGTCGAAATTACTCATTTTGTGCAACAAATAACTCAACTCGGAAGAACATTTTTGGAAAATGGCGCCAACCGCAAAGAATATGAGCCAAGCTTGTTTTTTCTTTTCTTCACCCATTCTGGGTAGGCAAAGGGAACTTGGCCCATACAGCCAATTCTTCAGTAGACTATTTTTATTGAAAGAAAACCAAATCCAATCATTAAATCTGATATTGAAACAAATAGTAGCTTCTTTTTAAAATATTTGCATGAATCATAAAAACTTCTGTGATTTTTCTAGTAAAAACTTCATGGTTAGTTTTTTCTTTTTAATATGTTTTTTATTGATATGAAATAAAATAAACCTAACCTAACTTATTGAATCCAATTATTAGTAAACTTTTTAAAAATACGTATTTGCATATATATGCAATTACGAATTACAATTTATAATATTATAAAATTCTTTTTAATATTTTTTAAATTGATATGAAATGAAAAGAAACCTAACCGAACTTATTGAATTCAATTATTATAATATTTAGAAATCATATATCATAAAAACTTCTATGAATCTTTTTAATAAAACCTTCGTGGTTGGTTTTTTTCTTTTTTTTAGACATTGTTTTGACAGTTGGCAAAGAAAACGCACGAGTGCGGGAATGGCAAAGAAAAAGCACGAGTGTGTAATAGCCCACTTTCCGAACGCTATACCTCCCTGCAATATGCCACTTTTTGAGCAACTGTATTAAAAAATATATAGACAGTTAATACAATATTTAGACATATGAAAAAGATAAAGTTCTCATGAATCATGGTAATTTTAGATCAGTTTCACATCAGGTAGTACGAAAGTTAATATAACATAGCCTAAAATATAATAGCATATCTGCCTGGGTCATAATAGTAATTATAGTTCTATATATATTATGTCAACACATGTATGGTACAATTGTATTCCAAATTTCTTGAAATAAAATAAATAAATTTAATGATGCTTATTTGTATGTCGATATTTGTGTGTAGGTTGTATTTCCAAGAAAAAAATTTAATTCAGTGAAGGGTCTTATTCTATGTAGTTATTATACAGTTCTACAGCGTATATTATCAAAAAAATTTGTTTCTGTGCGATGTTAGTCTATGACATGCATAGATTTATTAATCGCCCGGGGAGAGGCATTACGCGAATGTAAGCATGATGTATCATTGTTTAATTAACATCCTAATTAATAATTCTATTCGCATTCAGTGAGTGCTTGGAGACGCTTTTTTCACTTAATTTAAAAGTTATTAAGAGTCCTTGGGATTCAATTAATTAATATCCTGAAAATATTATTTTTCATTTATTACGTTAGGCAATTTATTTCAAACTGCATATAGATAAATATTTTTGGTATTCCTAATTTAGCAGTTTATTTCGCACAGACAGAGATTGTGCGTAGTTAAAATAAGTTTGCATTACCAAGGAGTTTCTATTATAATTTTAGCTGGGATACACGTTTTTTATAGTCTATGGCTCTCCGCAACCCACATTTATACAATAATATTTAATATTTATACTAATATAAACTTACATAATCTATAAATTTAATTATTGGAAGAGTTTTCATGTGATGGTCGCACAGGACTCATTTTCCTCGTATTGCATATCCCATAATATGTTTCTAATGCATTTTGTATGAAATATCCAGAAGGTTATCAATCTGCAATCCCTACAAGTTTCATATGAGCGCAATCTTTTTCTAATATCATCTGATATCGCTTAAGTATCCGAGACGTAGCTTAGTCTATGGCTATTCTCATATAAGCGATATCCAAAACGACAGAGTGTCGTTGGAAATCTAACAAAATCGATAGCAACAAGCAATTGTTTAAACGATTATAATTTTTGTTGTTATTTCACTCAGTTGCACAAGAATTGTCGTGCTTTTGATGGTTAAACAACACCTCTTTTGACACTAAAATTTACACAAAATTCCCATTCGCTTATTTAATTTAGTTAAAATGTCACATCAAGCTTAAATTATTTTCGTTTTATATCAGTCATTTGGTAGATACAGACGACTAGGTTTATTTTAATTATTTTTTTTGTTTAACCGATTTTATTATTACCTTCATTGTATGAATCTCACGTAATTCATCAGAAACAATGTGTTTGTGTTTCGAGGCGTATTATTCGACAATTATGTCGACAGTTTGATATCACGTGAACAAAAATAGGACTCCAGGATGTAGCTTAAACTTTGCTACGTGTCTGGTAAAATTAGAAAAGTAGCACAGCTTTAAACTCCTAAATAATTGATTTTGAAACCATGCTATTCATTTTTGCATTACGTCCCTATTTTGAGATAACTTTAAAATATTTAATGAACATTCGAATTTTAAATGTCGTTTGAATTATCTTGATTAAAAATGTTTTAAATTCTGAGCATGTTTTTATGAATTTCGTTACTGTCAGTTGCATTTCTAAGAAACTTTATTATAATTTGCAATAAGAATAGGAATGTAAAAATGGTTGCCATCTTTAATGTGTCAATGTCCGTCAAACAAACAGCATATGAATTCGATATTCGAATGTTATTTTTTAATGCATAATGCCATTTTGTGACAGTCAGATTTGAACTGCACCCTACTGTATACTGTTTTGTATTGAAACTAAAAAATATTTTTAAATTATTATACATACAAATAAAAATAATGATAATTGGTGAAGTAAGTTATGATTGAGTAGATTCGCAGACAATGAAAATAAAGAAGAACATTCACCCTCATTTCAAGGCAGAATATAAACATTATTTTTAAGGATCCTTTAAGGATTAATAATGTGCTTAACCTTTTCTAGTTAGTCGGCTAATGACGCAATGTGGCTAACCATAACATCTAACGAACTTGCAGCCACAGTTTTAAATGTTAACAGTAGTACCATTTAACATTGCTCAAGCGATGACTTGTAACAATAGTTTTAAATTACCTATTTAATTATCGGAATGTTGCTTGCATTGGTCTCAACCTGCAAGCAAGACAAACCTTAACTCTTACCCTCAGGCTTTAAAATTAGTTTTAATTTTTAGGAAATTTAGTTTAATGAATAAAGCGCCAATACATCACAGTCTGGACCGCAAGTAGCGATGGATAGGACTCATAGACGGTATAGTCCAGCCGTTATACTAGACTTCCAAACAATATTCCTCGCGCGAAACCCTCAAAAAACTGCTCAGTGTCAGTCAACTATGGGCAAGCACACGTTCCGAGTGTCATACGTGTTCAACTCCAAAACCATTATTCCCCGGTGATTTACCTTTAATCATCCCTCGTAGAACTGTTTCTGTTGGACAAAATCTAAGAGCACACATCTTGGAAGCGGGCACTGTTGCGAACATGTGGTTCAACCTGAAAAAGCAAGTATGTCTGCAAAATTGCTTAAATTTTTTATTGACGTGGTGAGTGGCTAAAATATCCAAGCTTATCCTTCTAGCGTTATTTTTAATTGAAATGGTGTCCGTTTCAACTCTGCCTTATCTTATTATTACATATCAGGAAATTAACAGTCGCAAATTCCTATTGCAGTGGGAAATGGTGGGGACAAGATGAGTCGCAGTGAAGCATTTAAAATAGAACTCTAGGCAGTCTCCGTGACAGGACAGTGGTCCTACTTGCACCTTGTGGTACGAGCTATTGACGGGAACCCGCAGGCTATATCAATACAATTTATTTATTTTAAAATATAATAAAATCAATTAATGTGTATGTATTAATAAAACATGATTATAAAAATCAGTCATAAATTACATTATGTTAATAATTTTTTAACTTAAATTAGTGATGTAGTAGAACTAAATTTTTAAATAAATCTTACAGTTTACATTAGTCTGTGGATCAGCCCTCCGCAGAGAACTTAACAATTCATGACTCTCCTAATTACAAAGGTAAAACGTTCCGGGAAATTAAATACAAGAATGGCGCAGTATCCGATTGTAAATAACAAACTTTTTGGATTCGCCAGTACTTTGACCTTATGTTTAAAAATAAAGACTAAATGTATTTGTGATGTTGCAGATGAATTTTGTTCAATTTAAGATTGTCGATTAGAATCTTTACATATAATTTGGTAAGGTCCTATTTTTTTTATAGAACAGGGGGCAAACGGGCAGTTATCTAGTTCGGCTACCACTTTTCTAAAGTTGTAAGTATTTGTATGTTAATTACAATATTGTTATACGCTACATAAAAATAATATTATTTGTTGATATATATCACATAATTTTATTCTTCGAATTTCTAGGTTTATCAGTACGTTTACGGCCTATATAATTACTTAAATTGCCCCATACTATTTGTGTATATGGCAATACAAAGTGCGTTTTCGAACGAAAAAAATTTAGAAGGGCTTGTCGTTTATTACCTAAGTAAATTGTAAGATTTACTGTATTAGTAAATACTTTTAAAATATTAATAAAATAATAATTTATCCATAAGTTTTCAGATTAAAAAATGTGATTTCCTGTATTTCAATTGCACTTGAGCATCGTCTAGCTTTCTCAGTGATTGTAAGAAGGAGGTATCAACTTTCAACAAAACACTTTCTTTGTACTGTGTTCAGGTCGCGGACCCCAAATATTGCACTTTTAAATAAGTAGAGATGGGTTAACTTATCGATAAAATAAAATAATGAAGGATGTGTCATATCTGATCGAATTTTAATGTAAGAGCTACGCAATCATTCTTCCAGGACAGATCTATGAAAGAAGTTCTCGAAACAAGGAATCCTCTAATACAAATATAGACACCATTTAATAGTGAATCTTTAGAACATTAGGAACGCTTCACTAGAAATATTTATGTTACTTTGTTTTATATAATCGGTACAAATGGTGTTGCCAGCGCGGTCCGATTGCAGGATTAAGACCTGCCCATGGAGTCCCACACTGCCACCCTTTTAAAAGTAGGTACGCTTTTTTCTTAAATGACTCTAAGTAGAATTGGTTCGGATATATTTCTGTGTTTAATATTCACGCGGCACATATATCAAGAATCAATTGATGTATAGAGACACATCAATTGTTGTTCAAATGTATTCATAACAAACATGAAAAATCTCATTATTAGGAAAAGGAAATATTAAAATATATTTTTTATGGATATTTGAGACGAAGTAATATATTTTCCTTTGTAAGTTACATTCTTTTAAAAATGCGAATCATATAATAAGGAAAATTGGATGATTTCCTATACATTCTACCTAATATGTGTTTTCCTTTGAGACTGAAAAGTAAATAATGTCATAGTTGACATGGCCTCATTATTTACTTAATAAACATTCATGGAAAATATATAACAACCCATGTGTTCTTCGTTATGCCTAGGTATTTTGACGCAGCAAATCTTTCAGCACCAGATTTATTTGTAGCCAGCACATCCCTAAACATTAATACACACATAAAAGCTCTTTGTGGGATTGAAGAACAGTTACAGCGCGCGGCACTCATTCCCACATAAATAATGAGAAATTTTTGATTTATGCTAGCTTTCTTTGTGTTATGCCTGTATTAGACCAATGGAAACTGATTGACGTCTTGATATATTTAAAAAATTAATATAAATTATGAATAAATATAATATATTATGATAAAATCAAGTATCATAAACGAGAGATAAATATATAGCTCACTGTCCCTAAACACAGAATACTGCCTTTTCGTTGTAGTTTACGATACAATGCAATAAATGCTGGAACAACTTGGCACCTTCGAGGCATTACGTCTTTAAGATAAAATGTAAAAGTTATCTTTTGGAATGTCAGTCGGTTGGGTTGGATTTTAGTTGCATTGTTTTAGATTTTGTTTGTTTGTAATTTGACTCTTTTATTTTCATATTTATTTAGTGTATAAGTATCTATACGATAGTATGAGTCCAATGAAAATCAGTGTTGCTGATGACGGCAACTTAAAGCTGTGTTGGGCCCATTATCCTGGTTCCCTATCCGTACCACTTAAATAACGTTTCTCTGAAACTGCCTGAAAATCAGGAAACTTTCAGGCTCCTGAAAACGTAACTTTATTTGAATTACAATTATGATACGTGATCGAATTCATGAAACGGTCAGAAACCTAGTTTTCATTCCAGAAAAATCGAGTAACATTTCAGTCAACCCATCTTCGTAACAATAGCATAATTCCCATCCAATTCAGCCGCGGGTAGCAAGTGTTCTTTCAATACTTTTGTGCTGCCGCGGGCATGATTGAATAAGCTTAAAGCTTAATGTTAAACATAGTATGTTAATATAAGCGAGTGTTTCACTAATTACTAAGATATTCAAGAGCTGTTTGCGGTGAGAGTGATAGTGTATTCACAACAGCGATTTATTGGTACGGAAACACTGTTTAATATTGTATGGTATAAATTGTGGACAGTACTGATTTGCGAATTAAGTAAGCATAGCCATAAACTCCAGCTCATCTTACAATTGCAAATTTTAGTATTATTTGAAAACGTTTCATCTATAGTCGTATTATGAGATTAGGCTATGTTCTTTTTTTTTTTGAAACTTACCCAAATTCCTAGGTACCTACCTTATGCCGATAATATTATTTCGGCCAGCAAAGGTGATGAGAACTTGGAGAAACTGATGGATGTCAGTAATACAGAAGGTACCAACAAGATCGTGAGGCTGTGCATAACCAGATATACCGATGAAAGACTTATCGTCCTCAATACTGTTATAATAGAGGCGCTGGACAGAAACCGGCGGAATAATCCGCTCTATATGTTTTTTTCGTGACCACAGATTATATTTCTTAAATCAATGTTATTATTTAAAATGACAGTCTCTTGTCTTTGTTTTAATATTTCAATGTTGTGAGATAATCGATCCATTTTAGAACATTTTTTTGCGGACGTCAGTGATACAATCGTCGAACCAAGTACAGTACACATATGATCGTAAATATTTAAAAATGTTAGAAGAACAGTTTCAACTTTAAAGACATAGAACTATTCGCCACTGTTTTAAATCGCCAAGTTTTTGGGTTATAAGGACATTCTAAGGAACTGCAATCATTACACTTCACATGTTAAAGTCAAGCGATAAGTCTTAAGTAGAGAAACGATTACTCTTAGGAATCATTAGCGTCATCAGGTACATTAGCCTCAGATTTCTGTATCTGTTTCGTGTTCATTTGTTTTTTCTGATAGGCAAGAAGAAAGCCTTCTGTGCAAACACTTCGTCAACTTACTGGGTCTAAGATATGACGGTACCCTCATCATGTTTTTATCGAGGGTTAAATGCGCGTATAGAAAGTCTCTGGTGCACAGCAGCGGTTCTCACCTTTGCCCTTACAGACAAGTCGCACATGAAAGCAACCAGGCCAATACTGCTAAACAGCATTAGCCACATTTTAAAACTAATGACTATTAAAAACTAGTAGACTAGTAAAATTAATGTTTTTGGTTAAAAATCTTTATTGTGTAAATTAAGTATTCGATACGAAATAAATTAATACAACTATTTAACTTCTAGATACAAATTCACACGTAATTTAATACGAAAATTAATAAAAGCTGCTAATCGATTGGTCCCTAATTCCAATTACACAAAAATACTGATTGTTATGTCTTAAAAAATTGAAAAATTCACTAAGAAGTATTACTTAAGATTAAAATATTCGTGATAACAATCTTAGATCTAAATGTTCAATTGAAAAGTTACATATTATATTGTAGCAAATTCTTTTTCCAACTTTATTTATATTACTCATAAAAATAAGATTTTGGCATCATAAGTTTTAAAACAAAGAAATCAATGTAAGCTAAGTAAATTAATCGTTTAATATAATAACATTTGTAAAATAACAAATGTCATCAAATAAATATACATTTTTAAAACACATATTTTACTTTGAGTATAGACTTTTTCTTTAGTCTATGGTTTTAGTAAGTACTCTGTTGAAAATACAAAACTTTCTTAAAACAAGAACGAGGTACTGGTATGTTACTGTGTAGATTTGGTTGTAATGTATAACACAAGTTTGAAATTACATTTTCAATTTAATATCCATACTGTATTAGAATTAGACTTGTAACGAATTGTCGTGTATTGAAGACGTCTATGTACCAATGACGACTTGAAACGATTATAACAGAAATGAAAATATACGTAATCAATCGATTTTAATTTTTCATTTAAACAATTATTTCTCTATGACAAAATATATTATTGAAGTATTCCGTATTTGGCCGAATAATATGTAGATATATAATAAAAGCTGCCGAATAGGCCGAATGCCGAATAGTAACTGAATATTTGTTGCAAGTCTAATTAGAATGTTGATACAGCTGCCATTAAGCGTCGTACAATACAAAAGTGTTTAGTGATGTATTCTAATATTTGCTAGTATGTAAAAAAAGTTTTAGTGTTAAAAGTATAAAAGTTTGTACCTCTTACATTGTGCATACTGTAAACAAAGGAAGTTTCAAATCTTCATACAATGAGTTAGGGCTGTGAAAATGAACTAAATTAAGCAAGGATGCATTCGCCCGATTACAATTCCATTTTCAAGCGTTTTATTTTATTATTATTTTACTCGATCAAGTATTTATGCAGATCACCGATGAAGTACCATAGTACTTGCGAATTACAAGCTGTTGTATGGAATGGACTTTGGAAATGGAATTTGGACATTTTACCTAAAACTGGGCCAGTATTATATATATGAACTTAAGAATCTTATAGTTAAAGGTATGTGTTAACATTTTATATGGTAAATTGTGATTTACGTTCGCTCATTTTAATGATTATTCAGTATACAGAATACATGCATTTATTTTGTATATATTTATGTCTAATTGATAATTAAAAATAAAATAATTGCAAATCAGTTTACACTGTTCATTATTACCTTGAAGGGTTTGTATAGAATTTTTTATAATTTCTTTAACAACCCTATCAATTTTGTTGGCCACGCATTAATATTGTCATAACATTGTTATCACAATGGAATTTGATGCAGTCTGTGGCATTGTATAGAACTCGTAAATAATGAAATTGCTTTTAGACTGTGTAACCACAGATTCTTAAATGCATTCATTATTGTCTTTAAATTCCCTTTATAACTAGTATGACTAATGTATATCGAAATATTTACTTTCGAGTAAACAAAAGTACATATAACAATTTAAGATAAATTGTGCTATTTTAAGGTTGATTTGTTTATTTTTAGTACCTAATTTTAATTATAAGTAGGTACATGTACTTATTATGGTAATGTACGACGGTATTCAGATTTTTTTTTAATTATTCTACCGTCACATATTTTTGTTGAATGTCTAAGTAAATTTGAAAATATTTTTATTTTTCTGTTTACGCTGTGTTGAATAAATTGCTTGGTAAATTAGACAGATTTCTTATACCGAAATTCGTTTTTTATCACTATGAATATAACAATATTTAAAAATTTCTTGTTTTATTCTTTGGCCGTTAAATTTTTGATATTATTTATGAAGCATCTAATATTTTTGGCTATTACGCTGTATTTTATTAACAAATGAAAAATAGATAACGTTGACAAAATTTTAAAATTAAAAATAAATTCAATTAGTACGCTTACCGCATAACTTTAATATCGACTCTGATACATTGAGTTTTAGCATTGCGTAATTCAATGAAATTGAGTTCTGTTATTAAATAACGCTATAGTCATAGGAGTTAGGAGGTACGAATGCCAAGCTAATGACTAACCTTTTATTGGGTCAATCATTGGAATCGCTATAAAAGTTATGTGGTAAGCTTGCAGACACGTTTAGGAACATAAAATTCTTTTTTAGAAGCCAGAGCCATCCACTTTCTGTGTAAAGTAATTTTTAGTGGCTATGTTTTTCCAATTGATTTTCTATAATATATGTCAGACCATAAAATTCACTTTATGTCAGTCAAAGGTTCGTCTTTTCTTTTTTTCCTAGACAATTCTTCAGCTTCCTCAATGGTGTCTGGTAGACGTATATTTCGTGTCTCCGGAAGAAGAAAAACTAGCATGGTGCATATGATGCACATGCCACCGAAAATCACTGTTGGCATGGATTTGTGGTAGTGTGACTGGAACAAGCACACAACATGTTATATGAAAAGAATAAAGAAATTCCCTCTCTCTATTATAGTAAACCAGAACACAAAAACAGTTTATAAAGAAGTCAAAAAATTTTTTTACTCTTAATTATTATTTACTTCTATTAAACTACCTACACTTCTAAAATCAAAATGATATAATCTATGGCGGAGTAATGCCATTACTGTCAGATGTCATTGTCATTAATTAATTAGCAATGTCATTGCTCCGACAACTACATACATATACTTAATATAGTAATTTTTGAGCATTACCAGTAAAGGCGTCAATGGTGCAATAAGAGATCCTATCCTCCCAGAGGTAGAGCAAATGCTTAGCAACATTTGCCGCATGTTAGTTGGAAATACTTCAGACACGTAGATATAGACTGAGCTGTATGTGAGAGTGACGCTCCACTTGCCGATTAGGTATAGGACTATTGAGTACCAGTTACCTGTAATGAAATAAATATTAATGCTATAAATCTTGGCCTCAGAACTTTTTACATGTTTGATTGATTTTTTTCTTAATAAGCCTGTTTGGCGTGACAGTGACAGTCACAGTCGGGGTTGACAGTAACGCGCCTAATAACTAGACCAAGAATATAAATTGTTCCTGACCTTGACATAAATTTATTATTATTCTATTCTCACGTTTATAATAATTTTCAAGGTCCAAGTAATGATCTGTGAAAGAATAATATAAGATCCGATGGTTTAATTTTAAAATACCAGTTATTTAATACCCAAAGTAAGCGGTAATTGTATACATTATCTTTTAATTATACAATTTAAAGATTAATAGTCGTCTCCTTTTCACATCGATCAGAATTATTCCGACGCGCGACATCAGTTACATAAATTTAGAGAAATATCAATATTTCAATCAAAATAACCAAAACAGTATTGCTATTGGACGTTGCAGAGTACCGGTGCTGAAATTTTACAGATAAGTTTAGTAAGGAGGTGAGATTTCGGAATGGTTTAGTGATTTACACTCTCAAAGTTTACTTTGACTCATTTCCCAAAATTGGTTTGCGATGCTCTTACCGATCAAGATAAACATATGGCGCTGTATTTAATTTATTTTAGTTTAGATATTTCTTTTGTTACTTAAACCAAATGTAGGAACTCATGTCTTAAAGATTCCTCGGCGATAAAGACGACTGTGAGAATTTTTTTTTTTATAATGTTCCTTAGTGAAGTCTCGAGTTCAAATAATAGGCTGAAAATATAATAGGCGATTGTGAGTTATCTTTCGTCTACAGCAATGTAGGGCTGTAAAATAATTAGTGCCTGAACTCAAAAATTAATCCACAATCATAGATTGAAAACAATCTGAGATCAGACCGTGACAGTTGATCGATCTCCTATCTGCATTCCAATAATCAATCCTTACGAAGACAATCCATTTTTGGCGACGGATAGAATTAGAAAAAAAGCTATTTCTTCGCTCTTTACACTCATATTTGATAATCACTATAAACCAAATAATGTTTAAAGAACTTTATTTCTCATTACAAAACAGAAATATTTTATTTACATGAGAAACTTAATATTAATATGTATATATTATATACGATAATAAATAAAACCGTACAAATAGTATTAAAATATACATGTATATGTTTAAATCATATCAAATAGCTTTTTAATTATTTTAATAACTGGTGTAAGTTAAAATCTTAAGATATATTGGATAGGATATTGGCACACTTGAACTGTCATTTTCATACAAAGGACTATCCAAGGATAGCTTGTATCGAAAGATGGCTATGACAGTCCGTCGATTGGTTATTGCCACACTTTTATCAATATTTCCATTAAGATGTCTATCTCAGATGATCAAAAATATATTGAGATAGGTTATTGGGTTTGGGCATAGATTGATTAACTACACTTTTAAAACAACGATTAAAATAAAGTCGCCGTTTATTACAAAATGTAATGTAAAAGTTACATATAACACTTTACTGGTTGCCTGAAACAGATCCCATTTATCCCTTTCAGAAGAACGCGTTTTTGTCAAAACTCCGATATCCAGATTGACCATTCTGATAAACGAGCTAGGTCTGGATATCCATAGTTGCTCCCCTCACACTTTGAAATAAATTTCCCTTTAGTTTTTATAATTTATCGATGTATTTTTTTCCTTCGAGTTTGTAACCTTTGCCTATAAATGACTGCCACATTAAATATTGGATTTAATTTTTTATGCTCCAATATCTTTGGCGAGCTTTCAAAGAAAAAAAAACACTCGTAAACCAAAATTAAATTATATAAATAAATTTCGCATTAATTAAATGAATAAAATAGTTATTTTGCCAACAATCATTTCTCTTTTCGCCTGCAGTACGGCTTATATTGTATCGGATTCTAAATAGGTATTTAGTAACCTAAAAATTAAACTGGGTCAGCTGGTGTTTGTTTGGTTGGAAACTAATTAATATTTTAATTTAAATATTATTATCAATGCAATTAACACGTTTATGCAATTAAATAAATGGATACATTACTCTATAGATTCGACTACAAATGAAATAATTTGCGTGGAGATATTTCTTATAATAGCCCAGTCATATTAGGGGTTTCACCTCGGAATGAAAGATAATAAGCTGCAAATTGGTATGAACCTTTGTTTTGTCATTCTAAATGTTGTCTCAAAAGTCACAATCGTTATCGTGTCCGCGTCTTAAGATATTCAAGGTCAAAGGTCACAAAAATCGGTTTTTCGCGAATATCTGGCTTCCTATCGGTTAAATGAGATTTGCATTTATTATAAAAGTTGTAGGCTATAAAATTCCCTACAACTTTTGTTTAAACTTTTTTTTCATACGACCAACCGTTTTGAAGGTAGAGCGCGAAGTGCACATCGTACAGTCATATACGGCCTAATGCAAGGTCAAGCGTGAGTTATGGTTATCAGTACGTTATAAAGTCAATTATTTACAATAATTATAATTATTAAACAATGCCTATTATTTATGTTCTAACTGTTAATTATTTATATTTAATTAAAGTAAGTAACTTGATTATTTATATATAATTATTCATATTTAACTATTTAAGTATAAAATATTATTAATTCTGGATTATATATTTTGGTTTTATTTTAAGTTAAAATGATAGTAAGAGTATATATTTTACACATATTTTGATTTATTATTAAATACGGCATAATATACATTTATCAAAATGTGAGTTCAAATATCAAAAGTATCTTTGTTGATTTTAATTGTAATGAAATTGGAAATGGAAGCTAATTATCTTCTTCTTCTTCTTCTTGTCGCTCAAAAATGTTCGATTCATTGTCATCATCCTCATTATCTGTCATGTTCATCTCCAAACCTTCCAGAATATCGGGATCATATGTATTTTCTTCATCGGGATTACTTGGATACAGTGAAGCGTTGAGGCAAGCTTGTCCGTTGCACTGGCCGCAAGCTAAAGAACATTGTAGCCCTGATTTTCTGCATCCACAGCGGGAACCACAACCATTTTTGCAATTGCAAAATATTACGTTTAGTAGTTCGGCTGGTGCTGGAGGTAATAACGTTCGTATGGGCTCCAGGATTTCATTTTCAAGCATCCAGCCCCATTCTTGAGGTTCTAAGTCCTTCCCTAACCACGTTTGAATCTGGTAGTAGAAACGTTTTATGTGTTGATGAGCTGCTACACTTGTTGGTGGAAGTGTTGACAGTTGTACAGGTTTATGACTGTACGATGTGCACTTCGCGCTCTACCTTCAAAACGGTTGGTCGTATGAAAAAAAAGTTTAAACAAAAGTTGTAGGGAATTTTATAGCCTATAACTTTTATAATAAATGCAAATCTCATTCAACCGATAGGAAGCCAGATATTCGCGAAAAACCGATTTTTGTGACCTTTGACATTGAATATCTTAAGACGCGGACACGATAACGATTGTGACTTTTGAGACAACATTTAGAATGACAAAACAAAGGTTCATACCAATTTGCAGCTTATTATCTTTCATTCCGAGGTTGACCCCTTTTCTTACCTAATATGACTGGGCTATAATTAATAAACCTATAAGTGTCTCTACTTTCATGACAAATGAAACGCGATCTTATACGGGAATACAATACTTTTTGGTTTATAATGATAATTTGTAAAACTATGTATCTCCTATATGAAAAACCTCTTGGAAACAATAGATTAGCAAATACAAATGTTCCAGAAAACCCGGTTAATTATAAACCAACAACGACGACCGCTCAACAAATAACCACTGAGCTAAATTGTGCAATATTAGACCGTGTTAGGTATACCTACAATTTGTCTGACATAGTCTGACATGTAGTGTCCTTATCTATTATACATTAACAATATAATTATTAATTTAATTATTGGAATGTTTATTGTGAGAGTCACTCGAAATTATACTGAATATTTTAAAATTTCGAGGAAAGAATGGATAAGTAAATAAAAGATTACTTTCAATGGCGTATATAAACGTATAACTTAAAAAAAGTAATATCAATTCGTATGTTGTAACAGTTTCGTAGATTAAAAATACACAGATAAACCTCAAATTATATCAATTCGTATTTTGTAACAGTTTCGTAGATTAAAAATACACAGATAAACCTCAAATTTCATAATAGTCTGTGTAGAAAGAGAACCGTCATTTGTTGTTAGGTCGACAACACAGATCTTGATATAAAAACTATTTAAAGTTCATAATTCTTGTAAATAAATCTCATTTAAAATCTCTTATTTGTAATTTCTCATAACTATCACCTGTTTCCGCGTAGATTCCTAGCTATTCCATAGTCTCAATTTAAGCAGCACGTCAAAGCCGATCTAAGTTTTTGAACCTATTGTATTAATAGTCAAAATTAAAATGTATTTAATAGTTACATAAGTGAACACAAGATAAATGTTTGACAAGACCAAACAAACATAAGTTGATTATACATAAAAAAACTCACCTTTAGGCAAGAAAGCGAACAGCAAACTGGTGACAGCACACGTCATATAGTTAACCACCATCGTCTTTTTCCTGCCATACTTGTCCAGCACTATCACTACTATTATATACGCCGGAATTTCTACAACTGTCACCAACATAAAACTTATGTATTTGTTATCACTTAGCGATACAGAGTTTATCGACAGCCCGTAATACACCAATGAACATGTTAACCACAAAAACGAACACACAACTAAACGCTTCCAAATAATACTGGAACGTATCGCCTTTGAGAATTGAGACTTTTTATCTGGAGTCACGTCACTCTTTAGTAAGGGATCGCTCAATGCATCCAAATCTAATTTATTGGGGTCCATATTGTTGAGTTTCGCCGCTCTTTTTAAGGTTTGAATAGCGTCTTCCTTTCGGCCTTTGCTAAGCAACCATCTGGCGCTCTCGTTCATCAGCCACACGTACAATCCAACAATGATGGCTGGGCTGTAGAGTATGAGAATGTAAGTCCTCCAATTGTTGACGAACCAGGCTAAAAGAGCAAGGAGGACGACACCGACGACAAAGGCCATATTGCACATGGCGGAGACAATCACACGCTGCTTGAGGCCAACCAGCTCGACGGCTGCAAAAGATTATTTATTTCACTTCATTAAAAATAAAATTATCACTAACATTTCTAAAATCACATTACATACTTTCACTACAAAACTCAAAAAATATCTTGTTAAGCTGTCCTATACTAATACAGAAAACATTCTTATCGTACAAAAATAGTATAGGTATAAATTTGTTAAGTAAAATTAATTAATTAAGTAACGTTTAGATGTAAAAGGAAGAGACTGGCTGCCCACAACACAGGGAATCCTAGTGTGGGGGCCAGTGCACTCTACTTTATAGAAACATTAATGTATTTTGTGTCTAATAAAGTTATTTCTTTCTTTCTTTCTTTCATTTAGTTGTTGACTCAAAATCAAAATACGTTTATTCAGTTAAGATGAGTAAGCGCATGCTTATGAATGTCAAGATTGTTTAGGAAATTCAATAAATTGTTTAAGAAATGTAATTTGTTACCTTATGAATGGTCGTATGTATGACGCTACTGTCTAATCTTAAATAACCTGTGAACCTGAAGTCTAAATACATTGGTAATTCTATTTAACGACACTCAAGGTACTGTGCAAATTTTGTGTTACAAAGACTTGTCGTTATATAGAAAGAATAAAAATCTGTATTACTAAAAGAAAAAGTTTATTTCAGATAATGTTAGTATGATACTGTGTAGAGTTTATCATTGTATGGAAGACAAGCTAAACCAATAAAAAACGAGGATTATTATATATTTCGACATGGAGTTTACAATGTAACATCTATCATACTTATTATATTTAGATCTACATTTCGCCCTCTCTAGCGTCTAGGATAAGCTAATTTATTAATTATTTATTAATTCTAATAAAACTTTTTTTTAACTTGAGTAGACCAACAGTCTAGGCATAAGCGTTGCAGGCTTTAATCATTGAAAGGTCGTAGGTTAGAGTCCCGGCTGTGCACCAATGGACGTCCATTTTCTTTTTGCGCATTTAACACTCGCTGGTGAAGGAAAACATCGTTAGGAAACCGTCGATTGACAGGTATGGCCAGGAGGCTCACCTACTCGCCTATTACATTGACAAATGATATAGAAACAAATGCAGAAACATTTCTGCATTTGCAAGGCCCATATTGGTAGAGCTTGTAGCACGACTGATATATTTTATTTTTATTTATTTGAATGGTTAAAAAAAGAGTTAGCGGTAATTTATGAATATAATTTGTTACGGATGATATGTATTGCGTTATCTATGTCACAATCAATCAACCTATCAAAAGTTATGACATGCAATAAAATAGATTAAAGAATCGGTCTTAAATAAATGTAATCGTAAAATTATCTGTGTATGTAATTATGTATCTTAATCTGAATATATTGTCTATGTAATTTTTTACCAATTGCCCGAGTTAACGATTATGGTGATCGGCCTCGTGTGCCTGACACACGCCGTCGACTTTTTGACACCGTTCGAGGTAATGTTAAATTCGCATTTAGAAAGAAAGTCCATAGCTGCCGGGGATAGAACCTACGACCTCACGCTGAAGTCTAGACCAACTCATCTCAACCTAAGTTACTTACAATACTTTTTTATTTATATATTTAATGATTATTTTTAATTTAAGTTAATGTTTGAATAGAATAGTTTATCCTAGACGCTAGAAAGAGAAAAAACATATACCTACATTCATATTATAATGAGTATGTTAGATTATACAGAGTAAACCCTCTTTCGATTTATATAATAATCCTCGTTTTTGATTGGTTTAGCTTGTCTTCCATACCATGAATTATGATACACAGTATCATACTAACACTAGTCTGAAATAAACTTTTTCTTTAGGTAAAACAGATTTTTCTTCCCTCCATTTAACGACACGTCTTTGTAACATCAAAAATTGCACAGATTTTTGAGTGTTATACAGACTTTACACTGTCTTTAGACATCAGGTTCACATATTATTTAGCATTATCATCAGGTTCACATATATATCATTCAACAGCTGAGATGAGAGTCCCACCATTCAAAGCTTTGCAAAAACAAAAAAATAAGTATTTCTTACCTAAGACATAGGCGGACGGATACAACCCGCCCCCAAATGCAGCCTCAAAGAAATGCATTGCCATATACATGGCGTAATTGGGTGAGAAAGCTCTAAGTATCCCGAAGAGGCAACTCGCTGTTGCTGCAAGGCCCACTGCAGCCTTCCTTCCGAACCGGTCGGAGAGAATCCCAGTAAACAGCATTGCCACAAACATTCCGCTGTTGTGGACGGTTCCTACTAGCGCTCGCTTCCATTCTTGGCAACCTAAGTCGAACTGCAAAGGAAATTGATCGTGACTGATAGCCAGTATAAATTATTAAAATGACACGTTAATTAATGTCCTGACATACGTCCTTTTAATTGCACACGGTAAGATTATAAAGACCAATTCGAATATGGTATATACAGTATTTACAATTTTATTAACCTACATAGTAATAATACCAATATTTATAAATAATATTAAAATATATTTCATGTTTTGGTACCAGTGTTAAAGCTGGCAGCAATTCCTCATTGTATTGCGATACCTATTCGTTGAGCGATGAAATTATGATTACTTAGAAATAGTAAAAGAAACTATGTGTTATTTCCTATTTCAAATTGATATACAATTTGGCTGTGGTTCACCCCCAACGTATTAGTACTTTATTAGACAGTTACAAAATGTTTCACTATAAATAAAAATATGTTTGGCGTCTTGAATGTACTACGTTGGTAAGAACAAAAACTTATGACAAATGTTAAGATACTAAGGGCCTGTTTCACAATGTATGGATAAAGTGCCAAATAGCTATGCAACACATAAATTATTCGAAAGATAAAAGTTCCGAATAAGATACTTCGTATTTCATGACAAATCTGCTATCTGACAGTCGTGAAACGCAGACAAACTGTTTATCCTACAAATAAGTAATAAATAACTTATTTGGAACTTATCCGGACATTGTGAAACAGGCCCTTAGTATTAAAAATCTACTTACCTCTTCGACTAACGATCCATTAAACTCATACACATAACTATCACACGGTATAGTTCTATTACTGAATTCATTCGGTGTGCAATGTTCTATTCCCGTGTATGGAGCATATCTTTTACAGGACTCCGGTCTATCCTTGTTATCGTCCCTCGGTATAGCGTACTGCAGCCAGGATGTGTCGTTGAAAGTGTTTTCACAGCCATCTACTTTGCACCTGAAATATTTGAATGCGATTGCATATTCTCTTAGTATGTACTATGTATGTAGTTACATGAAATCGAATCAATATCAAATATAGTGAATGGTTTGAGAAATTGTTGCATGATGCGTGATAAAAATTATCTAATCTGATAAGTGGGATGGCACCCATGCAACGTCGTAATAATTATTATAAAACTTTATGTATGGCTGTGTAACGAATAATATGTATGTATAATTTTATGAGTGGTGCGGATTTGCGGTTGACTAAATTACAATTCATATGTTTGTTTTTCAAAGAAATTTTCCAAGTCTTTTTTAAACATTTTGGTTACCACACGATCTCATAATATCACTCTAGTAATTTCCTGCTTTTTATTATAAAATTTGCATATCATTCGAAAAAAAAACAGAAAAATACGTCATCAATAGAAAAACGTAAGTCATTTATAAGTATAGAACAGAAATTATAAATAAAAATTGGAAAAAGAAGATTTTTAATTGTTTTTCAATTCCGTATTTTATATGCATTTTGTTTTGTTAAGTAAACCTATCTTTTCGCACATTTCACAATTATTTAAGTCATTTATAGGTTGGTGTCTATTTAACATTTCTGTAGTTTGGATGTTAGATACATTGAAAAATAGTTCCAGCAAGGTTTTATATAAGAACAATAACAATATTTATTTATTTAGTTATTATTCAAACAATCACATCGCACGCATGACCTAACCGGTGCAGCGTGGCGTTGCGAAGTATGTATATTGTATATACAAGTCCACTCGCTGGAAAACCTATTTAAATAAGATATATTTGTTTTTTATGTGATATAATGATGGCTAATGTTTTATCGTTTGTAAAAGACTAACAGTTTGGAAGACTTGGTTAATTTCATTCCAGTCTTGACTTATTGATAATTATACAGTTAGTTAAAAATTCAGGATCTATTTTAAAACCAAGATTAAGAGATTCAACTACGAAACAATGTATCGATACCGGTTTACTGTCAGATTTGCTTTGAGATGAGTTTACATACGCAATTCCAAGTATGCGTCAACATCGAAAGAATAACATCGAATTATCGTCTATTGACTAAATTACATCTGCCGAAGCGAGAAATAATGTGTAAAGCAAGCATTAAATCGTTATAAATACTTTACACCCTATTTATAGAAATATTGTAGTGCGTTGCAGATATATCAATGAAGATCACTGCTTGGCCTTGAAATGACACGTAAACAATGTTTTATGCAACTTACAATTGTGTTTTCTTCCTGTCTTATTGAAGTTATACTACTTTTGGCGTGTTAGGGAAAAATGATGAAAATATTTTTTTACGATGAGCCCGACACACAAACAACCGACACCCTAAAGTTAGCTATAGTCTATATTTTAGTTTTTTTTAAGTTATACATACTTCTTTTGGCGCGTTAGAGAAAAATGGTGTTCATTTTTACGATGCCTGTGCACCAAGAGCAGACAATGGTCTACATTTTAGTATATGTAATATTTAAATAAACTTTATTTATCTAGATGCGTTATACTAAACTTTCCATGTATTTTAATACCTTTTTTCTACAAACGAAGAATTAAATTTTGAAAACGATTGTCATCTTTTTGCGCCAAAGAAGTATAACTTTTAACGCACATATATATAAGTACACACGTTTTTTGTTAATTTATATAATCGATTTACTTGAATATATATTGGGTTTTATAATTATAAAGTCTATATATAATGTAAACACTTTTTTATAAAGCCATTATATATATTCAACGTCAAAATTAAAAATTGGTATTTGTGAAGGTAACGTATTTTTAGTGGTTTTGTCGATTAAAAGTATTTTTATATTTTTATAATATAGCTGTTATTTTCTGTCACTTTCTATTTAAGGGTTAATTAATAAAGCAGTGCTGGCCTAGCGTGCGACTCTCATTCCTGAGATCGTAGGTTCGATCCCCGGTCGTTCACCAATGGACTTTCTTTCGATGTGGGCATGTAACATTTGCTCTTACTGCGAAAGGGCAGCATCGCAAAGAAACCGACATGTTTGCCAATAAGTCGACGGCGTGTGTCAGGCTCTGGAGGCTGATCACCTATAAAATTGTTAAGCTTACGCATAGCAGTAATATTAAATACAGCAAGAGTACCCGTAATTCTACATAATACAAAACTGTGCTTACTTTTCTTAGGCTCGTGGGCAACAGTTACCAATAATAATAAAGTTGTCGACTTTTTTTTTTGGTCTAAGACATGTCGGTTTCCTCACGATGTTTTCCTTCACCGTTCGAGCAAATGTTAAATGCGCACATAGAAAGAAAGTCAATTGGTGCACAGCCCGGTATCGAACCTACGACCTCAGGTATGAGTCGCACGCTGAAGCCACTAGGCCAACACTGCTCCTTAACGTAACTTTATCACGATTAAAACTTACCGGTAGATTTGTTCCTGTGCCTCAAATATGAAGCCGCACTCATAGAACGCACTCAGCAGTACTGGGAAGAGTAAAAGGACGAAATTCAATAGATTGTAACGTCCGTACGGTCCCAGACTCTCCAATACCGAGTCCAAATTGATTTCTTTCTTGTCCATCCTTTAACTGCAAATAGAATGAATACTTTAAACTTTTTAAAACGGATTTTAAGTTTGGAACGCTTTTAAGCGAGATTACGGTGCATTAAGGAAATTTCTTTGGATAGATTTTGCAGGAAATTTATAGGGCGGATTTTTTTGCATAGAATATATTTGTGTGTGTATTTTGTATATGTACTATATATAACAGTATCATATTATACAAATTTGTAGCTGCACTGTTTTATTTTATGTTTAAACAACACTAATATAATTTTTATTAATAAGGCTTAGGTCGACATTAGTATACGAGGCGTGGGCTCCTTATTTTTCGTCACGTGGTATAGTAGAACAAACTTTGACGGTTGTATTGTTAATATGATATTCTTTTATATTTCCACACTTGTAATATAAATTCACACTACAACTGTTCGGCCTATGTTTTCTGTTTAGTTCCAACGACCAGCGCACTGTCTTCGTAACAACTATTTCTTTTTACTTTAACGTGTACTATTATTTTTTAATGCTAAGATGAAGTCTGTGTGAAGTGATTTTGGTTTAATGATAGCTTATTAAAAACCACATATACTAATCCATGAAGTAGGTATAACTAAGAATTTACATTCTAAATTTAAATATTTCAGAAGCTAGGATGAATTTTAAATTGGGAGTTGTTTAAACTTAGCTTAAAGCAAATCAAAACAAAAGTTAGTTCCTTTATGGCAAAGCAAGTCGTAGTAACAGTTGGTATACGCGATGTTATTAACATTGCATGAATCATTATTCCGTAGCCGTAAGCGCCTGGCGCGTAGGTAGTTAAGGGGATTACACACGAACCACTCAAGTTGTTCATTAATCAATGTTTGTAAACATTAGGTACTTAATTTTGTCACTGGTTTTACTGTTCAAAAAATTGTGTAAACGTGTTAAGGTAGTTTCTAAAATAAACTAATATGTAACTAGATTTTTGTCATAATGGTGTATTTTATATACTATATATAGTTTGTATTTTTTATTTAAATTTATTGCATTAGAAAACTAGTACAGTGAGATGATGTATAACGGCACAGGCGGCCATTTTAATGTCTGTATGGATATTAATATTTTATAAATACTTTCGATAGGTTACAAAACACTACCGTGTAATGACTTCAAGGGAAAGTGGATTAGGTTTTTAAAGGCATCGCTTCTATAACGGAGTTCATACATTCAAAGTTTTGAGAAACTAAAATGAAATATGATATATATGGTTGCTAGATTTAAAGAAAAACACTTTTTTACGGATTAAAGTTATGTATTATTGTATTTAAACTTATAATTATTTAAACATCATTTTAATTTTAACTGACGTTTCGCGTGATTTACAGCGTGCCTGGTCACGGTGACTGAAGAAAAAGGTGTTAAATGTCAAAAAGTATCACAGCTGTAGAAAATGCTGTATTATCTGTATTTATTTCCCCGGAGTGGGTATTATTATTACTATTATTTCTCACTTAAGATGTCATATGGAACATGGTGTAATGGTTGCATCTCCTTAAAACGTTGTGTAAAACAAAAAAAATCTCGGCGATTATAAAAAGTAGCGAAGAGTTTATTGTCCGTTCTTGTCTTCCATTCTACGCCCTCGATTTGAGAACTGGCAGAGAATGCAATATTAGAAGCATTTAATGTATTTCTTTTGTTTTGACGTTCATAAGTGTACATTGTGCTACCTACACGAATATATGATTTTTCACTTTGACTTTTGATAAGTTAATTCCACACCTCTACTACTCTACCTCTACCACTCTACCTCTTTTCAATTAATGAATTTTAATTATAATCTTGAATATTTTATTAAAGTCGTACGCGTATAGCCAGCTGCATCCAGTACATTCCATGCACCTATTCACACTTATGTACTCCAGCTAAAATTGGTTGCGCTACAATTTGAGCATAAATGACCAGTTAGGTTTATTAGGTTAATCTACCACTTGACCTAATCTTTGGATGAGATAAGTCATTATTACTAATTAGATTTCAGCTGGCATTTGTGTGCAGTATTTGTTAATTACATGTATAGACCAGTGCCGAAGCCTTCAAAAATAGTAAAAAACGAAAAAAAATTACAGTAGGATGAAACCCATTAGAAATGCAGGGGAATATGATCAAAATGAAAGGAAAAATAAATTACGGTCGATCCGAGTTCGGGAAGTGGGAGGGGGGTGACTTTTAAGGGGGAAAAATGGTTTATCTTGATTTCCGGCGAAACTACCAGTCCTATGGAAAAAAGTTAAATGGCAAAGTTGTAGGTCATAAAAAGATCTACAACTTTGGTATTTACAATTTTTTCACATAACCTCAAAATTTAGGTGAAAAATTCAAAAAACCAAGTTTTTGGTTTTTTATTTATATCTTTTTTAAAAAGTTTTTTTTTTCTACGAAATTTGGTGAAAACTTACCTTATTATGTCCCAAATATACTGTAATTTATTTGTTTAAAAATATTTATTTTTTCGCCTCATTTTAACTTAATATCAAAAAAGCACCCTAATTTTCAATCGAAAATTCTGACGTCAAAATTTCAGCTTTTTTCAAAAAGTTTGGGGGCTTTTTGTTCGTTGAAATATCTACTTTCTGATGGTGTAAAAAAAAATATACATTACTATAGGAAATATTATTAGAAAATGCAAAAAATTGAAAAAACCTCAAATTCGAAAATTTTCTTTTAATTATGTACAATTTTGAGGTATTTATTAAAATTTACACTTTAATTACTCAAAAAACGTAAGATTTCATGCTTCATTGATAAACGAAAAAATTGCAAATTAAAATATACTTCTATAATTAACAAACAAATAAGTTAATAAAGTTAATATTTAATAAGACATCTACAATATTTTGAAAAAGTTGTAGAATCTTCTGTAAATAATATTTGTAGATGCCTATTTATTGCTGTTTTAAGATAATTTATATACCTGAGTGACCTTCGGTGAATTTTGAATTTTTCTTTGAATAAAGTAAATTTCTCACAAATCACTTAAAGTAATTCAGCCTGCAGGTGTATTTTTAAAAACGATGTTGTACACTACTCTGTATCTCGAATACTGGCTAACGGTTTTTACTGCTGCTACGAAATAGCAGGTAACAGTAAGGCCCAGACCCTCCTAGGTCCATCCCCACTTCTCAATGAAATAACTTACACTGGGCTAAAATTCACCGAAGGTCACTTAGGTATATAAATTATCTTAAAACAGCAATAAATAGGCATCTACAAATATTATTTACAGAAGATTCTACAACTTTTTCAAAATATTGTAGATGTCTTATTAAATATTAACTTTATTAACTTATTTGTTTGTTAATTATAGAAGTATATTTTAATTTGCAATTTTTTCGTTTATCAATGAAGCATGAAATCTTACGTTTTTTGAGTAATTAAAGTGTAAATTTTAATAAATACCTCAAAATTGTACATAATTAAAAGAAAATTTTCGAATTTGAGGTTTTTTCAATTTTTTGCATTTTCTAATAATATTTCCTATAGTAATGTATATTTTTTTTTACACCATCAGAAAGTAGATATTTCAACGAACAAAAAGCCCCCAAACTTTTTGAAAAAAGCTGAAATTTTGACGTCAGAATTTTCGATTGAAAATTAGGGTGCTTTTTTGATATTAAGTTAAAATGAGGCGAAAAAATAAATATTTTTAAACAAATAAATTACAGTATATTTGGGACATAATAAGGTAAGTTTTCACCAAATTTCGTAGAAAAAAAAAACTTTTTAAAAAAGATATAAATAAAAAACCAAAAACTTGGTTTTTTGAATTTTTCACCTAAATTTTGAGGTTATGTGAAAAAATTGTAAATACCAAAGTTGTAGATCTTTTTATGACCTACAACTTTGCCATTTAACTTTTTTCCATAGGACTGGTAGTTTCGCCGGAAATCAAGATAAACCATTTTTCCCCCTTAAAAGTCACCCCCCTCCCACTTCCCGAACTCGGATCGACCGTAATTTATTTTTCCTTTCATTTTGATCATATTCCCCTGCATTTCTAATGGGTTTCATCCTACTGTAATTTTTTTTGGTTTCAAAAATTATCGACACTGGTCTAGTATTCGTATGACGAAAATGAAGGCTGTAAAATTTTTATTTTAAATACAGTCGCTTTTCATAGACTCACAGTAACAGATTTTATAACGGGTAGTGTAGCTTTTTTTCACTACGTGAAGGAAACCATGCCTTACACATAAACAGTTCAGGCACAGAAGAATACTTAATCACTACTAGAAAAAAACAAATTATCACGAAACATTCAGGAATATGAGGCCTAGAATTGAAAAAGTTGTGGTGCCACTGATTGTAGGAAACATATATTTGTAGCTTTGAATGAAAGAGCTAATTAGGACACAGATAATATATACTTTAAAAAAATACCAACTGCAAAATGCACTAAAATTATTTAATACAAAATATTACTTATTTACTGTATTGACGAAGATAAATAATTGTATGAAGGTACAATTAATAAAGATTTTGGAAGTTGAATCACTTGACACCTTGATCATCCAGATCACCTGACAGACAATATCCTCAAAAAGTACAAGTGGAATTGATAACTCCTCCTTTTGAAGTCGATTAAAATCGCTTTTGCCGAAATTCTAACATTTTCATAACCACGAAGACGAGTTCTTAATTAATTGTATCCACAAGATTTGCATTAAATTGGTACACTGAAAAGCCTATTTAATTCAAACTAAAACCACTTTTATTATCAACCCAATAAAGTGTCAAATATAAAAATATCGATTTAAAATTAATACAAATAAACTGATCACGATATGACCGAGTGACAACGACGCTTGTGTCCCAGAAATTCAAGGATTTTAGATCAATTAAGCAATGAACTGCCTTCACTATATCAACTAGTATTCAATTTAAGTAATATTCATTTTATTTGTGTTATATTGTGTTTTTTTTACAGTAATTTTGAGCATGGACACTTTAAAACGAATTCAGTAACGTAGCACAGACTATTGTATAACATTTTATTTGAAATTAGTTTTAAACTGTTTCGATACCTTTTTAAAATTGGAATGTCTTTATTTCAAATACAGAACAGATAAATACAAAAGGAAAATGCAAATTATGTTAATTTATTATAAATAAGCGCTGTGGTCTTATAAAAATTATTATCTATGTTAATTTTAAAAATTAAAAAAAAGTATTGATTAAAGAAAAACTTGCTTAAAAATGAACTTGTAATAAAATAAAATTCATTATACAATTATTTTCAATAATAAATACTAAATATAATATTCTATTCACGCAACCAGGTAAATTTTTTAAAATGAATATAAAACGTGTTTGAAGCTAATTTAATTTATGTAAAGAGAACAGATGTATATTTTTCATAAATTACTTTCCAGTATTTTCTGTGTTGTATACAATATTTGCGGTGTATTTTGATTAAGCATGTATATGCTTAATCAAATTAAATATTATTAACCTCAGATCGCCGCGAACTGCGTTTCGACTTAATATGCTATTACATCGCCTATTCTTTTAGTAGCTTGTGTTGTAACACCATGTCTATTCGTTTTTTTTAATAAAATCCTCAGTATAAAAAAACTAAATTTTTATTTTTTATATTAAAAAAAAATCTCCACATAAAAACACTCTGATGTTTGTATTCAAGGAATATTTAAAAATAACTCGAATAGGTCCAGCCGTCTTCGAGATTTGCGCTTACATATTCGATTCATTTTTATACAGAAGTGGGCTGATAAAGCCTATTCTGTCTGACATATGTCATCGAGCAAGTTAGCAAGTCCAGCGCACGGCCGGGGATCGAACCACAGGGATGAGTTAGCACGCTAGCACTAGGCCAACACTACTTTAAATACATTACGTTATAAATAAAAATGATAAATCAGTGGCACTACCCTCTTTAGGTCTAGGACTCAGATTTCTGAACGTTTCATGGTTATTTTTCAATCTAATAGGCAGATGGACAGTCTCCAGTGCCTGGCTTTCAGTGCTTCAGGGATGACAGACGAACGCTAAAGCCACAAGGCCGACACTGATTTAAATACGTTATGTAAATGATAACTATTTAATTTATTTATTATTTAACAGTAAAATCTACTGTAACAACAAAATTCATTAAATGTAAAACTTCGTGTCAAGTACGTTGAGTAATTAATTAGAACACTGAATAATGATAGGTAGCTTTTAATTGGTTTATGTGACTGCATAAAGTCCTCCAGTGTCCTCTTAAGCCTATATCAACTGAAATAAAGTCCTCACCTATTTATTCAATTACGCTGCTCTTCTGTTATTCTGGGCATTTGTGTACGATACGCAATACGATTATTATTTTAAATAAAGCCAATGGCTGGCTCTAAGAGATCGCTCGCTTATTATTTTATTATTTTAATTGTACTACATATTTGCCACGTGTTTAAAATTAATACATATTGTATTTGTAAACACACTAGATAAATATGTTCTCAATGATTTATTTCATTTTAATTTATGAATCATTTGATCATATAAAGTGATACAATGTGGATGGAATTTTTATTCAACGATTGTGCATACGCCCGTGATAACAAGTTAAAATATTACAAAAGAAGTCAAAAGTCAATCTCTACTTAACAACCAAAAAGTTATGAGTACTGATAACCGACCGACCATAGACCATATCAAATTAGAAGGTAAAAATCTTTAAGGAAATTATTATATCAGAAGTGTTATTACACTGTTACAGAGTATCTGACCGATATACTTTAATTTTTTTATAAAAGTTAAGTTTAATGATAATGTTAAGTACATTCTCCTTTTCGCGATGTGAAGTTAATGCAAATAAATAATGTATCTTGAAAGAATAGAAATGTATTAACTATGTTGAAGCATGCCCTCGCACAAAATTGCTGTGCCTAACCAAGGTCCTTATTGTAATAAATTATAACGTGTAAAATATTAATATAAGGAATGCAAAAAAGATTTGAGTTTGAGTTTTAAGAAATGTGTCCAAAACTAGTTTTATTAATTTTATACATTAAAAGTGCTATTCGCATAAATACAAAACAATACAATAATAAAACTTTTTGACTTAACGACTTTAGAACGAAGAAAAAGTAATTCTATTGTTGAAGTAAAGGACGTCATAGATTTCATTATAATATTCCTAGGCAGAAATAAAATTAGTAGAGCGCGGTTTTGCGGTCATGAACAGTTACTATCCCTTGAATATATTCTTATTTAATTTCATATGGCAAAATCTAACAACTTATTGTAAACTTGGTGATAAAAATAATTTGTTTTAGGATTATGTAGTACTAATCAAACAAAATTTAATTTTAATAGAAGCAGAAAATTTGGCAGAAGGCTGACGTTAATAATTAAATTTATTTATAAAACACACCTGCCTTAACAGGTGACCCTAAATTGACAAGAGTGAATAAAATTTACAGACGAAACGAAATAACGAATGAAAGTAAAACATAATAGAAATACAAGAAAATAACTTACTACTAGCCACTAACAAATCATACAACTTTTGCCAGTTTACTCAACGGACAATGAAAAAGGTCTGTTGAACTATGTATTTCGTTATCGATATCTCTTTCTGACGTACCAATGTACCTGACATTGAAGCTAAGGATATAGGAATTGATACCACCCATTGATAGATGGCACGCTCCTTTCTTAAGGGCTTTTGATGACTACGCCCCACATGTTATAAAATTAATTTCATGACAATTTTACATGTTGTAACCTTGAAGAAAATATGTTCTGTGATATTCACAATTTTCAAACACTGTGATAATATTCAAACTTCGTAAATTGTATCTTGTCCAAAGTGATCCTTCACCTCATGAATTAGTTTTCTTTTCAGTCAGTTATCACTACCTCATATTATAAGCGGCGTACGTACTCTACTAAGAGATACGTTTCTGCTGCGGTTTCATGGAATAAATTGCATTTGTATTCTAGCCTAGATGATCATGACGGCTTTTAAATGTCAGTGACAAACCTTATTTATATTTAAAATAAAATTAACATAACTGATAAATACTTAAAATACATTACCTACTTGCGGATAAGATTAACAAATGATCATGAGACAGATACAGATTTGGTTTGAAGGAAAATACTATGAAATTGGAACAATCTTCGGTTTAGTCCATATAAAATGCTGCATTATAGGTCTTTCAATATTAATATAATCCCTTTACATGTCCTATTCTATCTTACATGAACTTATCTGAACGGAGACGCCAGGTTATAGTGGACGTCAAACATTTGTTAAATAATTGTCATCACCTTCTCTATATAATTTATAATACTTAAATATTTTTTTTGGTCCATGTAACAAGCGGTAATGATGCGAAACGAAAAATGTATCAAATAGCCAGTTCTTCGTTGAGTATAAGTCCTTTTAAAAATATTGTGTGTCATTTAAAATGAGCTTAGAAGCTAATTTTAACAAACTTTGATTTAAAAAATAAATTAACAGTAATATTAATATATTTATTCATGGCTTTTAGTTTTAATAATAATAGTTGTATCAGTTTATCCCCACGCCGATAATGAGTATCGTTTGTTATCCACTAAATAATTACATTAAATCTATCGATTGGACCGCGATTGGGGTAAATAGTATTGGTAAGGACATAATTTGTTGTGTGTACAGTAATATGTGTGTCAGATTTATTTCATATGTGTATACCAAAATAATTAACCTGGCAGAACTAGCTAGAGAGCTGGCTCGCGATTAGTGCAAAGGAAAATAATCCCGTTGAAGTTGACTCTAGAGTCTATACCAGTGTTTCTCAACCTTTTTTGTGCCATACCACACCTAAGCCTTTCTAAAATTCATATGTAACAAATATAATTTTTAATATACAAAACAAAGTCGTGTTAGTGACACTACTTATAACTCAAGATCAGCTGGACCGATTTTAGTTAATCTCCATTTTGGTGAATTAGCTCCGAGTAGTAAAATATCGGATAAGTTATCGAATAACAATAATTTAATTAATTTTACGAATGCAATCAGCGTGTGGTGACATCTGTTGAATCAAAAATGAAATTCCTGTTAAATCAAGAAATTCCGATCTTAAGGTAAATGAGTAAATGCATAAGCAGGCTTTATCTTGATTGAAGACATGTGCAACATCATCAAAAAATGTTGTATGTCAAAAAGTGCTTTATCATGCGGTATTGCAATATTGGTGCCAGAAAAAAGGGGCCTAATGTGTGAAATTTCCATTCTAGTTTCGCAATGGAAAGCAATAAAACATTTCTGTATATTATTAGACTGTTAGGCGGAATGAAGTTCGCCGGGTCAGCTCGTTGCTAATAGACAGAAGACATCACTAGGAAATTATAATGAAACAGTAGGTAAAGTTTCAAAACATAATGAAAAACTGAAATTCGAATCCCAAATAATTTTCAATGATCTACCCTTAACAATCAAATTGCCCCGTACAGGGGCATAGACCCAACGTTGGGAAACACAGGTCACATCACTTCGTCTGTTACAGATGTAATTTTCTTACAAACTTATAAATTTTGAACGAACTAGTAAATTATTGAAAACTTGCGTTAGTTAAATATGTACGGAGTCATTTTAAAACTATGATATTCTAACCAAACGATGTCAAGGGCAATTTTAATCAAATTCAAATGTTTAGTTGAATATTTAATAAATAATTAATGAATGATGACATATAATAATTAAAAGGTTGGAACTGTTTGATTATTGGCTCACTATAATAATCAACCATCAAAGGACATACACTAGGCAGCGTTCCGTTGACTTACGATATAGTAGCAAACTCAATGAATGCAAGGACTGGTGGTTGGTAAAGGGGATTCACTATCCCCTTTGGCGGTTTTTTTGGGCCTCACCGGAAGTCGAAAAGCATATATTGACTCTGAAAACGTGATGGTGAGAATCTTTATGGAAAAATCTAATGGCAGGCATGGTCGGTCACGCCTAAAGTAACCACCATCTTTCATCATTTCATCACGTGTTTGCTACTATAAATTAGGTCTGTGAAACGCGTGTTCTTAGACTATACTGCACTACTTTCTAGAAGTTTTCAAGAGAAACAATTTGGTAATACAAGAACTTTGCAAAACTGCGAACGCAAAGCATCTCTGCGATCTCAAGGAGAAAATATATTTTTAGTTGTAATAATTATCACTGCTCCTCATAACAACGCATAGGATATTCGTTGTTATGGGATGTTAGTGAAAAGTTTCCTATAATATAAAACTGTAAAAAAAACTAAATGAACCAGGATTTCCTGATCATGTTCAAACAAATATATGTATATAAATAATGTTATATAAATACAGCAGTTTGTATTAACAACAATTACAATCAATAATTAAAAAATAATATATAATATGTACGATTCTATAAAAAGCATTCACATTACGTTGTATAAAGGCCGGAAGTGTTAATACTGCTGTGACAATGGTTTGGTAGTCCCAACTCCCAACAATTGTCTAAAAACTTTTGTGTCAATGTAGGGTCGTCAACTTCAACAATATAATTTTGTTTTTATATATATATTTTTACTTTAAAGAGTCGTTTACACTTATACTGGATCAAATAGGTTAAGTTTTCTTATTAATTTTAACTTAATAAATATCTTTTTCTTTCTTTTTCTTGTTGCAAAGCATGTAAAATTCAAAATAAGTTAGGTCATAAAAGCCAATTCTATTAATAAACGCATTTTTTATCGGTACTATTATCTATCCCCTAATTCGCAGCCTTAACACTTAATATATTTTTTCAACATGGCAACCCTATTTGACAGCTCGATCACACTGTTATTTTTAGCTGGGTTCAAGAACCGACAGCCAGGTGACGAATCATTGTGGTTATAAAGTTATCGGGACGAATGTCAGATAAAAGATAACCTAATATTTAATTTGGCACAAATTATTTATTTTAATTATAATTTCAACAGTGCTTTTACGGTTATAAGTGCAATAATGTTTGTTTCAATTTATGTTATAAATCAAAATATACTTCTATGTACTAAATAAATTCCAATTATAAGTTAGAGTAGGTTAGGTTTAAAGTTTATTCTCATTAAAACATATGTCACTCTTGTGACATAAACATATTATGTTTATGTGGAACAAGAGAAAAAAATGAAAACAAGTTTTTTTAATACTTAAAACGTTAAATATACCGCGCCATCGTATGCCGTTACTGCATTAGAGTCCATCTACCAAAAAACTTCGCAGGCGGACAGGTATTTGTAAATCTATATTCACACTGTGTTAGTACTTAGTGCTCATGATAATATAACTAAAAAAATCTGCTTTTACTAGAAAAGACATTATGTAACAGAATTGCCATCTAAAGTTCTAATATGCAATTTTTTCTCGATCTCCCTTACTCTCTGTCTCAATCTTTTCACAATTTGTCTCTCCCACCTCTCGCTCCATGGCACTGTGCGTCATGCGACGTTCGCTACCTCACTATGTCTTGATCTTTCTCACTTGCTTGCTCCCTACTCTCGCTCCATGGCTACGTTCTTGCTTCATGCTACGTTCGCCCTTTCTCACTTTCTCTCAATCGGTCTCAATCGCTCTCTCCCTTTTCTTCGACAAAAATGCTGCACATCTTCGTGAATCTTATATTATTATTGCGTTTCATCCGAAAAAATACCCTCATGCGCCTAAAGAAGTTTCACTTTACAAAAACTTGGCGATTAAAAAGAGTGGCGGAGAGTTTATTGCCTGTTCTTATCTTCCGTTCTACGCCCTTGATTTGGGAACTGGTAGTAAATGTAAAATTAGAAGCATTTAATATGTACATATATCCTTTTGGCATTCAGTATGTCAGGAGGCAAGCTGTTGTAGTTTCGCTGCAAAATAGGTTATGTTTTTGAGACTGTATTACGGTTCTTATTTTAGTAAGATGTTTATGTTATGCCGGCTTCGTGTGAATTCAAGTTAAGTTCAATGCACACAAGCATTTGGTTATGTAAATATTTTTTAATTAAAATGCATGTTGTTCATACAGCTGCTTAATGTTCACTAATTTAGTGTCAATGTACAGTTTGAATCCTAACCGCATCAATTAAAATATTATGTATGCGATTTTACTATATTGTATATTCACTTTCGAACTGTTTTTGGAAGATAACACCTATATATTATATACGGTACAAAGTTTTCGATAAACGCGGTGAATCTTCTAAGCTTTGGAAGTCAGAATGTTATCGAAATCTAGATGACTTTCCGGTATTTAATTTATTCTAATATATTTTATCTTTTAAAGCCTTTGACCTGTGTTGAAAAGGATGTTCGCTTTGAATTAACGATTAGTCAGAAATATGTCCTTTCCATTTAATTTGATAAAGTTATGCTTATCAATTTATAACAATACACAGACAAACATTTTATTAGAATTTTAAAACATTTTATCGGTTAATTGTGCCTCGCGATATGATTTCTATTACAATGATTACGACAACTAAGTTCGTTTGTGCCTTGATGTATAACTTTACACCTGAGAAATTTTAAAAATATTTGTCATTTTAATATGCAACTGTTAATAAATTATTAATATATAGCTGTTTTTGATAGGACCCTATACCCTTATTTAGAAAACATGAAGAGGCTTCTTCCGAACGGTTCCGAAGATTTCTTAGGTAGTATATTTTCTTTTACAATTGGATGGATAATATGAAGAATGATATGGAAGCAATGTCATCAGCAAATGGCACATTGATACACAATTAGTGTATCAAATGGACCACAATGTCTTTCGACCAATTGTATATTAGACCTTCATTACATTATAATCTTATTAATATATGTATTTTATATTACTGTATAAACTGATGACCCTATAGCGAGACTGCTTTCTTCGCTCAACGAAAAAGTATCGCAATACAGCAAGGAATTGCAGCTAGCATTAATGGTACACATTTTTGTTTTCAATTTATATACATTTTAATTTATAATACGTACTATATTATTCACCGTTATTTTTATCAACATAATTTTATAAGTCCAATCAATTAACGTGTGCTATGCTGCTACTTAAAACAAAGTGATATTGTGAGTATTTTATACCATAAATCATGTTCTATTAATCATAAGCTGACATTATGACTGGTTGATTTACATCGGGTAATAATCAAATACCTATATGGTCTTTCATTATTCTGGCATCTCCGAGAACAGGGCCAAGATCATATTAAATCATTGAGAAGATGGAACATGTGGCAAAAACTTTCTCATTGTTTGTAATGGTTTTTCCTAGGAGTCACTAAGGTACGTATGATATAATATTTGTTCGAATTGATATTCTTTTTTAAATTGGTTAGGGCAGAGGCTATCGAAAATATTTATGGAGTGTTGTACCTTTATGGTGATATTGCTTTTGAATTGTTAAATAAAGTTTTTTTTTAAAAACGGTGGCTATGACCTATATTTTCACACAATCCATTATTCACACGATGAATCCAGTCTATTTACTTCACTATGAACCATACAGGATTAAAAAAAAACATTTTGATGGTTATACAAATTGACAACAAATTTCTTTAAATGGTAACATGCACACGACATACACACTTATTCTTCATTTTATTAAAACAGATTATAATTTAAAAAGTCACGTACCATGAAACTGAAGATGTGTTCACGCTGCTTAACGTGCCATTAATTAACCTCACTCAATAATTTTCTTTCATTAACAATTATTTTAATCTTTTTACACGCAAACTAACACACCAACTGGTCGAAAGTTCGAAACCGACTAAGCGACAGCGGCCGCCGGCGGACGGCGACGGCCGGTGACGTCATATCACGCGAGGCGCATACGCAGAGTGCAGACGTTTCGTAACGGGACTAATGCATGAACGCTGTTCATTACTGTTTAAGCTGTTATATGCATTTAAAGTAGTTAGAGATACGCTGCAATGGATATTGTTTTAAAAGTATCGTTTGGGATATATTTTTGGAATGCACCATATGGGCGACTACATTGATATTTTGAAAGCAGGGTTTGTTGCTATTATCCGTTTGTCATCGCAGGTAGAAACTTAAAATTAAAAACACTCAGTTATGTTTTTAAGCCTCAATTATACAATTATCTTCATGCAATGTTTTTTACACAATTATGTCTTAGGGCTCCTAATTCATGTCTCAGGTAGTAAAGATCATCTTGGATCACAAACTGTCTCTATTACTAGATAACCTAGAAGCACAGATATTAGTTAGGTTGGACTTAACTTTACTGTACAATAGGTTGACTATATATAGGATTTAAAATTTGCATTAAAAAAACTACTACTTTTATGCGTTGCTGCAAGTTTGGCCCTGAGCAATATACGATATGCTCACAGATTTAGTGGGGTATGTATACATTGTCTTGCCATCCGGTGGCCACAGATAAAGAATTTTCAGTAAACACCCACAGTACTGAGTCATGTACCTAATGCACGGTTAATCTGTAACCTCGTCAGTTGTCTATTAAATATTACGTCGCTGTATAATCGAGGATTACGGTAATTTCACAAGTAGCCATATTTGTCGCGGAATCAGGGAAGCATCAGGATTTTGCCTAAATATGACGAATATAAAACTCGTTTCTTGCGTGTATGCTACTAAAATAATACTAAAGAGAAAGTTATCGACAAAATGATTGACAATCGTTTTCTTTATTTATCATAGATCTGCAATTCAACTTATATTTTATAATCTTCTCTTATCTTCTGGAACTGGCCACACTTCGACGACACTCACATATTCCATAACACTCATACTTCGATGGGGTATCCGTCACTTTCAATCGTTTTTTTTTACTGTCGCCAAAAATGGATTGTCTTCGTAGGGTTTGGTTATTGGGATGCAGATAGGAGATCCATCGACTGTTACGGTCTGACAAGCCACAATCTCGGATTATCTTCTATCTGAGATTGTGGATACTTTATTGGCTTCCAGCGTAAGGCTGTAACTTTGAATTTTTTTCTCGATCTCCCTTTCTCTCTCTCAATTGTTCTCAGTCGCTCTCACCATTTTCTTTAACAAAAACGCTGCACATCTTTGTGACGTTTCATCAATAAAAAAAAATTTAACCTCCTGCGGCTAAAGAAGTTTCACTTCAAAAAGACTTTTTTTCAGAATGTAACAACGCGGAGTACCTATGTAACACGCAAACTTTCACATGATATATTCTGATTCAATCGGGTGCATGGTATACTTTACAGCAACATTTGTTTTCCTAATTGGATAAAATATTGTAAAAAATAAAATATAATCACCAAATGATTAATAGCCATCATAATAATATATTACAAATGCATCGTTAATTTAATTACACACTGAATTTGATCTGGTGTAATTGTAAATATGAGGTTTATAAATAGAATCATAAAAAATAAGATTACATGTTGTCTGGACCTAAGGAATATATTATTATTCTTAAAGCATAACCTTCACCCTTTGAATATATTAAAAAACATGCAGTAAACAATCGGAAAGTTTGCAGTTATTCAGCTCCAAACACGGATCCATTTTAATCTATAATTCAAATACAGATTTCACCCGCTTGTATGCAGAGCCTTGTGTATTTTTCGCGAATATTTACTATAAAAAATTCAAATATCTATTTTATTGGATGGCTGGGTGAAACTAGCTATGGTATTGTAGCAATATGTTTCTTAAATCGTCAATAACCATCACAAATCTATTTTATTATCCTCGAAACGTCTGTGCTTGTAAAAAATAAGTTCTTGATTGGAATTGCCTTAAATTTTTATAAGGCGTATTGTAAAGTGGTGTAGCGTATCGGAGATACACACTAAAAATATACATATATTGTGTAGTATTTTCTATAAGATTTTGATGTATGTGGCGACATAAATACAGGACACTAAGAAAATAAGAAAACACACGTACACGTACACACTCAGAACATACTTTTAAGACGAGTGACCATGTATTTTTTCCCTTGAGCATTTCTATAAGAATACTAGCTGACCTGGCAGACGTCGTTTTGCCATGTATATCATTTATAATAAAAAATAGGGGTTGATCATAGAGGGTTGAAAATTTAGGGTTGTATGTATTTTTTAATGCTGTTGATAAAAAATAAAAATTTATCTAAAAATGAAAAAAAGTATTTAGGGGTGGACTACCCTTAACATTTAGGTGGATGAAAAATAGATGTTGTCCGATTCTCAGACCTACCCAATATGCACACAAAATTTCATGAGAATCGGTCAAGCCGTTTCAGAGGAGTTTAACCACAAAAACCGGACACGAGAATTTTATATATAAGATAAATTAATTACTTTTGTTTGTGAAGAAATAAACCAATTAACAAAGATAAAAAAAGGGTTATCATTTATAACAATATGGAACATTAATTCATTGATATGATGTGATTGAATTGGATGAGTATGATTGGAAGAGGTCTTTCCTTCAACAAAAATGACAGCATATTTAATAGGATTTTTTATGGAATATTGAAATTCATTGAAAGCAAAAGCATATTATATTTTAAATACAAATTACATTACATTTACAAAATACATTGAGAAAAGTTTGAGAGGTATTTTATATCCGAATTCCAAAATGTAAGCTATATTAAAAAATATTTTATCCAGTACTAATTATAGTAGATGCATCTTATAAAAATGCAACCCTATTATAGATCGAACCTTATGTAATAAAAAAATACAACCTTTCAACTATACTAGGTAATATATAAATAAAACCTATATTTTGCACGATTGTAGGCAGTAGGCGGACAATAAAGTAATACATATTAAATTGTATGTAGTATATATCAAGTATTTAATAAAATAGGGAAAACTATAGTCAGCCACAGCAAGGAATTATTATTAATACATAAACTCTGATTTAAAATGTATTAAAATATAGATATTAAATTTAAGTAAGTTTAATAGAATCAGGCGCATTCTTTTCTTCTTCCTTTTGAAAGTCTTTCGGCTTCTTCTATTGTATCAGGCAAAGGTTGGTTTATGGTCTCCGGGAGTGAGAAGACAAGAACACTGGCAATCAGTGCAAGGCTCCCGAAAAATATCGCTGGTAGATTGTCGTATGTAAGCGCCTGTGTAAAACATATTTAATATACTTGACGTAAATTCTTTTGTAAAATATTTAAAAATTTTGGCTATTATAAATATGTATTAATCTAAAAAAGTATTGTTAAAAAAACGGTATGGTTGGTTAGGAACACTAATTAAAATTATTTGTTGTGTGGCATTTTTTTTTTTGGTTTTTACACTGATAAATTTTATGCCATGATAACAAATGATATTTGCTAACCAAATTTCAGAATAAGTAAGGGTTCAATTTCATTTCCGATTTTGATTTGACGTCAAGTTAAATTTTACTACATAACCAAAATTTATTCATAAACAATTAAAGGCAATATTTCCGTTTCAAAAATAATGCATTAAACAAAAATGATACTTAAGAAGGTATTTTGCACGGCCCGCATATAAAAAATCCTTTTAAACTCACAAGCAAAGGTGTCAGCGGTGCTAAAGCAGATCCAACTCGACCAATTGAAGAACAGACCGCTAACAACGACTGCCTAACTCTCGTGGGAAAGACTTCAGATACATATATGTATACAGAACTGTAGGCTACGGTTATAGAGAATTTTCCAGATAGGTACACCACTAGCGACCACCATTTTTGACCTGCAAATTACATACGGAGAAAATATATATGTCATATTAGTAATTCTTTTTTGGGAAAAGGGATAGTCTTCTTTAATAAAATCCCAGAGGCCCTTTTATCTCTGCCTTTTATTAAATTTAAGAATTGTATTAAAGAAAAGCTGTGTAAAAAGGCTTACTATAAAGTTAGTGATAAAAGGGCCTGGGACTAGTGCTGGGCTACTACGCTACTTCTAATTCATTTACTATATTTGTATTGTATATGTATTGTAGAATTGTTTGATTTGCTTTTTTTTTAAAGAGTACCGAGAGTTTTTACGCCGGCTTTTTCTCTCGGCCAACACCCTCTGTCTTCTTTGCCGATGAGTAGGGATGCCAATAGGCTCGAATTTAATGACGTGGAATAAGTGATACCATCATGATCCTATGTTCCTAAATAAACGTATTTTATTTTTTATTTATTTATATGAGTAATAATTGAGCAGGTACCTTTAAATGATTTTAAGCTTATGAAAACCCTACTAAATTAACCTTAAAGAAATCTTTGAACGAATGTTATCACTGATTCTAAAACTATTCTAAAACTTGCTGAGTTTCTTGCCCGTTCTTCTCAGAACAAGGCCTACTGGTAGTTTTGCGAACGGATGGCGTAGTTTTGCTCTTTCGTGAATTTTGTAAACGTTTTTGACATTCAAAAGCATGCCCTAAGACACATCTAAATTGAATAAATTAATTTTGATTGATTGATTGATTCCATTATTAATTTATTTGTAACTGATTATTTCTTATGTGCTGTTAATTTTGCTATGAAAATTGAATAATACTGGCAACAATTTAGTTTTAAAATTGTTGCCAATATTATTATATAAATAAAGTATATAAGCAGTAAATGCCTGCTTCACTGATTCAGGTTAGTTTTAATAAAATCGCTTGTAAGGCAATCTTCGCAAAATTGACTCCCACAAGTTGTAACAGCAAAAGTTGGTTTGATCGCTTCATAAACAAATAAGGCTTTAAACGAACGATAACTCGAAAATTACCTTTGAAAAGACTTACAAACAGGACTTTCAACGACTTTGTGATTTAGTATTGCAAATTTGCTATATTTCACTAGCGGCCCGTCCCGGCTTAGCACTAGGACATGATTTTTTTAAACATTTTTTTAAGTAGTAGTTTTTTAGTATTGTGGAACATTTAAATAATATTAAATTATATTATAATAATACAAGTAATGGACCGACCATTACTTTTTGAGTCAAACATATTTAATAATTTTACTTAGGTATGCTTCTCAAACGACAGATATACTACTGTAATAAAAATTAAGATTTTGTGAAAATGTATGACTTTATATTCGTCCATACGATAAAGTTTTTTCCATACCTTTTAAATTGTTAACATTTTTATTGAGTGTGTATATAATTTAATTACAAGTAGCTGTATTTAAATTACATAAACGTTTTTTTCTTTCTTTTAAGGAAAAACATGGAGACGACATCAGGTCCTTAGATGCAATTCGACGAATGATGTCAGACACAAAAGCTGACTATCTGGAGTAAAACGAATCTTCCAGTAATCGTCACATTTAATAAGAAAAACTTATTGAATTTTTATATCCCAGAGTTTGCTTTAAACTCTTTTTTAACTGATCTCTAACGTAAGATTTATTAAGTTTTTTAGTAATTAGAAAGATAAGCAACAGTTTTATTTCCAAATAAAATTAACTAGCAACGTCTAAAAGAAATATCTTCCGTAGATTCCCACAGGAATTAATGGATACGATTAGAACATCCAGGTACATCTTACAAAGTAATAATTCTGTTGGCGACCGCTTAACAAACATTGCATGAATAAATGAATGAGCTTGGAAACGGTCTGAGGTATCCTATCACAACTTTACACGATATATAACATATAGTTTAGTGACTTATATGTCAAATTTATAAGCTAGTTGGACTAACTTTTCGATGTCCATAAGGGTCCATAAGCGTTTACATTTTCAGCCAAGCAAATTCTAGTTTCATTTACATGATGACTCTTTTTTTTTGTTTAACAATTATAATATAAGTACAGAAGTTTTATATTTATTTTATAAAATTTTTGAAAATTTGATTATTTGAAAATAGTTTTGTATACCAATTTCAAGTCTTTCATGATTTTTTTATAACTGTAAAATAAAAACACGCAAAATAAAATGTATTTCATTTTGCGTATTTTTTTCTAAAACCAAACTGGAAAAGAATTGGAGATTCGTTTGTATAGGCTGTATTTTTTAAAGTTTTCTTTGCTTACCTTTGGGTATAAATGATAGAGTGATGCACAAGCATGCACTGAGCACGTACATCGTTATTAGCACACGTTTCCTTCCGAATCTGTCTAGTACCAGCAGACATGCAAAATTTGCTGGAATCTCCACAAAAGCCACCAAAATAAAGTTCACATGCTTACTTCCAGCTAACGACACTGAGTTAATCGAAAGACCGTGATACACAAATGTACATGTAATCCATAGGAACGAGCACACTGCCACTCTCTTCCTGATAATACTTGATTTAATCACTCGTAGAAACACAGAATCTGTTTCTACTACATCTACTTCGTCCGCCTTGTCCTTTTCTGTGTTTGTTGTTAGTTTCTCTAACTCATGAGTTGGCGTGAACACGTCCTCGGAGAGAACTACTTTGTTCATTTTCGCTGCTTTCTTCAAAATGGCTGCGGCTTCATTATGCCTGCCTTTGGTGAGTAGCCATCGGACGCTTTCGTTCAGAACCCAGTAGTATGAAAATACGAAAGTCGCAGGAAAATAAATGATACGTAAGAGATTTCGCCAACTTTGAAGATACCAGGAGAGGCTGGCCAGCGTCATGAGGCCAAACACGTAGAGTACATTAATTAATGTATTTCCGAACACTCTACCTTTTGGACCGACAAGTTCCATTGCTAAAACATACAAAATATAAATATACATATATATACATACAGTCGAATTTAATTTTTCATATAAACAAAAAATATTGAAATAGGAAAGAGAAATAGTACATTTTCGAGACATTTTATCAAGTGCAAAAAAGCCTGTGGCGGTACAACCCAGGTCTGAGACTCAAGACAGTATCTGTTTTGTCATCATTTGTTTTTCTAAAAGGCAAAGCCTTTGGCTGACACACGCCGTATGCTGTGCTGTAGAGTACGGAAATTCAAATATTTTGAACAATGGCAGCTTACTATCATTCAACATAAATAATAATTAGGACTATTAAATTACTACAGACTATCAAATAGTCGTTTATTTGTAGATCTCTTAATGTTGGCAATAAAAGTAAACCAGAAAATATAGAATTTATATAAAGAAAACTAGGAAATGTAAAATGTTAAGTAAATATGAACGTATAAAACTGCTATGTAAGAAACATAATGTAAAAAAATAAACAAAATTGTAAATAAATGAACAAATACAAAAAGCAAAACAAGGTCCCTGATAAGCAAAAGTCAGGGTTGGGTTCGTAGCTCCATGAAAAAAACACAAAACAAAACAAAAAAAACCATATAACGATTTTGACTAATTTGACTTTGATGATATTAAACTATAATGAAAGTGGCAGCTGATACCAGCGTCATTGTTCCGACATATATTACTCCTATAAAATTGAACTGATTTAAAATAATCTTACCTAGTACAAACGCAGTAGTATAGGCACCGGCACCCAACGCAGCTTCAAGAAACTCAAAAATAAGTAGCATAATGTAACTGGTTGAGAAGGATCTTAGGAAGCCAAATATGCCATTCATCAGAGAGGCTATTGACAAAGCCACCTTTCGTCCATACTTATCAGAGATAATCCCAGTCATAGGTAGTGATACAAAAAGACCCATATTGTGTATTGAACCTATTAAAGTCCTCTTCCAATCTTGGCAACCAAGGTTAAACTGGAAGACAAATATTTCTAAATTTCATCGTTATGATTAACATATTGCCGATTCATAAAAATATCATTCAGTTTTTGGGAATTTCTCTTTAACGTTTATGAACATACTCAGTAACCAACACACGCTAAAGTAAAGCATGCAACGCCGGCAACGCACTCGCGAGCCCTCTGGCATCGAGTGTCCATGGGCGGCGGTACCACTTAACATAAGGTGAGCCTCCTGCCCGTTTAATCGTACCCGTAATAACAATTAGTTATCTACAACATTAAATTAATGTAATTTTGTCATTTTTCTGAAATGGAAATTTACGATAAAATATATCGTGTAAATTTCAAAGACATATTCTATATAAATTTTTGTCATAAAATGAATTCAAAGTGTCAAATATAATAGGATACATAAACTACCCAACTACACCATATATTTGCCCTACTTTACAAAACGATGACAAAAACGAAAAAAAACAATGTACTTTTTTGGAGTTTGGCGATCGGATAGGTCCTTAAACTTGTTACTTCTAACCGGGAGAGTTATCTTAACTTATCAGTAAGAAACATCCGTAACATGACTTGACTAAGTCCTAGTAAACACAGAGTGATAATAAATATTTACTTTAAACATTATTATTATTTTATATAATTAAATAATAAATAGCGGTATTATCTTTGCTACTTATCTAGCTGTTAGATTACAAAAACTTTATCAGTTCTTTGACCGAATTATAAAAATAGGCATGTCTCGTGCGTGGTGGATAAGAGGTACACACGTGGTGTCGTAGTCATAATAACATTACACACACACATTACATTTCCGATTGCAAAAAAACAACTACGCGCAATTTAGTTTAAATTTTTTCCTTACGAACCGTTCGACTTTGATTGCCGTGACCTTAAATTAATATTGTTACATATAAGATTTGTCGTGTTAATAATGGTATCGGTATTGTTGGATACTTTTTATTTTAAAAAGAGGACTTTTGTGAGGTTTTATGAGGGTCTCTGCATCTATAAACCGATGTTTACCTGTCAAAAGCCAAGTTATTTGTGTCATAAAAAATATTATTAACATATATTAACGTGGTTTACAAATTACAAAGTTGGACAAAAAAAGGCGAATAAAGTTTCTTACGATCGCTGCCCTATTTATTTTTATTGATTTATTCACACTTCGTTGCTAGAAAGAAACACAAATAACACAAATTGTGTTACACATAACACAATACATAAAAATCACAAGGGATGCAACGGGCGGCCTTATCGCTAACAAGCGAATTCTTCGGCCTTAATGCTGCCTTAATGATGAGCGATACGTTTTACAGAAAAGTTGTAGAATCTCCTAATTCACTGAATTAATTGAATAAATTATTATTTATAAGAATAAACTTAAATATAAAAACATATTATTAGAAAAACAAAATAACTTACATCGCGAACTGCAGAATCTTCATCGTTGTACACGAAGTCGTAACATTCTTTGACTATTGACACGTCAAATGATTCCCTACTACATGTTGTAGTATTGTCTATTACATCAAATCGCTTACAGCGCGAAAAATCTTTCTTTTCCCTTGGTATTGCAAATTCTAGCCATGAGGTGTCGTTTTGAGATGCACATTGAGGGACATTACACCTGAAATATTGAAAGTGTTAACTTTGCCTATTTCATTCTCGACACATGTTTAGGAAAGTGTGCGATCTGCTCTCCGACACAAAACTGTTACTGTATTAGTATGCATTAAACTGGCACGATTAATGTGTGATTTTTATGTGAGGCTTATTTTTTATTGGCGATGTATGTAACGATTCAATTAACTTTCACAATTATATAACACTCCCATAAAATAATTTCCGTCGTTCAACGTCAGTCAGGAACCTTTTAACGCATACCGGAACTGTCATATGGATGCGAGGAGTGCTCTAGTTTTGTACACGATAATGGCCTTAAAATCATTCCAGCTGCAATAAGTGGAATAAATGTATTGAAATGTCTTTTCATATACATTATAGAACAAATACGTGGACTAGTGTACACATGTAAGATGTGAAACTTCTTTATTACGCTATTTTTCGAAAAATAATCCAATATTTATTTCCTATAATCGATTAAAATTAAAATTTATTCCGGACAGGCAAATATTCAAATTAAAATTAACTAAGGTTATTCGTAGTATTTAGTTTCGTTACGCCAATTCAAATCACTAACGGCTGTCCCGTTTAATTTAATATTGGTTTGTTTTTTTTAAATTTTCTTTTACTTTGAATGAGAGCAAATAAAAACAAACAAATCTTATTCATTCTTATTTATTTAGAAACTACAGTATGTGAGAACTATCACAATATAGAACAAGTGCTCTTAAAATAAAACTAAAATATTACAATTATCGTCACAGTTAAAATGCAATAAAATTATACAGGTAGTTAATTTAAGAAAAATTACTAGTATCTTGTCATTGCACTGAGTATACGATTTACTAAATAAATAATCTTTCAAGCATTATATTGAGTTTTTAGAGAATTTCATTAATTGTATTGGAATTTACTATCATTGTTATCTTTATTATATATTTTTGTTATGAATGGCGTCAAATCTCTCTCTCATCATCTCTTTGAATCAACCGTGGTAGGGATAACAAAGAGATGGCGTATAGCGGAATAATATGACGCGTAACCAAAAATGTGACGGTAATTTTTTTCCAACGCCGAAAAGGAAGTTTACTTCAATAATTCTTTAGTGAATAAAATTATTAAATAAATCAGTGGCGCTACAACCTCTTTAGGTCTTGGTGATGGTGGTGATTTCTGAATCTGTTTCATGATCATTTTTAAATCTAATAGGCAAGTAGGTGATCAGCCTCCAGTGCCTGTCACACGCCATCGACTTTTTGGGTCTAAAAAATGTCGGTTTCCTCACGATGTTTTCCTTCACCGTTCGAGCAAATGCGCACATAGAAATAAAAATTTTAAAAAAATCTTTCCTAAATTGTATAATGCTAGAATTCTCTGTCACTCTGTCACATTATCTGTAAAATTCCAATTTCGTAAGGATAATGAATAGAAACTTAGAATCTAGTCAATTAACTAATTTTCTATGATCCCTATTACGCTGTCTAAGCCCCAATATAAGCAAATACAATTAATATCTCTGTAGATGTTCGTGATTGATCATGCGGTGCAGGAACAGTTGTAAGTGATGTCTGTAATATCACACTGCAATTGGATGTGAGGTTAAATTCAGCCAAAATGAAACATTATTATGAAATATGTTTATTTTATTATTACTGTGATAGCAATCCAAACGACTATACCTTGTAGGATTTTAATGATCGATTATATCAAAATTTTAAACTTTTGCATTTAAATCTTATCTTAATCAAACATCGAGGTCGCAAACTTTTTTTTCTTATAAGGACAAAAAAAATCTCGCTGTTATCCCTAAGGTAATTTCTTTTTCTGGTAATCTTTTAATCATAAATTATGGATCATAATTTCCTATTTATATATATTTTATATTTACATATAAATGTAAAATTAAATAAAAAAAAAGTTTATTAATTTTTCTATAACCCCAATAAAATATTCAAAAAAATATTAAATAAATTTTTTATATGAAATTAATATTATTTTAAATATAAAACTCTAGTGTCTTCTCGTCTTTTAAATAAATTTTAGCATTTTAGCTAAAAAAAATTCTATTTTTAATAAAGAGACTTAGCTATAGTTTATATTTCATCAAATCATTCATACAAGTCTCCAATTAAAAGACTAATGGCTATGCTACCTTTGCACAGTCAATATACTGCAGCCCTTTAAATTTTTTATTACTTGTTTATTTATATACATTTATTTATAATATTAACTGCTAATTATGCTTACAAAGTTTATAAATATTGTATTCGTTAATCACACCAGTTTTTACTTTAAAATATAAGGTAAGTTAATATAATTTAAGAAAACTAATTTTAGAGATTACGTTAAAATAAGACTCCACTGTGGAAGCTATTTTTTTTTACATTTAAATTTAATTTAGCCTAAATTATGTTACTTATCTACATACAAACATTTTGACCACCCCGTAAAGTGTAGATAAAAATAATATTTGTCACGCATATTTTTTTTGTGTTAAATATGATATTATTTTACAATATATTTAACCATAACTTGCCGGTTTTTATGAGCTTAAAAATAGCTTTTGCTAATTTTAAAGCATTTTTTTTTTACAAATCAGGAACATAAAATATGGTATTTGCCTACTACTAACCTACCTAATACTAACATCGTTTATTACACGCTTACTATAATTAATTTAACTTTAATGAAAAATATTGTATTAACATGACTCGACCTCTGCAAGAGTTTATATTTAAATAAGGGGCGTAAGTGAAAATTATAATGATAGTTACAGAAAAAAATCAAAACAAACAACAACAAACAAATTACCGGTTTAATACATTTTAGCAGGTTAGGGATCTTCCCTAATCCCACCTTGATTGTGATAAGCACATTTCTACGTGACAAATGATCAAGCAAATAAATTGTTTCATAGCTTCCATGTGCGGTGTATTAGATTTAGGTTTTGTTTATGCTTCTAACATGCAATGGAAAATATATTTGATTATTTATTTAGGCCATTAAGAATTAATATAAAACAGGATTAGTTATGTTCGGCTTATTAGTCCTACAATGAATAGAAATAATAACTCGGTTTTGTTCATTCGTACTTTACTTCTCCAAGGTTACTTAATATCAGCATGAATATATTGACGTATATGGTTTTAATTTATTGGACTTTAAATATATAGTTTTATTATTAATGTGTTTTAAAACATGAGGAATGCGAGAATGATTTAGATCTACAATTAGATGTTTTTTTTTATTTAAGACCGGTCCAGACCCGAAATATAATTAATATAGTAAATTTAACCATTAGAATTGGTTAATATTTGTGTATGATCTATTTAGCCTCCTAAGCACGCGTGTTACAGTTCGCGTGTTTGTCTATAAATTTCTCGGAATTAGAATTCATATAGAGATTGGATGCTTATTATCCTGATGAAATTCAAGTTCTTTTGAATATCAGACTTGCGCATAGTCTATGATAAATGAACATCGGTTTAGTAGTTTATGAATATCCATAAACTAATAAACACGTATTTCTTGGGGTAACATATATAATTTAGTACATAATACATAATATCGTTAATTTTTCGCTAGACAGGTACCTCTTAGAAGTCAGTTGAATTATTTAAATAACTTTTATTCACTGTGCCATATACGAAAATGATGTTTGTCAGAAAGATAATCAGTATAAAATTGACCTAAAAGTTGTAAGGGCAGGTTATCGATGCATTTAAATAGATAATGGTAACTTAGAACCAATAGACTTATAAAATTGAATAATTTCTTTAAAAAATAACTTTTGTATCTAAATTAATTTTATATGTATTATATATAAATTTAATTTTTGTTTATAATATTTGTAAATAGTTTATTATAAAATGTACTAATAAATTTTATACCCATTCATATATTTTTTAGTAATACTGATAAAAAGTTCTAAGACAGAACACATCAACACAACAACAATCTAAGAGAAACACTACTTGATGTCCAAGATATTAAATATACCGGCTAACCTCTGTAATATTTAGAATATTAGAAAGACATTCCCAAAAAAATGAGTAGTTATAATTATGTAGCAAAAATTATTTATTTGTCACAAATATAATGTGATGCGTATGTTTATATAGAAGCTAATTCAATAAAATCTTTAGTTTATTAAGAGGTTAGTGAATATTTTGGTGTTATCACATAACTAAATAATATTTTTAACCTTCAAAAAGATTATCTAAATTATTAAATTACATTAGAAATTCCTGAAGTACTGGTTCCGTATGCAGCTGCAGGACATGCTTTGATACCGGTTTAAAAAAAAAAACCAGTCAAGAAAACCGTTGCTAACTTCGTCAAACAAACCAAGTTAACAATTATTGACCAAAGGTTTGATGGTTTTTGATATTAAATTGTATCATCAAAACTGGGAGCCAACCATCAGCTTTCTCAAAAGGTTATTTAGGTTCAAAAATTCAACTTAGGGTCCATCAAGAAAAGAGCGTACCAATTCTTAAAAGGCCGACAACGCACTCGCGAGCCCTCTGGCATTGAGAGTGTCCATGGGCGGCGGGGCGGTATCACTTAACATCAGGTGAGCCTCCTGCTCGTTTGCGCCCTGTTCTATTAAAAAAATCCTCTCGGTAATATGACCTCCTATAAACTAAAATCTATTGCAATAACAAGACCGAACGAAACAACGATAATTTGGTTTGAAGTTTCTATGTAAGTTTTGAAATTTAACTCTGTCAAACTGTCTAACAGATGATTTTATGATAATAAATAAAATTTAAATATTATTTAGATAATTCAACAATCAAAATAAGCTTGTATAGTTTAGCATATACATTAAAAAAAAACTATTATTTTCATATATTTTACACGTAAAGTTTCTGGTACTATCATAGTTGACTCTAACATTTTTAAACGTTTCCGTCCAATTTTGATAAGAGCTATAAATATCTTGGAGTTTACAAAATTACATTTTATAGATAGTTTTTCAAATTGTTTAACCTATAAATATGATCGGATAAGTATTGTTCACAAATTTTGTTTGCTTTATGTAACTTTAATATAAAAATAAATTGTTTTTAATTGTTCAAATTTAGCTTATACGTTAACTTAATCAAATAATATACATAATTATATTTTCTTTACAGCTAAATCTTGACAAACTCGGTGAATTGAAATACACGTCGGCAAATACTTACATGAATCTGCGTTTATACCCAATTGAACATTTCCTAGTTGTAAAATAAATTATTGTCAAATAATAAAAAAGATTCCTAAAGAAGGTTTAAGCGTATAATTAACCATGCTATACTCTAATACACGGAGTTATAGTTGAAGAAGTTGCAAGAGACTAGTAAAATACAACGCCATCCGCGTTGTATCAGTTGGTTTAAAATAATATATGATATTCTCTCATCTTTGAAATCTTTAACAGATCAAAGTCAAAGAAAGAAAAATTATAAAATCGGTAAATTATAGAATCGACATCGACAGAAGTTAGAAATGAATTGTCTTGATTCTTAACTCAGTCATTTTTTTTTTAATTTCTTCATTACATTTCCTAAACTCAAAATTTAACCCAAAATAAAACTCTTTATATCTGAATATATAAATTATAAAGTTTTACTATATTAGAAATATTATTATATTTACTGTATGCACTAGTTTTAATGAAAATGTTGAATTTTATACGTTCGAAACTATTATTTGGATATTTCGATACAAAAAAGTTGATCAAAAAGTATTTTTTTCAGAATCGCTTATTCTGTGATAGCTTGAAACAATCAAATTTTTGTTCAGTCGCGAAGTCATGGTATGAAATTTCATACAAATTGAATAAACGAAATAATATGATTGCTGCTAAGGTCACATGGAAACATAAACGGGCTGATTATTTCGACGAATCAGCAAAACATCTCAGTTCTAGGTTATGAATAGGCTCATAGTAATAGCTCATGGTAGGCCCCCAGGTCCTAGAATAGAACCCTAGGTATTTAGAATAGAACTGCGCGTGTGCGTTAGCCCCGCCGAAAGCTAGGGGAGCGCTTAACGTAAATTAAAATCTCTAAATTTGATTCGTTAGAAAAGGAGAAATTCTGAATAAGCCACTATAGAACGTTACATTTTATGTTCCTTAAAGTTTTTTCTTACAAATTATCTTACCTGTAACCAATATCAGGAGCTTCAAACACATAAACTGGACTGTACATTCCCGCCAAAAATATTGGAAATAACAAAAATGCATAGTTTATAATATTATATCTTCCAAACGGTCCTATTTCCTCTAAGATCACATCCAAACCAACGTCAGTAGCCATTTTCAACGAAAATTTACACTATTTACTATAAATACATTTTTAAATGCCACTAAAATAAACACACGTGTTAAAATGGAGCATTGACAGGACGAAATACGTAACGCGGAATGCGCATGCGTGAAGTTTCAATGTCAATATATTTTTCATTTAAACGATTAACCAGTACGAAATAACCGTAGCGGATTTTAATGTCTGTAGTCCATGAATAACAAAACACAATAAAATAAACACGACAAATATATCTTTAAAGATAACGCGTTGTAGAATTCTAATGTTAGTTACCCGTTGTGTAAAACGAGATAAAAGGATCCGTTTATGGATTGTGCGAGTGAGATAACCTATCATATGCCTGGCATATTCTTTCATTAAAGATTTTAGATAGAAATAAAACTTTATTTCACCAATAGTTGGTTCATAGCATTGTATATCCTTAAATTTATATTATTTTCCTTTCTTTCAATTACATACTTTACGGGTACTAAACCGAATAATTTATTTATAAAAAAATAATTACCCAACAAAACGTAAGGCACGTTTTGTTGGGTAATTGAATTAATTACTATCCAACACAAACTAATTACTATACTTATATTCAATTGTGGTAGAATTAATACTACTTACTTAAACTACTTAAGTACCAGGAGTATGCGTTGGGCAGGTGAAAAGTTTACTAGAAACAGGAGTGTGGATGATAAGTCTGCTTATCCTGCTCACTCCGTGTTTCTCGTCTATCCTACGCTGTTTTATCTATCTCATTCATGTATTCTTAGAATAGTAAGTGAGTTCGTGAGGTAGGGGAATTTGGCGGGCGCCATTTTTGTTTGAATTTGCTTTTTTTTATTATGCATAAACTGTAAAGAATTATAAAAATCCTATACTTGGCGCTGGCTAATGCACAAACCGTGTTAGAGCCAAAAAATTAGTTCGTCGTGTCTTTGTATTGCAGAAAATGGCGGGATTTGTTTATGTCGCACGATCCAAATGACACAAAATTAAAATGAAATAAAAAGTTAAATATGATTTTTTTGTTTCTGTAATTTTTTATAAGTAATTCCTATAATACCCTATATTACATGTTTCTGTAAATGATTAAATAAAACTTTACTTGTACCAAAATGGAACAGAATAAAGATTACTTAAGAATATCTTCAAATGAAATCTCGGAGACTTACGAAATAATTCAGGGGATAGACGATCGACCAAGTGAAGGCTTACTACAAAGCATTTTTCATTATTATTATATTAGTATTCCGAATGAAATATGAATTTTCATTCCATTTCAGATTCAGTATTTTTGTAATTGCTTTTAGGGTGGTACATAGTAGGATCGAATTTGCTCCATCGAAGCTTAATTCAAGATGGCCACTATATTTGGCTGAAATCAGCCCAGAAATTTTGCAAGGTGTCTTTTATTCGGTCTTTCGGTACCAGAGACTTGTCTTCCGGTGCCCATCTCCAAATTTCTTACTGGGAGCTTTGAGAGCAGTGCTCTATACACCCGATCGAAGGCTTTCGCTATATCCAAACTTACTGCCAGCGCCTCCCCCTTGGACTCAATTGCCTCTGCCCAACTATGTATACCTGTGACCTCCTTGGTCACCAGCTGAGAGACAACGACGAAAGCCTTACTGATAATCGCTAATCAGCTGGTGGCCCACTAGATTTCTCAGGAGCTGGTCATTAATAATGTATTCCATTATTTTCGAGAACAAGTATTATTATATATATATATATATGTATATTATAGCTATTGTGCCGATCCGATCAACCCAATGGCGGGTCAACACAGACTTGGTAGTTCTCCGGATGTGAAGTGCAGAGTCCAACTAAGAGGGTTTATGACACAGATGAGCCTTCAGCCCGATTGTCCCTGTTCTATAAAAAAGTTAATATGTTGATTTTTAGACGAACAGTTTACTTAATACTTCCTGCATACAATAGAAATAAAATCTGAAATAGAATACCCAGTAACAAGCATCGTAACAAGTGGGGATCATAAAATCAAACACCATTTATTTGTAAACGGCATCGCAAGGGGATAAAAAATAATGATGCGTCTTGCGCAGAGTTACTTAATTGGCCAGACAGTAGCGTACTTCATCCCTTAAAAAGGTAGGTTTTATTTGTGTTGGTTGATATATAAAAAGAGATTTGGATTATTAAGTATTTGATTCCAATCTAATTGCCCTGACGAATTTCGTTTCACCAACATCTTTGCAATTATTTTTTTTATATAGATTTTATATTTGAAAGAAGGCACACGGTCAAGGCATATAAAATCCTGCCTCCGTTCGGTCAATGTATGAATATTTGTATACAACAAATTAAAGTAAATTTAAGGTCTTTGGATTAGTATGCCTTTTGAAAGCAGTATTTTTTCTTTTGTTTTGTTGTGAATGATATTAAATGAAAACATTCAGTGCAAGTCCTACTGACCTTTAGCGAAAGTAGGACATGCCAAAGTATGAAAAACATTTTGGAAGATTGAATGTTTTCGTGGCACACCACAGATGGCGCTATTAGCAATTGCTTGTTGAAATGACTCTATAATTGATGGCGCTAGGTCGCAACAATTTTACGTTTTATTGTCCCGGATATAAATTACATATTATTAGTTTATATAAAAAATATAAATGCCGGTTATTACTAATTCGCTATGCTTTTCGGCATTCGTGAATATTGATCTCACATTTTTTTAACTGTTACAAACGAAAGACAATAATTTCGATGTTACCCTTAACAGTAATGACAGTCCATATCGACACATTTTTATACAAAGTTTTTTAGTTTTCGACATCATGACTAAGCCGAAGATAACGAAAAAAAAAATGTGAGCCGTCACGGGACGCCTGGCAGATGTGAAACATCGACATTATTTTGGAAAAGTAATAAGCAGAAAAGATCAGATTGTGATAGGAACTAAATAATGATAAAATAAAATATTAAGATTTTTTTGCCAGATAACGATGACTAGTTATTGAATAAAAAATTATTTTCATAAAAAAATTTTTAGGTGAAATTTACTACTGCATATAGACTGTATATAGGTATATAATATGTAACTACTTTTGCATGCATTTGTCGCGCTCCTAAACAAGACTGTTTTATAATGTAACATATTGTGATATATTATTATATTATTTTGTAATAATAATACCATCAAATAGCGCGGTGACGCGTCGCCACGGCATGCGTCGCCACGGCAGAAATCGGATTTACGTGCGGCTATAGATGTTTCACATCAAAAATGCAATAATATTACGGTTAGAATATTATTGATAAGGTAAATCGAAACTGTGATATTCATAGTCTTCATAAAGATACCTAAAATAAAAATCACGAATCAAATAGGTTCCTGGGACTTGAGGCAAAATCACTTTTTGAGTGTCGGGACCGAATACGAATTTGTTCATACACATTCGTATTCGGTCGGATTTTGATGGGTCTAGTGACTATTTTCACACAAATTCATTAAGCATTAGTGTATCGATACCAAGAGAATAGGACCATAAAGAAATTAGGCAAATGTTCACTTTTACGCCTCATTTAACATATCAAACAAAAAAAGTTTGTTGGTATAACTTCTATCTTATCGTTTGTAACCACTAATCGCTTCTTTAAACCGTCGTTAACATGACGGACACAATCTTCGATTAAGCCCTCAAAGGTTTCTGGTACATTTGGCAAGGCAAGTTTGATCGAGTTTCAAAGTTTGTTCAACGCTACTACGGGTTTATTAATGTCGAGTTCGTATAACATTGAGATAATTTCACATTTTTAAATGTTATCAATAAATAATAATAATAAAAAGTCTTCATTCATTCATTTTAAATACATTTTCTTTTCAAAGTGTAAGATTTTGAAACCCGTTTAAGTAAAAAATACCTATGTTAGGGTTCCCAGCTCTTCCATAAACAAACTTAATTACTTATAATAATGACATTATTTAACCTATTTTTTTTAACCGTTATCATCACACCTGAGTGCATGAGTAGGTGTGTGGGTGTAAATGTGTGAGTGAGTGAGTAAGTGAGTGAATGAGTAAAGTGTATTTACATCGTGGGTCTCACAAGCAGTATCAATCCATTGTTTAATTTTCTTCTAGACTCTTCTTTTCTTTAGATGTTTGCGGACAATTACTATCTTTCCAGTAAAGATTTAAGGATTTAAGATTACACAAAGTTCAGAAATTTTAACCTTTACCACATTGGCAACAATCTCACTATCTATACCATGTACCATAGTCATTTCTTTTTAATAGATTTTCATCCCAATTGACGTGTTAATGACATTAATAAAATAAGACTGAATTAAATTTATTACAATTTAAATTCCTTATTTGTTTTGATTTATCGATATAATTACCGTGGTAGGAGTTTTGAAGTAGTAAATTGCTCTGAAATCCTATCAGTGTTAGCGGACGAGTATTTAACAGGACATCGATTGAGTCAGCGATTATAGATACTAGAATTCGGAATACATTACTTAATTTTATACATTCTACATCGAATATTTGTATATCTTTCGTTGTATTTTATATAAAAACCTGACGAGTAAGAAAACGTGATTGATTACTAAAAATGCGAGCATCTGTCAAATCTATGGATACGCCAATTTAGTTTTTCAGCGTTACCAGGCCATTTAATATTTAATATTTTATTTTTTAGTTTTTTAGAGGTTAGTCAGGATACCTTAACAGTAGTGTATTTAGGAAGTCGAAAACTAAATTTTTATGAAAATGACAGTTAGTGTCGTCACTTTAACGAAACTTAGCACGAGCTATTACTCCCACATGTCAAAATTCAATACATTTTTGACATACGAGCAGCACACTTGAATCTTACCTAGATCTTGAACTTGATTAAATATGATCAGATTTTTTGATTCATTTATTTTGTGGTGGTTGCTGTCAATGTTGCGGTAAAATAAGTAAACTATGTATTTTAATTCTTAGTAGGCCTAATAAAGGTTTAGTGAAAAATTACACTACAGGCAGTAAACATGACGTACGTTTAAACCAGAGACAAGGAGAAGATACAGAAGTAATGTGCAATTATTAAGAACTAATGTAATTGTGATTTATGAAGGTCTTGTGTTGCAGTTATAAAATATAAATTGGCTTTATTGTTACTTTATTCTGAAATAAATGTTATCTAATCAATAGAATAGACTAAAAATTTTCTCCATCAATATTTACTAAATTATTGTTAGGCATATTAATTAATTCTTATTAAGTTTAATCCCGGAAATATATACATATCTTAGACATAGCTAACTCATAGCAAATGTTATAGAACGCGTTAACTAAGTCAAAACTAACCTACGAGTTTCATCGCTTAAAAAGCACAACGGAAACGTATCTGGCTGGTCAGCAAAGCCTAGAATAATGGTTGCGCTTTCGCAAGGTGAACAAAGAGGTTCGTTAGCGTACTCTGAACTTTTCCACAATTTTCACCGCCATCGCCATTCTGAAATTGTACCGGCTTGATCATTCTAATTCAGTGGTGTGTGATTTCTGTTGTGAACCGAAAAATATTGATTATATTAACAATCCATCAGCCTTATGCGTTGTGCGGATATACCCCGATAGATGGCGCTAATACATCTTTTTATTGTAATTTATAATTACATTTATTTTACCTTATCGCAATTGCAATGACCTAATATATGATTTAAATTTAAAATTAAAGACTACCTCGTGTTGCATACATATTTACATACAACGGTTTTACTTGTTTTTTCCTTGAAACCTACCTAACTGCTTCGTAATTCGCAGTATTTTTTGTAGTAGTGTCTCGTGTCTCGTGGCATTAAGATTTATCTGTAGCTCGATGAGTGTAAGTTATCTGACAGCCGTAAAACAGTGGAGTAGACGAGTGTTAAATATAAAGTAAAAATGAAGGAAGTCGGTTCAGCTGTGGATGAAGTTTGGGCTCAGTTGGGAAGCTTTGGAAGATATACGCGAATACACTATGCCCTACTTTTAGTGCCATGTTATTTATATGGAATGTATGGATCGGTTTACAATTTTGAAGCTATGGATATTAATTACAGGTATGTTGGGCATAAAATAAATATAACATTGACCGAACAATTATATTGATATTTTTGACGATGAAAAGATGAATGAAATTATTTAGATTGATAATTAATTTAGCGGTTGTTGAAAAAATGCCGTTTAAAAATCCTGTTTTGTCACATTTTGTGTTACCCGCGATCTTGCGCGTTATTTTAAGACGCTGGCCTATGCGTGTTTAGTAACTTCTATATATTTTGTTGTTGGGTTATTTTAAAACTATGATATGTCGGTAAAGGATATATATATACTGTTGAGCATTTTTTTTAGAACTATTAGGAAAAAATATTTGTTTTTGCAATTTTTTTTCATTGATACTCTCCTCTCTTCACAATAAATGGTTAGTCGCGATAAAACCCTACAGTTTCAGAGATAAGCGCATTCAAACAAAGACTTCAGCTTTATAGTATTATTACAGAGTTATTTCATATGTTCTTTAAAATAAATACCCACGTATCAATATTTACTGACTTTAAATGAAAATATATCGCAGGTGTTTATTTTCTGTGATCCCTAATAATTATACTTTTATTATTAAAATAAATTGTAGCCAGGGCTTTACCAAAACGAATTCAAGTATTTTAACGTATTACATACTTACGTCTTGAAGGTATTTAATTAATTTTGAAAACAAATATTCTGTCCTATACGTTATTGTTGCTAACACGGAGTGCAGAGTATATATACCTAATTAAATATGTAATTTATTTTCTGTCTCTGTTCGTAGGATTAACCAACACACCGGCAGTATGTTTACCAAGTTTTTTTCGTAGCTCAAAAATTGTATACAAAATGCAGTACATATACTTGTTGATCAAAACATTTATCAAAATAAAGAGGGTGGCAATAGTTCTATTATTGGTCGCTTACTACTTCTGCGGATTTAAATATTTTTCGTGTCCTTCAATTATGAAAAAATGTATGCAGATGGTTCAGTGGCGGTTGTTAAAATGATGTTCAACTACTTAAATGTTAAATGAGAAATTTTTGAAGCTGGATGTCAACTGGCTTTAATCGTTTAATATTAGCTTATATCTGTCATAAAATAGGGGTTGTGCGGTTGCAACGCTTACAAAAAACTTACTTGGCTTATTAAGGGTTCTTATATCCATATGACACTTCAATATAAATGTAGTGGATCTATTGGATATTATCGGAAACGATTATATTACAATTTATGAGTGTGAGAAAAACTAAAGGGCTCAGATCGGCATCAAGTGTGCGATGATTGGTAACATTTGGTTTTCTAATTACTAAAATATATATATGCAACTAAACTAATGTAAGGGTATATACATAATTAATTTTTAATGTGACCGCGGTTTGTGTCGCTGGCCTTTTCATAAAATTAATTTTTCATGGCATCTGAGAATAAAAAGAGGCTGGTAGATAGGATATGAATAAATCGCGTGTCTAAATCTCGTGTACTGTAGGTATTTATTTATAAGTTTTAAAACAACGTATATATAACTGTACCAGAAAATATGACGTCACAAATTTTACACAGATAGACATCAATTATATTAGAGCATAGGTAAGCTAGCAAGGCTTCATTAAGATCATGATAAAATAAATTACGTTTAGCTGGAAGATTGTTGAAAAAATTTAGTTGTAAGAACGAGACTATTCACTGCACCGTTGAAGATAAGCGAACTGTATGTACGTATAGAAGACTTAAGAGGAAGCCTGTACAAGAAAAACCTTGTTTAGTAGTTTTATTAGTATCTGTCTGTGCTTCGCAGATGCAAAGTACCTCAATGCGAAGGAATAAATGAAACGTTATGGTTGGAGTATGCCATACCAAAAGAAAATAATAAATTATCCAAATGTAATCGATATCGGTTTTTTAATGAAACGGATGAATGCGACCTAAAAGGTTTTAGTGGAGAGATTATCAGCTGCGATTCCTATGTGTACAATGGAGTGGATTCCGTGGTTAAAGACGTAAGTTCATATTTAAATTGTCCCTGTCCCACTATACTAATATACTAAACGATTATTTTATTATATTGTTGGTTACTTATGATTCTTATTATTGAAGGCAACACGAGTGGCAATGTTTCTGTTCCTCTTATTGATTGATTTATTCAATTCAAATCAAAAATCATTTATTCATATAGGTAACATAATGTACACTTATGAACGTCAAAAAAAAATATCCATTAAAGGATTCTAATTTTACATTTACTGCCAGTTCTCAAATCAAGGGCGTAGAACGGAAGAGAAGAACTGGCAATAAACTCTCCGCCACTCTTTTTAATCGCCAAGTTTTTTTTACACAATGTTTGTAAGGAGCTGCAACCATTACACCATGTACCATATGACATCTTGAGTAATAAAGAATAAGTACCTGGATGGCCGAGCTTTGCTCGGTATTATTATTTTTTTATAAATTGTGTTTTTGGAAATTATATATAAGTACGAATTACATACTAATAAAATGATGAAATATGAACAATATAGATTATATATGCTGGAATAGCTTTAGTGTTGTTGTGTCGTTAAAGCAATTTTAAAAAAATAGTATTATTATTCGCCGATAGATGTCAGGAAGATTCAATTTTCAGTTTAAATTGGGACTACTCAAACACCACCTTTTTGTTATTTTCTATCATTTATTCCTAGCTAGATCGATTTATCGCCCCCGAAAGCCCCCGTATACTGAATTTCATGAAAATCGTTGGAGCCGATCCCGATTATATATATATATATACAAGAATTGCTCGTTTAAAGATATAAGATATAATAAATTAAAAACAAAGATTTGTCCTCAGCAGGAGGCATAGTGAAATAGCAGCACGCACTTACATACTCGTGAGAACAACACGCAATATTACTAAATGTATTCTGTTGACAGCTTGTTTGGGGTATCAAATTATTAAAAAAAAGTTATGTTAGAATATGGCAGGCGACTGCTGCAAATCTAGTAAAGAATTTCGTAATACGATTAGTTACGAGTTTGTAAAGTTATTTTATCATATAGATTATACTGTTTTGTTTGTTTTGTATCAGGCTAAGGTAGAGGTCGGCGAACTTATTAGTTAGAGCTAAATATGAATATTACAACTATAAAAAAATGGAAACCAAATCTGCTTGCTAAGTAGACTTTTAAATATTTATTTATTCGAATAAATATTAAATAAGATAATATGTCTATTTCTAAAGAAGTAGTTTAATTGTATTATAGATACAAATTAATGCACTTCAATGATGCGGACTTGACACAGTACTTTATCACTTGTCCTTACTATGCGCACTTTACTATGTTGTTAATGTCTTGTAATCGCACTCGAAACTAAATTTACTGGTCGCGTTTCGGCCTCGTGCTCATACGAGTATACCCCTAGGAATAATCTAGAACGATGTTTAACGATGTCGAACAATTCTAGAAAGAATTCCTTACGCTTTAACTCATTCGCACATCGCTCCGTCCTTGTTGTACGGCGCTCTAGAATGTTCAGTCTGGCTTTGATAAAGTTTCGATCTTCCCTCTCATTCGTGTATCGTTCCGTCCTTGTCTCATACCTAGACTGTTTACGCTACATTATTCTTCCATCAAAGGGATATAACCATTCCTGAAACGGGTTTCCTGAAAACTGTACCACCTACTTACGTGGTACACAATAAGCAACAGCCTCAAAAGATGATTCAGCTCTTGAAATCGAGGGTTTCACGCAAACTACAATTATATCTAATATATTATTTGAAACGGTCAGAAACCACACACAACAGAAAACAAACACGCTCTCAACGTCACTTGTAGAAAAATCGGAAAACTGCAATGAAATTAGATTTTAATACGTTAATTATTATCTTTCAATATAATTCCAACTAACAAATATTTACAGCAAAAACAAATTTCATGAAACAAAAATAAAAAAAAGTGTAGTTATTTAAATCTAATTTGTCTTCTTTTTATGACAACATAAATATATTCATGAATATTAAAAAAAATAACCTTCACTATGTAACTTTAATTACCACAGTACAAAAAACTATAATAATTATTTTGACGGAAATTGAGTGATTACTAGTTAATGTAAAATTATATATTGTAAACGGAAAATATACTAACGAAACTATGAAACTATATAATTAATTCACTTGTAACTAAAATACTCTTCCATCACTTTCTCTTAAATTATATTTAAGCTGTTTTAAGAAGACACATAACTAATTTTGTGAAGAAAATTTAATATATGTATTCAATTAAAATTTTATAAAGAAATTTGGCAAAACGACATATTTTTTATGAATATACATTGTTTATGAATAACGATTTATATTTTATTTTACTTTATAATGATACTGACTATTATAAAAAGATAATTATTTTGACCCGTAGCCATTAACCATGGATTTGGCCAGCCATTTATTTTATAGATACCAATATTTTTTAAGGGCCACCCGTATATTATAAAATGAAGGCGGCGTTTGTTATTTAGCCGCAATAAACTCAAAAACAACCGTATGCCTTTATGCACAGTTTAAACCGAAAGATGTGTAATTCCTGAAAAAGCTTTATTAGTCTATATTTTAAACTGATTTTGTGTAAATTGGCTAAAAAATACTATATCAATTGTTAAGGTCGCGAAGGAAATCCGCGAAGGCCTTATCCTAATAAATTAAAATTTTATACTTTTCCTGACAGTTTGACCTGGGCTGCCAGAATTGGAAGAGGACACTCATAGGAACTATGTATGGAGCCGGCTTTTTCTTATCCCTAACGACAACTGGTATTCTCTCCGATAAATATGGAAGGATCAAAGCACTAGCCGTGGCCTCATTTTCCTCAGGAGTTTTTGGTTTAATTAGATCTTTCTCAATGAACTACGAAATGTTAATCGCTACGGAATTTTTGGAGACTGCATTCGGCGCTGGCGCATATAACGCTGCTTTTGTATTAGGTAAGAATCTAACTTTAGGTCTCTGTTTGGATACCGATGTCCGGATTGGAAAGTGTCCATGGGCGGCGGTATCACTTAACATCAGGTAAGTCTCCTGCCAATTTGCGCCCTGTTCTATAAAAAAAAATAATAAGAATTCATTGGTGCAGCCGAGATTTGAATTTAAGCCTTCAGAATTAAGAGTCGCATGCCAAGGTCACAGTTGAAGGTGTTGCAATTTTCATATTATATGTTATTTCTATATACATAATTAGATTAAATATAAATTGTTGTGATTTGGTTTTAAATTTTGTCTCATGTTCATCGATCTGTAGCCGTCGGCTATTGGAACGTCGTGCCCAAATTTACAATTAAATTATTTGTAGGTACTATTTTTTCGACTGTGAAATCAGAGATATCGGCAAACTATTTTTGTCGAGTGTAACTCACATAATTTATTAGTGAAACAGATCCATAAATATTTTCGCAGCCTGCCCTATTGGGAATATCGAGATACAAATTAAGCAATGTAAATTCTGTTTTATCTTTATAAATGACCCAAGATCTTAATAATAATGTCACGATTTGGAGTACGAAAAACGCTTCGTTGGCATATTAATCTAAATAGTTCCAATATTATCAGCTTAAGTGTAGTGTATAGGTAATACTAAATATATGCAAAATTCGTTCCTGCGATCGTATCAATGACATTATTATCGAAATATTGGCAGTTTTGGCCGCGCACAACAGCTATGTGGAACCAGTTGCCCACTGAAGTATTTCCGGACCAATTCGACGAAGGGTCTTTTAAGAGAAAGAGCGTACCAATTCTTAAAAGGCTGGCAGCGCGATTGCGAGTCTTCTGGCAGTGCGAGTGTCCGTGGGTGGCGGTGTCACTTAACATCAGGTGAGCCTCCTGCCCGTCAGCCTCCTGTAAAATTAAAAATTGGTGCCTATATTTACAGTAGGTACACGTTTATTTATTATTATTAATAGCGAATAATGCTTTTCTTCAACGCACCTTTACTAATGTTACTTGTATTTCAGGCATGGAACTTGTGCAACCAAAGGGTAGAGTTTTAGGCAACACTTTAATAAACTTTGCATATATAAGCGGGAGCATGTCTCTCTCACTTTTGGCGTGGTATCTTCAGAACTGGAGATATCTCCTTAGAACAATCTATACACCAGCGATTTTTATTATCACCTACTTATTTGTGCTTAACGAGAATCCTCGATGGCTGCTTTCCAAGGGCCGGTATGAAGAAGCCCTTGTAGTTATAAAGAAGGCAGAAACCATGAATAAAGTTAAAATACGGGAAGAGGTGTTGACCTCTTTGAAAGCTGGAACTAACCAAAAAGAAATAGAAGCGCACGAAAGTTTTTTACCTGTTCTCCGGAAAATGTTAGGATCGAAAATAATTGCTTTAAGAGTATTGTTATGTTGTTATCTGTGGATGACCTGCTCGTTTACATACTATGGTCTGTCAATTAATTCTGTGTTTTTGGCGGGAAATAAATATTTGAACTTTTCGTTAGTGGCTTTTGTAGAAATACCGGCTAACTTTGTATGTTTGATGATTCTGGATAAGTTTGGGAGGAAAAAGGTTTTAGTAACAGTATACATGTTGAGCGCAATATTTTGTATGAGTTTATCATTTATTCCTGAAGGTGAGTATTTATCAATTTAATATAAATTTAAATAATATTAATAATTCCGCATATTTGAATTTATTAAGTAATTTTAAGTTCGAATATTTAATTTTAATCCAGGAAAATATAAATTAACAAAATCTTTGATTGAACTGTGATTCTTTTCAGATCTATCAATATGGCGTCTGGTCTTTTATTTATGTGGCAAGTTCTCTATTACCATAGCATACAGTACCGTGTACGTAACAGTTTCTGAAGTATTTCCCACTAATGCTAGACAGTCTCTGTTGGCGTTTTGTGCAACTACGGGACGTATTGGGTCCACTTTAGCACCACAAACGCCCTTATTAGTAAGTATTAAAAATTACATTATATTCAATATAATAACGGTAATCGCAATCTTAAAACAGATTTGGTTGGTTGATTTTTTTACTATCGAAACGTTATCAATTTGATGTGTGATTATTTTAATACGTCATAGACCATGCAAAATTAATGTCATATAATTATCAATTCCGATATTTCCACAGTAACAAAAATATTTCTAATTATAAATATTTATATTACACACAAGTCTTAAAATAGTATTTTTTGAGTGCAAGAAGGGTTTTGTGATTTGCAAAATAAAGTATTTCCGAACCTATTCGACTGAGGGTTTTTCTATTAAAAAAAACTATTTAGCTATAACTCTCGACTCTGAATCTGTGTGTAAGAATAGATCTAGTCAGATCAAGTAATTATTACGTAAATTAGGGAATTCGACAATATAAGTTCTTATAGCACTAAAAACTCCATTAAATTTTTACGCAATTGTTTTTATTCTATTCGTATTACTATCAAATTCATGATTGATATAATATAAAGATATTCGACTAGCTTTTTTATGTATATCAATCATGTTACTAAAATTATCAATATATTTTTATGCAAAATAGCCTTTTGAAATGCGCCATAAATACTCAGTCTAGACGATTAATTTAACAATACATTGAATGATATTGTTTTCATTTGTTTCACTGTTTATCCATTAACATGCCATTTTCCTCATATTGTCCAGTGTGACAAGCTAATAGTTAATGCATTATACATTGTACAATACACATGGCTAACATTGAGTTTGCGTAAAACTATATTCAAAATTAGTGCTATTGTTTCAATAAAATATACATAATTTATTTTATTTATTATCATTAAAATATTGTATAAATTATTATTACTAATTACATTGATTTCGAAAGAAATTCTTAAAGATTAAATTTGAAATAAAACCAGACTAAGAGATATTGTTATAGAATACTTTTAAGTCTATTTTAGAGGAAAAAAAAATCTAGTGTTTTATCGTAATAGAAAATGGCTTTGGATATCCTTAATTATTACATACGAAACACTAGATTTAATGGTTTACTCTAATTCGTATTTCCCGCTTGAATATATCTGAGAGAAATCCTATAAGACAAATTTAAGTACCAATTTCATATGACGGCATTTTGCATTTCATATTTATTTACATACTTTATATTTTATTTTTCTGAGTTAAAATTGTACCAAATACAACATATTGTTTATTTTTTTCAGGCGCTGTACTATGTAAATTTGCCAACAATATTTTTCGCTTGTGTTGCGCTATTAGCCAGTATGTTGGCGTTGACTTTACCAGAAACGATAAACAAAACCTTACCAGACAACTTGGAGGAAGCCAAAAGTTTTTCATAAGATCAAAGATTAAGTTAAAATCTCTTTTACGATATTGTTTTATTATAATTTTATTACGATCTTGTATGAATTATATTATCAATAAATGCTTAATGAATCATGATATTTTATTTGTCCAAGTCTGTATACCTTTTAAGTCGGATTTAAATATATATTTATGTTTATTTAAAAGAAATTCGGTCAATTTTTCCATGACTAATTTAGCCACATATTATATTGAACAAATTTACTCAATCCGGTGAGATATACAGCCTTGTTTCTGTCACTAACCTAGAAACAAAGCAAATACGGAACCAAAATTTCTCCAGGCAATCTCTCATACTGACTCTCTTGACTGCACCACACCCAACCGCATATAGAACTTACTTCTTATTCAAAAGTAATCCACATACTTAATTATTTATTTATTTATTTAAACTTCGTTGCACAGAAACACAAGAAACACAAATAACACAATAGTCGACTAATTTGAATTATAATTCACATAAGTCGACTATAGGTATTTATCCATTTAAAAGTACATGACAATCAGTGAACATAAATTTTACAAAAAAGAAAAAAGCAATTAAAATAGAACACTTCCAATGTTAGTTTTTACTAGTTTTCATTTAAAAATAATAATTATTATTAACAAGGCGAGTAAGGTGCTAGATAGCCGTTTAAACATTTTTTTAAATTAATCACCCCACTACCAAATATCGTCACTTAGTTACTGATGAATCGTACTTCATATACTTATTCCACCTGGGCAAGCCTCTAAGCTGTTATGTTTATATACGTAAGTTTGTATTACATGTAGTTTTATAAACATAGTTTATATAGATTATTTTGTATTAATGATTTAACTTTTCAAAAACGATATCGGGCTCAAACCGAACAAAAAGACTATTTATTTACACAGTTGTTTATCTATATATATATCTATAGACGTTCTGGTAACGGGATTTTCGTATTATTCAATTTAAGATAAAAGCAACTGATAGAGATACGTAACAAGTAGTATATCATTATCTTTGATCTTGTTAAGTCCTAGCAACTAGGTAGTTACTATTTTATCTTTTTTGAACAAAGACTTCGTACTTCTTGATCTTGTAGCTTATCTAAGGTTACTGAAATAAGTCTGTATTCGCCACGGTATTATATTTAATTTAAATAATTGTTCTTAGAGCTCAATTTCATAAAACAAATGTGTGAAACAGGAAAAAGTGTTTGTGTTTTTAGTTATTAAATATCCTACTTACTACTATTCCTACCTTCTAGTATCATAAAAGGAAACATTATAAAACAAATATAACACGGAACAACCGAGGTTTGAACAAATGGCAGAAGGAGCTGGTTCCAATTTAGATGAAGTCTGGAGGATTCTAGGGCCTTTCGGAAAATACACTGTTGTGAATTATGCCTTCCTGCTGTTTCCATGTTACTTGGCTGGTATATATGGATCTGTGTTTAACTTTGAGGCTATGGATATTAACTATAGGTAATAATTGATATTTATTTACTACGATGACGCATTTTGTTCGGTTAACACGTTCATATAAATGTGTTGACGTTAAGACTCTCTATCTTTTTATTTATCTAAATATATAAAACAAAGTCGTCTTAGTGACACCACTGATAACTCAAGATCGGCTAGACCGATTTTAGTTATGTCTTCTTTGGTGGACTCTTCTCCTCTCCGAATTGACAGATATTTTAAAAAGAATTCGTGCCAGTTTAAGAGATTCCGTTCTTGGGGTGAATGAGGAGATGCATAATCAGGCTTTAATCTCGATGAAGACATGTGTTTCTAATCACAATATTGGCGCTAGAGAGAAGAGGTATAATGTGTAAAACTGCTATTCTTCTTTCGCAACGGCAAGCAGTACAACATTTCTGTACTGCAAAAAAAGTTGTATTAATGTTATTACCTTAATTAAATCCTTAATGAAGTTTATCTAAGAGTAAAACAATATTAGAATGTTAGGCAGAACGAAGTCAGCCGGGTCAGGTAAACAAACAAATTCTTATGTAATAATAAGAATCGTTTTTGTGTGGTTATATTCAATTAAAATTTAGATGTGGTTTTAGGAATTGAAATTAAAATTAAATGAAATATAACGTTAATAATATGAAATGTTTATTAATTGATAGAAAAATAAAATTTTAAGAGTATTTTAAATATTTTTAAAACAAATTAAATCGAGACTTCTAAAATAATATCGAATATTTTCAGATGTGCCATACCCGAATGTGAAAATGAAAACACAACTTGGATAGAGTACGCTATACCCAAACATAATAACAAGTTTGACAAATGCAGAAGATATGATTACTTTAATGAAAGTGACACATGCGATCAAATGTCCTTCGATCAGTTCTCAATTTCCAACTGTAAAGAATATATCTACAGCAGTGAAGATTCAGTAGTCAAAGATGTAAGTTATCTACTAACTAGAATTGTTATGGTTTTTACTTGAAACGTCTTAAGGAGTACGTATTTGTATTTTTCTCTTTATAGAAAAGATTAGGTAAATTGAATCCTCTTTCATCACTTTTATTTTAAAAAAAGAAACATTTTCTCAAATAAAACTAATTTACTCAATATCCTAATTGGGCATGGCTACGTATTTTTGTTTTGGCGTCTGTTTCATTGATAAAAATATTTAACAAGAAGACAAAACATAATTTATTATTACTTAACAGGACACGGTTTTTCTGTCCACCAGGACGTCAAATATATTTATATAATTAACATATATACTAAGGTCAGTGACATTTACACTATATTAATATAACCATTAAAACTGCACGAAAAACGTAATAAACCAATGGAAACAATGACGCTCACGACGATAGATAGCCGATGCAAGAAACCTGTCCTTGATGATGATACATTTTTTGGATCTGACTACTTCATCGTGCGACCAAGTGTTACTTGTACACTAGAAAGAACACATTGGTCACACCAGTCAGAGCGACCTAAGGGTTAAGAATTTAATGCTTAAAAATTACATTATTGATTACACAGTTGATTCTTGGAACGGGTGTTTAAGGATTTGTACTAATGTTCATGATGAAGCTTGTCATCCGCGCTAAAGGAGCAGACCGTAAAAAATTGTTTTCACGTACAGAAATGTTATTTATACCTTAATAGAAAGTGGTGATCTTTTAAACAATTTCGCTTTTTATAACGTCTTGGGACCATCATGGGCTTACTTGTTATTTCTAATTCCAGTTCAACCTCGGCTGTCAAGATTGGAAGAGGACACTAATAGGTACAATGTACTGCGCAGGTTTTCTTATAGCATTACCACTAACCGGAGTACTTTCTGATAAATATGGAAGAGTAAAAGCCATGGCCGTTGCTTCTGCTATGTATGCCATATTTGGAACTTTACGATCTTTCTCGAATAGTTACGAAATGCTGATCGTTTTTGAGTTTTTGGAGACCGCAACAGGAGCAGCGACGTATAGCACAGCTTTTGTCTTTGGTACGATTTTAGAAGCATTTGACAATATCTTTTATTTTAAAAATTTAGAGGGGAGAAACCAATTATTAGGTATGAAGAACGCTTAACGTCCGAACCCAATAATTAATTCACAATCTCAGATTGAAATAAATCTGAGATCAGATGTAGATAGGAGATCTACATCCCAATAATCAAACCCTATAAAGACAATCCAATTTTTGGAGACGAATAGAATCTTCGCTCTTTACATTAATATTTGATAATAAATATAAACCAAATAATGTGAATAAAACCGTACATATAATATTAAAACATATCAAATAGCTTTTTAAATATTTAAAAAACTGGTGTAAGTTAAAATATTCAGATAGGAAATTGGCACAGTTGAACTGCCATTTTTATAAATAGCGGCGGTATCACTTAACATCAGGTGAGCCTCCTGCCCGTTTGCCCCCTGTTCTATAAAAAAAAAAAAAAAAACACATACACCGATCCTACCTACCATGGATAGCTTATATTGACAGATGCCTATAATAATCCGACGATCGGTTTTTGGCAGACGTTCATCAATATTTAGCGTAAGGGAACCCCCCCTTTTCGTAATATATATTATATATATTAAACTATTGCAATTGATAATCCTTAAAGTATACTTATAGGTATGGAGCTAGTGCGTCCCGATGGCAGAGTCTTTGGTAACACACTGATGAACTTCGCATTCATTCTTGGTTCAATGTCCCTCTCGCTACTTGCATGGGCCTTGCAGAATTGGCGACTAATGTTGAGAATCGTATACGCACCGGCTATTTTAGTTTTATCGTACCTATTTATTCTAAACGAAAGCCCGCGATGGCTTCTCAGCAAAGGACGATGTGAAGAAGCATTGACTATCTTAAAAAAGGCAGAGAAGATGAACAAAGTAAAAATACCAGAGCATTTACTGTCATCATTAAAAGCAACTGCAAAGTACGACGAATCAAGTATAGATGAAATGAAATTTGGAACTGTCTTCACAAAGGTAGTGAAATCTAGAACAATGTTGTTAAGACTTGTGCTATGCTGTTATCTGTGGATCACCTGCTCTTTTGCGTATTACGGCCTATCGATTAATTCCGTATCGTTGGCTGGAAATAAATATTTGAACTATACGTTTGTGGCCTTTATAGAGATACCGGCGAATATTTTTTGCTATGTAGTTTTAACTAGGTTTGGAAGAAAACGGGTGTTGGTGACAATGTATGCCTTAGGAGGGATCTTCTGTATTGGTCTCACGTTGATAGCACGTAAGTTAATATTATACGTACAATGAGTTCTAAAGTACGCACACTTTGAAGTGTTAGTTTACGGCAAGCATCCTCATATGTATGCTTAACATAACTTTAAGTACCAAGACTTAATATTGCTAACAATGTACGTAATATGCGATTACATATTACTATCTTTCGAATAAGGAAAGATCATGAATTGACTTGTAATTTTCTAAATAATTCGAAAAAAATAAGTAACTAAGTAGATCAAATAGTTTGAAAACTTTTCCGCAAAAGAAGTTCTGATATAATCTTTAAATTTTATATTTTCATTGAGCATTGAAAAGCAATAAAATCCCGTGTTTTGAACAGTAAAACCACAATACAGAAAAAAAACTCGCCACTAAACCTATTTTTCAGGTGATTCTCTTTGGTCGTTGTTCATCTATTTAGCCGGAAAATTCGCAATAACAGTAGCATATAGCACCGTATATGTCACGGCCTCTGAGATCTTCCCAACGAATGCGAGACAATCACTTCTTGCTATATGTTCCACCACAGGAAGAGCGGGGGCAACAATGGCGCCTTTGTCTCCATTACTTGTAAGTAGTTTTTTTCGGAGAAAAATCAGTCACTTTTTATCTCTTCTAAGTACTGTGAAAGAAAACATCACGAGGTAAAGCCATGTTCACAAAAAATCAACGTGACCACACGTTTAGGTAGGTACAGAAGAATTTGACTTTATTTCCTATAAAATTTCTATAAAACAAACAAAGAACGTATCAATTCTTAAAAGGTCGGCAACGCAGTGGCGAGCCCTATGGAATTGAGAGTGTCCATGAGCGGCGGTAGCACTTGACATAGGTGAGCCTCCTGCCCCATGTTTACCATACTCTTCCGAGATTTCTTGACCGATTTATATGCATTTATTTGCAATTCAGTAGGTCTGAGAATCGGCTACTATCTATTTTGCATACCCCTAAGCGATATAGAGCGTCCACCTCAAGATGTTTTTTAAATATATTTTGACGAAATTTTTGTTTATATTTTTTTATGATATAACATATAAAAATACATACAAACCTTAATTTTCACTGCTCTACAATTAACCCCTATTTTTTTGATACTTAAGGACTTTGAAGTATGTCACTAGGATAGCAAATGAAATATATATATATATATACTAGCGGATCCGACAGACGTTGTCCTGTCTACACGTCTTTAATTTCAAAATTTCAATTTTTAATAAGCCATTTTGATGAAAATTATTATTCAAATGTTATGACAATATCTAACGATCCAGCACATGGTCACACACGATATAACACAATGATAACAAAACTTTTTTTAAATTTCGGGACAGACTAAAATTAAAATTCGAATATTATTTAAAATTTGACACTGCGATGGTAGCGCCGTCTGCCGGATCCAATGTCAAACATTCCAAAATCAACAACAACTAATAAATTGAAAATTAATTACTAAAACATTGTCCAGCGGACAAAATTGTGAATCTAAACCATTCCCAGATCCCCTTGAACACACACAAAAAATTTCGTCTAAATCGGTCCAGTCGTTTAGGAGGAGTTCAGTCACATACACACGCACACAAGAAATATATATAGTAAGAAATTAACAAATAAAATTACTAAAAATAACCAAATTAAATTACACGAAATTAACCACAAATTCAACAACAATAGTAACGTCCTATATCTAGTGCGAGCGTCGAAGAAGTGCGCCCGACCATACAGCGCGCCGTGCTTATATAGCCTGAAAACCAGTTTAGTCCAGTATACCCTACTGCTACACGTCACTTGACTTTTTACAGCTTATTCGGCCTCTCCTGACGACGGTGCGTCCTCGCCCGTGTGATGATAGGCAGGTTGGCATGTTGAAACTTGACCTGCTGATGACTCTTGTATCACGTGCGGTGGTTGTGGTGAAGGACTATCGTCATCATCAGCGCCACCTAAAAATTACATGATTTTTGTTATTATAACGTTAAATTAACATAACTTCATCGAAAGTAAGAGCGCATCCATTACTCTCGACACAACATTAGTTCATTTTTTTTTTTTTTTTTACATAGCAAGAGCGTCTCCATTGCTATCAACAGTAAGAGCGACTCCATTACTGTACATCACACTAAGCAAGAGCGACTCCATTGCTTTAACAGTAAGAGCGACTCCATTACTGTACATCACACTAAGCAAGAGCGAATCCATTGCCATTGATAGTAAGAGCGACTCCATTACTATCACACAAGACTCCCGCAGGTCTTTACCAAAATAGGTACTACCTATATGATAAGCAGTCCTAATAAAATTACAGTTCTCACAAACATTTATCAACATACATAAGTTTTGAAAAGGCAAGTAAAAATTACTTACTCTCAAAGAATGCGGCACACACATCAGGGGTCCATTCCCCGCGCCAGGGCAACATGTATTCCGCGGCAGCTTTACCATAAGAACCAGCGACTAATTTTAGTTCATATCTGTCCTGCGACAACGTCGCTAAAACCACATATGGTCCGCGCATACAGGAGTCTAGCTTACCAACAGCTTGGCACAAATGCAAAATCGCCGCCATTGAAATGCACACCCTTGCGAGTCAACCTCGCAATGCACGATGTCTTCATATCTTGACCATTGCTAATGACTCGGCATAGATACTCGATCTCCGTAGTCTGAAAGTTACATTTTTTTTTAAATTAATGGAAAAGCCTGTCTTACCCTTACCCTTACCCCCATCTCTGACACATCATGTAATGTACCTAAACCCTCTTCTATTGTTTTACTAGGTAAAAATACGTCATATACACAATTACAACACACAAGGGCTCTGCCTGAATCTATGTAAAATCGTAACGTATTTGATATAATTCGTTGATATACAACCTGTGCATTGCCTAATTCTTATGGCATCTTTATGTACTCATAGTGACCCTCAGGTGTTACGAATCTCGGAGTGGTGTCGATGTTTTTTATTTAATTTTATCTGGTGAAAGCCAGTAGCCATATCAAGGCAAATATAATAGGTAGCTTTATCTAGCCAATCAATATGGTCCTCAATTAACGGAAGCGGGTATTCCAACTGTCTTTGAGTTTTAAGTTTAAAGTCGACACAAAGCCTATCTGAATCGCTTTTTTTTTACAAATCTCTATCTCTAATTATTTATTGATTCAACACATCTTTTATGATATCTCTAACGCGTAATTTTTCATCATACGACATTTCATAAGGGCGGTAAATTATAACTAATTTAGCCTACCGCTCGACTCGGAACGCTATCGAACAAAACAGTCCTCCGTTTTATGTCCTACCTTCTTACAAAATGTGCAAATAATTTTGATATTAGAAAACTGCCTTTTTCTAAACTTGAATTGTTTGTAGATTGGGTCTCTGGTGCAGTTTCATACTTAGTTTTTTTTTAGGACACAAAATTTGTATATGACCAATTTCCCCAGATGAAAAACAGTTAATATTAGACTGAAAATTATCTCGTTTTCGGGAATTATTTCGCAAATTTTAGTTACATAAATTACAAAAATCCGCCACATATGAATAGGCATGCAAATGTCATCTTATATTTTATTTATTTGATCTATTGAATAATAAGACTAGTTATCAAATCCCACATTTAGAAAAACACATTTAGAAAAATGACAGCGTAGAGCTAGTTAGACACCAATATTTGTAAAAAATCCTATCCAAAAAATACAACGATTTAAACGTTAGGCTTATTTTTCTTGTATTTAATAACATCTGAAGTGATGTTCCCCGCGTTAATTTCAAATCTATGATCTAGGTAGTCGCCTACGCTATAAAAACACCTTGCCTTTAAGAACCCAATCACCTTCCTCTTGAAAACATTTGTCCTTTTAACGTGATTTTGTATTATAGAGCGCGGTTCTAGGGGCTTGGTATATAATGAAAGGAATTTATCTAAGCCTACCGATGATAAATTAGCACTAGTCGCGGCGGCGCGAACTTGTGGGTCCTTAATACCCCAAATAACTACTGCGACAATTAACTCTTCACTCATTCCTCGTACAACACGCAATACGTGAGATAACTATCAGAGTCTGTTGTCATTACGTCGAATAAAATATTTGCTAAGTCTACTCGCTACGGAAAAAGCTATTTAAATTCTCTCAACTATGATCATTACTAAGCCACTCATTTCGCCACACTTTAGCATCCCCTTTCAAACAATATCCAATCAGAGATACACACTCACGGTCATCCCAATAATTAGACAACCGCGCAGTCTTCCTCCTCACATCATATATCGAAATATTTGAAAGACGGGTCAAAATTAGAAATATAAATGGAGTTAGATCTTACCAGAATTGTGCTCAACGCACTTACTAGTTTGTCGGTCACCTGATTAAGTACCAGATCAGTGCTTGACTCGCATGCGCTGCTTGAACTTGGCACCGGAGCGTTCTCAGTACCATTGTGCGAACCGTCAGTACCAGGTGGTAACGAGTGTCGCTTAAGGAAGAACGCAGCAAATCCGATGGTGTTGCGCATGTCGGTGCAAAGGGCCGACCCCCTCGCGGTGGTGTTGCTGAGCACAGTTGTGGTGACACCACTGGTGGACATAGCTCAGTCGCTTGCGTCGGTTGACGGTTTAATATCGACTGTAACGTTTCTTCAAGCCCAGAGACGGGCACACCGTCTTTTTTTTACGTGTTCACCGCCTACCCTCCATTATTTTTATTAAACGTATATCACTCGCGTTTCAAACTGACTAAAATAAAACTACGTGGGCGTTAATTTAAACTAATCAGAAATGAGAACGAATCCCACTACTGAAGTAAGAAATTAACAAATAAAATTACTAAAAATAACCAAATTAAATTACACGAAATTAACCACAAATTCAACAACAATAGTAACGTCCTATATCTAGTGCGAGCGTCGAAGAAGTGCGCCCGACCATACAGCGCGCCGTGCTTATATAGCCTGAAAACCAGTTTAGTCCAGTATACCCTACTGCTACACGTCACTTGACTTTTTACAGCTTATTATATATTAAGATACATAAAAATAAAATAGCTAAATATATATTATATAATATATAAAATAGCAAAATGTAACATGTTGCTGTGTACTAATAGTCAGGCATTTAGGAGAAGTTCGCGCGGGTAGCTTGTAATATCTATATTTTAATGACATTTTAGGGCGGATGAAATACATGTTAAATACATGTTTTCTTTTTCAGGCACTATATTACGACAATTTACCCACTATAATCTTCGGCAGCCTTGCGTTGCTTGCTAGTCTACTATCGCTTACTATACCGGAAACAGATCATGTAACTCTTCCAGACAGTGTAATAGAAGCCAAGAAGATTGCTCAAATAAAAAAGACTTCTAAATTATAAAAAAAGGTAAAAGTTTATGAAATTAAAAGACATGAAAAATGTATACAGATATAATAAAATACTATCATACATTATGATAGTATTTTATTATATCTTTATGTAATTGTAGAAGTTATATGTGGAATAGACAGACAGACATCAAAATGTTGAATGTTTGTAATATATTATGTCCGGTGGAAACGAAACAAAATACAAAACGATGGCGGGTTCCGTTTAGTGATTGGTCGACTGTATCTCTACTGTAACACCAGTGACTCTTACAGAATGTTTTCTCTAGAACCAGCATCAAATACCCCTAAATATCGATTAAAAATCTCTAATGTTGTTATGCACTATTGGAGGTCAAACGTTTAATTTCAAATATAAATCAAAAATTCGTTCAAATTGTATAAATTTTAATTTTTATAGCTTTTAGTATTTCAGTAATATCTTGGAGGTTATATGTATTTCGTTTATTTTGTTTGTTGGATTCTAGGTTTAGTATAAATTGAATAGAATCGCGCGTTTAAATATCCCCCAAAATACATGTACCTCCCAAAACCCCCCTAGGACATCTTGATTCCCTCTATATTTAGGCGTAGATTGTAGCGACTACATTTGACTTGACGTGTTCTCGCTCGTCCAATCACAATAAAACGTAATGTCATCCTTCGTCTTTTAATTTACATTCCTTCCACTTCAACAGTGTATAAAGTAAAATACAACAGTGTATAAATAATATATCTACATCAGTGAACAAAGCAAATACAATATAGAATACACATTTGCATAGCCAAAATGTTGTATTCTCAATACATCCATGAAAGCGATATTCATCAATCGTACAGTTCTCGATAGTATACTCCACAATTCAATTCAAAACTGAATAAAATAAAAGTATTATTATTTTTGGGGCTATCGACAGCCGGTTTGAAAACCCTCTAACGAAATTCATACGACGCCAACACTGAAATTAAATTACATGCGAAAAGTAAACCGATATCCAACGTTACTCAATTATGCCCAAATCTTTTGTATTGAGTTTGGCGTTTAGATATTTTTGAATAATTTGTTTAAAAAAGCTTGATAATCCGGTTTTGCGGAGAGTTTGAGGAAAGTCTCGGTGTTATATAAATAAACCAGACGTCGTTATTTAACTACGAAGTACATAGAAATGCACAAACATTTCTATGTACTTATTATGTGGTGTATGTGTGTGTCAAGTTTTTTGTAAATTAAAGAAACATCATATTTTTTCCTTACTAGGATTTTTTTATCAATACACAGTAAGAAAAACTTATAATGATAAACTTAAATTGTATTTCCTAATAATGAAATAAAACTTTTAACAGCCCTCAACATACAAATTACCCCGGGCATAGGCCTCACGTTGGGATAGACCAACATTACATTCTTATATACTCATAATTACGTGCTGTAAGTTAAACATGTGAAACAAAGCCTACGACGTCTTTAATCCCAATTTTTTTCTCAAAATAAGTACCGCTGTGAGATAAATTAAATTAATATATGTACCATTTAATTACTCTCCAGTTTTTTAACACGTAAAACACGTACAGTTTTTTTAAGTCTTAATAATTGTATTAATCATGAATAGATGGCGCTGATTAAAAGCGTCTAATAACGAAGAGTGCCTTGGTAATAAAGTCAGTGTAAGTTGTTGACCAATTTTTAAATATTGAATCTGAAAGCACAAAGTGATCCATATTTGCCCTTTAGTGCCCACTAACCCGATGCGGGTCTGTTTGTATCTCTAAATTGATAAGGGCCCAAACTATTGCGACAGTGTTTGTTAACGTTTAACTAAATAAAAAGTTGTTAATACGAAACATCCATACGCTAAAGACCACAAAACACTTATTCTGCTTTGTTGTTACTTAATTAAAACCCGAGAATTTTCTTAAGAAATCTTTATAACATGAATAAAGTGAATCGGAAGGTTTAATCTACTATATAAAAATAAGTCGGGTTTTCCTTCCTGACGCTATAACTTCAGAACGCACGAACCGATTTCTACGGTTTTGCATTCGTTGGAAAGGTCTCGGGCTCCGTGAATATTTATTAAAATTCAGGAAGTATTTCAACAGAAAAACGGGAAAATCTTTTTTCACATACAGCGCCATCTCTGATACGTAGCATGAATCTGCGCAAATCAATATTTTAAGTAGATGGTGCCGGTATGTGATACAATGTTAAGTACAGGACACTAAGAAAAAGAAGAAAACAGACGTCACTAAGAACAGACTTTTAAGACGAGTAAGCATGTATTTTTTCCCTTAAGCGTTTGTATAAGAATATTATTTAATCCCTGTTGTTTGTGAAGAAATATACCAATTTAACAAAGATAAAAAAGGGTTGTGGGTTGTGATTTATAAAAATACTAGCGACCCGCCCCGGCTTGGCACGGGTGCAATGCTGATATTAAATACACTACAGAAAATCTGTGAACGTTGTATATAAAATAAGATAAACGAAAATAAACGAAGGTAAACCTTTGTTGCATTTTTCGATCCGTACTCAATCGACGACACCGTAATCAATGAGACAATGTTTGGTTTCCCAATAAATAAATAAATAAATAGACATTTGAGTTGAAATTTGGGAAACTAATCCATCGGTAATTATATCTTTTATATACGTAAATTATTTTCCAAGTTATGCGTTGATTGACTCTCATCAATAAAGAGAACTGTTCGAATTTATAATTAATTCCAAACGCACAAATCAACTTGCGATCTTTCTGAGCTGCGGAAAATTGTCTTCACTACATATTATAAAACAAAGTCGCTTTCTCTGTCCCTATGTCCCTTTGTATGTTTAAATCTTTGAAACTACGCAACGGATTTTGATGCGGTTTTTTTTAATAGATACAGTGATTCAAGAGGAAGGTTTATATGTATAATAAGATCCATTAAATGGTGGAGAAGTACTGTTATTTTTGAGGTTTTAGAAACCTCGTGATGTCGTAAATAATTACATTTTTTCCGCTTACATTGCAAACGCAGGCTGAACCCTACGAGTTTTATCAAAATAATGTACTAAGTATTGTACACATTGAAAAGGTCTACAGAAAAGTCCATGATGGTATATGTCTATCTCTTATGGATAACCCACATTTTTATATACAACGTTCACAGATTTTCTGTAGTGTCAGTTTAGTATCAGCATTGCACCCGTGCGAAGCCGGGGCAGGTCGCTAGTATCCATATAATTGTCAGAAAAAAAACTTTGCAGTTTTTAGTTGTGGGCCACATCATATTTGTATCTGTTTCATTTCTATTAGGCACGTATGTGATCAGCTTTTTGGGAAAAATTTTGTGTTTTAATTTATTGGTAATACGATTGTAATTATGTAGAAAACAATTAAAATTATTTATTATGTATAAATTGATAATAGTATTTTAAAGTTAAACAACAATGCAAATAAAGTGATTTAATTTTAAACTAGGTTATAGTAAATGCGTTACGAATATCCGTGAAATATTATAAATAATTTTAAATGCACAAATCAAACACCTTATTAAAGCGATATAATAATTGGTATGATTCTAGGCTTCAATTCTCGGTAGTAATTTGGTTGCGTTGGAAGGTCAAACTGCTGCCAACTTTAATATATTAACTACGTATAGATGTAGAAGACCAATCAAAAATCTGTTTATTTAAACAAAGCTACGAAAATATTTTTCATAAAAGCACCGAAGTAGGTACGCCTTTGCTATAAAAGTACCTATGTACTTAAATAAAAACAGTCTCATTTCTTTTTTAGTAAAATTTGAAAAGATCTAGAGACTTCGCGTGGGTATGACAGAAAAGGCTATTCGGGCGGATTTCTCGCATTTTAAAGAAACCTTTTCATTTTCCTCGCCAATTACCCGTAAACCCTTTTGAAAAAACCCCAATTTTCGTTAAATAACCAAAGAGGACCTTGTTACATCCATTATGACTTAATCAATGTTTAATCATGTCATTTACAATAGTCATTGAGTGAGGGTAAATTGAATTACTGAGTAATGTTCAATTCTTATTCATACTTAATTAGATTCATTTGTATTATACTATAGAAATTAGTTTATCATATATTCATAGTATCTTTTATAGATTTATTCAAATTGTGTCGCTTTATCAGGGCAATAAGTGTCTAAGGTCTGAATTTTCCTCAATATTCAAAGTGAAATTTGTTACTTAAATAAATCCTGAAAATAACATCCTAGACGACGCCAACATCGTCCAATTCATAAAGTGCAACAGGCTCAAGTGGCGAACACAGTTCGCCCACAGAATACAAAACCCCAAAGTCCTGACTAAACTTACAACCCGGTAGCAAAAGAAAACCCGGTAGACCGAGATGGGATTAGTGGGATGGAGTTGTCAAGGACCTCGAAACAATAGGGATTCGCAATTGGACGCGGGAAACACTAGATAGATTGCGATAGCGAAGTGTAATTGGCTAACTAATACAAGTCCATCTTTATAGAAAAGGCAATCGTTTTGTGCCTTTGGGATTGAAACATTATTGACGCGAATCTAACCCAAAAACGTGAAAAAGAAAGCACGTAAGCTAACAACACTTGCGCTTATTTAGTACGTATGATGGGAATTTCTCTCGAATTCAGAAAGCACTCATCAATATACAGTGATCCAAATACATAGTCCTATTAGCTGTAAATACAATATTCCAACTGTTGTAAAGCAAAATGTTAATACATATTTTAATACACTTGAATAAGTTGCTATTCATTAATTTTGAATTCATTTCAGTAATGAATTACACATGATACGCCGTTTATGCGTATTTGGTGCGTATTACGAAAATTATCATCTGGCTGGCCATGAAAATATCGGATTCCCAATAATTGCATACATATTTTAGATTAAACATTATCCTACTATACGCCTGGATTAATTTCAATTTGTTCTCGTATAGATATATAATATATATATTAAATATACAGACTTCCGTTTCACTATCTATTAATGTTTCTAGATTGCGCGAGATCTATGTGGTGCGATTTCTAATAGAAAAAGCGACTGATAGCACCCGGTGAGGTCACACTGCTCCAAAGAGCTTTCCGCACATATGTTACTGAACGAATACTCTAAAGTATATGTCATGAGTGCCTCCGTTTTTAGTTCCAAATACGGCCTCATGTTTATGTTTTATATAAATCAGCAAGTAAAAATATATCAACAGCATGACTATTATTTTTATTGTTAATCTTAATTATTAAGAAATACACGTATTAAATAAGTGTTTTGTATGGGAGGAACAAAAAGTAGTTTTTTTTAAATGGAATATATTCATTTTATCAAAGTACATGTACCATTTTCAGGTGTATTAGTACCATGCTATCTATGCACTTTTTCCATTGTATAGGTACTTCATGTACTTTACTTAAAAAAACTTTGCGACGGGAATCAATAAAAGGTTTTAGGACGGTTTCGACTGCCCCATCAGAGTTCAATTTAATCCAAATTTCTGAAGACCAGACATGGTTGTTAAGTAGCTTTAGGTGTAAATTTGTAACCAAAATTCAAAATATGTTATTTATATTGAGGTCTTAATAAATTCTAAAAAAAACTTATATTATTATCGACGTTACTTGTAACAAGGATTATTTTAAATAACACTAAATACTTGATTCAAGTCATATAGAAATTTTATTGTTTTAATAGATTTTTCCACTAACCCTAAAATTGTACCGCCTGTGAAAATAATTCGATCTATCAAACCTTACTAACGGGAAACCAAAGAAAATTTATTTCCTTTGACTTTGTATTTGTGATGCCGTTTACTATTTGAATCATAAAAGGTTAAAAAGATGGTATCGCTATCGAGACCCTTTGAGGGCTACGTAAAAATTTGTATCGCAAACTTGCCGATGGACCTGATAGGTATTGCCTGAAATTCGAGCAAACAGGCCTCCAAGGCCCTTGATGTAATCTTGTCAACCCTTTACCTTCTATCAATTTTGAGGCGTGCTTGACTTTGTATTTCAATTCTGCCTTTGAAATACTCTTTAGATATACTTAACTTCGTTTTTGTATAGCCTTTTAGAATTGAAAGGCAAAGCAACAAGAAAGCGATTTAGATCAAAATAAGTACTTATTTTGTGTCAAGTATCAAGTATAGTATGTCAAAGGGAATCAAATGTCATAACTAATTTTGCTTAAGTAACTTGATTGAATTTAAAAATGTGTTTATCTTAACTGATAACATTGATAAAACACCCACAACGGTGACCGAAGCATGACGAGAGCAGGATATATAGATTTATTATGTTATGCTACTGTCACTGAACTGTCAAAAAGTAATCGTTTCATTGATATTTTTTTCGCAATATGGACGACAATAACGCATGACTTGAAATAAAAATAACCTAAAAATGGCTTTTGAACAAAAATGATATGTACTTATATAATCGGGATGTTTATGACCCAATGATGATAAACTTATTTAAATAAGATTTGATAATGTAAAGGGCGACAGAGGACAAGAGTTTACTGTCCAACATCGCATACTAGTTCCTAGTACGATTTTAGAATCTTACATTTTATAAGAATTTAATATTTTTATTCACGAAGAAGACAAATCGCTCTCACATGATGCGGCAAAAACAAACGTGAAAATTATGTTCATTCTTCAAAGAAATTATTAAAAATTTTATTTTTAACTGAAACTTTTGAACAATTTTTAACTTTAACAACAACAATTTAAGAATATTTTTTCCAAATTTAACACAAATTGATAAAAGAAATCTTCACTCAGTGGGGGGCCTAAAAGATAATATTTTTTGAGTTGTAGGTAAATGCACTGAAATTACTCTGTATACTTGCAAATATTTACAATCTTGTAAATGTAATATTTGAATTTAATTATTAGGTTAAAATATTATTAACGGAACATTTACTGACTGGATGGACTTTAACTTAACTAATACGATAAATGTTTATTTATCATTATCTTAAATGTATTTAACCGAAGGTATAATTAAATAGTATCGTTGTTTTAAACATGATTGACAAAGTTGCAGTAGTTACTGGTGCCAATAAGGGAATAGGTTATGGCATAGTAAACCAGTTATGTAAACGTGGTGTTAAAGTTGTGTATCTCACGGCACGTGATGAAACAAAAGGCAGAGGATCTGTAAAAGCCCTAGAAGCTGAAGGATACCATCCCATATTTCACCAACTTGATGTAACCGACGGAGAAACTGTTAAGAATTTCGCAGATTTTGTAAAAAATCGTCATGCTGGTATTGATATTCTTATTAACAACGCAGGAATTGTAAGTAAAGATATTATGGAAGTATCATACGAGGATGCGACTGTAGTCATTAATACAAACTTTAATAGTATACTCACAATTGAAAAGTATATTTTTCCACTTTTAAAAGACAAAGCGCGTGTCATAAACATGTCTAGTGAGTGCGGTCATCTTTCTAAAATTAAAAATAAATATTGTATTAAAAAACTGGCTCATGAAGATGTAACATTGAATGATATACAAGATTTCACCAAATGGTTTCTAGATTCAGTTAAAAATAATACCATGAAAGAAGAAGATTTTGAATGGAGTATTCTATTTTCGTATGTAATATCGAAAGTTGCTGTTTCAGCGTACACACGAGTGCAACAAAAAAAAATTGATAGAGATATATCTATTAATTCCTTGCACCCAGGCTTCGTAAAAACATTAATGACAAAAAAAGTAGGTTATTTAACTATTGAAGAAGCGAGTGATGCTCCTATCTATTTAACTTTAGATGCTGATCAGTCGATTAAGGGTAAATATATTTGGTTTGACAAAACTGAAAAAGATTGGACAAATATATACTTAGACTTAAATTATATTGATTCAGCAATGTATAAAGAATTTATTGAAAAATTTATCTAGAAGTATGTATTAACATTTAAATAAATGATAAGTATGAGATTTAAATAAGTGCAGAGAGGAATGGCGGGATTTGGAGGAGGCCTTTGCCAAAAAAGGGCACACAGATGCACCAGAATTGGATTAAAATGGAAAATTGTTTAAATGTATATAAAATATATAATGTAAAATGTATCTGAATAAATGCTATTATTATTATTATAAGTGATATTCAGTATTTATTAACAAAACAAATATGTTTTTGTAAAAAAGTTTGTTGTCTGAAAGTTAGTTAAGATAATTACTTTTTATGAGCATTATTTTTTTTTTATTTTGATCTCTTTTAATTAAACTATTTCATTATTTAAGACTTAATTTAAAAAGGATTCACAATCTATATTTGTGGCTGTAGTAGAAAATAATTCAAAATCACATTTTAAATATTTTACCATCACAATCAAGCAATCATTACCTATAGTAAAAATAAATTAATATCTAGTTTTATGTGAAAATCAAGCACGCTTTAATAAAACTAGTGCAATTAATTTTTTTACGTCTTTAACATTATTTCGTAAAATGGCATCATAGTGGTTTCGATCGTATAAAATAGTGAACATGATTGATAAGGTGGCCGTCGTTACAGGAGCTAATCAAGGCATAGGATTTGGTATCGTAAAGCTTTTATGTAAGCGAGGTGTTAAAACTGTGTATTTAACAGCGCGTGATGAGAAACGAGGCACTGAAGCTGTGAAAACTCTGAATTCTAAGGGCTTTTATCCAGTATTTCACCAGCTAGACATAACAAACGAAGAAAGTATTAAAAAATTTGAATATTTCATAAAAAGCCGAGAAAGAGGTATAGATATTTTAGTGAATAACGCAGCGGTAGCATGCAAAACCTTTTCAGAAGTGACATATGATGACGCTAAAAACGTAATAAATGTAAATTTTAATAGCATTCTGACAATGGAAAAGTATATTTATCCGTTGTTAAATGATGACGCGCGTATTATTAACATAGCAAGTGATAGTGGTCATCTTTCTAAATTAAAAAACAAATACTGGATCGAAAGACTATCGCGAGACGATCTACAGCTAAATGATATAAAAGATTTTATAAGTTGGTTTTTAGATTCTATTAAAAATAACACATTTAAAAAAGAAGATTTTACATGGAACTTTCTTTATTCCTACGTTGTTTCAAAAATTGCAGTTTCAGCGTACACGAGAGTGCAACAGAGAAAAATTGGAAGGGGTATATGTATTAATTCACTGCACCCAGGTTTTGTGAAAACTTCAATGACAAAAGGAACTGGTCTTTTAACTATCGAAGAAGCTGCTGAGGCACCGGTATATCTAGCATTAGATGCTGATACATCTATAAGAGGGAAATACATTTGGTATGACAAAGCTGAAGTAGATTGGACGGATACTTCTTTAGTTTTAAATTATGTGGATGAGCACACTATGAAAGAATTTTTGCAAAAAATCTCTTAATTTTTCATATTGACCCATTAAGGATTTTTTAAACTATAATTTGTTTGATTGTTATAACAAGTACTTCTCATATTGTCTGGAAAAATATAATATTTTTTGATATATAATTTGCGTATATATTCACATTCATTATTAAGCTATTTCCAGAAGTCGTATGGGTTAGGGATTATCTCTAGCGAACGTGGAGCTACACCAAATATATATGTGGATCGTCTTGTTTATTTGTTGTACTTGTTATTTTAGTACCTGCATCTGTAACTGCACTGCATGCTTCAAGGTTTCTTTGTTTTAATGTTTTGCAATGCAGGATGGACTTTTGATATAATTGTATCTGTTATTTAACTATATTGAACGGATAATTTATCTATTAATAATAATATACATAATATTGCGATTACAATGTTTTACTGATATTTAATCAGACAAGCCTGCTCCGCATTGTCAGTGTGTGTGCATATTTTGTACCGATAACATGATAAATAAAGTTGCTATTGTTACTGGAGCCAATAAAGGCATTGGTTTTGGAATAGTGAAAGAGTTATGTAGACGTGGAGTCAGTCATGTTTATCTTACGTCTCGTGATGTAAAAAAAGGTTTAGAAGCTGTTAATAATCTAAAACGAGAAGGTTACAATCCTTTTTTTCACCAACTCGACATAACAAACGAAGAAAGTGTTATAAGGTTCGCTGGTTTTGTTAAAATAGAGTTGAGGGGAATTGATATTTTATTTAATAATGCTGCAGTCGCAGGTGATAACGTAACAGGAGCAACATATGAAGACGCGAAAAACGTTATCAGTGTCAACTTTGATAGCATTCTCACTATTGAAAAGTATATCTTTCCGTTGTTAAATAATAACGCACGTGTTATCAACATGTCTAGTGATCTCGGGCACTTATCTAAACTGAAGAATAAATATTGGATTAATACTCTATCAAAAGATAACTTAACGTTAGAAAATGTCAAAAATTTTACGGATTGGTTTTTAGACGCGGTAAGGAATAATACTTTGAAAGAAGAAGACTTTTCGTTGCCTTATTTTTTATCGTATGTAGTATCAAAAATCGCTTTGTCTGCCTACACGAGAATACAGCAGAAAAAAATTGAGAGAGGAATTTCTATAAATTCGTTGCACCCGGGCTTTGTGAAAACGTCGATGACGAAGGACACAGGTATGCTGACTATCGAGCAAGCCAGTGATGCTCCCGTTTATTTGGCTTTGGATGCTGATCAATCTATCAAAGGCAAATACGTTTGGTTTGACAAAACCGAAAAAGATTGGACTAATATTTCACTAGACCTAAATTACATTGATCCAAGCGAATTTAAAGAATTATTGGATCGGAGAGCTAAAGAAATGCACTAAGAGCTTTAGTATTATAGTTATTCAACTTCCTTTGTATTTATCTTGTAATGTCAAAAAATCTTAATAAAATATTCCTTTTTCTTTTACTTATATATTCATTCTATTGATTTTAAACCCAACGGTAAAAATGAGCAATAACTACACATCACACAAAACAACTACAAGAAATCTTCTTTGATAATTAATATTAAATAAAACATATGACGCCAATGACATTATGAGGGCATTTAATTAACTGAATGTTTATATTATCATATTTTTAACATATAAAATAGTTCTACAATAGACTTGCTGCACGTCTTGTTTGTGTTATAAGGGCAGTCATTAAAAATGATTCAAAAAGTTGCAATAGTAACGGGTGCAAATGGTGGCCTTGGTTATAGTATCGTAAATGGATTGTGTAAGCGTGGCGTTAAAAAAGTGTTTTTAACGGCACGTGATGAAAAACGAGGTTTAAATGCGGTTGATAAATTACATCGCGAGAAATATAATACTGTTTTCCATCAACTTGATATTACAGATGAAGTAAGTATAAAGAAATTTGCGGATTATTTAAGAGTAGAAAAAATTGCTATTGATATTCTTGTTAATAATGCAGCAGTGATTTGTAAAAACTTAACCGTGATTGATTATGAAGACGCAAAGCGTGTTATTAATGTCAATTTCTATGGTGTTCTCAATATAGAAAAATATTTGCATTGTTTCTTGAATAATGATGCTCGAGTAATTAATATATGTAGTGACACAGGTCATCTATCACAGCTAAATAATAAATTTTGGGTTGAAAAATTATCCAAAGAAGATCTGACATTGAACGATATTGAAGAATTTATTATGTGGTTTTTGAATTCAGTAAAAAGTAATACTTTAAGGATGGAAGATTTTAGATGGAAATTTTATTTACCATATGCAATATCAAAAATGGCTCTGTGTGCGTATACACGGGTGCAACAAAGGCATATTGGAAGAGAAATTTCTATAAATTCACTTCATCCAGGTTTTGTAAAAACACCAATGACAAAAGGAACTGGTATGTTATCGCCCGAAGAAGCTTCTGATGCATCTATTTTTTTAGCTTTAGATGCTGATCAGTCAGTCAAAGGAAAATACATTTGGTTTGATAAATCCGAGAAAGATTGGGCCAATACTTCTTTGGTATTTGACTATGTAGATATGAAAGTATTTAATGAATTTCTAAATAAAATGAATTATAATAGGCAATAGCGGCAATCGATGATAGTCAGGGCCGAATTAGGCCAGCGCGGGGCCTGTAGCAAATTCTATCTATGGCCCTTCCCAAGTTTAGGTATTAAATCAAACAAAACCATTACAAACGTTTTTTTGGATTTAAAATTGGTAAATTTGGAGTCACACTTTCAATACAGACTTATTTAAGCAAATGATGATTTATATTCAACAAAGTGAGACGATTAAGACGTTCTTATAAAATAAAAATCTGGCCGCTTGAATGGTAGATGTGGTAAAGATGCTAAATATATCGATTATAATTAAACATTAGAAAATTACGGTAAATAGTTTGTTAAATCGTTAAGTAATCGAGTTTTATTTAGATTTTTAAGTGGAAATTAGGCAAGATATAAATTAATATATTTTTATTACGGTTATGTTTGAGTGCGGGCCCGTAAATTCGCTGGGCCCGTAGCATTTGCTACTCTTGCTACGTGGATGCACTGATGATAGTGCGTCCTCTGACTATTATATTAAAATTACTTATATTGGTACCACACGTAAACGTTGAAGTTACAATCGGTTACCTATTTATTTTATTGCTTGTTAATATTAGCGTTAAGTTTTTGTATGTTTGAGAACCGTCAAATCAGATTTATATTTATGTACCAATAACCGATTCTCTGTAACAGGACTTCATAATATAATTGAATTGGTAATAAGTGGACTGCACTTGTTGCTAGTGATAGCGTTATCTTAATATTATTTACTTTACAATTATCTATAATTATTTATACCACATTATATTTTGTCAGTGTTACATGTTATACGGTGAAAATGACATCGAAAATTGCCTTAGTAACCGGATCAAACCAAGGCATTGGTTTTGGTATTGTAAGAGAGTTGTGTAGAAGAAATGTTGGAGTTGTTTATTTAACGTCAAGAGACATACAACGTGGTAAAGAAGCAGTTGCAAAATTAGAAAATGATGGTTTGTATCCAAAGTTTCATCAACTTGACGTTAGTGATGAAGAAAGCATTAAAACTTTTGCTGAATATATCAAGAACAAATATGGTGGTTTAGATATTTTAATAAACAATGCTGGCGTCCTAGACTCAGACTTTTATAAAGTCTCATTTGAAGAAGCTAAAAGAATTATAGACGTCAATATTCATGGAATAATATTAATGCAAAAATACTTCTTCCCAATTTTACGCGATAATGCTCGAGTTATCAATATATCCAGTGATTGGGGACATATTACAAATATAAAGAATCCCTACTGGATTCAACGTCTAACAAATAAAGATTTAAAGTTAGGAGATGTGTATGGATTTCTTAACTGGTTTTTAGATTCCGTGAAAAACAATACACTGAAAGAAGAGGACTTCTTTGAAAACTCTGTTTTGGCTTACCGAGTTTCAAAAGTTGCAGTGTCTGCTTTAACTAGAGTGCAGCAAAATGAGGTTAGCAAAGGAATTTCAATAAATTCCCTGAACCCGGGATTTGTGCGAACCAACATGACTAAAGGTGGTGGTGATATGACTGTAATAGAAGCTGGTGCTACTCCCGCATACTTGGCGCTTGACATTGATCAGTCCGTCAAAGGAAAATATTTTTGGTTTGATAAAACTGAAGTCGATTGGGCAGATTCTACTTTAGACGTTGTAGATACGTTTGATGCTTTTGAAAAGGCTTTGGACGAAGTTAATAAATAATAACATTTGTATACAATTGTTTGTTTTCACTTCCTGCACTAAGAATTTTCCTGAATTCTCATAATAAGAAATTATTGATAATGTTGGTATTTATAAATACACCTTATTTCAAATGTAAATATTTGACCTATTTTAAACTTAACAATATACTACCTCAATACATTGTTACATCTTAATTAGCTTATTATAATTGCTAATTAATTTAAATTATTCTAATCAAATTGGTTGGTAACATAATATTATTAAAAACATTGAATCATAAAGGCATTCATTTTTGGATCTACATTTAAAGAAACGAAAGGTCTGTTTAGTTAATATTCATATCACATTATACATATCAACAGGTAACTAAAATGCAATCATTATGATCAAAGTTATAAATCAACAGACCAGCAAAATATAAACTGTATTTTTCCAGAAATCTTTTTAATAAAATACAATTTATTCCCAGACCATTGTATAAAATGTAAAACAAAGAACAAAATTCACCACGACCATACAGAACAATAACTCTCGAACATTCATAAAAAGAATCGATATCTATTGGTATCGAACCAATTATTTCTTGAGTCTCATTTTCCTGAAAATAAAGAACTAGACGCTAGATAGGATGGATTTGATGATAATTGAAATGTCAACTGTGGTAGTGACTCATTCAACTGCTGTAGAAATATTGTTTGTAAACTCACCAGAAATACATTGAGATAAATACTTGTTGAATAAAGTTAGCAAATAGCTTTCAACTGGTTGGATTAATTCCATGGTTCATTGCCTAGTAAAAAATTGATTTCAGTAAAGTAATTTTTAATTGTTTTAAAGATTATTCTGTGTAATAAATAAATGTGCTGCAATTATGGTAAACGAAGTCCTTGTTTTGTATTTTATTTTTAATTTCGTGCCGATATCTTATTAATAAATAACGAAAAAGTATTAGAAAACTGAAGCGCAGCTAGCGAATAATTTAAAAAGCCATTTCACAAGCAATTTAATGTTTAACAGAATATAGTATAGTCGTTTTACTCAATTTAAAGCATGTGCACATTTAACAAAGTGTTTTATGGACCATGATTCGCATAATGCAACAATTTTAACTTTGTTATCTCCATATTATTGTAATTTTGTGTGCACAGTGTGCTTTATATAATTGATGTATACTTTTCTTGTATTTTCCAGTTGGTATTGTCTGTAATGCTATGATATTTTTGTCAAATAAAATGGTGAACCTTTCTTTAAGCAAATCTAACTCATAGAGATTTAAATTAATTTTATATAAAATGTTATCTTATCAGATTTATTCTAAAAAAAACATAACTTTGGAAGCTATACATTTATAATTTTAATACGTTTATTTTAAAGCATTGAATGCGTTATGTAGGCTTTTAGTAAAAACAATACACACGAATTTCTCCATATTCAATGGCAATTTATTATACGGTTATGTAACCAATATCTCATTAAAAAAATCAATTGAAATAAGTAACAAAAATGTGTCACAAGGATTTTTAATTTATTTCTCATATACACGTTTACTAGTATATTATGGTATTTGTATAGTAATGCTACACTTATTATTAATATCACGCAATTTAGATACTAGTTAACGTAGCTGTGTTTATTCGATTCTTGGCCTCGCTCCTGCTCGTTAAATTTTATTTATCTTTACTTTTTAGTATTGCCAGAGTGGTATTGACAGCGTACTTTTTGAGGGTTTTTTTTATTTTATCATTTAACTCTCAGAGTCTAACTCTAACCTTAAATTATCAATGGTAGAAAAAATATTCTAATGACGGTGCAACTTTACTAGGGACTTGAATGCTTTTTCATCTGTAAATTTAGTCAGTAGAATCATTATGACTAATTAAGTTCCAGTTTGAAAATCAATATTACAATAATGAAGCTAACTGAACGTATTATAACTCACAATTTCATAATTAACACTTTTTTACAAATTGAAAATTATGTGAATACAATGAAATTATTAAATAATTTTAGATATTAACGCGTAATATCTAAGTTTACGCTTACATGTTGATTTTTTATCGCGTTTTAGTATTCGATGCCTTATGTGCTGCCACCTATTGATGTTTTTTGATATTATGGCTTAAAACTATAAATTCGTAGTAAGCTTCATTGCTGATAATGCCAAAAATGAGGTTCTAACAATTTCATGAATTCTGCCCGTTGATTGCGAATGAGCGTCGATAGTTGAAAGTTTGCGGCCAAAATGTGAACATTGCCTTGTGAGTGCCAAAAGATGTTGATTCCAGTACTTTTATAAGAACATAAATATTAGATAAGATTTCGAGGAACACATATGTATGTAGTTTATATTTTATTGCTACGAGCCAATACGAGCAGCATTAAACATTTATGGTATGGAAACAGCAATCAGATATATTACGTGTATACATATAGACTGCAATCCTCAGATGTTCGGAATTTGCTGGCCCCTATTAGAATATAATTATACTGTATTGATGATAAAAACCAATTTCATCATGACATAAATATGGTTGTGTTAAGAATCGTCTATCGCTTGTTGAAGGAACTAGTCCCTAGTGTAATAATGTATAACCACAATAAGTTCAAATTTTAAAAATAAACTCCTAATGAAAATAAAATTTCTAAGTAAAACCGGTAATTAATAAAAATTTGCACGTAATACCAGAAGTAATGAAATTATTTGGAAGTAAAGTGAAATATTTTGTTTTCCGAAAAAAACATTTAAAAAAGAAGTCCTGGAATTACTTCTCCTTTACGTGAAAGGTGGTAAAATGGAATTATGTTTTGATATCGCTCAAAGACGTCGTCATTGTATGTCTTTGCGCGATAAGGACCGTTGTATTTTTTCTATTCCCTTGTTTCATTTGCCTTTGGCGATCTACTGGTAATAGTTTAAAACATCTTTGACGTATATTAGGAGCGAATATTAGTATATGCTGAATTTATTGTTGTTTAAATGTGATTTGACCAAATATCATTATATAGGAAGTTAATCATTGCCCTTAATAAAGCGTTTGCATAAATTGTAATTCGTTAAAGGTATTCTCACTCTTCTTATTATTCTATTATGCTATTTTATTTTATTTTTCTATACGTCTTTAATTTTTTTAGCTTTTGGTACCTTCGGTTTCAGATACAATTGGAATCGAATAAGTTTCAGACGATCTCTGAGTTTATGCATGAATTATTTGTATAAGATAATATTAAATAAATAATGAATAAAAATTAGGAATATTATATAGGTTTCTTCGATAAATTTTAATCATAGCAGATATTTAAGGCAGATATTATTTGTACTACGTGTGGTATTAGCCTCCAGGCTAATACACAAGAACTCACAGAACGACACGACACACGACGTAGGTTCCATCCCCGGCGACAAGGATTCTGTCTAAGTCGGCATCTATTACTTGCATTTACGAAGGATAATATTGTGACTAAAAAACAGGCAGATAGACACATAGCATTTATAACTAACGAAACACTCCCACAGAAATACACAAAATAATAACAAAATATAAAAAATAACTAAAGATTATGGTGAGAAAAAAGGAATAAGGTATATTACAACACATATTATGTGTGTAATGTCTGTGTGTTGTGGAACTGGCTCTTGCTCAGCATCACACGAAGCAGACGTGTTCCACAGCACTACCCATTCTGCCAGAGACCACATCAGTTAGTTTGCGCCTTAGGAGCAAAAACAAAAAATGTTATAATAATAATAGTAAAACAGGTTTGGGAAGATTTGTATATACTTATTTTCTAAAATGTAAATAAGTCAAACTATTGTAAGAAATAGATAAATCAATTTTTTGGGCGGATAAAAAACTAAATTTCTTTGGGTTTTTGTTGATACTTATGTACTTAATAAGTGCGTTAAATATATTTATATGCATAAATCTCTGTGCTTCTCTACGGCGTAGAATTACGAATTACACAAAAATGCTGAATTGAATGCAGAAGAACAAAGAAGTGTATATGACGATTAATAAAAGGAGGCTAGAGTATTTCGGACACGGTTTACATAACTCCTAAAAATACGAGCTTCAACCAATCATACAAGGCAAAATAGCAGGTAGAAGGAGACATGGCAGCAGACGCACGTCCCAATTGAAAAATTTAAGATGATGGTTTGTTCAAAGCACTAATTCATTGTTTAGGAACGCGGCAAACAAAATGAAACATGCCATAGCCATGATGGCTAACCTTCGCAAGAAGATGCCACTATTTAAAAAGATACATTGCAAAAATTAACTTTTTTTAATTTCAATTTTAGAACTCTTTAGTAACCTAATATAGTATATAGCGTTGATTTGTCATTTGTTTTTGTGAATTGGCGGCAAATCTAAAACAATTGTCACACGTGAAAATGAATCTAACGCGAGAAAATTTTTGGTCTGCTCGACAACTGCTTTAAATTGATTAGCTTTCTGTGATTAATGTTACGTTTATTTTTTTTATAATGGCAATTATTACGTACAAAACAATTATTGCACGAGTATGAGATTATTGTATTATGACGTAAAACCAGAAAACAAATATAGTGATTAAATTTTAAATTAGGTTATTGTAAATAACAATATATACGTATGAATAATTGTTACGAATACCCCTGAAATAAATAAATTAAAATGCAAAATTAAAACATTTTAGAGCATCTTATTCCGATAAATGCCAGAGTCAAAGTATGTAGTAATTAATTAATGTTATGGCTTAACTTTTTTGAATAATATTTGATGGGGCGATATGGACAAGGGTTTACTGCTGAATATCGCACTAGATTGGTAAGATCGTTATCTTAACATCGGCGATCGGCGTTATCTTAACATTATTTACCTTACAGTTATCTATGTTCATTTATACCCATTATTTTAATATTTTTTGTCAGTGATATTTTACGTGTTATACGGTGAAAATGACTTCTAAAATTGCCGTAGTAACTGGGTCTAACCAAGGCATCGGTTTTGGTATTGTAAGAGAGTTATGTAGAAGGAATGTTGGAGTTGTTTATCTAACGTCAAGAGACATACAACGTGGTAAAGAAGCAGTGGCAAAATTAGAAAAAGATGGGTTTTATCCAAAGTATCATCAACTTGATGTAAGTGATGAAGAAAGCGTTAAAACTTTTGCTGAATATATGAAGAACAAATATGGTGGACTAGATATTTTAATAAACAATGCTGGCGTTCTCGACTCAGACTATTATAAAGTCTCGTTTGAAGAAGCTAAAAGAGTTATAGATGTCAACGTTCATGGGATAATATTAATGCAAAAATACTTCTTTCCACTTTTACGAGATAATGCTCGAGTTATCAATATGTCCAGTGATTGGGGACATATTACAAATATTAAAAATCCCTACTGGGTTCAACGCCTAACTAATAAAGACATAAAGTTGGGTGATGTGTATGAATTCCTTAACTGGTTCTTAGATTCCGTGAAAAACAATGCACTAAAAGAAGAGGACTTCTTTGAAAACACTGTTTTGGCTTACCGTGTTTCAAAAGTTGCTGTATCTGCTTTAACTGGAGTGCAGCAAAAAGAGGTAGGCAAAGGAATTTCAATAAATTGTCTAAACCCAGGTTTTGTCAAAACAAACATGACTGTAGGTGGTGGAGATATGACTGTTATAGAAGCTGGTGTTACTCCTGCATACTTGGCTCTCGATATTGATCAGTCCGTCAAAGGGAAATATTTTTGGTTTGACAAAACTGAAGTCGACTGGGCCGATTCTACTTTAAATGTTCTAGATACGTTTGATGCGTTTGAAAAGGCAATAGGTGAAGTTAATAAATAATAACACATGCATAAAATTGTTTGTTTTAAATTCCTATTTTATTGATATTGTTGGTATTTATATAATATATAGTTAAAACGCAAAAAAATAACCTAATTTAAAGAGTTTATACTGGATCAATACAATGCGCAAAGGCGATGAGAACTTGGAGAAGCTAATCGTGGTTGGTAACACAGAAGGCAAAAGATCACGTGGCCGCTCACCAACCAGATGGACCGATCAAGTGAAAGACTCATCGTCTTCAAAGCTATACAATGTCATAAGAGAAGCGCTGGACAGAAACCGGTGGAAGCAGATAGTCCGCGCTAAATGTTTCGTTGCTGACCACGATGCTCAGAAATGAGCTGCCGACTAAAGAGAGACTGGATCAATAAATTGTTATATTTTAATTATTACGTGATGTAATATTATTAAAAACAACCTCAAGTTCCAAAAGCGATAAATTGGGTGTGTTCTTTTCAATAAATGAATGAAAGGTTCTTATAGTTAAAATTCATATACGATTATAAAACAAGATACTAAAATGCAATAATTGTAATCAAAGTTATATGAGCAAACTATAAACTGCTAATAAAATACAATTTATTCTCAGACTATTGTATAAAATGTAAAACAAAAATCAAAATTCACCACGACCATACAGAACAATCGATATCTATTGGTATTGAACCAATTATTTCTTGAGTCTCATTTTCCTGAAAAAAAAAAGAACTAGACGCTAGAGACGCTGTAGAAATATTGTTTGTTATCTCATCAGAAATACATGGAGACAAATATTTATTTATAGCTTGCAATTGAATTAGTTTCAAGGTATGAACCTTGTTAACAATTGGTTTTGTCCGAATTCCTGTTTTGTTTTGTTTTTGGAAAATTATAAAAAGTTGTGTTAGTACCTACAATGTGTGAACTTTTTAAACTAAAAAAGTAATTATTTAATATGTTTTTTTAAATTGTTTAAACACTTTAGATTAATCTATATAATAAATATATACATAAACAAGGTACATGAAGTAATTTTTCTGTATTTCATTTGTTGATTGTTGAATTTTGGTGGATATCCCATGAATAAATATCGAAAATCTATAAGAAAGAAGAAGCGCAGCTAGAAGCCAATAGTTTAAAAAGCCATTTCACAAGAAATTTAATGTTTAACAGAAATTAGTATAGTCGTTTTACTTACTCAATTTAAAGTATATGTATATTTTACAAAGAGTTTTATGGGCCATGATTCGTATAATACAACTTTGCTATCTCCATACTATTGTTATTTTGTGTATGGTGTTGTTAATTGTTGTTTACTTTTCTTGTATTTTCCTGTTGGTGTGTGAAATCCTACCATACTTGTTACAAATAAAATGGGGAAAGGTTTGTTGATGCCTATCTAACTACTTAGATAATCACTAACTAAATTTCCGCTAAGTGATAATTTAGCAACGTTAAGATTTAGATTCATTTTAAATTCCTAGGTAACACAGACAATGTTTAGAAAATGAAAAATGGCTTAATCTAGAAAGTTGCCAATACTTTTATTGTTTTTTGAAGTAATCTCCGTTCTTCTCTACGGATCGTCGCATTCGATGGAACCACTGAGGAAATCAGTGGGTGCATTCTTCCTTATCTTATCTTCTAAGGCATTTTCGTATGCTTTCACCGCATCTTCTGGGATCATAATGCAAATACATTGAATTTTAATAATACATGAAAGGCGCAGGGCGCCAGGTGAGGACGGTGTGGCGGCATTATCGCGACACCTGCCATAGTCAAATATTCAACAGTCAAATATCGCATCGTGTCGTGGTGAAGGAGGATCCCGCTTCCAGGGCGCTGCTGTCGATTTTTTTCCAAGACGACAGGCAGACACCGATTGACATACTAGGCTGCAGTAACTGTGCTTATTTATTTATTTATTTTACTTCTCATCATCTAGCACAATTGTTGCGAAATGACCTTTCCGACCAAAGAATGAGGCTAAATAATTTGTTCGTATTCAATGCCACTGGCCAATTTATAACATTTATACATCACAATATGTGTTAACACTTGAAAAAAATGTGTGCGTGTACACACATAAGAAGTAAAACTTCAATATAACCTTATTTTTCAAAAAATGATCTGAAATGAAATGATTATATGCAATTACAGACATACGATTACAAATAATACATTTATTTCATTTTACCTTATTAGTACTAAGATTATTATATAATTTTATAAATTGTAATAGAATTTTTACTGTCGTTGTTATGGTTATTAATAGCTTATGTAATTATTAGCTTATGGTAACTGAAATGTGAAAGAACACACAAAAGAACACAGTAAAATACACGAAGTACAAAAATGGATATATTATTAATGGTGTTAATGTCTAACTAAAATTAAAACTGTCTTATTTATATGTAGGTATTATTAATGTCTATCGAAGCTAATATACGACAAACATGACAAATGTTTATGGAATGGAAAAAGCAATGTAATAAACATATAGACTGTATTACTTTGATTTGATTATACTGTATCGATAATAAAAAAAAACACTTTGATTATGACAGAATTATGGTTGTGATACAATTCTTGTATCGCTAGTCCCTACAAAAGTAGTCCCTAGTTTACGTTAGTGTATAACCACAAGTTCAAATTTTTAAAAATAGAATCTCAAGGAGAATAAAATTTCTAAGGAAACCGGTAATTAATAAAAATTTGCAGGTAATATATATAATACTAGAAGTAGTTTATTGTTTGAAATTAAGTAAAATATTTTGTTTTCCGAAAAACAATTAAAAAAAAGATTCCCCAAATATCTCCTTAAAAATGCCTTTATGTGAAAGATGTTAAAATTGAATTGTGTTTTGAGATCGCTCAAAGACGTCGTCATTGAATGCCGATGCGAAGGGGCTGAGTCTTCGCGCGATAAGGATGGTTTTGTTTTTATTTCTATTTCCATGTTTCATTTGCCTTTAGAGATCTACTGGTAATAGTTTAAAACATCTTCGGCGAATATTAGAAGCGATTTACAATGTATACTGAATTTATTGTTTTTAAGTGTAATTTTACAAAACATTTGTTCTCATGAATCATTGCTCTTAACAAATGCGTTTCCATAAAATTTATGTAATTATCCAAGCTTTACGAATTTAAAATTTCTTATTATACATGAAAAATATTTATTTAGGAGGCTGGTCCACACATCAAATCAAGATGCTGGCAAGCCTTTCCATACCATATATGATAATAAAAATGCTTATTAAGAAATTACAAATTATTTTACGAAAACAAATAGAACCCCATAGCATAGATCCGACTCTTTCATGGCCGTTTTTCTTTTATTTTTCTGTACGTCGTTTCATTTCCTTTGTTTTTGCTCTGTGGTGAATATCTTCGGTTTCAGACGCAATTGGAATCGAATAAGTTTCAGACGATCTCTGAGTCTTTATGCATGAATTATTTGTATAAGATTGAATATTATACAAATATTCTATTGTACTTGAATAATTCTTTGTTTCTGCGATAAATATTACTCATATTAGATATTTGAGCCAAATATTATTTGTGTTATGGTATTACAGTGGTGGACCAGGAGCTTCAGATTCTCAGAGGTCGTAGGTTCCATCGCCGGTCAGAAGTAAGTGAAGAAGTTTCGGAATATTTGTGTGTGAAAGTATTAAAAAATATAAATAAGTTAAGCTACTACAGGAAATAGATAAATAAATATTTTTGAGCGGATTAAAAACTAGATTTCGTGATATTTTTGTTAATTAAGCATATTATGTAGTTTGTATGTGAGACGAAAATTTGATTTTAGTTGAGAAAACTCAATGTCTTAAATCCAGATATGGACATTTATTTTTGAGGCTGTTCATCTACTTGAAATGAAAATAATCAAAGAAACGGATGCAATTTGAGCCCAAGACACATATAGAGTAACGCCATTGGATTGTTTTTATTATTTGTCTTAAATTTATCTTTTGATCACTATGAACATTACATATATTAATTTTGTACTTCTCTAAATACACAATAAAAACATTGTACATAAATAAGCCTAAAATCTATGTTGATTGATTATGAAAATCTCTTTAATATTCATGCCCAAAATCACTCAACTTAAAACTCGCTGGGTCAAAGGAAAAGAATCCAATTTTAACTTAATGAAAATTCTTTGATACTTGTACAAGATTTTAGCGTTTATCGCTTGCATTTAGCAAATAAACATTGCTTTTTCACAAATCCATTTAGGACATCTAGAAAATACATTAGTAAGTTGTATGCTTATTGAATTAAAACGTCATTATATATCTCATATACAAAACAGTTCAATAAAATCTGATATTAAAAAACATATTTTTTTCAGTCAATAAACATAATTGAATAAACTCTTCAATACGAGAACTCTATGAACGATTTTATTCAAATATTTGTGACCATACACATTCGGCTCCATTTCACGTATACGTGTTAGTGGAGAGGGGTCATTTTGGACTGGTTTATGAAGGCAATATTTCATAGTGATGTGTGATTTATATGCCAGACTCCCGGTTAGAATTGTACAAACAAATTGATTCAATATGTCTTCCTGTCCGGACGACAATTATTTGCATTCCGAACTTGTACTCAGTTTAAGTACTATCCGAATTATTCTAAATATATTTTTAAAATTATTTTACGAAAATCCTTGAAAATAGTAATAGAATTAATTATTTTCACTAAATTGAGTTTATTTTAAATATATTTTATTTAACATACCTTGAATTGATAGAAACTGCTCATTCTTATATAAATAATTGAGACAATATAAGATTCTATAACTTATCGCCAGCTTGGGGATATGGTTGAATATCTGGCCTATCACGTTCTACTTGTGTCTAGCTAATGCTAGCAAATAAAGAGACACCGATTACGCTGTTAGAGGAGATAGAGATGATAGTGACGGTGATAGAGAGACCGATTACGGTGTTCCTCGGGAGTGCTCCCAAAGTTGCTTAGAATACGGCAAATACCTGCCTTAATATTCAATGGAGATGAATCATCAAATTCAGTATTTAAATTTAAATTTATAATAAATAAAATGTTTTGTAATAAAAAATTGAAGTATATGGTAAATATAAAAACTACAATCTAATCTATCTAATCTTGACTTACCTATAAACCTAAAAGTTTACTTAAAATTCCCAGTTGATTAACTAAACAACAAACCCTAATAATGGTTTTCATTAATTATAAACATTAGTCTTTACAGGTTGAAGCAATTCTAGAATAATAAGTTGTAAATAAATTAAAAAAGGATTCACATATACTGCAAATGTTGTTGATTCAAACAATATTTAAAAAAACGTTATAGTAATAACAGTTAACTTTACTATCTAGAATGTTAATTTATTGCTGGTGTGTGGGCCTAGCTATTATCGTGAACACGTGCTAATCGGTGGCTATGTATTATTTATTTTCTTTTATACACTTTGATATTACAGCTGAAAAGTACGGTCTTTCTCATTATTAACAATTAATGAATTGGAGCGGGATGTGATGGTTGCAGGTGCTTACAAAGATTTTTAAAAATCCTTGGCGATTTAAAAGAGTGACGAAGAGTTTATTGCTAATTCTTCTCGTCCGTTCAACGCCTTTGAACTGGCAGTAAAACATATTTAAAAGCGATATTACCTTTTGCCTATATGAACAAATGATATTTTGATTTGCTTTGACGTGAATTTATATGAGATTTAAAAATAAATTGTTTTATGTAACCAAGTATAAAGAATGTCTTCGCTCTTAAACACTTTTTGCATATTATATTTTTACTTTGTGGAGTATATTATTACGTTTTGTATATACTCAGTATACAAATCTTCGTAATATATAATTAATTTACATAATTTAAATTATATGTTTTGCCTTTAATAAGTGTTAGGATAATAATAATATTTAATCGTTAACAGTTAATTATTTGTTAATTGTTTTAGTACAATTGATATCACGAACAGAAAAAATATTTGGACAACAGGAGTTTTAATACGGCTTAGGATTGAGACGAGGCCGTTAACGATTAGGTTAACACTCATCTAACTTATGGTTTTATAAATTTAAATTAACAAGTCGAAAGCCTATAACATCATATTTACTGTATTTATTCATATTGTTTCAACTATTTTTCATTTATTACTTTCAATAAGGAAATGAAAGTACGTTCCAATGGGATATAAAATCTAGAGTTGTGTGAATTTGCGTAATGTATTCTTGCCTGCATCCCAGCAGATGTTCCAAATATATGTGCATATTATTTTGTAATCTACAAAAGCTCTACAACAATGCAATTGTTTTATTACGTTTTTTTAAGTCTCAGTTTATTTTGAGGCAGACCTATTTGTAGCAATTCTATTTTTTAAATATATTCTTCCTGAGTGCAAATTATGTGGTGTCTATATAATGTGTAATGTGGACATTGTGGTTATTTAAGATAAGTTACATCAAACAAGCCAGGAGAAACGAAGTTTTTTGACTGTAACATGACAATAACAATAGTTTAAACATGTGTCTGTGACATTAACAATGAATAACTTTGCCTAGCATTATTCAGTGTAAAAATAAAATGCATATAACTTATTATAGAACAAAATGAAACAAGTGCAAATACTATTTCTTAACCAAATTCTAGAATTTATGCAATCACTCCGAAACGACCCGCTTAGTTACAGACCATTATGCATTCGCAACTATAAACTTGACCATTTTCAAATGTGATACGCTAATATACTATCTAAGCCTTTGAAATAGAATCTAAAAGACCTTGCATATACTCTTCTAAGTGCACCAATCTATTCCGTTCACAGGACAGCCAATTTCGTTTTCTGAACATTCATTGTAAAGAAGCGTTTATTCTGCGAAAAAATGTGATTTAAGTTATATTTATTCTATTGCACCTATTACGTTTTGCATTTAAAGGCTATTGCTTTCGTTATATTTATCAGGTATTCAGGAATAAAGAAAATAAATCGAACTCTTTGTATTTTTTTATTATAAACATATTGACAAGCCACTCATAATTTTGAAACAATTATTTGGTACCCTTCAATTGATTTTCAATTGTATCAAAAACACAGAACAACTTTAAGTTTGGGTCTGTCCAATCTTGTTCAGTTTTATCAAACCAAAAATATTTGCCTTTTACCGATTGTTCAATATCCAGAGCCAAAAAAACAGGTGTGTCCGCTGCCTGATCCAAGGTAAAGTTACCACATCCTTTAGTCATGTTAGTTTTTATGAACCCAGGGTGTAAAGAGTTGATTGAGATATTCTTTCCTATTTCTTTCTGTTGAATTCTTGTTAACGCACAAACTGCGATTTTAGAAATTCTGTATGAAAGAATTTTGTCTTCTACAAAGTCATTGTAATCAATAGTATTATTTTTCACTGACTGCAGGAACCAATTAAGAAAATCATTGATATCGTCACGTTTTAAATTATCCTTAGTAAGCCGCTCAATCCAATACCTATTCTTTAAGTTTGATATATGTCCACAATCACTTGAAATATTTATAACTCGGCCATTATCTTTTATGACCGGGTAAATATATTCTTCACTTAGCAATATACCATTATAATTGACATCAATAACGTATTTTGAATCTTCATATGAAGTCTTATAAAAATCTTCATTAATTACACCAGCATTATTGATTAAAATGTCTATTTTACCGTAGTTTTTCTTTAAATGATCGGCAAAGGTTTTCATACTTTCTTTATTATTCACTTCGAGTTGATGAAATTTAGGGAAACAGCCTTCTTTATTTAGCTCTTGAACAGCTTTTTGACCACGTTGAATGTCTCTGGCGGTTAGATATACCACACCAACACCCCGTTTACATAATTCCTTAACAATTTCAAACCCAATACCCTTATTGGAACCAGTAACAATAGCAATCTTGTTTTCCATCTTTCAGAAGAAAGTCTTACCAGTTATCGTACACAGTAGGGAGATTTTGTTATATAGTTATATACTCCTCACACATTCAATTGCAATTAACTGTCAATTCTGTTACATGAGATTGTTTTATTTATATAATGAAAAGGTTAAGGTTATCTGCTCATTAATTATAAAACTGCTGTATCATTATTAATATATAAAAGCAAAAATCTTTTATTAACTGATTAAAAGCAAAATAAAACTTAATCTTAGTATACACGCCATATTATGTAGGATTTTTTTTATATGTTATCAAAATTAGATCCAATATTTTTTCTTAAGCTAAAACGATAATATTTTTTAAGATTTAACTACTTCTGGCAATGCTTGTTCAAATACTTTTTCAAATGGAACTATAACATTTAAACTGTGATCTGCCCAGTCTATTTCAGTTTTGTCGTACCAAATAAATTTCCCTTTGACGGACTGATCAATATCAAGGGCTATAAATACAGGTGTAACACTGGCTTCACTCACCGTAAAATCCCCACTACCGTGGGTCATACTTGTTTTAACAATTCCCGGATTAACCGAATTAATTGAAATCCCCCTATTAACCTCCTTTTGCTGCACTCTAGTTAGTGCAGAAACTGCAACTTTCGAAACTCTGTATGCCATAACGGTGTTTTCTAAAAAGTCTTCCTTTTTCAGTGTATTGTTTTTAATTGAATTCAAAAACCATTCAACAAAGGCACACACATCCTCCAATGTAATATCTTTTTTAGTTAAGCGTTCCACCCAATCTTTATTTTGAATATTTTTTATGTGTCCCCAATCACTGGATATATTGATAACTCTACCATTGTCTCTTAAAAGCGGAAAGAAATATTTCTGCATTAAAATTTTTCCATGAACGTCAACATTTATAACTTCTTTGGCATCTTCATAGCTTACTTTATAGTAGTTAGCATCCAAAAGGCCCGCATTGTTTATTAAAATATCAAGACCATCGTGGTTTGCCTTCACAAAATCGGCAAATGTTTTGACACTATCTTCATCAGTCACATCAAGCTGGTGTAACTTAGGTTTATATCCTTCTTTTTCTAGACTTTTAACTGCATCTTTTCCACGTTGTATGTCTCTTGAGGTAAGGTAAACCACTCCAACATTTCTTTTACATAATTCTCTTACAATTCCAAAACCAAGGCCTTTATTTGCACCAGTAACTACGGCAATTTTCGAAGCCATTATCGCGACTGAATATGGAATATTACTGAACGTTTCATATGAGTCCATACATTTTATACTGTTAACTGGTGTTTTTTTTGTATATATTTTTTATTATACACTTAAAAATAATTTCAGATAAAATAAAAGGAATGTATAATAACGTTATCACACCAAATTAATATTCAAATTACCGTAAATTACAAGAACATACTGTGGCGTGACAAAAACCAAGCCATTGTTCATTATTGGATTTTTTTCTTTTCGGCGGCTTCTTAGTGTCAATTGTAATGCAAGCTAGCTCGCAGCATGAATAAATGAATATAGTAGCGGAACAAATATGGCTATTATAAAGCCCATTACCATAAATTATCTGGATATTATGTGTTTCGTACGAATTTGGAGGCCACGACTCAAATTCATCTCGTATTCAATTGTATCCTTTTCACAGCACTATTTGCTTTCAATGTAAAAACGGCATTGTTGTGTTGCTAGATGACATGAACGATACTAGTAGAAGCGCTCATTACAACAATTTTTACTTAGAATAGTAACATTATAAAAAATAATTTAGTAAGCTTTCTAACTAAAGTTCCCTCATCAAATTTATCATAGGTACTTATTATATTAATATAAAGTACAAAACTCTATTTGTACTTTATATTAATATAATATTATTATTACTATTTGTAAACTATTTTATAAGTTAAAAGTATTTTAATGAATATAGTTAAAAGTAGTATTATTAATAAAATATATTTTTGTATCTTATCTTTTTCTTAAGTGGAACACATTACGGAACAATTTCTATTAGACAGGTTGACTGTCCGTTACACCTTCAACCCTTTTTAATTACTCCAGTAAGGATTACGGCTAGATTACAAAACAAATTTATATCCACTCTCTTAACGAATTGTTCCAAGTAATGAATTGCCGGAAGGCACTCGCGTGTGTTGAACATTTAGCTAATTTTAAATTTTAAACCCTATTTATTGGTGACTAGGAGTTAATTTAAGTTGTTTCGCATATTTCAGTTGAACATTGTTCAATTTAGCCTTGCTGTTTACAAACGTTACAAGATTATCAAGCGCTTTGATGAATAATTGCTACCTTTTGACGGCGGGCGTACGACCGATTCGTTCTGAAATTGTTTAAAATTTAATTTTAAATTAAATTACTTGATCGCAATCTTTTACGTGATACAAATATAAAAAAGAAATTATGTACACATTCCTGCAATTTATAACTTGATTTGTTATGATTGTGTTACTTCTAATAACGGTGGTAAACAATGTGGTCCCTATTAGTTCTAAATTTATTACTTTCGACTATAATACGTATTAATTTTAATATTTTTTTAAGCTATAAAGAGAAAAATCGTTTACTATTTAACAACTTCGTTTTTAACACAGTTTCGATGCCGTCTTTTAGTAGAAAATAGTCAGTTAGATTTCTCAAAGCAGCACATAGAAAGCGGTAGTAAATGAATATTTCACCAACTGCGTTTTCTATTATGTTGTTCAATATATACAGACTCTTAAATTAGAAATAGTTTCTTATAAAAATAATTTCATTGTCTTAATATTATGGCTTAGAAATAAGTCTCTTTTCAGAAACCCCAAATCGGGAATTATTTTAATGATTAGATTTGAACTGACGCTCCAAATACGTAAATATCTGTACGTCACAAAATAAAATTGCTTGAAACGAAAGTCTTACAAGTAGGTAAGGTAGGTAGTTTTTCAGGGTAAGGACTCCGCGTAAACATGATGATATTGTGTTGTGCTGAGTATCTAGTATTGTGTACCAAATTAAAAACCATACAAAATTTGGAAAATCTTGTTTGGCAAATTTCTAGGATTCGGGATACTTCCAAGGAAGAATGTTTTGAATTAATTATTGTTAATAGAACTGTTTGGAGCGGCACTTTGGCTTTGCTCCAGGTCTTGCCTGACTAATTCAGTTAAGTGACGAGTTCCCAGTATATTTCCTTTTAGGGTTAAGCTTGTGTATAAGGTTATTTAAAATTATTAATTGCAGTCTATTTCTTTTAGTTAGATTTTAGACAACTTTTATGTCCTATTAAGATTAGCAGTAAAACCTAATTGCACATCTTTTAACAGACAAACATAGCATTTTATACCTGATAACTATTTCTAACAGAATGCTTAAATACGATAAATGTTTTCTCTAATATTGATAACACTAAATCTATGTATAGGTAGGTATATAGCTAATACAAAAAGTAAACTGGATTTAGTTTATTCCTAGCAAAGACTTAATTCCATAATTGCAATACTATAAATAGTAAAATTAGTATTCTTAACATCACTTTTACACCTTTAAAGAATTTTTTTTTATCAACGGATTGAAGCTATGTATGCCACCGTGACCACGGACGCTGTAAAGCACGCGAAACGTCGGAAAATTTTAAAATTATGTAAAATAATTATAAATTTATAATACATAGCTTCTATCCGTTGAAAAAGTGTTTTCTTTAAATACTTGAAAATAACTTAGTCCAATTTTTTTACGTTTTCACCTAGATCTTTACGCCCACGGAGCCCGGTGTATTGTAAACGCGGTGTTCGAAATAAAAGGCGAGTAATTAATGAAGTCAATATAGTAAATTCTGTAGATAATATGTGAAAATATATTTGTAAAACCACTGTCTTATTGTGATTATTTCGCAAATGTGTTGTCCTTACAAAGGAACCTCTTCAAATCTCAAACAACGTCAAATCTAGTTAGTTACCTACTAAGCTAGCAAGTTAAGTAGGTAACGTTGAACTACGTTTTCTAGTCTAAAGCAGCATAAGAATGAAGTTAATATATTTAATATTTATTTTTCAATCTTATGCCGATGTAACTGGATAGATAATAGTGTTGGTATCAGTTGTGTCAACACTTGCTCTTACGGTTGAGGAAAATCGAAATAAGTCTAAGACAGACAAATTGACGGCGAGTAGGTGGTGGTTCTATAAGAATGATTAATATGCAAAAATCTGGCATTATTTTAAAGGGCTATATCGCTGTTGGAATATCCAATATAGCCCTAATAGTAATTGTATCTACAGTAGTAGAACATGTTTATTAATGTAATTCGGTTACAGGAAGGAGTTAATAATAGTTTGTGTAATTTACATAGGCACGTGAATATTATATTGCACGATCTCAATTAATATTAAATAATTGTTAGGCAGGCTGTCGGCAACCTTTGGCCCCTTGCCACTGACATGTTACAACGTTTTGGTTTCATACTAAAATATTTGTAAATCAAGGTACAGTTGATTTTCATTGATAATATTTGATTTTATGACAGCTTTCACTAACAATGTTACGTGCGATTGTTTCCATTTTATGTTGTACAATAATCTTACATAAAATTTAATGTGCATTCATCAAAGTGTATGATGGATGTATTAATTAGTGTCTCTATTTCAGAAAACATTTATTTATTTCAGAAGCAGATGAGTCATTAGTAAGGAGTATGATATTCCTTGTTTGATGGCAACGCACACGTGCCTATGTTGATGCAAGCTTACAAGCTTAGCTAAGTATATTTCATTGAATAACTAAAAATAAGTATTGATAAAATAATATGTATATAATATACAATACATTGTAGATATTTTTTCAACCTTTATTATTGCTTTCAAAAACAAAATGGCTACTGTATGTACATAGGAAATATAAGCAAACGTATTTTTTACGCTCTTAATAGACTGCTGCTCTTCTAACATTACCACAAATAATAAATCACAGTGCTTTCCAAATGTAAAAAAATAATATAGATATAGTTTATTGATAGAAATGAAGCAACAGCAATATGTATATTTTACAAGTGACAAATAAACGAGTTTGATAGAACAACATCTGTCAGACGTCAAATCAAAAACAGATTATAAAAACACGCCATACAATGAAACGGTTCGCAAACAATTAAATATTCCAGCCAAAGGCATAACAGTTTCCACTGAGATTTGCATAGTTGAATGTTGATTAGCAGTAAAACACAGAATTCGGTCAAATTCTACTATTAAGTATTCGTTAATGACATATTAATGCACAAAACCAGCCGCTGAGCTTTGGCGACATCAAAATTCCTAAGGGCATTAATGTTAACGCTTGTGAATGTTAAAACTTTGATAACGACTTAAATTTCAATAATCTCAGTGTTTAATGCAGCTATGGCGGCTTTTTAGCCGACATTTTTATGTTACAGATGTTCTTAATTTTTGAGTATTTGTCTAGGCCCGGTTTAGGGAGAAAAATATAGTTCCACTTATATGCTAGGTGTCGTAGCGGAAGTTCTACGCCAAACTATGCACGTCGATAATGATATAATTGCGTTCAAGAGAAGACTAATGAACCTACTGACTAACACACAGCGTCGACTTTTGGGTCTAAGACATGTTGGTTTCCTCACGATGTTTTCCTTCACCGTTCAAGCAAATGTTAAATACGCACATAGTGGTAGGGGAGCCCACGATGCTAAATGGGGATTTACTCGAGCGTCGTGGAGACCTATTGGGTTGCAAAGCTTAGATGATAAGAAGAAAAAAATGTTATATGATATATACCTTTTCATCGGTGGGGAAAGCGGCTATAGATGTTTAAATATGTAAAAAAAAACTGTTGCATGGACATACTCGAGCGCGTCAGATATTGATAGCATCAATGTCCTACGTATTTTTAATAATGTACGTATGTTAATCTGATCATTTGCATGATGGGGGTGGTTGTACGTAAGGGTTAAAAATGAAAAAAAAAAAAATTTAATCGAGCGCGTCAGATTTTCTAAGGGGGTGTTAAGTGCACCAAAAAAAAAGCTCTCATTCAATAATCTGACGATTTCGATCTGACGCAAACTCGCAGCCATTATTATAATGTGCAAAAAAAATTCGCCATTTTGAAATACTCGAGCGCGTCAGATTAAGATATATATGGTTCAGATTTATATTCTAAACGTACTGTCTCATAATCTGACGATTATCTAGAGGGATTTGCCTGATCTGACAAAAAAAATATTAGAAAAACGGTTCACCCTAAAGGCCATCCCTGCAATTCCATTCCTGGGCGCTTAAAATTGTACTTATGAGCTCGCTGAGTTCAAAGAAATAATATTTCTATGCGTTTGAGTTCTCTCAGCTTGAAAGTCTGATAGAAGTTTCATAGAACACTATTTTTGAAATTTTCAAACCCCAATAACTTTTGAATGGATCAAGCAATTTTCCCGCGGTTGACGGCGATCGACGCATTTTTTAATCTCTAATTATTTAATTTCATCAAAAACGATAATTCGATATGAAATGTCGAAGTTATGTGATAGAAACACTTTTTTCGGTTTTCTTTCGTTCACGATATCTCTCGAACGAATCAACCGATTTTGACCAGTTTGGTGGCGATCGACGTCGTTTTTCAAGCTTAAAGGTGGATTAGTTTTTTGAAGTTGATGGATAAAGCCGTTTAAAAGTTATTGCAAAAAAACACTTTCAAAAAAACAAATTGTTATTTTTTTAGATTTTTCAAAATTTCTCAAAATCTATCGGTCCGAATCGGTTCAAATTCACATGAAATCTAATTTTGAGGGAAACGCGGAGAAGGAAATGTAGGCATCACGCAGCTGCACGCGTTTATCGCACGAACTTTATCGACGAAATTTTGTTATTTCGGCTTGCGGAAATCGTCAGATTATATATTTTTCAATATTCTTGAATTATTTCATTCAAAATAAAAAAAAATTTGCTACGCTCGAGAATGTCAAGATGACGTTTTTTTTTTACAACTTTGCTGCCCTCCCCTCTCTTTACGTCACTCTCAAATTGTCAGATTAGTGGAATATACACTTTTTAGGATGTGATTAACTCACACTACCTTAATCTGACGCGCTCGAGAATGTCTGATGATCATTTTTTTTTTACTAATCTGATCCTGTATCCTTCACGGGCGGCCTTATATATGGACCTCATATTTGGTGGAGGTACTTAACCGGGTACAAGGTATCCCCCTGTATATTAATCTGCCGCGCTTGAGTAAATCCCGAAATCCCCTCTTGGGCTCCCCTACTATAGAAAGAAAGTCGATTGGTGCACAGCCGGGGATCGAACCTACAACCTCAGGTATGAGAGTCGCATGCTGAAGCCACTAGGTCAACACTGCTCTTAGCACACATCTATTTATTTAAAATATTCGGTGCATAACCCTCCCATGATTTTTTGTTTACAGTTGAAGTTACGTTAACTAACTAAAGTGGATCTTCATTATCTAAAGTAACTATAAAGGTTTGATTTTATAAATTAAACTTATTCTAAAGACAGTTTATTTAAACCTAAGACGTGACTTTTTAAATTAAAATCAAAAATAAACGTAAATTCACATTTAAATTCTTCTTGACGTAAAAATAGCAGGACGGTGCGCTACAGTTTGCACCGTTATTATCTAAACGATGTAATTACTGTACTTTTTACCTCTTATCCTAATTAGGGTACGGAAAAGACTTAAGACAACAGATATAAAAGACACTTTTAATGAGACAAACCCTACTTTTTACGTCATTTTTATTCCAAGTAAAGAAAGGTTTTAGAACCAACAATTATACATTCGTTTCGCTATTGACCGTGTAGTACCTCACCTGAAGTGGTAGACTCATTTAATCTGTTATTCTGAAGACTTTTTGTATAATTTATGCAACTTTGTTAGACTTGTTAATGAGTCTAACAAAGTTCTTCTATAGTTCCTATATGCTTTTTCGCTAAGAATTGTGAGTACTTATTCACGAGCGGTTAAGCGTGTGACCTTGAGGTTTTGGCAACCGTATCCAAGTATCAAAGATAATTCTTTATGACCTTACTAAAAAACTTAATCAAAATAGACGCATAGCATGCAATAGACGCATTTGGGCGATTAAGTATACTTAAGTGAGATATATCTCACTTCCTTAATTTATTCATTCTAGATTCTTCGAAAACAGACAATATAAGGCATTTGGATGTTTTAGAAAATATCGGCTCGTAATCACCAGTGATCACAGAGATTACTGGTTGAAACATAGTTTTAACACAATAACACAATGCAAATACACAAGTGTAAATAATGCATTAAACTTTAGCAGGAATCCTCGACATTACATCAATGATCTCTCTCTCTATGCAAAGCTATCTAAATATTCTATTGGCAGGTTGAGTGAGGTGAATCGTTGCGCGTTTCTTACGTTCGGATTGCTTGGAAAGAAAATGTAAGCAGGTGATATAGTGAGTTTACATTAGAATTCCAATTGTTGTTTAACAGTAATTAATGAATACGTTGAAATATGGGTCGTACCAACATATGGTACACATTCGTTTAATCAAATTATTGCTTTGTTTTAGACTGGATCGCCATTCTTTATTTTAAATACCACCGCGGTAAGTAAACCATCGGGCACTTTTATATATAAATATCAGACAAACGTACATAATCAAGAATGTGTCGCTTGATTAGAATTATTACTAATTCTAATAAATTTTCCTTTTTAATCAAAAAGAAACATTTCTTTAATTGAATCAGGTACCTTTAACCTATTAAACATATCGCAGGTTTGGTCTGCCCCTGAATAAAACCCAAAAATCAAAGTAAATCCCTAGCTGTACGCAGTATGAGTTTGGTCGCGAGCAGGCGTTAAGCACAATGAGGATTTAAAATTCCATTTCCTTGTACGTGATCACATAACTTCCGCAACGGATTCGTGCAAATCGGCGAGCCACTGTTTGCAACTCGCTTACGGGATATGACATCATTTACCCCATATTAAAAGTGTTTTTGTCTTCGGATTTACCCTATATATGAACTTTTTTAAATTTCATATCCGAGACAGAAATGCATTTACAAATGAAATTTACAGGGGTATGTGTCACTCGACCCATAATAGAATCTCTGCTTAGTTCAGAGTTTGACCAATACCAACTAAAACTAGCTCTAGTAGTTCCTACAAAGCCACGTTACAGAACCGGACGTCGCTTTCGCAATCTACCGGGGCCACGACGGCATTGTACGCTCAAAATCTCCGGACCAGTCAACATCTCAATGGTAGGACATGATTCTATCTTCTCCTACCAATTCCACGTCATCAAACCCTAGGATTTGTCCTAGACCGCTCCCTCTCTCGTTTTTTGGAGACATCCTTCTGTAGAATTACTTGCTCACAGAAGAATACTACTGCATTCTATACCTCGTCACTTTCAACCATTTTTTGGATAATACAAAGGAAAGCATAGTAGTTACCCATTTCCAAACAAACTAAAAAAAACACCATAAATAAAATAAATAAAGACCACCACCGCATGATGTCATGCGTCATGTCATGTCATGTGCCATCAAGGCAGAATAGGATACCATCCGTATCACCTTGACGTGCCACAACTGAGCGTATTATACGGCAATTTCTGCCGTGCATCACTGTGGGAAACCAGCTTCACACTGAAATATTTCCGAACCAATTCGACTTAGGGTCCTTCAAGAAAGGAGCATTCCAATTCCTAATAGGCCGGCAGTTCGCTTGGGAGCCTTCTGGCAGTGCGAGTATCCGAGTGATAGCGGCGGTATCACTTACATCAGGTTAGCCTCCTGACCGTCTGCCTCGCCAAATGAACCATGGACGGACAACATTTGCACAAGACGAAGATTTAAGAGTTAGAGTACCCCCTTTTCTAGTTGCCAAAAGGTTGGTTGTAAGTAAGTACTTGACGAATTGCGTCTATCGTTCTATGCCCCGCTATTGGACCAGCTAAGTTTTCGTGCCATTTCTGCATAGCAGCAGTTTCAGCTAAAAGTCTCTTCTTCTTCAACAACACTTTCAAGCTATTATTATAAAGCTAAGGCTAAAATATATTTTTTATAATTTATTTTATTTTTTAATATATTTTAAAGTGATATTAGTAAGGATAAATAAAAATAATACTTGTTAATAATGACCTTAAAGTTTCATAGAGGAGTAGGGCGACCAATTACATGAACTTTTCGAATGTAGGAAATTTTATGTAACGTTAAGAAGTCCTAAACAAACTCACCCCGTAATTAACGAACGTTGATATATTTTAATATATTACGCAATTAATTTAACAAAAGTTTTTTCATTTTATAGAACAGGGGCAACAGGAACAGGCAGGTGGCTCGATGTTAAGTGATACCGCCGCCCATGGACACTCTTAATGCCAGAGGGCTCGCGAGTGCGTCGCCGGCCTTTTAAGAATTGGTACACTCTGAAGGACCCTAAGTTGAATTGTTTCGGAAATACTTCAGTGGGAAGCTGGTTCCACATAGTGCTGCGCGGTAGAAATTGCCTTAAAATACGCTCATTTGTGGAACGAGTTTTATTTGACATTCGTTTATTTTTTTAATCAGCACTACCATTGGTTCCCTGGACTTCAAGGGCATGTGAAAGCCAACTTTCCTTAATATATAGTTATTATTAGCGATAATCCTGAGATAACATTTGGTATTCTATGGTAAAAGCAGTCTGTCGCTATAAGTACGAACAATGACGTATTATGTATATTTTAGTTTAACGCTATATACGAGTATATAGTATCGATATAGATTATTAATATTATTAAATTAACAAATGTCATACTAATAATTAGTATTAATTATTGACGGCATTGAATTAAGATAATACAGAAATATACTTTGGGTTTCTTGAATGGCGAAGTATTACAGTGGGTTCTTGCGGGTACTTTGTAACAATACAAATTGATAACTTGATTAATGAAGAGTTTAGAAGTACTAAGAAGCGCCCCATTTAAAACCATCCCGCAAAGGGAAAGTAAATAATAAATATCGTTTAAGCGATAAACTTCGGTGATTTTTTTTAAAATCATGCAATGTTCAGATTTTTTTAATCTCTTATTTTCCTAATATAGCCGTGGCCTCGGATTGCTTTCGTTTCGTTTATCGATTAAAATAGTAAAATTAAATTTTCTTTTTTGATTTTAAACAGTTCCTGATGATGCTGATGCTATTCTAAATATCAAAGGAAATTATTAAAATCGTTTGGTGAAGTTGGTTTCATAAATGAATAAATAAGAAACACAAAAGATATGGAGGTCTTGCATTTTGGGTTAGCAAAATTGGACAAAAAAAAGGAAAAAAAAGAAAAAAAGTGGAGGAGGTCTATGAAGATTTTCCGATCAATGGTACTGAAGAAACAAACTCATATAAGCTGTATATTGTTAACATTTTTACAGATTGGAATTAAACGGAGGAAACATTAAAAACTCCACAATAAAAAAAAAGTTTCTTTGAATTTCGCAATGGAAACCTATATGTGCGGTATAACTAATGGCTGCTAAAGTAGTGAATGTTGGTTTATATGCTAGATGTAATGAGATGGTTAATTTCGTCGAAGCGTTATATACTTATTATATGCCTTCCTCCTTAAACAAACTCTTCAACAATATATTACAAACAGCGTTCTCTTGTACTTTGAACCATGTCCAACAAATACTCAACCTCGATGAATATTGAGTTAGAATAGGATTAAGGGGTGTTTAAATGGAACTGATGAAAGGCTACCGCACCGTGATTATTCTTAGCATTATAGTTCTGGCCCGATTGTAATTTGGGTCAAAAGCTTTTACGATTTCAGTGTTTTTGCATTATGATTGTCATAAAGGTGTTTCTGTTGATAACGTTATTTACGTTATGGAACACTGTGGCCATACATTTCAAAGCTTTCAGATCAAAATTAAAAAGTCAATACTAGATTGTGTCTGACATATTAAGACATCTTGCTGACAAGCTTGCGATGAGAGGCTACGGAATGATGCCGGCTGGCCCGTACCCGCACCTTCTCGCAATTGCAGACCTGGTTTAACCAAAAATATTCAGAACTCCAACATCACTGATGATCGCGAAAAGAGCACTACAGATAGGTTGGCTCTGGCAGCAATTAAACCAGTGACAAAGCGACTTCTAAACGTCATCCACGTAGTCCTGAAATGCGTGGCTCACGTTCTGTGCTTCTGAAAGGTTAGTTAGGCTAAAGTAGCTTAGTTAGCCAGGACTTACTCACTACGGACCTAATGTCCGTAGTGGACCTAAGTGCGGAAACTGAATCGACCAATAATAAAACATATATAGCCGACTGTTTTAATCAGTAACATCCTGGAAATTATACTCAGATATCAGCAATGTCTTGTCAAACAATAATGATACATGATTATTATCGTAGTGTTGGTTTATTGATACTTTCAGTTACAATTATGAAATAAAATCAAATGTAAAACTTAAAAACACAAACAAAAATCATCTAAATGTAATTAATCTGAACTATTATAGAATCACACAAAGTCGGTCCGGTCCACCCGTTTATTGCATTACGGCTTTTTCGGGAAAGATTCGATCGTTGGTCGTGGCATTGCTAATGATAATATCAGCGCGATAAGCTAAAACATACAAATTAACCGATCTAAACATTTTGTCAAATTTCCAATCATATTTAATCGTGCACATTACGTTTATCTGTAAGTTGCGTTTTGTTATACTATTTTAACAAACTGTACTGCTAAACTGGCGTTTTGACTGATACATTTTTAGTTTTTCGTTTTGTTGATTTTTATACTACATTTTATGTTACGTTCCATGGAAACACCTCCCTCCCCGCCAATTTTCAGCCAAATCAGCAGTTCTTGAATTATAAATATTGTACAAGACTTTATATATATAAGACAAGATACCTATATAGGTTAAGAGAGCTAAACAGAACATTTTAGGAAGTAGGTAGATAGCTCGCTATTCAATTTAGTACTTTTATTTCAAAGTTCCGGTCTACACCAGATAGGTAGATAATGTACGGACGTTGTATTAGTAATGTTGTGTACTTGTAGGCTAAGTGTAGTTTTATATTACGCTGAAATATATATGTCTGAGCTTTAAAAATATATATGTCCCGGCCCTATCGAGTGGTAAGTTAAATAACTGATAACCTTAATTATAATATTAAACTATGTAAAAAACGAGCTATCTATATATCTATCTAAGGGAATCAAAGTTCTACTAGTCGCAGATCAATGAAACCTGCTCCAATAACATCAGGAAAAGAAAGAGTCATTGCAGAAAAATTGCGAAAGGCGAAATGTTATGAAAAACATCGTGGAACACATTTCCAAGGGAATTCAAACTGTTTCAGGTAATTCATAACGTTTTTGCATTTGTATAATTATATAATTTTACAGAAAAAAACTACTTGTTTTTACTACTGACAACTTCTAATTCTTTGGCCGTGTACATCGTAGAATTAATTAAAATTTGTTTTAAAAAAATTCAAATACGTATTAATTACACTATTAAAGGTATACAAACTGCGTCACACAATTCATTTCCATTTAATTAACTGATATCAACGTCAGAACGTTCACCTTCAGTTACCCGTTTTTTTGGATTACAGTTTATTCATTATGAAACTTGTACCATTAAGTTGATAGAATAATTTTTTAAGCGTTTCAGTAAAAACACTCGTTTACAAATTCAACTTGAGTTAGCCGGTCCGAGTGTGAAATGTAAATGAATTAGATTAAGGCCTGCGGTATTGAGGCTCCATCACACTGATTGGTTGATTGAACGAGAATAGATTGTGAATTGAATGTCTGAATGGATAAGTCTGATATAATAACGATTTCTGAATTATATATTTTGACAAAGTATGGTGATAAGTATTGTTCCAAAAATTGTAGAAAATCTTATATTATATAAAATTCTCGTGACGCGGTGTTTGTGGTTAAACTCCTCCGAAACACATACACCACCACCACCGACATATTGGGTATATCTGAGAATCGGACAACATCTATTTTTCATCCCCCTAAATGTTAAGGGTAGTCCACCCCTAAGTAATTTTTTAAATTTTTAGATAAATTTTTATTTTCTTATCAACTGTATCAACAACATTAAAAAATACATACAACCAACAATTATCAACTTTCTACGATCAACCTCTATTTTTTTATTATAAATGATATACATGGCAAAACGACGTTTGCCAGGTTAGTATATTACATAGAATTGAAATTATTGAAGTTAACTTCTTTTATCCATTCCATATTGCATTAGAGATAACACGAAAAATTATGTGAAATGGTGCAAAATCGAAAGAAAAACTACTTTAAAATACTACTCGCGATCCAAATTCAAAATAAATAAAAATTAGCAAAAAATGCATTTTCATTTCTAACTGAACTTATGGCCCGACTAGTAAAACGACTGTTTTAAGGTAGCTCATTAATAATAGTGCCATTATAGTTTACGTCTATGTATGGTAAATTTATTCTTAACTGAAAAAGTTTTGTAACCTGTTTAAAAAGTTAATGCCAGTTCTGAAAATGGTAATTATTTCCAAATACATTCAAACGTTTTACTGTTTATCAAACTAATCACCTACGAGTAATTTATTGTAATATACGTAAATTAAATTCAATTCCAGGGAAATAAAGTTAAGCTGTTTTATTCAATTTGTTTAATCTATGTATGTAATAGCAACAAAGGACAAAAACTATCAGATATGTAATCTATCTATAGTATATAAAACACGAAAAAACAAACGTAGAGTTATCTATTTAAATACATAGCAAGTAGTAACTATAATTTAGTTGCTACAGTACTCGAGAAAATACTTTCTTGCTTTCTGCGAGCATTTCTGAGGAGTAGTAGTGACGAATACTTAAATGATCCTAATCCTTTGGATTCACTTGCTCCAGTTCAAACAATTTGTATTTAAAAATTTGTATTGTAAAGAGTGGCGAAAAGTGTCTTGCCAGTTCTTTCCGCTCTACACCCCTGATTTAACCCTACCCTGCGAACTGGTAGAAAATGTAAATTTACAATTAATTTAATTTTTTGACGTTCATAAGTGTACTTGTTTACCTATATGAATAAAGATAATTTGATTTATTGATTGATAGTAATAGTATTGTCACCGTGACCACGCACGCTGTAAAGCACGCGAAACGTCGGTTAAATTTAAATTATGTTTAAATAATTATAAGTTTACAATAATACATAACTTTAATCCGTTAAAAATGTGTTTTTTTTTGATTGATAGTAGTTTAGTAGGCCATATTTTTTGGGTATTGAAAGTGATATAAGTATATACAGAAGGAAATGTTAAATTGTAGAGCAAATATAATATGTACAATGAAGGAATATTCCGGTCAATAGCCACAAGTCAGGATCTCCGTAACGAGTTGACCGCTCGCCAAACCGCCAAGAAACCGCTTCTCTTGCCACGTCGCATTTTCAATTAGAATTTTAATACTAAATAGTTTATAATAAGTTTTTGGTAGAAAATAAAATATTTTATTTTTTTGTTTAGATTATAGGGCTATTGAAAGAGATTTTTTTGTCTTCTCGTTGATGTTTAATAGTTAATTTTTACTTCAAAAATATAGGATTAGCATAATATATTTTATGGTATTCATGAACTTTGCCTTTCATCAAACTTTGGGAAATATGGATTTTATAATAAATTTTCTCCTGATACCAAAAACCTGATTACTTATTTAATTGCATAAAGGAACTATTTTATTCACATACAGTTATTTTTTTAGCAATACACACACATTTTCTTTATTTAAATCAAACCAATAGATTAGTTTGTCCGTATCACACCAAAGTATAATTCGCAAAGTGTGCGTAATTATCAACCTTAGACAAATTGATGCCTGTATGTTACTCACATACACCTGGTCATCTGACTGTACAAAAAATAATTATACGGAAATTTAAAACCAAGATCGATAGTTCTACTTCCATTGGATTTTACTTTATACATAACCTAATCGGTAACATGAATCATTCGTGGTTCCTTTGACACACTTTAGTATTTGAAGGAACATTCTTTATAAGTATGGAAATCTTTATTTAAAAGACGAAAGGAGCCGATCAATCTTGGGGTAGGAGACGAATCAACCGCCCATCAATCACGGTCCCGGATGCAGGCATTCTGGAGCTTGGGACATTGAGTTATAATTTACCTACAAATTTCTAAATCAACTTGCTATCCAAATCGATTCTTATTGCTTGTCCATCATGCGTTAAGTATAAAGAACGTGGTGTGTCCATAATTAAAATCCCAGCGTATATAGTTTTTTTAAATATTATTTAATTGAGTTCGTGATATGTTTACCCTGTATTCGCTGTTGGTCACATAACATAACAATACTATATAACTAATATAATAGAAAAAACGTGAAATCATTTAAATACATTAAAAAAAATATATACAAAAAAAGCTGATACAATTGTAATAATTGTATGTTGATTTTATCAAGGAAGACAATCAATGAGGTAAAACTGCACTAATTTGTTATAAGACGTATATAACATACAAACATAAAGGTTTGTTCATTATATATTAATATATAATTGTTATGAAGACCGCAAATAGAAAATTCGAACACAATATCTGATAAGTAATTTAAAAAGTCATCCGAAGCGCACTTTGTATGCAAATTTAGAAGTTACATTTACGTTTCAGGAATCGAAGCTATTTCGGTGTATCCGGCGTTAATATTACGAAAGATAGTAGACGAATAAATAGTTAATGGTAAAATACTGAACGGAGGTTCCGAACCAATACAATTTTGTGTCCGAAGATAATGTTCGTAAAAGGGAACACTTTCTCGGGCCTTGTCAAAGTGTAGATGTCTGACAACAGTAGTACTAACTTCTGGATGGCGGGATTTTTGTCCCCGTTTATGTGTTTTGTTTTTTACCTTAATCACTGCCCTTAATGTATTATGGGGCTTTTAGTAACAAAATTCCACCCGAATTAAGTTCGGTGGCAGTTGTATGGAGTTTAAATAAAACTCTTTGTTTGAAGTTGGGTAACAAGTGACTTAAATGGTTTAAAATATGAGCTTATAACTAAAACAAAATTAGGTGTAGAGGGGTTGTGACGCTAACAAAAACAAAACTGGCTTAACTAAGGGTTGATAAATCTAAATGTCACATATATTGTTGTACATTATCGGAAACGAGAGTATTAAAATAAAATGTGGTGAAACAAAAAGGCTCAATATTGGCTTCAAGAGGACGATGATGTTTTGCATTTTGTCGACGCTTCATAAATATATATTTATGTTTTATATATTATATATATTATCTAATGTTTATTTATTTATTTCCAGTAAATTTTCCTATCTTAACAGTTACAACTAATGCGATAGAATTCCAAAATATTTCTACATACTAACATTAAAAAATTAAACTGAAATTCCTACATCTTATAACTAACAATATAGCAAGCAACTCTCGTGAACTCAGACAGCGTACAATCAAACAAACAAAAAGGTTATATAACTCAGGTAATACATACTTAAGCAGTCTAATTAAACTGTTTTAACTGAAGCACTGTTAATTCATTCGCCCAATTAAGACGAATAAATTGGGCAAAACCATTATATTAAATCTAATCGAGTTCTTTCAAAGTTGTTATTTAATTTGTATTACAAACTTATGTCTTACTATAATCAAAAACTATTTTTAGTCTCTGTATTTAGTCAGTCTGCAAAGGGTCCATGTAATTATCCAAGTTCAACAATAAAAGGACACAAACTACGTCCCGTCTAATTTGACCGGGATTGTTTAAACTAACATTTCCCATCCATCGACTGTTTTGACACTTTTGCAAGTCATTGCCAACTTTGACTTTAATATGAGAATTGTTTTAGTTTCATGTCTGTCATCAGCAAACCAAAAGGTAAATATGTTTTGATTTGACGTGACATCAGTAGCAGTGTTGGCCTAGCCTAGTGATACTCTCCTAGGGTCGTAGGTTCGATTCCGGCTGTGGACAAAATGGACTTTCTTTCTATGTGCGCAATTAACATCAAAGGGCGAAGGAAAACATTGCGAGGAAACTGGCTTGCTATAGATCTAGTGAACTAGATATTATTTTACGGTAAATTATAAAATCTTTAAAAAAATATGCATTTGTCGGAATAACTCAACAAATATAGCAAAATTTAGTCTAAATATATACATTCATACAGTTGATACGAAAACTCGAATCGAAAATATAATATATAATAAAATGCTATATTCAATATTTCCCTATAATGGAAACATAATAGTGGGAAGTCGTGGGCAGCAACACGCTTTGTAGTAATCAATTATGGATTGTATTTGCCATTTGGTATCTTAATTGAAGTAAATAGGTTTAAATGTTTATGTAAATACATTGTTTGCACTTTCAATGTACATCATTAGAGGGAACATTAATTAACCGTTACATTTTAGAGTTAGGTGGTAACAAAGTTTTAATTAAACCAGAAATACTTGTAACGTAAGTATTAGACACTATAAAAGAATACAAAAATGTGTACCAGACAAAAAACACACCAGATATAACTGGACAATTTTTATTATTAATGGACAATGGAACGCCGACTACACAAAACTTTCTTAAATCGTTCAATTAACGATATCAAGGCCAGCATGTCCTAACTTATGTTCGATACTACACGTAGGTACGTTAGACACAGAAGATAAATTAATGACCTTGTATTGTTATGTCAATTCATGTTGATAGGTAAAATATTCGATACGGTACAATATTCCATATATTAGCCTACTAGTGACCCGCCCCAGCTTCGCACGGGTGCAATGCTGATGAAAAGCGGGTTCTTATTATGTATTGTTATTTCCGTCGCTGGAAAGCTCCGATAATATACGCGTTCGATCGCTGCTAAATAAGCTGTAATAATGGGCTGTATAGATCTTTATTAAATTAACAATGTATTCAAGGTATTTAATTGGTTAAGGATTAATGCTGTATTTGTTTAAATCGCTTCGAAAATTAGCCATTATTTGTCGTAAAAAGTAAATGACAAAAAAAAGTTATTGTGGGTTATCCATAAGAGATAGACATATACCATCATGGACTTTTCTGTATACCTTTTCGATGTGTACAATACTTAGTACATTATTTTGATAAAACTCGTAGGGTTCAGCCTGCGTTTGCAATGTAAGCGGAAAAAATGTAATTATTTACGACATCACATTAGAAACCTCAAAAATAACAGTACTTCTACACTATTTAATATATGTTATTATACATATGTATAAACCTTCCTCTTGAATCACTCCTCTCCATCTATTAAAACAAACCGCATCAAAATACGTTGCGTAGTTTTAAAGATTTAAACATACAAAGGGAGATAGGGACTGAGAAAGCGACTTTGTTTTATACTATTCACTACATAGTTTCTTTTTTTCCTTGAAACTTCTTACGTAATTTAAAAAAAAAGCGTAAAAAACTTACGCATGAGGGTAATTTTTTACGGATGAAACGCAATATGATAATCTTAGCGTCACGAAGGTGTGCAGCGTTTTTGTCAAGGAAAAGGGAGAGAGCGATTGAGACCGATTAAAAGATAGTGAGATGGAGCGAACGTCGTATCACGCACAGTGCCATGCAGCGAGAGGTGGGAGAGAGTTATAGTGAGATAGATTGAGAAGAGAGATAGGAGGAGTTCGAGAAATAATACACGCAATTGATTGATGTATTCCTTTAGTAGTTACATATTATAATTTTAGATGGCAAATCTGTCGCATGACGTCTCGTGTAGTAAACGCAGATTTTTATTTATTATACTAGCGGATCCGACAGACGTTGTCCTGTCTACACGTCTTTAATTTCAAAATTTCAATTTTTAATAAGCCATTTTGATGAAAATTATTATTCAAATGTTATGACAATATCTAACGATCCAGCACATGGTCACACACGATATAACACAATGATAACAAAACTTTTTTTAAATCTCGGGACAGACTAAAATTAAAATTCGAATATTATTTAAAATTTGACACTGCGATGGTAGCGCCGTCTGTCGGATCCAATGTAAAACATTCCAAAATCAACAACAACTAATAAATTGAAAATTAATTAAAAAAACATTGTCTAAATCGGTCCAGTCGTTTAAGAGGAGTTCAGTCACATACACACGCACACAAGAAATATATATATTAAGATTATCATTAGTACGTATTCAATGTGTGAACAGTGTGAATATATAATATATATAAATACATAGAGTAATTATATACTGGTTTATGATCATCTTTTTCGGCTTAGCAAAAATTAATTTACAAAGAAGTTACAATACTTACATGTGTACTTTGTACGCACGCACTTTTTTAATTTGTGGACTAATTGTGTTCTTTATAGATATTAGTTATCATTATAAAGTGCTAAGATGCGAAAACTGTTTTACCAAAATTATTTTTAAACGTATTTAGTTGCAGGATGCTAAAAGTTAGTATCAACCATCTCACAGTTGAATAAGTAAAATTTACTTCCACAGCAATTCAATATATACAAAGTTATGTTTAATTAGAACAACTTTCCAAGGCGGTAAATAGAAAAGCAATAAAATTTTCCGACGCTAAGCGTCTCGTAGTGAATAGCCGAGTGTTTCCTTTCAACTTGCACAAAACGCTAACTTCAATCACTACCGCGTTGAACGCGTTTTCACGTATTAAATTAATTAAACCTGTGATAACTGAAGCACAATGTTGCACAAGCACAAACATGGTATTTGTACATAAATATATGTATACCCATAGTAAGATTACATATAATTTGATACTTCTCAGAACAAGGCCTCGTAGTTTTGCGAACGGATGGCGTGGCGCGAATTTTGTAAACGTTTTTGCCATTCACAAGCATACCCTAAGACGCATCTAAACAGAATAAACGAATTTTGATTTCGATTTTTTTTTATTGGTGTGTCACACTTGGTAGTCTCTTTCAAAGGTTCTGCATATATAAGAGTTACGTTTTCCGCTAAAAATACCCTTTGTCACTACTCTTCTATTCGATGACACTCTATGTGTATTCGATGACGATGATACTGGGTGTTGACATATCGAATGACGTTCAGTTTTGCCGCCATTTGGAAGGAAAGGCTGAGTTAGCCCCTAAGAAGCTTGGTGTGCTCAGCAAAGCGAGACGGTACATCACCCCGGGCCACCTTGTAAGTCTATAAAACACAAATTCTGCCCCACATGGAATAGTGTTCTCACCTCTGGTGCTCCGGGAGCTCCTTCCGCTTGACCAGATTCAACGAAAAGCGATGCGAATCGTCGACGACCAGTCATTTTCCTAGCAGCTTGAGTTAGGTTTTAAGTTTTTACTCGTTATGTTTTATAGTTGCGTCTTCTATTGTTTTGCATTAAGTTACTGTAAAAATAGAAATCAAAGTCAAAAATCAGTTATTCATATAGGTTGACATTATGGACAAAAAAAAGAGAAATATACATTAAATGAATCTAATTTTACATTTACTACCAGTTCTCAAATCAAAGGCGTAGAACGGAAGAGAAGAACTGGCAATAAACTCTCCGCCACTCTTTTTAATCGCCAAGTTTTTTTTACACAATGTTTGTAAAGAGCTGCAACCATTACACCATATTCCATATGACATCTTCAGTAATAAATAATAATAAAATAAATAAGGAAAGTAAATAAATACTTGACATATGAAGTATTCATACAAACTCGCTGCACTTAACGTGATAAAAGTTGTCGTTTAAATAGCCATAGACTAAAATAAACATTGGGATAGGTCTATAAAGCATAAAACTTCACCTCACGTACGAAATACCGAGGGAGAAGAATTGGAATCACGCTCCTCCCAAAATTGATTCGCTGAGCCCTAGGTATTTTATAAACCGTCGACATATTTACATTTATAAATGAAAAAAAAAACGCTGTCACAATCTTTTTAGGTTATTTTTTTTCTCGGCCTTTTTATTTTAACCGTCTCGTGATTATAATATAGTACAATTTATGTAATAATTAAAAAAAATTGCGCATATTACCATAAATATAATTCATTTATTCTCACACAAAATTATTCTAATAGGTTAAATGTTGTAAAAATGTTGCTCGTTTACAAGCTTCTTAACACTTGCATTTAAGTCCAGAATCATGTACGACTTTATTGTGGAAGTAACAGTGAAAATAAACCTTTTTTTGGAATGTTCAGTGAAATTTAATTAATTTTCAACAATCAAGTAAAAACGTTTTGCATAATATTGGGTCGTTAAAATATTGGTCTTCCACTAACTTGGGGTTAAGTCCGAAGTTAAGGTAACACAAACAATATTTGTTTATGTTAAATAAAGGATGGTAGTGTGCCAGAGATAACCTGTCATTGTCAATTAAGTCAATCGTCAGTTGCATATTTAATTGTTAAAAAAACAATAAATTTGAAATGAAATCGTTTATTTTCTAAGATATATAGGTACAGAGAGGTATTGAGACGATAATAGTCTCCTGTTGGCAGCTAGTATTTTACGAGTGGTATGATTTCTGTGGCGGTACAATAGTTTACTTTTTTTGGGCAGGAGGCTCACCTGATGTTAAGTGATACCGCCGCCTATGGACACTCTCGATGCTTCGATGGGCTCGCGAGTGCGTTGCCGGCCTTTTAAGAATTGGTACGTCCTTTTGTTGAAGGACCCTAATTTTTGATTTTTTAAGATGTCATATGGAACATGGTGTATTAGTTGCAGCTTCTTACAAACTTTATATAAACGAAAAAACTTAGCGATTAAAAAGAGTAGCGGAGAGTTTATTTTTAGTTTTTCTCTTCCGTTCTACGCCCTTAATTTGAGAACTACCAGTAAATGTAACATTAACAGCATTCAATGTATATTTATTGTTTGACGTTCATAAGTGTACATTGTGTTACCAACATGAATAATTGATTTTTGAATTTGAATACTTGGACTGATCAAGTAAATGTTGCTTAGGCTTGCCGAAGACAGGGCGGAGAGAAGGAAGAGCCCAAATGATTTTTTTATTAAATAAATATCGTATCATAGTTTGTACTAAAGTCACATTAATAGTTATAGGAAAAGTTATTAAAACCTGCTACGTCACAAAACGTAAATATTGCTCAATAAAATCCTTCATTATGCCGGCTAATATATTTTTATGGCTCATATAATGTGGATATTAGATAAATCATATGCGACGGGTTATAGTGTAATATGGGACATACATGTATATTCTATTTCCACATATTTGAAACATATATACTAAGAAATATGTTACATAGAATTAAAGCAATTATTATAAAAATAAAGTCCGTTTTTGACGACAATTTTTACAGGAAAATTTTTTAATTCAAATATTTTTTTTATGCATAATTAACTATGTTTTGTTACATGTAATGATTTTTTAATTAAATGAATTATCAAACACAATATTATTATTGTGTTTTGTTTTTATGTTTAATCATTACGGAGTGATGGTTGATAGAGATAACGATCTCGATTCCAATGTTCAGTTTTAGAATCGCGCGATTACAATATTGAGATAACTATCTACATCGATGCAGAATACAAATCGCCGCGATTGATATTAACATCACTAATAAAAATAGCAAAATCGTAGCGCCGCGCTGGTTCGAACCTTGTTTGTCATTCGTAGAGCGTATAAAATATCTCGCAAAAATTGCCTTTAAATAATTCGAGTTTACCTGAGGAAAAACACTTTTCATTCCTTGATAAATGTGTAAGATTTTGAACATTTATTACAATACCTTTATCTGGCGACAAAGTGCCCCATCTAGGAGGGGAATTTTGACAGGACTCATTAATTCACCATATAACAGGAAGGGAAAATATTATGACACGTTACCCGTTATAACAGATATTTTCCCGTCATCGGAGTCTGCGTATGTTTAATTGTTATTAATTTATCTACTCACACAAACTACAATACTATAAATATAAAAATGATTCAACGGGCAGTCTTATTGCTACTAAGCGATCTCAGGCGTAGTAAGTGCAGTTAACGTGAAGCAACTAATATCTTTATTTTATAATTTGATGTACACAACTCATCTACTTCAAATTTAAGTTAATACACTAAGTGAATGTATTTCTTTGATAAATAAAGTATCATGGAGCTTGAAGATACCTAGCTATAAGTAATCTTATTATAATTTAATTATTGTGCCCCCAAAATTATACATGCGTGTGTATCCTAAACAATAACCGCATAAACGCTAAGGATTTTAAGGACCTACTTCGCCAGACGCAATATGCAAGCAGACTGACTATATCTATATATATAAAAGAAAGTCGTGTTAGTTACACCACTTATAACTCAAGAACGAAAGAACAGATTTGAGTGAAAATTGGTATGGAGGTAGCTTAGAGCCAGGAGACGGACATAGGATACTTTTTATCCCGTTCGACAGCGTTCCTGTGGGACTTGACATGAAACGTCAGTCACTATAAAAAGTGGTATAACAAATAAGAATCAGACTTGGAATAATAAAACGCAAATGATAGCTATGTAATTGACGTATAATGACAGCTATGTAATGACGTATATATGACAATTTGATATTTGTAAGAAATCAATATTCAAAATATTTCTATTAAATAAATACGTTTAATTATTTTTACAATTTACAATTTAATTATAATGATAGTGCTATTGCCCATTCGTATAAACAGTGAAGAGAACTATAAAACTCGGTATTGTCGTATGTATACAGTTCATCCAAAGAATGATGAATGTTTCTATTTGTTGTTGTTGTCGAATGACGCATTTAATCGAGTATTGGAACGGGAACGTGAATATGATCACCAGGAATTAGATTTAGTAGTTCAAACGAATGTACCCCTGTTGAAATACCAACAAAAGGAAGTTTATGATACTTTAATGAAGGCAAACGATGATGAAAATGGTGGTTTATATTTCCTAGATGCCCTTGGTGGAACTGGCAAGACATTCCTCATGTCATTAGTTTTAGCAACTGTTCGGGCGAGATCCAACATAGCGGTTGCAGTTGCTTCTTCTGAAATAGCAGCCACATTGTTAGAAAGATGCCGTACGGCTCATTCAGAATTAAAATTACCGTTAAATCTTCAAACTATTGGAGAACCAACGTGTAATATTGCAAAACTCTCAGCAATGGCCAAAGTTTTAGCGGCATCGAAAATCATCATCTGGGACGAATGCACAATGGCGCATAAACGTGCATTGGAAGCACTTAACCGAACATTAAAAGATTTACGCAATGAATCGAGATGTTTTGGAGGAGCAATGATTTTACTGTCTGGCGATTTCCGCCAAATACTGCCAGTAATTCCAAGATCTACGGCTGTCGACGAAATAAACGCTTGCCTCAAATCGTCAAATCTATGGCGCTATGTGACGAAACTGCAGCTGACAACAAACATGAGAGTTACATTGCTTACTGATAAAAAAGAAGAAAAAGAATAAAGATGTAGATGACCTGAACTACATAATGGTATGCGTTTGGTGGTTAGAAAATTGAAGAACAATGTAATTTACGCTACGATAATGATAGGAAAATTCAAAGGTGAGGAAGTTCTTATTCCGAGGATCCCGATGATCCCAACCGATATGCCGTTTGAATTTAAAAGACTTCAATTTCCGATACGTCTTGCATTTGCCATGACCATCAACAAATCACAAGGCCAATCCTTAAAAGTTTGTGGTTTAAATCTAGAACATTCATGTTTTTCCCATGGTCAATTATACGTGGCATGTTCACGGGTCGGAAGACCATCAGCGTTGTTTGTTTTTGCGCCTGATAATAAAACAAAATGAAAAAATGTGTATCACAAGGTACTTAAGGGAAGAGCAACCTATGTACTAAAATACAGAAATAATAATGAATGATTAATGTAGGTATTTAATTTTTTTGTATTTTTTCCAATAAAAAAACCCAAACTGCTTATTTATTGCCATTAAGGCGGAACAAAGTTCGCCAGGTCAGCTAGTTTATAATAAATTAAACAGGCTGCTTAATATCTACCCACTCACCGTCTACAGTCTAAAAACACAACTAAAGGACTGGCTTATGAACACACCCTATGCAGTGTTAGAGCTGCTTTTGAAACCTAGTATGTAATTTCACACTTTATTCATTCACTCACCGACTCACTCACTCAGTCACTCACTCACATATTTGCACCCACACAAGCACTAAGGCGTGTTGATACCAGAAAAATAAAATAAGGTTAAATAATGTAATTCTTTTAAAGAATTTAGGATTAAGTTGTTTATGGAAGAGCAGGGAACCCTGACACAGGTATTTTTTACTTAAAAAGGTTTCCAAACCTTACATCTAGGAATGCAAATGAATAAACACTTTTTATTATTTATTATTATATATTTTTTATTTATGAGGCTAAGTGATCAGCTTCCGACAACTTTTTGGGTTTTAGGTATGCCGGTTTCCTCATCATGTTATAGTTCACCGTTCGAGCGAGTGTACGTTCCCAGGAATGAGTTGTACGCTCAAGCCACTTGGTCAACGCACACACACACACAGGCTATATGATCTCAGTATATAGAACAATAACTTAGCAATAACGCTATCATATTATCGCTTCAACATTAAACTTTTAATTCATGTGTTTTCTTGTATAATTTTTAAAGTTTTGACATTACTCATATGAGTGACTGTAGACGTATTGATGTTTCTAAAGTTACTTTGATGTATCTTTCACATAACAGTGTATCTGTAACATGTTATGAGAACCATCCTTGCCATAGAGCCTTTCAATTTGTAAGATCGTAGTGGCAGGTTATCTAGCTCGTCATTGTTACCACCGCATTGTTTTAGATTTCCTTGTACACGATATCTATTTGGTATCAATTGATATACTAAACACAGTTTAGTAATTTCAATTTAAATGAGTAGATGAACAATTTAATAATGTTTTATGTTTTTTACATTTTACCTTTTTTACATTTATAATAAAAAAAAAATTGACAACAAAAATTAATATGACATTTGCCTTTTTATATATGGCTGATGGTGCAGATTTTTATAAATAATGTAGATACATTATTTAGTATATAGATATAATAAACGATTAACCAAATAAACGATTTCATTTCATATCAACACACGAAATCAAAGAATTAACAACATAGATACAAACTAAACGTGGTACTAAATGAAATGACACAAAATTAATATGACATTTGCCTATTTATATATGGCTGATTGTGCGGATATTTATAAAAAACAATATTCATATGTACAACTATCTAAGCAAATAAACGACTCATTTCATGTTAACACACGAAATCAAAGAATTAACAACATAGATGCAAACTAAACGTAGTACTAAATGAAGGACACAACAAATCTCAACAGATCGTGAAATCCCAATCAAATCAAATAATATCTGAGTAATTTTACAACGGATTACAGACACAAAAGGTTTCGTTTCGAGTCTACTCAGGTTCAACCAATCAGAACGCGTACCGATAGATATAATCTGTATCAACAACAAATGACGAATGTAGCACAAAAGCGCTTGTTATCTAGACGTAGAATATTCTTATTGGCTTAGGAGCTAAAATATTTGAGACGTTCATACACTTTAGAAATTGTGTCTCGCAGCTATTTAAGCCAAATATGTGAGAATCTTACAGAAGTAAAGTAAATCTAAAGTATGTATATTCGGTAGTTGCTGATATGTAAAGAAATTACTCTTATTATTTTTCTGTAATTTTCCTTTTATTTAGAGCAGAGTTGATCTATTAGCTTCAGCGTGTGACTCTCATCCCTGAGATCGTAGGTTCAAACCCCGGCTGAGTCTTAATGGATTGTTTATATCCAACAATCCCTCGAGCGGTAAAGAAAATCCTAAAAAACTGGACTTGCTATAAATCTAAAAATTTGACAGCGCCTGTCAGTCACAGGAGGCCGATCACTTACTTGACCATCAGATATACCAAATATCATGAAACAGATACAAAATCTGAGGACCTAAAGAGGTTGTAGTTTCTAGTTTATTTTTGCCTATTATGAATTTGCAATCTTACCTTTGAAATGCGTATGTTCAATATGAATTGAACATACGTGGATTCCGCGGTGTGATTAATTCATTTTACTTTCTTCTTGGTCATCCTCTCTCGAATGAATTTTAATTAATAAAATGAGGTTACTGTAAAATATTTCACCATCTCTCGGGCTATTGTTTCGTGTACATTTTATTGCTCCATTGTTGGCCCAAGTGAGGGATGAGAGCTTTGTCAGTTTTGTGTAGCACCGAGCGCGAAGCAACAAATTCTGACAACTATCATTAATTTGATTCGCAAGGGCCAATTTCTTAGGGTTAGAATAAATGTGCCTGTGCACTTGATTAATAGATCTCGTTTTGTGCCTCAATGCTCAAGTACATTTATTACGAATAGATTTTGGGAATGATTTATTAGGTTTAATTAGTGAGACGTTATCTAACAAGAACGGAAAGAAAAGAAAAGAAAGAAACTAACGATTAGGATACAGGCTAGGCTTAGTTTAAACGCTTGTGCTCATAGAAGTATATTATGTATAAGGTTAACCACACTGAATATTGTATATAGAATGTAATGTTTGTTTTGAGTCAAATAAAATAAATATTTATTATTTAATTTTTTATATATGTTTTTTGGAATTTTGTACGGAAGAATTTGTTACAAAAACGCTTATCTCAAGAATTACTTATTTGAATTAAACGTTTTATAGGATGGATAGTTTCATTTATATACACATTCATAAATATTATAAAAATAAAATAAATATAGCTCTTATAATTGCATTTCATTCGAAACAATACAATTGATTGTTTGGGAATAATTTTAACTAGTATACGTTTTTGTACGTAACGAGCAATACTTGTACTCTTACTGCTGCGCGCTAACTTCAATATTATCCTATACGGCCTCGGTCATACGCAAGTTCTAGAACCATCTTTGACTATACTAATCTAGTTGTACCTACGGCGCCTATGGGTACACTTTAGTTAATAAGTTATATTTGGCTGATTAGTACAAGTTGGTCGAATAAGGACAAACTGCCAACATATACTAAAGAAACACAAATTTATCTAAAATATATATAAACTACTAACTATTAAACAAATAAATGTTTTAGACCGCTCAAGACGCGTATTAAAAATGTTATAAATTATGACGTAACATTTGTATTCGATAAGAACCAAACGTCAAATATTTATCGTAGGATATATTTTCTAGCAGATAACCAAAGTCCGCTTGAAAAAGAGCTTTCATTAATTCATGTTAGAGCCTAAGAAATCCTAAAGCTGTTTCACCATGGTCGTGAAATTATAAAAAATAGATTTATTACCTCAATCTACAAACTTTCCTAATGACTAATGATTATACAAAGAATTATAACTATAATATTATTATTTTTCAAATATCTGTACTATTTAAGAGGCTCATAACTATATTCAGGATGAGTAGTTGGTTGTTGCCCAGTTCATAAGATACTCGCCGCCACGTAGCATAGCACCCAAGCATGGTGTTTATCTGCCCTCAAAAGAAACAAACTTCAAAAGACAAAAATAGGGGTCAAAATCAGTTGTGGACTCTAGCCATCAATATTTGCGTTATGTTCAGTATTCAACTGTATATACGTCGGTGAAGAAATACCCTATATATATAAATACTGATAAAACATATTACAAAAGAAAAACATAATTAGTTTTCAAAACGTTTTAATGAGTTTTTGAAATAACAAGTTGTTTGTACAATAAAAACGATCGATAACACGTAGAAATGTGATAACAGGAAAAAAATATTTCAAATTGATCAACTTTCTCGTAAAAACTATTTCAATTAAGATATTTTAAATTGGATAATTTATTCAAACAAAATTATGTTTTTTATCCCAGGAAATTGTTAAAAAATTGTTCAGCTATCCTGTGTAACTAAGCCTTAGTTAAGAGGCTAGCGCAATTTATTGAGCCGGGTCCGCTGAGATAACCTCAAAATGAGGACTACCCCTTAATACCCCGTCTTCTTACTTGACATTAAATGCTTTTAATTATACTTATTACAGCAGTAGCTGATAACTAGGATGAAACTATTGCTTCTTGGAAATATTTGCACCAAAGTCAGTCGAAATACATTTATTCATATAGCTGAACAATTATAATTATTAACGTCAGGGAAGAAGCTAAATTGATTCTAGTATTTATTACCAGTCCGCAAGTCAAGCGCGTAGAGCGGGCTAGAAACTTTCATTCACACATTTTAATCGCTAAGTTTGAGTCATACATATTGTTTACAATCCCAAGGAGTACGACCATTTAAATATTCGTCAAATTTATAAAAATCTTATTTGATTACGTTTAACGAAAGCTTTAAATTTAATAAGTGATAAATCGCTTGGGAGTTCGTTGTATACACGAATACAATTTCCATATAAGGAGTGGTTTATCACAAATAAGGATTGAACCTCTGCAGCACCCCACAGTAGAATACCGGAAGACATAACATCTGCCGCGGTACTTTGTAACTTCCAATAGCCATATCAATACGCTCAATATCCACAGCATTATGACGAAAAGTTGCCTGGAAGAAATCGCTTGTCAGCGATAAGGCCGCCCGTTGCCTTATAACTTTTGTAACCTGTTTTTTCTATTTTTGCTATGTGTATGTTTTTGAATAAGGTTATAAATTATAAATAAATAAACTTCGGACGCGTGGCACAAAAACTCGACAGATCGCAGTCTATCTATATTGGAAGTTACAGAGTACCAGTGTTATTCATAGCCATAAATTACCGGCGTGTAAAGCAAAAGGCGAAACATCGTCGTTTGGTTGTAATTAGTCGACAATATTTCGATAACGAGGACGACGACATGTATGGAAGAAAGTGGTAGTAATATGACTATATGCGATATTATTATGGAAGGGAAAACGTGTTGTATATAAAATGCGATTAATAGTGATATTAATCGCATTTTATATACAACACTTTGATACGATTGATAGTGACATATAGACTAAAAGTCCATACAATTCCTTTACGAGTAGCCAAGAAATCTAAGACGAGGTTCGACAGGCGGTACATAGTGTAGTGCTTATCCCGAAGTTAACATATGGGAGTGAAGGTTGGGTGTGGCAGAGAGAGAATGAGAGTATAAAAATGCCGTGGAAATGAAGACAGTAAGAAGTATGCCTGGTGTAACACCAGAGGATAAGTAATAGATACGTGAACATTGTGGGTTAAAAGGGGAATGCTTAAATGGTTTGGACAAGTGGATCGGATGAATGGGAAACTAACCACTAGGATATAAAAGGGAACCGTGGATGGTAAAATCGGGTTGGGTATACCTTGTACATATCGGGATCAAATGGCCGTTTATCAAATCACAAATGTTTCATGATGCTTCTATCATTTTACACTTCACACAAAAAAACTCGACAGATAAATAGCTAAAAACTATTTGGTTTTCAATGGCATTCCATTACATCTAGAGACATATCATATACAATGTTCATATTGCATCGCCCTATCCCGGTGATAATTAACTGCTAATTGTTAATTTAATAACAAGACGTACACTAATTAATTAAAGCGACTCTTAATAAATGTAAATATCGAAAGGGTCGTCATAAATTAATATTAGTCATTAATTTTCAGGGCAATTTTGCTTCTAATTGTTTGTCCGCAAACAGAATTTATTTCAATGAGCGCTATCAGGCCGTTGTGATTAATTTCAACTTGAAAAGATCAAATTATTTTCTCATAGATATTTGTTTATAATGGATATTTAATTTGAGATGATGAAATTGCTCGATAAAACAATCAAACAATTCGACTTAGGGTCCTTCAAGAAACATTCTTAAAAGGCCGGCAACGCACTCGCGAGCCCTCTAGGATCTAGAGTGTCCATGGGCGGCGTTATTACTTACCATTAGGTGAGCCTCCTGCCCGTTTGCCCCGGTCTATAAAAAAACATACATATGACGGAGTGAGTAGGAAGGAGATTAAAGAGTTGAGAACTGATATGAAGAACGAGGGCAGCACCTAGATAATGCTGCAACATTTCACTTGGATGTCACGAAATGATAATAAATTATATGAATTGTTTAACGAAAGGAAAGTTCGTGATAATGAATTACTTTGAACAATAATAAAAAGTGCGGAATCACTAGTACCTACTATGAATTATCAAATAGTAAATAGTCTATAGATCTATGAAGATTGGCAAATCGAATAAACCACGCGGCTTTGAACTTATTTGACTTTGATGGTAATTTATTAGCTCTGTGTCGTAATGACGATGCCAGTTGACAGTGACGCCATTACTTCGATATAATTAATTCTAATAATAAGACTATGCAATGCTGACTTCCACATATTCGATAATTCTTAGATCAGTAATTTATCTCGCCACTATTAATAATATAATATATGTAGACTGGCCATAAATACTGTAACAAAAACACTTTTATTTTTTTCAACTTTCAATTGTCTCCTCCTCCGTTGACCTCTGTGTCTTTAATGATATATATAGCTGACAGTAATGATCATAGTTCACTATCATCAAGTAACACTAACTAAAATTTTCGATATTTTATTTGACAATTAAAATGTAAGCATGGAATCTTATTTCCATTATTTAAAAAGGTTCCTGTGACGGCATGTCTCAGGAGGACCAGAAAAAAGTGGGTCGATAAAAGTGATCTTTCCGAGCTACATTACATAACTATTGACGATTTGACGGCCTTGTGATTAATTTAACAACGTTTGTTTTCATTAAAACGATCTTGTACGAATAACACGTTAACATCAATATTACAGTTTTCATACAAAATTGAATTAATGTTAATACAATTTTCACGCCACTTATTTGCAGCTAGAATTTCCATCCTCTCCAGCGTCGTTGTATTTAATTTGCTCATCTCAGGAAGCCGGCTTCTTTGAATTTTAAATAGCAGAAATTAAGTGAACGTACAGAAGGACGAACAGCAAAATAATTCACTTATTTTTCTTTTTATTTAGTTAATTGCCCAGATACAAAGGTTCTTATTTCTATTACATTTTAATACATCTTATATTTATAATTCCAACACACAAAAAAATACAACGTAGGTACATAGTATTAATAATTATTTAAAAAATGAAAATTAAAATAAATTTAAGAAGTTTGGTGCCTGTACTTTTGCTGTATTGAACCTTTAACGTTGAATTGAGGTTCATTTTATGGGTTTTATGGGAATTTTGAAGTTTTAAATGAAATTAAATCAAAAATCATTTATTCATATAGGTAACATAATGTACACTTATGAACGTCAAAAAAATATGAATTCATCGACATATACAAATCAGCATAAAACATGAACCATGAACTGATGATGATTTAACTCTTAAGCTATGTCAAATATAATTAACGTATCCCTAATATCGAACGTGAAATCAAATGTTTTGTTAGATTAAATATAAAATGTATCAAAATATCTGTAATGCAGACAAACTACTATTGCAACCTAGTGTTTGTTTGTGTATGAAGTGATTAAGAGATAAAACATAAAAATAATACCTAAACTATGATAGGCAGTCTAACGTTTTTATTTAAATTATGCTAGAGATATAATAACTGTCGTAGGAAAAAAATATGCTTACATTTAATTTTTTAATTATTGCAGCAGTGTCCAGAAAACGTTAAGAATGATTATCATTTTGATTGCATAGCTTAATTCATTGTAACAGATAAAATCAAAATAATGATGAATAATGAAATTGTAGGTTAACAAAGCTAATGCACTTTAAAACAAGTTCTAAGAAGGAAACTCCGTCAACTTATTGAGAGAGCATATAATATAAAGGGCTTAAATACTTCCCAGTATTTTCATACTTATAATATATATATTACATCACACATATCTATATAGACAAGAAGAGCTTAGCTGTAGTGAATTCTAGGAACTATCTATAATGTTCAGTGATTAAATAAATAAATCAGTCGCGCTACAACCTCTTTAGGTCTTTTGGTCTCAGATTTCTGAATCCGTTTCATGATAATTTTTAAATCTAATAGGCAAGTAGGTGAACAGCCTCCAGTGCCTGACACACGTCGTCGACTTTTTCGGTCTAAGACATGTCGGTTTCCTCACGATGTTTTCCTTCACCGTTCAAGCAAATGTTAAATGCGCACAAAGAAAGTTCTTTGACGCACAGCCGTCGATCGAACCTACGACCTCAGGGATTAGAGTCGCACGCTGAAGCCACTAGGCTAACACTGCACAAGATCAGTTCAGTGATTAATTTTTTTTTTATAAAGGTTTTACATTATTGAAGAAGTAACGAACCGTGACACCTAAGTTTTCTGGTTTGATACCCGGTTGGATGACATTTAGAAAAAAAAGTATTCGCCGCTTTTGCTCAAAGGGAGAACTGTGTAGAAACTTGATTGATTAATCTTTATATATATAAAAGAAAGTCGTGTTAGTTACACCACTTATAACTCAAGAACGAAAGAACAGATTTGAGTGAAAATTGGTATGGAGGTAGCTTAGAGCCAGGAGACGGACATAGGATACTTTTTATCCCGTTCGACAGCGTTCCCGTGGGACTTGACATGAAACGTCAGTCACTATAAAAAGTGGTATAACAAATAAGAATCAGACTTGGAATAATAAAACGCAAATGATAGCTATGTAATTGACGTATAATGACAGCTGTGTAATGACGTATATATGACAATTTGATATTTGTAAGAAATCAATATTCAAAATATTTCTATTAAATAAATACGTTTAATTATTTTTACAATTTACAATTTAATTATAATGATAGTGCTATTGCCCATTCGTATAAACAGTGAAGAGAACTATAAAACTCGGTATTGTCGTATGTATACAGTTCATCCAAAGAATGATGAATGTTTCTATTTGTTGTTGTTGTCGAATGACGCATTTAATCGAGTATTGGAACGGGAACGTGAATATGATCACCAGGAATTAGATTTAGTAGTTCAAACGAATGTACCCCTGTTGAAATACCAACAAAAGGAAGTTTATGATACTTTAATGAAGGCAAACGATGATGAAAATGGTGGTTTATATTTCCTAGATGCCCTTGGTGGAACTGGCAAGACATTCCTCATGTCATTAGTTTTAGCAACTGTTCGGGCGAGATCCAACATAGCGGTTGCAGTTGCTTCTTCTGAAATAGCAGCCACATTGTTAGAAGGATGCCGTACGGCTCATTCAGAATTAAAATTACCGTTAAATCTTCAAACTATTGGAGAACCAACGTGTAATATTGCAAAACACTCAGCAATGGCCAAAGTTTTAGCGGCATCGAAAATCATCATCTGGGACGAATGCACAATGGCGCATAAACGTGCATTGGAAGCACTTAACCGAACATTAAAAGATTTACGCAATGAATCGAGATGTTTTGGAGGAGCAATGATTTTACTGTCTGGCGATTTCCGCCAAATACTGCCAGTAATTCCAAGATCTACGGCTGTCGACGAAATAAACGCTTGCCTCAAATCGTCAAATCTATGGCGCTATGTGACGAAACTGCAGCTGACAACAAACATGAGAGTTACATTGCTTACTGATAAAAAAGAAGAAAAAGAATAAAGATGTAGATGACCTGAACTACATAATGGTATGCGTTTGGTGGTTAGAAAATTGAAGAACAATGTAATTTACGCTACGATAATGATAGGAAAATTCAAAGGTGAGGAAGTTCTTATTCCGAGGATCCCGATGATCCCAACCGATATGCCGTTTGAATTTAAAAGACTTCAATTTCCGATACGTCTTGCATTTGCCATGACCATCAACAAATCACAAGGCCAATCCTTAAAAGTTTGTGGTTTAAATCTAGAACATTCATGTTTTTCCCATGGTCAATTATACGTGGCATGTTCACGGGTCGGAAGACCATCAGCGTTGTTTGTTTTAGCGCCTGATAATAAAACAAAAAATGAAAAAATGTGTATCACAAGGTACTTAAGTGAAGAGCAACCTATGTACTAAAATACAGAAATAATAATGAATGATTAATGTAGGTATTTAATTTTTTTGTATATTTTCCAATAAAAAAACCCAAACTGCTTATTTATTGCCATTAAGGCGGAACAAAGTTCGCCAGGTCAGCTAGTTATATAATATACTAGCACAAATCAAAAATGCTAAATATAAATTAGTTGAAATTAACCTGAATTATTAATTATTTTAATGGATAAAAGGTTTATTATTTAATCAACAAGCTAATTAACATCTTATCCAAGGCGATTACAGAATTTTGTACACGTACTTGTAAATACTATAAGAATTTCAATATGATTTAATACTTTGACGTAGAAATCATATAATCACTATTCATATATACTAATGTTGTGGGTGAATTCCTTAAAAAACGTTATTTATAATGTTTGATGTTTCTATATGGTTCATACCAACCAAATTAAGCTACCTTTAAAAACGAATGTTTATTAAATTATATGTAAAGAAGGCCTAAGCTTATTAAGGCCCGGTTCCTTTGAATACATTCGAAGTATTCAGGATAGAATTCAATATCAATGAAACAAATTAAAGTAGTCAAGTAAGCTTACCCATTACATTAATTGGTTCTGTACAACAAAAATAAAATATTGTTTGTTTCTGAAGTGTGATCTTTGATATGTTACTCTAAACAGTGACATATGTCACTGGAAGGCATAAAAAGCCATAAATAGTACATTTTATTTCGTCAGGCTAATTATTCTTTAAGGATTAATTATTCTCCTACTAATTAGTTACAACATACAGTTTGCAGGTATTTTATTGAAATAACAGTTGCCTATGTATAAAGCCTATTTATTAGCGTTTTACTTATATAGAATGTTGATATGTTGTAGAATGTAGATTTATTTACAAGTGCAAAAATTTATTTATAAATATATGTTATATATTATATTATTAATTAATTTTTATTGAATGTATATTTTATTGAAATAATATATATATATATATATTCCATAAAAATTAATTAATAATCATAATATCAGATTATATTCGAGATTCGTACAAAGAGCTCTTAAATGTAGCAGTTACAACGCTAGCATATTTATAATATTCATTACGTACGTAACCGAAAACCCTAGAACCATTTATGACTATAAAAATCATCCAAAATATTTAAAACTTGCTTATATGATGTTTAAAACTATATATCAGGGATCTTCAAAAATGTACGGAAAATAAATCACTGAAAAAGTTAAGGATTTCTCCGCGCCATTGGAGGTGAGTTCCAACTTTTATCGTTCTTCGTTCAAATTAGTTAGAGTTTTTTTGTAAGTTTTGAAGTATGGATTTCAATATTGAATTTCTACAATGTCCCAACTGGTACAATAAGTTCTTACGAATACTTATGAGAAAAAGTTTGCGTTTTCGTTTCCGTTCGTAGATGAATAAATCATGTATTGATTTAGGTGAATCTTCCTGTGAAACAAAAGATTAATTTTAACTATTAACGCGTTTTTCGGGAAAATTTTAATACGCGTGTTAGCTCCTTACAAACATTGTGTAAAAGACTTGGCGATTAAAAAGAGTGGCGGAGAGTTTATTGCCAGTTCTTCTCTTCCGTTCTACGCCCTTGATTTGAGAACTGGCAGTTAATGTCAAATTAGAATCATTTAAATTTATATTTCTTTTTGGCGTTCATAAGTGTACCTATATAAATAAATGATTTTTGTTTGTTTGGTTGTTAACGTGAATGAAAATGTGAATACATGGTTTACTTTATCGCACAAGATCAAGTCTATATTAGACCACAGATACTAAATAAAAGATTCCAAGCCCCATACGAATTGGTCAGTCGTAAACAGGCGAGATTAAATATTGTTGCACGTACAATAGGGAAATGTATGAAATACTAGCGCACAATATCAAAGAGACTACAATACAACAATATCTCCTTCGTTAAGAACTTCATAAGACGAACATTTGAAATTTAAGACAATGCGGACGCCCCGGGATACTCATTTGAAATTTAGACTGTACGTAATCATGAAACACTGCTACTGTTATATATTAAGGAGTGTGTTTAATCTAGTATTATCTGTGTTACCAATAAACACATTCAAATTAAGTAATAATAAGTTTTCAACTGTATCGTATTGCCTTAGTCTGTCTTTATAAATTACAAAATAATGGGTTATAATAAATTATTCGTCATAATTTAAACACTTTTGAATTCAAGAAATTATTGCTTAGCATGGCTATGTCGTCTGAGTTCTGCGCTTTTTTATGTAAGTATTACGTAGATGTTAATATTTTTTTTAGTACATAGAAAAAATAGATTAGGGCTATTGTGATAAGTTGTTGTTATTTTAGGCAAGAAGTCCAACACCTATATTAGCCCTTGTTTTATACGAACTCGGTATTTTGACAGTACCAAGTTTATATATCCTACAAGCATTTATGACTGGAAAAAAGTAACCAAAATGATTTAATACATTTAAGGAAAGTAGTGTCTGTGTACTTGCCAAATTGTTGTGCCATGGCCATCAAACTATTTAATCACCTTCCTAGAAATTATAGATCAATGCCGTGTAATGCGTTTAGGGGCATTATTTTAAATTTTTAAAAGCTAAGGTGTCTTTATAGCGTGGAACATAAGTTTTGACAGCAATTATAGCTGTTCGTATTATAAAGACATCGTGATAATTAATATGACATTTGCATGTTAGTATGGCTATAAGCCATATGCTGTGTTATTTATAATTAACATTTTGAAATGGGGAGCGTTCAAGTATTACCACGCAGTATTTGGAGATTCTTGCCCCCCCCCCCCATATAACGCACCGTAACGCGTTTTTCTGTACCCACGTTTTGTTACCACCCAGTGACTCATACAACCTAGAAGTTGCCATTTATGTGGTGTAAAGTATCGGATAATCGATTTCTTACCTAATACTTGAACGCTCTCTTGAACACTTTCTGTACATATAAACGATTTTTATTTTTAAATTTATTATTATTATTTAGTCATAATAGTAAGCAACGGCAAAGGGGCAGCAGTTATGACTTTTGTGTTGAAGAGGTTTTAAAGAAATTGTGATTAAGATCTCTGATTAAGGATAGACAAATTCAGCTTTAAATGTGGTAGAAGTAAGATAGTTTTTATTTCTAGAAAAGGGGCCTAATGGATGGAAAGGCTCATACCGCCGCTAATAGACAATCTCAATCCCAGACAGCTCGGGAGCGCTTTGCCGGCCATCTTGGCATTGGTAGGCTCTTCCTTGAACGTCTTTAAGTCGAATTGGTTCAGAAATACGTCACTCTGAATAATATCATTTACTGCTTCTAATTTGACAGTTTCCTGCTATCATATAATTTGAATTCTATAGCTGGCACTCCAGACAGAATAGGCACACTGAAAATCAGTGTTGCTGACGACAACAACTTAAACTTTAGTGGAGCCATAATGTAGTTAATTGTGTTTCACACAGTTTCTTTGTGTGTATTATTTCATTAAATAATTTGTTTTTCTTTCTAAAATAAGTCTAACTTTGTCATAATTATTCAGATGTCACGGTTATAAGATAAAATAATATTAATGTAATATGTAAGTTTATATAACAAAAGATGTTTAAAGTCCCACCAACCAATTATATCAGCATAATGTAGATGTTGAAACAAGAAGAAAAATTATAAGATAATCTTGAAACGTAGAAAAGATCTTTGAAGGAGGTGGGATATAACTCCGGCTCAATTAGACGATTATTCCTCCCATCTACCTCAGAGCACGAAGATTGGTTTAATTTATAAGACAAAGCGTTAGGTTTTATAAATCCTAACGTTTTATAAGCAGTTTTGTGCAGTGTTGGCCTAGTGGCTTCAGCGTGCGACTCTCATATCTGAGGTCGTTGGTTCGATCCCGGGCTGTGCACCAATGGACTTTCTTTCTATGTGCGCATTTAACATTTCGAATGATGAGGAACGGTGAATGTGGAAACCGACATGTCTTAGACCCAAAAAGTGGACGACGTGTGTCAGGCACTGGAGGCTGATCACCTACTTGCCTATTAGATTTAAAAATGATCATGAAACAGAAACAGGTTGTAGCGCCACTGATTTATTTATTTTATTTATCGTTTTATACGACAAACTAGAAACGACTCACACCGAATTAATCTTGAAAACTAAAGCTTCAATCAGCGAAAGAGTACGTTGCTGTTTTCCGAAGTCAATTATTGTCAAAACTAGTCTGGAAAAATTGTTGCTTTAACCACAGGAATAACTTTTTAACCAAAGATACGATGGAAGGAGTTTCATTCAGATTTTCTATATTCCTGGTAACCAGAACGGTAACTATTAATTTATTTATTTTGAATTCGTCAACGAACATTGTAAATGTCGTCTACTTTTTTTTTATTGATAAAAGCTTACCAACGCGTCAAACTGATACATACACATACATGGTAAAAGAACCATAATAAACATATTTGCAGTGACAAGCACTCATAAGCAAACATGACATATACCAAGAGATAATACAAATATTAAACAAAATAATTTTTTAATAAAATAATTAATATTATTACAAAAACTTAACTAAAATTTATTTCGTTTCGTAAGCGCGCGCAACGTCGTTTTAACAAAGTGTGGCTATTACTACACACTTATAAAATATTCGTTTTGCTCCTTGGGGCCAAAACTATTCTTCGTTTTCAACGTCAGCAGCAGTATGGCTAATAAACTGAGTCCTGCAGGGTTTTACTGATAATTCCCCAAAAAACTATAATAGATTAAGAAGTACGTGCTGCTGAAAATAACTAATTCTTTTGTGTTTTGTCCCATCCAATGTAGTCGTGATAAAGCTGAATTGAGCCGCCTCTTGTAAGCCGTCCTTGCGTATAATTGACTTTTCCCTGTCATTGCGCCCCCGATCCCACTCTAGCCATACATTAAGAATATTTAGCCCGAAGATCATATTTCGTACATCTGTACCTGACAGATTTTATTTTGCGCCTGAAATCAGTAAAGGTAAAGTGTTGAGACGTTTTATATATAATTTAAATATATTTATATAGCACACATATAACATGGAACAATTCTTATCTTTGAAGAGTAAAGATTCAAATATGTAAATAGGTATATCGTAGAAAGAACATTATTATTTTTTTAAAGATTTTTTGCTTTAGTTTTTATAAAATGTAATTACCCATTATAATTAAAATCAATATTAATAAACCTAACCTAACAAAAAAACTACTAACCTAAAATTCTTATATATTATTAAACTATCTTAAGTAGTACCTATTTTAATGATAACAAACCTACAAACTTTATAATTACTTAATCATTGACATTTCGTAAATATATGTTTTGTTTTATCATAATATGTAACATAGTGATCGTTTAAGAGCATTTAGAAACCTCTTTACAATGTTACACAAAATCCAGCACGACATTTTAGTTAATTTAACAAGAAAACATAACTATCAACACTTCACGGCAATCATTTTTCATCCCTCATTTCTATATAAAATACCTAACAGATTATATTATCATAACACCTGCAATAGAAACCATAGTTATAAAGTAGACATTTTTGAAAAAGTCTCTACCGCGTACTCCATAGGAGTTTTGTACCAAAAGTACTAAGCTTACTCATAAACACTTAAGAATGTCACTTATTAACACAAATATATTACTGCGTATGAAGCTACAATATAATAATGAAGTTACATTCCCAAGTGAAATCCCAATAAGTAAATTATAAAAAATATATATTTTTCCAATAAAGTAAATTTCTTTTTACAATTAACAGCTTAGCTTGATCTTAGTGTTCGAGAAAGTCTAAAGAATCGTTGATCCAATTGTATAGAGGAAGAATTTTCGGTCTGGGCGGTTTGGCGATAAGTGGGGTTGATCCAGGGATATAGGGACTCCAATGAACCGAGAAACTGGGATCTTTGAGGCTGCATTACCTTCCCAGTTCTCATCACCTTTTGGCAAATAGAATTCTGTAATAATTTCTAATGTAGGTTAACTTTTGCTAGTACTTGTTATTTGTATGATAGTTTTAAATATTTAAAAAGAATATTATATTATGTATATTAAATCAAATTAAATAAAAATACAACAATATTTTTTCAATCGAAAAATTGTTAATGTACCTAATACTATCAATTAAACAAAAGACTAGCGGACGTGAATAACTAGCAAGAAACACGCGTTTTTTAATGACTATGTTTTTATTAGTAGGATAGTAAGGCAAGCATGACACCATGCCTGTTTGTATGTAATTTAGCTCATATTTTTTAAGCTTGCTTAAAAGTTGCTATGACCCAAACTCACATTAAACGTAATCCGTCAAGAGATGTTATATAACTGTTAAGGTAATTACAATATATGCATAATAAATCAAGTCGAAAATCATTTGGTTTTGCTTTTTATTTCACATTTGATATATTATATACAACAAAAATAAAAAAAATATTTTTTTCCTGCGAAGTGAGAATCTTCCGGCGCCATCTTCTGCTAATTTCTGGATATCACAAGAAGTATTGACACACTTGGTCGATCCAGCGGCACCTAGGCTGAACTACAGTGCTCTGACCACTAGGCCGGCTTGGCTAAGTCTCCTTCTCCACCCTACCTTGGTGCACGCGCTCAAGGCCAGCCACCAAAGTCAATGGCCTTATATTCACCTGAAATGTTGAGCTGTACCAACTCTTCTATTTCATCATTTTCTGATACACTGCATGACAAAAACGCCTTTGTGGCCCCAGTACTGTCTACCTAAGGCGAAGAGTCTCCCTTATGTAAAGCAAATGTTAAATGTAGGAAATAATGTGTTTTATTGAGTAATAAATCTGTTTAAATAAATGTAAAAATACTTGGACCTTGCGAAGAATGGCGAAGAGTTTATTTAGTTAATCTTGACTGCACTCTTCATTTGATAACAGTAAAAGAATAAAATAAGTAACTAAATGGGTCAATTGTATTTTGACTCTTGAGTGTTACAATAAGTGAATTATTTTAAAATCTATTGTAATCCACTTTGAAATAACTCGTCCGGGGTCTGTGTAAAATATTTGAGTTTCATTTGAATTTCTGCATTACGTGAAGTCAAACGGATTAAACAAATTGAACTTTCAATAACTTTCACAATTGGCTTTCAAAAGTTATTCTATTTAGTTATGTTATGTTTGGTGTTAGATTAATACTACTTCATACGTTTGGTACTTCTTAATAAGTTCTTGGAATTAAGGTATATATAAATAAACTTTTGTTAGTATTAACTAAATAAAAATATTTTTTTGCTAAAAGTGTTTTTAAAATAATTGATAGTTGAGAAGAAAAGCATTTTGCTATTGTGAAGCGTGGTGGATTTTTTTTGCCTTCCTTTCCCAAAAAAGACCTTTAATATTTAATAGAAAAATAAGAATAAAAATATGAGACATATAGTAAAATGTATGGACTATTTGCTCGTATTTGCTATTTCTCGTTCTTAGTTATTTTTGATATTATCGTGTTTGTTAGCATGATTATAAAAACACAGAACCAGACTTTAAAAAATGTTAACTATAAACGATCTATGTTCGACTTTATAATGAAACAAATATCTTACCAGATATTTTTTTCTTTTCGTAAACTTCGCATTCATATATTTTCCCAAAGAGTTTTCATATGTATCTCATGTCGCCACAAACGTATCACTTCTCTAAGAAGCAAATTGCATTTAGTCCAATTGTAGTCTTTCCTTACATAAGAGCATGTATATGTTTGTTTGTGCGACGTGCGGTTACAGCGGAACTGAGGGTTTCGTAAGCGAAGCACGGCACCCACTGATTTAAATTCGTTCAGTGAACTATGAAAGACCTGTGGTCTGAATATCTTTAGGTGAATGAAAATACAAATAGACGCTACTGTTTTATTTATAGTATCTTTATAGTAGTATTTATATATATACTTCTATATATATATTTATATATGTATAAGTATTACCAGAATATAAGCGTAATAAGTTAGGTATCTTGCTTTGGTTGGTGGTGAGTGTTGCTTAGAGTACTTAAATATAAAACCCGTAATTGTAGTGGTATTTATCAAATATTTGTAAGTTTTTTTATTAAAGACACGAATTCACATCTCAGTAATAATCAAGTGTGATTTGTCAATGCTCATAAGGTATGAGTAGGTACTCAATGAGTACAAATAATATGACATAAACCAATAAAAGAAAACAATTATTGACACAAGGATATAATTCATCACGCTGAAAATAGATCTCTTATTTAGTTTGCTGGCCCATCGACCCAACTTGACCTCCGAAACATCAGAACCTCCCGCATCATGCAGATTATTTATAGAAAAACAGAATGTGATCGCTATGTACAGTAGTAGTATTAGAAAGGGCAGATGTGATGCGCTTCACGACGTTTTGCCGCAGCCGCGTAGAGGTCGTTGCCTATTAGAGGTCATCCTTCTGCACTCATTGAGTTATACAAAAATGTTACAAATCTTACATCGGTAGTAATTACTTAGTTTCTTAACAAACGTGAGCAGTGTTGGCCTAGTGACTCCAGCGTGCGACTTTCATACCCGAGGTCGTAGGTTCGATCCCCGGCTGTGCATGAAGTTTCTTTCTATGTGCGCATTTAACATTTGCTCGAACAGTGAAGGAAAACATCGTGAGGAGACCGACATGTCTTAGAATCAAAAAGTCGACGACGTGTGTCAGGCACTGGAGTATGATCACCTACTTGCCTATCAGACTGAAAAATGATCATGAAACAGATTCAGAAATCTGAGGCCAAAACCTAAAGAGCTTGTAGCGCCACTGATTTTTTTTTAACAAACGTAGAGCATAAGATAGTCATCTTACGCAATAAGCATATTTATAGTGTTATATAATACTAGCGGATCCGACAGACGTTGTCCTGTCTACACGTCTTTAATTTCAAAATTTCAATTTTTAATAAGCCATTTTGATGAAAATTATTATTCAAATGTTATGACAATATCTAACGATCCAGCACATGGTCACACACGATATAACACAATGATAGCAAAACTTTTTTTAAATTTCGGGACAGACTAAAATTAAAATTCGAATATTATTTAAAATTTGACACTTCGATGGTAGCGCCGTCTGTCGGATCCAATGTAAAACATTCCAAAATCAACAACAACTAATAAATTGAAAATTAATTAAAAAAACATTGTCCAGTGGACAAAATTGTGAATCTAAGCCATTCCCAGATCCCCTTGAACACACACAAAAAATTTCGTCTAAATCGGTCCAGTCGTTTAGGAGGAGTTCAGTCACATACACACGCACACAAGAAATATATATATTAAGATGTACCAGTTCTTCAATTAACATAATATATTAAGGACAGTATAAAATCCCTAGCGATACCAGGTAGCACTTAACGTCTCACACGGGCCGTGTAAAGTAAGTAATAAAATGTAAACAAGATGTTTAATGTTGTAAGTCGTTTGCGAGTCATCGTAAAACCATGTCACTTCGTTACTTAGTTAATCTTACTTTATTGCATTGTAAAGTGGAATTCGCTGCTGGCTGCACGCTTTTCTCAATGCTCTGATATGCATCTACGCAGCGATAAAAATGTTTCAATTTTGATACAAAGGCGTTTGAAACCAATAAAGAGCTGAAGTAAGCGTAAGAAGTAGCTTTACTTAAGAAAAAAGTATGCAATAATATTTATAGACAACAAATCCGTAAATAAACGTCCTCAATCTGCGCAAATCATAAATATAAGTTTATATTATTATTTTTTTGTAAACAGTACCTGATCTCATTTAAGAAATCAACGTGAGAAGATAAGATTTCGTCAAATTTAAAACAGCTGCATTATGTTTATAACTGTTTCTAAATTATATTAAAAACGAAAATTTACGGATAGATGAATATGTTGCTTAGTAAAATTTCATCCATTTTGAAATTTATTCTTGAGTTTTCCATCGCATTGATATCAAAGGATAAAAATACGTCTGGATAAATAACAAATGTTATAAGAGACGATAAGAATATCGGAAACCAAACTTTAGCTTTATTGTGCCCGGAGAGGCCTAATTTAATATGGACCTAGTCGATTTGTTTACAAAGGAAAAATTTATTCATGAAATTTGTTTTCCAAGACCAAAGCAAAAGTAGACTTTCGTCAATAAGTCTCTCAGGGAATTTTATTCGGCCAAGTATTTTTTGTAAGCTTCTTAGATGTATGTTTGGTATCGTTCGCTCTCTTACTAATAAATACTTAAACTAAAAAAGGTTGAGTGTGCTGGTTTTTACCCTTATGCGTTTGAAAGTCATTATTTATAAATTATTATTTGCCTGTACGAAGATAATCGTTAGCACGTCTTAGTCCCAAAAATTGACAATGTGATACTTTGGAACCAGCTGCACACCGACGTATTTCCGAACCAATTCGACTTAGGGTCCTTCGAGAAAAGAGCGTAGAAATTCTTAAAAGGCCGGAAACGCACTCGCGAGCCCCCTAGCATCGATAGTGTCCATGGGCGGCGGTTCACTTAACATCAGGTGAGCCTCCTGCCTGTTTGCCCCCTGTTCTATAAAAAAAAATGTTTTGTCAATCGCGTTGTACATGGTTCTGGAGTTGGCATTAAAGCCAATAAAACCTAATTTTCTGTGTATATCTTATCAAACATATGTAATATGTTGGCTCATTATATATCCATGTTCAATGGAATTGTAATTAGTATACAATTTTATATTTCATGTAATTTAAATGCATAATGTAGTTTGTATCCTATTTTATTCATTCAAATACATTATGCGATAATTCATATTGATCATAAATCATTTAAAGTTTACATTTAAATAAACCTTGGTTTATATTAGTGCAATAGAGTTTAGTGAAGAGTATTTATATTTAGAACTTTAAAAAAATCCATTTTCAAATTTGTCAAACATTCAAGTCTAACTTATTAAAAGGTCTCATTTATTTAGCTTTAATTTGTAAAAAAAATATATAACCGCAAAAAACGAATTAAAATGAACGAAAAGAATACATTAATTATATTTAGTCTGTGTCTTACTTTAACCCAGTAAATAATATATTGTTAGAATATGAAATATCTGGAATCAAGTATAATGTCACACTCGAATAATAAGTAAGCGTTGTGTTGAAAACGTATGCAAAATAAAGTTCAATATTATAAGATTCCGTTGGTATTATTCAGCACATTTAATGAAAGCAACGGTTTACTACAGTTTTAGAGATGCGGTTGATTGGGAAAAGAAAGAATTAAAATCATTTCATAGAGCTTGAAATAGCTAAAAGGAATGTATTTTACTGAGACTTTTCCCTTCATTAAAACTTAATCAGGCTATATGCATTCCATCTATTCTTCTTTAATTTCATCCTTCTATTGGCACATTGACGCCGTACTGAAATGTGACATACTCTTTCTGATGTGTCTGTTTATATACTGGTCTATTTATAATGGGTAAATGTAAGTCGACAATTTATTTGCTGATAGAGTTTGAAAGGTTTTAATGTTCTTGTACGGCGGATTTTTTCCGGGCCGTGCTATATATATATATTTCAACCGTTATTGAAATTAGTTTGTTCGCGAGTATCTCCGTGACTACGTTACCAAAGGATTTATTATTATATCGGGTAGTAACCTAATTTACAACATAAGATGTACAAAATGTATCTTGACCGTATAATTCATTGAAACTCATATAATAATAAGTGGCCACTATTATGTTGCCGCAATTGAGCTCTTTACTTTAAGTAAGAATACACATTTGCGGGAAAAGTTCTTTAGAACTGAAAACTCAATAATACAAATTACCTAAAGAACTGTCTATCAAACCGAGTAGTGGCTGACTGGAATAGACTTCTGGAAAGGATAACTAGTGCTCTCTCTTTGACCTCTTAAAAACAGGCTGGGTAATATCTCCAAATCCACAGACAAGCGCGTATTATCTTGTTAATATGCTTGCCTACAAAATTAAAGTAACAATACCTAAACGTCTATATCATGACTCTACTATCTGCGTACAAATAGTACAGGTATATCGGATCTATTATATTGTCGGAAGTCCAATAATAATACTTGTTAAAAACAGAAATCTCTTTTGAGTTCAATATAAATATTTCTCCTAAGGAACCCGAAGATCCGAACATTTCATTTCATAACAAGGGAAATTTATGAAAGTCTTTATACTCTTGAATAGAATACTATGTGAAAAACGAGGTTACTTTTGTAAATCGTCTTTGTTTTATCTTATACTTTGGCTTACGATGACAATATTAAATTGTTTCTTGTCCAAATGAAGAAATGAAGAAAAATGTTTCGCTTTTTTGTTTGCATGAGCATTACGAATAATATTTTTCGGTATTCTGTTTAAGATATACACATTTTGAATGCTATGTATGAATTTTTTTTAAAACAATATCATAACGAAGGAAGAAACTTCTAAGAAGAAGTTGTAAAGTTTATATAATCACTAGCGACCCGCCCCGGCTTCGCACGGGTGCAATGCTGATACTAAATACACTACAGAAAATCTGTGAACGTTGTATATAAAAATGTAGGTTATAAGAGATAGACATAATATACCATCACGGACTTTTCAGTAGACCTTTTCAATGTGTACAATACTTAGTGCATTATTTTGATAAAACTCATAGGGTTCAGCCTGCGTTTGCAATGTAAGCGGAAAAAATGTAATGATTTACGACATCACATTAGAAACCTCGAAAATAACAGTACTTTTCCACTATTTAATGGATGTTATTATACATATAAACCTTCTTATTAAATCACTCTATCTATTTAAAAAAACCGCATCAAAATCCGTTGCGTAGTTTCAAAGATTTAAGCATACAAAGGGACATAGGGACAGAGAAAGCGACTTTGTTTTATAATATGTAGTGACAAGGAGACGAACGAACGTCGATTTATACCACGACCTGGAGCTGCCTACCATTTCTGAATGGATGAAGATGGAGTCCACACACCACATCGACAAGGTTGAACGCCATCCCGGCCCGTTGACGCTTAAAAGCATAAATTATAAGCTCACCCCTTCCCGACAAAAAAATACTCGACATATTATATTAGTGTGATATTTAATTTAAAAGGCCGGCAACGCATTCGCGAGCCCTCTGGCATTGAGAGAGACAATGGGCGGCGGCATCACTTAACATCAGGCCTACTATCCGTTTGCCCCCTGTTCTATAAAAAAAAACCTCAATTAACACTGTCTCCTTCGGTAATTAAAAAACATAACAAGGCAAGCGTAATTAAACAACTCGAATAACGGTTCAAAGACGAAAGAACCTGTCTTTCAATATATCTTAATTATTATAAACGAAGAGGTATTAAATCGATATTGTTTATAGACTATAAGAAAAAAATATTCCAAGTTTTAATTAATCAATATTGACTTATAATAGCCAAACAAATAAAGCTTTAAGCTTAAAGTCCAAACCTATTATCCGGCGGTCATTACCGCCCGTCACATAATATCGCAATTTGGTACAAATTGTCGCGTTTCGTATTGGCCGTAATATCCTGTTCTCTCGTATTTAACAACGCAATAAAGGAACTCATGTTTAACACTATTTTTACGGCTTTGATATTGGAGTTAGTTATGCATTGCACGCTTATGTAACGTGATCTTGGTAAATTGAACGGACCAGTGCGGCAAAATAAATAAAAAATCCAAACTAAAATTGGAATTGGAAAATCTGAATACTTGTATATTCTTTAATAAATTATTAATTCATAGGCATGCTATCGGCAGATAAGCAAGTGTTATGTGTATTCAATAAAAAATAGAAAAGGTACAAAATAGAATAAGACTTATGCAAGTTGGGGATTTTTTAATGATTCTTATTAATCATTATTTTATTAATATGGCTATAGCTATAAAACTATGTCTAGATGCACTTACACCAAAAAAATTTTTTTGTTTGTTTGTCTCTCAGAAGGCTCACCTCAAAATCAGTGTTTAAAACAAAAAAGGTTTCGTTAGGCACCATGCCTTCAGCTGATAGAGAGAGGACAAATCTTTGTTTTTAATGGTTGTAGATTAAAAAGAGTGGCGGAGAGTTTATTGCCAGTCTTCTCTTCTATTCTACGCCATTGATTTGAGTACTGGCAGTAAATGTAAAATTAGAAGCATTTAATGTATATTTCTTTTTTGACGTTCATAAGTGTACATTATATTACATGCATGAATAACTGATTTTTGAATTTGAATTTGATTTTCTGGTTGCAATTGTGCATATATTTTTACAATAATCTAGTACTTATATAAAGAAAATGTGTTTTGTTCATAAAGAACGATACTTCACTATTATTATATTAGCTATTATCAACATATGGGTACAAATCAGCAGAATATAGTTCAATGAACTGTAACAGGCAATTGCATTAATTGCTAATGCTTGACTTAAGTACTAACTTCTGACTATTGACGGCCCAAATGGCTTAGATTAATAATTGAATTTAACATTAAAGTAATTAAAATATAGGAAAATGGTAGATATATCTCTATGATATATATATGTCGGATTATGTATGTTCTTAATATTAAAAATGTGTTCGCTTCTAGATCGGACCGTAGTCCGTACTTCCCCAAACTTTTTTGTGTCGTAGACCCCTTGTCATGTTTTTCAGTGTTGGGTAGACCCCCTACTTACCTGATATTGATTTCCTGTAAATTTCTAATTGTTGTGAAGTTTAGTTTTTAACTGAAAGTAAAAACACATGTTAATTTATGCATTTATTAATTTAATTTTTGTTTTTTCTGTTTTTACAAATTCAAAATGTATTGCGACAACCAACGAAGGTTAGCGAATACCAACATCCTACAAGTTACACAATTGTATAAACATATATAATATTTGTTTTACTTCATAGGTACTTTTATAAATAATGTATATGTTTTGATATTATAAATATTATAAATAGGTACTATCAGTGTGTGTGTTTTGAGATCCACTATCGTAGACCCCATTTTCATTTCATGGACCCTCAATTTTTTTTTCAGTGACGTAGACCCCTTGCAGGTTGTCATAGACCCCTAGATATAGACCACTTTGAGAATCACTGCGCTAGACTTTATTGAAAACATAATACATGATTAATAGTACTTTGCATAAAATCGCGGAGATTTTATTTAGAGCAAAGATGAAAGCTCAAACTTGCTTACTGCCTAATCGGTTTTTATATGAAAATACACGTCTCTGAAAGAGCTAAATTTGATAAGAGCTTTATCAATGAAGTATATAATACATTAGCAATGTGGTATACAAGGGACGTAGTGACAAGGATTCAAAAGGGAATGCTTACGTGGTTTGGCTATGAAAGGACGAATAAATAGCGACATTCGAGTAGGATACTGATGATGAGGTCGGGTCGGGTAGGTCTACACACCTGGACCAAATCAAGAACGTACTAGAGAAGGGATAGGATAAATGAACCCATAAGGTAAAAGTCTGACCATAAAAGTGAAAAAGGAGGGAGTATATCAGGACCATGGTAAAAGAGAATACGTGATCTCGTATAAAATAAAATAATTTATTAATGAAACGTTTTTAAGATGTATACACAGTGGAATATAATTGCACAATAGGTACTGCATTCGGTAGCATATACATGAGTATTTTAATATCTATTTATGTTTCATTATATCTATCTATTCTCATAAATTATAAATTGTCTACCTCTTTTTTATATTATTTATAATATACATAATCTTAAATAGAAAGAAGTTGGTGTGATGGAAACACAAACTGGACACAGTAATCCTTATAGACATGGTTTAATTTGAAAGATTATAAAATTGAAGTTGGTAATAAAATCTGGTACAGCGTTTAGGTAAATAAATTTAAATTAAAAATCTTTAAGACCAAAAGCCCAAAAATCTCAGTGTAATTAACTTAAAATTTCGGTTCGGTGTATGGAAAAGGTCCTTCAATGTGTCCTTATCGTGTTAAGCAAACAGTGTGGGTCAGTCCCTTGCCGTTACCCCTGAGTAAAATCCATTACGTTATTAGCTCGATTTACTTGTTTCAAAGTTAATTTTGTATGGCTTTTTGATTTTAATACTTATTAAGAAATCTTTTTACCTTTATCAGTACTAGTAACTCTTTAGATATCTGGACCAAATTGAGTCGAAGAAGGTGGCGGAAAGTTTGTACAATTGTGAAAGCCTTCGATCGGGTGTTGAATAGAGCACTTCTTTCAAAGTTCCCAGTATGTGGGCTCCAAAAAATTATCCCATTGGATGAACTAAACCTGGTTCAATTTAACCCCAAGAAGAAACATGTATTTCTAGTGCGCGTTTTTCGCTACAAAATATCTTTTGTCACTACTCTTCGAAGACTCTCTCATCCACTTGACCGTATTCAACGTAGAGTTCCATACTCCTGACGTACGTACATCTGGGTACATACTTTGGCATAAACCTCTGGGGTCTGGGAAATTGGGGATACCAAATAAGGATACTTTCGGGTTCTTAAAGACTGCATGCCTTTATGCACCTGACAGTTCTGATAACACTATCTAACTTTATATTACCATTGTAATAACTAATAATAACTTATAATTAAATATATATTATTATAAGAATATTAAAAGTAATAAATAAAATAATAATTAATAATAATTAATATTATTATTATTATTATTTTATTATTATTATTAAGCCACGGGTGTCATACCCAACATGCCCCAATCTACCGTGCATAACAGTGCAATGAAGTACGACGAATTTATCATATTATTTTATTATTGTCAATGGCGTTAGTCTTTAGACACGTTTAAATTACAATTACATTTAGAAATGAGCAATAATAGCATCTTATTGTAAACTAGCTGAACTGGCAAACGTCGTTTTGCCATGTATATCATTTATGCCTCACTCGACATAGATAGGTATAGTTTTTTGTAGATATTTATAAGATCTACAATTACTTAGAACATTTTATGGTTCTATCTTTAATCGTTTAGGCAGGGTACGCAAAATAAGTAACTTTTTTGGTTGATTTTTTACACCTTGTGTCCGAAAAACCCTAATATCTTACGGAACCCTATTTTTGTTCAAAATTCAATATAGCCTATATTACTCGTGGATAATTCGAATGGTGAAAGAATTTCTAAAATCGGTCCAGTAGTTTATGAGCCTATTCATTACAATCAAACAAACAAAGTTTTCCTCTTTATAATATTAGTGTAGATATGTAATCGTTCTCGGATTCATTCGAAGCCATAAAAAAATATTAAAATCGATCGAGCCGATAGAATGAGTTTAATTACAAACAAGCATGTTAGGATTGTGTATAAAACGATAGAAAGCAAGATATAGTTTAGGATATATGTAATAAAAATAAGAAGTATTTAAACGTAAAATATTTAATGTATAATATAATAATTTATGTTGTAACTGGGAACAGGCAGAAACTGCATTATAACAAAATATACGGATTTCAATAAAACTACAAATCTAAAACTACTTTACAACTCGACCACACCTCTTTAAATAAAACCAGTTAAGGGCTTGTTCACGTCCACATGACGATTTCAAACAAAATAGATAAAAAAAACTCCTCTGAATAAATCAATACGCATAACGTACCGATTAAAATATACATTAAAGTTTAAACTAATTATTATTAAAAATATTTTTTTTTCAAAAAAATTATAATCTGGTAAAATTTCTAACTAGTTGTGTGTTGTAACTTTACTTACTACTTTAATGTTAGTTCACTCAATTTTAATATTAAATAATAAACATACTTTATTCATAAGTGATATATGTACCCATATCTTATACATGTAACGTACATAATGTCGCTATGGAATACAAAAGTTTCCAATACCCTTCCTCTTACCAACATGAATATGCCCAATTTGCCCTCCATAGAGGACTGCACATGTAATCCACACTATGATCAAAGGAGATGTCTAGAACGCTTGCAGAATATGAATATGAGAGGATCTATTCACTATGCAGGTATTCATGTATAAATCTTGATTATAGAATTCTAACAAAAGCAAGAAATAGTCGACGCAGTCCAAGGATTGAATTGAATGCAATTCGTAGGTAGGACTTAGAAGACGGCTACACAATTAGCAAATCTGTACATATTGTGTAGATACCTTAACATGTAATAAATTTTTATGTGTGCAAACCACACACTTTGTATAGCGACAGTGTGTAGTTCGTTCGTTCGGTCGTTCTTCTTGCTCGTAATTACGTTTAATTATCTGCACACTCCTTAACAAGGTGTATTCGAATTTGCACAATGTATACATTTTTATTCTACACTTCAAAGCTTTCCCAACAATTACATTTTCAAATTCTATATCAAGTAACACGTGATTTATTTCATCACAAAAAGAACACAAAAACATGTAGTAACTGGGGATGTAATACGAACCAAAAACTATTTTTTTTGCACTCTTCTAAATCTGAAGTCAGTTCTATTCGCCGGGTATATTCGAATGAAAGTAAAATATTTTAAATCGAAAATTCAAAATAAAAATCCTTAACTAAAAATCGAAGACATTCTCATCCACTTGATCTCACAGAAAAATTTCACAACTCGCGACTGATTTATGTATATATATAAATCTTCTCCATAATATATAAATATTTTGGTTGTATTTTCGGCACTCTTAATCTAAACTTCAATACCTAATCGCTGTTACTTCCGCTTCCGCTTGATATTAAATATAGCCTTATGCTTGAGTACAACTTGTTCAATACTTTTTCGTTTTCTTGTGCGCGTTCGAATAAGTTTCGTTAGTTGAAAGAGTACGAAAGCATGCGAAGTCTTTTCACACCAGACTGTAATTGATTTAAGGATTTGTAAAAACAAAATATAATTCAATAATATGGGGTTTTTCTTTCCGTCTGTGCGCGCATTTTACATTCCCTCGTACGGTGATGGAAAGCAACACGTCTTTGGCCCCAAAAATCGACGGCGTGTGTCAGGCACAAAAGGCCTAGTAAATAAATGAGAATGATCACGATATATACGAATGCAGAAAAACCTGAGACCTAGACCTAAATGTCCAAGGATTAAAAAAAAATGAACTACCAACTCCAAAGATTAATCCTGCCATTTACGTGTAGCTTACAATTTGTTTCTTTCGCTTTACCATCACGAATTACCTACGAACAGTCCATTAAGTTCAAAAACATGTAATAAAGTGCAATGAACATTTTTAAGCGTTTGTTAGTTAATATACATCGTTGAAGACTTACTCACAGGGGACTTTGATTTAAACAGAATATTAACACTATAATAATAATAATAAGGCGCACAATTTTGTTACCTGTTCTACTTTAATCCTTTGTATTGACTTGTAGAAAAAGTACTAAAGCGATGAAAGAAACCGGAAAAAGCTTTCCAAAGTTCATAAACGGTAAAAACTTTCAGCAATAAGTCCTCTTAAACAGTGGCTTTGCCAAAACAATTGTTCGAGATTTTAAAAGAGACAATCGTTTTAAAAAATTCAAAACGTTTGCGGCGACATCGCCCGAAGATTGGCGGAGAATTTCATTGGAGCTTGCAAAAATTCTCATACATGACTTGTTCTTTGAGATTGAATATTTTGCTCGTTCAAGCACTTACATAACTTGGTTGTGTAATATAATTTTTAACAAAAAATTTAATAATGAAAAGTCTAGTCTAGTACAGAAAATATACACAAATTTATAAATGACTAGCGACCCGCCCCGGCTTCGCACGGGTGCAATGCTGATACTAAATACACTACAGAAAATCTGTGAACGTTATATATAAAAATGTGGGTTATCCATAAGAGATAGACATATACTATCACGGACTTTTCTGTAGTCAATGTGTACAATACTTAGTACATTATTTTGATAAAACTCGTAGGGTTCAGCCTGCGTTTGCAATGTAAGCGGAAAAAATGTAATTTACGACATCACATTAGAATCCTCAAAAATAACAGTACTTCTCCACTATTTAATGGATGTTATTATACATAAAAACCTTCCTCTTGAATCAGTCTATCTATTAAAAAAACTGCATCAAAATCCGTTTCGTAGTTTCAAAGATTTAAGCATACAAAGGGACATAGGGACAGAGAAAGCGACTTTGTCTTATACTATGTAGTGATTTACGCTATGAAAATGCACTTCATATTGGACTTCCGGATTAGTTCTGTCTTTATTTATTGTATTGATTTATTTATTTTGTTAAAGTATTCCTACAGCTAATCACTAAACAATATTCAAACAATTACATTACACACAAAAGCCAAAACGGAATACACATTGAAACAGAAACATAAAGCACAGTTCTAAGATTGATAGATTATAATATATATTTAATATAAAGGAACAAACAAAGCCATTATTAGTCAAGATACTTCAGTTTTTATTTTTAGTCACATTAAATACATATCGATTTGCTGCTAATTTATGTTGTATTCTGTAGGTATACGATTCATAACCGAGTTTCGTAAATAGTTGGTTTTGCATAAGATAATAAATAATAGAGAATAGACACAATTATGGTTATAGTAACGTAACGTGTAACGTTAGCAAAAAGAAAAAAAGCTTCTATAATACTTTAAATGTATTTGATAATAAAGTATAATGCGCATCTTAGACTAGTGTTAATTGAACTGGATCGTAAGTATCGGTTTTCTGCTAGACTAACTTTTCTTTATTACCAACTATGAGTTAAGCTATGTTGCCCTTAAATATATTGTTTGGTTTAACAGTTTCGTTAGATGCGACAATATGTGAATGAAACGATAAGAAACATCTATATGTATATACCAATACAAGTAATCCCTCACTGGTTAGTACAAATCATACCAGAAGTATAATGCTGTGCATTAAATATGCGGGCATTTAAAGTCGGGCATTGAAAGAATATATTTTATTTTATCAATATCCCAGTTGAAGTGTTTCACACGCCAGCGCGCGTTTTATTATCTAAACTCTACAGTCACGACCTATTTCTGATATTATTAACACCTGTGGAGGCTTTCACGGAATTAAGTGACGGCGAACGATAAACGCTTTTAGCGCGACACGCAATTTTGTTAGCGTCAACGCGTCAAGAACGGTTTTGACTACGCTTAATGGCTAGTGTGTTCTTGTACGTTTTTGAAATTGATTTATTTATTAATACTTCGTTACAATGCAATATAAAAATTGAACATAATTAAATGAATAGGAGGACAGCTGACGGCCTTTTTTTAGCTTTGGAGCGATTTCTTCATGGCAACCACTGTGAGTAAAGGAAAAAAATGTATTAAATTACATAAGGTAGGCAGGAAGTGCAAAAATACAAAAATAATAAGAAGAAAAAAATCTTAACAGGAACAAAAAAAATATACTAAACTGATACAGGATACATGAAAAACAAAATGTAAAAAGTGCACATGAATCATGATAATTTTATTCAAGAATTTAATAAAAATAAAAATACTTTTTTTATGGTTTCAGGCTTTTTGTACTATATGATTTTAAATTAAAAACACTGATGTACCACGTTTAAACTATGAAGTTTACAATATTTTATACATTTTTTAATATCGCATTAGTACGAATAATGATTATGCATTCGGAATACATGCGTATTTATATCGTTACATACGAATATCTTCAGTCATTCAAATGATTTGATTTAAATATTCCTTTATCTATATTCATAAAAATGATTTGTAATATAATGTTGCCAAGCGCAAGACTCGTAGACAGCATGATCAGTTCGAGTAATTTATTTTGATTAAATCTTTGAACTGTGAAGAAGGTTTTTATCGCGAGGTTTAAATATGTTTCTTATTACCTAATTAGATTTACAGTACCTCTAAGTAAAAAAAATTATTAAAGCAGAACCCCATAGTCTTCATTTGACATAATTATAATTTTTGGTATGTGACAACAAATTCTAATGACTTACAATTTTACGATTCTACTACTGTCTACTGAAATATACTTTGTGTTTGAGCATAGGGAAAGGTTGAGTAGATGTTTCTTAGAATTATTAGTGAATATTTTGAACCAATAATAAAGGGTTGTCTGGAAGAGATCGCTCGAAAGCGAAAAAGCCGCTAGTTGGACTCCTTTTCATTTTATATTGCCAATTGTATTATGTTTCTGTAATGAAGAGTTAATAAATAAATTGTTATTAATTAAAGTGTTGTAAAAATATTGTTGTAAATCTATTGATTTATTTTGTATTCAAAAAGTATTCAAAAATACAGTTTCGCAACAAATATTTAATCTAGTATCTCGCTGGGGGCTCAAAGACATTTGGTGCTCAAAAGAAAGCAAAACACTTAAAATTCCTCTTTCGACGTCGGAGATCGTTATCACGATACTCCTTGTAATTGTTTTCTATCCGTGTTTTGCTTTCGGCAGTATTTTGAAGGGCGCGTATAAATGTAAAAAATTAAATAAATAAACTTCAGTGTAATTCGATTTACATTTTTCTCTTAAGTACTCAATAATATATTAATGTAAGTGTGACACTTATTTATTTAAATAAAAACAATTTCTGATCGCTTCAAACAGACTAAGGTATGTATTTTTTTTTTCAATAAAATTTATATGGCTTTCAATTTGGAAGAAATTTATTCAAAATATAACAATGTCTTAGACAATTTAATATATTTTAATTGGTAGATAAATAAATATAAATACATAAAAAAATGTTAACAACTTAATGTTAAAACTGTTTTTAAATAAATTTAGTATAAAGTAACACAAACGTAAATGCGGGAAATATCACATTGTTTCCTCCACAAAGTTGAGACGGAACATTAAAAGTTTAGCCATCACATGTGTGATGTGGTCACGAACAACTTTTATGTTTAATAATGATCTTAATTATGTCTCATGAAACATACTTAAATGCAAAAAAGGGTAGAAAAAATTTAAGTGATTCTTATGATTCCATATTAAAGAAAAAAAAGTTGCCTTTTTTTCGTCTTGATCTCAGATTATCTAATACTAACTTACCTAGGATATCTGTGCCTGACAGACGAAGACATTTTGTGTCTAAGGCAGTCGATTTTTCTTTCCCGTTCAAGCGAGTGTGTTACACATAAATTTCTTGTACTTACGTCTTTAAAATTATAATTATGAAATTATATTAAACATCAAGGAGATTATATAAGAACCAAAAGATAATTATAGTACGCGATTTTTAAGACAAATATATTGAAAACGGGAAAGGGCAAATTCCAACGAAGGAAACGGCCCGACCGTTAATAACAAAAACAGTTATGTTCGCGCAATAAAATTAATTATAATTGTAACTTTGATTTATATTCTGGAAATTCTTTGTTCTTTTATGAGCTTTGCATTTAATCATAAGTTCCTTAATGAGGTGCACTACACAGCCTTCGGTTCTTATTGTTTAAGCCATCGTGGTTTATTGAAAAAGTTTCATAACTTCCTCACGGCAGACTATTTCCGGTTTACTCATATTTTTTTTTATAGAACATGGGGCAAACGGGCAGCAGGCTCACCTGATGTTAAGTGATACCGCCGCCCATGGACACTCTCGATGCTAGAGGGCTCGTGAGTGCGTTGCCGACCTTTTAAGAATTTGTAGGCTCTTTTCTTGAAGGACCCTAAGTCGAATTGGTTCGGAAATACTTCAGATTTTTCAAAGATGCACCAATGGCTTTTCCATGAAGTCTTATAATTATAACAATTAAAGGTTTTTCTTTTTATATTTTTATTAGTTCGTATAACTGCATTAATGTCATGCAACTCACATTTGCATTTGTTTTATTGTTTATTTAAATACGATTTCCCTTAATTTATATTTTAATACAAATACATATTATAATATGAAATCCGCGCTGGTGGTGGAGTTTTCTCCGGAGGTGAAGCGTCTTTTGACCAAGAAACACACAAAATTTAGGATTACATAATAAAACAACGGATGGTCGTTTCGCTATCAAAAGATCTCTTCCAGAGAACCTCAGTAAAAAACCTAAAAAAAAAGAATATTGTGATTGTGTAGTCAAAAAAAAACCAATTCTCAATTCAGTGTATTAATCATTATCATATAGGAAATAAATAAAAAGGGCCATTGAAGCAAACAAAATGCATTTACTAAAAATATTATCAATCTGAGGCTACTGTTTGCGCAGCGGTCAACACAACTTCTACATTTTACAGTAAATTTTACAAAGTATCACTAATAATTCTACAATGTAAGGAGCGAATTAATACTGGTATCAAATATTTCACAAGTCTTAAATTGAAACGTCAAAGCGACACTAAATGAAATCAAACAGTCAAGTTATTTACTTGACTCACAAGATTTATTATGTACACGTCGTACGACTTTCTTTGTGTCACACAGTAGTTCCTACTTTTTAAATTTTATAAAGGTTCAAGTTATAGGCGGACTAATAGAATTTCATTTTCTATGAACAAGATAAGTATACCATATTTTTTATTTTATCTTGAACTTACTGTTTTGTTTCTTAGAAAAAATATTATATAGTATTGTCTTTTATTAACATAACTTTTACACATTTAAAGAAAAACACTTTTTAACGGATTATAGTTATGTATTATTGTATTTAAACTTATAATTATTTGTACATAATTTTAAATTTAAACCGACGTTTCGCGTGCTTTACAGCGTGCGTGGTCACGGTGACTGAAGACAAAGGTGTTAAATGTCAAAAAGTATTACAGCTGCAGAAAATGTTGTGTTATCTGTATTTATTTCCCCGGAGTTGGTATCGACTAAAAGATGTAGGGTTTTTGCAGAAATTGCTCACGGTGTCCTCCATTTTCGCGGATTGTTTATTTTGAGATTTTAATTTGGATATTATTGGATCCCAGGTTGGCTGGTTGGTTGTTGTTGGTAGGCTGGCTGGCGAGGAACTGTTTGTGTCTTGTTTTTGTTTCTGTGATGCAGCCGGGGGATGCGCAACTTGTTTCGGTGTAGCACCTGTTTGACATGCTGTAGTTCCTCCTTGAGGTGGGCCGCATCACAAAGACGTTGGGCTCTCTGAAACAAACATTTACCGACAGAGAGCAGTTGTGACGGGTGGCGGAGGGATTCACCATTGAGGTACCTATCTGTGTGGGTTGCCTTTCTGTGTATTGTGTGACCTAGTGTGCCATCTGATTTGCGTATAATTAAAATGTCCAAAAAGGGCAGACAGTTGTTGTTTTCTTTTTCAACAGTAAATTTAATGTTCTTGTGTATTGAATTTAAATGCGCTAGAAATGTAGATATTTTGTCATTGGGGATATTTTGTCAATAGAGAGGACGGCCTAAAATTATCAAACACCTGGGATCCAATAATATCCAAATTAAAATCTCAAAATAAACAATCCGCGAAAATGGAGGACACCGTGAGCAATTTCTGCAAAAACCCTACATCTTTTAGTCGATACCAACTCCGGGGAAATAAATACAGATAACACAACATTTTCTGCAGCTGTAATACTTTTTGACATTTAACATCTTTGTCTTCAGTCACCGTGACCACGCACGCTGTAAAGCACGCGAAACGTCGGTTTAAATTTAAAATTATGTACAAATAATTATAAGTTTAAATACAATAATACATAACAATAATCCGTTAAAAAGTGTTTTTCTTTAAAAAAATATTATAAGCAATAACCATAGATGGTTTGAGTGCATCTTTAAATAAATATTAATAATATTTAACTATTTAATAATATTATGTTTTATTGGATTCAGCACAGTTTGTTGGTAACATATCCTACAGGACGGGAATTCGTTTCGGTAATGTAAAATTACTTTTCAGTCCGTAAGAATAGCTTTTTTCTGACTTAATGAAGGAACAATGAAGGAGGTAAATATGGAGGTGAATAAAGGATGTTGTGGATAGGTTATAGAACCTAGTTGTGCGTTAAGCTTATATCTTGTACCAGCATGTTACTGTAGAACAGTTTAAATTGCTTTTTCAGACAGCGTCTATTCCAGCACTAACAACAGTTTCTTCGCAATATTAGTCCGGGATCAAGTTAAAACGGTTTTTGTGAAAACAAAGAAAAACTCAACTAATTTGCATAAGCTCTGGAATCGGTGAGATATTTTCTAAAACTACATTATCTAATTTATATGCTGATTCGAAAGGAAATTGGTAGATTGAGATCAAAGAAATGATTATATAGTTCAAAAGTAAATCGCTTAACCACGCAATTTTTACTCTTTTAGGAGTAAAAAACAATTAACGTTTAGTCATATTGAAATATAAATGACTACTTCTTAATTTTTTTTTAATTTTTTGAAAGCCGAGCTTTATATTATATAGTAAAAGTACTAATGTTATATTTAAGATAACATTTTTTGTAAAATCAAGTCAATTAATACTTATCTTAATATATATTTCTTGTGTGCGTGTGTATGTGAACTGCTCCTAAACGACTGGACCAATTTTGATGAAATTTTTTGTGTGTGTTCGTGGAGATTCGAGAATGGTTTAGATTCACAATTTTGTCCGCTGGACAATGTTTTTTTTAATTAATTAGTAGTTGTTGATTTTGGAATGTTTTACATTGGATCCGACAGACGGCGCTACCATCGCACTGTCAAATTTTAAATAATATTCGAATTTTAATTTTAGTCTGTCCCGACAGTTAGCGCTGCGATCAAATTAAAAAAAAGTTTTGTTATCATTGTGTTATTGTAGACCATGTGCTGGATCGTTAGATATTGTCATAACATTTGAATAATAATTTTCATCAAAATGGTCCAGAATGTTTTAGCTTATTAAAAAAAGTTTGAAATTTTCAAATTAAAGACGTATAGACAGGACAACGTCTGTCGGATCCGCTAGTTATTTTATATGTTTGTATATTAATATTTTTTAAATCTTTTACAGCAATCACGGCAGAATAAAATAAGATATGTGAATGGTCCGATATTCTGGGTCGTTATATACTCTTAACACAATAATATAATATCTATCTGACAAGTTACAATTTAATTGTGAATCGCCTGAAGGTTTTTTAATAATTTATTTACTTATCACTATTTTACGCACATATTGCAATGCAATTTACAAAAATAAGGAGAACATTATTGAGAGTAATATTTTAATAAGATTCTTGTAGAGATAAAATATATCCTCCGTAAATTAAAAAACGCGTGACACCCCACAAATATAAACAAAATTTGTTAGACCATAGAGTTTCCATAGAGAAAAGTTGTCGAAGGATTATCCTAGATTAATGTAAAACTGTCAAAGCCTTTGCGGCGATTCTCTGTAGTTGGCATTAATTAGTTTTAAATCCTAATAGTTAGACTCGTTTATAGTTTAATAGAACCAATAATCGCTAGCTAGAAAATATTAGTTGTAGCTTTTAAAAGCCAGATAATATTTGTAATGATAATCCTCAACTGTACGGTTTGTAATTATCAAATTTTGTTATAAATCCAAATCAAGCATAAATTATCTTCATGAATGAGAAAAAAGACGGTTTCTTTACTACATGAGAAGTCAATTGAGTTTACTATGATGCCGAACTTATTTCATATAGTATTGTAGAATTGTATTAATAATACTCTTCTAACTAATAATAAATTAATTGTACCGCTTGGTAATTAGTTGCTAAGGAAATTGTTTCAAAAAGTTCGCTATGAATGCTTGACTTTGACTGTTTCAATATATACGTTGTTATATGTTACTTGAAATAAAAGTATAAGGGCCTGTTTCACAATGTCCGGATAAGTTTCAAATAAGCTATTTGTTACTTATTGGTATGATAAATAGTATTTTTGCTTTTCACGACTGTCAGATAGCGCTATACGTCATGAAATTCGAAGAATCTTATTTGGAACTTTTATCTTTCGAATAATTTATGTGTTGCATAGCTATTTGGCACTTTATCCATACACTGTGAAACAGGCCCTTAGTATCTTTTGTTAATGACTTTCAATCAAAAAGTTGGCTAACACGCACTTGGCCACCATTATTCTAACTATAATAATAATAATTTATTTCATTTTGTTTGTTTCACAGGAAAAACTTATATCTAATTCCGCTAGGTATATAAAAAAATTAGTCAGGTTTATCTGACGCTGAACTAGGTGTGAACCTGTATTTCAGCATACAGCGCCTAACCTCTTAATTATATCAGACAAAAATTCTAGCATTAAGTTCATGACTCATTGTCGAAACTTATATGTTATAATTTATGTTTATATTATGGTGAAATAAAACTATAATTCAAGTGTTATACGGCTATAAAGATTGTTGATATAATAATTATATTTCAAGATTACAAATCTATTATTTATTGTCAATTTGTTTCAGATAAGAAATAATGGAGAGCGTCCGAACAATGCAGGCAACCGTTTGAAAAACAAACAATTTGTTTTGAGGAAAAGACTTCCTTTGAACAAAAACGATGAAAAGCGACCGTTGAGGGGAGATAGCTTCTTTCAACTGCAATGTCCTCTACAGAGGACATTTTGAATGACAATTCATAACTGTTGACACAGCGAGTTAATAATATATTTTTAAATATGAAAGCGAGATAACATTTTGAGATGTTCATACAAATCCGGAAGATTATAATTTTTATAATCTATTTTCTGTACACCGATTCTTAAAATAAACATTAATTGTTTACGTAGTCTACGACTTAGGTTAGACTGATGGTTTAATCTATTACAGTTAAACAGTTACCTAACTAATTATATATATATTTTTAATCTGATACAAAAACAACTGAATTAAATGTATTTTCTGTCTCTTTCACGCGAGAACGAGGTTTCTTCCAGTATTGAGACTATTCGAAACTAGAAAAATCTAAAATTTATAAAGAAACTTTTAAGACGGCATTTGAGTCCATTAGATTATAAATGTGAACAACATCCTTCATTAAAATTCTCATACATCCATTAGATTGTTCTTGTTTATACATAAGTTACGATTGATTTGACAAAAAGGTTGGTAGACCACAGAAATCTAATTGCTACGATCTTTACATCAGTGTCGCGTTTCCAATCTCACAATATCTTCTTGTATTTTTCAAGTACATTTTGAATCCGATCCAGGAACAGATGAGATGGGCAGGCTTGCTTTCCACGCTTGCTTTTTTATTATACATTTATTAGACCTAATTTATATATTATGATGTAGATAATCTATCCTCTGGCATTTTATTGGGTGTTTTCAAATTATACAAATATTTATATATCTGAAGAGTTTCTTCTTTGAGCACACTATTGACAGAACACTAAGAACTAAATTTTAAATATTGAAATGAACATAGGTTCGATACTAAAGATAATTATTTCTATAATTCAGCGGAGTGCCAGTCACCGAATCGCAGCTGTCAGGAAGATTAATGCTCTCCGTCTAATTAGAAAAGTTTCAGCACTTTAACGACCTCTGGCGGAACAAGCAACGCGACACAACTTTGTGCTAATCTGTTACAAGTTTTTTGTGTGGAAATAGTAAAACATTTAACGTACTGTTAAAGATTTTTCCGGGTTCCACTTAGTTGAGAGGAAAACCGATAATTTTCTCTTATTGTTCGTTAGTGGTCTATTTTTGAATTGGGATATTGTGGGTGTGGTCACGGCAGACCCAAGCGATTTCCTATTGAAGATATTTTTTTTAAATCTTAATTTTTATTAATCTACAATACTTCAAAAAGAGTCAATATTAAATATTAATACGGTCAAACTAAAATAGAAGAAGTTTTTTATTTAATAGGGGGGCAAAGAAGCCTGCGGGACGCCCAAAAATTCAGTCGTGGCAGCCCATAGACACCCATTTTTAGTGGGTGCCTTTCTTTAAGGGAGGAGTACGCTCGAACTTTAAATTTTTGAAGATCGTATCTCTCAGGGAAGATTCAAAAATATTTTCCGTTATCTTCCAGGTTTTTCATATTCACTATTAAGAGACCCGATATTTAAGAAGGCCCGGCGAAGACTGTTCGTTTTTGTTCCATGCTTAGCAAAAAGCGTGTAGCTGATTTAATTAAGCTGCGGCTGTATTAACGAATCGGGTTATTATTCAAATGCGGCAGTTGACTGCAGACTCTCATTTTGCACCTCGGAATTCCGTTTGCAAATGGATTATTACTACCACTCCCTAGACACTCCACTGTCTGGCCTCGCAATGAAAACACAGAGATTTCTGTGATTTATGAAGCGATCGTGCTCCTCATATCAATGAGGAATGCTAATGCATGAGTGATGAGTGTTAGAAACAATCATTCTCAAATTCGGTTCTATTGACATTGCTTTGAGATCTATTAAGGGGATTTATAGCTCTTTAGATGTGTCTTACGTGTTCGTTATGTTACGCAGTTCTGGGGTTTGTTGTCTTTATTTATATGCCTTATACATGTATGGGGAATATTAAAATAACCGTTTTTGCCGCGCATCACAACTATTATGTAACGAGCTGCCCACTGAAGTATTTCCGAACCAATTCGACTTAGGGTCCTTCAAGAAAAGAGCGTACCAATGATTTAAAGGCCGGCAACGCACTCGCGAGGCCTCCGGCATTGAGAGTGTCCATGGGCGGCGGTATCACTTAACATCAGGTAAGCCTCCGGCTCGTTTGCCTCCTGTTCTATAAAAAAAAAGAGTTTACCAATTATTACATTCCGGCAACGCTATATCTTCTGATAGTGGAAGCGTCACACTTGGATGAGCCCGTTTTCTTTTATATATATATTTAAAAAAAAAAATAATGGAGTTTTTAAATCGATAAATATTTGTAAAATAGCGGATTATATAGATACACGTTGCATGATATTGTAATAATACATTGTCTTCATTATGAACGTACACCTAACAATGTTAAGGGCCTGTTTCACAATGGATGGATAAAGTACCAAATAGCTATGCAACACATAAAATATTCGAAAGATAAAAGTTCTGAATAATAAACTTGGCATTTCATGACGAATAGCGCTATCTGACAGTCGTGACGCAAAAATACTGTTTATCCTACCAATAAGTAATAAATAGCTTATTTGGAACTTATTCGGACATTGTGAAACAGGCCCTAAATATTAAAAATTACTTGCTACTATTCAAATTAAGAACAAAAGATTTAATTTATTTTATATTTAATCTTGAATATTACGAAAGCCTAAACATTTGAATATCAGCGTGCATATGCGTATATTTTGTGTCGTACCCTAAGTCCTCACTCTGAATTTTGCCCTGAAAGCTTAGACAAAAGCTTATAAAGTACGTGTGGAGGTTAACCATTCAGTATTATAATAATTGAACATTAATAAAGTTTTTCTCAGGAATATATAAGGTGCTTCAACATAACGATACAGAAAAACAAATAAAACTCCTGAGTAATAACTTTCATTCTTGGAGGAAAACGTTTGTAAATATTGAAATGTAATGTATATTTGATGGAATAAAGTAAATTGTGAAAATAATATCCATTATGTTTTGTATTTACTTTATGTTATTACCGTATTAAAGGTCCCTTTTCAAAAGCCATATTTATAACCAATTAGCGGCGAATCTTCATGTAGCGAGGAAACAGAAAGTAGGATGCGGTGATATGGAAACACCACTCATCGTTAGTACTTCGTCCCTTCACTTGACTCAGTGGAAGAAGACCACGAGTTACAAAGACAAAGCAAAAAAAGCTTGGTAGAAAGTCTGCGGCGCGGGAGCATCTAGAATGGTCCTTTTTCACTTGGGTATGGCAAGACATGAACAGAGAGGACGGTAGGTACGGCATGAACATTTAATAAATTGATTGAAAGATGAATCTATAATTTATATTTATACAATTTTATTTTTAAAAACAGGCACAATTTATATTGCCTCTGTATATTTATTTAAATTTAAAATGGAAATAATAAGGTTAAAACAAGGGAACTATGATATTTTAAACAACTGTTTAACATTATAAATTGTGAACAATCAATACAGTGATTAGTTAGCCGTGATCGAACAATTGGTTACCCGTTCAACCGCGTTGGATATTTCTCGTTTGGTTGTGGTAAATATCAGAATTATCATTGCATGAAACTGAAAAAAGTACAGTGTAGTGACTTTAAAATAAAACTGAATACTATTTATAATAAATCATAATTGTTATGTATATACGGTTTATTTGCTTTACAAATAATTAGTTGTTAACAGAGAACATCGCGCTCAGATTACCTCTCCTTTCAAAGTTCAGGCCTTAAGGACACGATGCAATAAAAATAATACATATCGCATGACCGCTACATACCGAAGGACGATTTGCAAAAGTTAATCACTGAGGATAAAAAAGAATGTCCTTGATTTGAGAACTGGCGATAAATGTAAAGTTTTATCATTTGATAATTCTTTTTTAACGTTCATAATTGTACATTGTGTTACCTTTATGAATATATGCAATACAATTTTAATAAATTACCAGACTATAGAGTCAAAACTTGGTCACTTCGAATCTCCTAAAATGTCTTCCTTGTTTAAGATAACGGAAGAGATCCAATATATCATCTAACCCTTTTTGAAGAGAGAAAGGAGAGAAGCAGAGAGGAAATAAAAAAAATCTACAATGATATTCAAAACAAAAATTTCTAGTATTAATCGTATGTATTTATTTTTGTGTATTTCATGATAGATCTGAGATATTTCCTTTTTACCTCTTTATAATATACTAGCTGACCTGGCAAACGTCGTCTTGCCAAACTACTACCTTTAACTCAGCGCCATCTGTTAGAATTGTATCAAATAATAAACAAATGTTAATGTTATCGTAATTTTAGTAAGGATGCCTTTTTTTTTGAAAATGAAATATAGCCTATGTCACTCAGGAATGATGTAGCTTTCCAACAGTGAAAGAATTTTTCAAATCTGCCAAGTAGTTTCGGAGCCTATTCAATTCATACAAACAAACAAACAAAAAATCAAACCTTTCCTCTTTATAATATTAGTATAGATACAGGCTTGTCTGGTTCCATATGGGCAAATATTTTGTGAATACATTAATGATTCATAAGTTCACTAGAACTAGAACCCTTACAAATTTTAAACATTATTTTATCAAAACTAAAATGTAGTAAAATCACTTTTACTACATAAAACACGCAAACATAACAAATACACTTTTTTATAAAATACGAGATTCAACTTTTGAAGGTGAATTTAGTTATAGACTTAGGGATAAGATGTGATTCTTAGAATATATGGATAACATAACAGAAAAATCTTATAAGCAACTTGGCTCCATCAAACATGTAAATGTAAATCTTTTAAGAATATAAATTGCATAAAATGCATATACTTTGCTTTTGTTAGGAGGATACTAGAATATGCTTGCACTTTTTAGTCCCTAACCTACAAGAAATACATTGAAGCCATTCAAAAGAGTTTTCTTTTTTTTTAAGTTTTAAGGATTCCCGAAAATTAATGTTCAATATGACCTGATGTTTTGCATACCATAGAAGGCAAATCCAACTATTTATAATTCTTCCGCCTATTACAATATATTTAGGCAACTCAGTCATATATCAAATAAATTCAAATTATAAGATAAAATCTTGTTGTTATAACATAAGATTTTGTGTTATAATATGAATTTAAAACAGAATGAAATAAAAAAAAATTGATTAAAAATACTCTGGTATCCTTTATTAGATATAATGGCTTTTTTATTCGGTTTTTATGTAATTCAATACATCTTTGAAAATTGTAAATTAAATATATATTAGTATTGTATATATATTTATATTTATTAATTTGTATAAGTAGGTAAAAAAGTGTTATGTTTATGTTTGAAAGTGTATTCCTAATTTGGCTTTTGTGTATAGTGCAATTCTTATTGATAAGTAGTAGGAATAAGAAAATTCACATATCATTATCATATGTGATACATAACTACATATTACTAATAGATAAGTGATCCGAATTTGGAAGTGAAATTCAAATAAATAAATAAACAAATTATGCTTTGAAGAAGATGCCAAAGACATCTTCAGAGTAAAAAGGGAGTGTGATGGAAATTGTAACGCACATTTTAAAAATAATACAATAATATTGTTATTTACGGGACCTGCCGTAATAAGTTCGTGTTTCCGATGAAATGTTGCGAGCTCTGAGTTGTATGGGATAAGTCACAGACTGTTTATCTTATCTTATATCTTTAAACGAGCAATTCTTGTATATAATATATATATATATATATAATTGGAATCTCGGAATCGGCTCCAAAGATTTTCATGAAATTTAGTATACAGAGGGTTTCGGGGGCGATAAATCGATTTAGCTAGGAATCATTTCTAGAAAATGTCATTTTATTTGTGTTTTATGAACTTAAACATAGAATTGCTCGTTTAAAGATGTCAGTCAAATAAAAACTTAAATATGAATATCTTTATATCGGTAATTATATTCATATTTCATAATTTTATTAGTATGTAATTCGTACTTAAATAAAATTTCCAAAAAACACGATTTATAAAAAAAAAAATACCGAGCTAAGCTCGGTCATCCAGGTCCTTATATTATTAAGCATAGTGCTTGGTCAACAAAGGCCCACTGTCTCAGTGAGAAGTGACGTACACGAAGTTAGCCATAAACTATAACATTAAAATATCATTTATATGTAGAACGGACGACTATGTATCATATTTTTAAGTCTGCCATTGGAAATGTTAAATCTAATAATAATTGTTTGCCAGAAATTCTATATATTTATTTATTATAGTAAAATATGTAAAAAAAATGTCAGCGAATGCTTAGATTATCAGGAAATATTATATTCGAAACAATTGATCGTTATTTATTATTACTTTGGTGAATCATTAAAATTCCTTATTAGCTTTAAGAATCATAATTAATTTATGTTTATGTTTAAAGAACTTTATTTCTCATTACAAAACAGAAATATTTTATTTACATGAGAAACTTAATATTAATATGTATATATTATATACGAGCGAGATACACGTCGCCATTAGCCTTAACAATTTTAGTCAGCTATGTTCATTCTAACATGCATCTTTAATGCCTTTTTGAATTTGTCATACACTCCAATATTACGAATTTGAGATGGTAATTGGTTAAATAATTGCACACCTTCATACCTAATAGATTTCTTCAAATAATTTGTACGCGGCTTCGGTAAGATAAGCAAACTCGCTCGACGTGAATTTGATTCGATAGTCTAATCAGTGGATAACAAATGCCGCTAATGGCGCCCGCGCCGTCTTGATTTTGAATGTACAGGAAACGCAGGACAGTTTATTTATTTATTAACACTTCGTTGCATTACATAAAAGGTAAAAAAAAATATATTAAAGCAACTGGCGGCCTTATCGCTTTAGAGCGATTCCTTCCAGAAAACCCATGTGAGTAAAGGAAAAAAAAACACTGTGAGTATATTACATAAGGTAGGCAAGAAGTGCAAAAATACATATTACAAATAATAAAAATAGGAATTTAATGCAGTATTGTGGTTAAGAAATTGGACCAAGTTGTGTCTAGTAGAGTAAGTGAGATCCATCGATCGGTGGAGTGACGATATTACTTCAACACGAAAATGACGTATACATTTTTTTTTGATAATCCGCTGTCACTCGTACTTTAAATTCTTGGGATAAAATTTATTCATAGAATTCAATTTACTCCAGGTGTGCCTTGACCCTTAACGGGGAATAAACGAGCCTTATTATAGGTGACTTTTGCTTATGTTTCTACCTTTGGGAATTAGGAGACGCGTATGTTGTGTCACTGGTATCTGAAAGTCACTGTTACAATATAGATATTCCTTTTTTGACGTCGAAGCTATGTTGATATTAAAACTATATATCAAATTTCGTAACTCTTAATAAATTGCGCGTCACATTGTTTGCCCGCTATGGGCTCCTAAACTACTTAACCGATTTAAATCAAAGTTTGCACACCGAGTGTAGTTTGATCTCACTTTAGTGAAAGGATAATACATATATTATATATCTACAATATAATTGTCACTGAACTCGTTTTAAACTGCTTGGACCGATTTTATATGATTGATTTTCTACGTATTTGGGTGGAGCCCTGGATGGTTTAGATTCACAAATCAGCCCGGCAGGTGGCGCTGCAGCCAGTATTTTTATACTTTTGTCATAACATAAAGTTTTTATTTATTTAATTACTGTTTCAATCTTCATTTTTCTGCTCTCTTTTTTTCTATCTCAATTTTACTTTTTATTTCAAAACGTGGTAAGTACGCAAAACAGCAGAACTGAGAACAAACAATTCTTATCCGCATTATGACCGACACTACCTATGTTTGTATTCTAAAACCCTTAAGGTCGATAGTTTCCCTTTTCTGTAATTATTTAGTAAGCAGCCTAATCTGTTACGAACAATAGATCTGAACTAATTCAAAGTAATAAAGTATTATAATGTATGTTTATGTACACTACCCTAAACATTAATAAATAACTGGTTATATACATGAAAAGAAATTGGCTTATCGCTAACAAGCGATTTTTTCCAGGCAAAGGCTTTGTTATCTATATATATATAATGAAAATGGTCTTCGTTTGAGGCTCATTCACGCCTAAACCACTGATCGTATCGACATGAAACTACCACTATTCGATGCGAAATTTTTCCTAGATGGTTTATGGCTATTTATTTTCTAACTTTTCTAACGTTTCTTCATTTTTTTATTGCTGTTTTACTTTTATGAACATTTATCCCGTTAATTGCAAGCGTTTTCTCTTGATTCTTTTGTTTCCATGGCAACGGAGTTTACAAAACGGATAATATTCTTTTACATTCAGCTAAGAATTCCAATTTCTATAGTTACTCATCACGAAATCTCGGGAACTATAGGACTTAGAAATGTCAAACTTGGTAGGAATATCACTTTCGTTATGTAGAGGTCAACTAAAAACGGATTTTAAGAAATTCATTCCCCCAAGGGGATTGCGGGGGCGTTAACAATGAACATTTCCCGTTTTTAAACTATAGCTCCTATTAATTCCAAATTTGGTAGGAAGAATTTTAGTGATTAATGAAAATTTGCCTATCACCGATTGTACTGGCGTGAGTTTTCTTTGTGGTTTCTCATGTCACTGTGTTCCGCCTGGAACTTAATATAATAATATTTTTTTTTACTTTTTGAAGGTGCTGATGGTTCGCGCGGTCTGCCAGTATGGTCAGAGCTTTGATGTCGGTCAAAATTACTCGCCGTTTGAATTTCGAGTTTTCAGTTTCAACTCCGTTATGTTAACGTGTTACCGAGTATGTTTTACGTCCCGGCAAACTCAACTTACGAGCGACGAGTCGTCGAATGTGAGATGGAGGAAGATTTATACTCAATTCTCCATGAATCGGACTATTTCTATTGGATAATTTTTCCATTTATTCTTTGTTATGTTGTTCATCAACATTTATTTTTATTATAATAATAATAATAATTTATTATATCAATAAATTTTATTTTAAGTGAATTTGACTCTTCTTTGAAAAATATTGTAAATTTCAGAAAAAAAATTAAAATTAACAAAAAAAGCAAAAAAAAAATGAATAAAAAAAAATATGAATAAAATTTACTTTATTTCCTTTGAAAATTCGACCAGCGAAGCGGGCGGGGCCGGCTAGTACTAGACAAAATAAAAAAAAGAAACATCTACTGAGGGTGAAGTACAAGAAGTGCTTGAATAATTAACAAAAAATATTATATTACTGCAAATGAACTAACTGAACAGAAAAAAAATGTAACAAAATAAAAAAATCAGTGGCGCTACAACCTCTTTAGGTCTTGGCCTCAGATGTCTGAATCTGTTTCATGATCATTTTTAAATCTAATAGGCAAGTAGGTGATCAGCCTCCAATGCCTGACCTGACACACGTCATCGACTTTTTGGGTCGGTTTCCCTACTATGTTTTCCTTCACCGTTCGAGCAAATGTTAAATGCGCACATAGAAAGAAACTCCATTGGTGCACAGCCGGGAATCGAACCGACGATCTCAGGTATGAGAGTCGCACGTTGAAGCCACTAGGCCAACACTGCTCAACAAAAAAAAAATATATTGCTAAAAACGTAAAAGCAAATCTTAGGGTTATTGAGTCTTAATTAATATACAAGTAGCAAATGACGAGTCAGAAATATGGATTATTTTATGTTAAAATCAAGAAACTAGATCATCAAGATACAATTCGAGTACTATTTCCTTCAATTCTACAAAAGCCAATAAATAATTAACTATTATTTCGAAAACCAATCAGATTACGGAGACCGTTTTAATATTTTATGTACTAAGTTGATTGCAAATAAATTGTCTCAAATCCGATTACTAAACGATATTTGCCCACTCAGCATAATGAAAGATTATTCTGAATTGTTTTTTTTTTTTTTTGCAATGTTTTTCGGTGTCGTTCCGTTTCACGAGAAATGTATATATATTACCATATAATAAGCTGTAAAAAGTCAAGTGACGTGTAGCAGTGGGGTATACTGGACTAAACTGGTTTTCAGGCTATATAAGCACGGCGCGCTGTATGGTCGGGCGCACTTCTTCGACGCTCGCACTAGATATAGGACGTTACTATTGTTGTTGAAATTGTGGTTAATTTCGTGTAATTTAATTTGGTTATTTTTAGTAATTTTATTTGTTAATTTCTTACTTCAGTAGTGGGATTCGTTCTCATTTCTGATTAGTTTAAATTAACGCCCACGTGGTTTTATTTTAGTCAGTTTGAAACGCGAGTGATATACGTTTAATAAAAATAATGGAGGGTAGGCGGTGAACACGTAAAAAAAAGACGGTGTGCCCGTCTCTGGGCTTGAAGAAACGTTACAGTCGATATTAAACCGTCAACCGACGCAAGCGACTGAGCTATGTCCACCAGTGGTGTCACCACAACTGTGCTCAGCAACACCACCGCGAGGGGATCGGCCCTTTGCACCGACATGCGCAACACCATCGGATTTGCTGCTTTCTTCCTTAAGTGACACTCGTTACCACCTGGTACTGACGGTTCGCACAATGGTACTGAGAACGCTCCGGTGCCAAGTTCAAGCAGCGCATGCGAGTCAAGCACTGATCTGGTACTTAATCAGGTGACCGACAAACTAGTAAGTGCGTTGAGCACAATTCTGGTAAGATCTAACTCCATTTATATTTCTAATTTTGATCCGTCTTTCAAATATTTCGATATATGGTGTGAGCAGGAAGACTGCGCGGTTGTCTAATTATTGGGATGACCGTGAGTGTGTATCTCTGATTGGATACTGTTTGAAAGGGGATGCTAAAGTGTGGCTAAATGAGTGGCTTAGTAATGATCATAGTTGAGAGAATTTAAATAGCTTTTTCCGTAGCGAGTAGACTTAGCAAATATTTTATTCGACGTAATGACAACAGACTCTGATAGTTATCTCACGTATTGCGTGTTGTACGAGGAATGAGTGAAGAGTTAATTGTCGCAGTAGTTATTTGGGGTATTAAGGACCCACAAGTTCGCGCCGCCGCGACTAGTGCTAATTTATCATCGGTAGGCCTAGTTAAAATCCTCTCATTTTATACCAAGCCCCTAGAACCGCGCTCTATAATACAAAATCACGTTAAAAGGCCAAATTTGCGAGATAATTCCCGAAAACGAGATAATTTTCAGTCTAATATTAACTGTTTTTCATCTGGGGAAATTGGTCATATACAAATTTTGTGTCCTAAAAAAAAAACTAAGTATGGAACCGCACCAGAGACCCAATCTACAAACAATTCAAGTTAAGATAAAAGGCAGTTTTCTAATATCAAAATTATTTGCACATTTTGAAAGAAGGTAGGACATAAAACGGAGGACTGTTTTGTTCGACAGCGTTCCGAGTCGAGCGGTAGGCTAAATTAGTTATAGTTTACCGCCCTTATAAAATGTCGTATGATGAAAAATTACGCGTTAGAGATATCATGAAAGATGTGTTGAATCAATAAATAATTAGAGATAGAGATTTGTAAAGAAAAAAAGCGATTCAGATAGGCTTTGTGTCGACTTTAAACTTAAAACTCAAAGGCAGTTGAAATACCCGCTTCCGTTAATTGAGGACCATATTGATTGGCTAGATAAAGCTACCTATTATATTTGCCTTGATATGGCTACTGGCTTTCACCAGATAAAATTAAATAAAAAAATCGACACCACTCCCGAGATTCGTAACACCTGAGGGTCATTATGAGTACATAAAGATGCCATAAGAATTAGGTAATGCACAGGTTGTATATCAACGAATTATATCAAATACGTTACGATTTTACATAGATTAGGCAGAGCCCTTGTGTGTTATAATTGTGTATATGACGTATTATTACCTAGTAAAACAATAGAAGAGGGTTTAGGTACATTACATGATGTGTCAGAGATGGGGGTAAGGGTAAGGGACCCAGGCAGGCTTTTCCATTAATTAAAAAAAAAAAATGTAACTTTCAGACTACGGAGATCGAGTATCTATGCCGAGTCATTAGCAATGGTCAAGATATGAAGACGTGCATTGCGAGGTTGACTCGCAAGGGTGTGCAATTCAATGGCGGCGATTTTGCATTTGTGCCAAGCTGTTGGTAAGCTAGACTCCTGTATGCGCGGACCATATGTGGTTTTAGCGACGTTGTCGCAGGACAGATATGAACTAAAATTAGTCGCTGGTTCTTATGGTAAAGCTGCCGCGGAATACATGTTGCCCTGGCGCGGGGAATGGACCCCTGATGTGTGTGCCGCATTCTTTGAGAGTAAGTAATTTTTACTTGCCTTTTCAAAACTTATGTACGTTGATAAATGTTTGAGAGAACTGTAATTTTATTAGGACTGCTTATCATATAGGTAGTACCTATTTTGGTAAAGACCTGCGGGAGTCTTGTGTGATAGTAATGGAGTCGCTCTTACTATCAATAGCAATGGATTCGCTCTTGCTTAGTGTGATGTACAGTAATGGAGTCACTCTTACTGTTGATAGCAATGGAGACGCTCTTGCTATGTAAAAAAAAAAAAAAAAATGAACTAATGTTGTGTCGAGAGTAATGGATGCGCTCTTACTTTCGATGAAGTTATGTTAATTTAACGTTATAATAACAGAAATCATGTAATTTTTAGGTGGCGCTGATGATGACGATAGTCCTTCACCACAACCACCGCACGTGATACAAGAGTCATCAGCAGGTCAAGTTTCAACATGCCAACCTGCCTATCATCACACGGGCGAGGACGCACCGTCGTCAGGAGAGGCCGAATAAGCTGTAAAAAGTCAAGTGACGTGTAGCAGTGGGGTATACTGGACTAAACTGGTTTTCAGGCTATATAAGCACGGCGCGCTGTATGGTCGGGCGCACTTCTTCGACGCTCGCACTAGATATAGGACGTTACTATTGTTGTTGAAATTGTGGTTAATTTCGTGTAATTTAATTTGGTTATTTTTAGTAATTTTATTTGTTAATTTCTTACTATATATATACAAAGTCGATACAATTTTTACATGAAAACTGTCTGTATTAGTACTCAATACAAACAATATATGTTACATACTATAGTTACAAAATAGTATTTATTGTAGACCTTATGTAGTATAACTTTTTTTCGTTATAGGAGGCAAACGGGCGGTCACGTGATACATGGACACATTGCCAGAGGAATCGCAAGTGCGTTTCCGACCTTTAAACCTATTTAAAGGAATGTATCCTAATAAAATCATGTTATTTTGACAATATAACAAAATACGATTCAAACGCTACCAGAAAAGAGCAATATAAAATGCAAAATATATAAATCAGCTTCCTCAATAAACACCGGAAAAAGTTTTATACGAAATTTTCTTAGTACGCTTTGCTATTTTTCAATTTGGATACACCCGTTAAGTGACGATTACAACAGCGCTAAACTTTTTTATTACGACGGAAGTTTACCTTTTTGTTTTTTATTCCCAATCGATTTATTTCATTTAAAAGTTTTATTACGCTACATTAGTGTTGTATTAACTGAAAGTCAATTTACTGTGATATAAACGAACGGTAAAATAATAATTGTTTCCTAGGGCATTGTTGGATTAGTGGGTTGGAGTTAAATTATACTTTGAGACTGAAAAAAAATAATTGGCGTGCTTTTTTATACGTAAGCCATTACCGCGCGTGATAGAGAGACGAGACTTCGAGAAGAAGCGGTATATCTTAGGTAACATAAGTTTCGATTCAATTATTACCGATACAATACCTTTTGCCATTTGGGAGTCAGATAAAAAAGTTAGATAATTTTTTTTATAGTTTATTCGTTATACGCAAAAAGACGAATCTTTCCTTAAATAATACATACTAGTATGGTAGTGGCGAAGACTTTAATGCCAGTTCTTCTCTTCCGTTCTACGCCCTTGATTTGGGAACTGGTAGTAAATGTAACATTAGAAAAAAAAAACGAAAAAAAAAAATTTTTTTTTGTAACATTAGAAGCATTTAATACTTATTTTTTTGACGTTCATAAGCATACATTGTGATATATAAATGAATAAATGATTTGGATTTGATTTGAATGTTGGCTTAATGGCATCAGCGTGGGGCTCTCATCTCTGAGGTAGTAAATGCGTTCCCCGACCCAGCACAAATGGACTCATCTAACATTCGCTCGTACGATGAAGGGAAAAATCGTAAAGAAACCGTCATAACATGCACCCAAAAAGTCAACGCAAGTAGACAAAAAGGCCTACTCGACTATTATAAAAAAAAACTAATAATCACGATATCGGAACAAAATCTGTACATCAGACCTAAAAATTGAAGCGCCACATTTTTTGGATTACATTAATACATTAATAACACTATAATAACAATAAAATATATAAGTTCAGGGGAATGGATACTCAGAGGAGGAAGGAAATATTGACCATCTATGTACATATTTTTACGAATTTAAAAAAAAAATCATAGGTGAACATATATAAATCTTAATTTTTTAGATAATTATAATTTTATTTGCCATAAATTTAAGAAAATCTCATGGGAACTCAGGTTAAGGTTGTAGAACATGTTAACAGAAGTAAGTAAGCGTTAATCTTAACTGTATTCCTACCAGAACCAAACATTACAGTAATAATTAATTAATTAATTCTAATTGATCTTTAAAGTACTTGTAAAATATAATTGCAATTGTATATGCCGGAATGAAGCAATCACTAGAAATCCCTAGAAAAGGTTTCTTTATGGCGTGTTAAATTTTTATGTTTCCGAAATGGAGGTGTAAAGAAGCAGAGTTTTAGTGGTTCTAAATTTAAATTTATGAGCTTTAAACGGTAATCTTTGATACTTTATCGATCGTCGATATAAAAGTAGTTTTTGAGATCCAATCAAAATTCTTTCGGATAAATGATCCTTAATTCATACGTACGTAGTTGAACATTCTTAGATAGGTGCCATTTTTTACGTCATAAACTTAACGGCCTTGAAGTCATTCTATTTGAAATGCTAACTATGTGATAAAAAAAATACGTTTAATTTGGAACATAAGATCATCAAGGTATCACTTATTCCACGTCATTAAATTGAACCTGTAGGTATCCCTACTCATCGGCAAAGAAGAGGGTGTAGTCCGAGAGGAAAAGCCGGCGTAAAAAACACTCGGTACTCTTTTAAAAAAGCAAATCATCAAACAATACTAAAATAATTAAAACAAATTAATTACAACAAACATGATAAAAACACGATAAATAAAAAAATGATAAACACAGAAATCCATAACAAACAATATATGATTTCTTTGAAGATATGAAAGGATTATATAAAGAAAGATCACTAGTAGCAAACGCAGAAAAATACCAATTACAGCCCTAATAATTAATGCTTCTGCAGGCCTACTCCCGACTCCGAATTGAACTCGAATAAACCGTGTATTATCTCTTTGATTTTTGTTTTCTTCATTTTTCTAAATGTATTTCTCTAAATGTAAGATTTAATAACTAGTCTTGTTATTCAATAGATCAAATAAATAAAATATAAGATGACATTTGCATGCCTATTTATATGTGGTGGATTTTTGTAATTTATGTAACTAATTGTAAGACTATTCTGGCAAATAAACGATTTGATTTGATTTAATTTGATTTGAATATGAATTTTGTGCGATATTTAAAGGAAAATATTTTCAATATTTTCATTTCACGTTTCTGCTTCAACGCATTTGTAAAATAACTTATATGAGATAAAGTATTGATGTTTTGTAGAACGCAAACAAATATAAAAGTCGCTTTTATTCATAATAATAACTAGAATATTTGAATATTATCTTTATATTCTTTGAGAATACAAAGCACAAATCTTACAGTAGCGTAGTAGCATCGTACGGAAATGAGACGTCAAATCGAAACGCCGCAGTGATTGAGTCGACTTCCCGAGACTGATTGGTGCGCCCCGAGCTCTATTTACTTGGATATTACTTCTATATTAACATAATATTATTTTCTAGTTTCTATAAACTATTTACGTAACAGTAGTATATTTTAATTTCCTAACATATCTTAACCAAAATAAACATCAAATTAAGAACTTTTTTTTATTGATTAGATAAAAGATTTTTATGCTTTCTCATTAGTCACATCTCATCTTAATAGTGTTAAGTTTGCCAAATCGTAATGTTTGTTGATGTCTAAGTGAAGACACATGTATATAACAAATGCTACCTCATTAATATAATTATTGTTGTCAATGAAAAGAAAATTACATCAATGTAATGCGCAATTTTTCAAAAAGCTTTAAAATATCTGAAATTATCCGAATTTCAGAAACTACCCTCATTAGTCGTATATAAACAATACAAACCGGAAATCCGTTTAAGCTCGAAACAAAAGAAACGGCATTCAAACAAAAAAATCCATAAAATATTAATGAAAATACTTTAAAGCGAGACAATAAAATTTTAGCGAGCTGTAGCTTAAGCGAAACTTATTTCATTTAGCGGGACTTAACTTTATTTTAAAGCTTAGTATGTGGGCACACAGCGCGGGACTTAATGAACATTCACGGTTTAACTTAAACATAAGCCTTATGAGACGACAATCGATCCGATCGCAACATTTTACATGAAACTTTGGCGAACCCCTATATTTTTTATAGAACAGGGGGCAAACGTAATAATATAATTAATTTATTATTAATTATACACTTATATTCACTTAGCATCTCAGATCCAAGGTTTATAGGTGTTTTACAACCATATAAAAGTGTACGAGCATCACCCACGAGTGATAAAAGTAAAGTATTATTGAAGTTTAATGCATTGTGTATACAAGCAAATATAAGATGTCACTAAAACAAACTATTGAAGTTTTTACATAATTAAGCGAGGGGTCACGTCTGGGTCTCATCTACTTAAAGGGTTTTTGGGCTGCAGCACAACACTCATGGATACAAAGGTTCCCCGGCTCCCACTGAACATAAAAGTGATATTTTGAATTAAACAAATATCTGAAATTTAAAAAATCCTAACCGCAATTTTTATTACCGGAAACTTTCCCGTAATAGCATAGAGCCCCACAAATTCACGATCCACCCATGGGTCACGTGACACTAATTGACCACGCGTACGCCTTTTATGGCCAACGATCTTTCTAAATATTATCTAAAAATATTCTGATTTAATAATGTAGCTTTTATGTTCGAATTTTACCTTTTATCATTTCATGATTATAATAATAAAGTGAGTTTTTCTTTTAGAAATATTTTTTGTGCCTTATATGAAATTAAATACTAATTGTATAGTGTATTAAATTTCAAACAGTTGATAATATAATATCTAGATCTAGCCAGATCGAGTAAGAAGTAGGCTGGCATCTTGCCTGTGGTAAAGGGTAGCATCAAGTAAAGGAACACGCCGTTGGCCAAGAGAATGTTTATGAAAGCTTGTTGGTCGCATAAGACCATAGTTTATGGTCTCTAGAATTATAGCAGTGATATAGACGTTAGTATAAAGACTAGGATAGAATCTTGATTACACAAAATATTTAAATGATAGAAATTATTGTTTGGAATTTAATTTATTGTAAAGTTAAAAACACAAGTCGGATGTAAAAAAATATGCAGATGATCCTGCAAGCTTAATGTGTTAATTACGTAAAATAATTTAAAAATATATTTTAACTGAATTATTAAATCAGGTAAACATGCTTCAATGAAAATATTTGCCGGTTATGAACTTAATATAGCCGGAAGTAATTCATAAATTTGTATTCTTTATTTATTTCGTCGATTAAGTAAATTTATGAACTTAATATAATTTGCGATTTTAATTAATTGGCTAAAATTAAATGTAATTATACAATGTACAAGTTACGAATATTTAATATTCAAAAACTTAAAGATTTTCACAGACGTTCAGATTTCTATCGAAACTACTACCTTATCTATAAAGTGAGTAATAAAAAGGGTCTCTCAGTAAACGCTTCCCATCTTTAAATATAAATAAGTGTGTGTGAGATACCATCGCAATGTTACATTCCTTTAGGCCAATGATGTGAAGAAAATAACATCATTTATGTGTATGCCGCGGCTTCCTTGAGCGCGCATTTAAAATGTCAAATTTCAACGACTCTGGCGCAAATGTAACCTATGGCATGGGTAATATCTTTCTATTCTTTTTTAATTAATTTTAAGAATTGAAAACAATAACAACGTCGACAAGAATTTAACAATAGACAATTAATATACCAACTTGCTAACTAAACTATGATTTTCGAGAGAAATTATGTCCCGTGAAGCATCAAAGGCCATATTTCTGAACATTTTTCTGAGTTTCTTTTTTTATAGCAAATGTTTTTTCCGTCGTCGTCGAAACAATTGTTAATTGCGCTTAATGACAATGCTAACAAGGAATAAATAACAACTGCGCTTTTTTCAAGGCAGTTTTTCCCGCGCACCACCACTTTGCGGAACCAGCTGCCCACTGTAGTGTTTCCGAACCAATTCGACTTAGGGTCCTTCAAGACAAGAGCGTACATATTCTTAAAAGGCCGGCAACGCACTCGCCCTAGCCCTAGCCTTCTAGCATCGAGAGTGTCCATGGGCGGCGGTATCACTTAACATCAGGTGAGCCTCCTGCCCGTTTGCCCCCTGTTCTATAAAAAAAAATACATCATCATAATGACACTATTTTCCTTTAAATAGTTCTAAACACAAAAAGCACCCAATTTTCTGATAAACGCCGAATTCGAAATTACATTCTAGGAACCTTTTGTCGTACGGTGTTGCTTTTTTTTAAAGTCCAATAACACGATGTAATAGCCCATGAATCATATAAATTACCCCGAACATTGCAATATTTCCCCCGTGTTTCGTATCTTCAATAGATTTAAATAGCTATATTATGATACATTGCGCGTTTGCTTAATAACTCCGCACTGTGAGTATTTTTTGTGTATTTTACACGGTATATAACGGATAATGTGCTATAATTCTCAGCTTTTATCGCGTATCTTCTTTAACTATTTATGGTTGTTTTATAATCATACTACGCGATTGTTTGAATTATGCTTGGATTTCATTTTGATTAGCTTCTTAAAATACAACTATATTTTTTGAAGTGAAACTTCTTTATGGGCGTTGGAAAAAAATACCGTCACATTCTTCGGTTACACGTCACAAGTCTCTGTTACGCGTCACAATTTTCCGTTACGCGCCATCTTTTTCTTGTGAAATACGCTAATAATCTTTGTAGTAATCAGGTTAAATGATATAATTGTATTATTTGTATTCATGTCTATGATAATAAAAACCTTTTGTTAATATTTATCTAATTTAACTTTATTTAACCAATTTCTGTAAAGTTGCATAGAGTAGAATTTTTTTTTTAAATGAGCTCATAAAGAAGTTTCACTTCTTACGTGTATAAATACACGCACACATTTTTTTTGAAACAAAGTAGACTGCTATGAGATGAGTATATTTATTATGAATCTACTAAAATATGATTAATTCGGTTTAACTTTCTAAATCAGTAAAATTAAATTAACTTAAAAATCAATAGCTCTACAAACTTTTTAGTTCTGGGCCTCATGTTTCTGTATCTTCATGCTCATTTGTGACTTAATGCGGCAAGTAGGTGATTATCCTCCTGTACCTGACACACACCTTCGACTTCGGTTTAATCACGAAGATTTCTTCATCGTTCCAGCGAATGTTTGCATATAGAAAGAAACTCCATTGGTGGCGCTGATTGAACCTAGGACCTATCGAGCGCCAAATCTCCTCTTAAAGATTAACTTACGTTTATACATATATACTATGTGTAAATAGCTAATGATTGTCCCTCGGTTCTGGTTAAGTTTACCGCTTTAATTACCGTAAAAGGCCTGTAGAACAACGGACATTTTAAATTTAGATTACTTAGGTTGATTTTACATACCCAAAATGCGTATATTTACTTTAAAAGGAATATTTTCTACAGACGAATCACAAATACAGCATATAAAAAAGAAATACAAGGTATAAAACTATGCAGTGTTCCTTAAACAGAAATAATCTTCTAATATGCTATTTTATATTACTTATACATAAAATTCTAATTTATAGTAGGTAACACATTGAAATATAAATACAGCTACATAAAGGGCATACATATACGACGACAAAAACTTATGAAAAATTGAATTTAGCTTCTAATAATAATCTGTCGATTCTAAGCCCGCCAAATATTTTCCATATACATATATAATTTTAGAACATTTGAATGGACATCCCGAATGCTTCCAGCACTTAGTTGATTACACGCACACATCCAACAAACCTTTCGTCCCAGAATGAAATATCAGTTTATGGTTTTTCAGCCCAACTAAAGAAAAATTATTTTCTATTTAAAGCTTTACCGTATGTTTTCGTTTGGCTGATCTCAGGAATTTTTGGATCAAATTGAGTCATGTTATTTTGTTCATGTATCCAAGAAAGCTATATAAGGCTGAGGGTTCGATTATAAGAATATTTTATTTTTCAAAAGAAAATATTAATGGTAGTTCGGAAATTGCTTAGTTTGAACAGATAAGTCTCGTCCGTCCTGCCCTGCGCTTGCTCTTAAGATGTCATGTCGAAAATGCCTGTCTATACGCAAGTTTTCACTACATGATGAGTCAGCCTGCAGAACATAATTAGTAATAAAATTATTACAATTATCATATAAACGAATTAACACGGGACAAACCCTGGGGCACGACATCACTTATAAAATCATTATTATAAAATTACGAATATCGATACATTAAAATTAAAGAAAAATATCATCTAATAGGTATAAAGTTTTTCGCGTGATACATTATAGGTAGGTGGACGTATTTTCCGCAATTAGACTCAAATTTCGTCCGTTTTGCGTGCGTGTTACATTATAATTAAGAATAAAAACAAAATTACTTTTTGTCTACGAATATTGAACGTGTATTCAACTGATAATATTAATGTATTTTATAATACTATGTTGTATTTAAAAGTGGTATATTTCAGCTCTAGAATTTTCTTTAAAGTTAGAGGTGGCTAGAGATTTCTCAATAAATCTTACAAGCAAAGCGTGACGAATTACAGTTAGACACGCGACTTAGTTTTCAGTGGTTATATTTTTAAATGTCTTTTAGTTTGTAAGAAAAATCATTTATTTTTTAAATTTATTTTTAGACTGCCCAAGAATACATTAATTATATTATTAATCCTACACATTTTCAATAACATGTCATAAAATCAATTAATTTCTCAAAAATTTCATTCAACGTTCTTATTTTAAAACACAACACATAATATAAACACGAAAAATAGAAGTCTTTTTAAGCGTGATTTCCGCTAGTCATTGTAAGGTTTTTGGATAACTAACACGTGAATAATTATATATAAACTAAAGCCCGGAGCTAGATTTTTTTTAAGCCGGGGTAAATCGGCAGGATTATCATGTGATGTTAAATAATATTTCTGCCGATTAGACCCCGTATTATTATGAAAAGTCCCTCATCCAGTATACTTGCTTTTTAATTTTTTTTCGATGCAATGTAGAAACAAGAAAATGTGCCCTAAGAGTCAGGAATGTCACGTGATTATTTATACTAATCTATAGATTTTGTTGAAAGCGCTAGCAAACTACTAAGAATATGCCCATGATCCATTAAACCTCAATCACACCTTACAAAGTAAAACCAAAAGTGAGGCCAAAATAAACAAACCAGATTGATTATATCAAAATAATACTAATAAAATATTCAGAAGTTCAAATTTAGAATGCGCTTCACACTTTCATAGCAAAGCTTTTCCATACAGATAAGAACTTCGTAATTATTCATTCTAAATTATATTCCTAGTTCATAGTTCGGTTTCAAAATAACACGATATCAGAATTAGCTGAGTGATAAATGATAGTTTGGAATAACGGAGTCAAACATTAATAATTTCCTTTGATATATCGCAAATAAACAATGTCGAGTTTGTTGCGCGTGATCGTAAATGATTAATTTATGAATGAGTGTTTTACAATTAATTGCATAGATCAGGGTGTTAATAGTTTAGCTCACTCCAGATTATTAGATAAACCAGTTGCGGTACCATAGAACCAACTTCTTTCTTGGCTTTTAATACTGGGAAAATAAATCAGTGGCGCTACAACCTATTTAGGTCTTGGCCTCAGATTTTTTAATCTGTTTCATGATAATTTTTAAATCTAATAGGAAAGTAGATGATCAGCCTCCAGTGCCTGACACAAGTCGTCGACTTTTTGGGTCTAAGGCATGTCGGTTTCCTCACGATGTTTTCCTTCACAGTTCGAGCAAATGTTAAATGCGCACATTTATTTCTATAAAGTCCATTGGGTGCACAGCGCGGGATCGAACCTACGACCTCAGGTATGAGAGTCGCACGCTGAAGCCACTAGGCCAACACTGCTCTGAGCCTCAGATTTCTAAAATCTCTTTTATGATTATTTGTTTTTTTCTAATAGGCAAGTAAGATCAACTGTCAGTAGGTTTTCAGTCAAGGCATGCCGGTTTCCTCACTGTGTTTTCTTTTCACTGTAAGAAAGCGTATTAAATATGCACACTGACAGTAGTCCATTGGCGCTCAGCCGGGGATCGAAGCATCGACCAACAGAATTGAGAGGCACACGCTGAAATCCTTAGGACAACCTTGCTCTTTGGAATATCTTACAGCACTTCAGAAATAAACGGATATGTCTCAGATTTTATTGCTTAATAAATTATCGTTTGGTTGTAATCAATCGCATCGTGAGGGATAATTTTTATTGATAAATGAATGAATCATTTTTAATTAGATCATGACGTCTTTCTACCGTGCTGTCCAACTGTGTAAAATTACAGTATATGATGTATTTTGTCAAATAAATATATTTACTATCTAAACACAGACAGAATATCAACACGCCCTAGTTACAAACTTTATTAGACTGTTGATGGAGTATTCTAAAGTTCGGCATAGTTTGAAAACCAAACCAATAAATGAAGCATATGATATTGAGCTTACGCCGTGATGTATGAGCCGATATGCAAATGTATTCAAATGCATGATTTATTGCGATACACATATTTCAAGGCAGTTAATGCATCGGTTATTATGCATTATACTGCATAGAATACTTTGAAATAATTATCGCCCATTGAAGCTTGTTTATTAATTTATAATATATATTATGTTTTATAGTACTTTAAAGTTTAAGTTTTAGATAGTATGTATTGTATTAGTAATAAGCCAAAAAAAAATGAATTTAAAAGCTATTATTTTAAGTCATTCTTGCCAACATACGTCTAAAACATATTTTAATCATATAAAATAAATTTTGAAATGGTTATTCATTGGTAATATATAAGCTAACACCCACGGCAAAAGCTCTTAAATAAACTATTCATTGCTTTAAAATAGAACCGTAAAATACGTTTAATTTTATTGCTTATACAACTTTTATCCAGAGAAAACCGTTTTAGTAAAATATCCACTAACACCATTTAATGCGACCAATTCTAGGCCAACTAGTGCAAGTCGCCAATTACGTAATCCCTGATTAAAAGATATCTTCCTATTACCAAAGACTTGTAGTGTGAGAGCTGGGCTGTTATTTTAAATTAAAGTCGTTATTTAGTTATGGATGTGTTTATCTTAAATACGTGAACATCTTACTGCGGTGAATATAATAGTGTAGTGCATACGGATTTCTTAATAGTTAACTGCGTGGACAGTAAAGTAACTTTCGGGGTTTATTTTAAATATGACAAATCGGAAAAAATCCTATTAATCTTTTTTTTATAGAACATTGGGAAAACGGACAGGGAGCTCATCTTTTGTTAAGTGATAACGACATCTATAGACACTCTCAATGCCAGAAGGCTAGCGAAGTACTAACCGAGTTTCCACATAGTAATGGTGGGCGCCAAAAACTGTCTAAGAGACAGTTACACAATTCGTATTTGTGAAACTGTCTGAAGTAAGGACTGACATTTTTGGGTTCTCATATCTATGTGTTCTTAATAACGTATTTTTTGAGACTATCTTTCATCTAGTATATGGAGCAAACTAAGACAGAATCAGTCATATAAAAACCAGTTTAGTACCGCGCTTTATTTGAAATATTTGACTATTTATTTCAAATATAGTCAAAACAATACCAGGCAGGTTAAATAGTAAAATTTTGACTTGAACTCCAAAAAATGATTTTTTTAAAGTCTATCAAAAAGTTTACCCTAAAACTTTTTGATATCGGGAGTAACTATCGGTGCAAATATTTAGCATAAAGATATATTTGTTGTAGGCGATTGCGTTTGTTACAATTAAAATTATAGTTAAAAGTGCATTTTCGGGTTTTGACAATTTAAATCTTCAATTCGCAAAATCTTAGTGAGCTCTTGGGCTATAAGGTTTTAATGGGCATCTTTTAAAAGCTGGTAACGAGCCTGTTAATTAATCCACACTAAGGTAAGCCTTAGAGGTTCATTACATTTAGTTCTGAATACAAATTATGAAATGGTTAAAAAAGGTATTTAAAGCACAAAGTTTTATTTTATATACAACGTGAAAATGAGTTTTAGAAGTAGGTTACAGATTTAATTGTATAAAATTTTGCTTAGAAAATGTACACAGCAATAGTGAATTGCATTAAATAGTTTTTGCAATTGTGCTATTTAAACTGGGCCATAGTTATTTAGGCTAGTCAATGATGCCCTTCCTGACTCGTATACAATCGGAGACGGGAAGCTGAGGTGACTTTCAGAGTTCATTCAGAAATGGATAGACAAGCAGCAGGCTTAGACAATACCTTCACAGAGTCACCATAATTATGGCCTCTGTTTCCTCCGTTTTCGGTTGACTTTTTTTTATAGAACAGTGGGCAAACGGGCAAGAGGCTCACCTGATGTTAAGTGATACCATCGCCATGGACACTCTCAATGACGGAGGGCTCGCGAGTGCGTTGCCGGCCTTTTAAGAATTTGTACGCTCTTTGTCACGAGTGTAGTTTCGCTGAAGATACAGCACAACACACTTTATAGGTTTATTACTGAGGACTGGACCTGTCACTTACCGACATAGTGAAAGCATTGGTGGCGGCTTTGAAACACTTTTATAGCCAAACTACAAATCCATCATAATATATAACTAAACTCAACGCCGTACTCACGTACTCTGCTGTGAGTGTACGGTATTGGTTTTTTTTTTTTTCATAGAACAGGGGGCAAACGGGCAGGAGGCTCACCTGATGTTAAGTGATACCGCCGCCCATGGACACCCTCAATGCCAGAGGGCTCGCGAGTGCGTTGCCGGCCTTTTAAGAACTTGGTAGTTGGGCTTGCAGTAGCGTAGCTGACGCTCTTGATGGGGACACAGATTATTTCCAAAAAAGGCTCTTGTATATAAACGAATCTTGATTTAGATCAAATACAAAAAATCATCAAATTGTAAATCTCATGTGATCGGGACTTCCAGAGAAAGACGATACAAGTTTTCAATCAAGAAACTCTTTTTGAATTAAGTTAAAATGGACGTAATATATGTGTCGTTTGAACCTTTAGTCCCCTAAGAATATTTGTGAAATATGACATCATATGTCACGGACCACTGTCTTACGTGATACGGCGAAGGGTAATTCTTTAGGGCCGATTTATTGCGCGTTTTGAGGAAGATATAATTTTTTTAAATTGGTTCGTTTTAAGGCCTTGTGTTATGTGTTTTTATGAATTCTGTCTAAGACAATTTATCAAACAAAAAAATTAAGTTAAATTTCTTATTTAAGTCTAAATAAATTTACTCTTAAAGATATATAAAGGTCTACATTTTACATACCCAGTCAGAATCCTTCATTAGGTTATAATGGTCGGATTATACTCCCATCTTATTTTAGTTTCCTATCGGTTAAATTATAATTATTATTTCTAAATTATTATATTTATTTCCTATTTCCCTGAATTAACATTATATGAATTAACATTATCAATATAATGTCAATTCAGGGTTTAATGTTTCACTAAAAATAAGGTCACATGCAACCTTATTTCTTTAGTTATCCAATTCATATTGAAAGTTGTGATTCGTAGCTTTTAAAAATATTTGGTTTTCAAAATACATATTTTTAATATTATAAATTTTGATGAGAGTGATATTTTAATTCGACCGATCATCATTTGATTCACTTATTTTTTTGTTTTCTTGTACGTATTCTGTAGTATTGAAAGGTAAAGTATTAGTTATCAATTTAACCACCCTCATTATTTCCTTATCCTTACGACTGGCAATTTTGTGCCTTTCTTCGTGTCAAGGCGAGATATACTCTTAGCTGGGCTTCTTATTTTAAGATAACATTGTGTAACGTTCTTTATAAAATTCGATAATTTTAATGGTTAATATGCACGATTTTTTTTGTTTTACTTATAAATATGGCTGTAAAAGTACTTCTTATCTGTAATTTTCATCTAATTAACCCATACTTAATACATTTATAATTTAATATTGGCAAATTGTTGCCATAAACGTATATAAAATTAATTATTTTAATATATTTTTATTACATTTGTCACGTTAAAGATGGCTTTTAATATATGAATATGGGCTTACATGGATCCCTACCATACCAATGACTTAATAATAATATATTATAGGGATAAAAAAGTTTAACAAAACATTCGTCGGATTAAGAATCAGTCGTTTAAAACAAAATGGTATTATCAAACATTTCTAAAAAACCATTACGAACAAGAAAACAGTGATTTTTCCAGCTAATTACAGCAATAATTCTTTAATATTAGCCGGCTTACTGCGTCGAGAAATTAGACCACTTTCCTTATAGCCGATTACAAGCCATTATATTTTTTGAGCCTCTTATTTTCCTCATTTTTCATAATCTCATTACTTACTTTGTGTGTAACTTATGAGGCATGGAGCAGAATTCTATGTTATTGATAAAAACATATACTAAGGGCCTGTTTCACAATGTCCCGATAAGTTCCAAATAAGCTAATTATTACTTATTGTTATGATAAATAGTATTTTTGCGTTTCACGACTGCCAGATAGCGCTATACGTCATGAAATTCGAAGTATCTTATTTGGAACTTTTATCTTTCGAATAATTTATGTGTTGCATAGCTATTTGGCACTTTAGCCATACATTGTGAAACAGGCCCTAAATATGATACTTTTCCGTCGCTGTTACCGAAACCAAGATCTCGGATGTTGCTAATTTATTTCTTCTATAACAATATTCATTTCTGTAAAGGTTCCCAAGCCATAAATAAGAAAGAACTATTTATTTAAGCTTTTAATCTAGTCTATTTACTAACATTTATCAAATATATTACATACTAGTTAGTTTTTGTTAAGATTATTTGTGTATGGTCTATTTTTGACGACATCCTCGCAAACTTTCGATCAATTTCATCCCAAGCAACTTTTAAAAAACTGATGGCAAAGGGGGAGGAGGCACATCTAAGTAACACCAGGAGGCTCGCAAGTGCGTTGCCAGGCTTTTAAGGCGTCATATAATCATTCTTGTGGTCTTCCCATATATGTCTTTCCAACGCGTGGCTACACCTGTCCATCTGCAGTAACAATAAAGTTGAGAGAATAAATTTTCTAGTATATTCTTTTCAGCGTCAACTTTTACCCCAAATATGAAAGTTATAATATAGTCGGGAACAGACGATTAATTCCAAACTACCATTAACATATATTTTTCCTCTTCAATCCTTCCTAAACTTAGTTTTCTGAGCAATTCGTTTAACCCTCTGTTAAGATTGTTCACATATAGATTTCATCAAATTTAAATCTGATTAAAATGAGAGAGTTTTATTGCATTTTTTTTTAACTTTTTAGCTATTGCATAGATTTTTTGGGGCTTTGAGCGTGGCGACCGAATCAAGAAAATCCGTAACGTATGACCTTTGTCGCGCAACAATAAGAAGACTATGGTTACTTTAATACAAACGAACCAAATTTTCTAAAGTTTAATTTTATTGTTATACTAGCTGCCTCCGCGAGCTTCGTTTCTCCTTAATGCCTAGCCTACTTTTAAAGTATATATGCCAACATTTAAGGTTGTTCTGTGAATTTTTCTCTATATGATCCTCGAAAGTTCATGTCATAAGCTTGTAATTAACAAATAAAAATAAAGGTTAAAAAATTAAGGCTTGTGTATTTTTGTATGCCGTATCATAAAAAAATAAAAACAAATAAAATTGTCATAATAATACAAAAAAAGAATATTGGGCTAAACACCTCTTATCGCTTAGGGGTTCAAAGATAGATAGTAGCCGATTCTCAGATCTACTGAATATGCATATCTAATAAATTTTATAAAAATCGGTCGAGCCGTTTCGGAGGAGTATGTGAACTAACATTGTGACACGAGATTTTTTTATATACAGAAATTATTCAGTAAAATGAATGAATTAAAAAAATAGTATCGCGAACACTGTGCACAGTCCGAACCCCCAAAGGTAGGATTTGGTTCACGATTTCGGTTCCGGCGTCACAGTGGGCGGCTACGCCTCACTGCGGTACATAAATCTGTGCAAGACAAGTTGTAAGCTTTTAGAAAAGTATTAGCCATGGCAAAGTAAAAACTGTCGGTAAACTTGCGTTCGGCCATTTATTTGAATCCTACTGGGGAACTTGAGATTACTTTCGTATTTAAATTTGGCGAATGTATTTATTTTTAGATGTGTTAATGATATAGGATTAATGATAATTAATAAAAAAATATAATAAGTCAAAGTATGGTTGTTGTTTGTAACTATTTATGAAGTTGTTTTATATCAGTGATTTTTAGCCACGCTGGTTTCTTTATTTATACTTTTCTTTATCCAATGACAGTATATATAGAATACGTAATAACCAATTGTATGGACATATTATACTTTTTGGGAGGACAAGAGCAGTGTTGGCCTAGTGGCTTCAGCGTGCGACTCTCATACCTGAGGTTGTAGGTTCGATCCCCGGCACTTTGCTTTGCTTACTAATTGGCTTTCTTTGCGCATTTAACATTTGCTCGAACGGTGAAGGAAAACATCGTGAGGAAACCGACATGTCTTAGACCCAAAAAGTCGACGACGTGTGTCAGGCACTGGAAAGCTGATCACTTACTTGCCTGGATAGATTAAAAAAAATGATTATGGAAAGAGGTTGTAGCGCCACTGATTTATTTTGGGGGGAACACTACTTGTATGAAAGCATGCCCTTCTCCTTTCTAAAACCGTTTTCAACGGATATACCTATATTAGTAGTAGATATATTTTTGTTGGTATAAGATAATATAAGTGGAAAAAATAATCTTTGCCTTATATTATATATTTCGTTCGTATTAAAAATATATATCATAATAAAAATTAATACTTTTACCGCAGATTAATAATGCTCTCTGACATTTCCAATAGTTTGGTAGTCTGTATAAAGCTCGTTAGAATCATTAACATACATACTGTGTCGTTCAGCCAATGCTTGCTGCAGGGGCGTGTAATTTCCGGAATGACGCGGAGTACGCTATACATATGTATTTGTAAAGGAAGACTAAAAAGGTTGGCAAATTCAGGACTTAAAGGGAATGTTTCTTCATCTACACTATGCTATAATTTCGTTGTCTATCACCTAAGAATATTTCAAGTTTGAGTATAGCCTAGGCATATAATAAAACTGAGTGATATGCAAGTAAGAAACAAAAACCTAAATATAAATTTTAATCTGGTAAATACTAAATTATAATTTAGTTTTTATTTACTAGCATTAATCTTTGAAATATAACTACATAAGATTTAAATTTATACAGAAATCATAAGACTAATAAAAATCAAAGTCAAAGTCAAAAATCATTTATTCATATAGGTAACATCATATACATTAAATGAATCTAATTTTACATTTACTGCCAGTTTTCAAATCAAGGGCGTAGAAGGGAAGTGAAGAACTGGTAATAAACTCTCCGCCACTCGTTTTTTTTTCTAAATTTTTTTTAAATACAAGATAAATTTTGTATTGCACATTATACGTTATTTTTATCTAGTTATCCTATACATCCTATATCCTAACTACCTTCAGTACCGTCGATCGGAACCCCTTCAGTTTCTTTCTCGATTCACTTCCTGTAACCGCTTCTATTTCTAATATCAACTCTTTTTTCTACTTCCCCTTGGTCCGTTCCATAGAGTTGTATCACCATTTATGTGTGTATCTATCAGTTCTGGTTTAGGGCATTTATCATTTTTGTTTTATGTCTATTTACATTATACAAATAAAATGAAAGATTAATAACAAAAAAAAACTGATTTACTTTCATTATCTTTTATTCCGTCTGCAATCATACAATTCTTGATTGCACTAGTTAAAATTAACAAAGAAACGGTCAATTGTGCATTTATTTTTATTCGTATAAGTACGTAGGGGCAATAAAAACAAAGTACTTAGGAAGAATGCAGGTTATCTGCAATGCAATTCAGTGAAGCTAGTTAGGTTAATGCTTTTGTACCTTGCAAAAACCACGCTTGTATTCATTTACATTCCGAATAACCCATTTAACGAAGCCATCGTGTTTTTTGCGGTAATTTAATTGATTCAATGTTTTAATATTAGCACAAAGTAATAAGCTAGATAATGGAGTCGGTCGTTAACTTTATTTAAGGCTGTTCATAATTAATTATACAACGGAGATATCAAAATTTTTTAGAATTATTCTATGAAAATAATTTGCGCCAGTTTTCACTTGGCAAAAAGATGAAATTATTCTTCTCAAGGCACATTATCAACCATTCACATAACATGTCTCATATGTTTCTCCTTATTCAAAAAGTTAAATTATTCTAATTACAATGTTTTAGTAATCGTGTTTTCAATTATAGAAACACTATATTTTTAAAATGAAACTTCTTTAGGCGCATGAGGATATAATTTTTATGGATGAAACGTCACGAAGATGTGCAGCGTTTTTGTCGAAGAAAAGGGAGAGAGCGATTGAGAAAAAGTGAGAAATATTTTAGTAGTTACTAATGCTGTCACATACCGTCTTGTGCAGTAATCGCAGATTTTTTATTTATTTATATTAGTAGGTACGTATATAGTGTGTAAATAGTGTGAATATAGATATATAAATACATTGAGTGATCATATACAGGTACATGATCTATTGGGGCTTTTACCTTAGTAATAATTAATTTACAAAGAAGTTTCACTTCTGACATGTGTATTTTGTACGCACGCACTTTTTTATAAGATTTTGTTATGCAATTCTTGCATTATCATTTTTTTGTATATTTTCCTTACTAGGGTTATCTGGAAGAGATCGCTTGTGAGCGAGAAGGCTGCCCGTTGCATTCCATGTTTTTTTTATTAATTATGTTATTTGTTTTCTATAAATGTACCAAAGTGTAAATATATAAATAATGACTGTGTTACTTAATTTTAAAGATTTATTCACAACACGTATTTCTTGTTTTTTAAAATAATTATCATGATCTAAATTAAAAGCAGAACAAAGTTTCCCTTTCCACATTAATGGGATATAATGTTGGTGTCTCTAAATGGGGCATGCGCCATCACTCCGGCCGCTTAAGGGCCCGAATGGGGCACACGAGGACCATTATCTTGCACAGACCGTTGGGTTGGTTCACTCAAATGTCGGAGTTTATGCCTACAATGTTTTAGGCGTAATATATATAAGTTTAAAGTTGTTACATCCAATCACGGTTTGTGAATAAAAAAATTTGAAAGTTTAAATAAAAACCTTTTAACGAATATAAAAGCCACTATATTTACATACCTGGCGACTATAATATTTGATTTAGTTTGTATTATTTTTATATTAATGGGCCCGTTTCTTGCAGAATCGTAAATCGAATCGGTTTTTGTGGCCTTGACGGGCAGCTAAATTTACGTCTGTATAAAATAACCAAAAGTATCATTTTAAAATACGTACAGTCATAGACAACTGTCAAGATATTACGAAATGTCAAATTGACTCTAATAGTAATGAGATATGGCAGGTGTATATCAGACACATATATCAGTATACAGTATCCTCTGATTCTCAGTGTGGTAAAAAACAAGGATTAGTGCATAATTATAGAACATATTTCCTTCATATAAAAATCAAGGGCAATCCTTTACGTTCATATATAATAAAAAAGGTGTTCAAATAAGGGTTAAACTTTCCAATATGACCCGTCGATTTTTGAGGTTTTTTTGATGGGAGATGGAAGAGGGGATGGAGAAATACCCCCTGTGTCATTCCCAACCTGCGGAAACCCATAGTTACGGAGATATTCATGTTTAAAATTTTAAGGCTAGAATGGTAACAATTTAGAAATGTGTCCCTGAATTTGATAATACTGATTATGTAAGTGTCTCTTTACCTTTAATGGAACACCTCCAAGTTATTTTTTCTGCCGGAGTTCCGTCTAAATATTAATAAAGATTATTTGAAACTGTATAATGTATAGAAATTCGTAAATAAATCGTACATTTTCCATTGCTTATTTTTTTTTATTTTCAATTTATCCCTAATGGGAAAGGCAAAGGACTTTAGCCATACAGATTCCATTAGTTATTAGAGACGTGACATTTTGCATCAAAATCGTTTTTTTAATTTGTCGATAGTTTTTTTTGAATAAAAACTTCAATTTTATTCAAATATAATATAAATATTAGTTTTAATATGATAAATAATAGTTTTTATATGATATAAATATTAGTTTTTTATATGTTTATTGATGATTTCAGAAACAGTTCTTAGAAAAAAGAAATTCATATACTAACCTAACCTAACCGAACTAGATAATCATTCGGTTTATGAACGGCTCCGGCGCTACGGAAAACGCAGCCCCTCCACCCTTGCGTACCAAAGCACAGAGGGGCTGCTCTTCCTCCGCGCCTCCGATTATTTATATACACTCTAGGGGTAGGGCAGACAAGACCACGTGGATAGTGGGGTGCTCTGATTCGGTGTTGGGTACTTTTAGGTTATTAAATAAAATGTTATTAAAAAAAAATATTCATATACTAACCTAACCTAACCGAACTAGATAATAATTCGGTTTTTGAACGGCTCCGATTATTTATATACGCTCTAGGGGTAGGACAGACAAGACCACGTGGATAGTGGGGTGCTCTGATTCGGTGTTGGGTACTTTTAGGTTATTAAATAAAATGTTATTAAAAAAAAAATTCATATACTAACCTAACCTAACCGAACTAGATAATAATTCGGGTTTTGAACGGCTCCGATTATTTATATAAACTCTAGGGGTAGGACAGACAAGACCACGTGGATAGTGGGGTGCTTTGATTCGGTGTTGGGTACTTTTAGGTTATTAAATAAAATGTTATTAAAAAAAGTATTCATATACTAACCTAACCTAACCGAACTAGATAATAATTAAGTTTTTTGATTACAAATAATTAATTTGATCATAAGTTACAAATAATCTATGGTCCATATTGGAAAGTTTAGTAGTATCGATACGTCAAATTTTTCGAACCCTTCACTAATCGATACGTGAAATGGTTGATGTTTGACATCAGTTATTTGTCAAATTCATTGTGTTATGGCGTGTTATGGAATGATATTTGTCCATTTGTATGGAAAGTATAAATAAATATATCTCATGAACCGTAAGTTTCCGCAACTTAATACTTTACAAAACGCTTTCTTATGGTGAGTACTATCTACAAAAAAAATTTGAGCATTCAAATCGACGGGTCATATTGGAAAGTTTATCCCAAATAAGTTCAAATAAATACTTCAGAACTGATTGGCATTAAATTATACACACACAAATAGTAGTTCCGCGTAATTCAAAGGGAAATATGTTTTTAAATTACGTAAATAAAATCAGTTTTTTGCCGGCGCCACTCTGTGCGGTATGTTTGACGTGCAACCGGCGTGAAACGTTAAAAATTGAAAGGACTGAGCGAGGTCAATGACCTTTAAAGCCCTATATACACTGAATTGTATGCAGTTTTATGTTGTTCTATACTACTATTTGTAAGACGTATTTCTGATAGTTTGACTCATCATTTCTGTTTTTTGTCATCGTCAAACAAGTATCGAATAAATCACACTTTAATACGAATTGCTAATAAGATGTTTTCTAACGAATTTAAAAGGATTTTATGTTTTAACCTCGTAGCACCAATATTTGCATTCGCTTTGGAGTTGTTAGTTCAAGCTTAGTAAGTTGCACAACAAAATTTGTATTTGTTTTGCGTTTGTCTTACGCCCAGTTTCCATAACATACGTCTTGTATATTGTCGTTACTGTTACCAGGCGTTTTTTACAAAACAGTTTTATATGCCATGAATTTTATAGATCGAAGAAACAGTTACTTGAGGTGTCGGGTGTAACATAAATCCCAAAAATCTAAATTAATTAGTAAGAAAATAATTAAAAATTAAATGCTGCGAAACATTTACTGTCAGTTCTAAAATCACTCTCAACAACGATAACACAGAGTACCAGCATGAGTTGTACGATGAAATTACAAAAGACAAATCTGATGAATTTGAAACCTTCAGTCTTTTATCTAATCTTCTTAAACTGTAACTAAGAATCGGCAGCTTAGTACCAAAAAAAAATAGTCTATGCGTTTAGGAGTCATAGGTACAGACACACACAAACACAAACTCATAACACGTTCCGTTGGATAAACAGGAGAGAAATGTTATAAGCTAGTTGTAATAACAACGATGCATAGCAATATATTTCCTCATTGTAATAATTTATTCGAGCCAGTTAATTTTAAAAATAATTACAACTATGTACGATGAATAAACAGACCGACTTTTTCACAAACTATTTCCCATTATAACCTTACATCGCTTATGCAAGAACTAGAACCAAGTACATTACACGCAAATTCAATTTGACTAAGAGCCCGTTAATAAGCCCGTTTTATACATTGTAAGCGATAGAATACAAGAAAAAAGGGCAGAAAAGTCATCCGATGGTATGTCATACTGACGAGTGTTAGTTGATGCTGACGAGTGTACTGCCGACCTATTAAAAGGTTTACTTCAGTTAATTTAAGTTTTACAAAGCTTAATCCCAATGTTGGGCGTGGTTACTTTAGTTTAAGCTATTCACTAATATTGTAAAAAATTAAGTCAACATATTTACTAGTATAACATTTTTTTATTTATTTTCGTTTTTTTCTATTTTTACAGTAACTTAATACTAATACAATTTAAAAACAATAAATTTAAAAATTAAACTAAACACAATATAAACAAAACTTAAAATCTAAATTCTTTATAAAATACAATTTTTCTGAATTCAGCCAACGTGCAACTAAATATATATGTATATTCGTCTTACAAGCAATCATGTTTTGGGTGCGTAAGACAAGCGTAATTGATGCTGCTCTTAATAAATTTGTAAGCGCCCGAGGCTAGAAATTGGGATATAAGGCAACATAAAACAATCTTTTTATAGACAAAATGATTTATTTACGTATTTTATTTACATGAGAAACTTAATATGTGTATGCGAGCGAGGTACACGTCGCCATTAACCGTCCCAATTTATGTCTACTATGATCACTCTAACATGCATCTTTATCTTTTTGTCAAACGCGCCAATATTGCGAATTTTAGACGGTAATTGATAAACGCACACCCTCATACCGAATAGACTTCTTCAAATAATTTATACTCGGCTTCGGCAAGCTAAGCAAACTCGCTCGAAGAGTATTGTGTGTAGTTCTGTATTTGATTTTTTAAATGATAAGCTACTATGGAGTGAGTTATTTTAAAAAAATAATTAAGATACAGGTAGTACTGACAATAGAATAACCTTGCTCCAGCTTGGTAGCTTATATGCCTTCGTTTTGATTACTTAGCATATTAGATAGTCAAGAGGTTAGCCATATATCTTACACCACGCCGAGTGTGTCTCTCCCTAATTTCCAAAATACGGGCGTGGTGGTCAAAGTCAAAAATCATTTATTCATATAGGTAACATAATGTACACTTATGAACGTCAAAAAAAAGAAATAGACATTAAATGCTTCTAATTTTACATTTACTACAGTCCTCAAATCAGGGGCGTAAAACGGAAGAGAAGAACTGGCAATAAACTCTGTGGAAACATAAAAATAAATTTTCTGTTCATAATGTTATTGGCTTCACCTTGGGACTTGTGAAACGTGAATTATTAGTGCATGCAGAAAAGATTAGAGTAAAATTCTCAAAAACTTAAAAACCAAATAAAATGGTCCTCAACAACTTAATTAAAAGTCTTCATAAACCCTTGAGAAGAAAGCTCCACCTTGGAAAACTCTGGTCTACATTTTATTTCTTGACTCTTGGACTATACAATAATTCTTAGTAACTGATCGCATGTGGCAGTTAAAATCACAGTCCTCAATCACTACCGCGTCATAAATTACCTATATCAGCACGTATATCGCACTCAAAGGGGTTCATAAACAATTAAACATTTATTTAAGCTTAATTATACTAGCTTTTCATAAATTAATTGCGTAAGAAATTGTAGAAATGTGGTTTCTTATTATAAGGTGTTGTTTGAGAATTGTGTTATTCAAAACATTAAAGCACTGGTTGGCTGGTTGGCTTTAAACTAATTAACTTAATGTGAATCTATATCATATTGCCGTACTAAACGTCGGTCTGTACAAAATAGTTCATCAAAAGACTAGATAGAAACTTTAATAATCTTTCATTCATATGTAATGGGTACTTAAAAATAATAATTCGCTGAATATTACCAACACGATTCATTCTTAGACACACTTAAGAGTGTAATCAAACAAATATAACTGAAATTAAAAATATCAGCGTTACTTAATAGGTAAGTTTATTTATATCTTTACAGCATTGTAGTGCATTCTTATTGGCTAAAGAACGCGTCTGGGCTAAAGAAAAACAAGCCAACATAACCTTGTGCGATTCTTTGAAACTTGACGTGGCTGAAATATAATATGTTCTTCAGATTGATTCGGTGTCTAATCTCTATTCAGGCCAAGATGGGATATTATTCGCAGAATTTATTTAATAGCGTATTTGCTATTCATTAACTGTCAAACTCCGATGGGACGGATGTCCGACTCAACCGGGGCAAGAGCAGGCTTAGGACGGACGGATGACCCACCTAGCTCGTCTGCGGCACATCTAAATATGAAATACCTATATTTTAATATTAGTGGTTTGCTTTGCCACAATCTCGTAATAATTGCGTCACCTACTGTTTTTATACAAAACAAAAGTATGTACAGATACGGCAAGTAGTGCTTGGCCAGGCTTCATATTATATTTCATATTAATACTGCACATTTCGCTTCCTATGGAACAATGTTTCAGTGTATTTTTGTTTCAAGTTAACGTGAAACTCAAAACAATTCACAATCTTCTAATGAATTTCAACTGATAGCGAATCCTTCTTTGATTTTGTGGTAAGAAATACGATTGGTTGGATATTAGGTTATTTTTCATTAAATGTTAATTATAAATGTAGTGTCATTATTGTTATATTTACAGGTATGTATTCGGTACGAATTAACGATCACTTAAACTATTTAACGAGGATCTCGTTAGGTCACTACGGCTTTTTTACAGAAATCATTAGTTTCAAATAAGTCGTTAGTTTTAGTCAATATCTATATTTCGAGTTTTATTTCGGAGGAAATGATAGATCGAATAACTAATGTTAATCTGGAATGATTAAAAATGTAGTATTAATCCAAAATTTATAGGATTAATGAAACATGTAAAAAGGTTTTAACACATTAAGTGCTCTTTTATCGAATCGGAGAACTTGGGCGGCACCGCTACACACGGATCCGAGTGGAGCGGGGTCATGGTGTGTTTTATGCCGACAACTCAAATCCGAAAAATGTATTTTATAAAAATAATAATATACATTCATACATATTTTCAAACATACATATTTACTTAATCAAAATTCGCCATAAAAAGCTTTGGTTTTGGGCTATTACTGTGTTTCTCTTGTAAAATGTTTGTGTCATTCAATGTGCTAAAGGTTATCGTAACTAATAAGCAGTTACTAAAATATTTCAGGATTTGGCAAAACTAGTAACTAATATTTATTTTTCTTTCAATTGTTTGGTTACGCCGTCGAATTGTAGAATCAAAGCAATTTAATTTTAATAAAAGGCAGAAATACTCTTACAATTTCAAAAATCATAGGTCAATCTTCAATTGGTCGGGTTGTTTCATAATTGTTATATACGTAATCTGATGCATCTACTGGAAATAATTATTGTTTTAATTGAATTTTTCTATGCTACTCATTTTTTAATATCAACATTACTATAATAATGAAGTTAATTAAAACGCTCATGTTTTGTACCAAACGAGCCTGTCAAAAGCAAGCGAAGACTTAAGTAATAACTTCGTAGCTTTGCACAGAAATTGTGATACCACTTGTTTAATTTCCACGTCAAAATGTAATTTTGAAAATGACCTGGTTAAACTGTTTTATACATTTCAAATTGTATTAGACATATTATTTACTTTGAAATCACCATACCTGACTAACCAGAGAAATAAATATCGTGCGCCTAAAATTTAAAAGAAAACGAACAAGTTTCGATGGACTGTGATTGGTCGGTTGGTTTAGCGTGTCTGTAATTGGACTAGACACGCTCTTCACTCGAAAGTTTTAAAAATGCTTTTGTCTTGACTGTTTAGATTCTTTAATAAGCCTTTTACTTTAAAAACTATTAGCCACATACATAAACACACAATCCTGGATCAATACATTCTTACAAAAGGAAAGTAAACGAGCTAAATTCTCTTGGTAGATGCATTTTTATGATAGTAACTTTAGTATTTCGAAAGCCCACTGGATGTACAAAAGAAGATTTCAAGTAATTAATATATATAGTAAACTTTAGTCTCGCGTACAATGCACACATACTATGTAGAAAGAAACAAAATATTCACAAAATAAAATAATCCAAATTACAGATTTCTAAGATCAAAGTTACAACGGTTGGTAATTAACAGCCAGTGTGTGCCACTTTCAGTTCTAGGAAAGTAGATTTTTTGTTTTGAATTTAACAGAAATCTTATATTCCATTACGTACAAATAAAACAATAATTACATGATTTGTTTTGAGGTTTTATTAGCATCATTTATAAAACAAAAATTAATTGTAAAGATACAGTAGAAAGGATTTCGTTCGTTGTTCATATTCGAAATACTATTTTCGATAATTGAACTGATATTTCATTTTATAATACAGATTACATTACAGATGCAATTAATAAACAAGCTCATTTAATGTCAACGATGTACTTAAATACACACACAAATTACCGCACGGTGAAAACATTTATTTTAATATTGAACATTTGGTTCGCGTGCGTCTTGCGCATCACGTACTTGTTATTACGTCAAAGTCTACACTTTGGGGTCAGTCTTTAAATTAGTTATTCTTATTATAGACACATTTGTGCTCGAAAACCTGTAATGATAAGAGTCAGACACGACTTAGTGCTATGTATGATTCCCGAATCTCCCGTGTCCTACTTACCTGGGTTACCTAGTTAGATGGTGCCGCCGGTGAAAGTCAAAACATTTGATTGATGTAGATAAAAATAAACTTAATGAACAGTACGTAACGTACAAAAATCCTCGGAACAGGTAGGTCGCTCCTTGTAGCTTGTGAAGTGCCCAGGAGACTTCTGTGCTTCTAGAAGGAGCTAGGCTTGCTAAATTAGCCTAGTCTTTACACAAAACGGTCCAAGTTTAGGTCTAATTGCGGAAAATGAGTCCACCAACCTACCTATCTGCCGACAGTATACATAATTTCAACTAGATATTTACTAAGAGCAGTGTTGGTATAGAGCATTCAGTGTGCGACTCGCATCCCTGCGGTAGAAGGTTCGAACCCCAACACCTAGCCTTCTATGTCACTTCGCTAGGTTGTACGCTGAGGAAAAACATGGTGAGGAAACCGGCATGCCTTAGACTCAATTTGAAGCCCAGGCCACTATGGATGTACAGTTTTTTTTTTTCAATATTTACTGTCCATGTAAACGTACTACCAAATTAAAGAATTGGTATATGAAGGTATATATTGATTGGATATCTTAGTCATATAAAATAATTCGAATAATATTCCATCATGAGGAATCTCTTACATTGAAAGTTCATTCGTATTGGATTTCTTTAGAACCAAATAATGTGTATAAATAAAAGTTCAATACATGTATTTTGTGAGCGCTTCGTTTGAGCTTATTATAATCTTACATAAAGAAATGCTGAGTATCATTTTGAAATATTTCCAATATGTATTCAGAATTTCAGCTGGAAAATATCACTTGAATATTTATAAAAGATTATTTTTGATCGCAACTTTAGTATTGGTTTGAAATATTAGATATGCTTCATTGAATTTTTTGACAATATATGTGTGGAAATTGATGTGTAAAAATATTGCCTATTTCTAATAGAAACTTAAGTTTATATTTCTTATTTATCTTAGTCTCCAATGTACTGCTGTAAAGTGTATTGAAGAGCAGGATGTAATGGTTGATCACAAATATTTCGTAAATCAAAAAATCTTGGCGATTTTCAAAAGTCATAGACATTTTATAGCCAATTCTTCACATCCTTCATATGTTAACTGTTAGTAATTTTGAATTTAGAATCATTGATTTTTCTAATCTAAATTATCTTTCCAAATGTTGTCTCGGCTTCTTCGATAGTTAAACTAATGACACAAACGGAAATGATTACCAAGATGTTGACATGTCACGATGGATTCCTGTACCTTTACAGATTCAGGATTAAACAAAGTACTGTCTGTCCTTGTGGCGATACGGATGAGACGGTGTTACATGTTCTGACCGACATTTTAATGTATGGATACGATAGGGACGAATTTAAAGGAAATAATGTTCAACATTAAATTAAGAGGCATCTTTTTGTAATTTGATGTAAAGGTCATACAAAAAGTAGTTAAAAGAAATAGGTAGTAGTGTTTTATCATCCGAGTTACCAATACCATTTACGTAAGCTATTTCCGACGACTACATAGCTGAGGAATTATCTAGAAAATATTTATAAAAAAAGAATCTAAATTATTTACAATAATACAATAGATTCTATTACTGTTTTTACAGAAAATTATCTTTTAGATAAGAAGCATAATGTTTACAAGGTACTACGTTAACTATCAATTAAGAATTTCTTTATAAATTGGGGGAGCAAATATAAATAAAAACAAACTATAATTACATTATCAGTTTATTTGTTGTAAACAGTCTTATTATCGAGCGTTGTTTACATGATGTAAACGATATTTTGGCGACTCTAAGCGAAACTTTTAATATACCTTATTATATCACACTAAGGCAGGGTTAATTATATCTAATTTGTTTATGTAAACGTTTAAAGTTTGTACATACATTTTAGTGAAATATGTATTATCAATTTCATTTAAATGTATCAATTCTTTGCACTAATTTTCCCCTTGCCAATAAGTATGAACACTAAAACTGAGATCTATAGAATGTAATGTAAATATTTTTATTTAAAAACGCTAATGGTATGCAATTGCTCAAAGTTTTGCAACTTGCACGACGAAAATATCTATTCATTTTAAATACTTTTTTATACCTACGACACATTTGTTATCGCATTATACGATTATATTAACTGCAATAATAAAAATTAAAAAGTAAATCCAATAATATAATGAATTAATAATGAGTGTAGATAACATTAACTATTATTATATACGGATATTTTCAATATTTTACCTGATATCTATAATAATAATGTATTTATTTTCAAAACAGGCTTATAACAAACCAGTACCCGAGGCTCCTTATGTGAAAAAATTATTTCAGGAGCATATTTTTCAGTTTATACAAAAAAGACATGTCTGGTGCACATATACGAATATAGCGTAAAGTTTTCGGTTTTTCTCTTCAAATTTTTAACAACCCTAGTTCATCAGTAGACGGTGTTCTATTTGCAACAGTAACCATAATAGAGAAATGTTGCGTCTGGTTTTAAACCTAGATTCTATTAGTTACAGTTTTCGTAAGCACATAATTAATAATTGTTATAAACTAATGTCTGCCTCTATAAACGCGATAAACCCAAAAATGTCATTTACAACAAGAAATTGTGTGTTTTAGATGTATAAATTATAATGGTTTCAAATTGAATGTAATGATTATTAGTATTGTCTTTTATTAACATAACTTTTACACATTTAAAGAAAAACACTTTTTTAACGGATTGAAGTTGGTGTATTATTGTAAACTTATAATTATGTTATTAAAAGCAGATGCAGAAACCCTACATCTTTTAGTCGATACCAACTCCGGGGAAAAAATACAAATAATACAACATTTTCTACAGCTGTGATACTTTTTTGACATTTAACACCTTTTGTCGTCAGTCACCGTGACCACGCACGTTGTAAAGCACGCGAAACGTCGGTTAAATTAACTTCAAAAAACTTCAATCCGTTAAAAAAGTGTTTTTATTTAAATGTAATGATTATTATTGAACAGGACGCAAATAAAATCTACGCGTTATCTATAAAGACATACTATAGATCCCAGCAACATAACAATAAGAACACAATCTTATTTATATTTACAATTTGAAACAATGTTTATTGGATTACTTTAAAGCATACATTTTCGCATTTATTAAACAATCTCTACAGTACATACAAATATACACAACTGACTAATAATATTAACAATGTCCTTCGTATATGCAACCTTTCCTGTGAATTCGCTTTGGCTGCTTCGGTTAGACCTGGAGAAAAAATCACTTTTAACACTTCAGAAGGTAAATGTTGTAAAACAGTGGAAATAAAGATTTAAACCATAAGACAATTTACATGATGGAACAGTCATGTACGCACTAGAAGAATGCCGCATGTATAACGCGTGGGATTGAAAGATTGAGTCAAGTCTTTTGATTGTATTGAGTTAGTAGTAGTAAGAAAGCTATCTTATTATGTATATTGTATATATTTTAGCGATCTGTTTAAAATATCAACTCCATGGAGTAACGAATCCAGACACATCTAAGTGCAGACGTTTTGTAAATCCAGCGCCATTACTGTTTGGTCAGCGCTTCTTTGCATTTAGACGATCCTTTCTTAATAATAAAATTTCCCAATCTATATATTTTGAGATCGTTAAACTATCCAGATACAAACTCGTAAATCACTTTTTCACACACTCACTAGCCAAATTGGATTTCGAATCTTCAGAGGCCTTATTATCTTGGCATGAATTTCAGGTTAGAAAAATTAACACAGCGCACGATCTTAACATCTCTCAGCTACACCCTCAAATACATGCGTATACACACTCACACTCACACATTCACTTATACTTGATGTCTTATAAGACATAGTTGTAACACTGAAATTACTTTTTTTTTAAAACCTCTTTTAAACATGAACCACGGATTAATTATATAGTTACACAACACAGAGACTCCCTAGAGGTGGACTATGAATTTTCTCACAAACCTTCTGTCGTAAAAAAGTTTTTATTTATTTATTATTCAAGATATCTATTAAAGGTATGTTCCTCATAATATTGACGTCGTTTGAGGACTAAGACTTCAATAGCCGATAACCCATCCTTGACAAAAAAAAAATAATTCATAATTAATGGGCCACACTGGGCATTCATTCTTTTTTGACTATTTTAATCAAGTCGGATTATAAAATACAACAGATTACTGTAGGACTTAAATTTAAATTTAATGCTTAGTTTCCGGTTTTACTTCGAAATATGGGTTTATCCCTAATGGATTGATGTGACGGTTCTCGAGTAAAAAATTCGTTTGCTTTATAATTTAGAGTTCAAAATATTTAGTTCAAACAGTTTTGAAGCTGAAATTCAAATGGAAATGCTGAAAAAAAGATAAGTTTTAAGAAAAAATGTGTACGAACCTCCCGCCACGCTTATTTGATTGCTGAAGTCCTCTGGCGAGTTGAGTTTAATTTCTGAAATGACGAGGTCTGGATTAAAAATTGTCGCTCAAAATCTATTTTTTTCTATTTGTGTCTGGATTTTAGGTATCCTGTCGTAAACAAAATATCTTTGTCTTTCGAGAACTGAGATCACGAATGTGTTTTGTTTTTGTATTCATAACAACGGACATATATGTATACATACGTAACAAAGGGTATCTGTTTCATTTATAAAATTTTAATTAACGAGATAAGTATTGTTTTACTGGAAATCGGAACCAGATTAAACCAAACACCATGTGTGATATCGGTGGATAGCTTATTGTAAATTTCTTCCATTAATTAAAAAATATTAATCAATTCTGTTGATAAATCTTAATAAAGTCTTATCGCACTGTACGTATTCGTCTCTTTCTATCAATTAGTATTTAATATAAATGAAAAGAGACAGTTAGATATTTTCGTTTTCGTACATAAGACATCTAAGAATTTATGTTATCTTTAACAATAAAGTCGATATTAGTAGATACGGGCAGTTTGCCAGCGAAAGGCCGCTAAGCGAAGATCCTTTGCCAATTGTATACGATTTTTCCTCGAAATGATACTTTCATATCGACATATTCTCGCAGTCTCGATATTTGCTTTTAATTTTATTGCCGGCTTTGATACTGCCTCTATTCATACATCGAACTTTTCATTTTCGTACACATTGTTAATGTTTGTGAAACATACTGGTACTGGTGTGTTTTACCACGAATTTTTTCAGAAATAAAACTGTATCATGGCCGATGAAAATAAATGACTGAATAGAATTCAGTGTAGAGTCTTAACTAATGGATAGCAGTTTTACTAAAATAATTTATATCACCTGGGCGGCTTTGGTTATAGTAAGAGAGACTTTATTTTTAGTCACATTCGTAGCTTTTCGGTAACTCACTCTCAATATATAGTCACATGTTAAGGGCAGGTTGCTTCTCATTAATTTCCTATATTTGTTTTTCAATATTGTAGTATTGTTTGATGATTTGCTTTTCTAAAAGAGTACTGAGATTTTTTACGCCGGCTTTTTCTCTCAGCCCACACCCTCTGTCTTCTTTGCCGATGAGTAGGTATGCCTATAGGTTCGAATTTAATGACGTGGAATAAGTGATACCTTCATGATCTTATGTTCCAAAAATAAACGTATTATTATAAGACATTTTATGCTGGCTTGCAACTCAGAACCAACTTAAATCGCACCAAAGGCATACCTTGGAAAATATGTTTTAATCTCCGAGTTTCAACGTGACAGACTCACGTTGATCAAAACTGCTTTTAAGCCCTCATAAATAGGGTGAATTATTGCGCTTGACGAAGGAAGACAACATCTTTTTAAGTATTATTTTATTATTTATATATTTAATGTATTAATTGTAAAGCATATAATGCTAGATGTATTTATCCATAAAGGATGTGCCATTACCATAGATTATGTCGGTAAAATCCTTTTATTCATCTTTATGGTCCTAGAAACTGTTATGAAGCCTTCTCACGCACATAATTTGCACGCATGTGAAAACTTATATTTCTCCATATTAACTAGTGACATAGTTTAGTTTATTAGCGGAGGCAATTGAGTCCAAGGGGGAGGCTCTAGCGGTTAGTTTGGACATAGCGAAAGCCTTCGATCGGGTGTGGCACAGAGCACTGCTCTCGAAGCTTCCAGCCTATGGGCTTCCCGAGTAATTATGCGATTGGATCTCCAGCTTTCTGGCCGATCGGAGCATCAAGGTCGTCATCGACGGAGCATGTTCCGACCTTAAACCCGTGAACGCTGGGGTCCCACAAGGCTGTGTTTTATCCCCGACCCTGTTTCTTCTGCATATCAATGATATGTTGCAACTTAGAAACATTCACTGCTTTGCGGATGACAGCACTGGGGACACTCTTTACACTGGCCGGGCAAGTATTTCTCGGGCAGATGTCGATGAGTACCGGAACAAACTTGTGTCTGAAGTAGAAACCCTACTACGTGGAGTCTCTGACTGGGGCAGACTAAACCTAGTCCAATTTAACCCCAAAAAGACACAAGTTTGCGCGTTTTCCGCTAAAAAAACACCCTTTGTCGCTACTCCTCTTTTCGAAAACACTCTCCTTAAAGCCACAGCCAGCATTGGAATACTTGGCGTTGATATATCGAACGACGTTCAGTTTCGCGGTCACTTGGAGGGAAAGGCAAAATTAGCCTCCAAAAAGCTCGGTGTGCTCAGCAGGGCGAGACGGTACTTCACTCCGGGCCACCGCTTGCAACTATATAAAGCGCAAATTCGGCCCCACATGGAGTACTGTTCCCACCTTTGGGCGGGTGCTCCCCAGTACCAGCTTCTTCCACTTGACCGTATTCAACGAAGAGCGGTTCGAATCGTTGACGACCAAAATCTCTCCAAGCGGCTTGATCCTTTGGCGTTGCGTAGAGATGTGGGGTCTCTCTGCATCTTCTACCGCATTTACCATGGAGAGTGTTCAGAGGAGTTGTTCGGATTAATACCTGCAGCTGAGTTTCATCATCGGACGTCGAGGCAGAATACGAAATTCCACCCGTATCACCTCGACGTCCGCCGTTCCACAACTGCGCGTTTTTCCAGGCAGTTTTTGCCGCGCACCACCACTCTGTGGAACCAGCTGCCAACTGAAGTATTTCCGAACCAATTCGACTTAGGGTCCTTCAAGAAAAGAGCGTACCAATTCTTAAAAGGCCGGCAGCGCACTCGCGAGCCCTCTGGCATTGAGGGTGTCCATGGGCGGCGGTATCACTTAACATCAGGTGAGCCTCCTGCCCGTTTGCCCCCTGTTCTATAAAAAAAAAAAAAAAAAAATCTTAATACGTTCCTGTATGATTAAAAATATTAAGTACAGACCAGGGTCCAGCCTTTGAAAAAAAATTAGAGGAAAAAAGTAATACTGGGATGAAACCCATTGGAAAAGGAGTTCTCCACCTTTTACTATTATAAAAATGAAAAGAAAAATTGATAAGTTTTCAAGGGTATAAAACGGTTTCTCTCGATTTTGAAAGTCAAATGGCAAAGCTGTAGACAGTAAAAAATTAAAACATTTTTTCTTTTTTTTACCCTTAAAAAAAACAAGTTTTTGTTTTTTTATTGTTATCTTTTACAAAAAAAAACTTTATCAATACTAATATACAATTTATATTACTAAATACGCTGTAATTGTTATGATTTGAAATATTTTTTTATTTTCCCTTTTTTTGAATTTGTATCGAAAAAGCACCTTAATTTTCAATCGAAAATATCGACCCTGGTCTAGTAATGCAGAGTACCTTCCCTGTACCGGTGATGTCGCTAACCAGTATCAAATTCGATAACTTTAACCTAACCTAACACTAACGACGTTTTAGGTTTAAGGCAAGCCAGTTTCCTTCATCGTTTGAGCTAATGATTAATGCTCTTAAGTGTGTAGGTGCACAGTCGGGAATTGAAACAAGGACCTCAGACGTGAGAGTAACTGCTCTCTCTCGCTATAATAATAATAATAAAAGTACTAGTAATAATTATAATGTTACAATTTTTTTTTTAATATTTGCAATGGCAACCGTGTGCAGCCGCAAATCGGAGAACGAGGGCGCCTGGAGCCCTGCACCAACATAGTGGACATAGAAGTGTGGTCCCAATGCGTAATCGCAGCGGCGGTGCAATCGAGCGATGGCTGCCTCCTATCGATGCGCCCTCTGCGGGCCGCGTGCAATACTAACTTTAGTTTTATAAGATGTTAATTTTATAAAAATCCCTTCTTACCATACAACCGCAGGGTCCCTTCACTTTTCCCCAATGAATTGGTACTGACACAGTTGTATGTACCGATATCACTCTTTGAGAATTGTCGGATGGTCAGCCACATCGATACTTTGTAGGACGACTTCTCTTCGCGTATTGTGTATTTTGGGCTAAAAAATAAAAGATACATTTTATATACTTATATATAGATTGAGATTAAAAGTAAGATCGGTGGTTATAATTCGATATAAATTAAAAATTATACGATAATTATACGTGTCTTTTGTGCTAATGTCCATATACATACTGATAAAGTGACAATATTTCTCCGATATAATAATAATATCATTTAAGTATTTCCAACACACAATACAATATTTACAATATTATTAACCTACATCATTTTATATATTGGCATTGAATAATATTTTAATTATTATTGTCTTTTATTAACATAACTTTTACACATTTAAAGAAAAACACTTTTTTTTATTTTATTTAACACCTGTGTCTTCAGTCACCGTGACCACGCACGCTGTAAAGCACGCGAAACGTCGGTTAAATTTAAAATTATGTTTAAATTATTATAAGTTTAAATAAAATAAATAAACTTCAATCCGTTAAAAAAGTGTTTATCTTTAAATTTTAATTATTGTTAGAATGATCCGGAATATAGTTTACATTATTTAAATAAAAAAGAAGCATAATAGACGCATCATAAGAACAGAATATGATCTAGAAGAATAAAAGTTAAACGCATGTTGCTATCTAATGAAAAATAAATGCAATATACCTATACATAAGGTTACCAAAGAGTTCTAACATTTAAATTAAAAAAATTTTTTTTTATTAGCAATGTTTCTAACTGGACAGTTCTAAACATTTTCAGCGTTACCCACGTATCTTGAATATGTTAAGTAGTGAAATCAGGCCAGTGCGTTCTGCACAGTATCTTTATACTAGGGGAGCAAAAATACGATATTGGGATATTATAGGACGGCAACGAACTTGCGAGCTAAAAAATTATAGCGTAACATTTAATAAAACCTGGTAGATATTTCATTTTAAGTAACCCTTTCGAAAGCCACTTACCTAAAAGGTAGCTTACGGTATTAGAAATGTTATTTTCATCCTTTAAGCGTCATCAATCAAATAGAAAGGAAGTAATTATGTCGGTGCCCTTTGAGGTTAAATGTATAATTGTATAAAGGGTTTATACAATTCTAAAGTCTAAACTATTAACAAATTTATAAGGCTAATTATACAGCATTTTCTATATTTTATAAAGTTTTAAGAGCAAAATATAATATGTTCATATTTTATATCATACAAGCACGGATTTGGATTTCGCGTCGCAGATTTTTTTATTAATGTTTGTGTTTTTAATCTATTAGTAAAGTAACCGATATGGATTGACGAGAGATATAATATTATATAGAGAATCTGTACATATATCTATTCCATCCACTATCCAAAACCTGAACTGGTGTAAGTGATCTGTATATTTACTTTTCATACCAGAGTCACTTGCAATGCCTTTGTATATTATAGAAAGATTTGTCGAGGTGTTCTTCTTTTATTAAATAAATAAATTATGATAAATAATATGTATATGATAATACACTTGTGTCAAAAAATAAAAGAGAAACGACTTAACCTTACGCTTTTGTTTGTCATTAGATATAATTAATTGATGCTTATACAAATACACAATTTTAGAAAGAAAAGTTTAGTTTTGTCATCATTGTTTATTACATATTGGTTTCACTTTTTCTAAGCCAAACATAAAAAAATAATAAGAAAACGAGTAGTGCCTAGAACCTTTGTATCAAAATGTCTGAAAGTTTTAATAGAACAATGCCAAAATACGAAAGATACAACTGAAACTTCGGCGAAATTTGGCACAAAACTTGCTTTTAACGAATCATTAAGAATAACGGTACATTAACCTATGAACTGTGCGCTGAATTATTTTGTTTAAAAAGTATAAACTTAGCTTATTTTTGCACAGCGTAAAAAGACTTCTAGCTCGTTTATAACGTTCTGCTGGAATTTTGTACAGAAATCAGGTAAAAAGTTAAACTTAACATATTTGTAAAATACTCAAACTCAAAATCAAAACATATCTTTATTCATATAGGTAAACATGTACACTTATGAACGTCACAAAAAAACAAATTAAATTAATTGTAAATTTACATTTACAACCAGTTCGCAAGTCACGGGCGTAGAACGGGTAAGAAGAACTGGCAAGAAACTTTCCGCCACTCTTTTCAATCGCCAAGTTTTTAATACAAATTATATACAAAATATACGAGTAAGTATTCGAGTTTTCTTAGAATTTTGTATACACTGTCGTAGCTTTGTGTTGTACTATCTACTCATAGTTAGATCATATGATTTATCATTTTTACATTTTCACGTTACATTGTTTTTATTCCTATTCATTATACAGTTGTGGGAACAGATTTAGTATAATTTTATAATTTAGTCAATACAGTTGGAAGCTTATCCACTTTTGCCAATTTATTTTCAAATATACGAAATGCACATAATACGAATTCCATACGAAAATCTATAGCTTCTTTTCCTTATGGTAAGGTTACCATAATGTTTCCTTTCTTTCAATTTAAAAAATCGACCATTTATTAATACTAAAAAGTAACTTAAAAATAGACGAAGAACGTAAAATTTACAGATACTGTCCGTGCTAAATTCCATAAAATAGTTTTTCATTTTTAAATGTGTGATGTTCAAACATCAAACATGTAAAAATGAGGATCATCAGATACAAATATGTCATACATAAATGACATAAGAACTTTAGAAGGTACAGCGCTAACCATTAAATTAATTAATTGATGAATGATGTAAATATTATCCGTCTAAATTTCTTCTGCTCTGTGTACTAGATGTTTCTATTTGTATGCATTTTCAAAAACATCTTTCTCAGAATTTAATGAATACCAAGGAACGGACAAAAATAATAAGTCGAAACCAACTAAAATTACGTTCAAAAGCAAATTGGAAAGGTAAACATTTTAGTTTTATTTCCATGTATTTTATGTTCCCGAAAATTAGCTGTCTCGCGGTGAATAGAAGAATTTATTTTTTGCATAGCAACCACGTTGATTCATAAATTAGGTTTCATTTCGGAGTATATTTTCAGATCAGTATTGCAGAGAATTAATTAAACTTTCTAATTATTTATTTTCTTACCCATCTAGTAGCATTTCTCCTCTATTTTTGATCCAATAGTTAATTGTATTTGGGTATGCCTCCACATAGCACTTGAGTTTGACATCCGTTCCCAAGGGTGCTCCTAGCAGCTGGTTTGGAACTTTGACTGTTGGAGCAACTGGTTGAAAAAAAAAGATATGATTTGAAATACTAAGGGCCTGTTTCACAACGTATGGATAAAGTGCCAAATAGCTATTCAACACATAAATTATTCGAAAGATAAAAGTTCCAAATAAGATACTTCGCATTTCATGACGTATAGCGCTATCTGACAGTCGTGAAACGCAAAAATAACTATTAATCCTACCAATAACTAATAAATAGCTTATTTGGAACTTATCCGGACATTGTGAAACCCCTTAGAATATAACAGAAAATGATGGTTAGCTGGAAAAAGTACCAGGATTTTATTATCTTTATTAGAACAAAGGGCTGGCAAATTCCTTATTAAATTGCAGGCTATGTTCTATGTAGCCCCAGCCGTGTTCGTAGCTTGTAGCGTTCACTAAACGTATTGCTAATATTGTGTTGGTTACCTAGACTACTGCGCTATTTCCATACAAGAATGATAGTAACCATGGTAACAAACGTAGTTATAATAAGACCAACCATATTTTGCAAAAACTTATTTATACGAATAATAAATAAAGCGAGTATCACACACAATGTCAGGTTGAATTGTGACTTTATATACGAATTAAAATAAATGTTGCCAGTTACCAAGAATATTCTTATCGGGAAATTTATTTGACGCATGTGTAGTGCAATAATTTCCAGTTATAGAACGGTCTTTATCCCAAGAGCGTCGTGCGAAGTGACTGATGCAGTCCACGTCGTTGGCATAACGCCAGCACTACCTACATTTTTCACTATACGAAATAGTCTTGAAGTCTGAATTATAATACGGGTGGCAATGTAATCGATGTTCAGTATGCAGGTTATGACTTCTTAAGGTAACATAGTATTGAAAACTATGAGACAAAATAAATTGTTAGATATATTTTAAAAGGCTTTTTAAAAGGACGTTAATTAATTTGTGTGATATATAATTGTAATTAGTAATGCAACACAGCCTTTGATGTTTATTTGGTAACGTGTCGTTACACCTCCCGATTCTAAGTTCCAAAAAATATTCCACACACTTTATTAAGAGGAAATATGAAAATATTACGAAATTAAATACATCCAACGAAACAGGAAAAGAGTTTGTAAACTCAATTCCATTCAACCATCGTAAAACAGATTTTTCAATCACAAATTGTAAGCGGAAAATTGCATAATATACGAGGCAGTAGAGGTCAAACTCTGGATAGGTTCCAAGGCTGACATCGGAGCTGCCTTCACGGATTACGTTGTAACTCGTTAACCCTTCCCAGAGGTATTGGCAGACCGAATCCTAAGATCAGGTAAGCCAAAGAGCTTTACAATAAAAATGTTTTGAATTTTACTTATACAAAATTTAAACCAGTTTACTTTGCTTCATTTTTTTAATGATGCTAGAGAACAGTCGAAATAAATGAATGTTTTAAGCCCAAGGCGTTGACTAAATAGAATATTTTGGTTTACTGACAATAATTAGTTATGAGAAATGAAGCTATTAACATTGTTGGTTTAAAGAGTCCTTTTAGTAAAAACAATTTATTACTTAATTTAAATTGGTGATAACTCTAATATGATTAAAATGTTTTGTAAAATGGTCGTACTCGTTATGAAATATTAACGTTCTTCTACTACAATATATTCATTACAGTATTCATTATGTAGTTTTATGTGTCGTCAATAGAAATAATCTATATCCAATTAAACTATTTAGGAATACTTTATAATACAAATCCTATATGAACTAATTAGCCGTGCAGAATTTATAAAATATTTACCTAATTATTGGAATATTAAGTTTGAAATACTTTAGCAGACAATTCGTATTGCGGTACTCCCTACCCTCGCTCGCAACTTCGCGCGTATGATTAATTTCAAAATCTGGCATACTAACCACTTTCCAATTTAATGACCGTGCAAAACTATTTCAACCATTTCCGGAATTTCGCTTTCAGGATATTGGAGGGTTTATTTACGCAAATGATGTTTGGTTACTAATTTTATTTATGGAATAGAATTGGAAATATATAGTAATTTGACCGCGTGTAACGAAAATGACGAGTTACCATTGATAATTTAGGCTGTATCAAAAAGGCGTTAGTGGCTATTTAATTATGACGTAATGCATAAAATTTAATATTTTAAATTTTCGTATATTACAATGGTGACGAATTAAATAGTTGAATATAAAAAAATCGTTTGATATATTTTTCAAACTTGATTATTATCAATTAATAATTTCTAATGTAAAACATCACTAGTGTTGTTCTAAAAACGAAGTATTATTAATAAATCCACCTAAATATCTCAATTTTAATGTCATGAAATTGAGAAGAAAATATTATTACGATTTTTGGAACTTAAAAGCCTAATTACTTACAGTTAACATTAAGAGTGATCCTCTTGCTAACGGCCGGAGGCACATCATTGGATGCTATACATAGAAAGGCGCCCATTTGCCGCCTATCCACTCTCCATAGTGGCATTGAGCTGCCTACGTAACTTTCCACTGTAAAAAAACGTCATATCATTATTACTTATATCGTCAAAATCTCCATGCTTGCAACTTTTCTGTGTAAGTGTTTCACTACAATCTTATAAGAGATTGATTAGTTTAATTATATATTGTATATTCATCAGTCTCATATGTTCAGACATCCCGTCCATATCCTGGAGTAATCAAGGGCTATTTTAAAATCAGTTGTAGCTTTTATAAGAAGGAATTTTATTTCAGCAAAAGTCAAAAAATATTATTGAGTCCACCTTTAATTTTCAGATGAAACAATCAAACATTATTAATATGTAATAAATATTTGAACGTCGCCTAAACTTTGGCTTTTGCCTAATAATTTATGAGCTTCCTGCAGCACCATTCATATTATATGTAAATACTGTGTATCCTAATAATAAAATATTAGTTATACATATTAGGATATAGGAATAGGGGTCGTTTAAATCAGCTGTGCACCAATGAATTATTTTCATTTCAGACGCTTGGTGTGATTACTCGGCGAAGGAAAACATCGTTTCTTCAGGAATCTTCCAAATGGCAAATTGGATTGTTACGTGCCATACGATTTTAATTATGAACCAAAACACTGTAATTATGTTTTAGAATTTTGTAACGATACAAAATTGGTTTCCTAACAAAGCTATAGTAAATCACAACGACATTATATTGATTTAAGTTATTATTAACTTAAATGGCCAACCCATCCAAATGACCCATATTTTTGAACTTATTACTAATGGATTTACAAAGTTATAAATTCACTTCCAGATAATATTAAACGCTTTATACACGATTACTTTGAAACAAAAGGTATATTAAAAGCGTAATTAGTGTGCGGGCGTAGGTACTTATCGAAATAATGCTTAACCTTACGTAAGAATATTGATTTAGCTCGTGGGCAGGAAAGGTATTGACAAAGCCAGTAAGTAACGTATAAATATCCTACAAATCATGTTTTCATTCAAACAATACAACGTTATGGCACGGCAGGGGATCAAAATTATAAAGTTGTGTATCATATTAAATATGTGTGCAATGCTAATTGTGGTAATCACAGAACACATTTTACTTGTGTTACTTTAATGACATTGTAGTTTATGACATTTTTCTTTGACTATTTAAATGTAAAGGGAGGGTAAACTTACTAATAACAATCCCCTTAAAAATATGAAATATTTAATAAAAGTTGTAATGTCGCCTCAATTTATTTTTCGATTTCAAGAGTTCAATTTAAAAATCAGGTGAAGCGAGTGATCGAGTCTTTCTGATTAAAATAAAGAATGGATTTTATTTATACTCTTTGAAACTATAAAATCATTCAATTTATATTTAAATAAATTAAACAATGTTGTGTTTATTTGGAAAAATTGCGGTATCATATTTCGATGCTATCTTATACATTTAATCTTTCGTTTTAAAATACATGATTTAAGGGTGTGTAAACATGTCTTAAAATATTTCACTTGAACTCCTCAGACTCCGGGAGCAATTTACGGACACACCTGCGCCCGTTAAGGCTTAGGACACAATATATCTTCACATTTTCGCACATGACACGGTTTACTTTAAGGCTTCGACGCTAAATTTCCAACGATGTTAAATAATATACATTACTATGTTCTTGATTAGTCTTCTCAATTGTGACGAGCATAGTAGATGGACTACGCATTTGAAATAATGAACTGAATTATCATATTGTGTTAATTTTGTAAATTCAGAAATTGTAATAATTTTGAGACACAAATTATAAATAAAGAATGACACAAAATGAAATGTTTATTATTGTTTCCAATATTGAAATTTTTATCAAAATGTGACCATACTACGAATAATATTTCCTTTTGTAATTCATTCGAATTTCAGTAATAAAGTCAGGATATATTTTACGGCTTTTTGTCTTTTTACTTACAAAATACGTTTATTTAATTTTAAACCCCTGCATAACGAATACATACACACATACTAAAACATTGTTTTGTAACTTTAGAACCATAATCTTTATGCTCTATATTCCAATAGATAGAAGTCTGCGTTATTGGACCATATTGGTTTTATTAAAACAGGTAAATGTTAAGGTAATGCAGGCAATTCTTAAAACGTTTTAATCTATCCATAAATATCTGTGAGAATGCGGCTTATCCATAGACATTTATTTAGAAAGAGTGGGACTATCGTTCAATGTAAGTTCTATCTACTTTGTGTCTTTGTGGAATCAAGAAAAAAAATTCTTAAAATTTCCCAAATAAAGCGAAGAAAAAGTCTTCTACATAAACACCTCTTAACCTTTTCATACTCTGGTAACTATATTTTTTTATAACATTTAAATTGTATTGAAGTGATTCTTGACTTTTGACATTAGCTACACTGACATTTTTAATTTAATTTGTTAATTTAGCTACTTTTCACTTATTATTCATTTTAAATTTTTCTTATTAAGGTTGCTTGAAAGGAATCGCTAGTAAGCGATAAGGCCTGCTGTCTCCTCAGTATTTTTTAGTTATGTAAATATATGAAACAAGGTGTTAATAAATGAATAAAAGTATTTAAACTATATAAGTATGTCTTGAATATATAGTGAGTGACTAAACACTTGAAGCCTGAAATTCACAAGCGATTCCTCTATCATGAACATATTTTGTGTATATTACTTACATGACTCTGCGAAAACGCCTGTCGCTTGACCTTTCCCTTGTTATAGCGTAGGTTGAACTGTATCGTATAACGTTCCAAATTTAAACTCTTAGGAATGAAATGCCACCTTTGTTCTATTAACTTTTTTATTAATTGCCTCAAAATGCGAGTCGGCGACGATTATAAAACTTCTAAATTCAAACCACATTATACAACAAAAGAAGTGATTTAACAACATCCATAGAAATCCTATGAAAGTACGATTTTCAAAGTTCTAGCATAATGCAGACACGTAAAGAATTTTCACAATGTAAAATAATCGCGCGTGACACGAAACGACGATGCTTTCGAGTAATACAAAGGTGTGTGCACAATGAACTTATTTTATATTCGCTGTATAATTTAATTATGCATATGCATTGTATTTAAATAAAAGAATTATCTTTGTATTACATAAGCTAATTAATGTATCGATTATTACTTGTGGCCAGTCTCAAAGTTGATTCAACATGTCGCGCAATGTTGTAACGTAAACATATTAATCCCCGTATTTAATTAACCGCAACGTAGAAATGTCGTTAAGGGCCAACAACGCGACAGGGACGACATACACTTAAAAACTCTATTCTATGCTCTATAAAACATTGCCATATATCCTACTGTTTTTAACGTACGGCCAAAACTTCGAAGTAGATGCGTAAGCATTAAATGCTTTAGTTATATATTTATATGCTAGTCTGCTTTAATTTAGATAAAACAATTATTTTAGTTGTTTAACAGGGCCCGCTGAATTTTAGATTCTCGTGGGAATTCCCGAAATATTTTCAGTAGAGTAAATGAAGTAGTAATTCTGTGGTCTCCAAAACTATATTTTATACATAGGGTTATTAAACTTTTATGTATGATTGATACATAAAAGCCTTATTCCATATCCGTTATATATATCATATTCATCTAAACTCAAAACTCATTTTAGAATATATGAAAAAGTTAATATAAAAGATAAGACTCCCAATTGTCAAATACGCAAAGTTTATACCATTATAGACGATACCTTATATCGCGACTTGAACGTTACGCTAAACTTCGGTAATTTCAGCTAATAAAATTTTATTTTATTCAGCCCGTATGGAAATTATCAAGGATTTCATACACTGACTCCGAACTAAATACGAATAAAACGATTTTCGAACACACATTTCTGTTATATGGCCTTTGATACCGAATAGCGTCATTAGTCGTTAAAATCCTCTTCCGTTACGGGCGTGCTCAGTTTCATCTTAACGGACTGAGCCAAGTACTTAACTCTTTTGTATACTTTTTTAAAACATACACTGTTTTGTTATAATAAATTCAGAACCGTTTACAAAGATATCGTTAAGAACAAAATACCGGTTATATTGACTAAAATCAAAGGTCCCTGCGGGTTAAAGTATGTATTAGGTACTTAATACTACGAAGGTCATCGGTTTTTACGACCAAATATGAGTAGTCCCTTAGATGTCGTTATAATAAATTTTCACTGTAAATTCCTTTTCAACAAAAAAATAAATTTTTTTTAACTGGCCTTGAAGAGAATTAAGTGAGAATAATGAGAATAAAGATAATAATGTTTTTGGCTGGCATTAAGAGAATTAATTGTATAATGCGTTATTTAGTTCATTTATATTCAAAGGCTAACGAATAATGCTCATATTAACGTATTTTTTGCATACATTTCGAATTAATATTCTTCCATTTTTTATTAAAAATTCAAGACGTGGGTTATGATTTTTTTCTCTTAAGACTTATAGTATTACTAGCGGATCCGACAGACGTTGTCCTGTCTACACGTCTTTAATTTGAAAATTTCAAACTTTTTTTAATAAGCTAAAACATTCTGGACCATTTTGATGAAAATTATTATTCAAATGTTATGACAATATCTAACGATCCAGCACATGGTCTGCAATAACACAATGATAACAAAACTTTTTTTTAATTTGATCGCAGCGCTAACTGTCGGGACAGACTAAAATTAAAATTCGAATATTGTTAAAAATTTGACACTGCGTTGGTAGCGCCGTCTGTCGGATCCAATGTAAAACATTCCAAAATTAACAACTACTAATTAATTAAAAAAACATTGTCCAGCGGACAAAATTGTGAATCTAAACCATTCTCGAATCTCCACGAACACACACAAAAAATTTCATCAAAATTGGTCCAGTCGTTTAGGAGGAGTTCAGTCACATACACACGCACACAAGAAATATATATATTAAGATTACAGTAAAACTTTAACATGAATTCAAAAGAATTGAGCATTACTTCATTAATCTCTAAAAAAAAAATGATTTTGCAAGATATTTGACTTATTAGTTGTGATTACTGTGCTACTTAAACAACATTATTTTGTAAATTTTAAGCTTTCTGTACTTATTTTATTTTATTGTATTGAGATTGTGTATTTCAAATTAAAAAGTATATAAAAGAGTGGTGGAAACAACTATATCCTCCAGGACTTTGAAACAATTTAAATAATTTACTTATATATTAAGGGCAATGACATACATAACAACATTATAGCCATTATATTGCCCGTAAAACATAACACACCAATTGAAACATCAACATCAGACCCTCTAGGTAGCTGATGCCAGAAACGTTTTCAACGCCAATTCTTATTCAGGATGTCTGATATATTATTAGATTACTTATGTAATTTTTTTTTTAATTTTATATTATTTTTTGTTATATACGAAGTGCAAATTCAAATTCAAATTCAAATTCAAAATTTATTTATTCATGTAGGTAACAATGTACACTTATGAACGTCAAAAAAAGAAATATTAAATGAATTTAATTTTACATTTACTGCCAGTTCTCAAATCAAGGGCGTAGAACGGAAGAGAAGAACTGGCAATAAACTCTCCGCCACTCTTTTTCTCTTTGCTTGTAAGGAGCTGCAACCACTACACCATGTTCCATATGACATATTGAGTAATAAAGAATAAAAAAAAAATTAAAAACAAAGATTTGTCCTCTATCAGCAGGAGGCATGGTGAAATAGGAGCACGCACTTACGTACTCGTGAGAACAACACGCAAAGACGTAGTATAAACAACTAATATCACCGCAAACACGAATTCAAGTACGACCAGTCACCACAAGTAGCACCCGTTCTCGAGTATGACGCATGGCCAGCCATTGGCCCCCTCGCCATATTTTAGGGAGAGAGAGACAACCCGACGCATGGACGCCGCCACAAGCAAAGACATTTGAGTGAGCATGACGATCCTTGAAATGTGCACTTGGCTACACAAGAAAATAGTAATAATACTAATTATACTGAAATAATTTGATACCACATGAATCACGGTTTGTTCCCACTTTACATTTAAAAAAAGTCGTAGATGTCGATGATCGCCCCATACTCTGAAAATGCAGCCGAGAGATTCTGTCGCGTTACCTATTTATACTGAAGCAATTCATATCCAAGCACTATGATCGTTTAAGTATTCATTTATATTATAATAGGACTTAGCAAGCAGTTTTACTTTAGTGAACGATTTAAATTTATTTATTGACAATATTTGTATCTCACTAGGGATTTTGTTGAAAAAACGTATGCAATAACATATAATTGCCTTGGAAAGAATTACTCGTTTTATGCAGCCTTGTGGTTGGTGCGCTAATTTTGTCTTTATTACGAGTACTATAATTATGGAAGCTACTATTCTTTTTAAAGATATCTATATTTTTCCGCAGCTGGTAGCAAGTTTATACAATTTGTAAGTTTTTTTACCCGTAAAGATTGTATTTGGGTAATAATAATGGGAAAAGCAGTACCATAAATATCCTTACATAAGCACTGTTTATATAAAAATAATTTGACAAATATATACATTATAATATAGCCATCAAAGTGAGTTTGTATATATTATTCGTTAATTAAAAACTTTGTGATTTATATCATCATTTCTTCTTGGTTCAAGACAGTGTAACTGTAGTTATTTCGTTTTAAGATGGATTCTTATGTTTTTGATTTAAACCATACTTATGTCAAGCGTAGTGGATGAATGCTAGGTAAACAAGCAAATAATTCAACCGGGTCATTGGTACCTTTTTCAAACTCTCTAGAGTTAGGTTTCTTTAGCAATATGGGCTCGTGGTCTTCCCTCCTCCACGTGATCTTGGGGGCAGGATGTCCAGTCGCTCTGCAAGTTAGAGTCGCATTCTCCAACTCTTGAACCGATACATCCCCAGATGTATCATCGCTCATTATATCTGGAGGCACTGCGGAGAAAAAAATTGAATCAAACCTCTTAAAAAAATAGAAGAATATTTTTGATAAAACACAATATGACAACCTTCAATTTGACATTTCATACTGACATGCTTAAACAAGCTAATGTCGTTAAAATTTTAATATTGTTAAAATTGTAAAAGAAAAATAGTACATAAAAGAAAATTAATTGATAGTTTATTCAAACCGTTAATTATTTACTAACGTGTTCGTAATAGCGTAAAATTGCGATAAATTTTAAATAATTGATAATATTGATTTTAGATAACTCCACACGACAACCGACCACAACAAATAATGCCTATAAAAAATAGAGAAACACATGTACAGTTCATAATGTAAATAACACACCTTATGGCACTCCATTAAAAACATTTAAAAATTGCAAATTGGAATGAAAGTTTTGCCTAACAACCTGAATATTCAATGCCTGAGAAGGGACTAAGCGAAATTAAAACCCTAAATTTATTCTACCCAAATCAAATGAGACAGAAGAGACCATAAAAAAGCGTTCAATGCAAATAGGGGCCCAAGTAAAACATTTAAAACAACAAAAAGATTCCATGTTATTCCGTAAGACGATATAAATCATGAGGACATTTTGGAAATTTCACTTTTTGCCGCTCGAAGTGAAAAACTTTTTACGTTATTGTCACGCTGTTTTTCACCCAAGTTTTGATTTTTTACCGTTTTTTATATTATAATTTTTGATATTCATGAAGATTTCTTGAACAGCATAAATGTTGTTATTTCATAAATATTTTGTATAGCTGGCACTTAAAAGCAAGTGCCAAAGGATAAGCTTTTTACGACCGAACATACTAATATCGTTACGATCATACATCAATCATGCGGGATTTAACTGTACGGGGAAAGAAATTAAGCCGTTATGACACATTATTGACACAACGCAATTTGTTTATGGAAAGAATTTGAATATAGAATGTCGATTCCGAGGATTTTAGTTCTAGAATTACTTTTCGTCAATATGACAATGGTTATCCTGCTAAGCGCCTTTTGTCAGTTCAATTTTAGAACGAATATTTTGCTGTTAAGCTCGGATTTTAAAGCACAATAAATTTTTATTTTAAACCGCCGCAAATGTTATTTCCATTGCTGAAATGTTTATATGAAAAGATATAGGAGATCTTATATATTTTCATACAAACATAGATAAAGATATGAGAAGATATAATAAAACCTTAAAATACGTGAAAAGGATATACTTTCATAGGCCACAGACAACAAATTGAAAAAAAGAATAGTTCACAGAATAACGTCAGAATAAATTCGAAATTGGAAAGGAATTGTAATATTTACCGCACATGTTTATTCAGAACTGAAATATATAATCTTCTTTGTATAAAGTTATATACAGTTACGAATATTTAAGATCAGTATTGGCATAAGCAACCTATATAATAATGAAAGAAGAACTAGTCAAATATATCACATAGCATTAAAAAATCGACTTATTGACTAGTATAAAGGGGTCATTAGATGTAGGTTACATTCAATGAAAGAATTTCTTAATCAGCTTAGTTGAACTGCAACTCACCTGTTTCACGATTGGCTCCGAACTATTGACTAGCAGATAATATCTAATGTTATTGGAATAATTTAATTTAGATTCAATCAATTCATTGTTCAAGCTACTGTCTTATTGTTTGACAACTGACTTCTTTTAGGATTTTGCAACGCTTACAGTCGTAGTAGCAACAGACTTTGTACGATTCAATTAAATAGTACAAAGTTTCATCATCGGACGTCGAGACAGAATACGAAATTCCACCCGTATCAACTCGACGTCCGTCGTCCATAACTTAGCATTTTTAAAGGAAGTATTTTGTCTTGCACCAACGCACTTGCCAGCCCCACCATAGGCGGCAGATTTACTTAACATTTAGTGAGCCTTCTACCAGTTTGCCCGCTTACATAAAAAATATTTTTATTAACTGAGAACTTATGGAGTAAGCTGAGGAAGAAAGAAAAAGAAGACAGGAAGAAACAATCGTATGTATTTCAATAGGTAAATGATCAGGTACATATGTATTCGTTAGTAAATAAAAGTACTTGTAGGGCATTAATCACATAATGCCTTGGAAACTGAATAAACAAAGTCGATATGACTTTGTTTAGTTTATTTAGACAAATTTAAACAACGAAGACTACAGTCTTCCACTAAGCATTCTAATCAGTATCTGAGCTACGCTACCCTAGAATAGTCGATGTAATCTTAATATATATATTTCTTGTGTGCGTGTGTATGTGACTGAACTCCTCCTAAACGACTGGACAGATTTAGACGAAATTTTTTGTGTGTGTTCGAGGGGATCTGGGAATGGTTTAGATTCACAATTTTGTCCGCTGGACAATGTTTTTTTAATTAATTTTCAATTTACTAGTTGTTGTTGATTTTGGAATGTTTTACATTGGATCCGACAGACGGCGCTACCATCGCAGTGTCAAATTTTAAATAATATTCGAATTTTAATTTTAGTCTGTCCCGAAATTTAAAAAAAGTTTTGTTATCATTGTGTTATATCGTGTGTGACCATGTGCTGGATCGTTAGATATTGTCATAACATTTGAATAATAATTTTCATCAAAATGGCTTATTAAAAATTGAAATTTTGAAATTAAAGACGTGTAGACAGGACAGCGTCTGTCGGATCCGCTAGTATCCTATATATTATTCATTATTTATCAATTATGACGCATGATTATCTTGTTAAAACAATGCTTTAATGTTATTCAAGATTTAGAGCGACATGAAGGTAATTTTAAAATTAAACTAAATTTATATAGATTTACTAGGTATCACTTAACATCAGGTGAGCCTCCTGCCCGTTTCCCCTGTTCTATAAAAAAAAATATCATGTGGGTTGTGAAGCCATGCGTGTCATCAGGTTCGATTCCCGGTCGGAGCACATATTTTAATACACTGATCTTCTCCAAGCCGTAAAACTTGAATTGCTCACTACTTTTAACACTGTTATACCACTATAGTTCTTTATTCAAGCTTAAATACCTTTTTGATTCGACACGCCTACGCCCAATACTATTTATGATTGCTATAAAACATTAGGGGTTAGAATCCATTCCAAGGGCCATAAAGATAACAGTAGTTTATAGCCTAATGAAGTGTTTAAGCTCAAATCAAATTTCACCTTTATGGCTTTAATTAGAGAAAAAACTATTTTATAATCCCTAATTGGTTTTATTTTGATAAATGTATAAAATACATTATACACGTTATAATGCGTGTATTATTAAATAAAAATTAATTTAAGTAATTATGAAAAATTATTGGTCCTATTCCTTGATTTATATTTCTACTTTAAAACGTATTTATCGCTAAGTCAAACTTCTGTACTTCAAAAGTATAATGAAGTTTGACACACGGACAAAAATCTATAGTTTTTCTCAGACACGAAGAACGCCGATAACATACTTGTATATTAGAAAAAACAAATAATAACGAAACAAATAAAATTTTTTGTTTGTCCGTTTTTGAATTGGCACATGCGGGTATTTTTTTAAGGAACGTGACGAAGATATGCAGCGTTATTGTCGAAGAAAAGGAGAGAGCGATTAATAACGTTGAGAGAGAGAGAGCGAGAGAGAAAGGGGGATCGAGAAAAAATCGCTATTGCTTTATGTATATTAGAACTTTAGATGGAAAAATTATGTCGCATAACGTCTTGCGCAGTAAACGCAGACTTTTACTTACTCATATTATAATTGGCACGTATTTAGTGTATAAACAGTGTGATTATAGATGTACAAACACATGGAGTGAATAATCATATACTAATACATGATCATCTATTGGGGCTTTCACCTTAGTAATAATTCATTTAAATAAAAGTTTCACCTCTGTACTTTGTACGTACGCAGTTTTTTTTATTAAGAGTATAATTAACACGATTACAATAAATAGGAAGACTTGTAATTAATATATATTAATTAATGTTAATAAGTAGCGGAAGAGCAAGCCATGTGGAAGAGGTACATATTAAATATTTTCTACAAATGGGGTTATAAAAGAAAACTAAGCAAGCAAGTTTTATATTAAAGTGCTTACTTCATATAAATAAACAAGTTCAATGAAGTTTGGCATATTAGTTATTCCTTCAAACGTGAACACTCGAAACAAATACAAAATCACGATTCAGTTCATAAAAGTTATGAAAACTAAACTCAAACTTGCACGAAGTTTTCTTTTTAAGATTTTTTAACTCTTAAAAGCATTCTTCCACTAAGTGTACAAACGTTACATCAAAACTCCATCCGTTCGGATTCACAGATAGAGTTACAACAACTTTATTCAGAACTTCCACGGAAAATATTTAACGTTCAACATTTTATTTTGCTTTGAAGACATCGCATGAAAAATTTCATTGCGAAATGCAATATGTTTGCAGCGACGTCACGCGTTGATGAAATATCTTTATTCCTCGCGATATGAATGTGGAAAATAAATACTGTTATAGTGTCGAGATTATAAAATTCGAAGTATTATACGGCATGTCACTTCATATTCGCTGTTCCGTCAGAATATTCCGTCATAATAACGGTTTGTTTATTACATAATACAGTATGAGAAAGTTTTTTCAACATCTTTGTTCACTGTCATGAGTTTTGCAATACTTCGTCAGGGTGAAAGTTAGTACCAACTAAAAGGAATCCCATATTCAAATAACAAAAGATTTGGAGTATTGAAAACTTTGCAATAAAAGAGCACAAGAAAGATTTCATCAAAAATAATTCTTCGATGCCATGTCCCACCGCGTGACACTCACTCCAATAAAGTAGGGAACAAGTTCGAATTGAATAAGAAATCGCGAACGCCGCATGCAAATGTGACAATATTGCTGAACTAGGGCTGCCACAATGATATTATAGTGAGTAGCCATGTTTTTGATCTTTTTGAGATAAGTCGTCTACTATAGACCTACTAGAATTGATATAAGACATACATATATACTTGCCGAGAACTTGCAGAATGTTCCACAGTGCTGGTCATTCTGTCAGAGCAGTATGTACAATGTTCCAGTTGTCCAGAGACAATGTTGACAATCTGGACTACATCAGCTAGTTTGCGCCTCAGTCGCAAAAAAAGCCTATATAGCCTTAACCTGTTCACTACAACCTAATTTTAATACATAGTATAAGTCAATTTTACTATAATTCATGGTAACCCTACAGAAAACTGAACCTCTTTCATCTAAGCTCCAGTGACAAACTTTATTTTTATCCGAAATTGTATCCTGAAATGTCGGTTTAATACGTTTCGATAGTTCCGTAGTTCTTTGAGAATAATCAAATTCGTTTTGGATAAACGAGTGTTGTTTGTGTCGGTATTCCTCTTATTTCTCTTTCATAATCGTTTCATATATTTTTTTTTATATCATAGTCCTTTTTCAGTTTGCAAATGAATTAAAACCTGAATTAAAACGAAAGGCATTTTACATATTTTTAACACCTAGACAATCAATGTAAGAATGTAAATCATGATAAATTTTATTAAGTTGCTTGTTAGTGATAAGAACGATATATTCCTATAATTTACCAGATCTTTTTGTTTTTTTTTTAATAAAATAACTACACTAAGTTACACACTATACTTTGGCTGAAGTATTTCCAATTCGACTTAGGGTCCTTCAAGAAAACTGCGTACCAATTCTTAAAAGGCCGGCAACGCACTCGCTGGCATTGAGAGCGTCCATGGGCGGCGGTATAACAACAGGTGAGCCTCCTGCCCGTTTGCCCTCTGTTCTAAAAAAAAAAACACACACACACACTACAGAGTTTTAGGTAGTTTTAAACTGCTCATTCGTCTCTTTCTCTAACAGTATTTACTGTACGTAGAAAAGTATTTTCTAACCTAGTTATTAGAAGAATAATGTACCCATTATAATTATACAAAAATAATTAATTAAATTTTAATGATTCATTATTTTGTTCGCAATTTCCTCTTTTTAGCAAAATATACATTTCTAGTTACGAAAGACGGGGATATTTTAAATGAACACGGTGCACTGTATAAGACGACTAATTATAAGGAGAACAGGTAATTTCCACTGGTACAAGTCATAAGAAGCTCTGTAACATTATACAGAAGTAATCCTTTGCAGGCACGAACAAATCGCATTAAAATCTATGCCGCGCTAATATTATTATAAATTTTTATTCTAGAGGTAATTTGGTCTTAATGCTTTAATGATAAAGGTTTGTCTATTTCATGGCACTTTTAAAATAAAAATCACTTAACAAAACATTTTTTTTATTCAATAGTTCTGTTTATTTAATTGTAAATCAGCTTAGTAAAAAATATAAAAAATTAAAAAGGCTTTTTGAAGTTATCGTAATAAGATTTTTTTTTAATGAAGCTATAACAGGCTGTTATGATACCCATGCTAGTAGGTCTGTTGTCGGCCTTTCAGTACGCTTTTTTATGCAGTCGTATGTCTTAGCGTCTATAAATAAGCCTGTAGTACCGTGACAATTAAAAGTTTATTATACACCATACAAATTTTATTTTGTAATAATCAATAATATCTACGTCACATCTATTTAGAGAATTATCTGGAAATAAATTTAAAAGCCTCGCTATAAGTAAATTAAACAATAAAGCTTTTATAAATGTGACGAATACTTAAATGATCCTAATCCTTGGGATTGATTTGCTCCAGTTCAAACAATATGTATTAAAAACTTGGAGATTGAAGAGACTGGCGGAAACTTTCTTGCCAGTTCTTTTTGCCCACTCTATGCCCTTGACTTGCGAACTGGTAATAAATGTAAATTTACAATTCATTTATTTTTTTGAGCTTCATAAGTGTAGGTACTTGTTAACCTATATGAATAAAGATGTTTTGAATGATTAACAATCATCTCAAATGAAACTAATGTCAGGAAGAGAAGAGAAGGCAATTATTGTTCTCCATGTTAAAAATTAATTGATTCGAACTCCTATATTTATTTTGCACCTGATATTTTATTTCGCGAGCATATCGAACAAAAAATAAAACGCCGGCGAGTTCGTTTGTAGTAGTGTTGTCCTTGTCCAACAACACAACTCGATCCGTGGTATAGTTACCAGTCACGATGCGATATCAATATCTTTCGCATTCCACTAGAAGAGTAAACGTAAATATAATAATTTGGTTTCAATTATTTTGAGTATATAAATGGGACTAAATAAAAAAATTATGTCTTATGTTATCTCGAAGTTTGACATGGATAAATGAAATGTTTACAACGCCTCAGTCTATTTCTTATGATTATGGGAAAATGGTATTGAGGAAGTATCATTTCAAAACCTTTTAAAATTCGATTAGGTTATCTGATAGTTAAATGATTATGAAACCTATATGAATTCATTAAATTCATATACATCAAATTCGACTTAGGGTCCTTCAAGAAAAGAGCGTACAAATTCTTAAAGGCCGGCAACGCACTCGCGAGCCCTCTAGCATCGAGAGTGTACGGCGGTATCACTTAACATCAGGTGAGCCTCCTGCCCGTTTGCCCCCTGTTCTATAGTAAAAAATGAATAAAGATAAACCCTTCCTACATTTTTGAAATAAACCATGGTAGCCCACCAGCTAAAACAATATTAATATTTATGCATAGCAAAGAACATGTTAAAACATTCTTTACTTTCAAACATGTATAGCCAGTAAAGTTGATGATCAAAGGGAAATCAACTACAAACTAAACTGAAAATGAACGGGAAAATTATAAAGCATATTTTATACCTGACCTACATTCATGCTAACATTTTATACCAAAAATTCTGAGGTTATTAAATCATTTTAAATGCTATATATTAACTTTTATAATTATTTTTTAATGAGGTGACAAATTAAATCAATACCTGAATTATCACCTTTGGGTATTAATTAGCCTTATATGACATAGTAACTTTATAATATAAATAATAAAATATAATTTAGAAATAATAATCTCACAACTTCACTAGGCTCCTTGAAGACAGTATAGACCTCAGAGCGTTATATTATTAATAAAAATTATAAATTATTCTAGATATCCCAGAGGTGATAATTTCGATGCCAATCTGTGCACCTGTAGACATTCTATCTATGTGGCGTATTTAAAACCTGCTCGTAAGGTAAAGGAAAACATCGTACATGCATATGCAAACAGCATGCCTTCGACCGAAAAAGTTGACGCTGTATATCAGGCACAAATGCCGATCACTAGAAGGTGCAAGTATGCTTATTAGAAAAAAACAAATGAATACGAAACACTCACTTCACTGAGAACAGAAATCTGACACGATCTAAAAGGTTGCAGCGCCACACGTTATTACTTGTAAGTAATTTAGAGTGGAAATTGTACCAACAGGAATTTCACACAAGTATCGTGCAAGTTTTGTTTTATTATAGTACGCTGTTATTAATTATTAAACGTCTAAATTGTATAATATTTTTTTATAGAACAGGGGAAACGGGAAGGAGGCTCAGCTGATGTAAGTGATGCCGCCGCCCATGGGCACTCTCATTGCCAGTGGGCTCGCGGGCTAGTCTCAGTAGACGGTACCTCTTTTTACCTAACGTACCACACAGAATGAAAATAATAAAATGTACATTTAATGTCATGTTTGCATCTATGGTTTTACACGTAGATGTAAATGTGGTTATAGTCTGGCTTAAATGTGTTTAAATGCGTTTATCCGCAATATGTTTTACAACGTTTAGTGGGCTCATGTTTCAAGCCTATTAATTGTTCCGAGTTATCAACCGGTATAAACATTAAATAATACACTTCCTAAAAACTAATAACTAGACTTTTAAGGCAACATATAACGTCTTTGATTAATGATTCTAAATAACACGTAATACAACAATCCTACTCTACCCGTTTCTATAAAAAATGTGCTCCTTTACATCATAAGATACGAAAAAAAATGTTCCTTCCGGACTTACATAACAAAATAATAATTCTTAAAATCTGCTCTATATAACTTATGTATCGTTTAAAAAGAAATAACCCTATAAGCCGGTATTGTGTAAGGGCAATCGATCGTTGAGCCGGTCACGGGTTGAACACTGAACACGCTATCACTACATAAACTATAGTTTACTTTACCTGGATTGAATTTATAACGATTTTTAACACGGAGCTAATTTGTACGCGTCAGGTCGGACCGTCAATTATTACGTCGAATTTTTAAATTCACTCTGACCATTTACAATCATTGGATACTACTACGATCCCACGCCAGTTTTTAGAAAATATGTCTGATGTAGGAGTAAGAGGTCACTCTCAATTAAAATTAAGCCATGCATGCCCACCATGCTGACCAAGTTCGAGTATCAATATTCTTACGATGTTTAGTTCACTGCATAACCGACAGGTGCCATTGGGTCATTAGAGAACGGAAATTCAATTTCAAATATTTCATACAAAATCAATAAGTATATTACTACATTAAACATTATAAATCAAATCAAATCAAAAATCATTTATTCATATAGGTAACATAATGTACACTTATGAACGTCAAAATATACTTTAAATGATTCTAATTTTACATTTACTGCCAGTTCTTGATTTGACGGAACTGAGGAATAAACTCTCCGCCACTCTTTTTATTCGCCAAGTTTTTTTTACACAATGTTTGTAATGAGCTGCAACCATTACACCATGTTCCATATGACATATTGAATAATAAAGAATAATAAAATAAATTAAAAACAAAGATTTGTCCTCTATCAGCAACACTAACACAATTACAGACTAACATAACTTTGAATCGCGATTTTATATGTTAAAATTTACTACACTATACAAGACATCAACAAAGTTTCCTTCAAGGTCAATTAAACTAAGTGGAATATGATTTTAAAATATATTTCTTTTCCCTCGAGCATCCGTACCATTTCATTCAATATTTATAGCTGTTGAATACTAAACAAATAAGTGTCGATCCTTCGAGAATAAAACGGTAGCGAGACAATATTTCCACTTTTTATATAAAATACACTTCTGTTTCCGGTTCGGGCGTCTTGGAAATTATTTATTCAAAGGTACTGGCATACATCTAGTTTTAATATTCAAGAGTTTTCGATGTGACAATTTTGATGGGACACCTATTATTTATAGGTTATTTAAAGAAATGTTAAGGTATATTACCATAAAAATATTGCTGTATCAATCTCAATTAGGCGATTACACACGCTGTAGTTAGGTCTATATTAATTTATAATAGACCTGTGTTTAAATTCTAAAAAATGTAAGGTTAGGCTGGTTGTAATTTTTGTTTTGGAATTTTCGGAGATTTTAAACGTTAAAACCAAGTTTTACAGGACATCTAAGCGTGACCCAATTTTGAATAATTCGTGGGTAGGTGCAAAACCAGTATATTACATATATATACATGCTTTTAGCTTCTTCGGTGTTCGTTGTCGACTAAGAGGTATACGAACAATCAGGAGTTACCGCACGCAATTCTTTCTTCAATACCATTTCTAACGCCGAAAAATTCACGTAGAAATATCACAGTACTCGCCATGTGTGACGATTCACTATATGCACTGTACATAACATAAGTATTTATAGTCATAAAAAATGTGTTTATATTATAATGTTGTGTACATTTTCTTACAGAGAGCAATTCTACTAAAGTATTAATTTGGTATTAGTTTAGTAATTAAAGTAAAATTAATTGTACTGAAATACAATTTAACAGTACCGAATCTACACTCCGATAACCATTAACATCACGATTCTTTTGCGCATAAAAGCTAAAAAAGTAACATCAAGAACCCTTAAAATATAATTTTTAAAATTCAAAATCTTAAGGAATCGATGTCTTCATCAATTCTCTGAAGTAAAACACGGGCGGGGTGAATATATGAGTGTACATAAGAACGTTTAATCCACCCCGCCGTAATGGGACGTTATTTATAGCAAGGGGAAGCCAAATTATTATCCTTCGTCTTTCCGAATATTTTAGAACACGGATATTTTATTTTCAAGACGACTTTTCCGCGTTTAAATCGGCTTATATTTGACTTAATGTAAGGTAACGAACGTTAAGTTAGGTTATTATAATATAACTTCTAGATAATAATTAATATTAGTGTTTACTATGTGTCACTGATAGGTGACAGAGCAGATATACATTTTGGAAGAGTTAGACATTAATTAAAAATCTTGAAAATATTTCTTCTTTCTTACATCAAAATATATATATATATATATATATTGAGCGAGTGAGTTTTATTATAATAAATCTTCTGTGAAAATACACTTATAAGTTGATTGCATAACAGTAAATATTTGATTATTGGTATTTTACCAAATTATTTTGTGTATTTAATTAAAAATTGAAAGTGTAATTCATTTATCTATTATTAAATATCTATGAAATCACTTAAAAAAGAGTATGATTAGTGAAATCCATATTTTGTAAACTTATGCAAAATAATATACGCTTTCTTTTTTTAATATTTCAATTGAAAAGTGCAGCATTAGTAGTTGTTTCTGGTTTTTTGCTACGCAGATAAACAGTAGTAAATAAAATCAATCTCTCTTGGTCTAATTTAGTTATTTCTGTTCACCTAAATTTAAAATTTCCTTAATAAAATGTGAAACTCTAATTTATAATTACAAAACAAAATAAAATCCGCGTATACTCAATTTAAAAATTCTTTAATATGTTCAAAAACAATTAAAAGTGCTACATGTTCAGTGTACATTATTTCCTGTAATGTAACAATCTTAACTTATAACTAAACACGTTTTTTTAAAGCCGTATTGCTCTTTTTAAAAACTTAAAAAATAAATAAAACTAAAGTTTTTCGAAGTTTAACATTAACGAACTAAATTTAATAATGAGATAAACTATATGCATAGTTCCCATGCAATCTTCACATGAGATTTGCATTTTTGACATGAAATCCGTGTATACTAAAAATCAGTAAAATAGAAGCTTGAAGGAACTTTGCACCACTGGGAATTTCATGAATCGCAATTTTAATCTAATAAGTACTAAACGTCAATTTCTATTATGAAACGCTTTAAACTAGACTTTATTTCTCACGGGCTAAAAAGTATTAAGTAGTATAAAGTAGTACTTGATTTTTGTTTTCGAACTAATATAAGTTAGCAGAAAGTTCCAAGGTAAAATGAAAGAAGCAAATCTCCCGAGAATCGTTCAGAAACCGTTTCAAACAAGTGTATTTTAGTATTTATTGCTTTGGAGGCGAGGGTTTCGAAATTAGAGGGTTTTAGGTAAAATCAAGTTGGAATTATTCGATTAATATATTATCAAGGTGTGGCTGTAAATTATATAATTTTATTTATTTGGTATTACCGAAAATACGCTAATATAAATTATTAAAAAATGTAAGACTATTAATGATATATATGTTTGATAGAAATATGAATTAACTAACTGCTAACTAAATTTAATTAATACATGTAACTAAGTGCCAATAATTTGACCAGAAAATATCGAACGAAATTTTTTCTCTACTTAAACTTACCAAAAACATCGATACACCCAATCTGCCAGGTCATAGTTGGTTGGGTATTTATCTGGCACATATAGCAGCCCCGGTCTTCCGCCCTTAGTGGCCTAATACGTAGCTGCCATGTCCTAGGTGGGTCCAGGGTGACAGCATAGCGAGACCCAAGAACCGCCCGCTCATGCATTGTTAGGATTGTCTGATCCTCCGCACGGAGCCATCCAACCTGGATAAATGGTAATTAAATTAATTAACGTTAAAGAATAAACGTAAATTGACTACCGTATTCTGTTACAGAGGTATACAGCTCTCCTAAGACTGATGAAGAATCAAAATAGTGTAAGTAAAACTCCAAAACAACATCTAAGTACCAATATATTCTTATGTTTCACAATCATGACAATAAAGATGTGATGAAAACACTTGACGTTCTAGGAAGCAGAGTTTGCCTGTTTCATATTCTAGCTACTCGTGAGGTAATGTTGCTTGAATGTATATTGTGTGTGTGTGTTATTTTTTTTAATCTTACTATTGGATATTCTTTAACCTAACAATAGTTTGTTAAAAATAATTTTATGAATATCCTAACGAAAAAAGGTATTCGTATAGAAAAAAAATACATTTATGTCAATCCTTAAGAAATTACCCCTATTAATGTGTATTTTACGCCACAGAAAGCATATACTATAGTAATAAAATTCCTTTAAAAAGTAATCAAGTATTATAGCAAAAATGTTATAAAATAAAATCACAGAGCACACATCTTTTACAATTTATTTTCAATTGAAGCCACAGATAAAAATACAAGTACATTCGAGTTGCTACTCGATGTAGTATTCTTAAACCGAGTTCATTACCCAGCAAATACAACAGAAGCGTCAAGAATGCTTGTAATATTGTGGGAACAAACAGTTGTTTGTGTATTGTATAGCTTTATACCTAGTGACACTGATAAAACATGGTTTTATTTAGGATGCGTCAGTTAAAATAAAATTGTTACTTTTGTTATGAGGCAGTGACAAAAACTTGTTTTTAAAACTGACAAAAACTTTATTTAAAATTATGTTTACAAAAACTAGGGTTCAAGTGGGAATATGGAATAGAAGTGCTTTTCAAAGGTTCGGGACATAATACTTAAAGGTTTAAAAACTCATTAATCATAACTTATCACTACGTAAAGAAATGGTTTACTTATACAAGGTAAAGAAATAGTAATTAGGTAAATATTAATAAAACAGTGGGGACCACATAACACTTTAAGATCGATATTCTTTTTTAAATAGTTATAATTAATGTATTATTAAGGTTTTGAACACATGTCTATGTAGATTACATAAATGTTTTCTAACTTATATTACAGTGTGTCTGCGTTAAACGTCAAGAGAGGTTCGATTTCTAACGAAAAACATTTCAGTCTTTAAAGTCATATACTGCCTTTAATAATAAAATTAAATGAAACAAACAAAAATAATCTGACCCATTTCTCATTGAGAAATTACGACTTTATTGACTGCGCGAGGCCGTAAATATAATAACATTTTGTGAAGTATTTGTATACTGGCCATACGCGGCACTTTCAATTCATGCTTTTAAATTTAAAAGCCATACATATATTGCTCGATACATATAAAAATTTTCTTGCTCATCTTTGGCTTATACGAGTACTACACTTGTTACTGTTGCACTCGAAACGTGATGTAACGAATGTAATAAGTTCACATTTATTTATTTTGGACCATAAAGGATTCGTTATACTCTGTAAATCTAAACTGTCTGAAACAACAAGCGATAGATAAGCGATGCCTCGTGGTAGGGAGGTCTGCAACGGTAGGATTATAATACCGCATGCGATCACTCCACCGATCGTGCCCTAATCTGTGATGGATATGTATATTCCATTGTTGGACGACATACCCAAATAGAATATTTGGGTATGTCGTCCATACTTGGTATACTATATCAAACAAAACGTTTGGCAGATTGTTTACTCCAAAATAATATGTGTATTACATTGTATAGCTGAGGCATTTTGCGCCTGACATTTTGAAGTGGACAACGAAAAAAGCGAGGTCATAGAATGTTTATATTCGGGTTTAGGAATGATAAACTCGAATATAAACATTCATCAACTAAAGGGTATGAACGCAAATACGTACCATTTCAAAATATTAAGATGTAAATATTACAGAACTATGGTGCTCTAAGCAAGTAGGTTTATACCATCGTCACATCAAACTTAGTGCGACATGCATAATGAAATCAAATCATGTATTCCAATTTTTAAGTACTTTGAGCTATGATCAAACTGAAATTCTACTAGAAGTAATAAAATAATAATTTTCACATAATATGTTCTTGTCATGTCAAACACCCTTTAACACTCACTAACACACGCATGCGTACCCTTCCCCACTATCACACACAAATACACACACACTCACATACACAATCCCTTACAAACTTCCTTTAAATTTAAAGATGATTCTTGTAGGCCCTTCTAAAAGGTAGTTTTGTGTGGAGAAGTATGGGCAAGAAACTCCACATGTCTTACTCTTTATAAAAATCATAACAAAAATAGAATATAAAATATATTTGTAACTAATGTATAGTTAAATAATTATATATGAAGACGATGTACTCCCAGAATAAATTTACTATACAGATCTATATTGTATTGTTAGTGTACATGTTTGTTTGTATCAACAAATATCGAAACCGTATATTATACATTAACGAGTAATAAAAAACAATAAAACAGCGTGTGAGATAAACATAAAATAATTCATTTGTAGTATTAATTAATCAAGGATAACAAAAATATTATGTAAAATTAGATCAGTAACCAATTGATTTTGTCAAGGCTCTATGATTGCCCTATGGAGGGTCAGCATGAATTTAGTATATATAGTATATATAGCATAATAATTTTAATTTCAATGAGCATTATTTTAAATTCCCTTAACTTGAAAGAGAACACTTCGTTCGAGAAATGAGAACAATTAAAAAATTGCATACACATTGGGATCCGAATCGCGACAGCTATTGGAACTACACAGTAATCTCTGAGTCAGAAATAAGCGTATTAACATACGTTTTATCTTAACTAGAAATGTTTTTTCCGGTGTTAACCGAGTCTTGTGATCATGGTGAATTCGCGATACGGACGTGGCAGTGACACAACAAAAGCGCACCAATTCTTAAAAGGCTGTCAACGCACTCGCGAGCCCTCTGGCATTAAGAGTATCCATGGGTATCACTTAACATCAGGGGAGCCTCCTGCCGTTTGCCCCCTGTTCTATAAAAAAAAATCTCTTGTGACCTCAGACTCTGCATCAATTCCGAGATCCTTAGCCTTTTTTTTAATAGGCAAGTGTGTGATAAGCCTTCTGAATGACGTACACTCTCAACTTTTTGGGTTTAAGGCGTGCCGGTTTCCTCACGGTTTTTTTCTCTACCACGAGTGTTAAAACAAAGGAAGACCATAGGCACAGCCAGGGTTCGAACCTAAGTTGTGGAGAAGAGCCACACGCTCAAACCACCAGGCCAGGCTGGTGGTATACTTCCAATATATTAAGTTGAGAATTTTCTTACTTTGTGCTTGGCGAGGTTAAGAACTGAGCACCCGAGTACTGCTTCTCGGCCCAGGAAGAAGGTGTGGTTGCCAATAGGATGCTCGAATTCTGGTTCCTCTGTAAATTTCTTCGTCGTATGAGAGTCTGAAATAAAACAATAACATAATTACACTCTGTATCAACTATTTAATAAAATAAATAAATAAGTGTTTAAAATGCTAGTTCAGTATTAATACCTCGACGGGTAACATTCTAGAATCTAGAGCATTCTCGCGAACGTGTTGTGTTGGTTCGTGTTAAGTTTTATTTATTTATTTATAGCCTTACATCAGAATCATCAATATATACATTATAGCTATTGTTTTTCTGACTGAACTGATTCTGTGTGCCCACTGGCAAAGGCCTCCCCCATTTTTACATTTAAGGTTATACATTTGGGGGGTTAAGTAAGATCATAATAATTTCATTAAAACATTTCCCCAAGTAAAAAAAAGGAATATAATAAAAAATCCAACTTAATGCAAGGCATGCAGTAAGTACTAAAAATATTATTTTCATATCAATTATACTGACGGATTCTAAGTGATTTAACGATGAACATTTTGAGTTATGATAATATGATTCGTATAATAAATTAACATATAGTTAATAATCAAGTATTGAAGATTATTGCGAGACGCAATTGAACTTCTCGGTATTGTTAATAATCCCGCTATTCATATTTTAAGCAACATCATGGCGTGTCAAGCTGACTAGCTATCAGTACAGTCAACTTCTAACCACACCCAAACCTCGCCCGAATGAACAGGTAAGGGGTATAACACTCAAGTAAGTTTAGTATGTTAATATACATATTATATATTACGTATACACTAAATATGTACTATAAAATACACTTGTACATTATATTAAAATTATCAAAATATATTTTTGTCACAATATATAGCCTACTGCTGTCTTAAAGTGATTTTCTTTTTTTTTATAGAACAGGGGGCAAACGCGCAGGAGGCTCCAGGTGAGCCATGTTAAGTGATACCGCCGCCCATGGACACTCTCGATGCTAGAGGGCTCGCGAGTGCGTCGCCGGCCTTTTAAGAATTGGTACGCTCTTTTCTTGAAGGACTCTAAGTCGAATTGGTTCGGAAATACTTCAGTGGGCAGCTGGTTCCACAAAGTGTAAACAAATATAAAATGTATTAAATTCTATAAGTATAAAAAACTTTTTTATTTACACTAATAATAAAGCTCATTATGGATGGATGGATGGAAGGTTATTTTTTGTCACAAAAAATATAATTGTGAACAAATTTTAACTATATTTTTCAATGAGACTTGGATTTTAGCAGAGAATACAAATCGCTCTAAATCCCAGAAATGAAAAGCTAAGAGTCTTAAATTGCCCTCGTTTAGTAATGTTTAAAATGCTTTGTAATTAGACAACATACAATAACGTGACATAATATAGCCGTTATACGGTTTCTTTGTCACACTTAATTTAAATAAATATTATAAAAAGATATAAATATAAATACGAGTACTTTCTTTTAGAATTGTTAGTTGAAAGAGAAAAATGATGATAGTGAAATTTTACGATGTGCACACACACAAACACCTAAACTCGACATCGTAAAGTTAGGTCTAGGTGGCATGGAAATCGATAACTATGTTAAAGTTGTATATTCTAGTATTTTTATTAAGAACACGTGTTTCGTAACAGTACAATTAAACAGTGTGAATAAATAAATATTATTATGGTGTTTTTAAATCAATTTCATATACGACGGATATAGTATTTACTAATATTTTATTAATGAAATAAAATATTTTTGAGTAATTTTAATATTTATCGTTAATCACTACTGCATTTTAGTATTTTTTTTCCATACGCCAAACAAACATAAGTACACACTCTTTTTTTACATACACATTACCTGAAAGCTTGCTGGTAGAATAAAATCTAATTCGTATTTGTAGAAACTTATTATTTCCTTATCAAGTAAGTCATACTCTCATTGCACCATTAATAAACTTTTACTCCTACCCAAAAATTAAAGTTAAAACTATCTCAAAATTAAACCGAGCTAATACGCTATAATCTAGCAAACTGCATTAAACTTCTAAGAAACTATTTAAGCCTTGCAATTAAGGCCTTTATTAACTTAGTCATAGGAGTCAAACTCGCATAGATGCTAACTTGGTTCTACCCCTTTGTTACCGGGAAGTTTTAGTTTGCGACTTGAGTTTGTACTATATTGAAATATACTTATTTCAAGATGCTTTGTGTTTCGGCTTAGGTATTGATAGTTGAGAGTTTGAGATATAAGCGTGTTCTTAATTTAAGTAAACTCTAAAACTTCTTTGATGTAAATTCCATACTAATATTATTATAATGTGGATTTTTTTAGATTTAAAAAGACTTTAATTCTGGACTGATTTCTAAAATTCTTTCACCACTGCATTTCTCCAATGAACGAATATTTACAAAGAAGTTAGTATAACCCAAGTTGTGAGATACGCTGTGGGAACTAAGCTAACTAAGGTTGTATAGAAGATAGCTACAAAAACGTCTACAAATATATATCTAAGTATTAAATAATAAAATAAACATACATCCGTACATCCGAGAACGATAGCAATATATACGGAGCAATGCATTTACCTCCAGCTGCATATTATTGAAAAATGGCTTTATAAATTAACAACGTTAAAATGAAATAACAATAACGACAGTAATTAACCATCAGTAACGCCGGAAGAAAATATGGATAGCTACTAGTAATGCAATTACTCCGACATGGATAGTAATCTCATAATAATAATCGTCATATATATATTTTTATCCTATGTCACAAGATAGGTATTTTGCCACCTTATTCAGCTAAAGTTTAATGATAAAAATAAATACATGAGTGGCGTTTCAACCTGTATGGGTTTGGCCTTAGATTCTTATATATAAGATAGTCCAATCATGCACAGCCAACCTTGAGAGTCGCACGCTGAAACCACTAGGCTAACACAAAATAAATATCTTTCACTAAATAAAAATTTTAAAAGCCAAAGGAAAATGACGAAAAAATCATATTTTCCTACGGCTTTGCAGACTTTTTCAGGATCCTAAAAGGCTTGAGGATTAAGATGATTAAGGCGCTTTCATAACTCTTATTTTTTTAAGTACCTTGGCTGAGGAAAGAAAATGCGTTTGCAAAAGATTATTGATTACGTTTCGTTATATTGTTCCATTACAAAATGGCTACTTACTTGCCTATGAATTGCAATTGTCAGTCTTAATTCCTAGAATACTTATACATATTAATTATTTTAAATCAATATTATAAAGACTGCATGTAGTATTGTCTTTTATTAACATAACTTTTACACATTTAAAGAAAACACTTTTTAACGGATTGAAATTAGGTATTATTGTAAAATTATAATTAACCTTAAGATACTTGTCGTTTAGTAAAGTTGAAATAATCTTTCAAAATATAATTATGGCCCAAACCTAAAGCTGTTGTTTTTTATTATTTTAAATATATATATGTTTATGCAATACTTGCTTGCTTACTTTGATGGTAGTCGAAAACCGCTTGTATAATATATATATTTGCTATATTACGTATATAGCAAAAATCTGTACGGTAAATAAAACCATAAAACAATACGGTTAGACGCGATATATGTAGGAGTTAGCAAGTACTTATATGAATTCAGTAGCCAGGGGATTATTAAAGATCTAAAGAAAACCCCGAACCCGTGTAGCCTTTCCGAATTGAAACCCACAAATTTAAAGCTCCAATGACCACACAAACGTGTTTATACGGAACATTACTTAAAAACAAAACACAACTTCTTTTCCCGGTCGACCGGTCACAGCCTTCGCGATAAAACACTTTTCACACGTTTTCCTCAATAATTTGAAAGCGGCCTCGGTGAAAAACGCAATATACGAGTTTGGGGCGGCTCGCACCTGCCACGGAATGCTAATGCGAATCTACTATTCGAAATGGTCACAAATCGATTTCGAATTCAATCTTTTACTCGACTAGAAAATGTGATTTTTAAATTCTAGTTCTTAGTTTAAAAAATGCGTTAGACAGTTCACAAAACGTCGTAAATATTTTAAATTAAAGTATATATAGACTTATAATTAAAAGTTACAGCTTTACCCCTTAGTTTAAAAAATAACAAAATTGAATAAACGAAGTGTTTATGCGACAAGTTGGTAGATTAAACAGAAAAATCTCATTTTCCTAAATAAGGTTTTTCATTAAATAAGTTCCAGAACGTTTTGCGTCCCCTTTGGAGTGGAAATTGTGGTGAAACTTTCACGATTATGTTAACTTGACCCGTTTTCAACGTCGTGCGAAATTTAAAGCCGTCTGTCAGCTTAGATTGTGCAATTTACTTTATTTATACGTGTATCCTAATATATATTTTGAAGTCTTATATTACAAAAAAAAATGTGGGTAGGTAATATTTTAACCTTCAAATAAATCTTTTACGCACGCTTCGGTGCTTTATGGTGTACTCAGTTTTACTGATTTATGATTCATTTCCAAACTACAGTTGCTGCTGATTTTTGCGACATCTATTTATGAGTTACTGGACGGTGTAAGGTTGTGTGGAGTGGAGGTTTTTCTGTTTTACTTGGAGGTGGTTCAAAAAAACTTTGGTTTTTATTTTATGCAAACGAACAGGAGGCTCACGTAATGCTAAATGATAGTGATACTTGGCCTTATTCCACGGCCATGGTGCAAAGTCGGGGACCGAGATGACAGTCGTACGCTGAAGTCACTAGTCCCTGCTACAAAAAATAGTAACATATAATATAATATATATATATATATATATATATATATATATATAATATATTCAATGAATATAACGATGCTAATCGTTTGATCACCTTTAAAGCATAATTTTTTGTTTTCAAGTTAAATTATGAAAACGAATATTTAATAATATTTGAACTGAACAATAGTAGCCCGTACTAAATAAAGAACACTAGAACGTTTTCGAATACCTACTCGGAATCCACTTCTGGATCATTACAAAGCTCGCACCATTTATCGGTTCTCGCCAACAACGTACATTACGGCTTTGACCATTACTTGTACTTATAGTGGCTTACTGAACCACCAATGTACTAGTACTTCGATAAAGTGCCACTTTGGAGCTTATTAAAACGTTTTATTGGAAACTAACTTAGAATAAGATACACTTCTCGTATAAAATTATATCCAGCCATCTTACAGGTTGCAAAAAATAAGTACTTCATTTATAGGCCTAAGTGTAAGAAGCTGCTATGACATGATTCCTAGTGAAATATTGGAACTTTCAACAGATTCAAAACACATTAATAAAACCTTGATGTGTAAAGGTTACTACACAGTTAATACCTAGTTAAACTACGTAGAAGATAAAAACGCTTGGCAATAGTTCGAATTATATTGTTATAATTTGTTTTGTTATCTTGGTGTTGTGAATATGTATGTAATGGTAAATGTGGTAAATCACAGAACAGATATTTATTTTATTATTTACTTATATAACTTAAATGACGTTATGGTTTATGACATTTTCCTTTGAATTATTGTTATGTAGAGGTAGGATAAAACTTGCTGAGTTTCTTGCCCGTTCTTCTCAGAACAAGGCCTCCTGGTAGTTTTGCGAACGGATAGCGTAGTGTTGCTCTTTCGCGAATTTTGTAAACGTATTTGACATTCACAAGCATGCCTAAATTGCATAAATGAATTTTGATTGATTGATTGATATAATAATAATTATATTGTAGGAATAGCATATTACTTGGACGCTCATGAGTTTCTTTCCCCGAAACAGTAATTGCCTGCAACACAAAAGATTGCCAGACCGAACAGTCGTAATGTCTGCTTTATTCTTCATTGGATTCGCAAAGCTTATTTTACCCTCAAAGCTTGTATATATATTATATATTAATATCAATCGCAATCAAGTTTATTCAAAGAGCGATATTTCCCACACAGCGAAAACATCTCCCTAATATCGTGAAAGATTTCTTTGGAAATGTTATTTCTATTCTATTGTTACTTCCATATTTCCATATCAAAAAGGGTATTGGGGCGGATACATTGGAATACCTTGAATGTGAGCCACAATAATGACGAGACTTTCATCTTCGAGTGCGAATTGCCTTTTCAACTTGATACCTACATTTTTCTTTGAAAGACTTTAATCACTAATTTAGCAGTCTTCAACTTGTTTAGTGGTATTATTTTTATACCCAAGTATACCTTTGCAGCGCTGTTTAGAGTTTCAATATCCATAATACCATTCGTAAGTCGTTTTTTTCGTGATAACATTTGCAACCTTATTCTATTAAAGCCTCTATTTAGGCAAAAAAGCCGTCCGTAGGTAAACACAAAAAAGTACCGATCACAATCGCGTTTATAAATAACAATTAACGATTCATTTGTTTTTTACTTAAGCGGGGAGAGGAGCATACACTTCACGTTAAATATTTATATATATCATTAAAATTTACGTATTTTATGTACATAAAATATATAATAATAATATCGTATATTCAGAGAGTTTTTAACGTAGTAGAAACACACCAAAATGGTGGAAAAAAATGTTAATGTTATGAAAAATCATATATAGTTAATGTGTAGATGTATTAAATATATTATAAGCTTTTCAACTTATGTATCACACTTGCGATTAATTTATTTGAATTTGTATCGTAACGTAAAAATAATTTAAACTGTTATCGTTTAAAGTTTAATAAAAGTTTGGTTTTGACGGGTCATTGACATTTAAAATGACGATAAAACGTGACTATCTTTACAAAACCTTAGAGGGTGCGGCGTTGCCCGGTGATATTGATCAATCAAGGAGATTGGCCTCTTTGTCAAAATAGAAGAGGATAAGGATAAGCTCATACAATTAATCTTTTAAGAATGTTTTCATTAAAATTCCATTTTTGTATTTACAGTATATTTTACTTTAATTAGCCTTGTTGATAAGCATCTCTTCTATGTGAACTTTATCGTTGATAAAACAGATCGAAACATTTGATATTGACAACCTTGATATTGGACTCACATTTCTGTATATAAGTAATAAAGTCTTTATTCATTTTAAGTACATTTTCTTTTCAAATTGTAAGATTTGAAAACCTTTTTAAGTAAAATACCTGTGTCAGGATTCCCAGCTCTTCCATAAACAAACTTAATTACTTAAAATAATGACATTATTTAACCTTTTTTTTAAACCGTTTTCTTTATATTTATCTTTTTTGAACCATTATCATCACACCTGAGTGCGTGAGTAAGTGTGTGGGTGTAAATGTGTGTATTTCGAAATGGATTTTTAAACAGGTATATTGGTGACCAGCCTACTATGTCTGACACATACCGTCAACATTTTAATTCTTAGACATGGTGTCTTGCTTAAAATATTTTCGTTCATAGTAGGAGCCAACATTCGGACATAGAAGCTTCATTGGTGCACAGCCGCTATATGAATCTATGACCTCAGGTATTAGTCGCTTAAGCTACTAGACAAACACTGCTCAAAACGGGTTTCTAGCCTCAAATCTAAGCTATGACAAATCGCTGTAGTTTTATTATTATATTTTAATTTAAATAGTGTTATCATTTAATTGATCTGTCTTTGATAATCCCCAAATAGTCGTTAAACTGTCGCAACCGCTTCTCATATGTCAATACCCCAACCCAAATCTAATTACCGCATTGACCGCAAGATACATCATTCTTAATGACAGATTTTAATTAACCACAAATATGCAGCCAATTAGAACATTGTCTTGTTTTATTAAAATAATTATTTATATAAATGTGTTGGTCTAGTGACTTCAGCGTGCGACTCTCATACCTGAGGTCGTAAGTTCGATCCTGGACTGTGCACCAACAGACTTTCTTTCTTTGTGCGCATTTAACGTTTGCTCGAAAGGTGAAGGAAAACATCCTGAGGAAACCGACATGTCTTAGACCCAAAAAGTCGACGACGTGTGTCAGGCACTGGAGGCTGATCACCTACTTGCCTATTAAATTTAAAAATGATCATGAAACAGATTCCAAAATCTGAGGCAAAGACCGGAATAGGTTTGTAGCGCCACTGATTTATTTTAACCCTGAGATATTGCGTTTTAACCCCAGCAACAGCAAAAAGTTTACACATTTGCACACAGTTGGTTAAACAACCACATGATAGGAGTTAATATATTATATGTGTCCAGAATAATCAAAGATTCGGATTATGGTTTAAAATTTGATTTATTGCAGCGTCGGTAATGAATATGACCGTTAATGCAAACTTTTTTTTATACTTTATTTTTAGCGAAATATTTTAGTACCAGCAAAAGTTTTAGTTGTGTTGTCAAGGATAAAATTCTAATTATAAGCAATTAAAATTAGTACTTCGATAAAATGCATATTTCTTTGACTGATAGCAATATTTAAGTCGTTGGAAGTTATGTGTCTTGGTGAGAAAATATTTTGGAACGATGTGGCCTTCTCATAATTGAATAATAGGATAGGTATGAATAGATAAAATATTTAAGATGATAATCATTTATAATATAATGTACTTTCAAATAGTTTTTAGCGTACTGCAACGTGCAAACATTCTCACTCTTCATTACTACTTACACGGCGTTTTGTTAAAAATGTTTGTTAGGAGAGGTTAATAAGTACTATAAGCCTTCAGTTAATTTCTCTTAATACGCAAGCAAACGCTCGGCAAATCACAATATTTATCATCTCATATAATAACTTTATTTGTCGTTCTAGAATAGAGTCTTTTTCCTTTTCTCCAAATATAATCTTATTACATCTATATGTCCCAATCATTTTGAGATGAGATTTGATCATTAAAAGATCACACTCTTGTAGATCCAACGTTACATGGAAAAGGCAGAAAAATACTACCAGTGAAATGTTAAGATGCGATACCTTTAAATACGTTATTTACTTGTATTTGTGTATACATTCTTCAGTATGAGTAAGTAGTAGCTAATTTAAATTTGTATATAGAGATTACAGACACTTTAATATCTTTAATATAATAACGAATTCTATGACCTAAAAGCGTATTTTGAATTTTTAAGAGTGTTAAAGTTTGTTTTTGTTTTTTGGTGATTGACCTATCGAAGTTGTAATAGTACGAGATCTGGCTGCACAATCAGTACTTTACGATGAAACAATAACATTAGCGAGCACTTTTTAATGATGCGTTATTAAAGTCAAGTACTTTGCTTTTTTCGTAACACAAAAACCACGACTTCATCTTTATCAATGTTATTTTACGTTAATTTATAGATACACAAATAAAACAACAATGTAAACTTAGAACGATGTTTATTACGAATTCCTAAACAGAGTGGTTTATATGTTAAAATCCGTTGAGAACACTAGCATTCGACGCATGCGCAATGGCTTAAAAGCGTCGCACAGCCGGCAATCACTATCCTTGTCTGACAAATGATCTCTCTTTCACTGCCTTAAATATTTATGATCTTTAACCGCCAGCAACCCTTTGCGGCCACATTTAATTAGGCTCCCGTATATAATAATTAATAGAAAAAATAGGTTCCATTTGATATATAATTGATAATTGTTCGTTATAAATGAATTTAAATTTATAGAAATCACACCTGGCTGCGAATAGGTGCGGCCGGATGAGCAAAGGCAAACGTGATATTTTTTAAATCTTAATGGAATTTGCCGTGATGTAGACATTATTTTATTTAAAACAAAAACGAAATATTTACCTAATATTCAATTAAAATACTAGCGGTCAAATTTTGATATGTATATAGTAGATACTAATCAAAATTTGGCCGGTACATATTCTCCTAATTATAAACATACATAAAAAATTGGTTTTTAGCAAATAACCAATGAACGCACTAATCCTGCAGCCGGATCTTAGACCTTAGGCATGTGAAACGCTTTATGTTATACTAGTGACCCGCCCCAGCTTCGCATGGGTGCAATGCTGATGAAAAGCAGGATTTTATTATGTTTTGTTATTTCCGTCGCTGGAAAGCTCCGATAATATACGCGTTCGATCGCTGCTAAATAAGCTGTAATCGGCTGTATAGATCTATATTAAATGAACAATGTATTCAAGGTATTTAATTGGTTAAGGATTAATGCTGTATTGGTTAAAATTGCTTCGAAATTTAGTCATTATTTGTCGTAAAAAGTAAATGACAAAAAAAAGTTATTGTGGGTTATCCATAAGAGATAGACATATCACGGACTATTCTATAGACCTTTTCAATGTGTACAACACTTAGTACATTATTTTCTTTTCCACTATTTAATGTATGTTATTATAGTACATTACATACGTTTACACATACATTTTTGAATTTAAACAATATTATTAAAATGAGTTTTATATTAGATTCAAATATTTGTTTGCATTAATATTATTTAATAAAACAATTTATCAGTTAAATATTTTTATACTTTTAACCTAAATAATAATATTTTTTTTAAGTTTAAACTTATATTATTTTATTTGAATATTCAGTTTATTATGTTATATACATTCATGTTTTTTTGAGGCTCATCTCATGCTCATATTATTTTCTTGAAGAACCTAAGTCATAATGGTTCGGAAATTCTTTAGTGGGCAGCTGGTTCCATATAGTGGTGATGCACAACAAAAACTGCCTTGAAAAACTCTCAGTTGAGGACTTCCAAATGGATGGAATTTCGTTTTTACCAGGAATATTCTTATATATTTATATCCTAATTTATGGGACTTGTGACTATATTCAGATCAAACATTGTAACCAATATACAAAAAACATTGTTAGCCCATCGCAAAGAACATTCCCTAAAATAATTTCATTAAAAACCTACATCAAAGCCAATACACGTTGATACACAAAACAGTCCATATTTTAATACAATTTCACATGACCCGACCCTTTCAAATATTAATTTTATAAATGGTAATGGAACAAAAACGTGTTTACCTCATGAATTGGATTACACAGCCTTTGTATTAGAAGAATATTTATGATAATCTGCGTACTTCACACCTGTCCATTAAATGAAAGCGATTATTAGATTTAATATTATATTTTATTATTTATTATTTTATTATATTATTAGATTTTATATTAAGTTAACGATCAGCACCGAGACTGTTTGACTTAATAGATTTTTCTATCGATATCATACCATGCATAAAATTTAATAGCAAAAATTAGCATAACGATTAGTTTTAGATTATTATTCTAGTGTACATATAGATTAAACGGCGCTCAGAGGCAATGAGAATTTGAAGAAACTGATCGTGATTGGTAACTCAGCAGGTAAAAGAGAGAAAGAGAATAAAGGGATTTAAGTTTTTCAATGCGGAATACTGAAATCTTAATCATATCTTACTAAACATTGTTTCTTGCAGGATAAATATATGCTGCATATAAAATTACATCAAACTTTAAACCATGATTGAAATCATCGAAATGGGACCGATCGAGACATGGCCCGATGTCCCAAAATTGGCGACGTGTGAGGTATCGAATAACTACTTTTGTTTGTAGATCTTTTGAATATATAATTTTCGCTATATTCGCTTGCGGACCAAAATGTCAATTAATTAAATATTATAAATATGATATGCTAATTAAATTGCTTAACACTTCTTGCATCTGGCAATACTCTCTGTGATAAAGTACTGTTCTTAAAAATTAACAAAATCTAAACCTGAGTCAGCCAAATGTACTGGATTCAAAAACAGAAGTAGAAATATGCTTTACACTGTGGGCATGCTAATAGCGTAAACACATCTTGTTTATGCCTGGGCTCATAAGGGGTTATGATTTTCTCGAGAATCATATGTCATCACATTCATATAATGATATAAAATCATTTAAAAACGGAAAATGTTTTTTATGGATTTAGAAACAAAATATATTTCAACGTTGAACACGGCCATATTTTTTCAACAGTATAACTTTGTTTGGCGATGTCGGATTAAACTCAATAACTATTCCTTTATCTTATATAAACTCGAAAAATACTAATTGATTGCTTTTAAAATTATTTCTTTATTGGAATCCCAAATTATCCCTGAGTTATGAGGGAGGCATAGATAGATATATTTATTTCCAAAAGAGCAATGTAAAAATATTTTTTTTTGTATTATAAAATATTATAAAAGCCTCTTATCTGAACTGCTTTAGTTCAGTGTGCCTCTTGGCAAAGGCCTCCTCTAAAAATCCCATTTTAGTTCCTTTAATGCTTCTTCAAGTTCTAATAAAGATTCTGGTGTTCGTAAGGTTCTGGTATTTAGTGTTACTATGTATAACTTGTTTTCATTCCTTTTGTTTTTTATTCTTGTTAGAGGGTGATGGTCTAGATCTTCCTTCTTTATAAAATATTAATTTTACTTTAATTATTTTAATTTTGCACAGCAGAAGTTTCATTTACCTAACATTGTTTCCGTCTTAATATAAGCAAATTAAACAGGTCCAATATGTATTTTAACAGTCGTTAACAGTAAATTATTTTTAACACATTAATGGAATATTTAAAAGTTCTGTAAATTTATTTTACAAAACGATTCAAACATTCTTAGTCTAGTTAAGTAAACTACATGTGCATTGCTATACACTGCGTAAATTATTTTCTGTTCTTCGAAACAATTTATATAAAATGTCTCAAAGAATTTATTATTATACCTTTAATAATTTATTACATATATTACCTTGATATATTTAAATTATCAGTAATTGTTTGAATCTTTTTTAGGTTTATTTTAAAACTAAGCGTTCTTACCTTTTAAAGCCATCGTAGGCAAAAAGGCCAATGCTTGTAGCATCGAGCAGAACCAGGATCGTTCCGACCTCATTCCGCAAATTATTCACTTATCACCTTAACACAGTACATTTCCCGTTCATTTGTTACACTATTTGTTTATTTGTTACACGGAGTGATCATTTGTTACACTAACTAATGTTGCACTAATGTTATTGCTTCAATATACGGAGACTATAACTGTACTAGTACAAAAGATTTCTTACTATTACTTACTATTCTATACTAAATTACACCAAAAATTAAACATTATATTTTATGGCGTATTTTAAAATAATATGGAATATAATATAATACAAGACTGTGAAATGGTGTTTCAGTTATGACTGATCCAATTTCACTTCAATCAATGTTTCAATTTTGATGAAATCTCACCCAATTAGTTTGAAACGCTCTTTGTTATACAATTGCCGGTCTCAATATTATTAATATTTATAAGAGACTGTTTGATCAAGTAGTTCAATTAATTCCATTCGAACCAATTCAATTGGAGAATTGAACATTTTTCAAGTGAAGATGAAATTTTGCTAAATATCAATGTTACAACACAAATGACAAGAAAACAAAATTACTTTAAACTGCTTGTCTATAATTCTTTGACTTACGCTACTAAATAACATATTCGTTTAAACGAATTTCTGAATTTTTTGTTTGGTTAACGTATTTTTAAAACACGGGAAACATCGAAACGAGGGAAACGACTCTCACGCGTCTGCCCCGTAGCAGAATTCGTAGCACACTGAGCGCCGGGAGCACACTAATACGCCGCCTACGTAACATTGCATGAAAAGGTTAGTACTCCAACGTTTAAGCCTTGCGCCTTTTTCATGAATACGAGTGTCTTGTTTTCTGTTCGCTGTGGTTTGTTTTAGAAACGAGCCTTTGTGAGTGTAATATCTTCTAATGGTGGCACAACTGCTTACGTCTTTATTATTCATACTTCATAAATCCTTGAGCCATGGCAATTATGCTATCTACGCCGCTACGGTGTTTTTGTTTTTCCTTTAATACAATGCTTTGGTCTGTAATTCTATAAATGTATACCGCAATATAGAGTTTCGTGTTAACATTATTAGCCTAATTTATGGGGTTTTAACACGATCTTAACACTTAGTTATAAGCTTATTACAAATTTGACCTTGTTTATTAGTTAATGCTGCGAGTGTTCAAGAAATTCGTATATTTTCATTTAAGCCACTTAAGTTATGACACGTTATAAAAAGATTAGTTGTGAAGAAGCCGGCGACCTAAGTGTTTTCTCACTGCTTATTACACTTAAGCAGAGGTGACGAACATTTTTACGTCATGTCTAAGTAAAACATCACGTTACTTTAACTTAAAATCTGAATACAGCAGCTATTTAGGCACTATTTTGTTTTACATTTTTTAAATATGTTCGTATAATTTGTGCAGTGTGGCCTAGTGGCTTCAGCGTGCGACTCCCAGACCTGAGGTCGTAGGTTCGATCCCGGCTGTGCACCAATAGAGTTTTTATAGGCGCATTTAACATTTGCTCGAACGGAAAACATCGTGAGGAAACCGACATGTCTTAGACCCAAAAAGTCAACGGCGTGCGGGCACTGGAGGCTGATCACCTATTTGCCTATTAGATTTAAAAATGGTCATAAAACAGATTCAGAATTTTGAGACCAAGACCTAAAGAGGTTGTAGGGCCACTGATTTTTTTCCGTTTAATTTAAAAACTGCAATCTTTGCTTTAAAGGTAAATGAACATCCTTTTTAGGTAGAGTGAAGATAAGAAAAGAAATGGTTTGCGAATTCAATTTTCATTATTGTTATGTTGTTTTTTTAAGTAAATGCAATTTTTGTAATTTTATTTAAACATCATAATTATTGATTTTATTACAATATTAACTATAATTAAATACGTGTACAATTCAGTAAACAGATATTGCTTGTGCCAGTTGGACTCTTAAGTTGAATACTCATATGTTATAAATGCGTGCATTGTGTGAATAGTCGACTATATGTGTGTGTAAATATATATATATATCTACATTAAATTACATATAAATGAACATTGAACATTTCACTATTCAATTAACATATTAATTAGACCTTTAATTACTTACGAATAACTTTGCAAAAAATAAGCACAGCAAGTAAATTTTAATTCGAACTAAGGATCGTGTCGCACGTCTGTGATTGAACTAGTATAATTATATAGAGACTTTACCAATCGCAAAGAATCGAAAGATGCCATGACTTTTTCTAAGCAACACTAAGTATTAAAAGTTCAATATCCCTGATACACTGTATCATAATTTCTATGGTTTCCGCTAAGAAACGAAACCATATAAATTAAATCGCTTTAATACGTGTACCCTAAGAATTGTTTTATATGCTTAAAAATTGTTAGTGTAAAACTACTTACTACTTCTTTATACTAAGACTGACATTATCTTTAAAAGAAAAATCTATATTATACGTTAGTCTACGAGTTTTACGCCGTTTTTTTCGTTCTGCGCTAAGTTTTCGTGTCACTTCACTGACAGTTGGCTCAAAAATGTGAGTTGTAGAAGTACAGCTTTAACTGACAGACCGTAGCTGACAGTGACGGATAAACCACGTCATGTTTTCGTTCGCTGTGAAATGTACCTAAACCTAAGTTTTTAAATTAAATAAAAAATCTGATTTAAATGGAAATTTATTCATTATGAACATCGTATCATGTACATGTTTTATTGTGGTTGTCAATTAGTTTTGCAAACAAAAACTTTAATGCATAATAATTAAAGTGACGTCATATTAATATTTCATGGGTTGTTATTTTAAAATTGAGGTTTATTTCATGGATGATGCTTTGACGTATCGCAGAATTTTTTAAAACGCCCGAGGGACGAGTCCTTAAATTTTAATTAAAGGCAACACGAAATTCCACCATTGGGGCATTATGTAGATTTATTTGGTCATCTTTTTTATCAAGTTTCTCTTTCTGAAAAACAACCTCCAACATACGAGCCAGCTCATTGTTCAGAACACAGAATAAAAAAACCGAAAACGAAAACCGTAGTCCCAAAATAAACAGATGTGCAATCTGAGAATATGTATATACACACACATATATATCTTAGCCAAGTAAATAACATTAGAAACCTTGTAGGAACCCTAAAAATATTGTCAACACAACCTCTCTTATGAAATTATAACTTTATGGCCAATAAAAGCGGCAACGGAGCCATGAATTTTTTATCTCCGTTGAATAGAGACGTTTGCAATTAATTATTTTACAACGAATTTCATCACTTTGTTTGTTCTTATAAATGGATGGGGGAAACACCAGGCAATTTAAACAATCATGAATGCCTCAATGTATTACAACCAAAATAGGTTTTTTTTTTATAGAACAGGGGGCAAACGGGCAGGTGGCTCACCTGATGTTAACTGCCGCCCATGGACACCCTCGATGCTAGAGGGCTCGCGAGTGCGTTGCCAGCCTTTTAAAAATTGAATTATTTAATTAAATAAAATTATTTTTTATTTAATGAAAAATATATTGTGTTTTTAAAGTAACAATAGTTTAGATTTGTTCAACTAGATTTTTTTACAACCCTTAACACAAAAGGTTTTTTCTAAAAGTTTGTCAAATCCGATTATAGAACGTTGTCAGATTATAATATTTTTTAGTGCGCTGATTCAGCCACTATTCGAATAACTTACGATGACCATTTGGAGGTAATATGAATAAAATATCTTATGTATTTATTTATAAACAATGGCGTCATTATAAGACAAAATCGATTGAGGGATAATAGTTTTTTTTAACAATACACCTTTTTAGAGTTTATAGTGATCTAGTAATTAGTATATTAGTATAGTTATAATATAATTAGTATTATACCTATTTTATTAGTAGAAAATGGAAATGACATAGAGGACTAATCGGTGCAGAAATTCGCCATTAGCCGCTTCTGGAAGGCGTTAGGCTGGCTAAAGTAGCCAGGGCTTTACGCAAAACGGACCAAATTTGAGTCTAGTTTCGGAAATTGAGTCCACCTACCTAACCCTTACCTAAGCTACGCCATTAGCCTTGTGGCTACTGCTCAGATTTGGGTTGAATCTGATATGTTTTAATAAAATATTGGTAACCGATACCTTTCAACTACATACATGACAAACAGTTGTCAACAACACTATCAATCACTAACTCGTTGGGCGAAAGCTGATTTCAGAGGGCGGAAAATGCTATGACGTCTTTATTGGATAAATATTTTTATATTGATCAAATATTTCCTCATATTGGGGGTTGGAAATTGTTCTGTTATGGGTAAGTCTCTTGTCTAGTAGTGCATGCTTTATTTAATCCGTTCATCGAGGTATATTTATTAGAAAAGATCGTACAAATTATTAAAAGGCCGGCAACGCACTCGCGAGCCCTCTAGTATCGAGAGTGTCCATGGGCGGCGGTATCACTTAACATCAGGTGAGTCTCCTGCACGTTTGCCCCCTGTTCTATAAAAAAAAGAAGGAAAAAAAAAGAAAAAAAAAGGCCTTTCAATTTGTGTTAGAACTAATGTCTACTTTATGCCCAATACACACATTTGTAGTAATCTGGTTTTTCATCAAGGATGATTATTTAATCTATTTACTTGTAGTGTTACTTGAATTTGCATTATGCTCTGTGTTGATAAATATGATTCTTAATTTATCCAACAGGACTGCACGGCGAAGGGTCAACATTATAAATGGTTGGATTTGCCCAACGTGCTGTGGTCAATTTGATTTGTAAGCTTCATTTAAAGTCCTTCGGGGTATTAGTGACTGTCTAAGAAAGCTATAACTTCTTGACGTAAATGTTAGTTGTTGTTACATAAAATTACTATACAATACTATAAGTTGTTACATATAATTAATATACATTCAAATAATAATGGTAAAATAGCAATCAAGAACAATACTAATACTGCAAAACATTATAATCTCGTAATTTTTTTCACACATTGCACATACAGAAATTTTGGAATAAAAATAATAATAATAAATAAAGCACTAACCGATGTATTCCAGTCAGCTCTATAAAATAAGAGAAGAACTGCAATGCAACTTATACTCCAAAATAAAAGAAAAATACATAATTATAAATAATCTAAACCTAATATTACTAAAATACACCAAGAATATTCATTAAACATACCAGGGGGCTACCATAAGCTGTTATTGCGAGCCTATTGACAACCTACAACTGAGATGTATCGCTTATTCATACCATGACATGGAATAAGCGAGACAGTTTATGATCCCACGTGACCTTAGCGGTAATCAGATTTCGTTCATTCAATTTGTATGAAAATTCGTACCACTGCCGCTTGGCTGAACCAAAATATGATTATAGATATTAAAAAATGATTAAAAAGTAGAATATATGATATTCAATATTATATTTAAAACTAGTTCATAATGTAGATACACTGTGTCTTATAGTAAAACTTAATTTTTATATTTCGGATATTAGAAAGATTTTCGGTTAATTTGAGTGGTTTGGGAAGTGTAAAGAAGAATTGATTTTTAAAAAATCGACGAAAATAATAAACAAGATGAGAATCATCGAGTTTATAATTTGTTATAGATCAACAATTTTGATCGTAAAAATGTTCAGTATACCTGCACACAATTGCAGAAACTATGTTTCATAATATTCAGTTAATTAATAAGCTATGTAAAAAGACAACAAAATTATTTTTAAAAACAGTGTAAGGCAAAAACGCAATCGATTAAATAGTATAATAAAGTAAACAGTATCATAAATATTTAACGACTCAGTCGACCAAGCAATGGCTAAGAAGCTGAATGGCTAGAAAACTTAAGATGCAACTTAAGTTTTCTATCCATTCAGACTGACGATGAGATGAGAGTTGCACGCTTAAATAAAGTCTAGCATATAAGTTTCTTCACATTTAACCAAACAAATCGATAACCACTGATACACTCACGTACCACACATAACAATATTGTATCATAAATGTTAGGGTAATTACGCATGTGAAGTTGGGAAAACTTTGGTCATTAGGCAGGACCATACTAAGTGGGGAGTACCCGTTATATCCACCAAACGGCCCAGGTGAAACCCAATTTACTTCCTTAAGTCATAAGAGTTTTATTATAGATCTAGAAAAAAACATTATTTAAATCCATAAAATATTGATTAACTATGCTTTTATTTGATTTATATGTAGAGTTTATGTCATGTGGAAAGGTTTACACGACCTTTATTTAAATTAACTAATAATAAGAAAACGTGTGTCACTCGCGGACTGCCGCGGTAAAGCTATTACATAGCATTTTGTATCAACTTATGCAATTATAATTGTTTATTTATGCCGATTTTTTAAATATTTTCTTCGATATAAATTCAATCTACCACTCTACCACACTAACAGATTCTGACTAACACGCCTAGTCTGTCTTACTCATACCAGCTGCAATGGCTGCGTTTACGCTACATCACCGATTACGCCAGACCGATGTGAGACGCAGTATGCGTTTTGTCCCGCTCTAACGCGTATTGGCCACATCTATATTACGAAATCGTGTGTTAGATTTTTTTCGTTACGGAATTTCTTGATTCGGTCGCCGTGCTCAAAGCCCGCGATATAATCTATGCAATAGCTTAATAATCAAGAAGAAATATATACATTTAGTTTGTTGCAAAATACAAAAGAAGTGTTACAATCTGTTTTGCAAGCAGATTAAACACTTTCATTAACATACTATGCGCCGTTGTACCTATTTAATATTAATTTATTATAAGTATAGCCTGAAAGTTCAGAGATTATTTAGGTGTCTCATATTTTCAGGACTCATTATTATATTGCTCATTTGAAATTTTAACTTTTTTTTAAGTTATTTTGCTCCATAATACTATTTAATTCGAAGTTATTATAACGTATTGCGAACAGTAAATTCATTGATGTCCCGTTTTACATTACAGTATCTCCTCTTGAGATTTCTATGACTAACTTTAAATTACACCTTAGACCACACTCAAAACGTCTAGGCGCGCTAACTGCCGAACTTCTAGCTATTATGTCAAAACAAGTTTCAGGAGCTTTCGTTACATGTATTTCACGTGGAGCTTTGTAAGCTCGGCCTCTGTGTTTGTTATTACGTAAATAAACATCATTAACGTTTGAAATATCATTCTATATAATACCAAGCCTAGCGTTTGTACTTTTTTTCTCATTCATCATCTTTTAATTTTTTTAATATAAAATATTAACATGTGGTAATGCGTTAATCTAATATCTGGTAATATATGTTTGAATTTATATTTATAAATAAAACGTTTTATATTAGTTATAATTCTGGTAAAAATAACTTAACTAACTTACCTTACATAAGTGGTTATCAAATTTTGTAGATTAGTTCTTGATATTCATGTTACATAACTGATATAATAATATAGCCAATTAATTCTGAAACTCAGTCACTTTATATATTTGAACTTTAATATATTTTCACTCCAGTATATCTCGTAGTTCAGTGTGCTTCTTGACAAAGGCCGCCTCTAACCCTTTTCACTGTTCTCTATACATAACTGTTAAAGTAAATTAAAGATTCCAAGTATTGCTGTTTGTATTTCATATTGAACAAAAGGGTTCAAAAATTTACTTATTATATAAAAATAAATTAATAAAACGGAATAGTATTTTGTGTCATGTGGAATCGCAATCCAACACCAAATTTCAGTATAATATTTCTAAAATTGAATTTTTAAAAGAAACAGGCTCAAACTGCTTAGTAAATGTAGCCAATTTAGAAGTGGATCTTACTTTGGGCCAAACCGTCATTTCATTCCAAGCGCAAATGAGATCACATCCTGGTGAAACTGAGTGGATCTTCCACTTAGTTTTTCGCTAAGTAATGATCCAATCAAAAGGGCGAAGAAAGCCTGAATTTATAAAAAAATAAAGTTGATATACACTATGTTAAAATTAATAAAAAGATTAATAACATTGATTAACATTTATAAAACACACATCCGTCTCTATTAATAACAAAGAAAACCCAAAGACAGAAAGAGTACTTAGTTAATACTATCTAAACTCGTCAAGTGTTTATTTCGAATCGGAAACCTTAAACACGCATATAAAAAGAACAGGTTACATAACATAATAGGCAACAGACGGCCCTATAGCTTACACGCAGTTTCTTTCTCAAGCTTAGTATGGAAGTACATAAATAATTAACAAATAAAACATAAAATTACGTGTAATACCAGAAATATTGTAACTAAAATAAAATAAACTAAAACTATAATGACCATACCCTAGCGCACCGTACTTAATAGAAGAAACTATTTACTTAAGGTAATAACTACGTTAACTTAATATAAGGAATAACTTATTTTCATTTAATATTCTGTTCTATAAAAAAACTAAAGGCTTAACTAGTAGAGCCTTTTATATAATTATTTATAGGCATAGAAGATCTAACGCAAGCTCGCTTATACGCAAGTTTTGTATATGATACCATCATTGATTTCATAATAAACTTAAACATGATATGTAGCTGAGAAGTTCATACACACAATATGTAGTAAACTTATGTTAAAATACAATACGGAATTAGTGTTTCATCTAACACATATTACGCTAGCGACTGCAGCTGTCTTCCTCAAAACCGTAAACCCTTTGAATAGAAAATCTAATTCTGTATACACATAGAATATTTACAGTAGTTGACAGTTGCAGACACGCTCGCACCCTCAAAACAATCGCTTCCACCCCTAATACTACGGCATTCCCGAAGGAAATATAAATATAGCATTGAAATCTCTAATATGTATCGAGTCCCCAAACTGCACCTATACCATTGTAGCATAAACTCCCCCATCCCCCAATTCCTTTATAATTCGAACGTAATGGAACGCTTTGAAAGCCTTCCTAAGGATCAAGGAATATTGGCTAAGTCTAAACGTTCGATACGCGAGCTACTTATAACTATGAATATTTATAACATATTAGTACACGTTTCTAAAGCTATGTTATGATTTTTTTTTGTTTGTCTGATATATTTTAAATAAGTTATAAATTTAGATTGAACATAAGAAAAATGGGTGAACAATGATTTTCTTATCGTCTGATTATCTAGATATTTCTAAAGGATTTAGACCAATCATAACAAACGATAGAGTCAGTTTAAGTGTGGGTATATTCCTACAGGTAAACAAACACACTGATTAGGGCTGACAAAACTTAGAAGGATCAATATTAATGTCAAGAGATGTTTAACATTTAACTATTTTTCACGTTTAGTTACAATTTTGAGATCAATGTGAATATGGTCTATGTTTTGTTAATATTACTTTTAAGAAGCTGATGTGAATTGCGCCTTAAATGCAAATTATGAGTGTTTGTATAAAGAGTTCAATTTATATTCTAATGCAATGACTTCCCGCTAGGGGGCGTTCTCTTCGCTAACTGAATAGAGCTGATACGTTTCCGCTTATTTTAAATAGCAAATCGACTTGCAACAAAATTCATTTTAGATATATGAACTGATTCTTAAAATGGTGTCAATAATAACACTTTATTGGAATAATAGATCCTTCTAGAAAACAATTACCGTGAAATGTAACTTTCAACCATTGAAATTATAATTATCAACAACAAACATATTTCCTGAATATTATTTCAGGGCCGACATAGTTGTAATCTGTTGTGATAATGATTTATTTAGCCTTGAATATTTTTCGAAATTTGACTTGCAATGGTTTGTACCAAAACGACAAATAAAAGTTAGTCATCAATAAAAAATTTAATGCGATTGTGCAACAGAGCACAATTCAGGTGAAGAAGGCATCGAAAGGTATAGATAGGTACGCACATCAGAAACCAATGCAGAAATTTCAATAAAAACCTGTATTAGTTACCAATATAAAAGGTTTATGCATATTATGTTTATTAAAAAAAATCATCACAACAAACACATTTTAATCCTAAGGAGAACACTACTTTTATTGTCACTTAAAGTAGTTTTGGCACTGATTTTATCTTTGCTCCGGAAGCGTTCCATTGCCAGTGCTATTATTATTTCCTCCATTACCGCCTCCATCACCACCCCCATTTCCACCTCCATTGCCGCCTGCATCACCTCCTGCATCACCGCCTGCATCACCGCCTGCATCTCCACCTGCATCACCGCCTGCATCTCCACCTGCATCACCGCCTGCATCACCGCCTGCATCTCCACCTGCATCACCGCCTGCATCACCGCCTCCATTTCCGCCTCCATTTCCGCCTCCATTTCCGTCTCCATTTCCACCTCCATTTCCGCCTCCATCACCACCCCCATTACCACCTCCATTACCGGCACCATCGCCGTTTTCTGTATCTGTCTCGTTTTTAGGTGGTGGTGTGGTTGAGGTTGTGGTAAGACTGTTCTTCAAATCATTTAATTCCGTATTGAGCCGATTTCTTTGACCAGCTATCGCCAACGTTGAGACAAACAGACAAAATGACAGTAACGAGAGAAGTACGATTATCTTATTATCGAGCATCCATGCCTTTGTTCTCTCCCAATAATAATGAGTTGCCATGTTTAAGCACAAAAATGACGTCGAACCAACTGTATTATTCTGTTGAAATTAAATCGAACTTCAGTATTATCGATTTATCTCTGAGTTTTGAAATGTCTATGATAAGGTATGATAGAGTTATCATATATCGGGGACACTGATAAGAAATTATATTTTGAATATCACTTAGTCATAAAGTAGTAATTATTGTTTTAAACATTCTTTAAAAAGTGCGATGGCAATTGATTTTTGTTTACTTATTTTGTAACACTTAAACATATGTATGTGACAATAGACAGATAGATAGGTAGGTTGAATTTTTTAATAGATTTAGTAATTTATACCACTGTCAAGTTATTGGTAATTAATTATACTTTTTTAAAAGAGTACCGCCGAGTTACGCCGGCTTTTTCGCTCGGCCTACACCCTCTTTTCCGATTACTAAGGATGCCTACGGATTCAAATTTAATGACGTAGAATAAGTGATACTCTTATCTTATGTTCCATAATGACATATTTTATTTTATTTTAAGCAATTCTAGCTATCGGTTCCTCTGTTGTCCATTCCAATGATAAAATCGTCCTAAGGAGAAACTTTGTTGTAGTTCATCCAAGATACGTAGAATATTGCTATATTGGTTGCTATAGCTCCGAATCACATGTTAAAAAAATTAATCCCTCTATCATCTTTGCCGATGAGTTGGGATGCCTACAGGTTCGAATTTATTGACGTGGAATAAGTGATACCTTGATGATCTTATGTTCAAAAATAAACGTATTTTTTTTTCAATATAAAATCGAATCAATTTCGCAGTTGAATTTACGGGGTAAACCTACAGGTATTATGTCTGCGATATGTATATGTCGTGGCATCCAAATGGCTAGTTCCGTACTGCTAACTCGTGTGTCTTATCTTGAGGAGTAATTTCTTACATCGGTACGACGACCTAAATGCATTTGTCTTTACTGTCGACTTCGTACTTGAGTCTATTTGTATATATAGAAACACTTATATACATCTATATAACTAAAAATTTAATAGTACAGTATGTATGTATCAACACTTAAAGATGGCTGGAGCACTTCGAGTATTTTTTAATTTGAAAAAATATGTATATACCAGAAAACCGAACACGCTGTATAGGGAAGCTTAGCAAAATGTTTTTTTGTATTTAATTACCAAAAGAGCTAAGTATCATATCATATTAAAATATAACGGGGAAGCTAGTAAACCAAAAAAATATTGTTTACCTGCAACTTACGAAGCTATAAAGAAAGTAAAAATATAAGTATAAAGGTTTTGAAACAAGTCATAAAACATCAAATTTTGAAATTATTGAATACAAAAATTACTCCAAAAAACCTTTTTAAAACTTAGTCATTATTATAGATTTATATTTTTTTTGTTATAACATATATAACCTCATTCATGAATTGAAGATTATATTGACCAGGTCATCTAATAGCCATATATAACATTAGATAATGTTATATATTAATATCATAATGTAGTATGTGAATAATATATTATGCTGAGTAATAGACAATTAGGTAACCGCATTGAGAATGGAATTAGGTTCTGCAATATCACACGATGTTTGTACAATGTTAAATTATGAACTGTTAAACTTAGTTTATCGTGCATAGTATGTTAGAAATGTTGCTTTTTTTAATATATATATATTTATTTACTTATTTATATTATACCTCATAAAGTAAAATTTTATATTGTATTTCATAAATATGTTTGTTTCGAATAATCAAGCCATTTTAGCCTAAAGGCAGTTTACGTAAGTATATAGCGACATCTACATTCTACAACTACAATAATTACGATGACGTCATAACGCGCTAACGAAGAGTTATGCATATTATTTACTTCTCGACCTTAGCCACTGGGATTAGCCATTAAGATAATCTGATCGAGAACCTTCCAACTTAATTTGAAGGATTTGTTCAAATCTTTCACAAGTACAAGTCAGAGGTCCGCTTCAATTCCTAAATATTCATCTGATTGGAGGCTCGCCTAAAGACAACTTAAATACCAACGAAACAAAAGTTTGACAGTCGACGTGGTATTGGTCCCATGGTATATGTAGATGCAAAATCCTATAAGTAATTGGCATTAAGGACATCCCAATAAATATATTTACAGACACGTGAAATCAGGTGTGACACGTTCCACTGCTGATTTCCCAAAGGATTGCTGCGATAGAAATTTGATTACATTTTATGTTTGCTTTTTAAAAGTTTTATTGTTTATGCGTGATTTGTGACTTTTACGGTCTTTTTTATGGACATTGAATGACATTTCGTGCCTTTGTTCCCATTGATTTTTTAGGTCATGAGCCTGTATAGATGAAGTGTTTATTTGTTTATGTATGATATGTTTTTATATGATTGAATTATCTAACATTCCATTCAATTATCCAATATCTATGGAGTAGTCATAGCCTAGGCTTGAAGGGGGCTGTATCAGGGCCGCCCCCTTTAAGGGAACCCTGCGTTCCGTCCATAGTGAGCAGATGGGGTTCTTATATACCGACCAACCCTCGCGTCACTTTAAGAGCTGTCCCGGCACGGAGGTCAGAATATTGATGTCCCAACAATTAAAAAAAAAGAATTGTGCGAGGGGTTCTCATACCTGACTAAGTAAGTTCGAGCTTCACTTTTTTATGTATGACATAACATGTATGTATGTATGTCTTGTATCCAAAAATTTTGATACAATAGATAGAGATGGCTTACCGAAAAATAAATAAGGAAAAGGGAGAAATGGACACTCCGTTTAATTAATAGTGTTGATATGATTTGTTAAGATATTTTTACGTACAATTATCTGGTTATGGTTGTCACAGTTAGGTTAGGTTACAAGCGGTTTATTTATTGTTAAAATATTTATTATGGGAAAGTAGATTATTAATAGTTTTAAGTATATACCTATAGGATTATAACTTGGGCGTAGAAGGATTTTTGACAGTGTGCGAATTTAATCGTTACATTTAGATAAAGCTTACATAACATACCTTACTTTAACTTTATCTGAAATATATTACTTACTTACTACTACTACTACTTTTTATAAATTATTTACATTCTTAACATAATAATTATATATGTTTTAGAAGGTTTCTAAAAGACATTCTAAAGACGTTCGCGAGTGCGTTGCCGGCCTTTTAAGAATTTGTACGCTCTTTTATTGAAGGACCCTAAGTCGAATTGGTACGGAAATACTTCAGTGGTCAGCTGGTTCCACAAAGTGATGGTGCGCGGCAAAAACTGCCTTGAAAATCGCGCAGTTGAGGAAAGCGAATTAATGTGATTAATGTGGAATTTAATAGTCTAACTAACTTTTAATAATTTCAGAGTACATGAATATAATTTGGGACTACCTCATGCCCAACAGTAAATATATATCCAGTAATAGACATAGCTTTAGCTTAATTCTTGAGATACTCTGTATTTAGTATTATGTTTTGAGTGCGTACTCTTCTAATCCTTAGATCTGTTGATTCAGACGTACGAAGTTGGCGTTCATTCAACAGATTATATCCAAAGCTATCTTCATTTCACAGACGGAGCGGTGTAATGGGTTTTCAAATTGTGTTCAGCCTCATAATTTCAGTTGGAAGCTAATTGTAATGAACTGTAGGATTGGCTCAAGTATTGATATAACCGTTTTCTGCTACTATTTTGAAAATGAATGGGACCTTTCATTCGATTTAGGCTCTGTTTCACAATATCCTGATAAGTTCCAAATAAGCTATTTATTACTTATTGGTAGGATAAACAGTTTCACGACTGTCAGATAGCGCTATTTGTTGTGAAACGCGATTTTTCTTATTCGGAACTTTTATCTTTCGAATAATTTATGCATTTCATAGCTATTTGGTACTTTATCCATACATTGTGAAACAGGCCCTTAAGGTCGTTTTAAATAACTTTTTTGTTGATAACACTGATTCGTCAGTGAAGTTGTCATAAATCTTGATAGAAAAAATGGAGAGAATTAAGGCTGATACTCAAAGGGGATTTTGTAAGACTGGTTGTGCTATACACTTTTCTTCTTTTGTTGGAAGGCACTAATATGTAGACTATGTTGAAATACTTCGTCTAATCAAATCAACGAGTATTGCGCTGTTACTCGAAATTCTTGTCACTGTATTGTTTCTTTATTTTTGATTTCTTTAATATAAGTTTAAAGCTATTCATGTAAAAATATTTTAATTATTTAAAGAAACTTAACGACGTAAAATACATTTTGAAATTATTTACTTAGGTACATATAATAAATATTTTACGAAATGTTCCCTCTATAAACGCTTGGGTATGCATATCTGAAAAACTACTGATCTAATTTTGATAAATTTTGAACTGCTTTGAAAGTGTGTACCCGGTTAAAATTAAGGATCGATATGACTTTCGGTTATGAGAAATTAGTCGTCACATAAACACATACACAAAAGTAAAACTTATAAAAGAAAATAGGGGCCTTACAATCTCTTTGGTCTTGGTCGCAGATTTCGGTGAAATGGATAATTTCTAATGAAGCCGGTTAATTAAAATTATAACGTGTATTAAACATTTTACATTAAGCTAAACAATTAAGACTATAAATAACATATACCGATCAATCTCCTTCGTGCCTTCTTCCATCTACAATACACTGGCGAAGTACTTTGTGCCCAGTTAGCACAAATTAAAGCCATAAAAAAATAATAATATATAGATTAACTATTCCAAGCAATCAATTATAACCATTCACTTTATGGAGTAAAGATCATCAATAACGTACAAAATAACAGCACATTCAGAGAGCGGGAAAATTTCCGCTCACAACCAAAACTATATTACCTAAATCTCCAATCATTACGTACAGGGCAAAAACCACCCAACTCTGCTAGTATAGTTTCAGAGACGGAATTCGTGTCGGAATCCACGTCAAAGTCGTGGATTTTTATAGTCTGTGGTTACTAATAACTTAAATTTACAATATCTTTGCGGCACGGCACATGTATTCGTCAGTCGTGGAAGTTTCTAGAAATTTAATGCGTTGTAAGATTGTTTTAACTGTGATAATTGTAATTCTAAATTAGAATGACTTTAGAATTGAAGTTACCAGCACGTATAATCGACAGAGACGTGGAAATTTGAAGGAATGTCTGTGATTACAAATAATTTGAAAAGTAAAAAATATTTACTACAATTTCGACTATTTATTTGCCATTATTCCCACGAGAATGTAAGTGCGTGCTCCTGTTTCACCAGGCCGACTACTGACAAATCTTTGTTTCTACTTTAATTATTTCGTTTACATATTTTTTATTAGTATAGTTTTATTATTAGTATATTACTTAAAGTGTCTCATTGAACATGGCGATGGTTGCAGCTATTTATAAACATTTTGTAAAAGAAAAGCTTTAATTTAAAAGGTGCCAATTCTTTTGTTTCATTCTAAAATCTAAGGTCTTGATTTGAGAACTGGCAGTCGGTGTATAATTATAATCATTCACTATTGTATAATCTTAATTCACGTTCATAAGGGTACATTGTCATTGTATGTTCCGTTGATAGTTGTATCTGTGATAATATAATATTTAAAAATTAAATCATGATCATTTTTAAATCTAATAGGCAAGTAGGTGATCAACCACCAGTGCCTGACACACGCCGTCAACTTTTTGGATCTAAGACATGTCGGTTCCTAACGATGTTTTCCTTCACCGTTCGAGCAAATGTTAAATGCGCACATAGAAAAAAACTCCATTGGTGCACAGCAGGGGATAGAACCTACGACCTCAGGTATGAGAGTCGCACGCTGAAGCCACTAGGCCAACACTGCTCCTGAGCTCATAATTAGTATCCGAGATAATAATAATTCTAATTTTGAAAGTCTCTTGAATTTTTTTTTTTTGGCCCACAAAATTAGGACAAACACATGCCAACATCAACTTACATGCGAAAAAAATATAAAAAAGCGGTGCCGTCCCTAGAACATGTGGACACGACAAGCGAAATTAGGTAAATACAAAAAAAAAGTGTCAAAACAAAAAACAATCAAAAATTTAAAAATAATAGCTATAAAGAATTAAAACACTAGAACATTGAATTGAACTTGAGCTTGAATTTAAATTACGTTCAGCTCTTAGCCTATCCGTCGCGTCGTTTAGAACGGTAAAAAGGAGTTGTGACTAATGTCGCGCGGCGGTTGCAGTGACGTGAGAAATGGTCCTCTTAGATAAGGGCTCTGCGATTGTAACGAATACTGTAAGAATGACCCCGTGTTATTTTCAAGTTTGCTTGAAATACTATCGAAAAAGTCACAAACGCAATATTGTTAAGCCATTTTTTTTGTTACATTAAAAAAAATTACATAATGTACACGTTAGCGATATTTTTTGTCTTTTTCGAGAGCGTATGCCAAGTACACCTTATCCGGTAGTGAGACCTTAAGAATTTTCATATTTCAATAGTAATATGAGTTATACGTAGACTAAACTAGTTGCCAATAGGGAGACGAGGTCGGACCACACGGTTTCTTGTGAAGCGATGTGTGTTCTAGGCAGCACCACACCCTGGCACCTTGAAGCTAATGCTAAATGAGTGAGGCGGTGCGGCCGCCTCTGCTACTGAATCGTGCAGATAATATCCGGTGGCTATATATATACACAAAACAAACCAGTCGGCTGCGAGGGCTGCCACTATTGCGACGCTGATATTGTCGTTGCCCAGCATGGCAGATGGAAAGGAGACCTCTACAGGGCGTGCTACAAGATGAGAAAGCTTCTGTCGATAAAATTGTGAGAATGGCATTTACAAGCACGGACAGTGACGTCACGTGGGTTATCTTCCAGAGATTCTGCGAATCTCTTACACCATTATTTAGTGGGGGAACGGAGTTCATGCGCCCAAAAGAAGGGATGCTGACGTATCCTTGGAAGCATTGTGCCTGACCTCATCTAGCTTTACTGGATCAGAGCGAATTGGTTGATGTGAGTATGGCTCTTGCTGTGCCAAGGTCCATTCTACGTTCCACCATAGGGATCCGCTGTTGCCTTATCCTACATACACAGTAGCAAGACCCACAAAACGCTGTACCATAAGGCAGTCGCGACGCGGTAACATGCGTAACTAATTTCCTTACGAAAAAATATGTAAGTTATTGGGATTAGTGACATAATTAGTATCACGTATTATGTAAGCAGATTTACTGCAATTTATGCCTATGTGAGCAAAAGGAAGCAAAACTTTTTAAAAATAGTACATAAACGTATTCTATTTTTGTAGGAATCCTGGAAAATGCATTTCGTTTTCAAGGATAGACAATCTGTGGATAAAATGTATAAACACATAAATAATTACTGTTGACGTAATTATTTCATATTTATAAGAAAATCAAAGTCTCCCCCCTCCCCCGGGCCCCTGTAATACATGAAGTAATACGGCCCCATATGTGTAAACTATGATAGAAGAGGCATAATAATATATTATGTTAAAAAGTTTAGCAACATGTTTATATATATTCATAACAAATCACGTTCGTTAAAAATCACATGAATTTAATATTCAAATAGGTATAATCAGCAAATGGATAATAATTTTTGATTTTATTAAAATTTACGAACGTCTCCCGCGTCTTTTACGATTATGGTAATTCATTAAAAGGCTTCGCGTGTACAAATTACTACGGATTCACGGATTATTCATAATCAAAGGGGATTTTGATATAAAATATATTTTTTTAGAAACAAGACTAACATGCTTATTTTTACTTTCTATTTCCAAAGGTATACATATAACTATTAGTACGTATTATTATTATTTATTAACTTTGTCGCTACTAAAATTAACAATTGTACGATAAAACAGATAAACTAACGGATAGACTATACGTTATGGCAAACTTACCAGTTACGCAACACAAATAACACACTTTCTTTGTCCAACATTTTTTCATTTTCCTTTTTAATCACTTTCTCAAAAATAAACTGTTCACTCTCGATTAAAAATTTTATGCATTCACTAACAAACCATAGCAACATTTTCCGAACCTGTCTTATGCTTCTTGTGCGAATTTATTAGTAAAGTTAAACTGTGTAGATTTTATTACATTAAATACCTGTTATTATAAGTATGTGAAATGGAAGAAAGTAGCTTTTACATTTTAATTAAAAAAATGTACATGAGCTATGGATAAGTAAAGTTCCTTATATATTTTAGTTAATAATGAGAAGCGCACACCAAATAATAGCAATCATCGCATACTTAAAGCCAAAATAATCGCTTTAGCAACACACTCATACATTGTATTATAATATTCTCGTTTCCAATTATATCCAATACAGAATGTCACCTAGATTTAAGAACCCTTAAATAAGACAAGTTACTTTTTGTTAATCGTGCGTGCACCCCATTTGTTGTTTGTATGTTACAAGAGGCAGACGTTTGCCTGTTTGTTCTATAAAAAAAACGAGCAGGAGGCTCATCTGATATTAAGTGACATTGCCGCTCATGAACACTCGCACTGCCAGAAGGCTCGCAAGCGCGCTGTCAGCCTTTTAAGAATCGGTACGCTCTTTTCTTGAAGAACCCTAAGTTGAATTGGTTCGAAAATACTTCAGTGGGCAGCTGGTTCCACATCGTGGTGGTGCGTGGCAGAAATTGCCTTAAGAATCGCTTAGCTGTGGAACGACGGCCGTCAAGGTGATACGGATGGTATTTTGTATTTCTGCCTTGACGTCCGATGACGAAACTCAGCTGCTAAGCTCATGTTTTAACAACCGCCACCGAATATAACTTGTGTTATTGTTTTTTTCTTATTTTTTCCTTTTCAGGCGAGATTTGTTAATAACGCAAAATAAATTAAAAAATCCTAAGTATGTTATCAATTTGACTTGTAATTTAATGTATATTTAAGTAAAGCTTCTCCGATCTGGATGCTCGAGGGGACCGACTTCCAAAAAGTAGTCTTATAGTATCTTTATACCTCTTTCATATTCATTTCTAACGTGATTAAATTAAATAATTGATCTGCAGGTCCCGTTTTTGTTAAAAATCAGGTCTTGCTTTTTCTGTCATTTGTTTGACTCCCTGTTTTCCAGTCGACTGTCTTTGTCATTTCTTTTCTCCATGAATACAGTTTGACTAGAAAAGGAAATATTTACCCACTTTAGCATGCATGTTATTAAATATCTTAAATAGTACAAGGAGAAAATGTAACATAACGGATTTGTAACATAAATTTTCAAACTAAGTTATAATTGCGAAGTAAGATAATTATCCTTAATTTCAAAAGATACTCAAACCAAAGTTCATTATTTTATAAACTTTTAGGTTTTATTATAAATTTACGTAGCTTGTGAAAGAGTTACTCAACTACAATTGTATTTTTGTAAAATATATAGTACGATACAAATAAATTTCGACTGTTTGAACGATGTGCAAACCTTATATTTTAAATTAGTGTATTCAAATGGTGACTGCATATTTTGGCAGAAAGTAAGTAAAGATAAAATACATATTATATACACCTTAATATGTATAAATCTCATGTCACTTTTTGTCCGTGATGGACTCCTTAACTACCGAACCGATTTTAATTGAAATTTTTGAATTTCGAATTTTAAATTTGGTCCTTCGAGCCAAATGTGTCACGTGATTAAACAAACATACATTAAAAATTAACAATTTTTTTTATGACTTTGTATACATGTATTAACATGTAGCCTATATCCCGCAGTTTCACCCATGTTGATTTAGTCAGAGTGCGTTATGTCACATACCTTATTCCCTCGATAAATTTCAGCACTTCCGTTTCCGTTCATAAGTTTTCACTTCACTTTTGAATAAAATGACATTATATAGTTTTTAACAAAAAATAAAATTTATATTATGGAGATATAAAAGTTTGTGGTCATTCTAAAAACATAATTAAGCTAAGATTAATTGAAATGTAGGCAAATAAAATCTTCATATGTTGCCTTCACAAGCAAACTTATAAGTTATGGAGTTATGAAGCCTTTGATCATCATGTTGCCTTTTTCATATTAACATTAACATGATCGTTTCTTTGCAATAATAAAATGTACTATATCGAATGGATTGATTGAATTAAGTTGCATTTGAAAATAGATCATTGAAATAGATTTCAACATTTTGCTGCTATGTTTATACCACATTTACTTGTAGTCTGTGCTCTGCTGTCGAAAATATTGACCTTAATTCTGGCTGTAATATCGTAGGTGACACTCAGCTGTTAATGGCAGTACCTCTCCGAAAATGGAATTAGGACGATTGCATCTGTTTTCAAACGAATTTTTACAAATTTCTTTAAAAGAAATAGAATCCATTCTGGTGTACTCTTAAATAATTTCTTCGGAAATTTCAGTTTATGTTCTGAAACGTATCAATATAATTGCAAAAACCCAACCAAGCTTCCAAAGGACCTATTGCTGCAAACTCGAAGCATTTGAAGCATGAAACAGAAGATTTATTAACTGTTACTCTGTAACACACCCTACACATACACACACACGCACATATATACACACAGAGACACACACAAACGTATGCGCACACACACGCGAAATTTAATTTACAACGCCGTTTGCAATGTTTTTCTTTTAGCGTTTACTTATTTCTTCTATTGTATATTATGACAATGTGACAATTATGACAATGATTGTATGTGTTCCGGTCCGGCGGTGGAGAGGCTGGCTATCTGTCACTCAGGCCTCTTGTTACAGAGACCCGTCTCTCACACACACTTTTAAATGTTATCATCTTAGTTTTAATCATTATAACCTTGTATATGTGAGAGCTGAAATAAAGATTATTATTATACATATTGGTCCAAAGAAGTATAAATTGTGTTAAAATGTATTTAAGACAATTAAAAGTAACCTTGTATATTAAAATTATATATCACGCTCAATTATCGAGCAATTCCAGGAATTTAATTATATTCCACGAAAATATTCAAAACGTCCGAACTATCGGTAGACGATGGCAATTCAAAGATGATGCAGATTCCATCTGAAAATACTGGCCACAAATACTTGAAATATTTGATCAGAAATAGTTTTATAAGATTATTTGAAATTAAAATGTTGTTGCATACTAGTTGTGCGTTCTAACTCTGCACACAGTGGATTGTTCGTTCGGTTCCTGCAATTAACACTCGGAAATATATAGCGAAGGAAAACATTGGCAAACTGGCTTTCATATTAATGACTATGCGGATTTTATAAGACTGTATTTTTATTAATGAATAAACTTAGGTTTTTAAAGTCAAGGTAATAAGGTAAAATTAGGTTTTTATAGATTGGGCGAATATTTGGCTTATATAAACTTATAAGCCAAATATAAAACGATTGTAAATAGCTTGACTTATTAATATAATATGACTGATGTTCTTATTATATGACTCTATGAAAACGAATGTATCATTTGTATGCCTATTTATGTGTGGTTGATTGTATGGATTTTTGTAAGTGATCGTTATTAATTATTGTAGTTAAAGATTTAATAAATTAAAAGGATCAGTTTTTCAGGTATTACCTTGAATATTTAATATTTAACTATCCTATATTAATTAATAACATATAAATTACCTAGTCGCTCTACAAAATCCTGAAAAAAATAAAAAAATCAGTAGTGCTACAAGGTGGGCCTGGCCTAGATCTGGGCCTAAAATTTCTCTATCTATTTCATAAGCATATGTTAATCGGCAAGTAGGTGATCAGCCTGTGCCAAACGCCGTCGACTTTTGGATCTAAGCTATGTCTGATTCCTCACGATGTTTTCCTTAACCGTTCGAGTGAATGTTAAATGCGCACAATAAAAGACAAGTACATTGGTGCTCAGCCGGGGATCGTACATACAACCTCAGGGATGAGAGTCGCACGCTGTAGCCACTAGGCCTACACTGGTCCAATCATAAAAAACCCAAATATGTTCTCAAAGGATTGCATTGGATTGATTTGATTAAATCATTACTGTCTTACTTAAGAGCCACTAAAGAGTATTAGAACAAAACATATGGTTCCGGCATCTTAACCTATAATAGTCTTATGTCTTGTTTCTTCACGGCTTAAATACAATGTGACAGAAAGAAACACATATAGTTGAAACATAAAAATAAACCATAGTTTTAATTAATAAGCGATTATAACGACCGTTTCAATTTCATTATGAACAAATATGAATTCCAAAAATCCCGCTTCACAGATTTCTAGCGTCGTTTTCTATTTGCGCAGGCTGTATTCATTAAACAAACCTGTAAAGAACTTTCACAGAATAATACCGAGGAAATCGTAAATTTTTCATTTTTATTTTATTTCAACAAAAGGAAACTTGATGACTTTTCGCTTCATACTAAAGTTGATTCTAAGCTGCAACTTTAATTAACGAAAGAATTATGAAGTATGAAGAAGTAATATTGTTAACAATGCTTAGTTTATGCGTACGTATAATAATCTGGTTAGTTTTTCATTTTCAGGACATAGAATAAAATCTATTCTCGTACTGTTGAAGAAGACAGTTATAGTATGCTCATTAATGGAAATATAGTGTCACGATGCACGTGGAGTGGTGATCTACCTCAAGCCTAAAAGGGGGTCCCTGATCATCAAAACTGGCCGCCATGAAGGCTCCAGGGGCTAAGGTAAAAACGTTGTATATACTCGTATATAAGGATTCCCGTAGTGGCGGGAAAAACTTAGCTATCGGGTTCAGGACGTTGCGTTGAATCGCAGAGATTAAAAAAGGCAAAGCACTTGCGAGCCTTCTGGCAATGAGAGTGTCCATGGCCTTTTGACCGTCTACCTATATATATATTACATAAAAAGATTGTAAGTGTAGCTATAGACTCGTACAATCACAGTCTTCCCAAGTCTTTTTTGCTGCAATTGTAGTGCAAGTAAAATATCATTAATTGTCAATATACACAGGGTAATTCATAAAACTATATATGTATATATAGTAACGTCGTGGACTTTGAAGGAAGATTGTTAATTAGTGATTTAAGAGATTAAATTATGTTTGTGACATTGGATTCTGAGGATATTAATACTTTAAGCTTGGTAATTTGGTAAGAGCTACCCGCTAATATGCAGCGAATATTCCAGTGGGATCTGACCTGACAGTAGTCTGACGTAATCAGCCGATTTGCTTGTAAACATTAAAATAATACCGCATTTTAATAAAGGTCAAAACAAATAACCCGCTAAACCTCACAATGCAGCTATCAGATTTAATGCTAAAACCCGAGTAAAGAATTTAATTTCCCGGAAAAAATCGGCCAGTCTCGCTTACACTGTATAATTTGCGTAGCCCAACAAAAATAAAACGCACGATAAAATAAAAATAATTACTTCTCTCTCTCTCTAAATCTCACGGCCCGTAGAGAACAACAAAACTAATTAAAAATGTGCGCAAAACAAAAAAGGGCAACAACAAAGATAAATTACTAAGTTTTTCACTAAAAACAGACACATTTTTTATTTAGAGCTCCCTCCGTTTGTGGGTTTTATATACGAACAGTTCGTACGCTAAGCGTTGAATGTTCGGTATTTGCTCTTAAATTATTTTTCTTTTGTTATATTTAATTATAGCCTGATATAATGGATTTACACAGATAAAAGTGATTAAAAAATACTGGGTTTAGATCAGAACTAGATTATTCATTTTAATATTGTATGGTCACGTTTATACACGCGTTAAAAGTTATACTTCTTTGGCGAAAAATATAACTAAAATGCCGTAGTGATTAACGATAAATATTAAAATTAATCAAGAAAAAATATTTAAATAAATAAATTATTAGTAAATACTATCATATAATTGATTTAAAAACACTAAAATAATATTTATTTATTCACACTGTTTAATTGCACTGTTACGAAACACGTGTTCTAAATATAAAAATACTAGAATATACAACTTAAACATACTTATCGATTTCCATGCCACCTAGACCTCTCTTTACGATGTCGAATTTAGGTGTTGGTGTGCGCTCGCATCGTTAAAGTTCACTCTCATCATTGTTCTCCAACGCGCCAAAAGAAGTATAAGTTCAAAAATTCTGACTATTGATCGCTTCAAAATGCACGATTCTAGTACTTTGGACTCCTTCTACAAATATACATTTAAGGTTTCTCTCAGCGGAACTACAACTAGCTTGGTGCGTTACACTAAGAAAATCGTCCTACAAACATTCATATAACTCTAACTGAGAGCACCGTGTATAGAAGCCTTAATTTGCTTGAAGGCGTTTTTAGATCCATGTTGAACTAAGGCTAAACGGTTTCATTAATTAATTTTATTACGCAATTAGGTCTTTTGTTAAAAAAATATGCTCGAATTAACGAAATTGGTATTATTTTGTCGCTGAATTTTCGCTTTATGTTGCGTTTGTGTTTTATTTCATAGTAATTATAAAAGTTGTTATTAAAACCATTAAATATTTATACCTTCAAATAGGCAATGAATCAACCAATGATAAGGAAATATGGAAACTACTTTACTGGATATACCTTACACAAAATAAAAATAATTAGATCTTTAATACAATTGTTTTAAATAAAACATGGTTTTATTGTTTAAACGGATATATATTATAAATTTTAACCGCGAATTATTCAGTTAAAAATGATTAATAGTAAGCAATTCAGTTAATCCAAATATACCTTAAAGCCCGAATTAGATCAATCCGTGATGTATTTTGAATCAATTAGTGTAACCGCAGAAATACCCCCAAATGCCTACAACTGTGTAATTTAATCTAAACACTGCGTACACCTATAATCGGTTGAATTGATTTGCAGCTTATCACCTAACAGACACTGTAGGCACTTAAAATATAAGTAAAATATTTATAAATTATTGCTTACTGTTGAGACAACATCATTGAAATCATGCATTTACATAATATTACATAATACTGGAAGAGATCGCTTGTTAGCGATAAGGCCGCCCGTTGCATCCATTGTAATCTATATATATTGTGTTATTTGTGTATCTTTCTAGCAACGAAGTGTGAATAAATAAATAAATATTTCAATTTTTTTATAGAACAGGGGGCAAACGGGCTTACCTGATGTTAAGTGATACCGCCGCCCATGGACACTCTCAATGGCAGAGGGCTCGCGAGAGCGTTGCCGGCCTTTAATGAATTGGTACGCTCTTTTCTTGAAGGACCCCAAGTCGAATAAGTGGACTATTATCAGGTTTTTAATTTTTTGAAAGGTCCATAGCCATGCGGATCCTTAATATTCTTTTACGTAATATATAATGATAGAAAAATAATTGGAGCTGTTTTAAGGTGGAGCCGAGTTTGGACAAATTTACCATTTATTTTTACACAAAAATACAATTTTGAGTCGAAATGGTTAGGTTTAATAATACTATAAATTTATATAATATTTGATAAATAATCAAAATTAATATTTCTATTCATTATTTATTTATTTTTGTATTAATACTATTGGTCGAAATACATTTTTTATTTTCATACATTTTCATCATGGCGATCGTCACATTTGATAGTTACTTTGCTTAATTTCGCTTGGGTTATGCTAGACGCATTTCTATTTTGATTACATTTTTGCGTATCGCGGAGACTACTGCGCGACTCACGAGATGACCCTAATACATTAGAATTCGGCACATACCGCATTTTGATCTTACAAAATAAAAATAACTGAAGCCATAAAAAACTTTTAAAACTTTTAAACAATAATATAATGATGAAAAACAAAGCATGTCTTAGACTAAAATTCGCCTCCAATTGTTGTTTATATGTATCAAACAACAATTGGAGTCGAATTTTAGTCTCAGACATGCTTTGTTTTTCATCAAATAAAAAACCTTATTGACTCTCGATAGACGATGATCATATAGGTAATGTAGGCATATATCCTGATAATAATAGAATATTATAAAAAGCCTATTGCAGTTCCTGTAGCTACTTTTAAAATATCGTTTCCCTGATAATGGAACCTGACTAAAGATGAAATTAACCAACTGCATTACCAGATGAGCTAAGGCGACGGTAAAGCGATAAATTATTCACAGTATTTGCACCTTTCCTTGCAAACTTCTCTGAGTCAAATTGGAACATGTATCAGGCGGTCAAAATAGCCTACTCAAAGGGATCCCAAATCGAATTTTGTAGTGCTGATCAGGGAGTTCACCGATATTGAACCGATTTTCCAGTACAATACAAGATTGAGGGCTTGAGACTGGACGGTTTTGATCGCGATTATTAAGCAAATATTCGTATAAAAATAAAATTAAGAAAAACAATAATAAATTATTAAATAATTTAATAATACTATCAGTTATAGAACACACTAAGACCGAACAGAGTACCTTTCGAGATTGTGTAATTCAAGTACATATTTGAATTCAAATATTATTATTTTTTTCAAATGTCAACCCAATTTAGACCCAATAGATAATAATGATTGTTAACATCATCATTGTGATAATGGTTTATTACCATTACGAATTGATCATCTATATATATGATCATCTAAAGTACTCTTTAGATGATCATATATATAGATGATGACCTTATGCAGTTATCTGAATACGTAACCGCCTAAAACATGCATGGCTACCAACTGGCATCCCTTAAAAAGAAGATTCTCAATTACGTCAACAAGTTCTATTTAAATAAAAATAAAATTTGTTTATTATGAATCATAAGATAGACAGGTATCACTCATTCCACGTCATTAAATTTGAATCTGCAGGCATCCCTACTTATCGGCAAAGAAGACAGAGGGTGTAGGCCGATTAAAATACGAGAATGACACTTTCTGAACCATAGATTTCGGTTTAATATATAATGTTTAAGAATATATAATTAAAAAACATACACTTGTAATGTGTACATACATATGCATGGACATTTGTACATTAGCAAACAACAAACGACAACAAAAATATCTTTATTCATATAGGTAAACAAGTACACTTATGAACGTCAAAAAAATTAAATTGATTGCGAATTTACATTTACTGCCAGTTCCCATATCAAGGGCGTAGAACGGAAGAGAAGAACTGGCAATAAACTCTCCGCCACTCTTTTTATTCGTCAAGTTTTTTTACACAACGTTTGTAAGGAGCTGCAACCATTACAATGGACCATTCCATATGTCATCTTGAGTAAATAAGAATAATAAAATAAATTAAAAACAAAGATTTGTCCTCTATCAGCAGGAGGCATGGTGAAATAGGAGAACGCACTTGCATACCCGTGGGAACAACACGCAAGTACGTAGTAGAAACAACTAATATCACCGCATACACGAATTCAAGTACGACCAGTCACCACAAGTAGCACCCGTTCACGAGTATGACGCATGGCCAGCCATCGGCCCCCTCGCCATATTTTAGGGAGAGAGACAACCCGACGATGGACGCCGCCAAGCAATGACATTTAAGTGAGCATGAAAAGCCGTATAAATAATATTAAAATTAAAAGAATATAAGCTTTGAGCTTAAATTGTATCTTAAGAGCTTTTAAATAATCGTAAAGATCGATAGGCACAAAATTTTTGGCAGCCTCACACAAAACCGACAGCTAACAAAACTCATTAAAATTGCTAATTTCGTAACTTTTCAATCTATGATATTATTATGAGCCGAATCTACTTTAATGGAATATTTCATTTCAAACTTATTGTCCTAAACTCGGCTTTTCCATTATCCTAAATTACAACTGGGATAATATTAATTTCACTGTTATACTTTCGTTTCTTTAGTTTTAACATCTGCAATTAGTCGGAAAATTTAAAACTAATTATAATAAGATTTATTTTATATTGGAAAAAAGCAACGCAGTGTCAAAGTTTTTCAATGTTGTAACCATGGTAACAAGCCATCCTTAGTTCACATCAGTAGTTAAATAAACCAACAGTGAACTTACTTTATATTCTACGTATTGTCTTCTACAGAAGGAAGCCTCTGGAGCGGACAATCTGCTTCCACCGCTTTCTGTCCAGCGCCTCTCTTATGACAGTTTATAATTTTGAGGACGATGAGTCTTTCAGTTACAGTACAGCTTTTGTTTGGACATACCAACCTCATGCATCGATTTTTTAGTTCCCAAGGGTGAGATTTAAAAATGAGGCTAAACGTTAACTTATTTACGTATGTACGTCAATAATGTATTGGATTTGACTTACTTACCTTGGTTCTCGCTAAGTTAATTTTCTTATGAAATGCTCTACTCTAACTAAAAAGTTCGTTTTTAAATCTTACTTCAAAATGTGGCGGTATCCTCAGTAATCTCTGACACAGTACAAAACCTTTACCAATTCTTAAAAGGCCGGCAACGCACTCGCGATCCCTCTGGTATTGAGAGTGTCCATGGGTGGCGGTATCACTTAACATCAGGTGAGCCTCCTGCCCGTTTGCCCTCAGTTCTATTAAAAAAAAGGACCAATACAGAAAGATAATTTTAACTTTACATTAATTTAATTAATACAATTTAAACTAGCAGAAATAACTCATGCACTCTTTGAAACCATAATATAGGATTAATAGGCAAAGCAAGATGATTCCTTCGTTGTCCGAATAAGGGCCACGCGTCAACTCAACAGGCCCATAGTAATAAGATTTAATTTTATGTGTCGTATATTTTCAGGATATCGTGTCCTGAAGCAATGAATGATATTTATTAGGGGACGGCATTTTATACGATTGCTAGTAGAGATTTGTCGTCGACCGCAGATTTCCCCTGGGCCATCTCTTACTGTTATTGTTTCTACCTGTGTTCAATCAATCTACGTTCAATGGCAGCATGTCGATTATGCCCGAATGTTTTCAATTGGCCAAGTATGTAGGCTTTGGCCAGTATTGGCCAAGTATGTACCTTATCTAAAGTATTTTATGCCAACACAGGAGGCGTTTATTCTTATTCAATGATATGACAATTTATTAAAATATAAATATAGACACAATAGTGAAAAGACTAATAGTGAAGCTAATAATAATAGTGTATTCGTTATATTTTTCTTTAATATTAATTACTCAATGATGTCATCAAACGTTATTTTTAGAATATAATTTTTATTTTTATTTGTTTCAATTATTTTATTATTATATATTTATCTATCTGACTAACATCACAGTTGAAGGACCGTGTTCTTGTGGTGGCGTCCATGCGTCGGGTTGTCTCTCCTTACAATATGAAGAGGGCGTCAATGCCATGCGTCGTACTCGTAAACGTATGTTACATGTGGTGACTGGTCGGGCTTGGAACTGTGTCGTAGTGTCTATCGTCGGCTGTGCACCAATGTACTTTCTTTCTATGAGCGTATTTAACTTTCGCTAGCACGATGAAAGAAAAAATCGTGATGAAACCAGCTTGCTATAGACTCAAAGAGTAAACGGCTGTGAGTATACGGAATGATCACCAACTTGATTATTAAATTCAGACATCTGAGGCCTAGATCTAGAATGTTGTAGCACCACTGATTTATTTTTGACTCTTTGACGTATCTAATATAGGAATGTTTTCTTTTGCTATTTAAAAGCTCTCACCACTTATGGAATCATTATTTATGTTAATAATAGATCTACTGAGAATCAAAAACTAACCACGCCTAGGTATTAATTTCGATACTCAACAGTCCTAAAACCATCTATTTTAAATAAATGTTTAAAATTTAGTTTTATAGTATTTAGTCAGAAGATGTCAGAAGGTTAAAGGTTTTAAGTGTAGTGCCCGCAGCACTGGTGTTTGTTTCTAATTCATAAAAGTATTACATTTTCGGGTTGCTACCAAAAGTAAAATCCTTGTACAATGATGCCGTTTGCCAGTTCTTCTTACCTTCTCTACGCCCTTGACTTGCGAACTGGTTGTAAATGTAAATTTACAATTCATTTAATTTGTTTTTCTTGACGTTCATAAGTGTACATGTTTACCTATATGAATAAAGATATTTTGATTTGATTTGATTTGATTTGTTTAGACATAAAAAGTAAAAACTTAGATTCGAAGTATAATAAAATACGTTGGTGTAGGTAATTATTAAACTACTATAATTAGATTAATTTATACAAAGACTTTCGAAACATTTTATAACAACAAAGAAAAAATAATCGCCTTTTTCGCGTTATTATAACACATTATGCATAACTTCGTTTAATTTTGACAAGATGAGCGCTTCAACGTTGCATTTGAAGACCTCTCTACGTTAGTGTTTGTAGAGGGCATAGTATACGGTTTGCTCATTTTGTAAAGCGCTTTACAATGTTATTTATGAAACGTAGAAACTTAACCTAACAACGCTGTAATTTTATTTTAAGGCCTCTTTATTAATAGCCCAATGTTGTACTATTTAGATAAAATGTGCGCTGATGGTGCAACCCAAATGTAATAATGGCCTGCAAAACCAGAGGAGATTTTTTTAGTCTATGTAATTCACTAAGGTGCACTTATTGTTCTAATTTCACTGTCTCATAAAAAAATATAAGTCGATAATTTCTTTTACTTCTCTAACAGTAGAAAACTTACCATAATACTACTCTTTCTACACACAGATTAATATTTAAGTAATAAGTGGTTGCCCGAAAGAGATCGCTCGATTGTTTGGTTCGGGAAGCGGATAAGGCTTTGTTGTTACCGCATCCCGCGATTGGCGATATGGCGATTGTTGGTGGCGCCTGGGGGTTTTAGTGATATATATATAGTGAAATAACCCTTCCGCACCAAGCAGTCGCGCCGAGGAAGGGGGCAATGCCCCCTCAAGTAAAAAAAATGTTGTTTGGTTCTATACTAAATAAAATCTATAGATCGCATTAAGGCGTTGAAATCATTACAGTAATGTTTTATTTCCTAAGTTGTTGCTTGCGTGAGATCGCTTATTAGTTGGCCCGTATTATTGTGTACTGTAATGACAGTAAATGAATTATATGTACGTGTTGCTTATTCCGTTTCCAAGCACAAATAAATTTAAAATAAATAAATAGACTCACACGTTTATTTTCGTGGCAAAAGCAAGATTTATTTCATTAATATCGTAAAATTTTCATTTTGAATAATTTTCTCTCTTTCCTATAAAAGTAATAAAATAATTTCATTTACATGTGGAACTGAATTTAAAATGTAACCTGAATTTATATTAAAACATCTGTTTTTGAAAACAACGAAAATTTATTACAAGACAAATTTGTAGTACGAATAAAATAAATTTATTCGCACAACGCTTCTATCCAAGATAGATTCTTCTGTTCAATTTACTGCCATAACATTCCAAATGATTGATTTTCTTTCAACAACTATTTATTAATTTTAAATTATGTAAAATGCGGGTTTTATATTTTCAATTAATTACTTATACGGTAAAATCATAGTCAGAAGAAGGCACCCATTTCTATTATCATTCTTATCTCAATGACAAGTAGGTGATTAGCATTCTGTCTGACACAAGTCGTCCATATTTGGTTTTGAGACATACCGGTTTCCTCACGATGTTTTCCTTCACCATACTAGCGAGTATTAGATACTCACAAGGTGATCCTACTACCTCAAAGATGAGAATCGCACACTGGAGCCAACACTGCTACTTCTTCGATACAAGGCAATATATACATAATATTTTTAACTAATTTTTTATTTATATATTTTCTTTGGAATGAGCATTTGTAATTAGTATGATTATGTACTACTTATTTCTTATTAAGAACTATTTACAGCATATTTTATGAAGGTGTCTCAAGATTTGTTATATTAATTCCTATATTTTATTCAATGATGTACTTATCGTAACCCTACTTTGATTTTAGACATGTAATACAGACGGCTTTCTGCTGTGTTAATTCATATAAAGAATTCCGAACTCTAAAACAACGTAAATGGCGATGGTCGCTATCTTTATACACTGTAAAAAACATAATAAATTTGACATATGGAAGTCAGGACTAATCTAGCTTCAACTTAACTAACTTTCAACTCGAATAAGACTTATATTCATCACGGGCACAAACAACAAAAGCCAGGATCGCTTCCAAATCAATGGAAGAAATAAATTTACGTATGTCAGCACAGTACATAGAACTTTGGCAGCAAACATTTAATTGTTTGAGTTTACTATCGCATCTGTGTAGGCTTTTAAATGCAAAATGTGTGTGAATATTTGGGAGATATTGTAAATCAAGTGATGGGAATTGACGGGCGCAATTCGCAGCTGCCTTTATGAACTAAACGCCGCTGTGGTATTTCGACTATAAATTTTATTGTCCATCTCTGTGTAGCAATTCTCATAATTTAATGCCTCCAACCGGAAGGGGCAATGTATGGCCAGTGATTAGTGTATGCGGATTTGGATCTATTTTTCGTTTTATCTGTTATTTAAGCTTTGTAGAGAGACCAACGTTAAAAAACCCAAAAGTGTTGAATTATCGTAAGTGTAATAGCGTATAAGCAAATCTTCAGAACAGAAATAATCATCAGATTATTTAAGCATAAACTTAACAATGATATACTTGCGATGAATTCTCTCTATTCGATTATCGGTGTATAATAATAAACGCCTGCTTTGTTACAACAATAACTAAGTATATTTCCAACACTTCTTATCCTTAAACAACCACACAGCTTACAATTTAACGTCCGTCTTGGTCAAGCGGATCGGTCCGACTGACCCCCGCTTCTTTTTGATCGTCTCAAGACGACTCGTCATTTTGTTCGTGAATGTTGGTATCGAGTCAATCGACTTACATCGAAACATATTTAACAAATACAATCATCAAATAATCTATACTCTAAATTATAAATAATAATTTTAAGCATAATAAAATTGTAAAATAATAATAAGTTATCATAAATTCATTACATACTGTTTATTTATTTATTTTTATACTTTAATACCTTATTCATACACATAACAAAAATAATAAAAAACAGGTTACAAAACTTATAATGCAACGGGCAGCCTTATTGCTTACAAGTGTTTAATTCCAGGCAACCCTAATGTGAAACAAAGAAAAAGAAACACCTACAGAGGGTGGAGTACAATAAATGCAAAATTATTAACAAAAAAACTCAAAATAACACGTTACTATAACTAATATAAAATAAAGTAAAATCTAAAAACTTGTTTGAATATATCGAATTAGTCAGTATTTAGTCAAGCAAAAATTTAAACAGGTACATTACCATCAAAATGGTGATCTAATTTACGCCTTATATCTATAACAATACTGAATAAATTATATAATGTATAAAATTTAATTAGTTTATTTATGTATCCGATATTTAAATATACTCCTTACAAACATATAGATCACGAAAAGGCGATTCAAGACAATGGTGACAAAAACAGTTGATTGATAGATGTCTTGGCGATGACAGCTGATAATGATTGATCAAATTCCCAGTTCAAAGGGTTCTTTGTCTTAACTTCCAGACTGGCTATACATAGATTATTAAGACAAGATGTGAACTACTTTAATTTTCTATAACAGTTTTACTATATATATGCTGCCGTTGTTAAAATTTAGGGTCAAAGTCCCGTATGCAAGCTTTTTGTATTTTATTAAGATGTGTCTTCTAAGTAACTTTTATCAACAATATTATTTTATTACGTTTTAATTATGCGGGAAATCATACGTCTTTTTTGCTAAGTAACCAAACTGATGTTAAAATTCAAAGAGTCAAAGTCCCGTACAAGCTTTTTGTATTTTATTAAGATGTGTCTTCTAAATAACTTTTATCAACAATATTATTTTATTACGTTTTAATTATGCGGGAAATCATACGTCTTTTTTGCTAAGTAACCAAACTGATGTTAAAATTCAAAGAGTCAAAGTCCCGTACAAGCTTTTTGTATTTTATTAAGATGTGTCTTCTAAATAACTTTTATCAACAATATTATAAAATACGTTTTAATTATGCAGGAAGAGCATACTTTTTTTAAATAAGTTTACTATAATACAGCATTTAACAATCCTCACGAGTGATTGTTAAATGCTGTATTATAGTAGTATAATAATATATTATAAATCTGTGGTCATAGAACAGACAAATATAAGGTCCATATTTCTCCATATGACTTATCATATTCAGACCTATATAGTATTACTACTGTTGTCTTATATCAAAAGGAAATAAACAACACGTAGTGTTAATAAAATTTTATTAATCAGACGTTTTATATTCGTCTGCTGAACACGTCTTGGTTTTCCCGGGAGATTTAATTCTCGTGTCTTGCTCCGGGCTGAGCTGAAAAATATAAGAAGCTTATTTCTAGCAGCGCGGAATTAGATTAAATTAAAAATGAAGGAAATATTCCCCGCTTAACTATTTGCATTCAGCGAAGTTTTCCATTGGTTACAGATGTGACAACTACTTTTTATCGAGTAACGTGACTGTGTTGTAAAATGACGTACCATTGAACAACATTGTATGGTTTATTGTAAGGAATGCGCTCACTATTCTGATGTAATCAGGTGCGATTCGAATTCACGCTAGATTATAAAATATGGCAGCCTGGGCTTCTTAGCTAGAATTAGCCGTTGGAGCATAGTTTTTGACATAGAGTGTACTTCAGAGATTTCAGTTTCGTAAAAACGTCTCGATGCTTCAAGAACTCGATATTAAGCAGCGTCTGTTTTCAACATCGGCTTTCAACTTCGGACACGTATCTCGGCGTGGTGATCAGTCCATAGAATGCCTTGGCATCCAGGGGGAGGTGGAAGGCACTAGACCGCGCGGCAGGTCACCTACACATTGGACTGATTAGATTAGGTCTGCCGTAGGAGAATCACTGAATCAGTGCAGCAGGATGATAATAGGCAACGATGGCGGAAGGCGGAACAGCGCTCGTGAAGCGCATCACATCTGTCCCTTCTATTACGATATAGCGATCACGACCGCTCTGTCAAGAGTGTTCCGAAAAAGAAGAAGAAGAAGTACTTCAGAGCTTTACTTTAGGAGTATCATATTTTTATGTCATGTGATATGACAATAACACAGTACAGTACAGTAGCATCATAGTTATATATCTAAATATAAACAAGATGATTAATCTTACTGTTGATACATTTTACGTCAACCCTAATTATAATAAAATGCATAGCCATTTCAAATTAAGCGAGCAAACAGACCCTCTAAAGTTTGTTCAGGCGGTGGAGTAATAGCATATAACTCTAACGGAATAAACGGCCGGCAGGTGAGCGACATCTTTATGGCAAGTTTTAAATAAGGCTACATTGAACTTTACAGGATTTTCACTTCGAATAAATACGGATGTTAAGTAAGAAATAACTTGAAGGTTAAATTTTATTTAGCGTTATACTGTAAGTCTTTATAATCTTCAAACAGACAAATAAAGAAAAGGAAATTAATAATTTAGATGTCACAGTTTTGTTGTCCCGCAGATTTTGTGGTTTTTTGCAGTAATTATAGAATAAATAAAATAAAAAAGCCTTTTAATTCTTACAGCAGAACAAGATGGATGAGGTAAGTTTAGTATGCTAGTGTTAGTTTTGTTAGTAATTAAATTTTTATCCTAAATTTAGTTGTGTAAGTTTTTTTAGGAATTATATATCTATTAATGTCTTTTATTAACAAAAAAGACTTTTTTAACGGATTGAAGTTATGTATTATTGTAATCTTATAATAATTTAAACATAATTTTAAATTTAACTGATGTTTCGCGTGCTTTACAGCGTTCTTGGTCACGGTGATATTTTGACTTAAATCCGTTAAAAAAGTGTTTTTCTTATATTATATATCTACTGGAAACCGTATAATGTGTTATATATATGTGAGATTTATTATCTATGTAGAACTTAAGTAATACTAAAACCGCTACAATAAAATATCTAAGCCACAATCTTGATGAGAGCTTGGATCTTTTATTTACCATAGTTCCCGCAAAGTGCGCATAAAGTCAGCAGACGTACCGGTCCATAACTTTTTAATTATTCACATAAATTATGTAATTTCCTCGAACCTTACGCTTGCTTTCATTAATGCGGTGGCCACTTTAAGGATTAAAAAACGAGTGCCGTGTGCTATATTATTAAGAAGCTTTAAATCATGAAATGACTTTTCATAATTTTAATGAATAATTTCTGCAGTTTTAATGATGTAACATTTTTTGTTGCGAAATAATTTTATGATGATTTTCAAATATTGTCAGTATGATAAGTATTATTAACGTCAAAAAGATTTTTGCATTGAGGGTTTTGGAAATGACATATATGAAAACTTTAATAGTAATATTTTAAATAGTGTCGGCCAAGAGACCTCGTAGCGCGGAAGTCCTGCGTTTGAATGACAGATATACATGGATTAATTTTTCATTATATGTACACTTTTAACACTCGCTCACATAATGCTTCAGAGAAAATATTATCCTAGTTATTACCTACAGGTTGCAGCGCCTTTGGGCTTTTTTGACAGTGCAAACAAACTGGGCAGTGGATTGTTCACAAACCAAAAAAAACGTATTTTTTAAAGCAAAACTATTTTTATTTCGGCGGGAATCTATCTCAGTTTAGTCAATAATAAATCTATGAAAACATTTATTTAAAAAATAAATGTTTATAAAATCCCTTTACAAAAATTATTCACAGCACGATCAAACCTTAAAAAGTGAAGCGACTCGAATTAGAAATCTTAAATATTTCCTCACCATAAATAAACGCAAACTTCACCGGCTGAAAGGGTGGAAATTTAATTATTCTTGGGAAGGGGCGCCTTCTACTAAATATTTAGAGAAACTGTTTATTTTGAAAAGTGATCAACGTTGAAGGAATTATTTACTTTTTTCAATGTAACTTTCGACCACAAAAACAATTAAAGTTATTGCCAACTCTCACTCTAAAAATAGGCACGGCAAAAATTAAGTACATACAAAAACGTCAACCTTTATTTTTTATTGCAAAGTTAAAACTATTTTCAATATAAAAAACAAATGCAACGGGGAGCCATATTGGTATTAAGCTATCTTCTCTGTAATTCTATTAGGGATTATAACAAGAAATTCAAATCACTTTATTGGGAACCAACAAAAAATTCTTAAAAAAAAACATATACTTCCTACACGGAAGTTTATGTTTTATTTTCAATGGGAAACAATACCAAACCTGTAAGATCATATAAAACTGTTACACACAGGAAATATTTCATTGTTTGTTTCTTTGAATAAGTACCAAAACCAAATCATAACCATAGTTGATTGTATTTTGGGGGGCCAAAATGCTCATTCTGAGCTTAGAAGACGAAGGAAAATATAAAAAGATATTCATTTTGTTTATAAAGTAAATGAATAATATTCATTAAACATTCTCCATGTCTGATAACAAAATTTTAAAAATGTTATTATACTTACGTTATGGTCCTTATTACTAATCACCCTGTGTAGATAGAATAGGTTCTACAGCGCGAAGTACATGTACTATAGTCTCAACTCTCAAACAGCAGAATAAATAGGGGCGGAACACAAACGCAACACAACGTTGCGCTTCATCATTTGTATCTCAATAAGGATGTTTGTACACTGTACCTCGTACTTGAATATATTTAGCGTACTTGGATAAGAGGGTTTTCTCATCTCATACGAAAACAATTGACTACATTGTTATCTCCAGCATATTAATTCGCATTAATAAAAGAAAATATAATAATTAAAACCTACACGGCGGTCGGACGGTGTATTGTTCTCGTCTCGTCGTCATTACGTCAACTAAGGCAACCATTTTTTTTATAATTTCTTGTAGTCTATGATTGGAGTATGCCAAAGGGCAATGGAGTGTCTGATTTTTCGATTAAATCATAAAGATAAAAAAGGTGTGATATGAAACGTTGGATCTCATACAAAAGAGTTAAAGTGGAAATAAGCCGGTCACATTGCACGCATTTGTGATGGGTCAAGAAGCCTCTTACTTGGAATGTCCCAGTTGGAATAAAAAAGAGAGGAAGCCTACCAGAAACATGGGAAGATGGAATAAAAGGGATAGCAAAACATAATTTAAAAAGTGTCTCAATGAATAAAGACAAGTGCAAAATGCGGACTTCACTTCGTCGGAGGTCAAGTGTCCTTTGGTGTATTAGTTGTCCGTAAATAATACCATAATACTATAAATATACCATTTTTTAAATAGATTCGCTACGCCACAGGATATAAAGATGGGGAGGAGAGTGTATTTTTCTTGAGGTCCTCATGACGAGCAGTTACGATACGGGTGCAGGTTTCGATCAACCTTTAATTAAATATTTGTAACGATACATTCTGGCACGGAAATTGAGTTGAGAATTCATGGAAGTAAATTCTTATTCTATTGTCATTACAATAATTTATGAATTGAACGACATAATAAATACGTGTGTCAGGCCATCAGCCAGCCAGGTCAGCTGCCATTATCATTGTCACAGACCTATTTTATATTAAGAACTATATATTATATGTATATAAAGAACGTCAAAGTCAAATATGGCTGCCATTTGAAAGTTATTTTATTGAATTGTGAACGAATCAAATTGGCCCTACGAAAAATCCAATATATTTTAAACTACAGTTTTATCAAATTATTTTCTCGTTTTCAGGACTGGTTATACTTCTTTGGTATTGGAACATTCTAGAGTGGCCTTTCTAAGGATTAAGGCCTTTTAAAAGACTGAAAACTATAAAACACCGTACGACATGGACTGAGTGATGTGCGTGTGAGATAAAAAACACGTACGTTCCAATTGTGCGATAAGGACTACTAAAACTTATTTATATTATAACGGCTTTAAGGCCAGCCCAATGCCATTTCAGTTCTTGAGCAAATGTTAAAGACTGTGACTTTAGTGATGGCTCTTATCTTTGTGTGTCTTTTTTGTCCATTTTCTTTATGTTTAACAACACAATTATTTACCCGGACCAGCATCGAATATTCATCACAAACTTTTCGAATCAATGTATATTCTAGAGAATACTTAAAAATTAAGGTGTTTTGTTATTTTTCGTTTTACGCTCGCACACTAATAAATTCCGGATGAGAAAGTACGAAACGGTTCGCTCACGGTCTGTTTAACAAAGATATTTCGGCAGAATGATAAAATTTAATAACGCTACGAGGTTTTGGCTCCTCGTAGGATAACTATCAACAGTTGGACAGCACTAAAACACGATTAGACCCGTAAACAATATTGAGTTAAAAGAATTAATTATCTTTAAATTAATACTAATTATAACCGGTAAAAAACACAGTAAATGTAAATAATTTATGATATTTTAGCGTCAAGCATTGTAGACAGATATATATATAATATGCTTTTTTATAATACCTATCGTATGTTGTTTTCGTTATAATTCGAATATGACATTTTGATTGTTTTAAAACACTTTTTTTACAGTAAGCCTAGCATATTATATACACTACAAGTCTTTCAGTCTTTGAAAAAGCTCGACATATAATTAAAGCGCCCATCATTTTTGTTTTAATACAATACCAATAAATTACTTTTGTTTCATTTCAAAGTTCCGTCTTTATTGGGTTAACTGTAAAATCTATTCTGTGACAAGGTCGCCCTCGTAATTTTTATCTGATACTGGTTTCACGAGTGTTATTGGATCTTTGATATTAATGAGATTATTGTGAATGCTTTTCAGAAAGGTCCACATAAAAATGTTGTTATTGAAGATCTAATCCAAATTATAGGGATATATTATTTAAGATACTACTATTACAGGTTTAAGAGCTTTCTTATATCCGATTTTTGAAGTGAAACTTCTTAACGCACGCTTGACTTGGAGAGTAAGAGTAATTACTGACGTATCCAATAATAAAAATAATTAATAAAAATAAAAGATCTATGCAAAAATATTAATTTACCAATGAAAACATGAAATAAATTTAAATATTTGTAGAAAATTAATATATGTATATGTATGTGTCAATTTCCGTCTGTTTCCTTCCATTTTCGTTAATTTTCGTATTTTTTTTCGTTTATTTCCGGTAATTTTCGTCTTTTTCCATCTATTTCCGTCTGTATTCCTCTGTATTCGTCTGTTAAAAACATTGGTAAATTTTTTTTCAGACAAAATGTAATTTACTCTTATCTGTCTTACTCTTTAAATATGTTGTATAAGGAGGAAAGTGGCTTTTATATTGTTATTGTTGTATAAACAAATATACCACGAAAAATATGTCTTTATTTTTATTATTTGACATTTCTACTTAAGATCCTACAAGAGAAGAGTTCCATAAAAAAAAACGTACCCTAAAACTCAAAAATATGACGCTAAGTTTTTTGTGCCTTGGGTTAATTTCACTTCAAAATTATGAATAAAACATATATAGGGTGAATTGCTGAACTGTAAACAACATGTACGCAGGTAATTGTAGCAATAATTCATCCATAAACTTACCTAATTTTTCGGTAACACTGTTTGCGAATAATAGAGAAGTGGTACAAATGAGAATGTATGTGAGAGCATTAGCCGACGTAATTACGTTCACTATCTGTTGACACAAAGCAACTTAGCGTTTATTATCCTTACCTCTAATTGTATTATTGTGTGTGTGTATTTCTGTTAAGTAATTATAGTATCTCCACAAAACTAGGACGCTTCCAAAGGCTCCCTTTATCAGCCGCCAGCACTCAGCAGTCGCATGAAACTTCAACAACGATGCAACGATGGAGATTCTCTGCAAATTGTACCCCTGGACAACAGTAATAGATGACACTAGCTACAATACTTGTACACCTAGGTCTATGGAGAAAAGCCACTACAGTACGCACGCAGAGCTGTTCTAAAAATGTCATAGGATTTTAATATATAAATAAATTCCATCCGTTGTTTATTAGTTTATTAAAACACTAGCAGACTCGGCCAAGCGTTGCTGTGGCTAAGATTTTTGTTATATTACATAGTAGTAAATTAATCAAGGGAAACCGTAGGAGAACTTATGTGAAACGTTGGTACCACGACACGGACCTAAACTAAACTACCTTTAACTCAGCGCCATCTTTTAAAAATGTATCAAATAATAAACAAATGTTAATGTTATCGTAATTTTAGTAAGGATGCCTATTTTTTTTGAAAATTTAGCCTATGTCACTCAGGAATGATGTAGCTTTCCAACAGTGAAAGAATTTTTCAAATTTGCCAAGTAGTTTCGGAGCCTATTCAATTCATACAAACAAACAAAAAATCAAACCTTTCCTCTTTATAATATTATTATTAGTATAGATAAAGGATAAGAAAAGGTTACATAAATAAATAGGAGCAACAGGCGGCCTAACGGCCAAACCCAATAACCTATCTCAATCTATTTTTGACCATCTGAGATAGACATCTTAACACAAATATTGATATACATATGTGTGCCGTGTAATAGCCATCTGTGGATACAACTTATCCATGGAAGGTCGGCTCGGTGTATGTGTTGTCCTTTGTTTGAAAATGACAGTTCAACTGTGTTTATATCCTATCTTAAGATTTTAACTTACACCAGTTTTTGAAATAATTAACGAGCTATTTTATATGTTTCAAACATATTTTATAATATTTGTACGGTTTTATTTACTTTATTTGGTTTATATTGATTATCAAATGTGAGTGTAAAGAGTGAAGAGATTGCATTCTATCCGTCGCCAAAAATGGATTGTCTTCGTAGGGTTTGGTTATTGCGATGGAGGTAGGAGATAGACAGTCACGATGTGATCTCAGATTGTTGTCAATCTGGCGTTCCTATTGTGATTGCTTGCCGTTCTCGGTGCTACCCCATTTATTTTCAAGTCATAATAAGTCATAAATACCAATTACTTTCTTTAACATCTAAATATTATTACCAATCTTCAATCTAGGTATCTCAAACATTCAAATCTAATCTGAAGAATGCGTAGTTCCCAGGTAGTTTCGTCCTCGTAGTTAATTTCAGTTAACCTTTCGAAACATTACAACTATAGTTTTATACTTTTATAAGTTAAAAAAAAACAAAACAGCTTTAAAAACGTATTCTAGGAAATAGTGTTCACTGGATATGTACCACTATAAATTTTTGTATGACGAAATAAAGAATTTTTGAAATTGAATTGAATCAAATGCAGGACACAAACCAATGATGTCAACAAAAGCGCGCTAAATTGAGGTGTTTGTAAGGCTCTATTTAATCTTTTGTTTTTTTATTTTCAAAGAATATTTCAGTATATTTAGGGTATTTAATTTGTAATAAATAAATCAGTGACGCTAAAACCTTTTAGGTCCTGGCCTCAGATTTTTGAATCTGTTATGAAACAGAAAAAAATTATCATGAGATCATTTTTTAAATCTAATAGGCAAGTAGGTGATCAGCCTCCAGTCCCTGACACACGTCGTCGACTTTTTTTTTCGGTCTAAGACATGTCGGTTTCCTCACGATGTTTTCCTTCACCGTTCGAGCAAATGTCAAATGCGCACATAGAAAGAAAGTCCATAGGTGCACAGCCCGGGATCGAACCTACGACCTCAGGTCTGAGAGTCGCACCCTGAAGCCATTAGGTCAACACACAATAAAAATAGCATAAGAAAATACATGAATTAAAAAAGTCACTAGTAGGATAGTTAGACTATCGTTAAAATAATATTATGTAGAAGTTATATATATGTAGAATTCCCATTTAAATGGAACAAATACCCAGTATGCATTATCAGGTACGATGTTATTTGTTAGTACTTGTATGCAATGAAATTGGCGCTTAGAATTAAGCTGCCGATTTATGAGTCGGCCATTTGCAATGGCTCCATTTCAAATCAAAGACTGGATAAGCGGCTTAATGTGATTGTAGTTTTGTTAAACTGTAAAATAGGTGTTACGAAATTTCTATTTATGTCCACATATACAAGAGGGACAAAATATCACATTTATTTATTTCACCATGCCTCCTGGTGATAGAGGACACATCTTTGTTTTTAATTTTTTTAATTATTCTTTATTACTTAAGATGTCGTATGGTTAATGGTTGCCTTTACAAACGTTGTGTAAAAGAACAAACTTGGCGAATAAAAAGAGTGGCGGAGAGTCTATTGCCAGTTCTTCTCTTCCGTTATACGCGCTGGATTTCAGAACTGGCAGTAAATGTTAAATTGGAACCATTCAATGTATATTTCTTTTTTGACGTTCATTAGTGTACATTATGTTACCTACATGAATAAATTAACGACTTTTTGTTTTACATTCATATTACATCCCCGCACTCGAGGCAAGAACATTCTTAATGATTAGTTAACAACCGCCTCCATCTCTTAGTGGTGTGCCTTAAACGAATTAAGATGTAAACGGTTGGTCATCAATCAGCCATTAAAAATGTCAAATTTCAAAAAGCCGAATAATTTACCTATTATAATCGCACTACATTGCAGTTTTTTCTTACTAGTATACATAGAAGCAGTAGCCCTAGAAGATAGAACAAATATTGTAATCAGTCATTCGGAGGCAATCCATTGGTGCAATTATTTTATTTGGTTTAAAATTTTAAGGCAAACATCGTAAGAAAACTTACACTTAAAACTCATAACTCGACGTCTTACACCGGCGTGGTAGCCTGATACTTATCTATAAAAAATATTAAATAAAGAGGCTGACACAAGCATAGGCCCAGCAACATAGGGTTGTAGCTTCACTGGAATATTTTAAAAGGGTTATTATATTATTTATAGTTATTTATACTCACTAATATTTCATAATTGAAATTATTTGATAACAAAGAATAACAGTCAAAAAACATTTAAAAACATATTTGTGCAAACACCGTGTATACAATATATAAAGCCTACATAATCCGTAAATTGCAGCAAATGTTTTTAAGTAGCCCCTGAATGCGTGATACCACGAAGGCGGTGATAAGGGCAATACGTAATCGATAAAGACAGCGTTAAGTGCAAGTCAACTAAGCGCTCACTGCGGTGGGGTCAGCTCGAGTAATTACCTTGGCTTAGTGCAGCCGCATTGCAGCCTCAAACATTCTCTTGATACTAATTTACTGATACTCTGTGCTTTGATGTAATAATAATTTCACGTTGACACCTGTGCACCCATTTTATTGGTCTATTACAATTGACACGCACCATCATCTTTCGTTCTTCACTGTTTGAATTGTTTCAACTTAACAACTGTTTCTTAGGATTATAAGCAATTCATACGATTATTCCTTAATTTTACCAAAGTCGCATTACAACTGAAATTTTTTTTTAAAGTTTATAACATTTAATAAATTATATGTAAATTCAAAAAGGCAGTAAAGATGCATGTTAAAGTGAACACAGTTGACAAAAATTGAGACGGTTAATGGCGACGTGTATATACATACATATTAAGTTCTTTAAACATTATAATGAGTGGATAGCCAGCAGGATTATCGAGATTAAATTTAGCTATTTATAATATTAACGGTGGTTTTTGCTTGTGATTTTTAGTGTTGTAAGAAATTGATTTCCTAAGTATAACTTCTCATACAGGTATTAATGTAATAATCATTGAACCCCGTCCGATAGTCTATACCAAAGACAAGTAATGATCATTGATCAAATTATAATGATTTTAGAGATTAGGTGATATGGCAAATTACATGGAATCTTTGGTCACTGGTTGGATTTCACTTTGTGTATGCATTTATGCGTCTGTGATGTATGTGTGTTTCCTATAAGGTGTGCCACTGGTGATAGAGGCTAAACTTTAGTTTCTTCTATTCATAGAATTCACTTCATTGTGGAGCAAAGTTTTATTGTTGTAACTCCTGCTTTTGAAAAGTAAAACTAAATAAATATATTAAATATAAATAAGAAAAAAAACAAACTTGTCAATAAAAAGGAGTTAAAGAGAATTTCTTGCCAGCTCATTTAATACACCCCTTGCCTTACCCTTGATTCGAGCTTGATTAAACTAGCAGATATAATTTTTTTTTTTTGATGACCATAAGAATGTTATAATCATATAAATTATACATCTAAGTATTAATGTGAGTGATATGACAACAAAATTAGAATGAGAGACAGTTCTTAATTTTTATTCAATCTACAATTTATTTAACAGTTAGAAGATATAGAATATAAATAAAAGAAAAAAGCAAGTAACTAAGCGATTTTTAACCTTAAACAATAATTAAATAAAGGATACGAATGAACTGCGGTTGTAACGAAACTAAAAATATAAATAAAAGAAATAACGAATCTAAATGTGAATTTCAAAATATAGAAAATACACGTTATGCATGCAAAATGCGTTCTAAAATTGCATGATAATTGAATATAATTCTGTGAGGCGCATACAGATGGTTGAGTTTTATTCAAATATGCTCTCGTATCAAATATTGATATTTGCTTTTTTAACAACATATATTGTTTTAAAAAAGGTGAGCCTCCTGCCCGTTTGCCCCCTGTTCTATATAAAAAAAAAGATATGAAAACAGCGCATTTTATGACAATGATATCAATTTCTTCGCACGTGGTTTTCTACCTATATTATTTACCTGAGGCTCTATTTCATACATAATAATACAATACAAAGAGTTTAGTCAGTATTTGTTTTCATCACTCGCTCGGCTGCGACCCAAAATGTGTCTTGACTTCCGAAGCTCCTTGTTCTGTGCCAGTTACTAGCTTTAAGCTGCAGCAAGGCCTCCTACGATGCCAATCTAGTGGTTCCTGGGACAGCTGAAAATAAATTTAATAATATTGTTTTTATCATCGAAATGAACTGAACTGAACTTTATTTGTAAAAAATATTTTCATAAATAATTTTACAGAGTTTTTAATAAAACAAGATTATTAATTAAATTACAGTAGGTAGCTGCAATCCAGAGGACCAAAAAATTGCGGAGTTAAAATATAACAAGCTTAAAAAAGTTACATCATCGAAATCCCAATATTCAAATTAAATTTAAAAATAGAACAGCAAACTTCAAACGGATAAAATTTTTGATTAATTAAAAATATCAAAAAACTTGCATCGAACCAAAACAATGATTTCCCCAGGGATACACATATTTTATTAAACGTGATATTTGCTGTGGTCGCGTATCAACCTTATTACACTTGACATACAGGGGTTGCCAGTGATAAATATATTATTAGCGAGGGTCTGTGGTCATAGTGCCAATTTTCAAATTTCGAAGAAACTATGAAAGACTTGCTGTGTCTACATCGAATACCATTTGTTTTATTACTTTCAAATACACTTATTGGCTAATGTATATACCATAAAGTCTTTCATAGAAATAGTGCTAATACCACATATTGACAAAGCAACGCAATTACAAAACAACAAACCTTATCATAAGATTTGTTGTTCTAGAAGAATACAAATTAATTACATACTCTTTTTTCTAGATGTTTAGTTTTATTCTTTAATTAAATTCTATTCACTTAATTAAATAACGCCGTTAAAGTTTACCCGGTTTGGAAAAAGGAATGATTGATATATTAATGAATATTTATCATATAAAAAATATCATATCGAAAATACCTACGCTGGTAATTACAGGGTACAACATGCAACTTTAATAACTATTAATAGAAACCAAACATTATTTACCAAATGCTCTAATTAATATCATTTCCACAGTGTAAACACAATTTGGCAGTTTTTGCCGCCCACCAACATTATGTAAAACCACCAACTCACTGAAGTGTTTCCGAACCAATCCGAATACATTCGACATTATCACACTCCTGTTCTTTAAAAAAGAAAGTGAGCCCTTTTATAAAAAGAGAGTCTAATAAAAACTTTTGAAACAAATTATGCATAAAGCTTTAAAACAGATATGTATATATCTTCCCTCTAATCACATTTAAATCATATTCAAAAAGAATTCAGAGCTGCAATATCCTCTCATTTGTATGCACATCTATTTTATAGTATTTAAATCCCACGTGAAAATTATCATACTAATGAGTAGATTCGAGCGAGTAATATCGTTTATCATTTGTAAGATACAGAGAGTAATATTTCAACTCTGCAGTATCTATTTAAACGTCTTGAACTCATGATCTTTTTATATAAAACTTTATATAGTTAAGTGATACCGCCCATTGATAGCCGCTCAATGTCATAGGCGATGCAACCTTTTTAAGTATTGGTACGCTTTCCTTGAAGGACGGAGTAAGTCAATTGATTGGTAAATACTGTGCAGCTAGTTTCACATTGTGGTGGTGCGCGGCAAAAACTGCGAAAAAAAGTTTAGTTGCGGAACGACGGACGTCAAGGACATATCGTATTCTGCCTCGACGTCCGATGACGATCAGTACTATCCGAACAACTTCATTTACACCCGTACAGTGATGACATGGGATAGCACATTATAATGCCAATATCTTTATTTGCTAATAAATAAACGTAGCGATAAACATAAAATATATTACTTGAAAACTGACTTGCTTGTATTAGTTTATTATATGAAATATTAGTTTCATTAATTTCTTTACCATATTAATTTGAATGTATTAAATTATATAACTGGAGGATTTAAATCTATCGAGTGCTTTACTGTCAATTGAAGACTAACGATGTGGTAAGTATGTAAATGAAATTAATCTGATGTTTAATTGAATTTGATAGACAGTATAAACGAACGGGTACGTATTATGTGTGAAGATTGATTGGTAGTTCTCCTCGTTCCTTTTATTTAACTGGATTTTTTTAAATAATATTCTGAAAAAGACTACTATATATTACTATACGTAATATATTACCCGTTACAATAAAGGAAGTGCTTGCCCATATGAATATTCAATTAAAACAATTTGAACGGTCATAGGATTAATGCATAAAGGCTTCAGCTGATGTCATTAGACCGGGGCCATCGCGTTGCAATTATGAACAAGAGTCTCACATTGACAGCAAATAAGGCTGTTGACATACGATGCGCTTGTCTTACAACAAATAATACTTATTCATAAACACAGCATAAGAAACTATTGTTTTAAATATGTCATTCTTGCGTCTCCTGAAAATATATTAACGGGACAAAAAGTTCTAAAATTAATAGTGGATATAACGATTTAGTCTTCTTTAGCCTTCCACTTATGTAAGATAATGTAATGTATATCTATATAACTCGCATAAAGAATTAGTCTAGCTATTCAAAGGGGGAACGCTGCCAGTATCTTCGGAACCTTGCCTAAAGGGACTCCTTTTAATAATATATTTTAATTATTAAATTAATAAAATTGATATACGTTTAAAAAACACATATATGTATAATAAATGTTTATGGAAATATTGTGCATTTGTAAATACGTAGTTGAATAAGCGGACAAACACGAACACGTTATATTTGATTTTTTGGATGTATTGTAAAATTGATTGTATGGACTTTTTTTTAACTTCAGTGGTTTTTAAAATAATTGCAATATCGTAATTGGTTTTTACGTTATCGAACAAAAAAATATAAAACGACTTAGGAAACGCCGCTCGAATTTATGGCCTTACATCCCCATTATCGTTTCGAAGGTTCGAGCGATTTTCTGTCGAGTCAGCCGCTATACGTTTCTGTCATCTCACGTCCACTGACGCCAGCGCATGAGTGTAAATGATGTGTCGATAGATGGCGCTGTCAATTCGTATGATAGAAGGTTATGGTCAGGAATCTTCAAATGTCAGGAATCAGGATTGATTTTCAAGAGATCTAATAATTTAATTTTAAAGCGAAATTTTTTACCCAGTTCAAAAAGAAAATACCGCAACCACAAAAGTTAAGTCAAGCCTCTTTCAAAATAACTTTTCATAATATGTTATTCATTTGATTTCACGTGTTCCCACAGCTACATTTATAATAATAATTCTCTTATCTACACAATACATATAAGCTAAAAACGGACAACATCAGCTAATATTATATTGAAAAAGCCAATTTCCTTTTGCGCACTTCTACTTACTAAGACACTGCACTTATTAAGTATACTAAGACATATTATATTTTTTTATATATTACTTTGGTCTAGTTCCGGAAATTCTTATCTATATATTAGATCTTTTTTATTGAAATCATAATTATATTTTTCGGGATAACACCCTCATGTTTCTAATATATTGCCACGTACGAATACATATAGAAAATATTTCTATTTCATTAGTCCTATAGTATTTTGGAGTAAGCTCAAACCACGAACTTGTTAATATGAAGTCGATATTAAGGTTAGCGCAAACCAGTCTAATCTGTTTTAGGGAAGTCTTAAGTCTTCTTAAGTCTCACCTAATCCGGCCTTCCATAGCAATTAGCCGACTCCACAGATTAAAAACGTATAGTAAAATACAGTCTTATACTGTCAGCATGAAAGGTGCACTGTCACAGGGAACAAACATTTTGAATGTTTCTTTTTTTTGTTTTTTGTACTGCTTAAGATTTTATTTATAGCGGTTATTACGGAGAAATATGTGCAAAAAATACTTGCTTACCTAATGCTAATTGATACCGCCTCTTATTGACACTCAACGCCAGAGAAGAATTGGTACGGCTTTTTCTTGAATATTATATTATTAATAAGTACGTATAGTACGTACCTGTCCGAATGAACGACACATATTCGACATATTACAGCTTGTTTAGTACGCATTTTATTTAAAATTAAAGAATTTAGTATTTCTTACATCCTATTGGTCTTGAAGATGACAATGTACAGTTAAAAATAATGCTACAGTCTGACTAAGGAAAGAAGATAACGAAAAAGCGCGGCAAAAAAAATTCGGAGAGTGCGTCAATAGTATTTCTTTTCCGATAACAAAAAAGGTAATTTAGATAATTTATAGTTTTCAAAATATTGCAGCATTCTATTTTCCCAGTCGTTCATCCATATCACGTCAAATCATTTCAATACTGTTTGTACTAAAACTGTGGTTAGGGCTTTGTAAATGGACTGTCCATGTTCAAGGTAAGTCCAAATGGAAATGCATTAAAATATGGCGATTCCTACTTAAATTAGAGCTTTTTAACTTTGCGATTAAAACGAGCTTTGAGCCATTTTTCAGCTTTCACTGAATTATAATTGGAGTTTCGCTGTCGCATTTTTTGAATGGATAGAGTTTTGAAGAAGTTTAGTTGAATAGAATTATATTGCAGCTTGTTCAGTACGCATTTTATTCAAAATTAATGAATTAACTATTTCTTACATCCTATTGATCGTAAAGAAGACAATGTAAAGTTAATACTGCTTAAATAATGCTTGTAAAGTAGACTGAGACAGAAAGAAATTTACAACAAATTTAAAGAACTGTTTATGACAACTAAGGTGTCAATTTTAACGTTAACGTAATAAATAAATTGCATATTTCATAATATTTTCATACAAAAGATTAATTTCTAAATATCTTAGTGCGTCTACCGTGTCAGTGGTTGTATATGATTGGCAATATCTGTTCATCGTGTCACGCCTCGCACAAAGCAGAAATCGCGCCGTTTGTAAATTTACCACGTTTTGTACAAAGGTAGTATTCTTGATGTAGCTTTAGCTTTAGACAAGCGGCATAGAAATGTTTTTTACAGCCACCCATTAAAAGCATTAATCTAAATATATCTAAGTGCAACGAAATGTTAGTTTTGTAAATGGATTAACGGTGTAAAAGATTTTATTTGTATTAAACTTACTAAGCTAACGCAAATTAGTACTACTTTACAGCAGTCATAATCAGAGAGAACCTTCTTTGGTTTACAATCGGTTCTATAGTGAAGTTATTAAAATGTTTTCTGATACAGCTTTTATTAGTTTTAAACAGTACATTTTACAACACACAACACCCATTGCCTGCATGAGGTGAAACTAGTGCTAATCAAAGGTCTAACTTGGTGCTTGGAAGACAATACCTCAGAGTTGGTTTCCATAAATAAATATCGCAATACAGCGTGTTACAATACAATACATTAAAAATACACTACCCCAAAGCAAAAAGAAACCAAATTTATTTTAGTATTTTATTAATTTAGGTTAAAGTTTAACAGTGAATTAAGCTACTATTTTTTTAAATAAGCTTCATTGCAATGTTTACTGTGTACGGCATATTGAGTATCGAGTCACGCGCCGTGCAATAGTAAATAATAACGTTCATATCTGGCCCTGCGATGTTTTGTTCGTAAACATGCCGTAATGAAGTTATTTACGTTCAGTTCGTCAAAACAATATTCAAATAAAGGGTATCCTAAAATACTTTATGGGTAAACAATAGCGATAGAAAAATTAGATATCTTGGGATAATCAAGAAACATTTATTTTGTGAAAATTCTTTATGCGCATTGGGTAAGATTTTTGCGGATGATTTTGAACGCTGACGTTTCGTCACGAACATATGCAGCGTTTTTATCAAAGAAAGGAGAGAGCGATTGAGACCGATCAAGAAATGCACGGTATTGGTATTATTATTTATTTATATTCTCATTAGCACGTAAAGTGTGAATATGGATGTACAAATACATGGAATAATCATATATATACCTAACGTACGAAAGATAAAACTAGTTTTATTGTTTTTGCTATGATTAAGCCTTGTGGTTTAATTTTGTAACCTGCCATTTTTAAGTTCATTATTGTGTTATATTTTGGATTGTTCGAAATGGTTTATATTATAAACATTTGGAATGACTTATAATATAAAGCAAAAATCCCATCGCACGAAAGGGACTATTTCATAATATTAAACAAACATTAGTATCGTAATAATTAGTATATTACTTATTAACTATTATATCTAACACAGATTATAAAACATAGCAGATTTTCTATTTGAAATATTCAATACATAAATTATGATATAATATGTACATTACACGTAGTACTCTTAATCCAAACAATAAAACAAAGTCAACGCAGAACTTCCAGACTTAAAATTGAGTTTTACTGTGAATTGTTTGACTTTCAATTGTTAATGAGTTACCAGAAAATAACTTTGCGGCAACCAAATTAACTCATTTTAATGTTCTGACAGTCTGTTTATTACATATATGTAATAAATTAGAAATTTAATATATTAAGAATAATTATGTCAGCTGTCAGAAAGTTTAACAATCACTAGGTGTTATTGTGACATTAGGTTAACACTCCCAAAAATATTCTAATTTCGAATAGTTTCATAAAGACGAACACAATAATGGAACTTAAAAATGGCGAAATGAAATATGCAATAATTCCTTGTCTATTGCATATTTTACAGGCATCCTAGAATTTAAAATGTAATAAAGAAAATCGTAAAAAGCCAATATGCTTTTCACTATTTTGAAATTTTGTCTGTGGAATATCATCTACGCATATATATTTATTTCTTAAACATTTTTTACTTCTTGTCATTTATTATGGTTCCTTAGAATAAAAAAGTATTTGATAAATTTGTATATAAACAACTTTACATAATATTTCATTTACTTTATAAAATTATTAAATATAAAATAGTATTGATTTAACCACAGACCATTTAAAAAGATTTTCATTTACAAATAACACAAAAGTGAATTAAAACCGTACCGAGATCAAAAGAAGTCATTAAAATGTCAAGTGATATTTCAACTTTAAGAGAGCTTTTATTGAAAAGAAAAGTTTGACAAGATAGGGTTGGACGCTTCCTTTAACACAGGCTTTAAAGTTGTTGAACCATACGGTAACTTTATTATTGAGTTGTGCACTTTTTGATGGCCACATATACAACAATTAAAGTTTTGATATTTATCTCACATATAACAAACAGACACATTAAGGGCATGTTTCACAATGTATGGATAAAGTACTAAATAGCTATGCAACACATAAATTATTCGGAAGATAAAAGTTCAGAAGAAATTTCGTGCTACCTGACAGTCGTGAAACGCAACAATAGCGTTTATCCTACCAATAAGTAACAAATAGCTTATTTGGAACTTATCCGGACATTGTGAAACAGACCCTTAGTATCTATTTGTGCATATAAGTTAAAATCTATATTAGTAAAATTCAAAACAGTGTCGAATAAACCGTTTTCTTTATAGTATTAGGCACATAATGATAACGCTCCTTATAACTACGTCATTCTTAATCATAAAAAATACATATACAAATATTTCGCAGTAGGACCGTATCAGATGTCTTATATAAAATAAAAATAATAATAACAAATCAGTGGCGCTACAACCTCTTTAGATCTTGGCCTCAGATTTCTGAATCTGTTTCATGATTATTTTTTAAATCTAATAGGCAAGTAGGTGATCAGCCTCCAGTGCCTGACACACGTCGTAGACTTTTTGGGTCTAAGACATGTCGGTTTCCTCACGATGTTTTCCTTCACCTTCGAGCAAATGTTAAATGCGCACATAAAAAGAAAGTCCATTTGTGCACAGCCGGGGCTTGAACCTACGACCTCAGGTATGAGAGTGGCACGCTGAAGCCATTAGGCCAAAACTGCTCTGTTCTAAATAAATATCTTAATCTAAAAAGAATTTGTGTAATAAATAACAGTTACATAAACAAAATAATACAAAAAGAAAAATAATGGCAAATAAAAGATTATTTATTTGTTCATTACGTCTAAATACGCGAACGCACTGCGATAGCTTATAAGGGCAATAACAGGGTCCAATAAAGCCAGCTCTTGATTTACTATTCACCCACGATACAATTGTTTATGTGGACCTCATGTTTTATGAACGTAAAATAACTTTGTGGGTCGTAATAACAAAATTCCGCAATAAAAGCCATTCGTAGGTGAAAAAACGTTCCGAATACTTTTGAAAAACAGAGTTGAATTAACTTTGTTGCGGCATAAATATCTAATTATTACCAGAATATATTTAAACAGTTTTTGAACAATATTAGCATATTAGTAAAACTTACGAATTTCGTCGTTAATAAGATATACTGTGCAAATAACTAATTTGTACGGTGTCAGAACTTTGGGAAAGGCCTGGGAACTGCTTAAGTTAGATATTAAAAAATAATCGCCGAGAACCTACTTGCCTATAATTATATATGTAAGTTTAAAAATGTAAGGCCATAACCCATATTTGTAAAGCCACAGAGTATAATGTATATGTACTATAATTATCTCAATAGGAATTCCTATTATTCGAAGGACAGTGAAGATATATCTGTTAAAAATTAACCGATATATAATGTTAATGGCATCCTGCTTCATCAACATTCCATTACAAGCCCAAAATAACAAGAAATGGTGCCTTCCGATATCGACTTACCCATAATTATTATGAGAATATTTCTGGAGTAACGTCACCCTGGCCCGGCGGGCACCTGGCGTACCATATACTTTACATAAGTGGCGAACAACTAAACAATAATTACTTTAATAAGTTAATAGTAACTTGGTGATAAGAAAGATTTTACACTTGACGTCAGTGTAATTACCAAAATATTGTAAGCTAGACTATATCTCTTTTTTATGTTATTTGAGTTGGATGCACATACGACATAGTTTCAACTAAAATTCATTAATAACACGTTGAAGTTTTTGAAGAATCCATAATTAAAACATTTAAATGAAATACAAAGACTGAGATATGAGCCATCGTTTAGTTTATCGTTTCTTGTTTAATCAAACGCTTGAATCTCTTATATATTAAAATGAATCTGTTTATCTTATATAAATACTACGTTATTTAAGGCATCATTTCTTAAACTCATATCACACATCACAATCATTATTTTTCTATGCCCCAATAGACAACATCAATGTCATCTTATGATATGATATAAGAATTATGAAGCCATCTAAATTCGTGTATGTCTTCTGTCTATATCCAGTATATGAGTATGTTAACGATTACTCGAAGTTTATACAAACACTATACAAATATATCCTCTAAATATTATAGGTTTTCAATGTTTTATTTAGTTTATTGCCAGTTCTTCTCTTCCGTTCTACGCCCTTGATTTGAGAACTGGCAGTAAATGTAAAATTAGATTCATATAATATTGCTTTTTTTTGACGTTCATAAGTGTACATTATGTTACCTATATGAATAAATAAATTTTGACTTGACTTGACTTGACTTCTAATCAGAGAGTTAAATAATAGGTCAAAAGTGAAGCAGTGGCAAGTTGTTAATATCATTTGACGATGCGCTGATCTATCTCAATTATTATTTTGTCCTTTAAAGGCGATAGACAATTTTCTCCGTACTTCAATATCTGATTCAGTCGTTCAATGTCACCTTGAATTACATGATACAAAAACTTTACATTTAAATAGAATCCGTATTACATTACAAAGTAAGCTTACTGATGCACCTCACTTGATTTGTGGAAGCCTCAGTAGATTGCACCTCAAATCCGATGCTAAGAAAGTATATACTTAATTAAAGCGGAAGAAAGTTAGGATTTGGGTGGTACAACTGTGGAAATTCTATTTTCATTATAGGATTATGAATTTGGCAGGGGCGTATACAGCAGGTTTCTATAGTCACACTATGTACCTAACTAATAGTTAAAGATTGTATACCCGCAAATCTACCAACTTTCACGCCTTATTTGATTTCAATTAATGTAATGAAATTCGTCACTTCGGTGGACAGAATTGTAATCAATTTAACATAAATTTCTGTTGTATTATTACCAGAAAGCATCTAAATATATTACTAGAAAGGCTTCATTTCCTTATCAAATATATTCACGGGATATGATGTCCAGGCCTTGTCGTACCCTCGATTGACTTGATTGAGACTGGTCACCTACGCAGGAGATATTGTTACTGAAGCAATGAGGCGATTTATTACAACTTTCCGTAACATAGGTATACCGAAGACTATCCACGGTATCATTTATAAAAGACTTATTAGAGGAAGTCTTCAGCTTGTAATCAAATATGCATGACGTCATTCCCAAAAACGAATGAAAATGTTGCCGGATTTGTGATTCTGTCCGGCTAGTCGGTGTTTGTAAATGATTCACGTATTCAGCCAACTCAGCCTTTTAATTTTTCCACAAAATTGTGTTTTCAAACATGCATGAATATGTGTGTGTTAACGTGAACAGAATAAACGCGTAACGCGATAAACGTATTTAAGTTAAATCAAAATTTCTTTAATAAAAATATTTTAAAATGAAAACATCTTTAACTATTTAGGGACAATTCAGACCTTGTGATAAAGTCAAAGAATGTTTAAATGTTGTGTTGTTTTTCATTTCATGGAAAAGCGGGCAAACGGTCAAGGAGACTAATCTGATGTTATGTATTCCAGTGTCGCCAACGCCAGAAGGCTTGCGATTGCATTGCTGATAGATTAACCTATAGAAGTGTTAACAAATAATTGCGTGTATATTATACGCCACTGGATTGTTTCCTTTTTGGAAAACTTAGCAAGGCCATGCTTAAACCTATTAACATTTTAAGTTAAAAATTCTGAGGAATTTAATCTTATCAGATCAAGAATATAAATATGATAAATAATGAAGAATACAAAGATGGTTATAAATTCGTATTTTGTAAATATTGATGGATTGAAACTTGGTGCTTTATATTTTATCTAATGATGTAAGTCAATTATATAATAATTAAAGCTAATGTCCAATATAAAACACATGGTAACCCTGGTGTGGCCGTAAATTTAGATTACCAAGCGGGGAATAGAAACCTCTAACATCCCTATCTTTGCGAAAGTGATTTATTAGGAAAAAAGCGCTAGTAAATTTTGGTAAAACTTAGATATACGTTATCTTTATTTTGATTTCTCTTAAATGAATTATGAAAGTACTTTAATTTTTGTGAATAAATTAATAAAATTAATACAAAAGTTATAAGCAAATCAAAAATCATTTATTCATATAAGTCATAATGTACATTTATGAACGTCAAAAAAAGAAATATACATTAAATGCTTCTAATTTTACATTTACTGCCAGTTCTCAAATCAAGGGCGTAGAACGGAAGAGAAGAACTGGCAATACTCCGCCACTCTTTTTAATCGCCAATTTTTTTCTTTTACACAACGTTTGTAAGGAGCTGCATCCATTACACCAGATTCCATTTGACATCTTGAGGAATAAAGAATAATATAATTAGAATGAAGAATAATGAAATAGGAGCACGCACTTACATACTCGTAAGAACAACACGCAAATATGTAGTAGAAACAACTAATATCACAGCATACACAAATTCAAGTACGACCAGTCACCACAAGTAGCACCCGTTATCGAGTATGACGCATGGCCAGCCATCGACCCCTCGCCATATTTTAGGGAGAGGGACAACAGCGCATGGACGCTGCCACAAGCAATGACATTTAAGTGAGCATGAACGAGAAAGACTGTATCAGTACAGACAGTATTTCTCGTTACAGCTTAATACATGGTACATAATATTTCCATTATATAAAGACTTTATTCTGCTGTAAGGATGTCTTCCGTTTGTCAAGGTCATAAATGTCTCAGTGGCACATACTTTTCTTGGTCGGCAGCTGAAATTGTACAACAGTCGCCATTTTGGTGCGTACAATACATAAGTTTATAGTCTACCAACAATATAGAATAATCCAACTCAAATGTATTTAGTTTTAATCCTTGCGTTATTAATTACAGGGGCTCTGATTGCTAGGTATCTTAAAAGATATTATTTAATTTTATTTTATTTTTCACATTTAGGTACAAAAACAGAAAACAGATTAATTACATACATAAAATTATTACACACTAAACAACATTTAAAAATCTGACTTCCAGTTATATCTGTACACAGCATTTACACTAAATATCAACTAAACAACATACACATATCAAACCGAATGACAAAAAAATAAAAAATAAAAGAAAAAACTATATCTATACATACACACACACACATGCTTATATTCATATACATTAATCAATTAAATTAGTAATTAAGGTTGCAAGTATTTACTATGAACTATCTTTTTAAATTTACAAATATTATTGTGAAAAATATCAACCTCAGCACACACAGCATTATAATATTTGCACATTCTTACGAGCGGAGCATTCTGGGAAACATTGTTATCAGTCATAGGTATAACAAATAATTCCTGGATGCGCACAGAACGCGTCGGCACCTTGATCTCCAGCCTCTCCAAAAGGCAGCTGTCAAATGAGCCATTTGCTATTTTATGCAAAGTGCACAGGTCGCTCACCCACCTCCTCCTTTCAAGACTCACCATTTGAAAGTGGGCAAGACGCTGGTCATATTGGTTTATTTTTCTCCTAAGACCATACTTATAGCACAATGCTCTGACAAACCGCCTTTGTATAGCCTCCAATCTATCTATATGAGTTTGGTATATCGGGGTCCATACCGCCGAACAATACTCAACTATGGTTCTCACGAGAGAGCTATATAAGATAATCAAGGAGTCGGCGCGCCTGAATGGTTTAGCAGTTCTAAGAATGAAGGACAGCATCCGGCCAGCTCTGCTACATATATCATTATAATGAGGTCTAAAAGACATAGCAGAGTCAAATAGCATTCCCAAGTCGCGAATCACCTCAACTCTATCAACTAGAATACCCTTAACATTATATTTATACTGGATAGGGTTCCTACTTGTTGTAAATGTTATAACTCGGCACTTCTCAATATTCAGAACCATAAAGTTTTCATCGCACCAAGCAGAGATAGTATTAATATCTGTTGGCGACTCATAAATAGAAATATAAATATATTATAAGTTAGGTTTGGAAATTGTAACTCTATAAATAGAAATTAAGTGCGACTGTTAAGAGTTATAAGTTAGACAAATTATGTATACAGATTTAAGTGAGAAATATGGTTCAGTTATGAATGTAAATATATTAAATAAATAAATAGAATACTTCGCCGAATAAAAGGGTCACAGCTCTCGACGCGGTATACCGGCGCAAATGTATATAAGCGTAGCTCTCGTCGCGGTATACTCGTGGAGTACTTAAGCTCGGCGCGGGCGAGTCTCAAGGCAGTCGCGGTTCAGACTTGACACGGTGCACACGGGCAGTCGCGGTTCAGACTTGACACGGTGCACACGCGCAGTCTCGGTTCAGACTTGACACGGTGCAGACGCGCGTAGAGACTCGGGCTCTTTCCTCTATCCCGTGACAACGAGCTGTGATCCACGAATAATCGGCGAAGCAAGAAACAAGAACAAGCCGCAGTTTCATTTCAAGACAACATCTACAATTACGCACTAGCAGGGGTGCGTGGGTCGAGGCGGTACCAGCGTTACGTCGAGCCGTCTTGACAAACGAGTACGAAGTCAAACCCCACCGGTATACAAAGCCGCACCGAGGTTGCTTAGGTTACCGCACGGGTGTTATCAAACGAACACGATTTAAACGTACTATACCGTGCGGGCCTTAGTATATCTGCGAGTGTCGGCGGTGGTGATTGGCTAACCAATCAATAGTGGTCCTTCGAGCCGGATCCTGCAACAATAGTGGAGTGAATCAAGAAGTGAATATTGCGAGAAGAAAATGCCAATCACAAGATCACAGAACGGGATGCAGCGAGGAGAATCGACGTTGACTGTTACCTCCGCCACTAGGTCCGAAGTTCAGACCACAGGCGAAGAGAAAACGATCGAGCAGTCCACGTCGACGAGCGCAGCCAGCCAATCAGAGCAAGCATTGACTCTGACACCAGCGGGTTATACCCGGCGGGCCGCATCGAGAACCGTATCAAAAGCCAGCTCAAGAAGACTAGCCGAGGCCAGAGAAGAGTTGGCTCGCTGCGAACTGTGGGAAGCGCAGGCAGCAGCACGCCTGGCCAGATTACGATTAGAAGCAGAAACGGAAGAGGAAGACTCCGTTATAGAGGACGTCAACGATGACCATGAAGAAAAGGTAGCAAACTGGATGCGCTCATCGGCACAAAGGCCAGAAGTTATAGAAACAAAGAGCGACATTCGAGCAATAGCCGACGCAATAAAGGAAGTCATGACGAACCACGTAGCACCGCAGCCGAAATACATTCAAGAGCTGCCAATATTTGAAGGGGACAGCTCCGAATGGACGGCGTTCCGGGTCGTATACGAAGATACATCTCCCATGTTCTCGGACATTCAGAACATGGCGCGGCTACGTAAAGCGATAAAAGGCACGGCGAGAGAGAGTATTAAGAGCCTCTTGTACTCAGAAGCGAAGCCAGAAGAAGTAATTAACGCTTTACGCCGAAGATTTGGTAGACCCGACGCACTGGTGCTAGCCGAACTAGAGAAATTAAAGGCACTTCCTGGAACAACGGAAAATCCCAGAGACATATGCGTATTTGCTAGCCAAATAAACAACAGCGTGGCCGCCATAAAAGGATTGAAGAAACCGCAATACTTGTACTCTCCGGAAATCACGAAAATTATCATAGAGAAGATGCCTGCGATTCTGAGGTTCAGATGGTACGACTACACGGCTGCGAGGGAAGAGGAATCGTTCTCAGATATTCAAACAATAAGCAACTTCCTCAATTTAGAAGCGGATAAATGCGGCGCATTCGCTATACTCGAAGAGAGCAAAAGTGTACGACCGAGCGCAACGATAAGAAAACCGGTGAAGCAAGCTACTTTTAATATTGCTGAAAAGAGTAGACCAGAAGAAATCAAGTGCCCAGTTTGTGAAGGCAACCATAAGCTCAAAGACTGCCAAAGATTTCTGAATGCAGCAGTCAACGATAGATGGGAAACGGTTAAGAGGCTTAAGGTTTGCTTCAAGTGCCTTGTTGGAAAGCATCGGAAAGAAAGATGCCGAAGACCACCGTGCAAGTTGTGTCAGAGATGGCACCACAGCTTATTACATGTGACATCGGAGAGAGAACAATGTCATGAAGAGGCAGCGACCGAGACAGCGACGGTCCATACAATTAGTACTCCGAAAGCTATTTTAAAGATGCTTAAGGTGGAGATCTACGGACCGACTGGGAGCAAACAGGTACTGGCGCTGCTAGATGAAGGCTCAACGGTGACACTGCTCGACGAAAATGTGGCTGCTAGCATCGGTATTAAGGGTCCTCGCGAAACCTTAAACATAGAAACTATCGGCGGCGGGCAAATGAAAAGTCACGACTCAATGATTGTAGACATCAAAGTGAAAGGGATAAGACAAGGCGAGACGAGTACACTCAAGCGGGCAAGAACTATCAAGGAGCTCAAATTGACCCCACAACTCGTTGATAAAACTCGACTTAAGAAGTACCATCACTTGCGGGGTTTACTGCAGGACGTGTGCTACGAAGCTGAGGCGCCGAAGCTGCTCATTGGCCAAGACAATTGGGAATATATTGTCTCGTTACAGATACGACGCGGAAAGCCAGGGCAGCCGGTGGCGTCAAGAACAAAGTTAGGATGGGTTATCCATGGCTTCGATAGCAACGGCGTGTCTCCGATCAATTACGTGAACACATGTGCACACGCAAGCGTCGTCGAAGATAAAATAGATCAGCTGGTGAGGGAACACTTTAATATTGAGTCTTTAGGAGTTCAGCCGAAGAAGCCATCAACGGATATAGAACAGCGAGCACTAGAAATATTGGAAAGAACCAGTCGACAATTGGAAGATGGCAGGTACGAGGTCGGTCTGTTGTGGAAAAGTGAAGACTTACAACTTCCAAACAATTACACAGCAGCTCTCAACAGATTTCAAGGCATAGAAAAAAAGCTGCGTAAGGACGTTAAGTTGAAAAATGAATATAGTGCGCAGATTGAAAATCTTTTGAAAAGCAACTACGCTGAAGAAGCACCAGTCGACTGCAGATCCAACAAAAAATGGTACCTGCCTCATTTCCCAGTGGTTCACCCTCTTAAAAAGAAGCTGAGAATTGTCTTCGACGCTGCGGCAAAATACAACGGAGTGAGCCTCAACGATGTATTGCTGTCCGGACCGGACTTACTACAGTCAATATTTGGAGTGCTACTGCGATTCCGCCAAGGCCCTGTAGCGATAGCGGCTGATATAAAAGAAATGTTTCTGCAGGTGAAAATATCGGAAGAAGATAGAGACAGTCTTAGGTTCCTATGGCGGAAAGACAAGGAAGAGCAAGTGAAGGAATACAGAATGTCATCAGTGATTTTTGGAGCCGCATCGTCGCCTTGCACCGCGATTTATATAAAAAACAAGAACGCAAAGGCCTTCTCACATAAATATCCCGAAGCTGCGCAAGCAATAGAGCGGAATCACTATATGGATGACTATCTGCAAAGCTTTCACAGTGTTGACGATTGCAAACGAGTAATGCAGCAAGTTGACTTGATCCACAAGAACGCGCACTTCGAGCTACGAGGATGGGCGTCGAATAAAAAAGAGATCGTAGAAGCCGGTGGCGAACAGGAAGTGCACCTAGGTGAAAACGAAGAGAAGACCTTGGGACTGAGATGGCTGACATCAGAGGATTGTCTTGGATTTAGAAGCCAATTTAGAAGAATCCCTGACGAGATAGCACGAGGCATGCAGACTCCAACAAAACGAGAAGTCACGGGAGCTGTGATGTCTACCTTCGACCCACTCGGACTGCTTTCACCCATTCTCATTCAAGGAAAGAAGCTCATTCAAAAGATATGGCGCAGTGGTGTCGGATGGGATGACCAAATCACTGAAGACGACACCGAAGCTTGGAAGAGCTACCTAGAGCATGTCGGTAAACTAAAAGACATCCGCCTGCCGCGATGCATGTCACCATTTTGCACTGAGGGGGAGCTGCATACTTTCACAGACGCGAGTGAGACAGCGTATGCAGCCGCAGTATACTGGCGAACTAGAGGTAACGGAAAATACTTGATAAATCTCGTCGCAGCCAAGTCAAGAGTGACGCCTCTAAAAACCAATTTCCATGCCGAGACTTGAACTGCAGGCAGCGTTGTTAGGAGCTAGACTTGCAGACTCAGTGGCCAGAGAACTCGATCTGCAAGTTACAAGGAAAACCTTTTGGACGGATTCGAGTGTTGTACTTTCGTGGATAAAGGCAGATCCCAGAACATTTAAGACCTTCGTAGCACATCGAATTGCGGAGATAGAGGATCTTACAAAACCACAGGACTGGAGATGGGTGCCGACAGCGCATAATCCTGCTGATGATGCAACTAGAAGTCCACCGGAAGAATTTAACGCGGAACATAGGTGGTTCAAGGGTCCAGACTTTCTGTCAAAAGACGAAGAAAAGTGGCCAGCTCCGCGAAGTTTTAAAAAAGAAAAAAGCGAGGAAGACAAAACGACGGAGCAGGTGAATATACTTCGCCACAGTGAAATTACTCCGGTTCCTGAAAACTTTTCATCGTGGACAAGATTGTGGAGATCGACTGCCAGAGTACTACAATTCATCAATCTTTGCAAAGAAAAGAAGCTGTCGAAGCATGAGTGCTGCAATAAAAGTGCAAAAAAGAGGCAATTCCTTCCGATCGGTGAGATACACCTATTAAGAGCGGAGGAGGTTCTGATCGCCCAGTGTCAGCAAAACAGCTTTAAACAAGATATTAAAAATCTTATGCAAGGGCGAAAGACGGAGAATCAAAGCCAATTGAAAAGGCTAGACGTCACTATAAAAAATAAACTTATAAGACTACAAGGGAGAGCAAAAACAGTAGCGGGCATCGATAATGACTACTTAACACCCATTGTACTAGATGGCAGGAGCGTCATTGGTAGATTAATAATTAAACATTACCACGAGAAATACAACCATGGTAATCAAGCTACGGTAATGAATGAAATCCGCCAAAAATATTGGATGTTGGGCTTGAGATCAGTGCTGCGTAGTATACAACAAAACTGTCAACATTGCAAGCTGAGGAAAGGTAAACCATCGGAGCAGCCAGCGGGCAACTTACCTCAAGAAAGGCTGAGACATGGTGAGCCCGCTTTTACGTGTACAGGTGTGGACTACTTCGGTCCAATGCTTGTGGCGATTGGGAGGCGAAGAGAAAAGCGATGGGGAGCTTTATTTACCTGCCTGACCACAAGGGCAGTACACATCGAGATAGTGCCCAGCCTCACGACAGACTCTACAATAATGGCGTTAAGGAGATTCGCAGCACGAAGAGGGATGCCAAAAGTAATTTATTCCGACAATGGAACAAACTTCGTTAAAGCTAATAAAGAAATCCAAACCGCCATCGCGGAACTTAAAAAAGAGGAAGTCGTCACGGAAGCAGAAAAGGTTGGCGTACAGTGGAAATTTATTCCGCCTGGCGCACCGAATATGGGTGGAGCTTGGGAACGATTGGTGCGCTCAATTAAGGTGGCGCTAGACGTTACATTAAAGGAGCGCATTCCACGAGAGGAGGTACTGCATACGCTGTTGTTGGAAGCCGAACACATGGTTAATTCCAGGCCAATAACCAACTTAGCCGACAATTCGGAAGAAGAGGCGCTAACACCAAATCACTTTCTTATTGGGCGATCCAGTGGAGCTGCGCGCATAGGGCATTTTCCCGATGCCAAGCTGGTGGGCAGAGAAGATTGGAAGACCGTCCAACGACTCTCTGATCATTTTTGGAGGAGATGGCTACGGGAGTACTTGCCCACGCTACTGCCCAGAAAAATGACAGGCCGACGGGAAGGCGAGCAGCTGCAGCGAGGCGACGTGGTTCTTATCGTGGATCGCACTCTACCACGATGCACTTGGCCGAGGGGAATTATCGAAACCACGTACCCCGGGCCCGACGGAAGAACCAGAATCGTGGACGTCGCGACCAAAGGTGGAGTGTTACGAAGACCATCGTCGAGGATCGTGATCTTGGTGCCTGCGAAGTCGCCGTGCAGAAACGACGGTGCTGCGCACGAGGGGGAGAATGTTGGCGACTCATAAATAGAAATATAAATATATTATAAGTTAGGTTTGGAAATTGTAACTCTATAAATAGAAATTAAGTGCGACTGTTAAGAGTTATAAGTTAGACAAATTATGTATACAGATTTAAGTGAGAAATATGGTTCAGTTATGAATGTAAATATATTAAATAAATAAATAGAATACTTCGCCGAATAAAAGGGTCACAGCTCTCGACGCGGTATACCGGCGCAAATGTATATAAGCGTAGCTCTCGTCGCGGTATACTCGTGGAGTACTTAAGCTCGGCGCGGGCGAGTCTCAAGGCAGTCGCGGTTCAGACTTGACACGGTGCACACGGGCAGTCGCGGTTCAGACTTGACACGGTGCACACGCGCAGTCTCGGTTCAGACTTGACACGGTGCAGACGCGCGTAGAGACTCGGGCTCTTTCCTCTATCCCGTGACAACGAGCTGTGATCCACGAATAATCGGCGAAGCAAGAAACAAGAACAAGCCGCAGTTTCATTTCAAGACAACATCTACAATTACGCACTAGCAGGGGTGCGTGGGTCGAGGCGGTACCAGCGTTACGTCGAGCCGTCTTGACAAACGAGTACGAAGTCAAACCCCACCGGTATACAAAGCCGCACCGAGGTTGCTTAGGTTACCGCACGGGTGTTATCAAACGAACACGATTTAAACGTACTATACCGTGCGGGCCTTAGTATATCTGCGAGTGTCGGCGGTGGTGATTGGCTAACCAATCAATAATATCCAATTGTAAGGTCTCACAATCTCTTTCATCAGATATACGTCTGAAGACTTTAATGTCGTCTGCATATGCCAAACATTCACTGCTTATTTTGCCAAGCAAGTCATTCACAAATAACAAAAAGAGTAAAGGACCCAGCTTCGATCCCTGGGGCACGCCCGATGTTGCTAAAAAAGGCACAGATTCGTACCCACTCAGAGCAACCAGTTGGGTACGGTTCAAAAGGTAAGAACTTAACCATCTATATAAGTTCCCATGAATCCCCACATGCTGAGCCTTCACAAGCAATGCAAAATGGTCCACTCTATCAAAAGCTTTTGAAAAATCGGTATATATAGCGTCCACCTGCTTTTTATCATTAAATGATGAACATAAATAAGTAGAATAGCATAAAAGATTAGAGTTGGTTGACCTTCCAGTAACAAATCCATGCTGTCGTGGGCTCAATATATGTTTGAGATGGTTATACATATGGGTATAGATGAAACCCTCGAATATCTTAGCGAATAAGTTTAGAATACAGATAGGTCTATAATTCAAAACATCACCTTTGTCTCCAGATTTATACACTGGTGTAACTTTGGCTATCTTCCATAGGCTAGGAAATACTCCCTCGTGCAAAGATTTCTCAAATATAATCAATAACGGTGTAACAAGAGCAGTAGCGCAAAAACGAACAAAAATAGGTGGAATCCCGTCAAAGCCAGCACCCTTAGAGAGATCGACACTTTGTAACTTTCCTAACAATTCCTCTCTAGTTATCTGTAAATTACCAATAGAGAAGTTTGATGACGGAAAGCTAGGAAAGTAGTTATTTGTGGTATTAGAAGAGTAAATTGATGAGAAATGACTAGCAAACAGGTTTACAATATCTTCACCCGTAGTACCAACTTTGTCTTGATAACACATCCGACCAGGAATATTATTGGTGATACGTTTAGATTTTGTGTAGCGCCAAAAAGCTTTTATGTTGAGTTTAACATCCTCTTCAATTCGTTCTATATATGTTCTGAAGCACCTCTTAATAACTTCCTTAGTTCTAGTTCTGAGCATAGAGAACTCGTCATAGTCCCTTGGGTTACCAAATCGCTTATATCTAATATGAGCTTTGTTTTTAGATGTAAGCAATTTAATTAAATTTTTGGAATACCATTGCGGATATTTATTGTTTGGACCATTAGACTTAGGAGTATATTTTTCTATGATTGAATGTATATTGTTGTAAAATAACAGAACAAATTCGTCACATCCCATATTGAATGAATATTCAGCCCAATCAATTTTCAATAAGGATATATTGCATTCTGCAGCTTTCATAGTCAGTTTTACGAAAACATAGTTTTTTAAGCAATGTGTGCTGAATCAATGTAGAAGGAGTGGTTTGAAGTATTAGTTCAAATGTCGGATGGTTCTCATCTAGACGACTCATGTGTAAAGTCGGTAAAATTGTAAATAAGTCTGGACAGTCAGTTATAACTAGATCTAGTATTCGACCCTTATAGTTTTTATTGAAATTTAGCTGTCGCAACATAGTAACATCGAATAGGTCACACAAAGCTTTTGACTTTTCACAGCAATTGTTCAGAGGACAGCCAGTTTCAGTTGACCAGAGAACATTACCAAGATTAAAATCACCCAATATACAAGTCCTGTGATCAGACATGTCACCAACTATGCGACCACATTTCTGAATAAAATCGCAAGCTGCATTTGACGATAGATATCCAGGCAGATATGCAATACATAGATTCATAGTAAAATCGCCATTCAATGTGACTTGTACCCACAAGTCCTCAACACAGTCAGACTGCCAGTCATCTCTCAACAAAATTTTGAGTTTCTTAGAATAAGCAATTAGTACACCACCTCCATGATCCTTACCATACCGTCGACAAAATCCAGGATCACGATCTCTACGTACCACACAATATCTGTCATCGAACAGTTCAGATGAAAATACATCAGCATCTAGCCAAGTCTCGCATAAACATATTATATCAAAGTTATTACACAATACACTATTATAAATATCAACAGTCTTGCTCTTCATACCTCTTATGTTCTGATAGTAGATTGAGAGAGACATTTTAGCTATTAATTAGTATTTATTTTTACCCGTTATGGGTACTTGAATATGCACTGATAGTATTAACTTATTAGAGCAAGGCTTTTGTTATTCTTAATCAATATATACTTAGAATCAATAGTTTTTCGAACGTATATACGTCCACTTTTTACCCATGTAAATTTATATCCAAGTTCTTTCGCCCTTTTACGAGCCGCGGCATGTAAAGATTTGTTGGAAGGCGACAAATGTTCACTCACATACACTGGTTTCTTATCACCCGCGATTCCTAGTAAAGATGTATTTAATTTGTCACTAGAGTTGGATTTATTATATCTATATACAGCAGAGTAAAAGCTATCACGATCTTCCACGCATCTAAACTTGACAATTATACTACGAGGTAGCTTGCTTTCTTTATTCAACTTAGCGACTCTAGTGCACTTTACTATTGCATCTTCCTTCAAATCATGACCTATTACACGAGAACATTGTTTAAGAAGATTAGGTAAATTTTCATTATGGTGCTCAGGTACACCTTGCATCTCCAAGTTGTTCTCGCGCATATGTTGCTCCAAATTATTTAGGCGATCAGATAGTTCTGACACAGTGGACTTGAGTTCTAAATTTTCCCTAGAAATTAATGCATTAGCTTTGGCTAAAGTTTCTATCGCAGACTTCATTTCATCATGCATTGTGCTCAGGAAATCAACAGACTGGCGAAAATCCAACAAGTCATCTTTAATGGATGATAATTCTGTTTTCAATATTCTAGATATCATCTGCGGCAGTTCAGTTTTAATAGCTTCAAGTACTTGATTACTTATAGCTGATACCAAGGCGTCCCTATCCTGTAATGAACCAGTATTACCAGGTATCTGTTGGCGATCCGATTGCTTCCCTCCCCTTCCCAAGACCTCCGTGTCCACGTTCAAGGGCGAAGCCGAATTAGGTGTAGGTGAAGTCGTCGAAGTAGTAGCTTTCTTTTTTATCTTACATGCCGAACACTTCCACTTCATTCTATTCATAGGTAGAATTTTCTTGAAGTCTAATTCCGTCATTTCTGCACAATAAAAATGCAACCATCCTAGGCAGGAGACACATTTAATGCTGTCCCCATCACATGCAATTTTTAAACATTTACGGCAATTCATTATTATTGTTTCCACTCAAAACCGTATGTAGGAATAATCAAAGAGTATGTCACAATAACTAGGTCCAAAATGCTTGTATCCAGCCGCTTGTATGGCAATAGTGCCGCTGGCAGATGTCAAATGCCAAAAATCAAATTAACCAATGAACATAGATATTTCTAACCTCATTAATCCAGCCGGCGACTTTTAACACTAAATGCAGTGTGATGTCCAGGATAACGTGAAATCAACACTTCTATCTCATTCACAACACTTTCTTTATAGTTCGTGATGTTGTAATAACAACAAGTGAGCGTAAGTATTTTTCAAAGCACAATATTATCGGGAGCTGCACAAGTATGATGTTTACTATTTGACGTCCGGTGACATATGGTTGTTGGTGACATATTCATATAATAGTGAAAATCAAAATCGTATCAATTGTTCCTAAGTTTGTATCACATTTTTTATGGCTTTAATTTGTGCCAACTGGGCACAAGGTACTTCGCCAGTGTCGTGTAGATAGAGAAGGCACGATGGAGATTGATTCCACATTTATTTATTAAAATGATTGATTTGACAAATGATTCCCCTTATTTTTATTAACTGGCAATACTAATATACAGCGACACACTTACTCGCTAAGAAAGGTATATATAACATAAAGTAGTTCCAATCAAATTACAAAAAATAACACGGATAATAAACATTTCACTAGCCGAATACGCGGACCTAATTTTATCTACAACTTTACAACGAAATAAATTTCCGGCGACTCTTTCCTTGGAGTTATTTATGCGGCAATCTCCGCTAAATGCTGTTTAGTTTTAAATTCATTAAACTGCCTTTTTGGGGAAGCTTGTTTTTATTTAACTTTCGGAAAATTTATTTTTGTCAACTTCTCATCAAAGGGTTAGCTTTTTCTTTTCGGGCCACTTTTTAATTAATTTAGGGGCGGTTGTGAGTAACTTATTGTATCTATATAAGACATTTTTATGCGGGACTTTCAACCAATCACGCGTTTTAATTCCGGCTTGCCTGTGGACTTTTCTAATAAAGATGTAAATAATAAAAATTCACAATATGTTAAACCCAAAAATCGTGGTCTGTTTTAGGGGTTCAGCTCGTGACTCTTATAGATTAAGCAAAGTAAACAAAGAAACAGACTATTGGTGGGACCGCCATTTTAAAAAAATGTAAACTACCACTTAGCTGCATCCGGTTTATACATAAATCTTTAAGATAACCTCTTAATAAGCACATTACAACTCGGAAAGAAGATTATGTTTTTTCAGTTAAATCGATATCTGAATACAATATTAAACCTAAACATCTATTTTCAACATTATTATGTGCACAGAATTGTTTTAAAGTCCGCTGTCTGAAATGCGAAATAATGTTAAACTATATTATACACAAAATTAAGTAAATATTGTGCGTAACCTATGCAAAACCGCGTAGTGCAAAAGGCGAAGCTTTACACGTGAGCTTTAAGCTTTTATGAGCCGCTTGTTGTGGAAAGTATTTCATTCATGCTACATAGGTATGATTCAACACTACACAATTCTAGGATAATTCATGCACATTTTTCGCCGAGCGAAGCCAGTTATGGCCACTGTTTATATACTATTTGAGCTATATAATCCGAATATTTTCTATCCATTACTACTTAAATACTAAATACAATAATAATTGTATATTTCTTTCTAAACCAGTATTTACTGGTTTCATTCGCGAGAAATATATATTTCAACTCTATTTAGAGTTTAAATTTAATGCAATGTAGTGGCGTCCTTAAAATGAAGTGAACCAGCAATGTTAATTTTATTTCACTCCGTGTAGGTCTTATTTATGTGTCTAGACTGAGACAACACTAAATTCGGAAACAAAAACATACCCGCAACTGGACATAAGGCTTATATAATGAGACAGATTAAAAGATGTGCTTTGTAAATAATATGCACTTATGAACACATTGTTTTGATGGTAGAAGGTTTGAAACAAATCACATAAAGCGATAGTAAGTGAATAGTCTCATAGTATACAAACGACGAGGGTTTTTCATTTTTTAGATGAAGAACATTATTACGAATCGCAAATGATTGTGCTTTTATGGTTTCAGATTTTGGATATTCTATAAAAAAAAGGGTCAGAAAGGATTATTTCTCTTAAGTTCTAAATTCAATTCTTTTATTTTTTTGTTGTAAGATTGGCACAACTGCAACTCAATTTATATAAATTAAATTGCATATGTTATTTCAATTAAATTTACTGCAGTTTTATATATCTAGTGAGTTTTGTGATTTTATTATTTTACATAAAATTAATTTAAAAGATAAATAAATAAGAGAAAGCTTAAGAAGAATAGAATTAGAAAAACGTTCTTATGATGAGTTTAAAATCAGTAGAGCTTCAATAGATTTGTCTCTATCCGAAAATTACAAAAAATAGCGTCTCTCTCGATTTGCACCATTTCAAATAATAATGTATGTACATCGCACAAGAGTCGCTAAGAATATGATGAACAGAACAATTTCCGTGCGATATATACGATAGGTATACGATTTTAATTTAAAAACTAGTCAATGAACTTTTAAGAGAGAGAGACTATAACTGAAAGCCCAAGACAATCAAAAATTAAAGTCATGTTGAGATGAGTTTTCTTAAATATAGGAAATAAATTTATTGCAAGAAGAAAGTTGGAAAGTAAAATAATTATTTGAGAGGTACGCGGCGTTCAAGAAAGCAAATCCAATGAAAAAGGCCAGATTTGTGTAAGAAAATTGTTGGATTTAGCACAACAACAACAACTTAACATTTGTTAAGTTGAACCATTGAACTTATATGTCTCCGGGCGATATAAGTATTAGGAAGTACTTACAAAAAAGTCTGATCACAGAGTTCCTTATATATTTTTTTATTATAGAACTGGGGGTAAACGGGCAGGAGGCTCATCTGATGTTAAGTGATGATTAAGATATTTGTAGCTTATTTTATTGTGTTTAAGGGCTTCAAGTTTTATACTCTATGCTAGAATTCTTTATGTGTCATTCCTACAAACTGATGACATCAAGTATTCCATAGACCACTTGTTATTGTCATAACCAAAGTTGCGGTTGACTGATTTACAAGTGACGATCATAAACCCAGCCGTGCCAGACAAATCGAACTAGCCGGTACTGACCACAGAGAAATGCAATTTACAGATATAATTCTTTTAGAGAGTTTTTAAATTGAATCATCTGGACGTAACTAGAAATTTGTATTTATGTTTGTATAACATATGTGACTAAACTATTTCTTTTTTTTCCTTCAATTAGTTATTCTTTCTAGTAGGTTCAAAGCTCATGGGATTTTTTTCACTACATACTAGACCCGTCCTGCATAAAAAGTGATTTTAAGATTTTTTTTTTCTTAAATCTTACAGTCAGTGTTTTTCTGTCTCATGTCAAATTTTAATTAACTCATAAAAACTGTTTCTGGTGTTTGACGTTTTCGAAAACAGAATAAACATGGAAGCAGAAGAAGAAACAGAAGAAACAAAATAGAAACATGGCATTAAATGTATTAACATATAAGTGTTTATGGTTGGCCTAAACTCGGAAAATAGAACATCATAATGCGAAAAACAATCGCTCAGTTTTTGTAACGCCACACAAAGGTTTGCTGCAGGCGTTACGTTGTCTTTCTTCAGTACATCATTTATACAACCACCATTTTAAGACGATCCTTTCATTCGTCTTTTGCATGCACTCGGTATATGAAAAATATACGAAAATGTCATTTTGGAAAATACAAACGGAAAAATAAATTCTTAAATAGTGAGAAAATGATTTATGCATTTTTAGAACACAAGACATTTTCTTCTTGACAAGAGAGTAAATTCGTCTGATTTAAGTCCGTCTAGTGTTGTTCCGAAAAAGAGTAGTAAAAGTGTCTTTTGCACTTCCGAAAAAGACAAACCAACATATTAAATTTCTTTTATATTTTGTTTAACCGAATAAGGAAAAATTATGATTAAAATGTTGATTCCAACTTTAGTACGAATAAGTAACATTTTAACATCTTAATACTCTTTGTTCATATGATACAAAACATTGAAATGAGTTTGGCAAGTCCAATCACTTTTTTGGTATGTTTTTTTTTAAATAGGGCAGTGTTGGGAATCGTAGAGGTCTCACTACACTGGACACTTAACACGTCTTTGTTCTGAGACATAATATACGAGGGCGTTTTCAAAGACTGTGGCGTGTCATGAATCCATCTGCAGTTGGCGGGTCTTTGGTCGTACATTCGTTGGTCTTTTTATGAATTTTCATTTGTGATGTAAAATGAAAGTTTATATGTTGGTTCTAAATTATTTCTCCTTCAAAAATGAAGCTTGTGTTATTATCGTATTTGACAATTTTCTACGAGAATTAAAATCAAAATTATAATTGCATTGCAAATTACTTCAATACATACGTTCAAAACTCACGCCATCTGTCGGCGATAGTTGAATACCGTCGCGCGTTTGATTTATAAATGTACTAAAAGCAACGCTTTCAGTTAAGCATAAACTGTATAAGTTAAAAGCGCTTTACTAGAAACTTTATGTTTAGTAAACAAATATTTAAGTTCTAAGTGTAGATCGGGTAGCCAAAGACCGCTCTCAAAATGTTGGGATGGAAGAATGTTAAACAAAAGACGACGGCGCGTTTCGTTTTTTTACGATTGGTAACCGCATTAACTAATCACAGATACGTGACGTAAACCGTTGTTTCCTTTGGCCAATCAGAATAAAACGAGATATATTTCTCGATACTTTTACGTAAATTAATAATAATAATTAATCAGGTTTCTTTTGTTTTATAAACCTGTGCATCTATTGGAGCATGATACGTGGTTCGGAATCTTAATAAAGAGTGTGATATTCGAATCACGTGCTGGACAACAAAACAAGAAGCCAGTAAACTAGATTTCAGATTGAGACATGATTACATTTTTTCTGGCCAATTAGTAAGCAGTAAAAGATTAAATTTTAAGTATTTGCAGTAGTAGTAACTTAATTTAATTTTGTGAAGGCATAGCAATAATGTTTTGTTTTCTATAGTAATTCTCTGCTTTGAAGTCAAAATTAAATTTACATTCGCTCTCTCATGCCTTGCATCGTCTAAGATGTAGCGTACCACTTACTGAGCAACTGACGAGAAGTGAGCCACACTTTGTAATTTAAAACCCTTCCACATGATAACGTTTCATACATACACGTTCTTATATTTTATTCTCTATGTAACTTGCTAGTGATTTTACTTAGCATTAAGAAAGCCTTCTTAGTAGTATGAAGAAATATTTTTTAATCAAATACTACCATAGAGTCATTTTCATGTAAATTTTGGTCTTATTTAGATAAATGTTCGAATTTATTAATTTCAATGTTTCGAGTGTTTTTTTTTTTGGAAATCGGGGTTAACGTGAGATTGCTTCTCGATAGTATTTTATTTATATTATTTTAAACCAAACGTAGTATATAACTTTATAAGCTCGGAAGCGTGCTGTTTGAATGCCCAGGAAAGGCTTCCTTCAGCTTTCTCTCGTTTTTGCGAAGGGTTTTAGAAGCCCGAGAGAAGTTTTTTTCTTGAAATATTATAATATAACTTAAATTAGTTGTTAGTATTGTAATTTTTTATGTAGTGCGTAAATTAGTATATTTATTTTAATTTTGTTGGCTTTTTTGTTTAATAAATATAATAATTGAATTGTAAATATTACATTTTTGTAATAAACAATTGAAAGCTGCCTGTGTATAAACCTACGAAGGCTACAAATAGCAGAAAGATTTCTCGTAACTTATGTGGTAGAAATAGCAATGATATCATTGTCAAGTAACTATTAAACGTAACATTTGAAATGAAGGAAAATGTTTACTACAGACTTTCAGCTCAGCTAGCTTTATTATAAATTGTGTAATTTAGTCATTTTCATATAAAAATATTCAAAACAAACAGTCTTTATCCTCAATTATCTTTGCGCAGTTCTTTCTCTTAATTCCTCTCGCCCGGTAAATATGCAAATTACGAGGAAAATTTAAATTATGCTTAAATGCGATAGTTAGTATAATCAGCTCTGTGAAATTCTTTGCTAAAGGCTTAATTAAGGTTTTAACATATTATTTTAATGCGCCTTTAATCTACGCGAAACAAATTTATTAAAAGATAAAATTGGTAAAATTATTTACGTTTAATGGCTATAATGCGCTTCTATAGGAATCACAAATTATGTTACCTTAAATGCAGTTTTAGTGAACTTTTGTGTCAAACGTCGGTTACACAGAACATCGTCATCAACATCAACATTCAAAGTCGGACTCGTATATAAAGTATTAGATTAAAATTACGGACGCGATGCTTGTAAGATTTTCTGTCTAAATATTATATTGTCTAGTTGGTTTTCACATCTACTCTCATATTAGTATAATATTACAGTGTCATTTTTTATATGGTATATTTAATTGTAGATATGGTCAGTGCGCCGAACCGAACTCAACAACAGTCGTTCAAAGGCACTACTAAAAAAAATTGAAAAATTGGAAAACTTGATATATTTTAATATCAAACGATACATGTTAAAAACACATTAAATTACGGATAAATAAAAACTTTAAGCGTAACTGAAAACAAAACTTAACTGTTAGGGTTGTCAGTGTTGCTTAATAATTTCAATCTTAATATATATAAATGTCGTGTCACAATGTTTGTCCTCAATGGACTCCTAAACCACTTAACCGATTATAATAAAATTCGCACACCATGTGCAGTTCTATCCAACTTGAGAGATAGGATAGTTTAAATCTCAAATTATAGTCGCAATTTTATTTTATTGCAAATTATTTGTTTATTATTTGGTACAATCTCTTGGTTGGTATCTAACAGATGGCGCTGTGTTAAAAGTACCAACGTTTCACAGACACAGACAGCTATCTACCTTTAACATTACATTAAGTTCTCCTACCCTTGAATAGTTTACTACCATGTAATAACAACAACCTTAGCCACAGCAACGCTTTGCCGAGTCTGCTAGTATTTCTATAAATATAAGACCTAATACATCATAGAGAAGACAGTAAGGTATAAATTACTTGATTACCCCTCCCCCTGGCCTTCAATTCGCTGAATATTTTTTCACTTTACCTGCCTTAGTACCTTTACCTTTTTAGTAGCTACAGACCAACATATGAAACATTTTTCTTTTCCACCCCATAGAGACTTTGCTAATCCAGAATATAAATCTAAGTACCTATTAAAACTGAAGCTTCGCTTATTTCCAATTTGATTTTTAAAAACTTGGAGTTCGAGAAAAAAATACTCGAATTGATCCAACCGTCTTAGTACCTACTTGTATAGTTAAGTCAAACTCTATACATCAAAACCTTTTACCTTTTATATTAAACTGACTGTCTAAACCTAAAGTAAAAGAAATCTGATTTCAGTTTTCTTTTGCTGAGCAATACGTTATCGAAATAGAAAAATCAACCTGACCACTTTGATTTTAGCCTTGGAGTGGATTGAATTTATTTTTATGATTCTTATTTAAGCAAAAGTTTTGTCGGTAAATGTCTCAGTGTAATCAGTAAGGCAGCATCTTTCCTTCATTCTATCTCAAGTTAATAATAATAAATAGGTACGAAGATAACTTGATACCTTTTGTCGATATCATCAGTATTACAATATGTACCTATATGTGGGCCAGTAGGTACAAGACTAAAGTCGGCTCAAGGATATGATAGGTTTTTCTTTAAATGTAATGAAGTTACATTTTAAAAAAAACCTATCATATAGGTTATACACTTATTGCTATTTTCAAAATTCTTCATCAAGTAACGGTCAACTAAGAATTTTTGTAAAGATTAAAATAATTAATTTTTAAAGGCCCAAATTGAATTTTTAAACCTTTAATGTTTTTTTAATATACAATGTTGTAACTAAACCAATACTACTTATCCTGACAGAGTCAGCAATACAGCCATAACATTGTATGACCGAGCAAAAACATTTTTAATTAAAAAAACAGTGGCGATATAACCCTCTAGGTCCTATCATTATTTTATAATAGGCAATTAGATGAGTAGCATTCTGTGAATACTCCTTACTTTTTTAAATAGAAGGCATGTCGATTCCCACACTAGGTTTTGCTTCCACCGTGTGATACTTTCTGTATAAGTGACCATAGTATAAGTGATATAAGTTAAGTATAATATAATGATATACGTATAAGTGATCCTACCTCGGCCTACACCACTTTCAAACAAAGCTTCAAAACATAGCAGCAGCATTTTACGTTAAACTAGTATCACCCCTAGCATATAGGTCGAAAGCTAAGCATTAGGTACAAAAAGCGGCACTAATGCCAAGGGTTCTAAATGTAATGGACGTTAGAAGTTTTAATATACGGCCACTAATAGAACAGGGGTGAACTTTTGCACGCCGCATTTGTGACACACAGCCAGTCCGGTTACCATAGACAAAAAAGTATATGATGTTGAATTACAGTGTATGTAAGTGGCATAAATAACGCTGTTTTAGAGTTGGGTAAGGACACGATGGCGTGTTTCGTTTCAATGTGTCGTGTGTAGTTCAATCACGGACCCGCGAAGCTGTCTGTCGTTCTTATAATTCTTAATAACTCGATTCAGCAATGGTAGAAGCGACATCTACATTCTCGACTATAAAACCTGAAAAGCGTTGATCATAGCTTGAAACGAGCTAGAGAAGTTACTCCCACAGCTATGGATATATATCGTTTAGAACAACACACCGTTTATATTGACCAAAATCAAAGGTCCTGGCGTTCTATTGTGTTACGTACTTAATAACAACGTGATGGGATGTTTGAATATCGGTTTTTACGACCAAATATGGGTAGTTCCTGCGATGGCGTTATAATAGATTTTAATTGTAAACAACTTCTTGATCTCGGAGCGCAAAGGCCCCAATTTATATTGGTCAAGGATTCTCCTATTAGGTTGCACCAACTGTATATACCACTATGTTACCAACACAGTATTCGTCCATATTTTTTATTAAAATCCCCTTTTTTCCTTTTATCATTCCCGGTTCTTGACATACTCGTACATATGTTAATTATATTACATTACCTGTATATAAGAAGTCAATTATGTTTTATACAATTGTGTAATGTCAAAATAACATTAAAAACGTAGTTTTATAAATAGTTTTGTTTTTATGATGTTACAATCAGAAATTAGATTTTTTTTATTATTAATGTAGTAGCGAAAATTCCGGCTGATATCCACGCAGTATATTATAATAAAAAATCCTACAAAGCTATCTTAATCTTATATATAAAATTCTTGTGCTGGCTGGACCGATTCTCATGAAATTTTGTGTGCGTATTAGGTAGGTCTGAGAATCGAACAACATCTATTTTTCATCCCCCTTAATGTTAAGGGTGGTCCGGTCCACCCCTAAATTTTTTTATTTATTTTTTAGTCAAAATTTTTCATTTTTATTTTTTTTACAATACACCATACAAAAATACATGCAGCCCTATATTTTCACCCCTCTACAATCATCCCTTATGTTTTTTGTTAATTATAAACTTTAATTTTTTGGCACAAAAACATGGCAAAACAACGTTTGCCGGGTCAGCTAGTAATATATAAACGTTTTTATCCTAAGATGTTGCAGCAATCTGCCATGGCATGTGTGTATCGTTTGTTTAGGCGCTTCCTCGCCACGTGCGCACTCGTTCGGAAATTAAAAACATGGCTTTCGAGTTTAAAGAGAAAACTTTCCCGCTAAACTCGATGTCTGGTGAAAAACTTTTTTATTGTACGTACGCAATTTACAATCGTATCGTTTCGTATTTTTTAATAGTGGAAATAAGGAAGTATTTATTTGTCATGAAGTTTACTATCGATTTATTTATGGCAACAACTTTTCTTACGAATAAAACGGATATTTGCATATTCATTAAGTACAAATTAATACGGATGCCACCTGTTCATACACACTGGCACCTTCCTATCTTCATGGAACCAACAACAGAGTTGGTGCGGCTGAAAAAGCTAAAGCCTGCAATTACAGGGGTATATTCGATTCGTCCCAGGGTCGATTTAGTCCCATTCGGTGTCGAGACCCTTGGTCCGTGGGTCCTAGCGCTGTAAGGCTTTTTAAGGAAATATCAAAAAGGTTAGTCGACATCACGGGAGAACGAAGAGCTGGCAACTACCTCGGACAAAGAATTAGTCTAGCTATTCAAAGGGGCAACGCTGCCAGTATATTCGGAACCTTGCCTAAAGGGACTCCTTTTAATAATATATTTTAATTATTACATTTTAAGGTTATTAGGTATATTAGAATTAACTACAATTATATTTTTTATTTGTTTAATGTATTGAAATTTAGTTCAATCATATAATTAATACGTGTATAATTATTGGAAAATTTTGCAATATTGTATTTATTTAGTAACATCAAAATAATATATTTCGAAGAAAATTCCTTAAAATTTAAATTAAATTCTTTTCGAAGGCTGTCGGAATCTGTGGCAGAGAAAAAGTTCTGCATGTATGAAATTTATAAAGATAAAGTACGATATATTTATGCTTTTTTGCAATACTACACTTTTTCTTAGTAGGAATAATTTCGCTCGAACTAGACGTGGCAAAGTCTGAAATTATAAGTAAATTGCATTCCACACTCGACACCTTTTCTAACTTACCCTGAATAAAACTCGCTCACTCCTTTTTGAACCTAGCTACCTATTTAGGTGCTGCCTGCCTCAAAGGTTACAGAGTTTAAAATAATGGTTTTTAAATTTGGAACGTAATCACTAATCACAATTTTGGCAAACAAAACTTTTTTTTTGTTTTTTTTTATAGCTAATATATATTACAGAAGTGCCATTCTATTGGATTGGAATTGAGCATAACTATTCAAAGGGACATTCAGGCACGAGACGCGAATAATCACTTTCATAATTCAATACGTTTTTGACATACTAGAGTCATGCTTAGTCTTGTTTCTTAATATTATTTTTTAAAGCAGCAACCCCATTTAAGAGGCCTTTAAGAGAGAAGTATGTTCTTATTTTAAAACCGCATAAAAATAAACTTTTTACGTTACGTACTTTTTTACTATTTGCCCAATCTAATAGAATTTTGTAAGGGTCAATATTAAATAGAAAATAATCCGGGCTTGTTGGAGCTACAATTTATACGGTAATATTAAGCGGGGCGTAAAACCTTCGCCGTAATCTGTACACGGCACTCACACGCCCGTAAGACATGGCGCATACATTTTTTATATTAATGTAATATGGAAGTGCAGAAGTGTTTTTTTTTTATAGAACAGGGGGTAAACGGGCAGGAGGCTCACCTGATGTTAAGTGATACCGCCGCCCGTGGACACTCTCAACGCCAGAGGGCTCGAGCTACTTAGCATAATGCTCGTAAGAATGAGAACATCGTTAGGAAATTATGTGTTAGCTCTTCTCTTTCATTCTACATGAAAGAGAATCCAATGCCAAGGGATAGATAGATAGCTAATGAGAGGGAAAATTAATTATGAAACATAAAGCCCTATCTATACGCTAACACATAAGTTGTGTCTATATAAATTAGTACGGGATGTCTTCACCAAGAGGTCTAACGTAACAGACGTAAGTCTTCTGGGATCAGAGGTTCAAGGTGGTGGTTTTTTCTCAAAAATATCCTTCTAACCACCGTGATTAAGTGCATGAATGTGGCTTCACAACTTTGAGCAGCATACTACTTACTCATATATATACTTTCTTATCATTATTTGGATCAGATTGTGTGTCGCGTACCATCATCTATAATGCTGTAAGGCATACGCTGTCTATGCCCCAGCTATAGGAATAACTCTTTTTTATTTTTACTCACCCTACTATATATATATATATATCTTAAATAAAGAAAAAAAAGAAAAATAATGTATTATAGTATAAAAATTTGGAACAACCGCTGCAGCTGTGTCAGCGGTTAACCAACGTTTAAATGAAATCTGAACAAAGGGCGTTGACGCCTGTTATATGTAAATTGAAGTGACACCAGTCACCAACTGTTTAAGTTAAAAATACGTTTGGTTAAATACGTAAACGAATACTAGAACAACTACATCTTCGCTATTGACTAGAAAATTTTATACGTTTGATTATGATTATAATTATATCTATCCCAGCAGGTACAAACTAAATTTGTACACAATTTATCAAGAAGACTTTTAAAAGGAAACTCGCTAACAAAAATTTTCTAGAAAACAAAATGGTTATATTAAGACTTTATTAAAACCTCTTTGATATTATACCCGTGTGAGGCGAGGCTGCTTGCTCGTTAGAAAATAAACAAATATTGCAAAAACTTTTGAATAAACATTTTCAATGTTCTTTTAACTAAACAATTAGGCTACCAAATAAAGGTTTGTTGTTAGATTTTTAGAATAGGTATTTCGTTATTTATATTATTATCGTGTGCGTGAGGTCTTACATCTAAACATAACATACCTTTACGTCCGGCGTGGATGTTCAGTTATTCTATTATCTAATTTTAGTTGTGGACTTTTTGTCCCCACATAACGTAAGCTGTGTAACAGCCTAGGTTTTATGACTTTAGTTGTTAAACTAAAATTAACAGTGTTTTAAGGGTATATTAGATACATTGTTGCAGTTTATGTGAAATGTATGGACTCTGTGGTCACCTTTAACATCGTGTACCGTAGTTCTACTATAGTGAAGCGGTCTAATTCACAACCATAGGGACTTTCAGAGAAAATCGGCCAAAGGCCAGAACTCACTTGCAAATTTCCTGATGCTGCAGGTCCATATATATGGTTTCCATTTCTAAATAAACTTTCGTTCGCTACATGTCTCAGTAATTCTTTACAGAAAAAATCGTTAGGTTTAATCAATCATTTATTCTTAAGTCAATTATTTAAAGCGCATATAATATTAACATACTTTGATTGATAAACTGTATTCATGAAGATTTAATAAAACTCCATGCGTTTGCTTTTTCCTGAAAGCGTTTGGGGAATTTGTTTAGAAACAGTACGTACAAGAAAACGCTTTTAAATAATAATTTAAAAAAATGTCATTTGAGGTGATTAATTTTTAAAGCCTTTATGTGCGAGTTTTAAGCCATAAGTTTTGATAAGAATTATAAATTCTTAATACTATGACATCATGATAATAAAACATTTGCATACCTATTTTTATATGGCTAATTGTGCGGTGTATGTTTTTATAATAAATCAGTCGTAATGTAAGGATATTTTTGAGAAACACCCACCACCTTGAACCTCTGATCCTACCTGACTTACGTCTATTACATTAAACCTGTTGGTGAAGACATCCCGTACTTATTTGTATATACACAACTTATGTGTTAGCGTATAGATAAGGCTTTAAGTTTCATAATTAAATTCCCTCTCATTAGCTATCTATCTATCACTTGGCCTTGGATTCTCTTTCATGTAGAATGAAAGAGAAGAGCTGACACATACTTTCCTTCTTTGCAAATAAACGAGTTACTTACTTATTATCTATTTAAATATGAACTTTCTTATTGAAAGACCATTATGTACCTTTTTTAAGTCTGAGCCTCAGATATCTTTGTTTTTTCTAATAGGCAAGTACATGTTCAGCTTTCTGAGCACCTGACCGCAACCAATTTTTTTGAGTCACATCTGTTTGAACACGATGTTATTTGTGAAGTGAAATGTGAAGCCATTGGCCCAACACTAGCAAAATTATTAGGATTAGTATTCTGTTTCATTTATTTAATTATACAGGATTGCCAACGATGGGCACACTCATACATTGGTCCTTAAAAAAATACAAGATTTATTGTGTCAAACACTTATAGGCAAACAAAAGAGACACGATGATAAAAAATTACAACGCTTTATAAATTATAAAGTAAAGGGAAAGTTTATGGTAAAATGTGCGGGGAGCAAACAGTGGATATCTAGACATATGGATGTCGTACCTAGTTTTACCCAAAATGCCTTATTTTGAAAGGAAGATTCAGTTCAGTACCTTCAGACTCAAGGTGGTAAATCTAATTCTGAAAGCCGGTGGATAACTTTTACTTTTTCAATAGTTATAACTTACTCCGTATTATCAAGAAAAGACTACTGCAAGAATGTGAAAGGATAATAAAATCGCGGCGAGCCATCCCATGAGATTGTTTCGACAAATTGCTAGCAAGGAATTTAATATAAATCCGGCTGAAAGGGGTCTGTCGGACCCATGATTATTAGACACTGAAAAGGCAATTTTTCAGAACAAAGCGAGGTAAAGTGGTAGTTGATTTTTTTTTAAATTTTTATTCATATTTATTTAGTGTATAGCTATCACTCCCAGACCGTATAGGTCCAGTGAAATTCTGCGTTGCTGGTGACAGCAATTTAAAGCCGACTTAATTTTTGATCAAAGTTATTGTGATTCAATTTTTTTAAACAAATAAATGGTTGTAATTTTGGTGTTTATTTTGTTATTAATTGTCTCTGCACTGAGACATTATTGAACATTACGATTTAGCCTTTAAATATAAATAAAAGAAAAATATATTGTACACGCTCCAAAATACTATGTATTCAGAGTTGTTCATTAAAATTAAACGGTTAACAGTCACTAAATAATCCACAGAGTAAGAGGTGAATTATATAAAATTGTGACGTCAACATATGACAATGGGATATTATAACCTGAACTTTATCAAATTAAATTTTAATCAAAATCTTCCAGAGTTATTTGCATAGCACTCAAAATATCGTGAAAACCCCGAAATTTGCATTGAAATGAGCGCGAAATGACCGCGCCCCCTCATTAGGAGACGAGTCCCCAGAATTCCGTACCTACGTCTTACTATGTTACAGTAAAATATGGTACGTAAAAATAATAAAAAGAAAAGTAAAACTGATTTAAAAGTTTGGTCACTGTGGCAGTGTACCTAACGCTGGCAGCAATTTCTCGTGAGGAATGCACCAGATCTGGGATTACCGGTTTGTTTCTATTTTTAATAATTTTTATTATTGCAGCGTCCTTACACATCCTTCATATATCATTTGTAGAGTGCATAATTTCCTAAATATTACTCATAATATTTGTTTTTTTTAGTTTTTTCCCTTACAAGGGTAGCCTGGAAGAGATCGCTTGTTAGCGCCAGTTGCATCCTTTATAATTTTTATATATTGTATAATTTGTGTTTTTTCTTTAATATAATACAACGAAGTGTGAATAAATAAATAAATAAAAATGTCCGTACCACATCAGTGGTGGGTACTAGAAAGAAAGAAGCTACTAGAGCGCGGTGTCGCTATTGAAAGTTACAGAGTAAGAACTCTGCTTTTCACAAAGGCATACCATATATTACTTACTTCCTAAGCTCGACGCCATTGTAACAAGAAAGTTATATTTTATGAAAAAACATGCATTGTCCGCTATGAAATGTGGTGACGTACAGAATTCATAATTTACATATTTTGCGCATTTATCCCGGGTCCACGATAAATTAAAAGGAATATTTTAAAAGTAAAATAATGTACTTTTTAATTAAAATTTCGCATATGTCTTGAATTGTTCGAGTAAAAATTGTTGGGACTAGAAATAATTAGGTAGACGCTGTACCACACTACACATATCAAGTATTAAACTAACAGAGTAATAGAGAGTGTAAAATTCGCTTGAATTTTTCCACATTTTCAGTCAGTCAGCAGGGACATTGGAATGCGTCCTCTTGCTTTATTACATCGTGCACTAAGTTAAAAGCTCTCGGCGGAAATTGCACTTGAAACAGCCGACAGAACGACGACACTATTTGAAATAATCATAATTTTGTCAGAGACAACTGTCAACCTTTGAAATAGGTTCACCATAAGACGTACGGTATAAACATGAAATCAAAATTGATACATCAAATATACAGTATTTATGTTTTTTTTTCAATTAATTTATAATAATTATAAAGTGTGTAATACCTAATATTCTTTTTATTAAAATTTCTGCGTGTGCATGAATGTGCTCGCAAAATACTTGGCCAAAAATGGCGTACTTTTGCTCTTTCGCGAATTTTGTAAACGTTTTTGACATTCATAAGCATGCCTTAAGACGCATCTAAATTGAATAAATGAATTTTGATTTGATTTGAAACATCGCGAGGAAAAGTTAAATGAAATGTCAGCGCGTGAAAGAGATGTAAGAAGATAAAAAAACGATGAAACTGAATATATAAGAACCATAAAAGGTTCTAGCTACTTAATTAGTATTATTACATGTAATATTTTAAAAAAATGTTTTAGTAGAAACGAGAGATTTATTTTAAATCTGTCACTATACTGTTTATGAACAATACAGCTTTTATCCCATTTCATATTAATTAAAAATAATTTTAAATCTTTATTTGCACTGTAGAAGCAATGCTTCTGAGAATATCTTACCATGAAAGTAACGGTATTTAAGGCAAAAGTAAAGTTAGGTTCAAAAAAATATATCTATAAATTCTATTGAATTTTCTCTTGTATGCGCATAGAGTCTCATATGGAAGGCATTAAAGGCTTTAATACGAATTCATGGCCGATAAACTAGGACTTAACCTCGTGTGGTTCAAACGAGTGTTCGATAATGTATAACGACACTCTTGGTATGTTACGTATTCCATATTATTAATAATGCAGTCTCGTAGCTATTGGAATAAGAAACCAATTTTTTCCCATTCTCGAACATTTGTTTTAATTTGGTAAAAGTTCTGATCCACAGCAACCATCCAACGAACTACGAGTATATCTCACTTTATACCTGCATTGTCGCTTCAATTAAGGTACCTCAATTAATAAGCTTTTTTATGATAAGGGTGCAATATTTGCTGAAATATAGATTTTTTACTTACTGATATAGTATACATGAAATAATTTTTCAAACGCTTCAGTGTGAATAAAATTCTAATCGCCCATCAACCGGACTCTTACTGATATTATTAAGCTTAATAATTATTTGATTACAAAGAGTAGGGATCTTTAAAACATATCCTACTTACGTACTTGTTATTATATTGGGCCTTGACTTATATATATGTTAAAATCACTGTATAATACCCTTGAAGTATTCTATTAACAAGTACAAGTTGAGGTATTGAAACTATTATATTTGAATGTACCTGACTGAGCATCAATGAATAGATCTCTGAATACACGCCTTATTAGCCTTAGTGTAATAGGGCTGTCCCTATTTGAATAAATATTACTTTTATTAATTTTTTAATGAAGCTTTTGTTTATAGGTTAAAATGAATGGTCCAAGGCGGCGAAATTGAGCAGATTTTACAACGATTTAGCGGAATGACCAGTGCTGTGGAACACGTCTGCTCCACAGCATAATAAGAGCAAGGGGCCAGTAACAACCACTACACACAAAAATTCCATACTTATCATGTACCTTTTTCTTAAAAAAAAACTTTTTGTTATTTTTCTTTTTTGATTATTATTATTTTGTGTGTTTCTGTGTTTCTGTGTTTGTGTTTCGTTAAGAAATAACTGTTGAATAAACGTATAATGATAATAAATAATATTTTTTCAAAAATTATGAATAATAATCTAAAATCTAAAACAGCGTATCTTCAGGTGTAAATAAATAAATTGTACACTTTTTATTGTAATTTAAAACTATATATCTAAGCATTATTCATTTGCCAACCCTAGCACCTGAACCAGCCAATTAGTTGTGCTTAAGCCCTATTAATTCCTGAAACAAACATTCATTGAATGTAAAATAAATAAATATTACCTTTTAGAATTATTCAGTCCCAAGTAAACACAAGAAAGTACATATAATTAAAATATAATTTTGTTAAAACAAATAATAGAAGCGGGATTGTTATGTGGCGCTATCGTTGAATCGTGATGGGCGACACTTAAGGTCAAGGCTTTAAAACGCTTAATGTATGTATAAGTAGTATGTTCTCAAACATAGGTTTAAAAAAAAAGAATAGGTATCGTAATACAGCGAGGAAAGGTTGTCAGCGTTAAAGGTACACTGAAACAGAGATCAAAATTATTTATTTATTTATTTCGTTATTCTACAGCTTACAGAAATTATATATAATTACAAACAAATACACTGAAAATATAGCCAAAAATGGAATACATTTTACTACAAAAAGGTTCAGAGATTTACAAAAGGGAACAAACAGACAAAAAGTATTCAATACATTTAACTAAGTGTGATTCAATTTATTTAACTAAGCCTAATTTGGCTGTGTTGTGTTATGGTGTAAAAGTGAGGTTATGTACGTGACGGTGTGTGTGCGGTGTGCTCAAGATGCATGATGATTATTTAAAATCGTTTTAATTTACTATATATATAACTTTTTAATTATTACTATACTACTACATAGTATAAAGAATATACAATATATATTATATACAATATAATACATAGTATTAAGACAATTAATGTGTTTTCGGATTTATTCATTGTCAGTTTAAAATAATTTCTTGCAACCACTTTTGGCCGGCAAACAAAAAAGAAATTGTCTGTGCCAGAATGTGATATACAACCTATCGGTTAGAAGATGTAGGCGTGAGTGACGCGTCTAAACTCTGAAACACATTCTATAACATATAATATATAGTGGTATAATACTTTATTAAATTTGATAACACTTACGTTCGTAATTGGTTTATGACATGATTTAAATATTATGTTAATCCAAATATTATTAAACTGTTAACGTTATCTCATTCGTTAGTAAATATAATATAGTTTATAATACATGTCATAAGTCAGGATAATTTCAGTTACAAATAACTTTATTAAATACTATTTTTATTATTTATTTTTAATCTATTAATATAAGGTCAAATAATTAAAATCTCTGTGCTTATGTCTACACAGTCTGGTACAACAGCAATTTATTGCGCTTTATTTTGTTTGTGGTTTTGTGATATAAATAAAGTATTTAAATTTTTAAATTTTGATTTTTATATCAATCTCGTAATTAAATTACTCAGGTATTTCTCGGCTTGTGTACGAATATCCCGACATTTACCAAGCATGCTCAAAGAATCTGTGGATTTCATTCACCATATAAGCTTCCACAGACAATGTAAAGGGTTTTATGAGTTCCCAGACTACATACAAATGACGTCATAGTGAGCGATCATTCAACGTACCGGGCGTAATTGGTGGTCGCGTGTGATCGAGAGTTTCAATGCAAGCATTCAGCTCTCTCAGGCCATTTAATACGTCATAGATCTTCAACCACATACGTAAATGTACCTGTAGTCACCTATTATGTAGGTTTGAATTAATCAGATATTCTGTGAAACTTAAAATAAAACTTGAAAAGTAAAACTTCACTATCAGCGTTAGAAAAAAATACCGTCACATTTTTCGGTTACGCGTCACATTACTCCGTTACGCGCATCTTTTTCTTGTTCCTACTACAGTTAATATGAAGAGATTCGAAGCCATTAATAACATAATAAAATATATAATGGTTGGTATATAAGTTGTTGTTAGTATATAAGTGGTTGTTTGGAAGAAATCGCTCTAAAGCGATAAGGCCGCCAGTTGCCTTTCATTAAATTATGTTTAATATTTTCCTTTTATGTAATGCAACGAAGTGTTAATAAAATAAATAAATAAAATATAATAACGATTACTAATAAGAATTACAGAATTCTAATCAAAATCTTAGTAGTAATAAGGTAAATGAAATAATAGTTAAACTTTATCTAATTTAACTTTATTTAACCAATTTCTGTAAAGTTACATATAGTAGATCATTTTTAGAAAAATAAGATCATAAAGAAGTTTCACTGCTTACGTGTGTACACGCACACATTTTTTTTTAAATGGAACATCACTTTGAGAAGAAAGTACAACCGAAGTAAACGGAAATTTATGTTGGTTTAAGCTTAAACTAAATAAATATCATGCGTGTTATTAAAGTCTAACACCCCTTCTCATCATTTTTAACCCAACTCCCAGCCAATAAAGGCAATGAATGAAAATCCAAAAAGCATCTTTGTACAAAGACATTACAGAACGAGCTAATTAACTTCAACGAGGATGAGGTCTCGTTATGTCAGGTTTATTTGCACAAAAATCACTAAATGTGTTGCTTCATCAAAATTCCATGCCTTCGTTAAGTTTCCGCGGAACAGTTCCGATTGTAGACGTTCCTTGTATATTCCGCGTAAAACTTTTACTGTGTTCACTATGTTATCTTATACTGTGGTTGTCTATGGTAGCAATCGTAATAATAAATTATTTGAATAAAGTGTATTTTTGTAATATTGTTTTTGGAATAGGCATAGACAATTGCCACACACATGAAACATTTTACCATACATAATAGCAATTAAATAAATAATTTATTATTTAGTAAAGCTCGATACAGTTATTGCAAAAATACACTCGTTATATATGTCCCTAGTTAAACTAAGTACCAGTAGTTTCATGGTGTCTATTGTGCTGACTCTGTGTATTGAAGACCTTGGGACACAGAATAAGTTACTTAGAATTAAAAAAATAATAAATCGTTTATTTGCAAAGAAAGTTGTACAGTCAGCCCGTCAATTATAAAAACCAACGCACTATCAGTCATATAAACAAAGGCATGTAATTGTCTAGTCGTCAAACACAATATAAAGGCCTTATGTCTTTAAAAATTTAATCACCATTTCCCTTTTATCATTTCCCTTGAAAGCATTTCACGACAGTGATCTATAACTTTCGAGAAGGTGATTAAATAATAAAATAGCCATAGCGTAACAATTTTGACGTGACATCGTCTCATATTTCGACGGAGCCGGCTGCACGTACTAAAAAGCATGACGCATGCGGCATAAACTCCTCCTTGACGCATGTGGCGTTACCTCGCTCTGAGGCGTTCCATTTAAGGCTTGAAGTGCAAGCGAGAGCGCGAAACGAACGACAAAGAGGCACAATTGGCCTCCGCGTTCGGCAGCGTTCGTTCGTTAAAATTTACATAATTGTATTTATGCGTACAAATAAATGTAACTTTATCTATTTAATTGTGATTTCTATTTACCTTTATGGGATGTTCTAAATTTTAATAAATCACAACCCATTTTTATCTTTGTTAAATTGATATATTACTTCACAAACAACGGTAATTAATTTATATTCTTATAGAAACACTCATAGGAAAAAATACATGCTCACTCATCTTAAAACTCTATTCTGAGTGACGTCTGTTTTCTTCTTTTCTTAGTGTCCTGTATTTATGTTGACACATATATCAAAATCGTATAGAAACTACTACACCAAACAGTATGTACATTTTTAGTGCGTATCTACGATACGCTACACCTTTATCCGTACAAAATATCTATCAAATAAAACTAAAATTTTCTTTTGAAAAAATGCAACCATTCGATCAATATTTATTATGTTGTCACGTACAACAGCTATCGTCAGTAAACCGACTATACAGACTATCGATTTTATTTAAATACATAAAAAATCTCTAGTCTAATCTAGACTTGTCAGAAAGCAAACGCGTGCAGCATCGAGCTGCAACTAAAAACATTTTTATATCAGATACAGAGTGTAGATTTAGCAAGTCCCAAATATGTCGTCGTTACCCCGTATTATCCGCAAAGAAACAACAATGAAGTCTTTCCAAGTGCTAACAAAGGCGGCACGGAGCAAACGCGACCCGCTGTTTCAAATTATAAACGTGACGTCACTATGTCATCACGCAATCACACGATAATACATATTTTCCATATATTTACATTTTCCATGCACAATATATGAACTTCTTGAATTTTAATTTTAATTCTAATTGAAACGTTTCATAATGCTTCCGAACAATTCCAAATATATTTATGGAAGGTGAAAATATTAGTAAATTTCAGACTCATTATGTTTTGCAATTAATCGAAGTTAATAATTGATATATCGCTGTTTTATTGTATAAAATAGGTTTTTAACTTTAACTGTTAATCACAGTATGTGATAGTTATCGTTAACTAATAAAAATTGTCGGGGCGGTTGTCAGACACAGACTTGAAACCAGAATTCTTGAAAAGAGATGATCACAAAATTTACAGAAATTTGAGACCAAAAAGGTTACAGTGCCATTTAATCAAGTATTAGCATCATTAAGTCAGTAATAATTAATCGGAATTATGTTTTATAGCTGAATTGCGCCGGTTATATAAGTTGTTATAATTTAATACATAATATTTAATGGTTAATTATTCAAATTGTTAGTTTTAATTTTGCTGTAAATTTCGTGGGGAAGCCGGCATACCCAGAACTCCATGGCATGTGTGTGTCAGGCACCTACTTGTATGTATAAATTATAATTAACAAACAGACTCAATCCCATATTATATATTGGAATTAAGCTGTGATAAAATAATAAACTGGTGGATGAGGTGTATCATTTAATATTATAAATAATAAGTTTAAAATTTTCATAACGAATTAGTCCGAAGTTTGTAATCCTGAATCCTCCAAGATGTATGCATTCGTCTCAATAATTAAAACATTGTAATTATAACCGCCACTGTAGCCACACTAATTGCACAAAGTTTTCTCCTTTCCCTCATTAAGACTTGAAATTCCCGAGATGCGTCAGCCCTTTCCTAGATAGTTCTGTTTAATACAGTGTAAAGTGTGAACGAGAATTAATTTAGCTCCAAGTTCTATGGGTTGTTGAAAGTTTATTTCCATGTAACACGTACGAAACTTTTGCTTTTGTTATGATAATTGTCACGTGGGATTTTTTTACAAACAAAAATTATGTTCGCGCTGTAATAATATTCTTAAGTGAAAATAAATCATAAAACCTCTTTAAAACAATAATATATTTGAGAAAGAAAGAATAAATATTCCACTACAGTACAGCAAGCGGAGTCAAGTTTTGGGGTGAATAAATAAATGTTAAGAACCAACTTGACTGCAATATTATTTCCAAGTATTTCTTATTATGATCATAGACTATTTATTGTCCCTGTTATAACAGTAAACTATGTACTGTAACATTTTGCTTGACTAAATTACTGCAATCGCTTGTAGTAGCTGTCCCAAGAAGATTATTGGATTTGGGCGTTAGATTCTCAATCTATTATTGGTCATCTAAGGTAGACATCTTAATCCAAATGTTCATAAAAGTGTACCAATAACCAATCGACGTATTGTAATAGCCATCTGTCGATACAAGCTATCCAGGGTAGGTTAGATCGCTGTGTATGGATAGACCTTTGTATGAAAAAGACAATTAAACTGTGCTAATATCATCTTAAGATTTTAACTTACACCAGTTTTTAAAATAATTTAAAAGCTATTTATATGTTTTAAACATAGACATGTATATTTTAATACATATTACGGTTTTATTTACTTTATTTGGTTTATATTCATTATCAAATATGAGTGTAAAGAGTGAAGAGATTGCATTCTATCTGTCGCCAAAAATGGATTGTCTTCGTAGGGTTTGGTTATTGGGATCAATCGACTGTCACGGTCTGATCTCAGTTTTCAATCTGAGTGATATAATTATTGGATTCGGCTGTAAGTCAAATTAAATACGCACATATACGTAAAAAGAGAGGCCATTGGTGCACAGCTGTGGATTGAACCTACCGACTCAGGGATGAGGATTGCTGAAATCACTAGCCCAAACTGCTGCGGTCTTGATTCTTAGATTTATAAATACATTATAGTTTGATTTGATTGATATTAAACTAACATAAAATAAATTATATTAAAAAATATATTTCTAACTTGCTGTCAATATAATAAGACAGTTATTAAGAGACATTATATTTGCTAATAATAATATAACGGCAAAATAACCAAATTCAATTAAAATCTATATAAATTGGTGTTTGTGTCATTATTAAAAAAATTAAAGAAAGTATTTCACACTATCTCGAACCTAAACCGCTGTTTTGTGGGTATCTTTTTATTTCTGCGTAAAAACAATTTCTAGCATTGTTATTTTACCTTGTATATATATTTTTTTTAAGTTTGACCTTTATGTTTACATAAATTTCCATACATTTTCGATAAAAGAGTTTGTACCGTAGGTTTAGTACTATGTATGACGTGGTAAACTTTACTAAACGAATGAGAATGATTTTAGATCAGTATAGCATTGTATATTCAGTGGAAAACTAAAATTTGTACTAAACCTGACCGGAACTGAGAGCAATACTGAAATGCGAGCGCTTGGGCACTGATATTGTTGTATTAAACCGAGGTTCATATTGTCATACATTTCATACTTAAAGTAGGGTTGCTTTCAAAGAAAACAAAAATATTCAAACCATATATACTCCTCTATATATTTTTTATTCTTATTTCGTCGCTGAAATAAAGGTATTTTTAATAACTTACAGGAACATGATAGGGAAAATTATAGAAAAGTAGTTTCATACATGTATATCTCTATAATAGCAACCCTAACATTATCAAACCACTTTTAAATATACTAAAGGATTTTCAACCTTGAGCTAATAAAAATAAACATCAAATTTGTATGTACAAACCTTCAGTGCTATTTGCTAACGTTTTACATAAAGAATACGAAACCTTACGTGTCGAGTAATGCTGTTGTTAATGTATCGTTGGCATTTTATGACAATGGCCGGTAAATAAGATATTAAGTTTCAATTTAAACACAAAAATATTATATATAAGTAAACATTTTAATAGATCTCATCTCTAAATTACTTAAGATAATATAATTGATCCTACTTTAATGTGTAAACAAAGTTCGTATAAAAATTCAAATTATGCCTACTTACATATATATTCTGTGATTTAGCAATAAGAACAACATACAATAAATGAATGTGTATAATAACAGATAATTAAAACGTATTACAGTGTATTACTTTATAAGTTAGAAATATTTGTCAATTCAATAAATATATACAATACAACAAGTTTCAATCCCGCTAACCAATGAAAGGGAAATAAGAGAAAGCACAATATCAACTTCAGTTGATCATTGCTTACTTCCTGGGCCTGTAAACTCTCTCTCTTTTTATTATGTATCAAACCACAATTTTACGTTTAATTAAATATTTTTTCTAATTTGCTTTTCATTGATATTTGCATTTCTGGCTTCATTTTCCGGCTTTTCAGTTTACGTATAACACGGTAGAAATCTTATTGTATCAGAACAAAGCTTTCGTCTCGTTTCCCCGACTTGGTAACTGGTCATCAATCTTGTGCAAATCTTTTTTACCAAATGCCTTTCTGATCACATACAGTGCTGGGGCGGAATATATTTGAAAATCGAATGACTTCAATCCACTGAGTAACGAGTTGTTGCTTGCCATATTTTGTAACTTTTGAGGTTTTACTGATGCTTACATATTTACTTTTAAACTTTATAATTATTATTTATTAAATAATTTATAAGTATATATTGATTCTTATGTAATTTAGTATGAAATCCCATAAGGCTTACGGCGTAAGCTAGGAAATTTACTTTATTTATTAAGTTTAATTATAGGCAAGTTACCACGTAGTTTTGGAATATATATTTTTCTTCATATAGGAACTGTCTACATATAAACAATTAATTTGCGCACCCAAGATTCGAACACAAATACTCCGCTTCGAACGCTTAGCCGCTAATGTAATATTGCTCTTCTAAAGTATTATTGTGCTCGTAGTTAAACGCCAACGACTGTTGTTAATGAAACCTTGTCTAATACACCTTAATAAAATGTATAACTATCTACTACTAAAATCCTTAGAACATTATGACCTGTTACATCTACTTTATTACAAAAGGTTTACTCTTGAAGCGTGTCTTGTCCAGTTACAGATGCAGCAACTCTTCCGCCATCGCAATTCCCGTCCCTAATGTTGCGAAGGCATAATTTGTCCTTCTACCAACACGCCGTTTACCCTGGATTTTACCCATTATAATTAATTAAAGAAGGTGGTAGCGGTCATGCCCCAACACGTGGCCCAGGTACACAACTTTCTGTTGTTTTATATTCACCATAAGTTCTTCGACATTTCGACACGATTACTTCTCGTTAAAGACCTTCTGGACCCAGCCTATACGCCTATATAATATAATAAATTCTTAATAGATTCTAATAACAGCGAATGGGCAAGATAAATAAGCTGAAAATAAATTCATAATAAACGGTTAATTAAATTATGTCTTATTTGATCCGTATCATGAAGCTTATTTATTTACAGCTCTGAAGGCATTTATTATGTAAATCCGTGCTCTATCCAAATTGCCCTCTACCACGAAACGTAAATCGACATTCTGTGTGCAATAGCAATCTAATACGTAAACGAGAATAGAAATACATAACTAATAATTAAACGTCTATAGAGCATGGTGAATTATTTTATAGAAAAAGTAACGAAACAAATTATATAACGTGCCATAGGATAAAAAGAATCTGTCTGGCTGTTGCAATTTTTAAGACAAGAACAGCATCCGAAACTATATTCATCAGCTGGGAATCAAACTCAAACATTACACGATGCTTGTATTATTTGTAAGATAATAATAAATAATGTACCAATTCTTAAAAAGGCGGCAACTTGCGAGCCCACTGGGTATGTGAGTGTGCATGGGCGGCGGTACCATTTAACAGATGCGCCTCCGTCCCATTGGCCTCCTTAAGATTAAAAATATGAACCAATAAGTAACTTCAGCATTTTGAATTCTACATAAGCTCCTTTGTACATTCAATTGACGAAGGTAAAGACGTAAACGAAATCACGGATAACAATCAATATCAACAAATGATATAAATTATGACTTAGCAACATCGCTTCATAGTACGGGGGCCTGAACCTAATTATGGCCGCTTATTTTGCCGTGAAAATGTGACAGTTCGTTAGTCCGAATCTTACTGAATACAATGCTTTATTACATTGTTCTTGCTCGCAAACATTTTTATTATTCTTAAGACTACAAGAGATGTAATTATAGAAGCATGTCTGAGTCGTTGGTTATGTATAACGAAATGTGCGTATGTACTTCTAAGAAATATTAATCTTATACGAGTAAAGCTGTATAGTGTTATTTCTTCGGTTGAATCTCCTAACTCAGAAACTACTGGCTCGAATTGGACAATAATTTTGGTGGTGGATAGACCATTTATCAAATTTGCCTAAAAAACATTATTCTACAACCTTCTTATTGCATAAATCAGATCTATCTCTAAGAAATAATTGTGATGAGAATGCCAAATCTAAGCTACGATATTGAATTGCCATAGATTAGAAAACGAGTTTAAAGAAGCATAGACCACTATTATTTAAGAGGCAAGGTCTTGCCACCGATCATAACTGTCTCACGTACCACTAAATAATATATAGCATAGGTATATGTCGCAGATACAATGCGATCAATATATATTCGAAGTATCAATACCGTCGTCCCACGTTTTATTACAGTATATATATATAATAAGGTCGTGCCTGCGTCGATTCTACGCACTAATGACAGATTTACTTTGACACATTGACAGAAAGCATGGTGTTGCCATACTTATAAAACAAATGACATAATCTCTGACGTATACTACATTATATTATAAAACAAAGTCGCTTTCTCTGTCCCTATGTCCCTTTGTATGCTTAAATCTTTGAAGCCAAGCAACGGATTTTGATGCGGTTTTTTTAATATATAGAGTGATTCAAGAGGAAGGTTTATATGTATATTAACATCCATAAATAGTGGAGAAGTACTGTTATTTTTGAGGTTTCTAATGTGATGTCGTAAATAATTACATTTTTTCCGCTTACATTGCAAACGCAGGCTGAACCCTACGAGTTTTATCAAAATAATGCACTAAGTATTGTACACATTGAAAAGGTCTACAGAAAAGTCCCTGATGGTATATGTCTATCTCTTATAGATAACCCACATTTTTATATACAACGTTCACAGATTTTCTGTAGTGTATTTAGTATCAGCATTGCACCCGTGCGAAGCCGGGGCGGGTCGCTAGTAGTAATTAAAATTTAACATCAAAACAAAAGGTGATTATGTTAACATAACATCACTATACTATCTAAGGGAATGTGTATGATGTCTAGTAATTTTATTAAAACAAGTATTTCATATTAACTTTTATAAACTATAACTATTTTAATTACGTGTCAGTTTTCACCGGAATGATAGCATAAATTTACTTCTAGCTAAATTCAATTGCTAACAGAGTAATAACTTTCGACATAAAATATTTTCATAGTTAGTCAACTTTGTTTCAAACCAATTATGCAATACCACTGTTATATATATGGCTTAGTTAAATAAATTAAATCACATTTAGTCAAATGTATTAAATAATTTTTGTTTGTTTGTTCCCTTTTTTAAATATTTTTGCTGTTAAATGTATCATCTATGTATTCCATCTTTGGCTATATTCTCAGTATATTTGTTTGTAATTTTATATAATTTATGTTAGCTGTAGGAGTATTAAATAAAAAAATAAAGTGGTACAACGTATTGAAATTACGTTTTTTTGTTACGTTAAATGCGGGGCTGACGCAAAAGACGTTCAATTTTGATAATATTTTTAATGCCAACGCTTACGTATAACTATTAAAAATGTATGTATGACGTCGTATGAAAGACATAGACTATGTAAAAAAGTAAAACTGGCTTACTCCGCTGTATCTGCGACCAAAAATGTATCATGGCAACCAAGTCTTGAATCTTCCACACCTCCTTCGCTACGCGTAAAACTATGATCATGTAAAATGATTTTCAAGGCAGTTTTTGCCGCGCACCACCACTTTGTGGATCCAGCGACTTAGGGACCTTCAAGAAAAGAGCGTACTAATTCTTAAAAGGCGCACTCGCAAGCCCTCTAGCATCGAGAGTGTCCATGGGCGACGATATCACATTTGACGTATACATATCACGCTTGACATCAGGTGCGCCTCCTGCCCGTTTGCCCTATGTTCTATAAATTTAAAAAAAAAACTCGACTCTCTTACTGTATCAATTTTTAACAATCTTATATTAATACCTAATGTTGGACTGTATCAACTTATTTTATTTTATATTCCAACAGAACAAAATCCCACAAGCTAAATATCTAAGCATGCTTTTTAGACAATTGTCTTGCTTAAAATTATATTTAGTACGCCACATATCTTAAGCTGTTCACGTTGCTAAAAAGAACGAGTAAGTACGGCTTTTTATTGGACAAAGCATTTTTAAACCTCTTTTCTGTATATAAGGATCAAGTTTCCGTGCAACACTATGTTACTTAGGTTGTTTCACAAATGTGTTAAGCACACTTTATTCACGGCAGCGTCACATTAGTTTCAGAGCCTCACCTGCGTTTCTTAGTCTGCAAACATATTTTACATTGCTTTTGATTTGGGAAATGCCATATAAAGCCAGTAACTGCGTTGCCAGCGTATGAGATATATTCAGCTGGTGCACTCTCTCTGTTTTACGACTATGAAGTCATTTGTAAGAGAATTTCTGTGTATCTATACAAATTATCCCTGACAATTGACTTGGCAATGCGATGTTAAGTTCTTTTGGTTTTTCAAACAATTAAATTTGGTAAAAACTACTAGTACCTGGTGTCTATATTAACTTGCTGGGTAAAATAATGTTAAGTAAATTCAATATCAGTGGACAGAATATCAACAATATGTACTCAAGTTATAATATATTCTTGTATTGAGGTTTTGAAAATTGAGGATTTCTATACAACTCGTGTTTCTTCATCAGCTTATATTTATTACTTAGTAAATGCTTTTGATTCAGCGTCAGGATAGATTTTAAGGTTTATAATATATATATATATATAGGTGTTACTGTAAAATTTTTGCTTCAGTCGACGGTACGTTATGGTTCGATCGATGTAAATAACCGTAGATGTTTTTAGTATTTATAGTATGATGCACATTTTCTCATTAAAAATACAAGTCAGAAAATCACTTCACTTCTTTCAGTTACACCACAGCCAAATCAGAACCTTCAAAAATCGAATGAAACATCAAGCAAAACAATGCGCGTTGTGTCTAGCATGGCCAATCAATTTCGTGAATCACCTCACGTCCTGGCATTGTCCTGGCACGCTACTACAATGAGTCCTACTGCTTCACATTTACTGGAAAATAGTTCGAGTAAACATTTTGTATGTACAATACTCTTTTGTCTATGCTGGTTTTTATTCCGAATAAACAAAAAGTGGAAACGTTGGGTTTTGTTTTAAATTCGAAATTTAAATCTGTAGAATGGGTGATTTATTTTTGTAAATAGTGTTACAAAAATAAGAGTTTAAGTTATAGAGGTTATATATTATGTATAAAATCAAAGTACATTTATATACATAGATACATCACACATATATAGTTACTTTACAAAATTCTTTCTTAGGACTTTACATTTAAATAACATGGCAATTGTAAAACGGAAAAATAAAGTAATATGTCCAAAATAGTAGTGTATCAAACGGCATAGTTAGTAATATTCCACAATTACCGATTCTTAATAGGCCGGCACCGCGCTTGCGAGCCTTATGGCAGTGCGACTGTCTATGGGCGGCGGTGTCACTTAACATCAGGTGAGCTTCCTTCAAGTCTGCCTCCTGTAACATAAAAAAGATATTATAACAGATATTTCAAATACCTATAAAAACTATTACGCTTTTAATATATTATTTGTGCTTCAACCAACCTATACTATTATATAAATATAAGAGCAATGAAGTGGAAAGTGTGTTAGTAAATTTCAATAAAATACTCGCCTACTCTTAAAATAAGTATTTTAATCCCATTAAAAAAGCGAGCTAACCCGGCGACGATGTTTATACTAAGTGGTATATCAGGCGGTGATCAATAACATCACTTCTCCGACATTGCATTGACAGATACACAGCTAGCCTTGTCGCGAAACCATCTTGCATTGCTCGAATTTAAACAGGATGCAGATTGTTTTGTTGTACGGCTAAATCAATTTTGTTTAAAGCTCTGGTACGCAGTCATGTTGAATATGGCAGTATTATATGGAAAACACTATATGCAATCCATTCAACGCGTTGAAAGCATTCAAAGATCTTTTACGCGACACCTAGCTTTTATTAGCAAAGGATTTTCACATAGACACCCGTACCATCTGCGCCTTAAGAAATGTAATATGATATCACTGTACGATCGGTGAACTTTAGCCGGTGTTACCTACTTTCTTATATAAATTGCTAAATATTCAAGTACAGAGGGGTGACCTCTTACGGAATATTAATATTGTTGTCTCTCAATCATTATCTACGTCTAAAATCAGCAAAATTTTTCAAATTCCTTCTGCAAAACCAAACTAGGAGTTTGGAACTCTTTTTTGAAGTCTCCCCGATTTTAACGGATTGAGCAGTGCTTATCCGATGCTGGATAATCTATAGAGGACTCTTTAGAGGCTGATATTCTGTAGAGGACTGATTAGTTTAAGAGATAGCATTGTTGGCCTATCTCCAATTTTTGTAACACTTATGTTTACTAATTAAATTTTCATACATTTTAGATGGAAGATTTTTTTAAATATGCCCCATAAATATTTAGTATGGTGATGTTGTAAACTCTAGTAAATAAATAAATAAAAAGCGCTTCAGGTAGTCTACTCTATATTCTTATCACAAGAGAGTTTTGTAATACTTAATAATACTTATTTTTTAATCGCTCGTCTTGAGCGATTAACTTAAGTTAGTAAAATTTGTACGTACGAAATATTTTTTTCTTATAGGAAATAAATTACTAAATTATCAACGTTGGACATATTTTATGATGATCCTTAATTTCGGTGACCGATGACAACGTTTGCAGTTTAGAAAGTTAGATGCGTCAGTAAATCTGACGCGACCTTTTTAATTTTTCAAAAGGTCCGAATTATGGCGCTAACTTTTGTTTTCGGCTAACGAAGCCAATTTTCGCAGTAACTAAGTTTGTTCAGATTTATGGACTCCACGTTAATTATATTAACACACAAAATGTTATTACTAGTTTTCGAAATAACAGAAGCCATATAAATAATTTTGTAAAGCTTTATTTAATGTATGATGTCAGACAAAAAAAAATGCACATTATAATGAGAAAAAAATCTCCTTATATAAAAACGAAATTTCCCAATAGCAACTGGTTCGTAGCAAACAGCTATAAAGTACAATAAAAATATTGAAATAAAAAGAAGGGCAAATGACGGCCTTATTCTTTTTGAGCGATCTCTTCCAGTAACCATTGTGAGAAAAAAATAAATAAGGTAAACGCAAGAATTGTAAAACTACATAATACTAAAATTTATAATATTATTATTTATTTATATAGAAAGAAAACTAATGGAACAAAGCAAATCAATTAAAACATATGTAATCAGTTAAATGGACGATACAAAGAAAAGGAAACATGGAAAAGAAAAACGCACATGAATCACGATAAAGAAGAAACGCAGTGCTCAATTTGTGAAGAACTCCTTTTGAAAATACATAATTTATGTTGCACCTTAGCCTTAGCTTAAAATACTTTCTTTAAAAATGCAGAAACTTCGAAGTTGACGCTTGTGCGTTTGAATATAAGATGATGCATTACTTTTATAGCTGTTAAAAAGTACTTTAAACCGTTTAAATGCATAACATAGACTATAAACACAAAGTTATTGCGTCTAGACAAAAGAAAATTATAGAACATCTCATATCATGAATTGATCAAATAAAATATATTCTATTGTTTGTGTCTGTTTCGCTGTTTTATTAATTGATAAAAATCTTTATTGACAAATGAAATTCTTTTTTTAAATTTACGTTCTAAGGTCGAGTTTAGTTAAATGAAAGTGTTTAGTGTGCGTTAGACATTTACTATTGACAGTGGACATATAACCTTAAACTATCACCGTTTTGAAAGTTATTATAAATATGACGAATATCGGAAATATTACATGAAATTAATTGTTAATTTAGCGTGATGATTACAAGTTGAGCGACCACGGCAAAAGTCGTACTGACCTTCGCAAATCAGCTGATGGCCCTCTAGATATTTTAACCTAGCTGGATTTTTTTATATAATGGCAATAGTTATAACTTTATGCCAGTTTCAACTAAAAGCTAGGGAAAATAAACGCGAGAAAAAATAAAGCAACAATTCAAAAAACAAAGGGATAAGCTAGTTAAAAACATAATATTTACATAAATATGAAATCTTAATATTATTGATAATGAAAGAAGATAATTAGCTGGACGTTTATAATGGTTTACATAAACTTGGAAGGAGGTTATGCCTATTTATTTATTCATTTTATTTATTATCAAGTCCAATCTGCTATGCTGAGTCCGATAATAATAATACTGTAATAAAAATAGAACTTAAGTATTTACAATATTTTTATCCTACATAGTAATAGAAAATTAAACAAGTTTTAAGTGTTTGGTGTCTGTGGCAATTTAATGCTGGTAGCTCGCTGCATTGCGATACTTATTTGTTGAGCGAGGATAACACCAACTCTGGGATCACTGGTTCTGACTACCAAGCGCTAACGTAAATCTTTAAGAAGCGTCTGGCCACTTGAACCTTACTGACCATGAGTCTCTAGTCCAAAACTAGAGTCTCTAGTTTTGGACTAGAGACTCATGGTCACTCATATTTATTTTATAGGTGGAAATGTTTATTTATTACTTATTTATTTTATTTATCCTTTATCGCCTTATACAAAAACACACATAACAAAAATAAAAAAAACAATTACAAAAGATATAAGGCAAAGATAAAGGGCGGCCTTATCGCTTACAAGCGATTTCTTCTAGGCAACCCTATTGATAGACAACGATAAAGAAACACCAACAGAGTGTTTATTAATTTAAGGACCTGTTTCACAATGTATGGATAAAGTGCCAAATAGCTATGCAACACATAAATTATTCGAAAGATAAAAGTTCCAAATAAGAATCTTCGAATTTCATGACGTATAGCGCTATCTGACAGTCGTGAAACGCAAAAATACTATTTATCATACAAGTCATTAACAAATAGCTTATTTGGTACTTATCCGGACATTGTGAAACAGGCCCTAAATCAAATAGTACAGGTAGGTACGCCCTGTAGGATGTGTAGGCGAGCCTGATTGCTATATTAGTAGAAATAGCGGTGGTTTGGGTATTGGCAACTCAGGTTTCTAAGAAGTAGGTGTACCTTTTATGATCATTGATCATCCCACTACTAGAACGCGCTATTCAGGGCGCTAGACAAGCGCGGGTGGGGCTTATGACAATATACCAGTTTCCACGCAATTTCGAAAGAGCAAAATGCTTAAATTGTGTTTGTTAGTAGTCGTAACAATAAAATATACAGTATTTACGATTGTCTAAACCTACATATTAATCATAAAAATAAAAATAAAATAAGTTTAGTCCCTGTGACACCTTTAAAACTTGTAATGATATTATTTCTTATAGAATCACTTTACTTTCCCAATATACTATGCAAACTATTATTCATTTTCGACATAGTTTTGTATCGAATAGTTTTCATTATTTTAGTTTGAAAATTCATGTAATAACATTTCTTACTTTTTTCCACACGGTAAATGTTAAGCTTAGCCCACATTAATATACATTAATATATCACACAGGAATTTTATATTTGACAATTGCGTAAATATAAATATATCGTGGGTGCGATTTGATGAAATATGTATAAAGCCGAGTCGCTCTGGGAAGGATCAATGTTCAATACTTTTGTGGAATACACAATTTCTTACGGAGTTTTGCGATGACAATACGGAACTAAAACTGAATTGTTTATTTTAGATAATCCTTTTTATATCAATAATGGGTTAGATGGTTAACGAGAGAACACCGATATAGTATTGTCTTTTATTACCATAACTTTTACACATTAAAAGAAAACACTCTTTAACGGATTGAAGTTATGTATTATTGTAAACTTATAATTATTTAAATATAATTTTAAATAATTATAAGTTTACTTCAATCCGTTAAAAAAGTGTTTTCTTTAGGACACCGATATTTAAAAAAAAATGGGTTCTCTTCTATTTCGAAATAGTTGCCCATCCTCTAACAATAAAATATAATAATTAAGTGTTTATATGAAATCAATTTAATTATAATGAGTAAACAGTGTTTTCGAAACGGGGATTCGTAACGCAAGTGAACGGGTATTGCGACTACAGACGAGTTGATGCATTTGGCACAGGACAATACACGCTTCACGACACTGACAACCAACCTCCCAATGATTTAATCCTTTGTAAGAATTTTTTAGGACAGATGAAGTCAAAATTAGTGATGACCTACCTTTGTCTTACTACGATAAAAGTTAGTAAATAAATATATTTTATTTATTACGAGCGATAAGTACACTGGTTCGATCTTAGAGAACATGAAAAACATAACAAACAGTTATAACTACTACACACAAGTAAAATATTATTGTATGAGTGAATATGAAATCACTACAATTCCTTTTGGTTACTCATCAATAACGGATAGCAAAAGAAGAAGAATGTAATAAACTTACCAGTTTCTTCCACTATCAAGGTGATTTAAGAGATATATATAGCAGTATAGTAGGTATAGTAAGTTGGTTTAAGTTAAAAATTATCTAATCTTAATATATATATTTCTTGTGTGCGTGTGTGACTGAACTCCTCCTAAACGACTGGACCGATTTAGACGAAATTTTTTGTGTGTGTTCAAGGGGATCTGGGAATGGTTTAGATTCACAATTTCGTCCGCTGGACAATGTTTTTTTAATTAATTTTCAATTTATTAGTTGTTGTTGTTTTGGAATGTTTTACATTGGATCCGACAGACGGCGCTACCATCGCAGTGTCAAATTTTCAATAATATTCGAATTTTAATTTTAGTCTGTCCCGAAATTTAAAAAAAGTTTTGTTATCATTGTGTTATATCGTGTGTGACCATGTGCTGGATCGTTAGATATTGTCATAACATTTGAATAATAATTTTCATCAAAATGGCTTATTAAAAATTGAAATTTTGAAATTAAAGACGTGTAGACAGGACAACGTCTGTCGGATCCGCTAGTATTATATAAAATTTCCCGTTACAGGTAGAATGTAGCTTAGAATTTCCGTTCATCAAGTTGTTAACTTGATTACGTTTGTTACGGGACTTTTCTCTTACCATTAGAACTTATTACGTTAATCCATGAGGAATAATGAAGAAAATACTTTTGTTAAATCTTAAATGAAATATTAGTTATTTCGACTATGTATTTGCATGGTGTTCCCACGGAAAGCGCGTGTTTTTAATTCACCCTGCCTCCCGCTGATAGAGGACAAATCTTTGTTTTTAATTTACATTATTAATTAACTATTTATTACTTAAGATGTCATGTAGGACATGGTGTAATGGTTGCAGCTTACAAACATTATGTAAAACTTGGCGATTACGAGAGATTTTTGCAGTTCTTCTCTTGCGTTCTAATCTAGTTCTATGCCATAGATATTCATAAGTGTACATCGTCTTACGTTTTATTTGATTTGATTTCGGAGCATTTGTCTTTCTAATAGCGATGATCAGCCTTCTGTGCCTGATACACACCGTTGACCTGTGGAGTGGTAGTCGTCGTCGTTTCTGTTTCCTCGCGATGTTTTTTTCACGAGTGGGTGTTGTAGTAGTATGGAAACACACATGGACGGAAAGTCCAAAGGCACACGATATTGAACCAAGAGGAAACGATGGCGCATTTCGTTGAATTGTAATTGGTCAAAAGGAGTGTCGGAGCGCGTCGCCTGCCATTCGACTGGATTCAAATATTTGTTTAAATACATTATTTTCGCTTAAAATAAAAACGACACTCATAATATAGGGTATAATATCGACTAAAGCACAGTCTGTTTTCATTAACATTATTTTTAATATCTATTATTAAATATATTCTTCTAGATTTGGCAGTGTTTTGTTTAATTCCACGAAGCACCATGCTATATCCCTTAAAGTGTGCTGGGATTTTATTTACAACTAGCAGACTCGGCCAAGCGTTGCTGTGGCTAAGGTTTTTGTTATATTACATAGTAGTAAATTAATCAAGGGAAACCGTAGGAGAACTTATGTGAAACGTTGGTACCACGACACGGACCTAAACTAAACTACCTTTAACTCAGCGCCATCTGTTAGAATTGTATCAAATAATAAACAAATGTTAATGTTATCGTAATTTTAGTAAGGATGCCTATTTTTTTTTTGAAAATGAAATATAGCCTATGTCACTCAGGAATGACGTAGCTTTCCAACAGTGAAAGAATTTTTCAAATCTGCCAAGTAGTTTCGGAGCCTATTCAATTCATACAAACAAACAAACAAACAAAAAATCAAACCTTTCCTCTTTATAATATTAGTATAGATAATAGATTTTAATGACAAATTTAAAAAATTGAGTCGAGTAGAAAATCAAAAATGAGGTAACAGCGGAAGCTTGTATTTCATATTTATTGTTAAATGTTTCAATTTTTATTTCTCTCTATTCAATTTTTTCCTAACAATTTTCTTCCTGTATATTTAAGACTAGCTGACCTGGCAAACGTCGTCTTGCCAAACTACTACCTTTAACTCAGCGCCATCTGTTAGAATTGTATCAAATAATAAACAAATGTTAATGTTATCGTAATTTTAGTAAGGATGCCTATTTTTTTGAAAATGAAATATAGCCTATGTCACTCAGGAATGATGTAGCTTTCCAACAGTGAAAGAATTTTTCAAATCTGCCAAGTAGTTTCGGAGCCTATTCAATTCATACAAACAAACAAACAAAAAAATCAAACCTTTCCTCTTTATAATATTAGTATAGATAACTTCTACATTAACAAATGCTTACATTTATCCAAGTCTTACTAACTGATAAATAATAAAAGCCTCTTTCAATGTAAACAAGGAAATTGATCCGCTTAGCTCGTACTTTGGCTATTAAGTTGCCACAGGAATAAATTGTGAAAGGAATTTCCATCAAGAAACAATCAACATGGAAAAGTTTGAGTTATCTGGTATTAACAGACGTTCTAAAGCGTTCCGAAGTTAATCCAATCCAGTAAGTTGGCGAGTTGGCAACTAACACAATAGAAAGATTAGGGGAACTCTTCGGAACCGGCAAATACATTGTCCAACTCAACAATTTTCAAAGTAGAAAAGTCAACGCCACGGATTATTACGGAAGATTTGCTTGTTTAAAGTGTAATAGGTTTTGGGCTGTGGCCGGCATTCCGATTTCCCAATAATCTAGTCTTTTCTTCTCCTTGTGGTCTATATTACCGAAGATCGTGTCTTCAATAGCCCTTACCGATACGTCGACTTGCTGCCTATACATCGCTCTATCCTCAGTTTGTCTCTGAGCATTAGAGACGTTGAGATCCTGCGATTGACTCCGACTTCTTCTACCATCACTTCTCCCTACCATTAAACGCGACTATTCTCCCCTGACGATATTGCCAAAGCAGCTGCTTTTAGTAATTTCTAAATGCAAAAATTTTTGATTACTTCACCTATATACTAGTTCGTTGTGGTACTGCATCAAGAGTAGAGCCCTAAAAAGGACGTTAATATGTACACCCGCAAGCCGCGTTACATGATGATTAAATATTTGTCAAAGTGCTTGCCTGTTGGATTTCCTTGCATCCTCTAAAAATTGCGTTTAAATAAAGCTAATATGTACTGAAAATCAACAAGGCTATACAAAAACACATTTGCATATGGTCGAATTTTTCACTAGAACATATTCTTTTATTATCGAGTGATTTTACATCACACCTATCAATCATCTATGAAGTGTACTTGTTTAATTAACACCATACACACATTTACACCATTTTTTTTGACGTTCATAAGTGTACATTATGTTACCTATAATATGAATAAATGATTTTTGATTTGATTTGATTTGATTATACCTGTATACTGACAATCTCTTTCTCTATTCTTTGGTGGTGACAAAAGGCTGGCAACGCACTCACGAGCCCTCTGGCATGAGAGTGCCCATGGGCGGCGGAGTGATACCGTCACTTATCATCAGATGAGCCTTCTGCCCGTTTACAAAATATATATTATATATTTCAGTATAAAAAAGACCTATTTTTATACTATAAATATATATTATAGTATAAAAATAGGTCTTTGTATTACCAATTCCACATTAAATCACATTACAAGTTATTGTACAAATTAAAAATGACCCTAACATTTTAAGTGCGCAATAAATATCACGAAGCAGACTTACGTAGCAGCAAATCTACAAGCCATTACTAGAAATTAAGTTAAAAGGGTGCAAGAAATTTGGCACGTTTCGCTTGATAGCCATCTAATGCCCTCTTGCGATGCACTGTAATTGTTTTTGTTAATGGCTTCGTGGTTTTTGCTTCTATACAAACTTTAATACTTTTAATTAAATTGCGCCACAAATGTGGCATGTTCATCAAGTTAATTTTTTCGTAATTACTCTATTAATTATAGTTTGTGTGTAATTACCTATTTAGTTCCATATTTATTCTATATATACATTGACTGTTAAGAATTTTGAAATTCATTTAATATATTTGTAGTTTGTACCATTCCTTCCGTAAAAGACTTTTTTTCATTCTAATAATTAAGATTGATTATGGTTAAGAGTTTAATGTATATTTATTTTTGATGTTCATAAGTGTTCATTATGTTACCTACATGAATAAATGATTTTTGAATTTTTTTTTGAGTTACTTGCAACAGTTGGTTGCAGTTTTTTGATCTAAATATACACCAATACATACATTACGTACATACATACATTCATCATCAGATAAAAAAAATATAATTCAAAAACAGAAACGTAATATTTATATTATTAAAGTGGTTTTAGTAAATAATATATTCCTTCTTCCCACTTACCACATGTTAAACAAACTATATGAGCGAGAAGCAATTAGTGCCAATATCAAATCGGTGTTTGTCTTGTATGAAACTTGGTACAAGTTAGCTTTAACTTGGCAATACGAGTTCAAAATGATATTCTATTTCACGTAACAATTATACATATTGATATTACTCCGAGTAAATAGAAAACGAAGCTAGGATAAAACCGCCACCGTATGAGTCTATTTTTATTTAACATTCGCTGGACCGGTGAAGGAAAACATCGTATCTTGCTTTAGACTTAAAAAGTCAACGACGTATGTCAGGCACAACAACATGACAAATGAAAATGTAACTGATACAGAAATCTGTGCTAAAAAGGTTATAGCACTATTTTTTTAATAAGAGGTGTAAGAACAAAGCAGTCAGCTTAAGCAGGAAGGATTAATGACGAATCCTTGACTTTAGACTTTTGATTTTAGAGAAGTGTATATCCTAAGGATAGAAATAGTTTGTTAACGCGATTCAGGGTATGACAGCATTGTACTGATTGTGGACGCAATATTGCTTATAAACTGTAAGGTGTTCAGAGTCATCCATTGTTATTGACATGACTTTTTAAAGTATTTATAACATGTCCGGTAAGCTAGTGACAGTTAAAAAGAAGTGTGGCGAATTAAATTGAGTCTTAAATAAATGGTTTTAGTACAAGGTGATTTTTCTAAATTCTTGGTTGTTTTATATTGAAAATACAAATGGCATTAACTTTTCCATTTTAAAATGAACCGCAGATTTTAAAATGGAAATGTAATAAAAACCAGTGGCGCCAAAAGCTTCAGATTACTGTAGCTGTTTCGAGATGATTTGTTTTTTTTCTAATACATGAGAATTATCCTTCTGTACCTAACACATACCGTTAACTTTTGCGTCTGACTTTTGCAACCTTAACGATGATTTCCTTCACTATATAAGTGTGTGTCTCAAAAAGCCATATAATTTCCATTTCTTTCTTCTTAAAATGAATCAAAATTAAAAACAAAATGAAAGTACTTTCATAGAGGAATACACACATGTGCATACATACAAAATAAATAATTTATGTCAATGAGTCTCAACACATTAAATTCCTACGTTGTTTTTATAATATTTAAGATATCAGATATCAGATACGCCGGCCAGACGTAAATATTTAAATCAATAATATATTATCATACAAAACATATATACGTAACAAATGACTCTTTGATAATAATCAAAATTAATAGAACTATTAGAACTGATAACATACCGTGCGTGGAGAATGCAAAACAATGCTATGTAACAATAACAATTCCTATTGAATTTATAAATAAGGTATTAACTATTTCTATAATATGAAAATGCACGACTTTTGTGCAAGCGTACAATTGTAATAAAATAACGAAGTAATAACCAACCAACCTAAAACTAATCCAACAGCTACGACCCGTGATCCAAATGTACCCGTTTCTCAGATCATTTTTATAGATAGAAGGTGATGAACTATGTTGATTGACATAATTTTTGGGTTTTTTTGGCAAGCTTGTTTTCTTACGATTCGTACATCATGCGACAAGCGTTATTAATACTCGCAGTATTAATAACGCTTATAGAAAGGAAACTCTATTGATCTCTTCCCATTTTGTCATTAAAATTAACTGATAAATGAAATAAAAAATAATTGTGCTAACTCAATTAAAGGTCTGTCTGATTCGGGATTTATGTGCCTTGATCATTTGTGTGATATGAGAGTGATTGAAAAATGATCGTGAAAAAGACTTAGAAATCTATGACCCAGAGCTAAAGAGGTTGAAGCGCCATTGTTTTTTTTTAAAGTTTATTAGAGTTTTGCTTTATGTGCTATATGGGTGTAATGTGTATTAAGCTTTTTTAACTGCTTAAACAACTGCAACTGTTAGCTTGTGATTGCTTACTTGTGATCTTTAATGAATATTTATTATACTATTATTAGTTAAAGCAATATGATAAGATACGGATACCTGTACCGTGTGGCTACAGAACTGAAGTCAATTTAAAGTTTGCTAGTTAATTTATGTTGGTTGCGATAGCGTTCACATGGTTTATATATGAACAAACATATTCGGGATGTTTATGTGCTATTGTAAATTTACCCCTATAGTAATTTTATTAGGGGCTAAATTGCTTTAATATGTGCTAGCTCGGAATATAAAGGATTGATTTCACGATTCTAAATTTGATTGTAATTTCGAACTTGCATTCGTAAGAAAACTTCACACTATGAAATACTTCATATATGAAATTGTGAAATCATTCTTCCAAAAATGTAATATGCTTTGGCAAACGGGAGTAATAACAAAGGGTTACTAAGAAATAAGACTAGAGGTCTGTTTCACAATGAATGGATAAAGCACCAAATAGCTATGCAACACATAAATTATTCGGAAGATAAGTTGCGAAGAAATTTCGCCCTACCTGACAGTCGTGAAACGCAACAATACTGTACAGCCTACCTAATAAGTAATAAATAGCTTATTTGGAACTTATCCGGACATTGTGAAACAGACCCTAAGCCTATACTCTGGAACGTCAAACTTAAATCTATTTTAAAACATGTCATTCGGTTGTTAATAATAAGAATATGTCATATGTACCGGAATGTCTGGTTTTTAAGTCCTACTTTTAGCATCGACTCTGATCAATACTTATTAAAGTTTTAAAGCCAAGTGCAACGCTTAAATCTGTACCAAAAATACGCGGGAAATTTTATTAATTAATATAGTATATCAAAGACAATTTTTTTTTAATTTGATTCATTAGATTTGTCTAAATAATTTGTAGACTTCTTGCGCTCGCCTTATCTATTTTTTTCTTCAGCTTGGTTGTCTGAAAGAGATCATTATCGCTAGTTGCCATTCTTTATATTTAATTAAACACATTAAGTGCTCTTTTTTCGGATCCGAGTGGAGCGGAGTGGAGAAAGTCATAGTAGCGGTGCCGCCCACTCTGATCCGTGCGAGCGTCCCGTTAGTTTTTTTAACCATTGCCATCCCTACCTCTGCATACAGCACATTGAGTGCCGAATACTCGGATCCGAAAAATGTTTTTTGAAGTGAAACTTCTTTAGAATCGTTGTGATTTCAAACCGGATGCAACGAAAAAGCGACAGTAAAAAGAGACAGAAACATTAATTCATATGATTTAACGTGGGAGAAAATGAGATAGATAAACTTCTTTCGAATCGTCGTGATTTCAAACCGGATGCAGCGGTAAAGAGAGACAGAAACATCAATTCATCATATGATTTAACGTGGGAGAAAATGAGATAGGAGGCATTATACAGCCTCTATTTACTGCCGGTTTTTTTTTGATCGAATTTCAAACTTTCGTTGTTTTAGTTTTTGTCAAATTAAAGATTTATATTAAACTTATAAATTAAAATGTATAATTAAAATATACTGTTTTTAAAGAACACACACATTTAGATAGTGGAAAATGATTAATTTATATTTGTTTTTGAAGGTTTCACTTCTACCATGTGTGAATTGCACATATGTTTTTTTTTCATAATAATATATTAACTAATAAAATAACATTCGTACATATTTTCAAATTTCATACTTACTTATCAAAATTCGCCATATAAAGTTTAGGTTCCTGGCTAATTGGCTATATATATTACTTTGTTTCCATTGTTTAAGCATTCAATGTGTTAAATTGTACTAAATTTCTGTATACTTGCAACGAAGTGTTAATATATCTATATACGGCATTATATATTAAAATATAAGTTTCAATTTATATGAACTAAATTAAGAATAATAAATGTCTAAAACTTTATTCTCCATTAAGAACTGCCTTGATATAATTATTTATCTTGCAAAAACTAATTTAACCTATGACACCGAATTGCAGCGCAGCTTGCATTTTGATTAACGTTGGCCGCAGAATGTGAAATATTCTAAAAACCAACTTTTGGCTGGATTCTATTTCGGAAGCTCCTGCGGCGACGCAGCGTTCGCCTGCAAAATGACATGTGGGCTGCACTTACACCGAACATCCTCTAGAGACAATTAAATATATTAAATAAATAAATTCAATGGCTGTTTAGGTCTGAGCATCAGATTTCTGTATCAGGATCATTTGTCAATCTAATTGGCAAGTAGGTGATTGGATAGGAGCTTCGACTTTTTGGGTCTAAGCAAGACAAGCAAGCCGGTTTCTTCATGATGCTTTCCTGCACTTTCTGAGAGAATGTTAAATAGAAAGAAAGTACATTGGTACACAGCCGCGGATCCAGCCTACGACAACCACACAGAGACAATTACTGCATAAGTAATTAAGGCAAATTATTTAATGTGGCTTTAGATTTTTATAGACTAATTAAGTATATTTTTCTTTAATATGCTAATAAGTGTCTGATTATCAATTTGTCGATTTTAAGACATTCTACAAGAACATAGTATCGTCTTTTATTTACATAACTTTTGCACATTTAAAGAAAAACACTTTTTTAACGGATTATAGATATGTATTATTATATTTAAACTTATAATTATTTGTACATAATTTTAAATTTAAACCGACGTTTCGCGTGCTTTACAGCGTGCGTGGTCACGGTGACTGAAGACAAAGGTGTTAAATGTCAAAAAGTATTACAGCTGCAGAAAATGTTGTGTTATCTGTATTTATTTCCCCGGAGTTGGTATCGACTAAAGTCGATAATAGTCGATACCAACTCCGGGGAAATAAATACAGATACTATCTAAAGACGCATTTTCATGACATCGCAATTCACTTCTATCTCGCACCGTATTAACGAAGCTATGCTCTCAAAGCACTCATTTTTCGCGCATTTAAAAAAAATATACTAATGAATGGTTTAATTAAAGAAATATTCCGACACAGAGACGGTGTAAATTCGGAACGTTACGTCTGTCAGTCTGTCACATGCTATCTACGAAGTTGGTTTTTTGCTATTTGTTTATTGTAAGGATGGAGTTAGGAAAATAGCAGACGTAGTAGGATTTTATTTTTATTTACATATAGATTTGCAATTTTTATTTGAGAACAGAATTATTTTTTTACTTTAGTATATTTTGCAATAATGGCCACCAAATAAGGTAAGTTTCATTTCCGGCAAAAAAGGATTTTTTTAGTAATGGTAATATTTATAAAATACATAATATTCACACGATTTATTTAATATACTTTATGATATTTTAAATTAATTTTAATAGTTCACATTTTTAAATTAGGCTTCTAATGAAAATTTACATTGTATATCTATCTATCTATCCTACACATACATACACATACATTGGTACATAAATAAAACAGTAAAGGGTCTCTAACAGGATCTCAAACATCTATATCTGTCCCATGATCATTTGTTTTTTTTTATCATTAGACAAGTTGGTGGCCAGGTGTCTTGCATGAATATGCCTACAGAACAAACATTAAAAAACAAAAGATTCGACAAGATTTATTCTTTCTTTAACTTTATATACTTACTTAGTCAACTAAGTATTTAATTTATAACAAATGGTTAAATGATTACAACCAGTCATCTATTTATCGTTTTTTATATACATTAACCATAGATATAAATATCATAATTAATTTCACGGTTTTTATCACTCTTCATTCTTAGCGTCACAAATTGAAAGCCGATCCCTCCTTGAGTGACGTTTGCTGTTGCGCTGGAGTTGGTCAAATCATACGCCAATATTCCCTGAAATTTTCAGTGAATACATTAAATGGAATTATGTGAAATGTTTTATCCATATCTAAACTTTTGAAAAAAGAATTTAAAAAAACAAAAGAGTATTTTGTGTTTGTTTTTACGAATGTATCAGTGTGCCGAGCGTTGGCAATCTTTATAAAAAAAAAAAAAAAAAAAAAAAAAAAAAAAGAGACAATCTTTCATATGATGCTTCGATATTCGAAATTGTTTTGTTATAAAATAATTATAGATTTGTCGTTAAATAGAATAACATATTATAATAGAGGTTAGATTCTTTACTAAAACATTTTATTCCAATTTTTATAAACTTTTAACAAATTTATATCTAACAGTGTTCAGGAGACACATGAGTCATATGTGCCCGCATATTCTTCAAGGTTTAATAACAAATTACCAAATTGTTAACAAAAGGAAATAATGATTACGTTTAAATAAATATTATCGTTCACTGTTCATTATATTCATTGTTTAAATGTTTTGTTTCATACAAATATAAATGAGACTAGAACTCGTATAATTATTGCAAAACATTTCTATGTAAACCCAGCCCCAATAGTTTTGAAATATTAATCTAGTAAATTTTAATTAATTGAACAATTTACCAAAGCCAAAGGGCCGAAGCCGAAAGGATAGGTTTTATAGTATATTCGTATTTTTATTTATTTTATTCACCAAGTCACTTTAAAACTAAACTTACCTGGATAGTTGGTCTATAGTACGGGTACGAGGTAGAAGGTATTGTGTAAGTAAAATTTTCCACGCGTTTTCTCCACAAGTTCGAGGTATACCGAACATTCCGATGAAATAACAGGGGTCGAAACACATTCGAGCCCATAAATGTATGGTTACATTCCACAAACACAAAAACAGCAATCACAAATAAATACACTAAAACCTTCATGGTATAACAATTAAAAAAACAATAAATTTAAAATTAGAATGTGCAACTAAAACAGTCGCAATATGCCAGCACGACGAACGTCAATTAACTTTTTAAAAAAGAAAATGACTTTATATAGTCCGTCGTTAGTCATAAAGGCGGGAAATTAGATATTTTTTCATCAAGGCGATGAAGTTGGTAATTAAATACTTTTTAATTGAACAAAGAATTTGTCTTCCGATAATAAGAAAAAGTACCGTAATACAAACTTGAAAATTAATTAAAATATTATCTTATCTTTATCAAAGTCTGGTAATAGCTACAATTAGGTTAAATATAATTATATGATATAAGATTTAAAATCTTGATTACATATTATGCACACAAAGGTACACACCAAATCTTCTGGTATATATCTGGTACAAGAATTTTAATACATAACACATCTTTTATGTCAAACTCAAAATTCTCTAAAAAAAGATTCTCCAATTTATTTGCAACGCTTAAATTGCTAAACCAATTTTAATGAACAGTGTAAATGCAACAAAATCCAAGAATAATTTGCGAGCACAAGGTGATATGACAAAAACCCACATTTTAAACGCAAATTTGTATAGAACTGTCCTCAATTTTCGTATCCTTAGTATTCAAAAGGGACAATCGTTTTATTGCATTGAAAAATGTATTCTGTCCGTGTCAAAAAGGTTTTCATGTTTGTTAAAAAGGCAAGGGTGATTTTTCTTGCTTTTTTAGCGAAGAGGCATGTCTGGAGGGGTGTTTTTAACAAAAGGAAAGGTTTGACCGTTTCGTGTCTGTTGTAAGTAGTAGCTTAGCTATGAATATTTAAATAAACCATTTTATATAGTGGCTTTTTGTATGAAGGCATATCTTGTATAGTATAAAACATTCAAAGTAAGATGTGGGAACGACCATGAACGACATTCATAGGATTAACCCAAAAATATTGTTTAAATAAAATTTAACTGCATGAAAATGACTTAATTTCTGTAAGACCTTTTTTTACTGTCATTAGAATAACCTACAATATATACAATTTTAACCCAAAGATTTTTAGTTAATGTTTATTAAAATTGTCAAATAGTAGTTTTTATAGGATGTATGTTTAAGAGTTACAGATTAATAAAAAATAAATAATAAAATAAAAAGTTTCTTTATTTGACCCAAAAACAAATACTACATTACATATATTACAACATTCATTGTGGTCAACCTTATATACAATATACATCTATGAGCACTAGCGTTTAAACTAGGCCTAGCCTGTACCTTAAACGCTACTGTGTGAAATTCGACAAAATATTTTTATTTTAAATCTTGTAAATAAGTGAACTTGGATATGAGATGAAGTTAGTATCGTTGTTTAGTATGGAAACTAATATTTAGTATAGAGATTGTATTTTTATATTAAATTACAACAATATATTATTATTAAGACTGAAGTAAGAAATTGAAAAAGAAAAAATTAAAAACCTAATTTTATTACTTTATATTAAGAAACAAGTCTTCTACTTCATTATATTTTTTCGTTTTTAGCCATTCTTCTAGTTTTTTTTTGCATTGATAGGTATTAAGGGGATAAATATTTAGTATTTTATTAAGCTTATTATACAACATGGGGCCTGTATAGCATTGAAATTTTTGGATATAGCTTGTTTTTGTTTGTATTGTGGGACAGACTCCATGAGTACGTCTATTAGCGATGGCCTCATCATAAATTAATGTTTGATGTTGTTGGATAACTATATTTTTAATATATAGCTGTCTGATTGTTAGGACGTCGCATTCTGCGTAAAGATCGGATGTCGGGTATCTGAATGGCTTAAATTTAATAACTTTTAGTAAAGTACGCTGTGCTCTTTCTATTTTTATAATATGTGTCTTTCGGGCACCGCCCCAAGAAGAGATGCAATAATTCATGATGATGATGATGATAATAATTTATATTAATCTATAAGTATTAGTTACGCGCGTAATTGAGGGGATTACATAAAAGGTATGCATCTTGTAGTAACGATCTCTTTGTATTTACAATAACACTAAACTATGTCATCTGTCTATATTAATTAATACATTTGACATATTAACAAGACGGTTTAAATAAGACTTGGTCTTGTTAAGAATTTTGTTTTATATTAATATTATCTCTTCATGTACGAGTATGCCATCTTTGCCAATATGTGCTTCCAACATTAAAAATTTGTTTTTTTACCAACGCTAAAGTGTGCCGAGCGTTGGCAAGCATTTAACAATAAAAATAAAAAAAACTCAATAATCTCAAAACCTTATGTACTTCACGTTATAAATCGTCTGTAAAGGACATTTATATCCTTCGTATTATGTGTTTTCCTTATCATTGTTTATCTGTGTCGCAATTTTTCAATTTTCGCGCCATATGCGTCGTGATACAAGACGTGCAAATCAAGATGGATGGACGGAGACGTTATGTATCACCGGAGATGGTTTTTGGTTGAATAGAACTCTGTATTTGTAAGACAGGGAAATACAACTGTATTATTTAGGTGATAACATTATTTATCAGACGAGTAATAACTTTATTATTTAGGTAATATTTTTTTTCACATACGTACGTTCCTAACTTAGTTATGTCAATAACCATTCGAATAACTGTAATTAATTTTTACATATCCATGACTTATACTTATTTAAAATCATCGTTTGTCTTCAGTCATACTATCTATCAGCTATATTTATACACGCAAAATACATGACAGAATAATATCTTAGCATACTAAACAATTATTTATATTTAACTAACTTTAACGCTACCATTACCGCAAATTACTTGCGGTTTCTTCTAATAGTTCATAATATTTATAGTATAAGTAAAAAAATGTATAATTAAGTTACATAAATATATTTTAAAGAATTTATAATTGATTTTGTTATGGAAGAGCTGGGAACCTGGAAAAGGCTTCCCAAATCTTAGATATTATAAATATTTGTTCTCAAATGAATCAATACATTTTTATTAAATAGTCTGTAGTTAAGTCATCAGACTTTTTAAGTCCATCGCGTGGGCCTTCGTTCTCCTCCAATGCGACGTCAATGCATTTCAATCCATTTTCAGCCTCCATGCTTCATGATGTCATCCGTAGCTGTCGAGGTTATATAAAAGTAATTTATTCAAAATATTTATCATAATTCACGAGTAAGTATCATAGATCTAATCAAAACAATCAAAAACAAAGAAAATTAACTAAAAGATAATCTTCAGTCAAATGTCCCGGTTTAATTAAATTAAGAGGATGTCATAGTACAGTGATTATTGAAAAGGTTTTCGCTTTAAAATACTTAATGAGGGGACTGTAATTATTAAATTCCAATTATCTTAAAAGCCATCTGTTCGTAATAAGAATCTATAAAGGAATTTTTTTTGGTTCTTTAACCACTTTAATTGAAAGGAAGAAGGTATTAGAAAACTAACCTAAGATCTTGTTTAATTAAATATTATATTTCGCATAATATATACTATGTCTGTAGTTATTTATATCGAACTATGTATAACAGATTTACTTATCATTAGGCTTTATCACTGTAATAGCCATATTATTAAATACTTGAAATTTGTACTACGTTTGTATTCCGCGAATATTTGCCTCCTGCAAATTTTTGGAAAATAATCTGATAAAAAAGTGTTGACTTAGTGGCTTTATCGTTTGACGCTCATCCCTGAGGTCGCAGGATCGATCCCCGGATACGAACCAATGGACTATCATTCTATGTGCGCATTTAACATCCGCTCGTACGGCGAAGGAAAATATCGTAACGAAACCGGCTTGCCTTGCCTTAGACCCAAAGCGGTCGACTGGAAGCTAACCGCCTACTTGCCTATTAGAGTGACAAATGAAACAGATAAACAAACCTGAGGCACAAATCTAAAAAGATTGTAGCGCCACTATACTATTATTTTAAATATAAAATTTAACGAACGTTAATTGCATTTTTACTGCCACTATTGTAATGGCATTACAGTATTAACGCCTACAAATGGATATCGAAGTGGGTAAGTAGCTGAACCTTATAATCTTAGAATAAAATCTACGGGGTCAAGAGTTATTGATCAAGGCTTTCGAGATAAGAGCCCGAAATTGTAACATCCTCCTTTGCGCTGAGAGCCCTTGAACATCTGACACCAGTGCATCCTGTTTCCGGCGTCCACAATGCTTTACCATATATATCATTGAAATATTATATTTTAGACTGCTATACAAATAATAGCTCTGCCTTAACAGAAGCCTGGGAAAGAGCAATTTGTTAATTGTTTAGGGAATCACCGGAAAATCGAAAAACATTTTCCAATAAAAATATACATTTAACACATTTATTGAAAACTTGTATTTTTACCCAGATCCAAATTCATATTAGAAATTGCTTATAGTGTTAGCTGTCTATTTATATATATCTGGTTATAATTCGCTTTATAGTTCAACATAGACATGTTAAAATAATCTGTACCGTTTGGTACAGACAAATAATTCGTCACCGCCTCGTTTTGATGATATCATATTCGATGTCGATGAGGTCACTGAAAGAAAATAATTGCTTTTTTTACATTTCCTTAACGTTATCAGTGTAGCTAACATGTACTATTATAAATTAAAATGAAATTTACGCTTGTCGTATTGTTGTATACAGTCGTGGGGTAATGAATCATAAAGAAATCGTTTAATCACACATCTTAATTGATACCAAAACATCGCGAAATGAAACAAAAAACAGCTTTTGATTATTTTTTCATTCACATATATTTTTATATAACAATAAACATGGACTGCGAGACCCGTGACGAGAATTCTTTTTTTTTTTCTTTTTTTTTTATAGAACGGGGCAAATCGGCAGGAGATCTGATGTTAAGTGATACCGCCGCCCATCGACACTCTCGATGCTAGAGGGCTTGCGAGTGCGTTGCCGGCCTTTAAAGAATTTGTACGCTCTTTTCTTGAAGGACCCTAAGTCGAATTGGTTCGGAAATACTTCAGTGGGCAGCTATTATTTATATACATTATACTCTAGTATATAATATAATGTATATAAAGTCCGTATAATATATACGCACCTTTACATTTATTCAGCTCAAGAAAATTTTTCTGCTTGGAAATTTTTCTATTCGCCTTGTAAAACTTCGCTCGCTTGTCGGAGCCAAACTTTATAGCTAATTCAAAATGATTTAAGCGTCTTCTTAAATTTTTATTCGCTAATATTATCCGCTTCCATACTTTACACGCTCGACAAACAATGCATAAACTTCGATCGTCTAAGTAACTGGAAACGGAAACATTATTTAGATCGATTCTTATTTTAACATTAATTCTATATACCTTAAATTATATGAAGATTAGACACAAAACAAGGCAAACCCAATTATTCAACATTCCTCGTTCTAAGACCAACTATTTACGAAACTCGGTTATTCCATTCGATTACAACATAAATTACCAGCAAATCGATATATTTAATGTGACTAAAAAATTCTTACAAAAATATTTGAAAAAACTCAGGTATCTTTACTAATAGTGGCTTTGTTTGTTCCTTCATATTAAATACATATATATTATAATCTACCAATCAATCAATCATAGAACTGTGCTTTGTAAAACTGTGCTTTATGTTTCTGTTTCAATGTGTTGGCTTTTGTGTGTAATGTAATTGTTTGAATATTGTTTAGTGATTAGCTGTAGGAATACTTAAATAAAATATATAAATTAATTAATTCTTTTTTGGTCAACTACTAAGATTCTAAAACTAACTATAAAGACATTAACTTACCTATGTATAATTTTAAAATATATTTTATATTCCAGTTATTATTACTAATTACAATAATTAATGTTATTGTATAAAGTAACAGACAGACACATAAAACTTCGGTTTAAAAAAGATAGGTATTGTGTGTTATTACATTACATAGGCCTAAACGATTTTAATATTATAGAAATATTAGGGTAACACTTAAGATCGCTTCATTATAGGTTTTTTTCGAAACTGAAAACACACCGAAATTTCATTGATACACTACCTACATATATACAAAAATCGATAAAAGTAAAGTCTTACAAATGACAGCGACTCATAACAAAAGTTGAATACCTACGTATCTAATTCACACTACAAAAAAAGTAAGAAACAAATACAAAACACTTACGAAAATATTTTCCAAGATAATTCTAGTGGCAAGGAAGAAATATTGTCGCGTTTCGTCTCAGGAAATATTTTACTGCCAAAAACAAAAACTGACTCGTACATTATTTTATAATATTTTACGTGATGTTATTCAAGTACCTTCTGAAGCGGGCGCAATATGATCTATCTGTAAATTAAATATTGTAACTTACCTTGTCTTAGCTGACCTGTTTAGTTATATAGATAACTTATGTATTATTATTGCAATGAAAACCATTTTTCAGTATCTGATCAGGAAAATAAATAACGGTAGAATTTAGAAATAACATTTCATTTTACTTGTCGTAAATGATAAAATTAATAAAACTGCCATCTAGTAGTGTATTAATTTAATATAACGTCCTTAGTTTTATTCGTTTTGCTGTAACACTGGTAAACTGCCACCTGTTGGCAAATCGCAAATATAATAAGATTTTTTACTCACACTATTGAAGTGTAAAATATGATAGGCCTAAAAATATCATGAATATAATATTTTTATATAGAAATGTATGTATTATTTATATAAATTGAGACAAAGTATTTGTCAAATTTAGCACAGCTGTTGTAATGTAAAAAATTTAAGTCTAAAAGTACTAAATTTCTGTGACTGATTGATGTATACCTTATAGTCAAGACGCCTTAACGGTAGTGTATGTAGAAAGTCGAAAACTAAATTTGTATGAAAATGACAGCTAGTAGTTGGTACCAACTGTCGACACTAGCTGTCATTTTCATACAAATTTAGTTTTCGACTTTCTACATACACTTCTGTTACGCTGTCTTGACTAGACCCCCTTATACCTCATAAAAACAAAAAACACATTAGATAAAGTTTGATAACTTTAGAATAGGATTTATACAAGTGAAACCACTTTCACAGAAGCTTAAAATTTTTTGAGACTGAAATTTGAACATATTAATATTGGATATTTTATTGATACTTGCACGTAAGTTAGTGAAATTGTTCCTTAATTTGCAAAATACATTATGTGACTTGTATGATAAAGATACTTGTTTCTTGTAAACATTATTGACCATTTCATATTGCTTATTATCATTTAGTAAAATTATTTTTTTTATTTTAATTTCAGATGTTAGAGCAGACGCTTATGAATATAATTAGAAGTTCTAAATATATTATTGTAATTATATTGAAAGCTCATGATAGAATATTGATTTAAATTTATCAAATCAAGTGGATTTATGCTTCATGAACTTTGGAAATATAAAATCAGACATTTTCTTTATTAGAAATTTTTTATAATATTATTAATGAATTAATAAAAAATATTTTAAATTCATATCCCTTAGGAATTGGGGCCTTCTTTATGAGGGAAGCCGGTTTATATGTGCCGTGATATGTGATGTGTGCCATGCCGGTCTAAGACGTTTGCGCATTCAGATGACTGCATAAGGTTATTCCCTTAGGAATTACCGACATTGTTTTCTTATACTTTAATTGATAAGAAGCAGCAAAGTGATAATTAAAATTACTTAAAGTTACCTACTGAATATACCTTGGAGCTATCTTACACATGTTTGTCAGTTTTCAAATGGATCAAAGCATATTTTACAAAATAAATACTTATTATATTCTCAGACAAGACAACTTAATGCAATTGCTAAAAATAAAACTATCAAACACTACAAACATAAAACTTCTATTAATTCATTACTTAAATAGGATTTGCATTTACATATTAACTAGTAGCAAATCACTGATATAAAGAAATGTTAATATTACCTAACTTATAATCAGCTTCAATCAAACTTAAATTTAGGGTCAGAATTTCATACCAGACTTGAGTTTCTATTTTATAATCTTTATTAATAATCCCTTGTTTCAGTTTATTGATTACTTTCTGGTTTACAATTCATACATTTAAAAGTAGAAATAGGTTTTAAACAATCTATTATAAATGGCCACTTAATTTAAACTGAAATTTATGGATCACCTATACATAAACAGGGAAAATTCAAATAAGTAGCAAATTACTAATAAAAACTAGACATATCCGATGATATTAACTCTTAATCTGCATTCAAATTGATAATGTTCAAGTAGCAAACCTAATTATAGCATTTATCAAACACCAATTTTAGTGTTGACACTAGTCTGGTTTTTTTCGCGTTCCTTTCAATACCTTGGAACAACTTAACTGCTAATCAGTCTCTTCTTCTTCTCTCAAGTTACTCTTTATTTATCAATCCGCAGTACTATTTCTATTTTTGATTTAAAGCAGGAACTAAATATGTTGCTTCTTCATTTTGCAGATTAGTTGTTGTGAGACCAAATCCTAAAAATATAAATTATAAGTACTACTACTTATTTTATACCGCGATTATGAATGTTCAAAATATTTTATTTAGTCATAACCTTAAATTTCTGAGAGAAAATTATACAAACCATAGTTAATTTTAACATACCATTTAAATTCATATATTATGTCACTTTGCATCTTTCCATAACGTGCATAGAAAATTATTTCGATCTTGCTGACATACTTCACTTCATTTTGCAGCTTTTTATTTCAAATTTACAATAATATTGTAAAGTATTTACTTTTATTAGGTTTATTAAATTGACATTAGAGATACATTTCATCCAGAGTCAATATGCCGTGCTGCGAACAGCAGCTCGTAGCTACGCTGTCGACTTTGCGTTAGTGTATTGACTTGCCGCTTGGCTACGAACGAAGCGTTTTCGACAATACAATTACGCAAAAGCGGTAGTGTAAGTCGAAAACTTTTCGACGCCAATATGGCTAGACCCCCAGGTCTTTACAGTTTGACATATTATCCATCATTCGTGCCATAGACTATAGAGCGTAGTCGAGATGCAGTAACTTTAAATTTCGTTTTCGACTTTCTACATACACTATTGTTAATGCCCCAGGATCTTCAGTCGGGCTTTGAAAAAATATGTATTTCTTAATTCTTTATTGACTAAAATACTAAAATTAAAAATATTTTAAGCAGTCAAATATTTTTTGACATTGACTTAATTATTTTCGTGCAACACTTCCTCAATCAACAAGCGGCGGAACGTTTGCATTATTGCAATTTTTGAAATAAAAAATATCTTAATATAATTTCTAAATTTACTTTTTTAAATCTTTGTAGAAATGGAAATTGACAGTATTTATTATTTTCTTGGCTAATACAATTCTAAATGTACTTTATAGATATCTTGTGGTAGTGACAGATGCTATAGTGATAATACGCGCCAGTTCAGCATATTCCGTTAAATATACTTGGATTCACAGAGGAATTAATCTAAAAACTCAGTGCAATGGCCTTTTCCCCTAATAAAGAAGGTAATGACAACCAGATATCAAAGATACCTGTTAATTTGTTTCGGCTTGAAGAAAACATGAGAAAATTTGGATGGTTAATGGTTTCACGCTATCTTGTTCTATTTTAAAATTATATTATAGGAATTGCTATGATATTGTAATGTAATCTTATTTATTATTTAACGTTATTCAACAATTGACATGAAAATCTATCGATTGATCTTAGACGATAGTTTAATGTCTCAGAAACTGAAAACATTCGTGTCATTGAAATTAGTTGTGTGTACAATAGTAATAATTATATATTAAATTATTGTTTTCTACTGATTGTATTAATATCTGTTTCTGTACAAATATGAAAATGATAAATTGTGTTATAAAAATAGATACAGGGGACAACAAATATGTCCAATAATCAATGTCACAGTTTATTTATTTTGAGGTTATGCAATGTAATGACAGGAGGACAGGTTTTTGTTGCTAACTTCAACACAAACACCGGTTAATCAATAACTTGTTACACCATCTCTTGGCCCCTTTAATATTGTAAAGATTTAATTTAATTATATTATAATAATTCAAAATTTGTACATTCATGTTTTTTTTTATTTTACCTATGTTAAGCATATACACATTCACTATTAATTGTTACAATCCATAAAATATACATCATAGTAACAGTAATTATGTCTTTACATTGACTACATTTATTGGAAACTTAAAATATAAGACCATTTAAATTACATTCTTATCTTCAAATAATAAATAGTTAAAATAGTGGTTAAAGTTTACAATTCAATACCTCGATTTTGAGGTCGGGGGAGGGTAAACTTATCACCCCCAACCAATTTCAAGTACTAGAAACATTTATAACAGTAGAAAAATAAAAATAAACCAAAACATACATATAATACCTAACATTAACTGGGCCCATCGTCCTCAAAGTCATCCACATAAGCCGGTCGTTTACCAAGCAAAATTCACCAAGTTTAAAAAAAAACAAATAAAAGCACGCACATTGACGAGAAAACAACAGAAATGTAAAAAGTAACGGCTTTTTAACGAATAATCTGCACTGTAACACTAACACACTGTTCTGGCGGATTGTTTACAAATTTCTAATATTGCACAAAACATCGAAAAAAAAATTAATTAGCTTAAATTACAACTCAAGCAGCATAAATTACTCCAAATCTCACAGAGGTTTTCGAATCAAGGTCCCCCTAGACTCCTACATACTCAGTATAATCAAATTCAAGGTATTGAATATAAGATCCAACCCAAAATAGTTCTAAACTTAACTATATTTACCCTATTTGCTAGTAATAACTTAATATCTTTTTTGATTAGGAAAAAAATGTAAAACATAGTTTGATATTTCTTATTCTTTAACAAATTGTCATATGATCTTATAGGTTTGTTTATATCTGTATCTACAGCACATGATTGATTTGGCTATCATTATAGGTAACATCTGTAATTGTTTTTCTCAATGTATAAGTTTTAAATAAAGATCTTTATTTAAAACTTATACATTGAGGTAATTGATTACAGGTAATATGAACAAAATTTATGGAAATAATATTACTTCCATAAATTTAATTATAGAGAGCAAGTTGAGATCACTTTTTATAAAATGAAAGAAAAGATCTCATATATATATGATCATAATATTTAGATTAATAGATAAATTTATTTAACATGATAAAGTTATTCAACTATATTTTAATGAGATATTCTTAGTTCTAGATCGGCAAGTGAATCAAGTAGCTGCAGAGGCTGATACATCGCAAAGTCTGTTCCCTGAGAGCCCAGTCTATGAGCCGGATGATGTTGTAGTTATTAATGATAGTGCTGAGGTGTGTTTTTTTATATATTTTAGAAGTACTTATTATGTATAAGACAGAAAATAGGCTTATAATAATTAGGGGTCTAATTTAAAGTTTCAAAATGAATTAATATTATGTAGTAACAAATATTTATAAAGAAAACCAAAGTATATTTAGTTCTGAAGAAAACAACAATGTAACATAGTTTAACCTTTTGAAATGTAATTTAATATTATAACACAATTGAAAATGTAGCAAGTTTGTTTTATATTTTATGCAAAAGTGTTATAACAACTTATTTTCTATGATCTTACTTGAAATGTTAATGTAATCTCTGTTATCTGTTAGATCTTTGCTAATAAACTAACATTAGGATCCTCTTCATATAAATAATGAATAAGTATTTGATTTGCTGAAAAAATCAAACATTTATATTTTATTCTTATTTAAAAATTTAAATTTCAGATCAAGGACTCGACTGTTCTTGAAACCAATATTCAAGGTTTGTAATGTCCTCAGTTAAAATGAAGCAAATAAATACAAGTTTCAACAGATTTTATTATAATTTATAATTAAATTTGCAGATCCTACAATTGGTCCACCAAAAAGAAAACACTCGGAGGAAAACACTGACAATAGTGCAAAAATACTAAAATTAGATCCAGATGTTATAGCACCTGAAACTGTAAATATTGCATCACCTTGGTGTGATACCCAATCCTTAGATAATGAAGTCATGGAAATAACTAGTGTAGTAAAAAGAAATGTGGAAGATGAATTACCATCCACTTCAAGAGTCCGTACTCCTGTTCGATCGAGCCCAAGAAAAATTACTAAAAGAAGTAACAGTGCCGAGGTTACTACTACTAAAACTCCCAAAACGCCAAAGTCACGTTCCGCGAGTGTTGATCTAATCAATAACCCTAAAATAACGAAAAAACTAACAGACTTTAAAAAAATGGATGTTACGAAAGGAAGTCCAAGACCTAGTGTTGAATTTGTTAAGGAAATACCACCTCCAGGGATTCCAGAGACAATTCCGGAAGAAAACAACCCAGATGTAATGAATGATTCGCAAAACGTTCGTCTGGTTTTAACGCCGTCACCCGAAACTGTTAAAGATGAAAAAAATGTTAATTATAATAGTGAACCGACTTCTGTTCAGAACAGAAATGAAATCCTTGCTCCTGGAGAAATAAAAAAGGCGAAAAGTGAAGGCTACGATTGTTCAGACACTTTATCTTATTCAATTAGTAAGGAATACAATAAAGGCAAAACCACAGACCAAGAAAGCACAGACAGTTTAAGTTCGATGGGGCTAGATAGTCCCGAGCAGCATCCTGCAAAATCAAAACTGATTTCTAAACTATCTAATGGGAATTCCTCAACTCCAAGTGACAATGTTGCAATTAAAAATATATCTTGCGATAACATCACACCGGATAGTTCTAAACTTAATGGAAACAAAGGAATACGCGGGAAAATCGAGTCCTTCCGAGCTAGCAATACGACGACACCATCAACCATATCGCCATTACAAAATGGCCATTCCATACCCATTAGTACACCTCAAATACCAGTCTTTGATATCCATGTGGCACATAATGAAGATAGCGAATTTTTATCTTTGTATGTGGTCAGAACTGACAATGATATAGGAATGGACATGTGCAAAGAGTATCAACGGATATCGAAACGGTTCTCGATCGATCCTTATTTAGGCGATATTTCAACTAGCACCTCACCGTCTAGTGTCACCAGTGGGGGAGTTATGAACCTGCCGAATAGATCATCGTTCGTTTCTACTGTTAGTTCAACATCTACATCGAGCAATCGAACCAGCGACGGTGCGTTTGTTGTACCCCAACCACCCAGGAAGTCTGTCTCCAACCCATCCACATCGGTCAAAGGATATGATGGTCTGATGAAAAAACTTCAAGAAATATTTTCCCATATCAGAGACGCAAACGATGATAGTAATCGCTCAATGCATGACGATAAAATTTCCATAGGAATACAAACTTCAGATCCTTTGAGCAATGGCAGTGCTAGCCCTGAAGAAATAGGGAAATTGGACAAGGCAACGCCGAAGAGCTCATTAAAGAAATCAAGAGTGCGAGGTCGAAGACCAATCGTAGGAAAAGCTAAACGGGCGATACTGCCCACACAGCACGAAGAAGCTGAATTTGCCGAAATAAATTCGCCAGAGCCACCGACCAACGGCGATGGAAAGATGTCGCCAAAATCACCTAGGGACTCGAAAGACGAGAAACCACTGGCTAGTCTGGTTGGAACCCCTAAGTCTGTTACAAAACTGAAGAAGCAACGCAGACCAACCTCACCGAGACCGGCTACGCCTGTGGAAAAAGTTGTTGCAAAGCCGGAGTACCCAGGGTTTGCCCCTGACACAGTAGTCTTAGCGAAATGGGTGGATAAACGCTACTACTCCGGAAAGGTGCTGGAAATAACGGAACCGAATAAGTATCTTATCAAATTTGACGACGGTCAGAGCAAAGTACTTTTAGATGACTTCATAATATTTGGTGACATGAAGAAGTTGCCATTGCAAGGGCAGTCGGTGTATGCATTAGTTGATGAAGAGCAAAACTATGAGCCGGGATTGGTTCTCGATGTTGAAGAAAACAGCAGTGGGACTGTTACATACAGATGTACTACAGATGGGTAAGCAATATTTTTATAACGCCATTAACACATGGAAAGTAAATTTTCTTCAAAACTTGTTCAATAAAAAACTAAAATCAATAGAAGAATGCCTTTCTTACAGCGACACAATAGTGATAGTAACGGCAAGTGAGCTCTACCTGACTGAGGACCAAGCTAAGTCCCTGAAGGATTCAGGCCGGCCACGCTCTCCATTCAGCCCTTCTACTCCACGACGACGGCACAACCGGGAATTAGACTTGGACAACATAATACAGGTATTACAGTAAGAAACTCATCATATATTAGAAACTAATAAATATTATTGCATTTAATTTCCTAAGGGCATTTCAGTATTACATAAGCAGATTTACAGTAATTTAACCCCACCCCTACCAGTCTCTTAAAAAGTAATAGTACAAAAACATATTAGTTTTTTGTAGGAATCCATGCACTTTGTTTTCAAGCATAGACAATTTATGGGTAATATATGTAAAAAAAGTAAATAATTACTTTTGACGTAATCACCAAATAAGAAGAAATTTTTTTTTTTAATTCTGAGTGTTTTATAATCTATGGCAGAGACCATTTTAAATAACTGACCGTTGTGTGTCATTATTTTCAGGGTCCTCGAAGCGCACGCAGTCGAGACAAAACTGCTAACTCCAGTGCAAGAAAACGCATTGCATCACCCAAGAGTCCTAAAGCATCCACTTCCGGTACGTAATTTATGCTTTAAAAATAATTATACCACGACTTATACATATTTCAATTTCACATTTGACATTAGCTACTATCATTTTGTAAAATAATGATACCGCATATAATAGTGTAGTGATGTACACAAAAATTGATAAGCAATCGCGATTTATGTTTATTTAATATTGGTGTGCCATTTAAAGACTAAATTATTGATTTTTATTTAAATAAATACATAATTATTTATTAATTAGTAATTGCTGCTTTATTTTCGGTCACATTTGACCTAGTTTCTATTAAAGTAGTAGTTGTTTAGATATACTACTATAAACCAGAGGAATCGATCCGGAAACATTCCATTTATAGTATATTTCGAAATACTACTTTCAATAACGTTGCAACACTGAAATTGTCAAATTAAAAGTTTGAGAGGTGTCATCACTTTTTCTGACATGTCATAAAATGATAGCTGTCATAATTCTACGGAATTAAATACAGAGTATAGCTAATAAATTTTATGAGTGTAAATGTGGATATTAACGCCATCTATTGGTATTTGTAAAATTTCAATTTTCAGGATTGAAATCAAAAAGCGCGCCAGCACCCGGTCGGAAGCGTCTCGCGAGTGAGAGCAGCGAGATGAGTGAAAGCAGCAACTCGGCGCCACCCGTGAGGTTGGAAGAAGTGGCTGGTGTTGAACCTGAAGTACAGAAAACGCCGAGGAAGATTGATGGAGTCAAAGGTTAGTCGTTTCGGTCATAGATTGTAATCGCATTCGATAGGTGGCGTTTATAATATTTTTTTGACTACTGTTGCACAGATTGTATAAACAATAGTTTTGAATATCACGATAAAGTTACTACAGACGCTCAATTAACTTAAAAATAAATAATAGAAATATTTCTATTGATAAAATAAACATTGTAAATTAAACATTTTCATCTGATCGAAATGTAAATTTATTTTAACATAATTCAACTCTGAGTGTTTTACGGAAGTCGAGAGATTGTTTATGGACTTATTTATATCAGCTATGAAACCTCTTTTCTATAATTTCTATTATGAAATACGATTTAATATTAACATTTAAAACTAGCTGGACCCTTACAACTGAAAGGTGCGGCGAAACAAAATATAGGCAAGAAGAATTCCAAGCTAACCAAGTTTGAGAATGATGAAGACACTGTATCCATGCTAGGGCCGATACCCACTTTGGGGAGCACTATTTTTGCGGGACTCCACTTCTTACTCACTTGCACTGATCAACCTCGACCTGTAAGGGGGAAAATTTCTGAAAAAGAAGCTGAAAGGGTGAGGAAAAATTAATTCTTAGCTAATTTATAAATTTTATCATCCCTTAATAACATAAATTTAATGAAAGATATTTAATGTTCTTTTTTTATTTGAATATTTCAGAACCAAGAAACGCGTCATTATTCATCAGAGGAAGATGGTGAGACGTCATCTTCTATGGTCGGTACTGACACTGAGGACTTAGTCTTCTGTAACAGACCTTTTAATAAAGAGCGATTGAAAGAACAGTTGGAAGCTGGCGGTGGAACTGTTTATAGGTATTAAATAATTCTATAAAAAAAAATATTAATGTTCTGTAAAAAAATATAAAAACACTACGCAAATTAACCTAATTATAATAATAATTTTGTTGAAGGAAAATCTAATTGTAACATTTTAAAAACTTTTAAATCTCTTTAACCAGCCTGGAAGTTATTCGAACTAATATATTATGTCTTATATTTTGTGCATCATTTTATTGCACATTAAATACATTTTTCAGTGACTTCGAAGACGTGCCGAAGACCAAATATTCCGTGTGCAAACTAATCGCACCCCGGCCTTGTCTAACAATGAAGTACATACTTTGCCTTGCCGCGGACATTCGCGCTGTCTCCCACGGGTGGGTGATAATGAGCTGCAGTTCTGGACGTTTGTTGGACATAGATGCCTACGCCCTTCCGACAGGCCTTGCGCTAAATACGAACGCTTTTGTAAATTGGGTAAGTCAAATGTGACCGAAAAGGGTGGGGTCGATCAAAACAACATCAACGCTCAAGGCGTGAATTACCTGAAAGCTACAACCTTCTTAAACTATGAAAAGAAAAATTAATAAATGTGACTAAAACATCCTTTTTTCATTTAACGGATTTTCCAGGTCCCACCATCTGGTAAACGGAACACGACATTCTTCAAGGACAAAGTGATCCTGATATGTGGGGAACAAGACACATTTGTCAAATTCTGGGACCGCGTTTGTAGCCTCGCCGGGGCAATCACCCGAGTTGTTAACGAAGAAGACTTGAATATGTCCGGAGCATATGCTTTAGTCACCGACTGGGATTGCCCACATGAGGTAAAACTAATATTGTCGTTTCAAATAGAAAGTGTCTCTAAATTTATTCTTATTGTGTGATTAAAAACTTACATATAAAAATGAATAATAATTATCCTAAAAGATTTTTCAAATTGGTATTTTTCATAATAAACAAATAAAAAACTAAGAAAGACAAGACAAATAATTACAAAAGAGGTTTTAGATAAATTAATGCTATATAAAGAAATATTAAAACACTGATGTTATAATAAATAAATAATCCATGTTATGTATCAGTATCATAATTATTAATATGTTCCAGGTCCAAAACAAGGCCAATCAAGATAACATCCCCCTGGTTTCCACGACGTGGGTGAAGCAGTGCCTGATAGAAGGCAAAGTACTGCCCCCAACCAGCCACGATCGGTTCTCATTCATGTATACTGAGCCCGAATGATCCTGGGACTTTAAAAAGGTGCTCATTATACGTGAATTTTGACACTTGTGAGTGCTAGTGATATTGACACAATGACAGTGATAGTGACATCTAGTGGTTAAAATGTGCAAGCGAAGATAGTGACTTTGGTCTTCACTTAGGTTTTGATGAAATGGTTAAGTTAACTATGTGTATGCAGAGTGGTATTTTTAACACCACCTGAAGGTGAAGTATGTATTATATCAGAATTTACTCCATTTTTTTTAATAAATAAAAATTCAATTTCGTAAAATAATAAATTACTTATTACATTGTAACATTTGTGTTAAAAGCACTTCCCGTCCATATGGTGTTAAAGTTCCACTCTGTTATTAATCCTTTGGAATTGTGGGTAGTTGTATAAGATATGCTTTGGTAGATTAAGATAACTGAATTGAGTTTGACAGAAAATATTTTACTCTGGAATACATGATACACAAAATTTCCCTATCCCAAAGTGGGTAGTGGGACAAGTAGAGATCTCATATTTTTGAAAATTTAAATTACATTCCGCAGGTCTACTCTAATGTAAATATGTATTCGAAATTCAAAAAAACTTAACAATTTTGGTGTAAAATAATGTAAATTGTCACTTGTAAACTTATTCAATTATGACATAAAAACTTAATATAGTTAAGATTGTATAAGTAGTGTGAAAAATAATTATGGAAATGATAGTTTGATGTTTAAACTATGATACTTTATTGATTGATTGATGATTATTCTACGAGGATTTTTTTATAATCTGGTTGATTTACTCTCAAATCCATTATATTTTTTATTAATCCATTGTAATTCAGTGGATGGAAAAATACCAAATAAAAAATAATGGTAGAACTAGTCTTAAACAAGTTCTTGTACATTATTACAGAATGTATCGCTTTCAATAAATTTTAAACTGAACCCAGGTTAAGTAAAAATGACAGAAATACCATTTATATTTTTTATTGCATTTATTATTATTACTTTTATGTGAAATCAAGGTTTATTGTGTGCTTTTTAATTAGGCTTATTTAAATTATTACATTTTTGCAACTAGTATTGGTACAATTTAACGTTTTTATTTTTGGTACATGAGGTGCCTCAATTGTACATTGACTATCTTGTAAAGATATTTGTAAGACATTTTGTGATTTAATTAGTATTGTTTTTTCCTGTAATTTATTCTATATGCCGTCATGAAAAACTTATATGTCGACTTAAACTCTAAAAATACTTCTTTCTATTACAGTGTAAACTATGTAGCAACGCTAAAAGTATTATTATTAATTGAGTAATAGTAGTGACTTTTAGATGTTACAATAATCTAAGGATAGTCTAGAAAAATAAAAACTAAAGTAAATATAAATTACATATAAACATTACAGGCTTAATGTGTTTAATACATTGTAGTTATTGAGAATTAATTTGTAATTGTATGAACAAGAATGCAAGTGAACCAAAGTCTAGAAATTTCCACGTTTTAGGGGTTTCCTTAAATCCAGTGACGTCACATGAAGTTTACACTGTATATGATGATACCTTGTGTGATATTTTTATACTTCACCAATAAATCTTATAAACGCATTGAAGATTTTCCTGATGGAATAAGTGATTTGTTAATTCAAAATTTGTTCTTAAAAGATTAAATCTTGACATGATCTGACTGTAAATATCAATAGTATATAGAATATGAATCTTGTTTAAAAGAATATTATTGTCAAATCTTAGAAGTTCGTGTAATACTATTATACCGAAGCCCTACAGGTTGTTGAATAAAAATTTTCAGGTTCCTTACACATCTTAGTTGGAGTATATATGAAGTATTGGAAAGCATTTTCAAGAAATGTTGCCGCCTGATTTTAGCATGCTCAGACGTTATTCGATGTGACAAATGTTCATAACAAACAGGGTTCTTAACTAAGCTTCAACAATCGCTAAAATAGAGAGAAAACCTACATTGGTAACGTGACCATTTACATACAAATTATGTTGGCACGAGTGGGTCTGTCAAGGTATGGTCTAAGGCCCCAAGTATACTGTCATAAATGATTCATTTCTTATATTATTAATGTACTGCTTTTTATAATGTAGGAATTAATGTAGTTGTCCGGTGTATGTTGCGAGTGTTGCAATTTTTGTTGCGTTTCATACTTTGTTAAGTATACTCATTGAGGGAATTCAGTGTAATGTCTAAACTATTAATAAATTATAAGAAATACTAGTTGTTTTACATTCCTCCCTTTTCTGAAACCATCTAAGTAATATAAACGAAAGTAAAAAAATGATGTTTGATTTAGACTGTTTAGTGAATAAATATATTATATTTACAAAATCTTGAATGATTTTGGCGACGTCTTTTTTACACTTTTTTCTCGTAACGAATTCGAATTCGTATCGTCCAACGTTTTTGCTTAGTATTAAATAATCACTCAAATATATTTTCCATTTTAAGTTATTGAATGTAAAAAAGATAAAGCTCCCTCTAGGAAGATATATTTGTACTGCTTTTGGTATGTTGCGAAACGTTAAAATAATATTAATAGCTTCTAAGAGATGGCGCTACTTACATAAATTTTATACTTGTCAATCTATAACAAGCGGATATTTTTTTCTTGTTGCAATTTGTATTGGTAAGTATTTAAAATATAGGAGAGTGAGTTTACTGTAGTAAACATATTCAGAGACAGGATTTTCTTGCTGGTCGAAATTTCAATTTTTTTCATATAATGTTAATTAATAGAAAATATGTGAATGAAAACTCACCAAAATTTTGAGTCTATGTCTAGATCTATATCTAATATGGAAGAATTCCTAGAAACTTCACGCAACAATATAGTAAATTATAATAAAATTCAAACGATTTCGTAATTTCTCTAAATAGTATTTACGCGCACGGAATTTACATACAATCGCCTTGAATATAAAAACACCTACATAATTATTTATCGTAAGAACAATGCTGGTCGTTTTGACCCCTGGGGGTGATATGATGACTCCTCTGGAGTGTATCGTTTAACCCTAAATGCTTTTAGGGCCAAACTTAAGGTTACTCATATAAAAGCAACGGGAGTGCCAGACTTAAAACAGTTCGGGGCTAGCTTCTGTAGAGTTTTTAATTTGACCTAGGTTTTATGTGGCTAAGATGCGTTACTATGAGGATCTCGCAGTGGTTATGGAAATGTATTCGTGTGTTGTGTATGTGTGAGAAGGCTTAGTGATTGGTGGATGTTTTTTTAATTGTTTAAAAGAACGTACGCCCTAGAACTGGATATTTTAATTGTCAACTATTGACCCGTTGAAGTTAGTTCTTCAACGGTAAAATCTACATGATCTATGGCGAGATAGACGTTCTCGGTTTCTGACTCTGTTCTGTGCTAGTATTGAACTAGTGGTAAAATGTAGATTTTATGTGGATTAATAAAAGCCAAAAATAAGAGGCAATATATAACTATAGTAGTGAAAATATTACGTCATCAGTGTATATAAATCATAATTTAAAAATACGGACTCGAAGTCTGGATTTGTTTTATATTTCTTACGAACAGATTAATCTAAACATTTTAATTACTGTAACGTTGCTATGACTTACATCTTGATTTAATAAGTCAAAGTTTATCAAACCTGAACGTGATAACTATTAAAATAAAGATTAAATGCTGTATTTTAAGCATACACTAAAAATAATCATGTATGTCTGTGTGCTATACTAAGTTGAAAATCAGCTCTTTTAAATGTTATATTTAAATTAGAACAAGCGTCAATGTTCATAATAATAATGTATAAATTAATTTTTCACATCAAAACAAAAGTCATTTAATGTAGGTACTAGCTATATTCTTATAATGAGCTCTATTAAAAAACCTTTTCTTATACCAATGCGGCTACAAACTTAGATCCTTTTTTTATAAGGTTGGCAAACGGGCAGGAGGCTCACCTGATGTTGAGTGACACTCTCAATGCCAAAAGGCTCGCGAGTGCATGCCGGCCTTTTAATGGGCCTTAGTATTCTAAAAGGTTTAGTATTGATAATTAATTAGGTGAACATCCTTATGTTTGCGCCTGACAAATCGACTTTTTTGGTCTAAGACATGCCGGTTATCTCACTATCTTTTTTGTCACAGTAACGTGTTAAATTCGCACATAAACAATTTGGTGCACAGCCGGGGATCGAACCAATGACCTCATCATAAGAGTCGTACGTTGATACCACTATTCCTGAATAAAACTTTTAATATTTGTATTATCCATCGTGTATGCCATGTTTGCCTATCAGTGCTTGTAACAATTAACATTGTATATCTTTTACCAATGTACAAATAAATATGCCGAACGTTGGCAAGCTTTTATCAAAAAAAAAAATTAAAAAAAACTGTATATTATTGGTAATATCAGGGTGCAATATCTTTGATGTACATTCAATCTAGCCTTCACGCAACGACGTATTAAATACAACCAATGTTTTATTACTAATTTATAGTATTAATAACAGATTAAGTAATGTAATATTTATGTTGCGTTACCCTGTACGTCGTTGACGTCAATCTATCGTCAGATTTGTGTAGGTACCTAATTATTATCAATTACAATATCGAAAGAGGATCGTTATGAGTGTGAATTAGTTTCATGTAACATTAGGTATTTAATTTATGCAAATAAACATAATAATATGTGCCCAAATACTTTCATTGTTATGCAATTTCAGGCTCCCTAGGAAGCCCATTAATTTTACTTAGGTCTTTAATAATAATTCATGCGCCTAGTTACTCTTTGAAAAATAGGTATCTTCTGCAAAAATATCAATAACACGGCCTTTTTGATAAGCAATATGATTGCCAGTAATAAAATACGCCTTGTTTACTGTCCTCTTATCGGAGTGATAAATATTCTGAGATCATTCCTTTATATGACTTCTATTGAACAGTTTATGTGTGTTATAAGAACGGGTCTCTTCGTTTTTTTTTATGAAAAGTAATTATATTTCTCGTTTTAAATTGAAGAAGCTATACTAAAAATATTCTGCGAAGCTGTTTAAAACTACGAACTTCTAACTAAGGAATTCTTTAGAAAAATTGCGATGGCGCCTTTATATTTTTTCTAAGATTGAGTCCGAAGCATACCCAAGTTATGTAGGTAGTTAAATACTTATAACGTCATAAACCTAACATTTAGTGAAATATTAAGTGAATACTGTAAAATGAATAAACAAACCAACGTCTATCATAAACAATAAATCTTAACCATAGATCTGTCAATAAACGATGTTTATCTATATATTTTTTTGTGCCACAAAAACAAGGGAAGCTGTCTCAAGAGGCCACTTGTCGTTATCATTAAAGATAGCGCGAATGTGTCAAGAAAAAATATTGTGGTTATGATAATAGCCCATTTTTATAACTACAGATACGTCTAGTACCTATAAAAATATTATCGTATATATTTTATGTGGGCAGTTTTGGAAAATATTGCTGGCTACTTAACTTCTACTTGGGCTGTGTTATAGGTCGTTATCGTGTTGATTGTTATGTGCGACTCGCCATTGTGCATACCCACTAAAACCCCAAGGTGCCACCAAAAATCGTCTTATGCGGGATGCGGTAACAGCAGAGCCTTATCAGCTTCCCAACCATTACATAGCTACACCAACTTGATCGAACGGATTCATTACAAAACAGCCACACGGCTTGGAAGCCCGAAATCTTTGTTTGTAAATAATTTATTATGAAGTCATTTTCAATGTTAAGAGAAATTTTTCTATACCTAATACTAAAAAGCTGCCAACGCCGTCTGGCAATGTGAGTGTCCATGGATGGCGGTTTCACTTAACATCAGGTGAGCTTCAAGCTCGTTCACCTCCTATTAGATAAAACACGGTTTATTATGGAATTACAAACATTATCGCAATACAATACTAATATAATATAAATACATCAAATTACAATAATACCACAAACACAATACTAAAGTTTTGATTGGCTTTCAGTTTTCATTTAATATATTTGGAATAAAAATACGTGACTTCTTTGACTAAAGTGCCGTCTAACTATCAATCGAAGTAAAATTTGAAACGAATAAAGTTCTCATAATCCAAAGGTGACACCGTATATATCATATATAACCCACCGTTTTATCTTTTATACGTGAACAGGAAGGCTTTAGAGTTCAATAAGATATTTCTCCAATGCGTAATTCTCCAATGTTTAGGGTTTTGTCGAATTATGACAACCATTTTCAAGACATTGATATCTTCTACCCCAATAAGAGAGATGTGAAGAAGTGCCTGGAGAAGCGGGAAGACTCCGATTTTTTTAAGTAGTACTTTTTTTTTTTAAAGTAGTAGATATTAATAAATTCTTAGTATTATTTGTAGCTTTTTCTAATTTTGCAGTTTTTAATTTTATTCTTTTGTTTTTCTTTTAAATGACACTTTGTCTTTTAATGCTTGTTTACTGTTTTTATTTAATCTGTGTAATCTGTTTTGGCTTTGTGTATTGTATTTGTGTTTTGTATGTAATATGTGTTAAGCAGCTGTAGATTACTTATTATTAAATAAAATAAAAAAATAAAATAAAATAATAAGTGGGAGTGCCAACCAATAGGAGTACGTCGCGGGGTCACGACCTCACCAATCAGGCAGGGCGCCGCCCTACATAATTGTTCATATCACTGAAATACTCCTGTAAAATTTAAGGTTAGATTTACATAGTAACTAAGCTTTCATTATATACATGTCTAGATAGAGCGTCAATGCTGAAAACAGAAACTAAATTTGAATATTGATGGATTTCAAACTCAAGATATTTAGACTTCACAGATTTTCTTTCTTTATGGTATCAATAACACTAGTTAAATTTTGTTCATTTATTTCGTGACCTTACAGCTAACTAAAATTATATATAATAACAAACAGATAAAAATATAGTCAGGGATGAAGATAATACATTTAACTACAAAAAGGTTCTAACATTAACAGAAGAACAAACAAACAAAAATTATTCAATACATTTAACTATGGTATCTAATTTGGCTGTGTTGTGTGATGATGTAAATGTGAGGGTAAGTACGTGAAGGTGTGTATGTGGGGTATGAGGGGTATGCTCATGATTAGTATAGAAAGTGGTATTTTATAATGTTTAAAAAATGATTAATATTTTTTTAAATAAAGCTGAACTTAGTACTAGTTTAGAATATTAGGATTTATATAAAAGAAACAGTGAATCCAATAGTATACGAGCTGAATACCAAGGGCGCGGGGAAGGGTGGGCGGGTGAGTTATTGATTTTCAGCCGAGACGTTGCGAGCTTTTCTTACAGTCCACAGTTCAGAGGTACTGAATGATGTTATACGGTATGCGGCTTCATTAAGCTACCTCTTAATGTACTGTGGAATGTTTTCCTAAGAAGCACCATATGTCAAAGAGTTAAGAACAAGTATTATCTAGTATTGTCTTTTACTAACAAATCTTTTACACATTCATAGAAAAACACCTGGTGTCATGGTCGTCGGTTAAATTTAAAATTATGTTTAAATAATTATAAATTGAAATACAATAATACATAACCTCAAATTATATAATGACAGTAATATATTTTTCTGTCAAATAATATAATAGCAAAAACAGATTTTGATCTACTTATCACTGAAATATATGGTTCTTTTTCGTCAGTCTCACTCTTAATTTCTGACACCCATGTAAGCGGCGGCGCACAACTTCCTCCACTCTCCTCTGTCTTCTGTATACCTCTGCGCTTGGCTGATAAAAAGGCCCTTACAAGATTTGATTGGTCCAGTGAGTAGGAGATCGGTGTGAACATTTAAAAAGAGTCTATTTTTCTTCTTTCCGATGTCCATATGTACTTAGTATACATAAAGTAAACAAATGATAAAACACTTTCTACTATAACAGCCTGAAATGTGTAAGCATCGCCTTATATAAAAGAGAAAGAAAACCATTTACTCTAAATCCACAACAACAAATCAGAAATATTCAGAATTAAACTGTAAACATTAATATTCCCGTTCTAAAATAACCGCAAGCTTTGTGTTAGATCAAACGAAACGAAACAAAACGACCAAACAGAGCAGGGTGAACAAAAACTAGCACCCTCATTACTGAAAAATTACTTTGATCATGCCGACTATAGGGTAGCTTTTGAAGCCTTAAATACATGACAAATATTTACCGTCAATTAAATAAAGTGTATCTGGTCGAAGTGCTGCCCAAGGTACAGAGTAAGGTGGATAATTTAGGAGCATAGACAGTAGAGTAGGTGGTAGTACAGTGGTTCATAGACAGTACAGTAGGTGGTAGGTAGTATGGTAGAGAGTGGCACCACACAAGAGTGACGCGGGATTTGTCCCGCTAGTTCTGTATGTGTATTAAAAAAACACACATGTACCTAGAAATTAATATATTAAAATTATCTGAAATAAAAGGTTTTTATTATTACTATTATAAAATCAAGAAAATAGAAATACAAATAGATTATGAAAATGGTAAAACGAAAATAATCAAAATATAGAAAATATTGCGTCAGACTTCCATATTGTAGTGTAGGCTCTTTATAAGATTATTGTTAAGTTGAACAACCTTATGTACAACACGATTATCTTATTACTTCGTAGAAATGAACCCATTTACAACTACTATACCCAGTTTTTTTAATTAAAGAGTGGTTAATTGAGATTGATAAATTCCACACCACACAATCGGCTGATATGAAAATTTGATATTAATTAACATGATACCACGAACCTAATTCGCTCTCTTGATAATATTTTTTTTTCTTCACCAAAAAATTCTGGTATTCATTTTATTTTATGCTTATTTTATCCTATATATATTATTGTATTTTTTATTTTTTTTATTTTTATTTCTATTTATTATTAAAACTTATGTTTACTTTAACTGTCATACATTTTAAATGGAAGATTTTGTAAAATAATCCGTAGCTTTAGTATGTATGACGTCATAAACTTAATAAATAAATACCATAATAATAAGAACAGTTAATTATTAACATAACGTATTGTCTAAATACTCTCCACGCTATAAAGGCACCGTGCCTTTAAAATGTCATCCCTTTCCCTTTGAAACCATATAGGCATTTGTACTTGCAAAAATAGAAATAATGGCTAAAACACGAATACGTTTTTATAAATTAGGACAAATACATACTATCGATACACAACCACTCTACGCAATAACTAATTAATCCTCAATTAACTAAAACCAGTCTGAATGCTAATCAATCCGTTAGGGCGGGGTTCTAATCAACATAAACAGTAAACACGTCGTGTTCAATTAGCACCCCTCAATATCTAACAACTAAATATCACTATAATAGTTATGCATTTATCGCGAGCGAACCTACTTAATATTAGGTTTTTATAGTTTTTAGTTTTTCGAAAACTGTAAAACTATAATAGGTATTAGTACTCAATTTTGCAATTTCCTGTCGCCTTTTATGTCATTGGATTTTTATTGGAGCAAAATTTATGCTTGATGTAAGAAAAGCACGTCTTATAAGGAAAAATTTGCCGTCAGTATGCTTGGCTGTAAATTGAGTAGTACCACAGTGTTAATAAATTGAACCCTACCATAAAATTTAAATTCTACGATTAAACCATGAAAATTCCAAATCTAGATACTCATGCTAATATGTTTATCTACTTAACATTGTAAACAACTAGAGTCGTATAAGAAAACTCAAATCGCATCAGACTAATACGCTTATACGTGTGCAAACATTAAAAACCCGATCAGAACGGGGTGTGCTGTCACAATACGAAGTACACTCGACCAATTTATTTAGAACTCCGTATATCAGATTTGAGAAAGCTTTTTCTAAATTTTTTGGTACAATATTATTCACCAGTGTACCCGAAATGAGGCAGTATGTTGACCTATAAATATTAATCCGTTGTTAAAGTAATATTTTAAGTAGCACGTGTATTGTCCTCTCTTTTTGTCAAATTGTGTGTACTCTGTGAAATAATTACGCAGAGTATCATTGTAGGTACTATAACCAATTATCTCTTGATGTTAATGCCAACTTAAAAGAATGAGAAACAATACTGGAAGATAAAACGCGTTTTAATTAAGTTAATAACACAATTTAGTTAACATTAATTTTTAAAATGCATAAATATTTACAAAAATATTTTAATTTCCCGCGGTTCGATTTAAACTTATTTTTAAAAGTGTATTTATGTAAAAGAGTTTATTATATATTATGGTGCGTATTTAAAAACTTCAAGTACATCAGACAATTATTTAATTAATGTACTGTATATATTTTTAGAGTTTTACACAATGCTTTATTATGATTCTGTATTTGCAACAATTTTCATACAAACATTAAACGCCAAACGTCTCATGGATAAAGCTCGGTGAGGGGTCTTTTAGAACGGCTTTCGATTACGATACGAGCTTTCGACTCGTCAAGTGGTAGAAAATCGTATCTGGGAGGGTTTCAACTTGATAGGTTTAATGCTATGCTCAAATTAACTGTGTGGATTTACTACGGTTTTGCTTGCGTTTTATAATATGTATGGAAATATACGGAAAAATACTACATCATCACCATTATTCTTATTATATGTAATCTCATATCTTTATCAATTTCGTTATCATTTTTCTATAAGGCAAGTAGCACACCATCGACTTTTTGATCTAAGGCATGGTTTCTTCACGATGTGTTCCTTCATCGTCCATTGGTGATCATGGGTTCAAACCTACGAAATGAGAGTTGTACATTCAAGCCATCTTGCTGTTTTTAGTAAGAGAAAATAATAATTGAGAACTGAAGGTAATATAGGTTTTATAGGGTAATTTTAAAAGGATAAGATAAGGGGAGAGAAGTCTCATAACCCAAGTGCTTATTTCGATAGCATTATAAGTGGACAAAAGCTTCCAATTAATATCTTTTACCTAACAAGCAAAACAGGGCCCTTAACTTCCAATAGAGCTACCGACAGATCTCAATCGCAATGATGCGTTTTTGTTTCGCTACCCCAAGGTAACGACATAGTGTCATAGTCATAGTCATAATATCTTTATTCATTTAGGTAAACATGTACACTTATGAAAGTGCTACAGATGTTGAGAGAATTGCATCGAAATTGCATACAGAAACGTCGAGCTTGGTATGGCTGTATATGGAAATGACAGAGTAAGGACGGAGAGAGCAGTTTTTGAGTTGCGTGCACAGAACTTATTTTATCTAATAAGTATGATTGTATGATTTCTATGTGCGCATTGAAATGTGTAGGAAAATATCGTGAGGATTCCGGCATACCTTAGACCTAAACACACTTTCCTATTAGATTGACAAATGATCATGAAACTGATACAGAAACCTGAAGCCCGAACCTAAAAAGATTGAAGCGCCCCTGATTTACTCATTTTCACAAAAACGAAAAATTGCATAAAAGAGTATGAAGATAGGCAATATTTTCTCATGCTCATTTATTAGGCGACACATACTTTAAGACAGAAATAGCTATTAAATCATATGTATAGGGGAAGAAAGACCATACCAATAACTAAAATATAGGAATAGGAAATGAACCCATGACCTCTCAATGTGCGTGGATTGATCCCTATGGTATTTTACTTAGGAACGCACAAAAACCGCGGAATCCGTAGGGGCGGAACCACCTGTGAATTCCACATATTTCCAATCACGACACATTTCGTTATATAGGGTGATCAGACAATCATACAATATAATAATAATGAATAATAAAAACTTTATTTATGACAAACGGGTTGTGACAAAATTCATATATATGTTGTGTGGGTGGGTAACTAGAAAATAATTATGCGTGGTACATGGTACAGTTTAAAAAAATAAAAAATAATCTTAATATTAGTGTTACAAATTAAGAATGAGTTAACAAGGGAGTGTGTGTATGGGTGTGTATGCGCATGTATTAGAATGTAGCTGAATGTTGTTATGATTATACCAAGGTACTTTTTATATACGTTAGGGCTCTGTAGATCCGAAGTCCAATTTAGCTAGTGTAATTTCTATGTGATCATATACAGATTATGTTTTTGATTGAATTAAACAAACAAATATATGACTTCAAAATTTATTTAAAATGCAAAAAATAGTAAATTTTTACTCTATATATATCGTATATCATCTATATAATAAAAAAGTCTACTTCGTCAGATTTTTCTTGCAAGAACGAGTTACGCAATTTTCAATTTTATTAATAAACAAACTCATTATTTTAGGAACCATTATACATAAATATATATATATAAATCGTCTGTACGTGTTGTTGTAATTCAACTCCTCCGAATCAGCTGAACCGATTTTGATGATTTTTTGTTTCTGATATACGCAGTTTGTTTGTCGAATCGACAAGTATATATTTAAAAATTCTATAATACAATACGAATATATATATATACATATGTCTCACATAAATTATGCAATAAATCCAATTGGTTTAATAGAATTTTTTTAAACAACATCAGATCTAATATCAATATGAACACCATGTAGATATGACCCCGTGAGAATTCGCTTCGGCTAGCTTCTCCATAATACACAATTTTAACCAGGAAGCGTTTTTTGCTCACTGCATCTAAGTAAATATTACTTCTGAAAATAAAAGTATTTGGCTATTGAATTTTGTATCATTACATTGCTAAAATAGCTGCTACCTTAGAGTCATATTATAATCGCAATTTTAAAATCGTCAATTTAATAAAGGTTACATATTAACTTTATTATCACATAAGATTACCAAATTCTACCAATAAGATTACCAAATTTGCTTATAAAACTCCGTAAATTAGTATTTTCACAACATTTACGTATTGACGTACTTATAATTAAAAATAGATTCCCATACGCATTCTAATTTCTAGTTAGAATAACAGGAATGGCGGGAATCAGCGCGGGATTTTTTTATATCCTGTGGTGATTTGCCACCTGTTTGCGCGTTCCCACGCATGGCAACACGTGGGGTTATACTGTTAATTTTGGGAATTGTCAATGGACACCTGTGTCGGGGCTGTGATTTTTAATCTGTTTTTGATTTTTAAAACAGGTGCTTTAAAGTACACACAGCTTGTATACGTGCTAGCCCATAAATATTAGTGTTCTTACTAATTTTATTAGATTGTTATATTTTTTTGTTGTTTTAGTCACTCATATGATAAGATAAGACGTGACCCATATATTGAAATATATTCGTACTCGGACGTCATATTTTTACTGAGAGATTTTTTACATATGTAAAAAAAGGATTATGTTATAAATCTTATATCTTTTTTTCAATAATTAAAAAGAACAATTATTTACATATTCCTATTATTTATTGTATAGTGGAATATATTATATTAACTGTATGTTAAAGTGACGTGATTAATTGCACCTGGCTATTTGGCGATTGGGGTTTGATTCTATGTGGGTGTTTGTGCCTTATAATTATTATTGCTAACAAACTGAAATTGTAACATTAATACGGTAATTATTTCCTCAAAGTAAACGATCAACAGTATCCGGTTAGATGTTAGTCCAACCGGATAGTGTTGTTGTTAGATGTTAGTCTAGCGGATGGCAGCTTTAAAAAAATGCGATTTACATCTATGATACATTTTCTTGCAATGTGAAAATATATTTCGGTAAATAGTGTTTTAAAGTATAAAGCTTATTCTTTCTAATTAATGAAAAACATAGCTTCATATGTGTTAATTAAAAAAGCAGTTAAACCATTATACTATTTAGACAAAATTACTGTCTTACGCCCCCATTGCTTTTTTCCACGACAATTATACACTAAACGAATATTAATTGACAATCTTACACCGTGTCGTTGGACATATTATTACCGTGAACACCGTTTAATGACCATTGTATGACCGTAATCGTTTACCAAACTTTTTACGTCACTTATAAGGAAAATAGCACCTTATTACTATTGCATTACGAACTTTGATCGGAACATTCCCTAGCAATTATGTTTTTGTCAAAAATGACATCTCAATTGACAGCTGCGAGCGGCCATATTGATTTGGCGGCAAATTTATGACGTCCACCCACGGCATGTTTGAAAATGGACATCCGAAAGTCATTAATAGGACATTTGCGTCATTTTGCGGTATGTCTCTTTTGAATCGATTAGCGGAAAGTTTTTGCATGTTTTTTGAAGAAAGCAATTAGCTGTACCGGTAAATTGTAGGCGGTTTGAATAAATGGCACGTGTCTTTTGACAAATTGTATACATTTTTGGCAACGAATATTTTTTTCAAGTATAGATAACAATATTAATTCTTCACCTTCCTGGCATTTTGTACTAAACTTAACATACAGAATTCCAAATTGTTCCTTTAGAATTAATGTTGTGCTGTGTATTAAAATTATGTTTATATGTCAAGTTCCTCTGGAGTTAACAGTAAACTGTCTTCATGGTGAAATTTTCTTCTATATTATTTAAATAATGATTAGGCTCAGCAAACCTAGCAAGTTTTCATGCATACCCACACAAAGGAATATAGACAACAGAAATATACATAAAATTATTCGTCATAAACCATAATCGGATTACAATGATAAGGTTAATTTAGTGAAATCTCGGAAACCCTACAAATGTACTGGGACGTATGTGGGTCGGTAAAGGAAAGAAATCGTTTTCCGTCTTTATTCCTAGACTTCCGTTTCCGTGTTGGCTTCAATAAGGGTGACCATAAATTAATTAATTGTTAAATTAGGAAAGGAATATCTCGATCAGTCGGTATTGAAGGTTCACCTTTATAGGACAGGAAGCTTTGGAAGGAGCATGACTTAAAAACCAAAGCCGAAACGGTAGTGTCTTTTCATTGGGCAAACGTAACGACCGCGTTGGATCGTCTCGAGTGTATGGACTAAATATACTTTAGACTACTTTAGAGCATTCGTTTTACATTGTCGCCCTCCGTTTTTGTCTATAAAGTAACAGTATTGGCTAGCAAAAAAGAAATGTTTGAGGTAGTAAATTGAGTTCGTAAATGTATTTAGAACATGGAGTACCTACGCAGCGTGCCACAATAGCATTAGTAAGAAAGACAATCCTCTTTGTCCCGCGCTTTCTTACCGCCATCGGTATGGCTTCCCTGATTCAATTCCAGGATCCTTACATTCATATATTGAGTAGGCAATCTCAATAACTTTAATTTATATTAAAGAAATCGTATATTTAAATAACAATAATCAGTTGGAATCTACGAAGTTTTATTGTTTATTTACGCGCGTAATACGCTTAGCGGTTATTTGTCTATGAACACATAGACACAACTACCTATAAAACTCACAACTTTGACAGGTCGTAGACCATAAGCATTATCATTAGAATTACATCAAAAATTATATTGTTCAAATTTTAGTAATTTCTTACTGATTATAATCGTAATTATTAAAAACTTTGACATAAACTATCTTTTGACTTATTTAACTATAATTTCCTGTCTAAGTTTTTATTTTACATGCTGTCGCAAAGATTCCCTGCAGCTAATTATGAAACTTTATCTATCATTAAAGATGACTTCAACCCCTGAAATATTTTTCAAAATCCCCAAAACAAACAATTTTAATGGCGGAACTCACCTTCACCTTCCGTTTCCTATACATTATCGTTGTCTATGATTTGAGGGTGTTCAGTACAATATTATAATGCATTTAGTTTATTTCGGAAATCGCAAGAAGTTCGTAAATTTGGCTGTAACCCTTATGTAACCACAAAAAATGAACTTTAATACATAATAATAGCTATCATAATGTAAATCAATATCGTTTGTATCTATTATATATATATATATATATATATATATATATATATATATATATATATATATATATATATATATATATATATATATATATATTAAACAATAAACTGTATCTATCTTTATATATATTTAAATTCAAGATTATAAATCAACAGTTTCATGTACTGTATGTTTACTGTTTACCTATACGACGACCTGTCACTCGTTATTTCACTTGCCAGTAACAAAAGTAATAGAAAGAATGTTTGTTAGAGAAATTTGGCGTCAAAAACATTTAAACCTATACCGGCACATAACCTAATAAAATGTAACGACCAATTGCGTTTAATAATCTCTAAACATAAGGTATTTGGACAGGAAATGATTATTGGCTGAGTGACCACTAACTGAAAGGTGATATCGAAAGGGGAGGTCACACGTGCAACTTCCTTCCACCTTTGACAATTCATTTGATAATATTATGTTTCAAGACTATCATTACTGACTTAACGATTACGTTAAAGAACACTTCAATAAATGTCAAAAAATGCAACAGAATTTTAATTTATCTTCGAGATCTGTGGTCAGTTTAAATTCTGGTTGTGACCGGTATCTCTTTCTGTATGAGCAGAAAAACACCTAAAACTCCGAGTGTCAGTCACAGGTATGTGATAAAGATCTCGGTCAGTGACTTGCGGTGGCTTTAAAAGTATTACCGAAACGTGCAGATATCTGTTAAGTGCGTTAGTTACTCAAAATTATTTTTATTAAAAAAATGACATCCAAAAGATCATCCTTAAATAAAAGATATCCAAAAAGAATAGAGCAGTGTTGACCTAGAGGCTCAGCGTGCGCTCTTATCCCAGAGGTTGTAGGTTCGATCCCCGGCTGTGCACCAACGGACTTTGTTGCGGTGAAGAAGAGCATCATGAGGAAAGACAAGACAGACAAACCTTAGTCTGACACAGGGCGACGATCTCCTACTTGAATAGTAGATTGACCAATGAGCATGAAACGTTATAAAGTATAACATAAAATAATTATAAAGTAAAAAATATAAAATTAACTTAATCATCACATCTTATAAGTTTTCGTATTAGGTAGTTAAAAAAAACTTTTTAATAATAAACTGTTTAATTTTGTCATCAGCTTGAGCATAAAACGCGCTGTTTTATTTATTTAAAAAAATATTTATTATTTATTAACAGTGTTATTGGAATAAAAGCTATAAAACCCGACTAAATTAAAAACCTAATCTAAAAGGGAAACAATCACAATAAAATCTAATAATAGTACGATTAAAATTCATCGGTTATCAAAACATCTTTTCTTTGCCCACTTTTAAAACGACAATTTCTAAGCAACTTCCCGCCGTAATATTTCCATATTTTAGGCTGGAACAAAGTTTAGATGCATTCAATATTTATTCTTATTCAAATCAGAACTCTATACCTTGGTAATAAAGTTAGTATTAAAGCGGTAATAGCAATATAAAGTTTGTCAAGGTGTACATCATATCGAGTATTCGCAAAACTATGGGGTTGTTGAAGAAATGTGTCAGCTTTATGCCCATAGGTTTGAATGATACGTTATTTTTATTCATTGCTTTTAATATTGTTGTTCACTGAACCTACTTTAGGGCGCATTGGTGGTCAAACAAAGTTAAGACGACATTCGTAGACAATGCATTGCGTCATATTCGAAATTTAAACTAAAACAAGTGAGGTATTAAAACTTCTCAATGACAATTTACAATTTGTGATTAAATTATGAATATTTTTGAAAACCTCTTATAGTCTATAGTCTACTGTTCTGGTATGTCTCTCCTATATCCTAAACACAGCTAGTTTAACGCGGCTGAATACTTAGGTCATAAAATAATTCTAATAAAAGTGGAATATCTTAATGAATGTCCTACTTTTAATAAATAATCAAATTATTGATTAGTTTAATATGAATATGATGGCTGTACCGGTTTTACTGACCATTTTTAACTTTATTTTTACCTTTAAATATTTCATTGCATTAGTTTCATGCACAATATCGCCGAACACGCTCAATGTACTGGAACACATTGAATCCTGAACATTCATACTTATGTTTTAAAAAAATATATGCGATTTATTGTTATATCGAAAAATTGTCCCCAGCCGTGACGAATTTTGTTCAATTTTTATTTTACCCCAATTCACATAAATTGTATATGTAATAAAATGTACCTCGCTGTAATGGACAATGCGCACACTGAGCACAGATTAATAATAAAATTCTATGTTTTAAAATTGTTTCGGCCATATATTTATTATAACCAAAGACAATCACATTTGCTTGTTTTTGAAATTTATTCTGTATTCATATCGAGCATCAATATGTGCGTATCATAACAGTTAAAGATGAGTAATGAGAAAACTATTTATATATTAAGGTACAGTGCTACAGTGATCAAACTTTTTAAATTTGTTTTAATTTATTATTTATTTTTTTATTACAAACATACATACATTATCCTTACAGACTATTTTTTTTTTAATTAATTTTCAATTATTTTTATTAATGCTACATAGGTTAAGAAAATTGTAAATACATAATTGTTATGGTTTAAAAACGATTCCCATTACATAATCATATAAATAGTCTACGACTAACCACTGAGAGATCGGAAATAATAATCTTTAAATTTCACTATGAAAACAGCATAACTTTTCCAATACCATTAGTGTGTTATTCCAACAGATAAGAACATTAACAGAGGAATGGGTACTATCTGAAACTGAAATGGATCTCTTTCAGTTTAATGGGTGATATTTTTTGGGCACGGTCAAAGGTTAAGAGCGACCAATCGTGGCCAAGAGAGATAAGTAGTGAGATGAAAGATTCTATTCTTGGTTTGTCTGGAGTTTTCGTATTCGGTAATGCAGCTCGTATTGAAGTTTAATAAGAGGAATTATATACAGTTTCCTTCGCATTTATTTATGTATGTTTATATAAGACAACCAGTAAGGTATTTTTGTTTTTTATGTAAGTAAATTATACTAATTACCAAGTAAATACGATCTGTCAGTGAGAAATTTGTTTACCATGTCTTAATAGAAACTTTGTATTATTTTTTATCATAAGCCTACTAATAAAAAAATAAGCCATGTAAATTAATTATGACATTTTAAAGTCAATGAAATGTATAAAAAAAAAGTTTTTTTGATATTTTGTCCCTCAACCAACCTGTAGTATTCCTAGCCGAACGTGATAAATCCATATTAAAATTGCGCGCGCGCTTTGGATTATCCTTACTTTATTTTTATTTTTAGTAAACTCACGCATAATAAATGTCTATGTCCATAACCATTAAATATGTTATGTGATTTATAGATATGTCAATGAACTCTGTATACGCTTTGACAAAAAACACATATTAATTGATTTTATCGATGCTCATTTGTCATCTTGAATTAAATAAATATTTTTTGAGTATGTGAGTGTATGGTTAATCATCAAACAAACATTATAATATTTATATTATAAATAGATAAAAATGTTAAACTTTTATTAAATGATTTACATAACTGACGTTTTGAGTGCTTTACGGCAGTCGCATTGATCACAAAACATTATTAAAACGTAAGTAAATGAATGTACTTAAAAATGGTCCCTGTGGCATACCCTATGCGGCATTTACTTGTTAAATTGTTAGTATGTTGCTTAGGAAACCTTTGTATTTGTATAAGTAATTTCTACTGTATTTTTTAAAATTAGTAGGACTGAATTCGGCTTCCAAAGGCCATAGAAAGTACATTTGATTTTAATTTGATATCACTAAAGCATACCGCTTATAACACGGCTATTTCCAATCCAAATAAGTTTTTTATCCCTCAACAAACCGTTCCATAAATCTAAAGCTAGACAAAATAAATTTGACAAAAACTGTTCCCTTGTGTCACTAAAGTGAGCCGAAGTGATGTGTATACGACACTTCATTTGCTTCACATCAGCCGAACTAATATCGAACATCGCAACTCAACGGACCACGAAAATAAACAAATTCCACAAAAAACATTCCCCACAATTAAAAAAAGTCCAAAGTTATTTCGATTTCCATAAATACTCGGGGTGCCACCGTTTTTTGAGATATATCTTCCTGACTTTTTTCAAGATGTTAGTGATGTTGTATATATCGATACGTTTATTATCGAGATGCCCAACTGTTTATACAACAAAGCAATAAGTTATACATTTACCTAGTAAAAATATTGTTTATTTTCAAAATAGTTACTGTACCTGTATGAAATTCCATTACCTTCTAATTGACTGTAGGTTAATCATATTTTTTTAAATCGCAAACTAAGGTGACCGAATTAATCAACGTACTAACACACGAACCACTTTTTAGGTCAGTATCATGAAAAAGCTTAAGTAAATAAAAATAATAGTATTAATTATATAACTTAATATCGATATAACAACATCCCTATCAGAATGCTTTACAGCACACACATTGTATTTGGTTTTCAAATCCACACGCGCATTACTGTCTACATAAATTGTAAACACTTCCGACCTAAATTATTGTTTAACTAATTATATTATGTTCATAGATGGTAAATTTAGTCATTCTTCATATAAACTTCACTTGATTATTGACTTAAAATGAAAGATAATACTTTGATTTATCTGTAGCTGGAATGACGTTGGAGCAGGTATGGTAATACAAATATTTGGGAACTTGGGTTACAAACGACTGGAATCCTGATCAGGAAATTAGGTGTCAAATTGAAACTGCACACGGGTATTTCAACAAAATCAAAACATTTGAGTTGTCGTCAGGCTGTCTGGGATAGCCCAGCACGAAACTGTGTCAATTTCTCGGGGTGGACTGCGCAATGGAGAACGCGCCGGCCCTTAATAAAAATAATTATATGTATTATCTACACTAATATTATAAAGAGGATAACTTTGTTTGTTTGTTTGATTGTAATGAATAGGCACATAAACTACTGGAACGATTTTAAAAATTCTTTCAACATTCGAAAGCTACATTATCCACGAGTAATATAGGCTATATTTAATTTTGAACAAAAATAGGGTTCCGTAAGATATTAGGGTTTTTCGGACACAAGGTGTAAAAAATCAACTAAAAAAGTTACTTATTTTGCGTACCCTAAAGATAGAACCATAAAATGTTCTAAGTAATTGTAGATCTTATAAATATCTACAAAAAGTCCGCGACACACTATACCTATCTATGTCGAGTGAGGCACAATAACCATAAATGATATAAGAACATGGCAAAACGATGTTTGCCAGGTCAGCTAGTAGTTAGTATAGTAATTATAGGTAAAACATTAAATTAATGTAATTTAGTCATTTTTTTTCTAAAATTCTTCCTTGGCCTATACATAAACTACTTAACTCCACCATAATTTTTTCCATTTGCCCTACTTTAAGAAACGATGACACAAAATGGAAAGAAACTATGTACATATGTACTTTTATGGAGTTTGGCTTTGAATACTTTCATTTATAATCACGGTACATTGACATTGTCTACAAGAACTTTTTTCTGGAATATCTAAATTTAGATATTCTTCTTTTATATTTCATTTGAACATTTAGTTAGCATTTTGTCAATAAAGGTTATAAATTTTAGAATAGGTGTTATCTTCTTAAATTCTATTTTGAACACTGTTAGTTCAGAATGGAAGAATTTTACAAGAATCAAAATTTCATTCAAAACCTTCTTGACATCACATGCCTTTACTTCGACTACGACTTCCTCTTTCTTTTTTTTCTACATATCTCAATTATATATGCCGGGGATATTTCCCACTTAAGGGTTGATCACCGCTCACATAACATTGAGCGTTAAAAATGTATTAACAAGTAGATGAAACTGGTTTCTTCAGTGTGGTCATCTCAATGAGATTCACGGTGAATTTTGAATGCGGCACGTGGACAAAGTGTGTCGGATGCTGTTATGCTCTTTTGATATTAAACGGGTTAATATGTGTCGTCACTTATTTTGTAATTAATAAGTTAAAGTTCACATACGACAATGATGTATGTATGCGACAACAAAGGTCAGAGTCAAAGATAAATGACCTAGCAAGTGAGTTTGGTTCTCAAGCACCCCAACGGTCACCATTCATCAATATTCAAGAAATTCCACTTTCTACGCAACTAGAACTATTCATACGCATAAATCGTGGCCAAAAATTTCGCGCTATTATCCGCGAATTCTCACAATGCACGGGATACAAGCATTAATTATAAATTCTCGACGTATTGTCCGGCAAAGGTCAGCGCTTGACCCGTGAGAATAGAAAAAAGATTTAAAATCGCGACCCTTAAATTTGAATATCCCCTTGGTATCCGTTAAGAAAACAGTTTTATTGTTAGCGGTCCGGTCAGTCGGCTTTTGTGTGCAAATAATTTATTCTGTCGCATGTACAGTGCTGTGTCATCGTATTATTATTCAAATGGGGCAGGTGCTTGGACACAAACAGTACTGACCTTCGCTACCGTTTCTTAATTAGTTAATGATGACGTGGAAACTTTTCGTTTGGTGTGATTAAAACCTTTCGCTTAAATAACTCGTATATAGTACAACCACTAAAAAAATAACTGGTACACTTAGGTTTTCATTCCAGAAAAGTAAAGAATCTATAGGATAACGATATAATCGAAACGAAGTTCGCGAGAAAAAAATGAAACAAATTTGCAGTATGCGACTCCAGGTGTTTCAGTATCCCATGGAATATAAGCCAATAAAGTACATATAGATAGTCTATAATAAAGTCTCTTTCGGGTTAAGAGGTATAAGTAATGTTTATAAAACATAACTATACTATTGAATAAATAATTAAGAATCAAATTTTGTTTATCTTAAAAAAATTTATTATCAAATTTTACCTTTACATATGTATAACATAAACTAATGTAAATGCGATACGATCTATAGGCACTCGCCAAAAAGTAGTTCTTATCCATTTTTTTTTGGATGAATTTAATAAATCTCACTATCGATTTAAAGGATAAAATATATACAGTCTAAAGCCACAAGACATCCCAAGGAAACCGTTTATGCAAGGCTCTATCAGTAAACACTTTTGTATTCCCTTATTTAGGTTTTCCTGGAAAAGGGAATTTTACTCAAAGGGCGGTCATCAATCAGTGCCGATTTCTAATCGAAACATTAGCATTTTCCTAAAAACTTCTGTTTATATAGAAATAACATAAATCTATACTATTAAGAAAGATTTCTGTTTTGTGTAAATATACTTACAACTTATTATTTTTTACCCTGAAGAGCAATATTTAATTTCTCTTTTTACTCTCTCTTTCTCTAGTCTCTGAGGAATGAACTCAACTTTTTCACTATATTATCTAATATATATTTAACAGTGTTAATAAAACAGGTATGTAAAGCTAAGACAGTCGGCCAGTAAAGTATTTTAGTTATTAAGGTTCAAGCGAAGTTATACAAAAATATAAAATGTCACAATGTACCAAAGGAAGCATGAACCATTGTGTCAGCTTAACTAAATAAATTGGTATTACAAATATTTTAATGTATATAAATAAACCGTATGTGAATATCTTTTTTTTGACATTGGTATTGACATTCATAGTTTCGATTTTCTGCAGGTCTTATTTGCCTTAAAAATGATAAAATTGACAAAAATATGCGTGACCAATTTCACCCGGGACATTAAATATATATATTAATATATCATCCATCTCTATGGACAGTTTATATTGTATGTCTCGGTAATATTGGTAAAATATTAATGTATTCAATGATATAAATAAGCCGTTTAAAAAATGACCAAGATTGAGGAACGATCTCTCGATAAAACTTTACGGGTTTCGGGTAAAGGGTGAAAATCTGTCTGCAGTACGCTGTTTCCACTGTATGACGTCATAAATCCAATTAAAAAATCTAAACTAATTTTTTTTTTAATATTCATTGAAAATGCCAGCAATACGTTGCATTGTTTGCCAACCAGTTCATTGTTCATATAAATCGCTTTCAATAATACTTAATGCGGATGTGATATATTATTAACCGACTTCAAAAAAGGAGGACGTTTTGACTTCTTTTAATTTTATCGAGTTACATAGTTTTTAATACTAAGAAAATTTCGTTGATGTTTTTAATATGTACGTTTTTGTTTATAACCTATACCGTATGCCGTGATCAAATGGATACATACTTCAAATGAAATGTGTAAAGGGTTGGTCTGATCCGCATAAGCTCGCTCTAAACCACGCCGCATCCACGCCCAAGGCTTTACTAACCCTGGATTATGGTGATTTTCATCCATACGGAGACGCTCGTTTGTTTTTATGGCTAGATTAGACTGAATATCGTTATCAATTTTTTCACTTTTTCTTAACATAATAAAAAATATGATTTTAATTCACATTTTGTGATAGAAAAATAGAATCAAAATAAAGATTGATTACCATGAGAGATTTGTTACCATGGTAACAAAGGCAAGAAACTCTGATAACAAGTATGAAAGTGTCACGTTTTAAATTTAGAATGAATTTATTTTAAGTTACGGATTAATATATTATTTTAGCGAAAACTCCTTTTTTTCAATAGATAATTCAAGCAGGTATTAAATACCACGTTTATTTTATCATTTTTATGTGTTTTTCTTACAAAATCAAGTTGATTATTATAGTATATTTAGCCTAAGAAATTAATTTCTTAGACCCATAAAGTGCGTGCGTCAGGCACAGGAGTCTGATCGCCTACTTGCCTATTAGATTAACAAATGGTCATAAAAACAGATACAATAATCTGTTTGAGGCCCAGGTCTAAAAATGTTGTAGCATACTGATTTTTTTTATCTTAATAAACAGTTAAGTTGTAGTTATTTTCGAGCTCTTTGACCATAACAATCTATTGATATCATTTATAAGCCATTGTTATTAACAACACAAAAAGAAGTTAGATAACTTTATATAATATTGAAATAAGTCTACCACAGTACATACTATAGTATAGGTACACAACACAGTATCCAAAACAAAGACTGGTCATATTAAATCCCATTCCGTTTGATAAAATGCAGTTTGATACGAGTGCTTGTTATTTATAGCGAAATTATACAGTGCGCGTGAGAATAGCATTTTGCTAAGGGACGCTGGACTTTCCGGGTTTATTTAGTAACCGTTATATTTAAATGCCACAACAATCCATTTTCACTGAAAAAGATTTTAGTCAGAGTGATTTTTAGATATAGGTCAAATGATTTTGTATGTTTAGGGCCTGTTTCACAATGTCCGGATAAATTCCAAATAACCTATTTGTTACTTATTGGTATGATAAATAGTATTTTTGCTTTCACGACTGTCAGATAGCGCTATACGTCATGAAATTCGAAGTATCTTATTTGGAACTTTTATCTTTCGAATAATTTATGTGTTGCATAGCTATTTGGCACTTTATCCATACGTTGTGAAACAGGCCCTTAGACTCTTGATTTGAAAAAACTGTACAAAAGGTTGTATGTAGGTTTATTTGGCTCTCAGTTTCAATGTATTCTACATATTATAAATGTTAATTTTAGTATTAATACAAAATATTAAGGGTATTCTGCTACAATACTGGAGCAATACTGATAGCGAGCTTTCTTCTTTAATGTTTATTATTATGTACATCTTAGATTACGATTATTTTGTACGTTAATAGTCATTGCATTCTATTTTAAATTGTATTACATGTATTGTATTATGTTATAGTTGCATTGTATTATGCGTATTTAAACTCGGAAACGAAAGTTAACCGATTTCTTTAAAACATAAATGATTTTTTTTTTAGAACAGCGGACAACGAGCAGGAGGCTCACCTGATGTTATGTGATACCGCCGCCATTGGACACTCTAAATGCCAGAGAGCTTGCAAGTGCGTTGCCGGCCTTTTAAGAATTGGTACGATCTTTTCTTGAACGACCATAAGTCGAATTGGTTCGGAAATACTTCTGTTAATATTTATATAGTTAACACTATAAGACGTTTAATACATTAGCTAATTACATATTAACGTAAGGTAGAAGGTCCGGTAAGTAAGGACTGAATAAGTTAACCGACTGAAATTACATGGATCTGAATTGCGTAACTTGTTTTTTTTTTGTTTTCAATGAGATAATAACATTTTTGAATATTTTTTAATGGGTTGACGTAAGTATAAATGTTATTTTGGAAAATGGGCGCCAAGAATCTTAAAATACACGGAATCAATCCGGTGCAATAGCGAAAGCTGGTGTGAACCATAAAATGGAGTTTGTATGAAAAGTTTAGTAAAGTTATTGGGGGCTTTGTAAATATTAATCTCGTAAATTTTTGTCAACATCCCTCAGACCCTAGGAGGGCAAACTTTGATGGATGGCTGCAATATTTACGTAATAACTTACGTTTTTCTACTATAAGTTTCATCTTTTTGTTTATTATTATGCGAATATCTATATAATTTAAATATCTAAAAAATCTCTCAAAACGATGAATGTTTATGAATTATATTTATTAATAACATTTTCAGTAGCACCACCCAATTGTTCGCACTTATAAACCACCGTCCGTATTTTAGTAATAATTAAAAAGGTAAGTATTTAATTATACCGTTAATATATATTTTAGTTATTACATTTTCAGGTTATTTACTGTTCATATTAATAGTTAGTGTGAAGTCGTGGTTTAATAGTAAAGTAATATTCTAATTATATTATTTTCATGTACCTAAAGGAGTGATTTGATAAGGAATTGATAAACAGCAATATTATTAATCTACCAAGCTATTTAGACAATGAAATTTTATTAATAAATACTTTCATATAATCATAAATTCAGGAAATAAGCAACACCATATACATTGTTATGCGGAAGTAAGTTCGTCGGATCTAGTTTTATACGTGTATCAAAATCTCTCTAGAACATTACAAAATGTATGATATGCCCCACCGTATAGGAGACTTAAATAACGGCCGAGTTTTTAATTTAAAATTACATATCAATTCACATAGAAGTGGACAGATGTGGCTAAAAAAAAGTTCTATTTACGTAAAAGGCGTGAGAGTTGCCCGTTACAAAAATAGAGCTTGTTAGTGGTCATTCGGTTTTTTTTTTCTTTTTAACAATGGCTCAGCAAATTTGTATAACACTCCGCGAGTGGTTGAGAAAACAGTTTTTTGCTTTTTACAAGATTAAATATTTATGGCAACACACAATATGTTCTGACAATGATGTCACTTTTAAGGGTGGTTTGGGGATTGGGCAGTGGATTATAATTGGGTGTTATTTACAAATGAATGTTCGTTTGCGAAAACTCGAGAATGCCTGGACATATTTGGCTAATTTTGAGGTTGGTATATTTGTGGAAGAAACGGAAAGGTTTACACGTACGTATATATAAAAAAAAACACAGAAATAAAGACTTTGACAAATAAATTATTTCCAATATAATTCGTTTCTAGTTTTAAAATATTTGATGTTTTTTTTAGATGTTATGTGTTTGTATTTTAACTCCTAAATATGTGTTCAAGCGGATTCAAAAACGGTTCAGATTATTTATAATTAGATACATTAAATTTTTTTATTTAAGACGTCGTACTGTTGTGTACGTGCATCCTATCCTATCTGTTGGGTGTTAATGAAAAATAATATAATATTCGCATTATGAGGATCACGGTAAATATACAAAGTTAAAAAGAACTAGATTCCCACTAAAACCATAATGAATTATTTTAAATGAAGAATTGTTGTTTCAAAACCTACGAAAATAAAATTTTACCCTGAATAAGATGCAACCATGCAAAATACATTTTTAAAATAGACGTTCCGTAATGTCCAACAAAAGATACAGATAGGATCGAATTTTCTAAGCAAACGCACACGACCGGCCAAGGTGCACCAATCTATTGTCCAACCTCCTTGCTTATAAACTTCTTTCACCGGCTCAAAACATAATTGCCCCTCGTTTAAAAAAAAAAAAACTTATTCGGTATTCAAAACACATGTCACTTATCGATTTATCGCGTCACGAATCGGAATGTCCTTTTTGGACGAATTTTGTTTAACCGTGAAGATGGTGACAGTTCCCATGACGGGTGAATTAAATTTTTCGAAATTTAAAAGGTTCTTGGACATTTATTGTCGCGATTTCGGAAGTAATACGGATTAGTTCCGTTCATGTTCCGTTATGTCTGGACATTTTATTACGATTAACATAATAGCTTATTTTTTCTAGACCCTTCGACGCTTTCGTTAATTCGTTATAAGAGTAAACGGTAGATGGTGTATTGCGTTTATTGAACTGTTCTTCTTTCGAACCAAATATATATATCTAAATATGTAGTTAGACTAATATTTGTATTAATTTGTTCGTTTTAAAGAACCCTTGAAGTTCAAGTGCACAGGTTATATGTAAGCTCAAAGAGTTGAGCTTGGAATTACTTCAAAAGTACACTGCCACAGGGACCAAGACTTTTACCAATTTTTAATTATTATTACTTTGAGTAATGAGTATATTTGAGTGTTGACTATTTATAAATTGTAACATATTTTATAAGGAAAGTATGAAAGATACAAAAGATAATAAACTTGTGTAGACATGTAAGAAGTGAAACTTCTTTGGCAAATAAATTTTTTGGTGACGTTCATATTTATACGAATCTGAAACTTTCTACGCGGAAACTATTTCCGAGACTTTAGATAGAGGAACAATGGAAGATATGTAATGAATTTTATGTATTTAATTGTCATTAAAATATTAAAAGTGTCAAAAATTAATACTTAAAATGCCATATGTTTGCACTATCGAAGTAATATTTTTTTTTTAAACACGTAGCATTTTAATTTACAATCCGTCACTTGTAATTTCAATAAATCAATTTCCACACAATATAAAATACTAATATTTCAGACATTCTCTTTACGAAATTTTATTTTTGAAAATGGAAGGAATAAGGTATTTCGCTCTTCTCCCTCTGACAAAAACACTGCACGAATATAATTATTATTGCGTTTCATCCGTAAAATTTTTATCCATAAGCGCCGAAGAAAAAAAATATTCTATAATATTTTTCGTCCGATATGGAGATTAGTTCACATTGGGTGAAATGGACCCCATTAATACCGGATGGGGTGGTCTCTGATTACGATGGTAACAAAAGTCTAGATGTGATGATAACCTAGCCACAATACATTTGTGCTTTACACCCCCTGGCGGTTTTAGGGTTGCCAAAAATATTTTAGCACATTGTAATGTATGAAGTGTTCATACTAAGTTTTTTCAACAAAAAGATGATTGTTTATCTTTATTTAGTCGCAGTCTACACTGTACTATTACTGGACTGTAATTAACTAAGGTGAGAGGGTTTCATTACTTTAAAATTAGAAAAAAGTTATTAGAATGGACTTTCAACTAAATTAATGTAATCTACAATAAGCAAACACCCTTTAAAAAATAAATATATCTTTACAAATACATACATTATTTTTGAATCCACAACTGAGAAAAAGGCAGTTTTTGCCGGACGCCATGTGGAATCAGCTGCCTTCTGAAGTATTTCTGAACCAATTTGACTAAAGATCCTTTGAGAAAAGACGGTTTCAATTCTTTAAATGTAATAATTGAGAGTTTTCGCTTTAAGAATGTCCATGGGCGTCGGTATCATTTAACATCAGGTCAGCTCCTGCCCCTTTACAAAGAATGAATGCTAGTGTAAAATATTCCTAATATTTAAAACAATATTCATTTGTCTATGGTTTAATTTTGTATACGCTGTAACAGAAATTGACTTGAAGGTATGAATATGTAAATACCCAATTTCACCTTAAATAATTTTCTCTAAATCTTTTGTATTATATTTTAGGTGAGTAATAAAGTTGGTATTTTCGTTGAAATAGTAACTATGGCAACCCTATTTCAATTCAATGGAAGCCCACGCAATGATTGGCATAATAACGGACGACCTGATCATAGATAAACTATTAATTTCACTCAAGTATGGCGAACCAAAAGTTCAAAATACCCTGTTATTACTGTATGGTTTTTGTATAAGGAACCCGGAGAAGGGCGACTTTAACGGATATAACGTTTCTACAGCAGTAAATTAGTTGTTAAAGAAAATAAAAAATGTATAAATTGAACAAATATTATTTATTAGTATATATAATTGCTATGTATATTATTTTATGGAAAATGACCTAATTGTATTATGTCATTTTGATATTAATATGTATTAATAATAGTTAAATAAAAGTTATACTTTTCCTATAGGATATTTAATAGAGATTTTATCAATTAAGTTAATTAAGATAACTGTCAAGACGTCAAATGTAAGAGCAAGAGACTTCTTCTCAAACTTGTTAGTGGATAATGCATATTTAAACCTTCACTGGTTATATCAGAAAACCAAAGTTCTCTGATAAAAATTTCCTATCTAGTTTCTACAAGAGGGAGAAGAGAGATAGAGAAGCTTCTAGAAGTTTTAATAATGACAGTGTAATTAATGTCGTTCGGTTTTCTATTATAAGTGAATTTCGTTTTTCAATCGATCGTTTGTAACCAGCCTAATACAAATATTGTTTTGTATTTAATTGTATGCCACTGATTGGGGTGGAGTGCCCTTGAGGTTTGGCTTGATTGATTAATATTCAAATCTGCCCGACTTCATATCAACTTGATATTCCCGATTAGTAAAAATAATTAACAGTCTGTGGGTTTATTTATACATTTGTTAAAGAAAACGGGATTTCGTATTCTGCCTTGACGTCCGATAATGAAACTCAGCTGCGGGACGGATTGGAGCAATTCCTCTGAATCTGAGGTAAAGGTGGTAGAAGATACCGACGATTTGAACCACTTTTCGTTAAACGGTCAATTGTAAGAAGAGAGACAGAGGTGAGGACAGTACTTCATGTGGAGCCGAATTTCCGCTATATCTGTATAAACAACAAGTGTTTATAAGGTGGCCTGGAGTGAAGTACCGTCTTGCCTTACTAAACGTACCAAGCTTCCTTCACAAATACCTTTCCCTCCAAATTACTGTGAAACTGAACGTCGTTTTCGTGTCTTAAAGCGCAAACGCACAACTTGTCTTCTTGCGACTCGACCCAGGCTTTCTAGACTTTTCTAGTTCATTTGAAGTCAACCCAATAGTCCAGAAACATCGCCGTTTTAATAATACTAATTTGTATCTATTCTTCTCAGTAGGTTAACAATTAACTCATTACAATGCACACTTGTCACTCAGGTCAGCTGATTGCACGCAAATTATTTCGTGTAATGACGGGTCAGGAACTCTGATACAAAACATACGCGCTCCACATACTAATACGATGTACTTTTATACTTTATCTCAGGAAGTATTTAGGTCATTATAATTTAACACGGTAATAATGTAATTGTGGACTGTGATTGCATAAATTGATTTCTGCCCATTATCCCAATATATGAATTTAATGTTGAGCGTATCAAATCAACAGAAAAAGACGATTATAGGGACCAGTATGAACGTACGGAATGGATCCAATTCTAAGAGCTGTCAAACAATTTCCTGAATGAAGTTTGACATTTTCAGAAGCGTGAAGATGAGATTGAGATACGAATGTAATCTGTTAATCTGTGTAAAATTACTTAATAACGCACAGAATACATGAATTAAAGTGTTAATAATATAATGTTTATAAAACCTTTTTGTTGTATACTCAGCACTCGTGGTCAGAGACAATTGTTAGAGAAATTTTATTGTGTTTACGCCAAAAAAAAATATTAATCAAAATAAAAGCTAGAAAACAGGCAGACAAGACACCTTGAACTGTACAGATGATGATGATGATGATGTATGATACATTTTCATATTTTATCAAAATGATAAGATTTTTATTGTTTTCTGTATAAATACATAAAAATAACTCTATATTTAATAATTCCTGTAGCAATTCCATATACGTATATATCATATCCAGACTTAATCTATTTAGTTTCTGTAGAATTATTATTTATCTTGGATTCATGTCCCTTTCTAACCACAGTAAAAACAAACCTTTAATGAATCTATACCAGATGTTATTTGTCAAATTGACTTAACACCTATTCGATAAAATGTCGTTCACAGAAAACAAAAAGGTTAGCGGGACATGTGAATAAGAAGTAGTGCAAAAACGGTGATAAATTTGTCAAGACGATACCGCCTTCGTAAGAAAGTTTTTACATCAGTGATAGGCCTATATTTTTTCTTAGGATTAGCCAAATTTCGTTCCACTCAAATAACGTACGGTCACGATGTCTTTATTATTGCATAAATTAGATAAGATAATTAGAAAACGATTTAAGAAATCAACGATAACTCAAAGCAAATAATATATAGGAATTAAAATGTTTCATGAACATATTTTTAAATTTGTAATACTTTGCCAAAGTCATGGCAGAGTATTACCAGCAATTTTTTAATTTTACAGATAATGTTTCTGAGTCAAAACCGTAGTGGAGTACCATATGTATTATTATTATTACTACTAAATTAAACCAATAAGGATTAAATTCAGAAAATAGACTTAAAAGTCCCTTACATCAAACATGAATCGGAGTTTACCATACAGGATTAGTTAGTATACTAGGTTTAGCCTGAATATCACCCTTATCTATTATACGTATATATGTATATATATATATATACAATATATATACGTATATATATATATAGCAAGTTTCTTAACAAAGTCATTATTTTATATTTCATTTTTATAATTATTATTATTCCACTTTTCTTGGGAGACTGACAATTCTAATTTTTATTCATTAGAATTATAACGAAACTTTAAAATCGACTTGCCCACTTATTTATACGCATTCTAACATCATTTGCATACAATCGTTTTAAATTATGTAAATTACTTTGCATTAATTAATTATACATTTGTATTATATTGTAAGTAAATTCAAAGCGATACTTTAGCAAATTTTATGTTATACTATAGTCCCATATATTTTAAATTTCAGATAGAACACGTGATCCCTATATTCTTAGTTTAAGTTTATATATATTTTTTGTGTTGTGTTGTTTACATCTATAATTTGATAATAATTAGGCTTTATAATAATATACTCATAATAATAATCTACAATTCTATAACTAGAAACTTCACAGACCAATACAAAACGACTAAAAGAATCCGAAAGTTTTTTTATAGTAGAACTAGAACTGGCTGGAAATAAATATATAACACTGAACTCATACTTAAAAGTTGAAACTTGTAACAAAAAAAAACATTTATATTCCATTTTAATCCGAGATAATTTTATAAGCCTTTTATCACCCTTACAAGCGTTGACATATTAAATCTTTAAAAGCTGTAAATTGTATGTCGCGTGCCTACGCGCAGCATCCAACCCTAATCTTAACCCTTAAACGTGTGCCAGGATCACCTACCTTCGATCCCTCGTTTATCTCAATCCCTTTATCCCTTTACTAAAGGGTACATAGGCAAGGATTCTGTAACCACGTGCCTTTTGTTAAGATAAAATTCTTTAGACCCCTTTACCTATGTTCTATAAGATATATGTAGACACTATTTATACGCTTATAAGCATAATCTCAAATAGGTATGAAATGTTTTGTCCTTTTCACACTCGTAATGAAAAACGGAATAAAATATCCTTGAACGCCTAGCAATAATCTACAAAATTTAGATATGTATATACAGTCGTAAAGGGTCGAAATTATATCATATTTGATGCCAAGCCAGTAGCTTGTAACACGTGAAAACCGTGAGACCACACATGCTTTGAATGTGACTATATGGATTCCAAAAACCAGATTTCTTTCTTCATCAATATTCACAATATTAGACGAAGCCCCTTATTCGGAACGCTTTTTTGTACAGGTTTAACGACTTTTTTTTCTTTAGTAAAAGACGCTGGTGACCCCTGACCTACGAAGGGTCTTCATTGAACGAATCTTGTTTGTATGAAAAAAGTATGTATAACGGTTTGACTGAAATTGTATGTGGTTTGGGCAGTTTGAAACGGATTTTATGTGTCTTAAAAAGCGTGAATATTCAAAGCTAACTAACAAAGGTTATTAACAGTGTCTTGAGAGTTTAAAATACAGTAAAATTTAGATAGCAATTATTATTTAAAATGTAATTAAACATTACCGATACAAATGAAAACTCACAAGACGTTAATTTATAAAAACTAAAACACTAAATCTTGTAAATACGTGCTTGTGCCTTGTAGTAACAAAAAACATTACTTATAAAATATATTATCTGGGATGCCACAAAGTAAAATATTTTCATTAATTTAATAATTTCCAGTCAATAATTAGGTTTGAGAATTAATCATTAATAACTAACACTTATGTATTCATCAATATCCGTTAATCTGTGTACACCTTTGCATTTTTTTCACAAAGTCTCACAATACGGAACGCGCCCGTTAAGTAACCCAATTTTTACACCATAAATAATAGAAAAAAGGTAACAATGGCTCGTTCTTACGTAAAAATGTCCGAATTAATTTGTATAACGCCCCGATGCTTATACACAACGTGTATTGAGATCGAAAATTAGTCTACATTCATGTTTTTTATATGTTTTTTATTCTTATACTTTGACATTGACAGCTCGAGATAGGAATCGTGGATAAATAATCTTATTGAAAATTAATACTATTCTGAAGTTTTGCGTCGCCTGATTGGGTTTATTGTTAAAGTTTTTTAAGAATCTCGGAGCTTCTGTAAACATAAACGCGAAATGAATAATAAATATTTTAAGTTCAAGCCACGCCTTTTGTTTAAGCAAAAGTTATTTAATATCTTCTACAGTAGACCCGACATTCTGTTCTTAAATAAAAAATAATTTGTAAATAACGCTGCAAACTAACAAAAATAAAATCATCAAAATCGGCTTAGGAATTAAAGGTGTAATCAGTAGGATTTCTCAGTTGTGTGGTAAAGTGGTAAAATCATGAAGAAAATGTCTGCATGCATGACCTCTAAATTAAAATAATAGAGTGGAATAAAGAGCAGTGTTAGCCAAGTGGAGGTTTGATCCCCGTCTGTGCACTAATTTTCTATGAGCGTATTTAACAGTTACGGTTTACTCACGTCAAACCATAAGAGTTGGCAACGTGTCAGGCACAGGAGACTAGTCACCTACTGGCCGATTAGATAGAATGATCATGAAACAGATGCAGAAATCTGAGGCCCAGAGCTAAAAAGTAGCACCATTGATTTCTTTAATACAAATTGCTGGAAGGTGGACATTCAGATAATAGCTTTAAAGTAAAACTATAAGTATATGAATGAGCTTATATCATTTTTAACCACCACTATGTGGAACCAGTTGCCCACTGAAGTATTTCCGAACCAATTCGACTTAGGGACCTTCAAGAAAGAGTTTCTTAAAAATCCAACAACGCGCTTGCGACCCTTTTGGCAGTGGGGAGATCCATGATCCATCAGCCTCCTGCATTTGCCTGCTGTAACATAAAAAAAAATCAATGATACTGATCAACGAAGCAGACGTAATGTTAAGAAAATAAATTGTCCTAATAATGTTATGTAATACAATAGCAAAAATATTTATCTTAAACTAATTACGTGTGAAGCTTATTAAAGGTAATTAAAATTTTTATTAACTTCATAAAAAGTAGTGCAATGTCATACCCATTCCAAGTCAATTTTTATAGTTCATTGTAAGGTTACAATACCCTTTATATGATCAGTTAACATCGTCACAGCATCACCAGGGTTAACAACTAACCCCTTAACACGTGCCACTTTGGGGTTAAATCTCAAGAAAATGTGTATCGTAAAAGATTAAAAACTTGTTTTTTGAGAGATTTTTGAACAAACTTCTTTAGGTGCATTAGGGATTATTACGGATCGTCACGAAGATGTGAAGCGTTTTAGTCGAAGAAAATTGAGAAAGCGATTGAGACCGTAAAAGAGAAAGAGAGATCAAGAAAAAATATTCTATGCTATTGGTTGATGTATTCGTTTAGTAGTTACATATTTCACATTTATAGAATCCCTAGCTCGTATACAGTGTGTAAACATTTTAAATATATATATACTTAATATATAGAGAGATCATATACTGAAACATGATCATCTATTAGGGCTTTACCTTAGTAATAATTAATTTATGAAGAAGTTTCATTTCTGACATGTGTACTATGTATCTACGCACGCACTTTGTTTTTTTATTGTTTTTAATTATTAAGATTATTAGACATACATAATTAATTAATATTTTTATAGTAAAAAAATCTATTGAACCTCTTCATTCAATGGTTACGCTAAAGTTACAAACGGCAGAGCAATAGCAAATTTTCCATTCTACCTACTAGAATCATTATTTAATTATAATATTCATTAATATATCATAAATCACATCAAATTAAATTACACATGTATGACCATGCTTTCCATTTTGTATAAAGTTATTTCATTAATATATATTATAAAGGAATAAATTATGTTAAAGAATGCGTCTGCAAATTTGTTTACGACATTGTTTGTTTTTGGCTACTGTGTCGTTATGACCTCGGCTAACAGTGTGTGTATTGCGGAATACGAAATTTTTAGTCGTTCAATAAATACAGACTACCTATAATAGCTATTAAATAGGTCTGACCCGGTCGGTAGGGTCCAGTGATTAAATATTGATCACATCTCCTTAGGGAAATACTAGGGACGATCGCTCATCGATTCCAGCTTATCTTTTTCCAATTCTATACACAATATATTTATTTAGTCTTTTATAAAACTTGTGGTATTGAGTTCAAGCAAGTTTGAATTTGGAATATCATGCCACTAAGTGCATTAAAACTTTGACCCCTGCAGAAATCCAATCCGAGTAACTTATTTTAACTCTCGAAAAACAATTGATAAATTCATGAAGTTTCTGAAACGCTGATAAAAGCCTGCTTTATTGGAACCGTTATTAGTATCGTCAAAGGGAAGATTTAATCCCATAACACCCACTCTTTGTGATGAAACCACGCGTGACGCAACCTTGCGCTTCCCTCGCTTAATCGCTCCGACTAAGTAGCATTAAACGCTGCCATACAATCCCATCACTTGCCAACAAATCTGATTTTCACTGCACTTTAATCCGATATCAACGGATCTCTTTATTACCTCCGGTCCGCACTTTTTCCTCCTACGGAACATACATCGCGGCGTTCGTTTCGCTACGTGTCGGGATACGCGTATAAAACCTTCGTTGGTTGCGGAATGGGGAGAATATTCGCGTTATACATGATGATTTCCCAAAAGCTCTCACCGTGTAGTCAATTAAGTGATCAGCCAGGGGTTCTGTACAAATGGTCGCCTCCGCACAAAAACCGTGTACGCGATATTGCGAACGATGTTTTATTAGACTGTTTAGGGTAGATTTTAATAAAGTCTTTATAACGGAAATGTTTGGGAGTAAAACAATGTAAAGAAGGAAAGAAAAGAACTTTATTACACGTAATACATATAAGTAAGTATGTACGTATAAGTAAGTAAGTATGGACTCAGTTTCTGCATTTAGAAGCCCATTATCAGTTGTGTTAAGTTCTGGCTAATTAAGCTCCTTCAAGAAGTTTTACTTCACAAGCTTCACGGAGTGACCTCACTGTTCCGAAGATTTCTGTTCCTTGGAAAGCCAAAGCTACCAGGACTACGTGGGTGACTGATTCGTCTGCGCTGAAACAGCCTCTTCACCAGGGACTCTCTGGCCTAGAACAAAGAAATGTTTACTAAGGAGAAAGTAGCCTGCTATTGTCCCTATCATTGTTATAATTAGGAAAAGAGAGTGTGCACTAGCCCCCTAAGATTCCCTGTGTCGTGGGCTAGTCTCTTACATTTAATATATCAAAGATTTGACGTACTTGACTTACGCCCGAACCCAATAATTAATCCACAATCTTAAATTGAAAACAATCTGAGATCAGAACGTGATAGTTGATCGATCTTCTATCTTCATCCCAATAACCAAACCCTACAAAGACAAATAATATTAACATACCTATATATGACTATGTTTAAAACTTATCAAATAGCTTTTTAATTATTTTAAAAACTGGTGTAAGTTAAAATCTTAAGATAGGATATTGGCAATCCGACCTACCATGGATAGCTTGTATCGACAGATGGCTATTACAATCCGTCAATTGGTTATTGGTACACTTTGATAAACATTTAGATTAAGATGTCTAATTCAGATGGTCAAAAATGTTTGAGTTTGAATTGAGATATGTGATTGGGTTTGGGCGTTAATAAATGTTTTAAATTTAATGTTAGAATAATAAACATGAATACTGTCAGATATCGGAATAAAAGTATGAATGTTTAACAGAGGAACGCTTCCGAGCGTATTTTCGGTCAATCAATGAAATTCGGTGGCGAAATCGGCGACGGCGTTGAAGCGTGAAATCGTATCAGGGTTTATTCGAGCGCGACCATTGCTCCGCCTCTGACCGTGTTGAGGGCCAGTTTTGATCTGATTTTAACATATTTTCGAGTATTTTTAGAATCTGTTTACAGTATAGGACTTTTTAAATATCAAATATAATAGTCACTTATAACTAGCTTATTAAACAGAGATATTTTGTTACGCACTTTACCATTAGTATTTTTTTCTCATTATGAATTTGTATTTCTATATTTTATACGTTTAATTATTATATCTAACTTAGGACTAAACACGATTTCTCTTAAGTTCCAGTATAAGTATAAATCTACGCAATAAGTTATTGAATATGATAGGTATTCAGTATTTGTGTAATGAAGACATCGGGAAGCCACAGATATCGCATATAGAGCACGGAGTTGATAACCCGTAACCCCGTTATCTTGAGGAAAAATAGGTTATTACTGCAGTGATGCTCTTTGAACGACGCATTTTGTCTTTAGTACAGTCGAAGCAATTCAAATAGGGCATTGTCAGTGTCAAAAAAAATTGAATTTATAAAAGCGACAAAAAACGATTTTTACTGTTTCTTCTCCAGATTAAATAATTATAGCCTTTAAACTCCCAAACTCCGTGATTTTAATATATATGGACTTTAATATATTTTCCCTCTATCTCAGTTCGGTATACCTCTGGGGAAAGGCCTCTAACCTTTCCACCATTCATGGTCTTTTAAAAGACTCCAGATGTAGCCTGTTGTTAGTTTCAGTTCGTCCTACCGTCGGCCTCTTCTTCGTTTTCCGTCGCCAGGGTTCAGTCAATATTTTGCTCCATTTTTCATGGGGCCTTCGTAGGATATGACCTGTCCATCTCCATTTCATTTGGTCTATCTTATTGAGAATGTCGGTTCTAGCTCTTACGTCTGTGTTTTTTTGTTTGCCAATTCCAGCGGGGACGCGAGTATGTTGCCGGCCCGAATTGATACGGAAATACATCAGTGGGCATCTGGTTCCAGATAGTGGTGGTGGATACGGGTAGAATTTATTCTGCCTTCACGTCCGGTGATGGAACTCGGCAGGTATTAATGCGAAAAAGTTCTCCTCCAATTAAACTATATACTGATGGTATAAGCTAGGTATACATTTAAGTAACTTCAAAAGTCCATTTCAGTACCGAATGCCTCGCGTCGAAATAAATCAATCAGTTCGAATTAAAACAAATGCAATCGATCTTAATAAGAACAAGTACATGTCGGGTTTAAATCACTCGTTTGTTTCTTTGTGCCTTTCTGTTTGTTTCAGGATAATTTAGGAACACAATGCGAAACAAAAAGATAAGTGATGTTTAAATTTTTGTTTATCTTATAGTAGATTCGATTAATTTATTTACAGCGTAATTAACCATTATATAGAGTTATTAAAAATAATATTTATATGATTGGCACTAAAGCTTTATGCTACAATCTCTTCTAAGCTCTTTTAAATTATAGTACCTAGACGGTAGATAATTTAGATAATAAATCATCATTAGGTACTAAAGATGCACAGGTGTCTATTTTTTTAATACCCATACATCATAATAATACATTTATTATTAACAATTTATGGCTTAAGCCAAATTGATCCAATGTTGATCCCCATACACTAGTCACACACTGGCTGACTGCAGTACTTCTAAGTGCATGTTCAGAACAAACAGAACATACCTAAAAGGATACATTGTTAAAAATAGCAACATATAATACAATGCAATACAGTTTCAGGAATATTCAAGGACTAACACACATATAAAGTTATAGGTCGTGGGACGTGGGAGGGGTTGTCACGATCAATGATATGCACATCTTGTTCCTTATTTCTAGTAAAACATAAAAAATAATACTCATTTGAAATAATTCATTATGTGTAAGATTTTGAAACCCATAACAAACTTAGTAGTAAAATCCATGATATATTTTTTTAACTGTTAAGAGCACGCGTGAGTGAATGACTGAGTGGGTGAGTGTAATGTGCAACTACATATTAGATCTCAGTAGCATCTTCAACTCTGTGTAAGGTGTGTTGTGTGGTTTGCCTTTTAAAAGTTGTGGCTTCACTTATTGAATGAAAAATAGTCTCTGATTGTAATTTCTTGGAATACCTCCTTATTCTTTTAATTGTGGGGAGGTTTTTGTTTATGGCCATAGTTATCTTTATGCCAATTTCAAGTAAAAATTGTAGGGAGGTTCCTATAGATAAGACTTTTTACAGGGCAAATCACCAAAGTCGTCTTTATAATAACAAATAGAGAGGTAGTTTGTGCGATCCCCGGATCTACATTTCGAATTTAAAATGTTTTAAGAATTTAGTTCCAATTTCAAAAATTACTTGACTACTGTAAGCTATTATTTCTGAGAGACGCAGTAGCGTATTTGTTACTAGTTGTAAATTAAAGACTTCAGCGTCTCAAAGCATTATAAAGTCCAAAGTATTACACATACATTTTCTTGTACAAAAAAGGTCTGAAAAGCTGAAAACTTCCCGTATATAAAATGATAGAGCACTTCTTTGAGTTTTCCCTACAATATATATTTATAAGGGTGGTGGGCGGGTCGACCTTTGACCCGCCTCACCGCCCTTTCAACCTCATTCCTTATTAAAACTCCAAGAGTATGTCTCAAGATACCTAGCTTTTGTATTTTGGAAGTAAAATAATAATTAACATGGCCTTGAGGTACCAAGTAGCGACGGCAACCAATCAGTTTCACCGTTTTCGCAGCCCTATTTAAACATACTAGATTATTATTATTATTTCCTTTTGTTATCTATAAATAATCAATATAGAAGTAGAAGAGATATTTTCAGTAACGTCTTGTCTACGAGACTTCTAAGATGAAGCAAAATTATACAATTCATCATTAAGAAAAGTTCAAACAAAATTAACATTAACATTAATTATAAACTCATTATAAGTACTTGTATTGTTTATTATAAGAATTTAATAATAATAAATCTTATCTAGTAACCACAGCATATTTCTTATTAGATTTCGTTTGTACTGTTATGCCAACAAAATAATGTCCAAAAAACATTGTAATGTAAACCTGACAATAAAACGTTTTAAAAGCATAAAAAGAAATACATTCCGTTAGACAATAGTGCTAAAAAAAGCAAATTTACTGACATTGACGGACGTGATGCGCACGCGACGATCGCTTGACGAGTGCGCAGGAGTGGCGCTATAGGCCCCGCCCACTGACGCCCCGTGATCTAGATCGATCTAGATCACTGCGGATCGATCATTTTAATAGATCACGCGAGTTTAATTGCTCAATTGCATAACTTTGAACAAAAATCTTTCTTGTATTTAAATTAATATCCAAATTTAAATATACCTATTCAACTTTAACGAACATGTGGTATGGGGGAATATGAAGTAAAAAGGCCTAAGTTTTATGCTTTAGAGAAATATTTAACTAAAAGTACACATTACTTTACCCTAGTCTTATCTATGTAAAAATATTCAGCGTAGTAATTCACGTTCCGAGGCGAATGCAAAAACTAGTTGAGTGAAACATCTGTCTGAAGGCTGAAGGAACTAGGTATAATAGGGAGCTATAGGTAGTCCCGCAGAAATATGGACGTCGGAAAGTTGATACAAAGTAGGATTTTCATGTACGGTCTGCATATAAACCTATTCAATATGATAATTTTTCTATTCGATTCGTTGTACTGTCTTAAATTTATAGTTAAAGACATCTATTAATTATTAATAAAACGTTCGATACGAAAATTAAAAACAATCGACGAATATTAAATTTAGAATTGATATAAATTCATTTTACATTTAATAAAATATATTCTCAAAATAAACTACCCAAAGAAAATTGGAACATATTTAGAGTAAAAGATAAAATATTAAACAATGTTCATTACTAAACATGAAAATGTTGTCTAAGAGCATTGGGTTGGTGCGTACAATTAAACAATAAACAGAACACTACTATTCTTATAATATTAAAGGTAAATATTAAAACGTTTCCTTGTATTACCGACCGTACCGGCTGAAAGATTTTCCCCCCGAGTGGGGGTTCGGAGGTGGCGGGGCCTTCGCTCTGCCCCCGGGCCACCGGGCCAATGGCAGAGCGGCGCGGCCTGCACCGTGCCACGACCCGACTCAGTCGCGACTCAGCCGCGACCCTTGACACACGTTTGACGCGCGCGGCCGCGTCCTACCCGTCGACCGCTACCGGCATCATCACGCACGGAGCGCTAGTATACGGCGGGGTCGGTGGCCCGGGCCTTTGCCCTCCGAGAGCCTCCGACCACCCGCCTCTCGAACTCGGTTTCCGCGGCAGCTGGCGCGATGATGAACTGCTGCCCTCGACGCCCGCCAGCCAGGCTGCGTCGACGCAGAGCGGATCCTCCGTCACGGATAAAGGCCAAAACGTGGAGTGTGTCGTTTGCGGAGACAAGTCTTCGGGAAAGCACTATGGCCAGTTCACTTGTGAGGGTATGTAGGCAGTGAGTGATGTGTTAAAGTGCTGTGACATGACGTGCTTTTAACCTGTCGGTTACGCTTTGAACTTTGACCCCAAATTCGCGCAGTCATAATAAGTAAAAGGTTTTGTCATTGCTTAGATTTTTTGAAAATGTCTTTAAGATAGAGATGCGATAACTAATTTTAGAAATAAACAATAAAATTTAACCTTAAAACATAACCACGCGAAATAACTAGAACTAGTTGTAAATTTTAAAAAAAATATATGGAAATAGCGCAATGTCTTATGGGAGTGATTACTAAAATAAACCTCGCGGCTAATTCAATAAATATTATTTACGTACAATTATAAAATTATGTAATACATGATTTTACCTTAAAATTGACGTGCGCATTGATAGTGATTGATAATTAAATGTTATTTTTTCATTTCTTTAGGTAAATATGAGTTTTTTAATCGATTATATACATACTAATTTTAGTTCCCATTTACATAATTATATTTACTTCTATTTTCTTATTTTATTTTAAACAGAATAAGACAAGACTATAAATTACAAAATAATAAACGCCGAACTCACAAATACCAATTAATTAAAGGCTAATTAAAAACAAAGTTTTCAAAGACTGCTGTTAGAGATAAGGGGCGCCTAACTTATGCAAATCAGTCAATTGAGGAATTTGTTGATAAATCAAGAATTTATCCTATTTTACATATAAATTATTAGCTTATACCTCCATGTCTAATGTACCGTAAATCAAGATTTGCAAATATATTTTAAGTGTTAGAAATCGTGGTGATAGATTGTTTTCTCTATAATTTATTACAATAATGGGGAGCTTTCAATGGCAATTTATACTAGATATACGCGGATTCGTCTAGAATACACCCTCGCAAATTGTCTATGCTTTTGGACTTTGACATTACTTGCATACCTTTAATTAGGAATTATAAGTAAATGAATTTAATTAAGAGTATGCGCGTAAATTCGTTAATTTATAATCGTATAGGCCATTTATTTAACGTGGATAAATAAATGTCGGCCATTTAAACAAATAAATATTTTATTGCGATGAAAAACAAGTCTAAATTTATTAAATATTATATTTGTTGCTGATAGGTATGCAAAGTTTAAGCATGGCGTCTATATTAAGTCTATTAACAGATTTATAAGATATTATTGATAAGATTTCTAAGTTGGTATGCATTCAATACATATCTCAAATGATAATGTTATACCTTTTCGTATTTAAACCATTTCTAAAAGAATTTTTTGTCCAACACGAGTCTATCTTTCATAATCTATTGTCTCTGGAAAGTACGTATGAATCTTTATTTCACATGATATTTTGTTCTATTAAGAGATGCTTAAAGAATTCCTTCCTACTGTTTTTAAGATAATAACGTAATTATAAAGATATATTATTACAATAATTATACATAATTTTAAAGATGACATTGTCATTTGGTGCAAAATAAATATTTTTTTATACATATTTTTATGCATATTGTGTTACAAATCTAAATCTTCTATAATTTTAAGTCATATTAGATATCAATTAAATTGACCTAAATACTTAAAATAAAAGCCTTTTAACGGCAAATGTACAGAATTACAGTAATAGTAACTAATAACTGTCACGCGAAGTACATTTTAATAATAGTGCTGCCAACTTATTATTCAAGGTATAAAATCTCTCAATATCTTATCTATGGCCAGTCTATATAATGTCCATTTCATTATATTATTTGTAATTTATTAGAATCTCTTCTTGTTTCTGGTTACAATACTACATATACGTGACTCGTAATTTTTTTTAAATCGGTCGTTTAAAAGTGAATGTTGAGTGTTGCGCAAACTACAGAATATTTTTTTTTTAATTAATCTCAAGACCAATTATTTAACATATATATGACATCAATTTACACCCACTCTTCTGATTTGTAGTCTATTCTTATGGGTAATCGAATATCCGCAGTGCAAGTTTGCAATACCTATTAATTGATCAGAAATATACATATTGCCTGATTCATTAGGAGACAAAGGACTATTGAGATTGCCCGTTAGAATGATGCAGGTAATCACCGGTTAGGTTTCAAACATAATTATCTAAGTGACTGAGATAGCCTTACAGATAAAAAATTGAATGAATCTTGGGAACCTCTTTCACTCGCCACTAACTATTATGTACATCTAATGACAGTTGCTTTTAACTATACATCTTATTATAGATATTCATATTTTTAATGACAGGTTATGACTTAGTTTACCTTACAGCGCTATCTATCGGTATTTATTATTATATGCTTTTTAAAGATGAGTTTTTTTAATGTTTCCCGATTCTTCCGGTAATCGTTTAAAAATCCTTTCTGCAAATCGAATTCAAAAGTAAAATGTTGTTATATAGGTATTGTAGTTATTTTAACTAGGATAGTGTTCTCTAAATAACCTTTCTAAATTTTCAGTTAAGATAACATTTCTTATAAGATAGTATGCGCACCTCATATGTTTAATAATAACATTAAAAAGTAGAATTAACCTCTTACGCGCGAGATAATTCGCTTATTATGGTGCATCAGGCCTAAAGACCAGCCTTGACCCTTACTGAACTCAATGACCTATCGACTTTAAAGTTACAAATATGCTTTTGTGTTCATCTGCTTATATTTTCTCGTAAACACAGTTTGATTGCTATTTTAACTCTTGACAAGCTATATCAATGCATTTTTTCAATTTCACTTGAACTTGACTCCATTTGAAATAACGTACTTTTTTAGATATTTAAGTTAAATACATTTTTTTAATATATCTTACGCCGACACTTTTTGGTATCTCCACTCCTAGTTTTGAATACGTAATTATGTTCATATGTACATCATATATATAAAATTCTCGTGTCGCGGTGTTTGTGGTTAAATTCCTCCGAAACGGCTTTCCCGATTCTCAGGAAATGTTGTGTTCATATTGGGTAGGTCTGAAAATCGGACAACATCAATTTTTCATCTCCCTTAATGTTAAGGGTAATCCACCGCTAATTTTTTTTTTCAATATTAGTTAAAAAAATTTATGATACAGCATTAGTAAATACATATATATATATAACCCTGAATTTCCAACCCTCTACGATCAACCCCTATTTTGTGTTAATAAATGAGATATAGGGCAAAACGACGTTTGCCAGGCCAGCTAGTTTATAAATAAAATGATTTAGTCAGGGCAATAGAATTATTCCGTGATTTTTTAAATTTAATTTTCGATCGTATTTTTCTCAATAAAGATAAATGTCAACACTATTTTATAGGTTGTAAAACCCAGACAAAATGATTATAATTTTAATATTTAAATGGACTGAATCGACTATAAAAATAAATTACTGAGTTGCGTCCATGTAGCGTATGGAAGCAAATTCTCCGACCATTTCTGGAGGTTAGGATTATTGCCACGTATGTAAAATCTTAATGGAACTAGGTATTAGATAATAATTAATAGTACTTTGCAGAAGCTTCTATTAGCTATTGCCACATCCAGTAAAATTACAAAAACTATTCTAATGACCGGACCTATGACCAGACCTATTTGAGACTGACGTAACAAAAACAAGAGCATAGCATTCTCTATGGTATTTGTGGAATTCCCGCTTTCACAGATAAGAAAACAATTTGGCATTAGCAATATCGTTTTTAAATTTCGTAACACAAAACCAGACGCCTCTTTATCTAAAATGGCGGCAAGTTCTTAAGCTGGCGAATAAAATCGTTTGTATTAATAATTTAGAGTGAATTTTACATTCTTATCACGCATGGCGCCGTATGGGTCGTGAACTTCGCTATCATTTCAGTAATATCGGAAACCATTTGATATTTTTGAATAAATTTGTTAGATTCGGTCAATTTAATTCCATTGTAATTTATTATTGGAAAGTTTATTGTAATTTGAATAATGCGTAGTTTAAGTGGTTTTGGTACACACGAGAAAAATATTAGTTTCTAATACCAGGTATATGTTGTGTTATCTTTTAGAAAATACCTTCGTAATTTTACAATAAATTCAAAATTTACCATATAAAGGGCGACCATTAGTGCTGGCCGTAAATTGCTATTTTGTTGTCGACAAATCCACTTTATTAACAGGTGGACCCCCCGCTGTTCCACTTGGAACCTTGTCAATGTAAACGCCTATGAATCATTACGAGAAATGCCCTATTACCTTTATGGTGTTGCTTCGACAAAGTTCTTTAAACGCGCTCCTTTTGACTTAAATGCTCGCGTCTGTGAGCGACATTACATATTTGACACCTTAGTTTAGTGATGTATTATATCGATATTTTTTTAGGTTGAAAATCACATTTTAAAATCTACTGACAAAAAAAATATTTAAAAATTATTCTCAAAGCAACAGCTAAGATATTAATTAACATACTATAGATTTTTTAATGTGTGACATTGCCTAACGAACTTTCTATATGTTTTATAACTTGATCTGTATCAGTGTTCTAAATTACTGTTCCACCACGTATACATGTTATAAAACATTAAATTATGCAAGATAAGGATCAAACATTCAGCCAAACATTTTCAATGTTCTTTCTATATGTTATGACAAGTATGTTATACTCACATAATAGGATTATAAATGTAAAAAGAAGTTAATGAATTCGTTCATTTAAGACAATACAACATAAACACTTTTATTAACAAAATCCGAATTTACGACCGAAGCGAAAATCGAAAACGATAAAAATTTCACGCTATCGATACACAGCACAACACTATAACCGGTCACTTTATGGTATGTTTTGTCCCGCAATACCGTGGCAGTTAACCCTATCTTTACGAGCGACTCTAAACATAAGTGTCTTCCTCGACTTATTTATTTTTATCTCATTTGACTTTTTAAATTGAATCCACTATCGGCCCGTGTGTGGCGCTCTCTCCGGCCACTAAACCTGTCAATAAACTTAAATTGTATGAAATAGTGACTTCTTTTAATGAAATCGATACTTTTTTATGTTATTTATGTACAACACTAGTCTAAGTCTAAGTAACATATAATATTGTCACATAGTTGGGGCATCTAATACTATTGCTTATTTGTCGTTTGCATTAGAATACGGTAATTTCTGTCTGAAAATACATTACAAAAATTTTGCGGACGCAACACTTAACGACGAAAAAATATTATATATAAAAAAAAAAATATATATATATATATATATATATAAAACTCGTATCGTAACGTCGTTTAACTAACGTGTATGATTCAAACTTCCATCACTATGTATTTCAGTATAAGTATAAGTTAGGAGAAATGCATAATAAATGAATCGAAGGTCAACGTTCGATACATATACCAGAGCATTATTAGAAATGAAATTTTAAATTGAATTAGATTGGAATCAATTGAGCGAGATTATTACAGCACTCATCAATCATTTCACTGAAAATCATTAGGCTCCGAAGCCATAAGGCTGTAATTAGTACGGTTAAGATTCTAAGCCATGAATAATGATATAGGTTTTAATTTTACGTCTTTATTTTCGAGAATTTATAGATTTTTAATATACCCAAAAATTCGCTATGACTCAAAACTGGGTATTCTCAGCTTTAAACAATTTTTGTCTATTTCCAGTTATGGTCTATTTACATAAACATTTAGGGAGATAATGAGTGTAGAGAAAAATATTTATTTATTATGTAATTTTATTATTTATGTAATATTACGCAGCCCGGACATACAATGACCACTATTGAAACCTTGAATTGCTTAGGCTATCACGGAATGTGGTTAAAAAGTGTATTAAGAATATCCGCAATCCGATAGCGCAAAATCACCTACATCATGAGCACACCCCACATACAGACCATCACACAACACACCCAAATTAGGCTTAGTTAAATATATTGAATCACAATTAGTTTATTGTATTAAATACTTTTTGTTTGTTTGTTCCCTTTTGTAAATCTTTTTGTAGTAAAATGTATGCTGTATTCCATCTTTGGCTATACTGAAAATCAGTGTACTTATTTGTTTTTAATTATATATAATGTATGTTAGCTAGGATTACGAAATAAATAAATTATTTTATATATAGAACAGCGTACATTCTAGCGCATTATTTTTCCTTTAGGGATATTATTTTGGGACTTTTCTAAAAGCTGTTGAATGACAATTTTTTTTATATCATTAGCGTAAAAAACCCAACGTTCAACACACACATTAACAGTATTCTTAATCTACATAAAATAAAAAGAAATCAGTGGCGTTACAACCTCTTTACTCTTTAGGTCTTGGCCTCAGATTTCTGAATCTATTCCATGATCATTTTTTTAAATCTAATAATAAAATAGGCAAGTAGGTGATCAGCCTCCAGTCCCTGACACACGTCATCAACTTTTTGGGTCTAAGACATGTCGGTTTCCTCACGATGTTTCCTTCACCGTTCGAGCAAATGTTAAATGCGCACATAGAAAGAATGTCCATTGGTGCACAGCCGGGGATCGAACCCACGACCTCAGGTATGAAAGTCGCACGCTAAGCCACTAGGCCAACAATGCTCTTAATCTATATATGTAGTAATAACAATAATTAAAAATTTATAAAAAGAAAATAAACGATTTTAAAAAGTTTGGTCTCCGTGGCAGTTTTAGTTGTATAACATATTCGTTGAGTGATGAAAGCATCTCTTTAGACATCAAATAAAAAGAAAACTGCTTGTTCTTAAGCTTGTTTTCACAAATCGCAATGTCAATGCACCGGCTATCATGCAATTTGTGAGATATTTCCCAACGATAGTGGTAATTGGAGGCGAGTGCACACCGCGTCTTACACAGAACATGTAGCATATACAAATCCATTGGGTTTTTGCCTTTGCTGAATTCTAATTCCTTAAAGGGGTTAACGTATTATTAACCCCTTTAAGGAATTAGAATTTTTTTTTTAATTCTAACGAATTAATAGATAGCAAAAACAAGCTTTAAATAAATTCAATTAATTCTTATATAATATTGGGCTTCAAAACACGTGCCTCTTAATCCTTCAAAATCTGTTTTGTGATCATTCGTTTTCTCTAGTATGTTTTCCTTTACCTTCTTTTACGCGTTTGGAACCTTGGACTCCTTGGATAATACTCGCATTTTAACCTAGTAGTGACACCGATCATAGACTCCAAAGTGGATTGAAATATCGAATTTTGTATGTTAGTCCAATGCAATAGTTTAATTTACATTCGTTTGGTTTCAAACTATGGGTTTCCATGACAAAGGGATAATACAACTACAATTCTGTGTCGATTATTTACATAATAATGTTACATAAAAATATGTTACCACAATATTAAAGCTTCGTTAAAATATAAATATATACATTATATGCTTATATGAGTAAAGTCAGGGAAGCTGTCTTATCACTTATCAGTAGTGAACGTGCGCGTCGCCTAACGGTGTATTGCATCCGAAATGTGGAACCAGCTATTCACAGCTTCTTAGAATTATACAGAATGCGCTATCTATTTCCAGCATTCTTAGTAGCTGTGAGAAACGCTTTATGCACTTTTACTCGTTTAAAAATCAAGCGCTTACATTAATTGTAGGGTCACAAAGGTTTTGTTATGAATATTTTGTTTAAATTCAAATTTAGAATTACATTTTTTCCAACCAGTTTCAACACTTAAATCTTTATTACTCATTCCGTACATAAAGACTAAAACTTGAAAACTTTGTGATAATCACATGTCATATACAAATCTAATATGGATTATAATGTAATTTGAATATTTTAATAAGAAAGTCTCGTGTTCACACTTGCGTGCCGTAATGTCATTAATCGTAGTCTTATTAAGTGTAATAGCTTTATTTGAAATATTATTAAAATATTTGATATCGTGTTAATCGGATCGTTTAACGAAACGATTAATCCTACTATAAGTTGTTGACTTCTTGAATTTTAAATTTAGAATATGAAATGAAGTTTGAATGTTCCAATTTTAATTGATTAAGAAAGTAGATAAAGTCAAAAAGCCTTTGCTATTGTATATGGTATTATAATATATATTTGCATAGGTATTTTAATTAACTATTAACCTACCTTTTCATTAGCAACATATAAAACCTTTTGCTATATCAGCCCATAGATCCTTTTGACCTACTGGTCCCTTTTTCCGAACTAAAAACCTCAATACTAAATAAAATTAATATTTTTTCAATAAAAACCTTCTTTCTTCTTTTTCAAGGTATAAAATAAAAAATACTGAAATTTGTCAAGCAGTCTTCAAGTTTTGCACTTAGCCACATATTATGCAATTAATTTATATATATACAGAAACACCGCTTATCTTACAAATGTTTAAAAGATCTACTCTATTTAAATATGAGATTAATAATAACAAACCCAGACTCTATACTACCCCACTACCACAAACCACATGACGACTGAGAAAACTGAACTTTCATATGCTTTGAATACTCTAAATTATATAATAATTAAATCTTATGAGAAACGATACATAAATATCGACTATGTAAAGATTCATTATTTAAAAAAAAACTTAATCACTTTGATTTAATTCTGTGGTTTGGTTTATTTGACAGATATCTTTGTTAAAGGAAATATAAATAACAGTGTTATCTATATTTTAATAGGATCAAACTAATGATTTAGAAAGTTAAAATCATGATGTGTCAAAACTTGAAGCGCGCATAAATTTCGTAAAATCAATAATGATATATTTTGATAAAATATATCGAATTAATAGATAGATATTGAGTTAGAAATTGATAGTAAATTAAAATGTTGATTTATGGATGGATGGATTTTTGAACAGTATATAATGATATTTTATAACCGACTTTAAAACGCCAAACAAGATTTCTCCATGTTTTTAAAGATAAAGTTAACGCCATTCGCGAGGGTTGAGTCCAGTATAGGGATTCTGTAACTTCCAACAGTAATTGTGATTCCGACTTCAATGTTGTGTTCTTGCATTCGCGATCCAAGGTTGCGTCATCACTACGATATTGAGGCAAATACAAACCTGTAAACAAAAACATACCAAGTCCAATTATAGGCACCGTCTCCAAAAAAGACAATAACTGTTTGCTTATTATATATATTTAAAAGTAACATTTAAAGCAAGATTTTGAACTTACGTGAAATATCAAAAACATTTTAAAACAAAAAAAATCACAAACAATTCTTCTAGACTAAGCAAATTAGGTACCATCAGCATAATATATTAAGATTTAAATAAATCTATCAACGGCAATAAAAAATCAATTAATTCTGCATTTATATCATTAAAGAGTTAATTTAGCTCATTTCACTATCTCTTACATACATTCCACTGGCGCCATAGTGATTTGTAATTCCACGATATATCTAAAAACCCAATAATATATTCATGAGAGGCCAAAACTATATATTTAAATAGGAATATTGACGGTCTCCAATCGATAGCATGGTATACCTCCATATAAATGGACGAATTATCGATTTTGGGTAGCCATGATTTATAGAATTATGTAAATATAATTGAATAGGTCTAAAGATATGAGCGCACGCTATCATGTTAGAACTACTGATTTTTGAACGCCTACGTCTATTTACTTTTCGCGGCAGTGTGTGTCTATGATACAATGTTAACTGTCAAGTCTAAATAAAGTTTAGGTGTCTATAACATGCCAACTTTTAATACATAAATGGTTTCTCTACGATGTGGGGTCCTTGACAAATTTGATATAATTACTTATAACATTTCTTGAGACAAAACTAAATCTTGAAAATTCGTAACAAAATCACTTCCGGCTTATACGTCACGTTAAGTACTGTCTTGCCATATTTTGAAATTGTTTTTAATTGTAATTTTCTCAATTTCAGGTTGTAAATCATTCTTCAAACGGTCAGTGCGAAGAAATCTAACATACTCGTGTAGAGGGAATAGAAACTGCCCCATCGACCAACACCATAGAAATCAGTGCCAGTACTGCCGGTTAAGAAAATGCCTCAAAATGGGTATGAGGAGAGAAGGTTAGTAATTTTCAAGCTTACGTATGTATAGTCTGTGTGCTCTTTACTGAATCATAATCTGTCTCGAAAAGTTTGAAAAAAGAATACTGATTATAATGCTACAAGATTCGATTTTTGACATTTTGTAACGCAATAATTTGTTGGCTCTGACTAGAATATTATGATTTCAAACATCTATCTTTAAAGTTATTGTAAAACTAACAAAGCTACTAACATCACTCACTATTAAGACATTTATGTTATTAAAGTTTTTCTCTTTGTCCCCCGGTACATAACGTTACTATGTAAGTACTATGTAATAAGTTATTATGGTCTTACTCAGTAAATAAAGCGGCTTTAATTGCGTCTTGAAAATTTAAGTGTCCATGACAATCTTTATTGCGCTCTGAATTATATAGAACGACAGTTTTAATGTACAACTGTTCAGTCTAGTTAAATACACTTTTATGTAATTATATACTACACATATATATTTACTGGCGTTATTTACGGCTAATTGTACAATTATATGAGTATATAGAGTTTTGGATTGGTCTTTGGGCCTTTTTGTGTTGTTTTATAAAATGTAGCGTGCGTTTGCCTTCTTGTCTTCCCTGTTCCATTGTGAGAGATATATTTTAATAAATGTTGACATCTCCTGACTGTAACGTTCCTAAGCAGATTAGTTTAATTAATATACAACCTTCTTTGATCAATTTCAAATTATTTAACACATTAGATTCCTTTATACTTAACAAAAACCTGTTGATTGTCACAAGTGTAATTAGTAAAATCATTAATCTTACCTGGCTATTAGTCGGACAAGAGCCCAAGGGCACTCTCAATACTTGGTACGATAAAGCTCACCTAACACACGCTAAATTTTTGTGAACAGAGGGTATGTCTCGAATTAGAATGCGTTCTTGTATACACAATAAAACTTAGTTATACTTATTATAAAAATAATGTTTTGGGTATAAAAATAGGTACTACAATGTTGCATTGAAGTGTTATTTTGGTAGTCTTGGCACACAATATGTAAGACTCGTAAATATTACGTAATCTAAATATTGTGTAAATTTAAGTTAGGAGATTCTGCAAACAGCGGGTTTGTTGTTTTGCACAAATGATTTAAAACTCCATTTGTGTCGTGTGTGCGGTGAACCATACAATGTATGTACCATAATAGGTTATTAGTGTGGAATTAATATGGATGGTTATTGTTTTAAAGACAGGACCTTGATTAATGATATTAATAATAGGTAATCAATGTTTTCAAATTGTTTTACGTTTAATTGAATTTCTTATTGTGAGTTTAAGCTTGTTATGAAAAGTTTATATATTTGAGAACATAATAAACAAAAGATATTGAAAAGATTGAATGGAATTTAAAAGATATTAAAAATATATTGAACTAGCGGTCGAAGCGTTTTGTAAGCACTTTAAGAGTCTATGTAACATCCAAGAGTATTTTGAAAAAAAAAAACAAATACATAATTATTAAATAATATTAGTTTTATCAGATTTAAACCGCGATTTGACATTCTTTCGTCGCCATCTTCGTCATTATAAGGATTAAGGCTAAGAGATTTAACTCTTAGTTATTTAGATTTAACCCCGGTTATTTAGATTAAACTCTAGAGTTTGGGGTTAAATCTAATAACTAATAATTGTATTAACAAAAAAAAAATTCTTCCATTTGAGTCAACAACAACAATATATACAAAATTTATTTTCGTGGTAGTTAAGATCGGGATGATTAAAGTTTTATTTAAATGGGTACTAAAGACTATCTAAATATTTTAATAAGTCTCGAAGTCAATCGTCACATCGGAATTATCGTCTATGTATTTTTATGATCCACCCACGCGTGCTACCGAAGCTACCATTTTGTCAAAACATTTAGTACCTTAGACGTTACCGCACTTGTGTAAAATGTTGCCATCCTAAAAAAGTGTTCAATGAATTGACGTAGAAGTGTGTAAGACTCAAAGGTTATGCAACCTTTTAATAATACAAAAAATATACGATATCTTTTATTATAAATATTTTATAACAAGACGTTTTTAAATTATATCGAAAATTTTGGTGATAAACCGATTTTTAAAATTCATCGATATACTCGAAAGTTATACATATGTATACAACAATTTTACACATCAAGCCTCATAAACATAGGCATAGGTATATATAAACATTAGAAGCATAAAAAGGGCGTAAATTAAAGCATCATAACACATTTAACAGCCTTTTTATATGCGTGTTGTCTTAAACAGACCACTAACGCCGTATAAAGTTGTATAGTAAACGAGCATTTTTCTTTAAAATTAATAAACTAATGTTATAATACATTTATTATCTGTCCTATTTTTAAACCTAAATTTTCTATACTCATTTTTATAATTTTAATTAAATGTTAGTGTTATACTCAAATTTGTAATGAAGATTATCTTGAAGAGTATGTTATTATTATTTGGTATTCGGCTGCTTTTATTATATTCGGACGAATACCGAATACGTAATATATGTAATATATTTTGTCAAAGAGAAATAATTGGTAAAATGAAAAATTTAAATCTATTGATTATGTATATATTCACATCTGTTATAATCATTTAAGTAGTCATTGGTATAGAACACAGGTACATTACTTCTGAATTGGATAAATGCAGAATTCTATGTATTATTATTGTGGTAATCAAAATTTAGAACGTTTTCTCATTTCTTTATAATCATTCATTAAGTAGTCATTATGCAGTACGTTATACCACGCAGAGCGATAGCGGGCGCGCGGGCGATGACTACTTTAGAAAAAACATTCACGTGAAACAATAACGTCTGTACAAGTTTTTGGCGCTAAAATCTAGCCGAATACTTTTGCCTAATATTCGGCTATTCGGTCAGGAGCCTCGCTGAATATTCGGTATTCGGTATATTGGCGAATATACTATTTGTTGCAAGTCTAATAATAATAACTAAATACCAACTTAAACATCACATGTCCACTCTAAACGACCGTTACTTCACACCTCACCAAGATAAGAGTACAGGAAAGTGGGTCCCAATGTTCAACCCTTAAGCACCCCATTAACCCACCGGCCCCTATATCGTCCAACAAACAATTTGTTTATGTCACCGAACAATACAAAGGTGCAAACGTAAGATTAAAAAAGTAAAAAAGCGTGCTGCTTTGTCGCCTGATCGTATTAGATCTCGATTTTTTTGGATGCGGTCAAAAGGTCCCATTCAGGAAGTGTCGATAAAACACGATTTGTTAATGATATGGATGCGATAAGATATCTGATATATCGTAGGGTGATATATTTGAAACGTTAAGATACGTAGTAATGAGATTGGACAAGTTATTTGCGATGTAGTGTTATTTCCTTACAGTATCTATTTCTCGTTGGCTCACTATTTTTTTTTATTTTTATATAAGTGACGACTGAGTCCTAAGAATTATTAAGAGCGTATCAATTCTTAAAAGGCCGGCAACGCACTCGCGATCTCTCTGACATTGAGAGTGTCCATGGGCGGCGGTATCACTTAACATCAAGTGAGCTTCCTGTCCGTTATGTATGTTTTTTTTCTATAAAAAAAAACATACTTCTTGCATGAATGAGAGAGCTAGTATGTAACTGTAATTGTATTCTATATAAAGGGGTTTTAAGTACATTAGATGAGCCATTAGATTGATTATAAAACATTAAAAACCAGTTCATTAAAAGTGCATAACGTTGCTATACAAAAGACCGCGGGTACGCCCGTCATTTTTACGGACGCCTTTTGTTTAAGCGCATCAATCAAACACATTGTTTGTGATATCTTAATAAGTTTTGTACCGGACCGGTCATTTAGAAAGATTTTTCTTTTAACGAGTGTTCGCGGTGAATTTTAATCACAATTGATTTTATGGTAATTAAACTTGAAGTAGCATTAACAAATTCGTTAAAATTATAATAAATTCAAAATTATTACCTACCCTCAAATTACATAATCCAATTCGGTAGAACCTCAAATCAGTTTAAGCATTTGTGTCAAATCTATCGCGACATATAACGTCTTCCTTTTAATTAAACAGCTCTTGCGCAAAAATTCTTTATTCAAAAATCAAGGACAAAGGCTTCCCTTACATGCCCATAGGACATGTCAAAAACATCATTCTATTCCCAGGGGCAAATTATGGCAATGTTTGCTTCAACTATTATTTTTTTTCTAAAAGACGCCTCGCTCACGCCTATTTGTACAAAGGGTATGTCAAAAGAATCGAAGTCGGGTATTAAAGAGGGTGTAAATTTGCGTCTTCAACCAGGTGTGGTCATTGTTGGCCAACTGACCGTAAGAATGCATGTTTGGATTAGTCCAGTCCATACCGTGAGAACACTGACCACTAAGTGACCTAATGAGACTAGAAATTCCAACACAATTGTTTGGCGATTACGGTGAACGTCCAGTAAAAAATATCAGAATACCTCGAGGCATCGCGTCACAGTCAAAAAGATTGTATCTTATAATAACTGTGACATGTCTCGTATGACGCTCTTGCTCGGTAATGGTCCAAATTCTGGGAAACCATCTCTCACTACCTAACATAAAGATGTAATCGCGGTACGTGCCGACTCGTTCCCACGATTGCGAAAACCCTATCCAACCCCTGCACTGGTCAGTACCGAAAACATTAATTAAATGCAAGACAACATAGACCGGTTGGCCATGGTCAAGGTGGGTGACCCTACCTGCTCCTTACTGGTTCCGGGCGTGATTCCGTATTGCATTTGAATTTGGAAACTCACAATCTAAGCACGTTGATTGAAACCTGATAGCTTTAAAATTAGCCTTGCTTTATACAATGGTAGATAAATATTGAATTTCACATGATGAAAGGTGATTGTATCGTATGCAGTGCGAGTCGTATAATTACGATTCAACTACATAATATCTCGAAGGCAATTAAATGCTGTTGCATCAAACTAAAAGCTCTTTCCGTGTTTATTATCTATGGTATAGTGCAATGAAATAGATAAACGTTAAAATAATCTCGGTATTTGATAATAATTGGCTTCGGTTTATATAAAAGGTTGGATTAAACTCTAAACAAAACAACTATTATACCGTTGAGGTCCTTAATATTTAACACAAATTTATTTATTAACACTTCGTTACATTACAATTATTAACATAATTTAATGAAACGACGATCTATTCCAGGCAACCACTGTGAGTATATAATTTTCTTTTCTTTACTTACAGTTAATTCATTTCATTTATCAATAAAGCAAACAATTGCGCGCGTAAGAAATACAAACAAATGAGCATCAAATTTTTTTTTTACATTTTGGTATATCAACAGAAAACAGATTGATTAAATATACAGTTATTACACACGAAACAACATTTGAAAACGTGAAATCCAATTACATCTACATACAAACACACACACACACTCACAGTACACAGCATTTTGGTTTGCAGTACTGGTTTACTAAATATTAACCATTACATCGCAAGAGGTACAGAAAAGTGGAGCAAAAAACTGCTTAACTGGTGCCCAAGGTACAGCAAGCGCAAAAGAGGGAGACAACTGAGAAGGTGGATTGACCACATTAAAGAAACGGCAGGTGGTACATGGCAGAGAGTGGCACAGTGTAGAGAGGAATGGCGGGATTTGGAGGAGGCCTTTGCCAAAAAAGGGCACACAGATGCACCTGAATTAGATTAAAATGAAAATTTGTTTAAATGTATAAAATATGTAATGTAGATTATCTGAATAAAGGCTATTATTATTATTAACCATTACATACAGTAGGTATACAATATACGTATATTAAACTAAATGACAAAAAAGCAAAAAAAAGTTATTAATTTAAAAACATAAAAATAATAACAATTCGATCGCAACACTAATTTAATAATTCATTATGAAATACTTTTCAATACAAACTAGTGCTATATGCGCACAAAACACAACGAACAAATCCAATTTGAACAAAGTCCGAGGCGAAATGGACGAAGGCGAAGTGTAAAATCATTTGTGTTCGGATTAAAAAAGGATCTAGTGTGAGATATAGCCAACTATCAATCACCGCGTGATTTATCTCCTGTATGATGTATCGTTGGACCCCGACTGGTAAAAGTATTCGATAATTAACTTTTAAAAATTTGACAGACACCTTCATTTGAGGCTTTGGTCCTAATTGATATTGTGGTTTTAATATATAAATACAATAATATATATGAGAAAGCTAATTTGCGATATTTTGGGGTATGGTACACGAGAAAATTGGTATTTGCGCGATTGAAAATCATAATTTTCGTGTTAGATGGATTTATTCAGTAGTGTGCTGATCAATTTTAAAGAAAGCTTTATTAAGTGCCTATCTATGGCTAATCCGCTGTTTTGCTGGTTTATTTGTTGCTTAATATTACAGAAAAACTGCTACTGCCTACTGTGTACTACTGTTATCGGTAAATATATCTAGAATTATATGGTAAATAGATAAATTGGAAAGCCTCAGACAGAACCATATAGGTATGTGGTAGGTTATATGACATTGCGTTTAAAAAATATAAAGTACAAGGAAGAACTGAATAACTTCAAGTGTAGGGTACATTTATTGGTCAAATACTTTTCATTGATTCGAATTCCGCTTTCTAATACCGCAAACATCAATGAACACCATTCATCACGAGGAACACGACGTGCGAGCATATAGCACGTCAAAATATTCACCTACAGGGGGTTAGCTCAATGATGTTCCACTTGCCACGCCGGGATTCGAAGGTGGAACCCCTGCTGGGAGGCCGGCGTACGCCTAACGAACTAAGGATTTGATTTATTAGAGTGATCTCGATTAACGCCGGTATATTTTCTAATTTTTACCATAAGTGCATCGTTATTTCGGTGTGATAGATCTCGTTTTATTTTTGTATATCTTACGGTTTTATGAGTGCGAGATGGATAAATAATGAATAGTAAAAGACATATCTTATGAAACATACGATACAAAGCGTTATTATGTCCAAAACTCGTAGTTAAAGACGTCATAACATATAATACTATATTATACATAATAAAATATATACACATAATAATTTCCAAAAATTACTATCATATAATAAATAGAGACACACTAATTTGATAGTTAAGTCGCGAATATTTATTTATTTCCAAAAACTTGTTAAATACAAATTACTGTGACTAGCGGTCATAGGCAAACAACGTACACTAAAAAAATATGAATCTAATTTATTTTACAATTTCAAATCAAATATTTTACCGCATATATATAAACCGCATTTTATGTAGAATTAATAATCATATGTTATTTATTACTTTCAAATACAGTATTCATAAATTATAAAAATTAAAGGGAAACTGACTTCAAAGTATTCAGGGAGCAACTTTGGAGCCAAACCTAGATCCATAATCAGAATGCTGAATGTTTTTGAAAGAATTACTAAATAAACAATCAATATAAAAAAAAACATAATTGCATTATTAATATTGCATCGATTTTTTTATTAAAGATAATATTTTAATTATATTGTAATAAATAATTTTACTATCGGTGTTATAATTATCACCATGGGGGATTCCCCGCTAATGAGATGTCGTTGTATCTTGTTGAATATATTACACGTTTGTTTATTATAAGATTATTACACCTCTCTATAATTCTTTTAATTATATAGTTTATGAAGTGTATATTTAGATATTTTTTGACGTTCAGTACCAAAAAGAACACAGACTTAATAAAAATCTATATATCTCCTACTTGCGAACTATGTCACTAATTTATATTCTATTCATAATCCTTAATACTAATTACAAGCAAAACTAAGATTACCTTTCGCTCATACGCATTTATGATAGTTTCCTGTTGGTGAAATTTTCTCAGGCTCCGCCGTATAATCGAGCAAGTAATGCACTGTATATTGGTTACTACGCCTGTAGAGAACCGGTTAGGATCGTGCACTTTGCTGACTCGAAATTATATTTGTATTCGAATTTAGAAACATTGGAACTGCGAGCTTTTAAAGCTTACAAGTCATGTGGAGCGTTATTTTATGGCATCTGTTATTTGTTGATATGTTTGTATGCCTCCCTGCCTTAAGTAGGGCACGTCAAACTATATTTTAACGAACTTTTAGATGTCAAGTGAAGCCATTGTTTCTATTGTAATTTGTGTGTTTTGGCGAATTTCTGTTTTACCTAAACTATAACGAAATAAGCTTTGGTTATTGTTTTAAAATTGAATTCCGACTCAATACTGATTTAAATTAAAATGAGCTTATCCCATAAGTATACTTATTGATTGGTTTGGCACGTGTAACATTAATCAGTTTTTTTTAAATTCTAATTACTTTTCGTTCTCTGATGATCTCGCGTGACTAATTAAATCCAAATTATTAATTTATAAACATTTACAAATGATGTATAATCGTAAGCTAAATCGCGTTGGCTGTGATTGCCGGTGGCTAAAAAACTAAACTAGCTGATAAATTCCAAGCATAAAAATATTTTTCATTTTTCATTTCATTTCAATGCTACGAGAAAAGCACGCGGCCGCTTGGAATTCATCTAACGTCCGCATCTATATGTCAGTCTGTCTGTCCGTCATTAAATGTGAATCATAGCCGGTATCGTGCAAGAGAATTTCGTGAGGTCACAGTTTAGTATAGCGGTTTAGGCGCCCTGCGGTCGTTTGGAAGAGGAGCTTCTATTAGATAATTCTCAAGTGCAAGGAGTGCAGCGGTCGCCCTCTCACTCTAGCACCGACCGTTCCGTGACCCCAGAGCTAATCACATATCTGCAAGCGTATTATGATTATCACAAGCCTTGCTTGTACGCCATTGTGGTCAACTGCTCGTACTCGCCAATGTATAGCTAATATGAATCGTTGCTCTTTAAGGGCCTTGTTAGCGCTATCTAGGGCAGTGTCTATATCATTTACATCATCATCGTTAATCATTGTAAAAACTATGCCCGTTACCGGCCGTGACATAAATCTTGTGCCGCTTAATAAGCCGATAATTACCAAAGCTCCGACGCCAGCGAGGAATGCGCCGCACGCGCTCGATCACTTCATTATTCAGATGTTTAGCATATTTTCTAAGAATTTTATGGTCATCGATAAATTTAATTAGGATCTGGTACTGTTTTGATGTCTTCCGTATCCGGTTTCGTAATTCGAATATACCATGTGGGCGGCGCTTGAAGATTTCTTTCGGATTGTTACACCGTTTTGAATTAACGAATCACGCCGTCAATCGCGTCGTTGGAATTTGGTAATGCGTCGAGTGTCGATTGTTCTATCATTCATCAATCGAATTTCTAAAACTTTCTACGTAAAACACGGTACTAATCTGTGTATTGGAGGCGATATTTCAGCCTGTCGTAAAGCGAGAATTTCTTAATGATATCACAACACAACCGTTAGATCAACAAAAGAAACGCTGTCCGTTTTGTGGGCGACACATAGTCGCGTGCTAGTCGCGTTTGACAAATTATAAACATAAATAAGGGATTATCGAGGTGTATCGAACCGACTAACGAGATACAACAGAGCCAGCCAGTAAATTAAGATGTGACGTACTGAGGAAGATTTTGAATTAAGATGCACTACGCCCGGCAGTGATAAAATAACTTTATATTTCATAATTCTCCGCATCACGTTGTCATATTGGTAATTACTTGGTTACATTTATTATTTACTGTTTGTGTTTCGATTTTTAATACTTTAAGTTGAACATTTTGGTTTACGTATATAGTTGGAATGGTTTTTAAGAGGCAAAGTAATAGATAAGTATTTTATTTAAACGCACTTCATTGTTGAAGCCAAAAAAAAACAATAATAATTACACTGACATTAACTGACACAAATTTTAACTTTAACCACGGTTACTAGATGGCGCTATAAACACAAGTATAGAATTTTTCTGAATAATAAAAAATAATTAATCTTAATTTACAAAGAGAGTGACACACTTAAAATCTATCAGAGTTATCTACTATTTATAAAAATGCCAGCTGCCCAATAAAGTATTTCCGATCAAATCCTTCAAGAAAAGAGCGTACCAATTCTTAAAAAGCCGCCTCCGAACCCTCTGAGATTGAGTGTCTATGGGCAGCCTCTGTTACATAAAAATATACAAATAATTCCTCAATGCTAGATTTGTTTATTTCGTTGCTTTGTATCATTGCATCGCACGTGGCCCAGTTCTCAGTAAGAGATTAATAAAATTGTCGTACTACCACCGACTAATTACCCTAACAATTTGCATTTAAACATACATATCAAAAGAATTCAACGTATTTATCGTAAATATATTTTATGGTCAACTAGCGAGACGCTATGACTTTCATTGGCACATAATAATGTCATTCATAAATTTAACTACAGTGGTTCCTCGGTACACGAGTTTAATTTAAAAACCTTGCACCCAGGTCAAAGCAATTTTCCCCGTTAAAACTAATTGAAATGATATTAATTCGTTCGATCATCTTCGGACCCATTATAAAAGTATGTGATAAAGTAAGTACAGAAAGAAAAGAACGCGTCTTCCCAAAATTCTTTGAAAGCAAAGCAACAAGCACACAGACAGGTCTGAGGTGGAAGAAACTGTTAGTGTAGCGGTGAAGTGTGCGGTTCCTCGAATCTCAAATCTTGCTCTCATCTCAAAGGAAAATCTCTCGGCTGCGCGTATCTCAAAACACTCGTATATATACCAGCACTACCACCATATCTTACAAATGATTTTCACTGCGCGACACTAATACACGTGTTATGTATCGCCAAAATAATGCGATTAAAATTTGTAATTTGTGTATTGATATCAACCTCAAGGCTCGTAAAAAAAATTAATCTACAACATACAGAATATACAGTTAGTTACTTTATATGTTATATCTATTTTTATGGTCAATTCTAAGAACGAAATCATATCTTTTAGTTACGGAAAACCAGTACTTATAAATATAAAATTAATTGCACAAATTATAACTTACTAGAAAAATTACATAATGTTGTGTAAGTTTAAAAGCTTTTACGTTACACGTATAGTTAAGCATAACAAACTTTATTCACGTTTTTATTACGATCATTACATAAGTAAGGTCTCAATGGGAAAAAGAGATTTCTGTACTTAAAAGTTTTCGTTCTGTATTAACTATATAAAATTTGTCGAAACTGTAATCCAGGATCTCCGGTTTATACACGAATACATATAAAGAATTAATTTTGAATTAAACATTTAGTTACTAAACAAACGTTAGTCAATCTTAGTATAATCAACTAATTATTGTATCAACATTATTTGATAAACCTGCTCAGTAACAAATTACCGACAGTTAGTTAGTTATATAATAGGCTTTAACCTAGTACACCAAATTTATCACAGTTTTATTGCTAAATTCTTAAAATTGCAATTCTGTAAAATCATTAGAAGTATTAATTATTTCTCCTACATCATGAAAGACGGTTATAAAATCCTTACAAAATAGCGATTGCTTCGTTTAATTGGCCTCCAAGTATTTTACGACCGATATTTTATTAGTGTATAATAACAGAAATATAAAATTAGCATACGCATACATAATCCTAATATTGAAATTGCAAGGAGTGACGGTGCATAAATCTCTGTCGATGTAATTAGTAACTCAAGGATAGACTATTTAATGTCTATGTGACAATTATTATAACCGGAGATCAATAGACAATGATTTATTGCAATATTTTGTAGTCTAACAGCATTATTACGAACTGCTCGCTTTAATTTGTCGAAGAATGTCACAAGTGTTAATTTTTTCGTTGCCTTGGTACAAATAAAGGCCTTTATAAATATAAGAGAACTTGGACAGGAATTATGAACTGAACGCCATCGGTAAGGTTCATGTCTCAGAAAAAAAAATTCTCGAATTAATTTTTTTCTTTACAATACGAATGTCTAAGGCACAAGATGGATCTTATTCGATACAGATAACGTTTAAATAGCGCTCAAAATAATTTTATTTCGTGTAAAAGTCAATGCAAAAAATTACAAAATAGTATTTAGTTAATTGAGGCATTTGTAAGTCATACGTACGCCTCTTTCAAGAATTGTTATAGCACAAAGAATTCGTGGGTCATAATTCCGTTGGTCCGTCTTAGAAATGACAATACAAAATGTATGTCAAGAACGCCTAACGTTAAACAAAAATAAATCATACACCAACAACTTATAATTCAAATTACAATGATAATTTTGTACGTGTGTGGAATTAAACACATCTCACGTATATAGGCTAAGCGTGGTTAGATTCTGAATAACATTTGGCAATTTAATAGGTCTTATAATCTCCATAGTTTGTAGTGGAATAAAATAATGGTCACTTTTGTGAACCTTTAACTAAAGTATAATTATCGCGCGCGTCTTTTATTTTATTCTTCTATTTTACGGTATTTTTGCTCTCTTCTATTTTTATAATTGGTCATCCCTTAATAGTGATGTTGTAATAAAATATTATAGGTGGATTACGTCTCGGTACTGATGTTGTTTAATTAAATAATTACAAAGTTATTTGGAAACTTATTACATTATTTGTCAGTGCAACCGGCAAATGCAATATGTTATTAAACGTAAGTTGATGACATACAAAGGAGGTTTAATATATAATTTATGTAACGAGAATGCAAAACATATTTATTAGTTAAGCTATAAAACAAATTGCTTATCACCGTTTAATTGCCCACCTCCGTCTGAGATTCTTAAAGCAAGAACTATTATTTATTAAGGCCGGCAACGCATTTACGATGCTCTGTAGAATCACTTAAAATCAGGTGAGCGGCTTGCTCGTTTGCTGTTCTGCTCGTTGCCTGTTCCATAACAATATCTATATTCAAGGGCGTGTTAATTATTCATGTATTAAGAAAAGCCAATAGTTGGCAACGCAAGATCTCAGAGGATCACACACTCAAGCCAACACTCGAATCAGTTAGACCCATTCCAATATACTTTCATTAATTGATAGTCGAAATTTTATTGGTTTAAAATGTATATTTAAATTTCTATTAATATAATCAATATTTAACGACGAATACCGTATCCAATCATAAAATCAACAAATACGTCCAATCAACAAAAATACCAACACAATTATAATAAAGAGTTAATTTTCACTTAATCCGTAAAAGAATGCGCTTCAAGTTTAGAGAAATTTTATATTTGACATATGCAAATTATATAGGATAGTTGTACAATATTGGCCGCACACCACCACTAGGTATGTATATTAAGCTGCCCACTGGAGAATTTCCAAACCAATTTCACTTTTTGAATCGTCATATTTGAAATTCAATTTGTATACAAAAAATATTTATAATTCGTATAATCGGAAATAGCACTCAGTTAATATAACACGCAAACATCTGCATTTAAAAGTTTTCATAGATATAATACAGCTTTAGCATGAAAGCTCTAAAATATCGCGGTACTATAAGTGTGTTATTACCCTTATATAATCTTTTAAGCATACCGAAGCATCGATTTCCATGATTTACAATAAATCATTCATATTTTATCACAATACAAAATTGATTCGGCCACTATAAAACCAACGGTAAACATAGAAATGGATATTTAAAGATTATGTATATTTTTATTTAAGCTTCTTAAATACGACATTTTGATACAATTTTATGCACTATAATTCAAAACCCCTTTACACGGATAGGCAGAGGCCATGAATTTCTTGTTACAGTCCTTACATACCTAGGTTTATTCAAATTTATGACATGTGTACTCGTTATGTTATTGATACTTTTAATTGGTCGCTTCTCATCCACGGCTGCTGTCATTTCCTTGTCATTACGTTCCCTATTAAGTAGTAATACCTAAATAGCTTTTGTATTTCTACTGTATAATTCCTAATATTGTTCAAAAAAAGAACAAAAAAATATCCTCAATACAAACTGTACACAACATTTGTAAGATACCATCGTAATATCTTTTGAATCTCCGCTATCACAAAACTAAAAGTATAATTAGTCAAGCTTGCTAAGCAATCCATCGATTAGATAGTGATGTTCCGATGTATCGACAGATAATAATGACGTGCTATTAGACTAGGTGTCGACGCAGCGTGGGAGAATCGACCATAGATTATAC